>NC_138566.1:5515000-7916052 GCF_947561715.1 Ascidia mentula | reverse complement strand
AAACAAAAACAACAGTATAAAATCTTGTAAACCTATTGATTCATTCAGACACTAATTATTCGCTGTTTCTCTGGGCGCTGCATACAAGTGTTAATTTAATGATGTTCCGGGTCATAGAATGTTCAAAAAAATGGTGAAGAATAAGCACAGAACATGTACATTACATTATTGTTGAGTTTTTTAAACACCTATAAGTGTATCGCAACGAAATGTGTTTGACCGCGGTCACCAATCAACTGCATCGTAAATGCTACGACTTACATAAATAACTCGCATTCGTAATAGCTAATTGTTACGTCATGTGTGAAACACAATTATAGAAAAAAGATTTTTCGCACAAAAGACTGTGATCTTCATAGTATTAAAAATTTTTCATGCGGTCCACACGCTATTGTTGATAAAATTTTTTAAATAAATTCGGTTAACCGAAGCTTCGATACATCACTACCAAAACTTAACATCAACTTAAAACACACAAAAGTTAAAATTAAAGAACAAGCATTTTTTCAAAAAAAAAAGTTAATTAAGCTTACTTGGCAAACAACTTTCTCCTTCTGAAATTGTCCATTTCGCCCTCCGCTGAACCACGTAACTTTGACAAAGAAAAACTGTGCCGAACAAAGACTTTGAAATCAATGTAGCCGAAAATAATTTGACATAAAACCTTCTTTCATTAGAGTGAATAACTATTGGTTACAGAATAAAGCGTCAATTTAAAAAAAAAAAAATAAAATAAACTGTTAAAAGATTTTTCATTCAAATATCATCAGGGCTCAATCTACCCAGAAATAATAACAATTGCACTACTGCCGCGGCGCTGAATTATTCTTTTTCTGGTACGGCTTATTTGCTTGACTAACACTGATCTTTGGTGCGGTTTCGAAATGCGCTTCAGCTTTCGTTCTTATGCGTTTTATACAAAAAATTTTCATTTTTTTTTAAACAGCTAACAGCTTTAAATAACTAACACCAACACTGTTACGACGCACTAGTTAAATTCCAACACAGTGGGGCAACGCAAAAACAACTTGCAATGTAGGTCGAGTCGCAGCTGGGCATCTAAGCCCAGGGACAACCAGACGCCTAATAAACTGCATAAACGATCGAAACCTGCACGGTTGAAGGGACGCCTGTTTACTTGTAATGAAAACAATCACAACTTTGCTTTACTTCAAAGTAAACATTAAATTTACGCAGATTTATCGTCGGCTGAGAAAATTGCAAACGTTATTCGAAAAGAAATTATAATTCGAAACCAAAATTTGCGTTTCCAACGCCCTGGTTGTTGGGAAACATGATTACTTGTAAATAACTGATGTTCGTGCGATCCATTTTGGAATTGTTTCGAAACACGCCTTAGTGTTCGTTGTTCTGTTAAATATTATAAAAACAATTACAATTTTACTTTACTTCAAAGTAAATATTCAATTTACGCATAATTAGCGTAAACTTGACATTAAAATAAACTGCTTTTCACACAAATAACAACTTTAAACTTTCGAATAGCAACATGCAGTTCGTGGATTGTTATTATTGTAAATCTATGACGTAATTATGTAACAATTTTATTGATAAACATAAGTGGTGTGATATTTTAGTAATTTATTGGCGGAACCCAAACCAACTTGCATTTCGTTGTTAAATCAAAACTAAATTTGGTTTGCATGCATTTTTCAAACGGGAATTCAAATGAGATCTACGTGCGGAACATTTTGGAACTGTTCGAAACAGGCTTTTATTGTTTTTTTTCTTTTGTTCACAAAACATGTTCAATATTGCATGACGTTTTTGTAAATTGAAATAGTGGCTAACAGCCTTGTAAAACCATCACCAACACTGTTACGACGCACTAGTTAATTTCCAACACAGTGGGGCAACGCAAAAATAACTTGCAATGTAGGTCGAGTCGCAGCTGGGCATTTAAAACTTAAGAGAAAAAAGCCCAGGGACAACCAGACGCCTAATAAACTGCATAAACGATCGAAACCTGCACGCAGGGTTGCCAGGGTGGCGGTATTCCCGCCCAATTGGGCTGGTTTTCAACATCGAGTTGCGGGTTATTTTTACGAGTTGCGGGTTGCGGTTTATTGGGCGGGTTCGCCAATGACATTTTCAACCCCTATAATCACGCATTCTGGCACTAATGTCTCATACCAAGAGTAAACCAATGCGTTCATTTCCCGACAAACGAAACAATCGTACGGCGCAGAGAGTAATAATGCGTTCAGAGAAACACGCAGTGGGTGGGTGCGACAGAAACTTGAACCATGCAACTGGAGTCGTTTTTGCAAAGCAGCAATGGTGCTGAGAAAATTTTATTTTTGCAAACAAATTTAAAAAATATAGTAACCAATGAACTAAGGATTGCTTGAGAAAACAATGCAGTCAAGAGGTCTTTCGTAGTGGGTAAATTTTTTTGCCATAATGCTTACAGCTTCCACGTTTGATCGCTTTACACACGCGTATGACGAAACTACGGAATACAGATGTACGAGATTTTGTAGTTGTAAAAATACATGTTTTAATTGATTGCGTTTTTTAAAGTTGTTAGTTTTAGTTATATTATGACCCAAATTCATTAAATATTGCAATGTTTTTGCTATGTATTAATGCTCCTTGCAATTAAAGAAAACGTAATAGGTAGCGCCATGGTCAGAACCAAATGTGAAAAAACGTAACCGCGGTAGGTTAAAGCTACTGAGTGCGACAATTCACTAACAGTTGTCGATTTCAATCTAAGTCAGAGTAAAATTGGGCTGGTTTTGGGCTTGTTTCAGAAATTTCTTGTTTGGACGGTTTTTGGGCTAGTTTTGGCAAGGCGTTGGGCGGTTTTAGAAAATTTTACCTGGCAACACTGCCTGCACGGTTGAAGGGACGCCCGATTACTTGTAATGAAAACAATCACCACTTTGCTTTACTTCAAAGTAAACATTAAATTTACGCAGATTTATCGTCGGCTGAGAAAATTGCAAACGTTATTCGAAAAGAAATTATAATTCGAAACCAAAATTTGCGTTTCCAACGCCCTGATTGTTGGGAAACATGATTACTTGTAAATAACTGATGTTCGTGCGATCCATTTTGGAATTGTTTCGAAACACGCCTTAGTGTTCGTTGTTCTGTTAAATATTATAAAAACAATTACAATTTTACTTTACTTCAAAGTAAATATTCAATTTACGCATAATTAGCGTAAACTTGACATTAAAATAAACTGCTTTTCACACAAATAACAACTTTAAACTTTCGAATAGCAACATGCAGTTCGTGGATTGTTATTATTGTAAATCTATGACGTAATTATGTAACAATTTTATTGATAAACATAAGTGGTGTGATATTTTAGTAATTTATTGGCGGAACCCAAACCAACTTGCATTTCGTTGTTAAATCAAAACTAAATTTGGTTTGCATGCATTTTTCAAACGGGAATTCAAATGAGATCTACGTGCGGAACATTTTGGAACTGTTCGAAACAGGCTTTTATTGTTTTTTTTCTTTTGTTCACAAAACATGTTCAATATTGCATGACGTTTTTGTAAATTGAAATAGTGGCTAACAGCCTTGTAAAACCATCACCAACACTGTTACGACGCACTAGTTAATTTCCAACACAGTGGGGCAACGCAAAAATAACTTGCAATGTAGGTCGAGTCGCAGCTGGGCATCTAAAACTTAAGAGAAAAAAGCCCAGGGACAACCAGACGCCTAATAAACTGCATAAACGATCGAAACCTGCACGCAGGGTTGCCAGGGTGGCGGTATTCCCGCCCAATTGGGCTGGTTTTCAACATCGAGTTGCGGGTTATTTTTACGAGTTGCGGGTTGCGGTTTATTGGGCGGGTTCGCCAATGACATTTTCAACCCCTATAATCACGCATTCTGGCACTAATGTCTCATACCAAGAGTAAACCAATGCGTTCATTTCCCGACAAACGAAACAATCGTACGGCGCAGAGAGTAATAATGCGTTCAGAGAAACACGCAGTGGGTGGGTGCGACAGAAACTTGAACCATGCAACTGGAGTCGTTTTTGCAAAGCAGCAATGGTGCTGAGAAAATTTTATTTTTGCAAACAAATTTAAAAAATATAGTAACCAATGAACTAAGGATTGCTTGAGAAAACAATGCAGTCAAGAGGTCTTTCGTAGTGGGTAAATTTTTTTGCCATAATGCTTACAGCTTCCACGTTTGATCGCTTTACACACGCGTATGACGAAACTACGGAATACAGATGTACGAGATTTTGTAGTTGTAAAAATACATGTTTTAATTGATTGCGTTTTTTAAAGTTGTTAGTTTTAGTTATATTATGACCCAAATTCATCAAATATTGCAATGTTTTTGCTATGTATTAATGCTCCTTGCAATTAAAGAAAACGTAATAGGTAGCGCCATGGTCAGAACCAAATGTGAAAAAACGTAACCGCGGTAGGTTAAAGCTACTGAGTGCGACAATTCACTAACAGTTGTCGATTTCAAGCTAAGTCAGAGTAAAATTGGGCTGGTTTTGGGCTTGTTTCAGAAATGTCTTGTTTGGACGGTTTTTGGGCTAGTTTTGGCAAGGCGTTGGGCGGTTTTAGAAAATTTTACCTGGCAACACTGCCTGCACGGTTGAAGGGACGCCCGATTACTTGTAATGAAAACAATCACCACTTTGCTTTACTTCAAAGTAAACATTAAATTTACGCAGATTTATCGTCGGCTGAGAAAATTGCAAACGTTATTCGAAAAGAAATTATAATTCGAAACCAAAATTTGCGTTTCCAACGCCCTGGTTGTTGGGAAACATGATTACTTGTAAATAACTGATGTTCGTGCGATCCATTTTGGAATTGTTTCGAAACACGCCTTAGTGTTCGTTGTTCTGTTAAATATTATAAAAACAATTACAATTTTACTTTACTTCAAAGTAAATATTCAATTTACGCATAATTAGCGTAAACTTGACATTAAAATAAACTGCTTTTCACACAAATAACAACTTTAAACTTTCGAATAGCAACATGCAGTTCGTGGATTGTTATTATTGTAAATCTATGACGTAATTATGTAACAATTTTATTGATAAACATAAGTGGTGTGATATTTTAGTAATTTATTGGCGGAACCCAAACCAACTTGCATTTCGTTGTTAAATCAAAACTAAATTTGGTTTGCATGCATTTTTCAAACGGGAATTCAAATGAGATCTACGTGCGGAACATTTTGGAACTGTTCGAAACAGGCTTTTATTGTTTTTTTTCTTTTGTTCACAAAACATGTTCAATATTGCATGACGTTTTTGTAAATTGAAATAGTGGCTAACAGCCTTGTAAAACCATCACCAACACTGTTACGACGCACTAGTTAATTTCCCACACAGTGGGGCAACGCAAAAATAACTTGCAATGTAGGTCGAGTCGCAGCTGGGCATTTAAAACTTAAGAGAAAAAAGCCCAGGGACAACCAGACGCCTAATAAACTGCATAAACGATCGAAACCTGCACGCAGGGTTGCCAGGGTGGCGGTATTCCCGCCCAATTGGGCTGGTTTTCAACATCGAGTTGCGGGTTATTTTTACGAGTTGCGGGTTGCGGTTTATTGGGCGGGTTCGCCAATGACATTTTCAACCCCTATAATCACGCATTCTGGCACTAATGTCTCATACCAAGAGTAAACCAATGCGTTCATTTCCCGACAAACGAAACAATCGTACGGCGCAGAGAGTAATAATGCGTTCAGAGAAACACGCAGTGGGTGGGTGCGACAGAAACTTGAACCATGCAACTGGAGTCGTTTTTGCAAAGCAGCAATGGTGCTGAGAAAATTTTATTTTTGCAAACAAATTTAAAAAATATAGTAACCAATGAACTAAGGATTGCTTGAGAAAACAATGCAGTCAAGAGGTCTTTCGTAGTGGGTAAATTTTTTTGCCATAATGCTTACAGCTTCCACGTTTGATCGCTTTACACACGCGTATGACGAAACTACGGAATACAGATGTACGAGATTTTGTAGTTGTAAAAATACATGTTTTAATTGATTGCGTTTTTTAAAGTTGTTAGTTTTAGTTATATTATGACCCAAATTCATCAAATATTGCAATGTTTTTGCTATGTATTAATGCTCCTTGCAATTAAAGAAAACGTAATAGGTAGCGCCATGGTCAGAACCAAATGTGAAAAAACGTAACCGCGGTAGGTTAAAGCTACTGAGTGCGACAATTCACTAACAGTTGTCGATTTCAAGCTAAGTCAGAGTAAAATTGGGCTGGTTTTGGGCTTGTTTCAGAAATGTCTTGTTTGGACGGTTTTTGGGCTAGTTTTGGCAAGGCGTTGGGCGGTTTTAGAAAATTTTACCTGGCAACACTGCCTGCACGGTTGAAGGGACGCCCGATTACTTGTAATGAAAACAATCACCACTTTGCTTTACTTCAAAGTAAACATTAAATTTACGCAGATTTATCGTCGGCTGAGAAAATTGCAAACGTTATTCGAAAAGAAATTATAATTCGAAACCAAAATTTGCGTTTCCAACGCCCTGGTTGTTGGGAAACATGATTACTTGTAAATAACTGATGTTCGTGCGATCCATTTTGGAATTGTTTCGAAACACGCCTTAGTGTTCGTTGTTCTGTTAAATATTATAAAAACAATTACAATTTTACTTTACTTCAAAGTAAATATTCAATTTACGCATAATTAGCGTAAACTTGACATTAAAATAAACTGCTTTTCACACAAATAACACCTTTAAACTTTCGAATAGCAACATGCAGTTCGTGGATTGTTATTATTGTAAATCTATGACGTAATTATGTAACAATTTTATTGATAAACATAAGTGGTGTGATATTTTAGTAATTTATTGGCGGAACCCAAACCAACTTGCATTTCGTTGTTAAATCAAAACTAAATTTGGTTTGCATGCATTTTTCAAACGGGAATTCAAATGAGATCTACGTGCGGAACATTTTGGAACTGTTCGAAACAGGCTTTTATTGTTTTTTTTTTTTGTTCACAAAACATGTTCAATATTGCATGACGTTTTTGTAAATTGAAATAGTGGCTAACAGCCTTGTAAAACCATCACCAACACTGTTACGACGCACTAGTTAATTTCCAACACAGTGGGGCAACGCAAAAATAACTTGCAATGTAGGTCGAGTCGCAGCTGGGCATCTAATGAGAAAAAAGCCCAGGGACAACCAGACGCCTAATAAACTGCATAAACGATCGAAACCTGCACGGTTGAAGGGACGCCTGACTACTTGTAATGAAAACAATCACAACTTTGCTTATCAAAGTAAACATTAAATTTACGCAGATTTTACGTTGGCTGAGAAAATTGCAGACGTTTCTCGAAAAGAAATTATAATTCGAAGTTATAAACCATTTCGTTTTCAAACCTAACACGAAAACAAAATTTCCTTTTGCAAACGTTTTTCGAAACGAAATTTTGTTTTCGAAACCAAAAATTCGTTTCCAATTCCCCTTTGCGGCACACGGTCAGATTCGTATGTGAAACAAGATGTTTCACCATCTTTTGGCGTAAATAGTGCAGGATTCACTTTATCACGACGAACAATCACGATTTTCTTTACTTAGATGTAAAACCCGCGAAATTTCGCTTATTTAGTGCGTGGTGATAATGTTATCACTGAAATAAACAGTTTTCTACGTAAATAACATCATTACACATTACAGTCGCATAAAACAACTCGAGTATTTCGAAAATGTCACACAATTGTGTCGCAATTTCATTTAAGTCTAGTAATATTCAACTAATTTCTTAGGGGAACCCAAACCAACTTCTATTTCGTTTTCAAACCTAACACGAAAACGAAATTTCCTTTCGCAAACGTTATTCGAAACGAAATTTTGTTTTCGAAACCAAAATTTTGGTTTCAAATTCCCCTTTGCGGCACACGGTCAGATTCGTATGTGAAACAAGATCTTTCATCATCTTTTGGCGTAAATAGTGCAGGATTCACTTTATCACGATGAACAATCACGATTTTGCTTTACTTGGATGTAAAACCCGCGAAATTTCGCATATTTAGTGTGAGGTGAGAATGTTATCATTGAAATAAACTGTTTTCTACGTAAATAACATCATTACACTTTACAGTCGCGAAAAACAACTCGAGTATTTCGAAAATGTCACACAATTGTGACGCAATTTCATTGAGGGCTTGTAATATTTAACTAATTTCTTGGGGGAACCCAAACCAACTTCTGTTTCGTTTTCAAACCTAACACGAAAACGAAATTTCCTTTTGCAAAGGTTATTCGAAACGAAATTTTGTTTCAAAAACCAAAATTTCGTTTCCAATTCCCCTTTGCGGCACACGGTCAGATTCGTATGTGAAACAAGATCTTTCATCATCTTTTGGCGTAAATAGTGCAGGATTCACTTTATCACGATGAACAATCACGATTTTGCTTTACTTAGATGTAAAACCCGCGAAGTTTCGCATATTTAGTGTGTGGTGAGAATGTTATCACTGAAATAAACTGTTTTCTACGTAAATAACATCATTACACATTGCAGTCGCATAAAACAACTCGAGTATTTCGAAAATGTCACACAATTGTGTCGCAATTTCATTTAAGTCTAGTAATATTCAACTAATTTCTTAGGGGAACCCAAACCAACTTCTATTTCGTTTTCAAACCTAACACGAAAACGAAATTTCGTTTCGCAAACGTTATTCGAAACGAAATTTTGTTTTCGAAACCAAAATTTTCGTTTCCAATTCCCCTTTGCGGCACACGGTCAGATTCGTATGTGAAACAAGATCTTTCATCATCTTTTGGCGTAAATAGTGCAGGATTCACTTTATCACGACCAACAATCACGATTTTGCTTTACTTAGATGTAAAACCCGCGAAGTTTCGCATATTTAGTTTGTGGTGAGAATGTTATCATTGAAATAAACTGTTTTCTACGTAAATAACATCATTACACTTTACAGTCGCGTAAAACAACTCGAGTATTTCGAAAATGTCACACAATTGTGACGCAATTTCATTGTGGGCTTGTAATATTTAACTAATTTCTTCGGGGAACCCAAACCAACTTCTGTTTCGATTTCAAACCTAACACGAAAACGAAATTTCCTTTTGCAAAGGTTATTCGAAACGAACTTTTGTTTCAAAAACCAAAATTTCGTTTCCAATTCCCCTTTGCGGCACACGGTCAGATTCGTATGTGAAACAAGATCTTTCATCATCTTTTGGCGTAAATAGTGCAGGATTCACTTTATCACGATGATCAATCACGATTTTGCTTTACTTAGATGTAAAACCCGCGAAGTTTCGCTTATTTAGTGTGTGGTGAGAATGTTATCACTGAAATAAACTGTTTTCTACGTAAATAACATCATTACACATTGCAGTCGCATATAACAACTCGAGTATTTCGAAAATGTCACACAATTGTGTCGCAATTTCATTTAAGTCTCGTAATATTCAACTAATTTCTTAGGGGAACCCAAACCAACTTCTATTTCGTTTTCAAACCTAACACGAAAACGAAATTTCGTTTCGCAAACGTTATTCGAAACGAAATTTTGTTTTCGAAACCAAAATTTTCGTTTCCAATTCCCCTTTGCGGCACACGGTCAGATTCGTATGTGAAACAAGATCTTTCATCATCTTTTGGCGTAAATAGTGCAGGATTCACTTTATCACGACGAACAATCACAATTTTCTTTACTTAGATGTAAAACCCGCGAAATTTCGCTTATGTAGTGCGTGGTGATAATGTTATCACTGAAATAAACTGTTTTCTACGTAAATAACATCATTACACATTACAGTCGCATAAAACAACTCGAGTATTTCGAAAATGTCACACAATTGTGTCGCAATTTCATTGATGGCTTGTAATATTTAACTAATTTCTTCGGGGGAACCCAAACCAACTTCTGTTTCGTTTTTGAACCTAACACGAAAACGAAATTTCCTTTTGCAAAGGTTTTTCGAAACGAAATTTTGTTTTAAAAACCTAAATTTCGTTTCCAATTCCCCTTTGCGGCACACGGTCAGATTCGTATGTGAAACAAGATCTTTCATCATCTTTTGGCGTAAATAGTGCAGGATTCACTTTATCACGATGAACAATCACGATTTTGCTTTACTTAGATGTAAAACCCGCGAAGTTTCGCATATTTAGTGTGTGGTGAGAATGTTATCATTGAAATAAACTGTTTTCTACGTAAATAACATCATTACACTTTACAGTCGCGTAAAACAACTCGAGTATTTCGAAAATGTCACACAATTGTGTCGCAATTTCATTGATGGCTTGTAATATTTAACTAATTTCTTGGGGGAACCCAAACCAACTTCTGTTTCGTTTTCAAACCTAACACGAAAACGAAATTTCCTTTTGCAAAGGTTTTTCGAAACGAAATTTTGCTTTAAAAACCAAAATTTCGTTTCCAATTCCCCTTTGCGGCACACGGTCAGATTCGTATGTGAAACAAGATCTTTCATCATCTTTTGGCGTAAATAGTGCAGGATTCACTTTATCACGATGAACAATCACGATTTTGCTTTACTTAGATGTAAAACCCGCGAAGTTTCGCATATTTAGTTTGTGGTGAGAATGTTATCATTGAAATAAACTGTTTTCTACGTAAATAACATCATTACACTTTACAGTCGCGTAAAACAACTCGAGTATTTCGAAAATGTCACACAATTGTGACGCAATTTCATTGAGGGCTTGTAATATTTAACTAATTTCTTCGGGGAACCCAAACCAACTTCTGTTTCGATTTCAAACCTAACACGAAAACGAAATTTCCTTTTGCAAAGGTTTTTCGAAACGAAATTTTGTTTTTAAAACCAAAATTTCGTTTCCAATTCCCCTTTGCGGCACACGGTCAGATTCGTATGTGAAACAAGATCTTTCATCATCTTTTGGCGTAAATAGTGCAGGATTCACTTTATCACGATGATCAATCACGATTTTGCTTTACTTAGATGTAAAACCCGCGAAATTTCGCTTATGTAGTGCGTGGTGATAATGTTATCACTGAAATAAACTGTTTTCTACGTAAATAACATCATTACACATTACAGTCGCATAAAACAACTCGAATATTTCGAAAATGTCACACAATTGTGACGCAATTTAATTGAGGGCTTGTAATATTTAACTAATTTCATGGGGGAACCCAAACCAACTTCTATTTCGTTTTCAAACCTAACACGAAAACGAAATTTCGTTTTGCAAACGTTATTCGAAACGAAATTTTGTTTTCGAAACCAAAAATTTCGTTTCCAATTCCCCTTTGCGGCACACGGTCAGATTCGTATGTGAAACAAGATCTTTCATCATCTTTTGGCGTAAATAGTGCAGGATTCACTTTATCACGACGAACAATCACAATTTTCTTTACTTAGATGTAAAACCCGCGAAATTTCGCTTATGTAGTGCGTGGTGATAATGTTATCACTGAAATAAACTGTTTTCTCCGTAAATAACATCATTACACATTACAGTCGCATAAAACAACTCGAGTAATTCGAAAATGTCACACAATTGTGACGCAATTTCATTGTGGGCTTGTAATATTTAACTAATTTCTTGGGGGAACCCAAACCAACTTCTGTTTCGTTTTCAAACCTAACACGAAAACGAAATTTCCTTTTGCAAAGGTTATTCGAAACGAATTTTTGTTTTAAAAACCAAAATTTCGTTTCCAATTCCCCTTTGCGGCACACGGTCAGATTCGTATGTGAAACAAGATCTTTCATCATCTTTTGGCGTAAATAGTGCAGGATTCACTTTATCACGATGAACAATCACGATTTTGCTTTACTTGGATGTAAAACCCGCGAAATTTCGCTTATTTAGTGCGTGGTGATAATGTTATCACTGAAATAAACTGTTTTCTACGTAAATAACATCATTACACTTTACAGTCGCGTAAAACAACTCGAGTATTTCGAAATGGCACGCAATTGTGTCTCAATTTCATTTAAGTTTTGTAATATTAAACTAATTTCTTGGGGGAACCCAAACCAACTTCTATTTCGCTTTCAAACCTAACACGAAAACGAAATTTCGTTTCGCAAACGTTATTCGAAACGAAATTTTGTTTTTAAAACCAAAATTTCGTTTCCAATTCCCCTTTGCGGCACACGGTCAGATTCGTATGTGAAACAAGATCTTTCATCATCTTTTGGCGTAAATAGTGCAGGATTCACTTTATCACGATGATCAATCACGATTTTGCTTTACTTAGATGTAAAACCCGCGAAATTTCGCTTATGTAGTGCGTGGTGATAATGTTATCACTGAAATAAACTGTTTTCTACGTAAATAACATCATTACACATTACAGTCGCATAAAACAACTCGAATATTTCGAAAATGTCAGACAATTGTGACGCAATTTAATTGAGGGCTTGTAATATTTAACTAATTTCATGGGGGAACCCAAACCAACTTCTATTTCGTTTTCAAACCTAACACGAAAACGAAATTTCGTTTTGCAAACGTTATTCGAAACGAAATTTTGTTTTCGAAACCAAAAATTTCGTTTCCAATTCCCCTTTGCGGCACACGGTCAGATTCGTATGTGAAACAAGATCTTTCACCATCTTTTGGCGTAAATAGTGCAGGATTCACTTTATCACGACGAACAATCACAATTTTCTTTACTTAGATGTAAAACCCGCGAAATTTCGCTTATGTAGTGCGTGGTGATAATGTTATCACTGAAATAAACTGTTTTCTACGTAAATAACATCATTACACATTACAGTCGCATAAAACAACTCGAGTAATTCGAAAATGTCACACAATTGTGACGCAATTTCATTGTGGGCTTGTAATATTTAACTAATTTCTTGGGGGAACCCAAACCAACTTCTGTTTCGTTTTCAAACCTAACACGAAAACGAAATTTCCTTTTGCAAAGGTTATTCGAAACGAATTTTTGTTTTAAAAACCAAAATTTCGTTTCCAATTCCCCTTTGCGGCACACGGTCAGATTCGTATGTGAAACAAGATCTTTCATCATCTTTTGGCGTAAATAGTGCAGGATTCACTTTATCACGATGAACAATCACGATTTTGCTTTACTTGGATGTAAAACCCGCGAAATTTCGCTTATGTAGTGCGTGGTGATAATGTTATCACTGAAATAAACTGTTTTCTACGTAAATAACATCATTACACTTTACAGTCGCGTAAAACAACTCGAGTATTTCGAAATGGCACGCAATTGTGTCTCAATTTCATTTAAGTTTTGTAATATTAAACTAATTTCTTGGGGGAACCCAAACCAACTTCTATTTCGCTTTCAAACCTAACACGAAAACGAAATTTCGTTTCGCAAACGTTATTCGAAACGAAATTTTGTTTTTAAAACCAAAATTTCGTTTCCAATTCCCCTTTGCGGCACACGGTCAGATTCGTATGTGAAACAAGATCTTTCATCATCTTTTGGCGTAAATAGTGCAGGATTCACTTTATCACGACGAACAATCACAATTTTCTTTACTTAGATGTAAAACCCGCGAAATTTCGCTTATGTAGTGCGTGGTGATAATGTTATCACTGAAATAAACTGTTTTCTACGTAAATAACATCATTACACATTACAGTCGCATAAAACAACTCGAGTAATTCGAAAATGTCACACAATTGTGACGCAATTTCATTGAGGGCTTGTAATATTTAACTAATTTCTTGGGGGAACCCAAACCAACTTCTGTTTCGTTTTCAAACCTAACACGAAAACGAAATTTCCTTTGGCAAAGGTTATTCGAAACGAAATTTTGTTTTTAAAACCAAAATTTCGTTTCCAATTCCCCTTTGCGGCACACGGTCAGATTCGTATGTGAAACAAGATCTTTCATCATCTTTTGGCGTAAATAGTGCAGGATTCACTTTATCACGATGAACAATCACGATTTTGCTTTACTTGGATGTAAAACCCGCGAAGTTTCGCTTATTTAGTGTGTGGTGAGAATGTTATCACTGAAATAAACTGTTTTCTACGTAAATAACATCATTACACATTACAGTCGCATAAAACAACTCGAGTAATTCGAAAATGTCACACAATTGTGACGCAATTTCATTGTGGGCTTGTAATATTTAACTAATTTCTTGGGGGAACCCAAACCAACTTCTGTTTCGTTTTCAAACCTAACACGAAAACGAAATTTCCTTTTGCAAAGGTTATTCGAAACGAATTTTTGTTTTAAAAACCAAAATTTCGTTTCCAATTCCCCTTTGCGGCACACGGTCAGATTCGTATGTGAAACAAGATCTTTCATCATCTTTTGGCGTAAATAGTGCAGGATTCACTTTATCACGATGAACAATCACGATTTTGCTTTACTTGGATGTAAAACCCGCGAAATTTCGCTTATTTAGTGCGTGGTGATAATGTTATCACTGAAATAAACTGTTTTCTACGTAAATAACATCATTACACTTTACAGTCGCGTAAAACAACTCGAGTATTTCGAAATGGCACGCAATTGTGTCTCAATTTCATTTAAGTTTTGTAATATTAAACTAATTTCTTGGGGGAACCCAAACCAACTTCTATTTCGCTTTCAAACCTAACACGAAAACGAAATTTCGTTTCGCAAACGTTATTCGAAACGAAATTTTGTTTTTAAAACCAAAATTTCGTTTCCAATTCCCCTTTGCGGCACACGGTCAGATTCGTATGTGAAACAAGATCTTTCATCATCTTTTGGCGTAAATAGTGCAGGATTCACTTTATCACGACGAACAATCACAATTTTCTTTACTTAGATGTAAAACCCGCGAAATTTCGCTTATGTAGTGCGTGGTGATAATGTTATCACTGAAATAAACTGTTTTCTACGTAAATAACATCATTACACATTACAGTCGCATAAAACAACTCGAGTAATTCGAAAATGTCACACAATTGTGACGCAATTTCATTGAGGGCTTGTAATATTTAACTAATTTCTTGGGGGAACCCAAACCAACTTCTGTTTCGTTTTCAAACCTAACACGAAAACGAAATTTCCTTTGGCAAAGGTTATTCGAAACGAAATTTTGTTTTTAAAACCAAAATTTCGTTTCCAATTCCCCTTTGCGGCACACGGTCAGATTCGTATGTGAAACAAGATCTTTCATCATCTTTTGGCGTAAATAGTGCAGGATTCACTTTATCACGATGAACAATCACGATTTTGCTTTACTTGGATGTAAAACCCGCGAAGTTTCGCTTATTTAGTGTGTGGTGAGAATGTTATCACTGAAATAAACTGTTTTCTACGTAAATAACATCATTACACATTACAGTCGCATAAAACAACTCGAGTAATTCGAAAATGTCACACAATTGTGACGCAATTTCATTGTGGGCTTGTAATATTTAACTAATTTCTTGGGGGAACCCAAACCAACTTCTGTTTCGTTTTCAAACCTAACACGAAAACGAAATTTCCTTTTGCAAAGGTTATTCGAAACGAATTTTTGTTTCAAAAACCAAAATTTCGTTTCCAATTCCCCTTTGCGGCACACGGTCAGATTCGTATGTGAAACAAGATCTTTCATCATCTTTTGGCGTAAATAGTGCAGGATTCACTTTATCACGATGAACAATCACGATTTTGCTTTACTTGGATGTAAAACCCGCGAAATTTCGCTTATTTAGTGCGTGGTGATAATGTTATCACTGAAATAAACTGTTTTCTACGTAAATAACATCATTACACTTTACAGTCGCGTAAAACAACTCGAGTATTTCGAAATGGCACGCAATTGTGTCTCAATTTCATTTAAGTTTTGTAATATTAAACTAATTTCTTGGGGGAACCCAAACCAACTTCTATTTCGCTTTCAAACCTAACACGAAAACGAAATTTCGTTTCGCAAACGTTATTCGAAACGAAATTTTGTTTTTAAAACCAAAATTTCGTTTCCAATTCCCCTCTGCGGCACACGGTCAGATTCGTATGTGAAACAAGATCTTTCATCATCTTTTGGCGTAAATAGTGCAGGATTCACTTTATCACGATGAACAATCACGATTTTGCTTTACTTGGATGTAAAACCCGCGAAATTTCGCTTATGTAGTGCGTGGTGATAATGTTATCACTGAAATCAACTGTTTTCTACGTAAATAACATCATTACACTTTACAGTCGCGTAAAACAACTCGAGTATTTCGAAATGGCACGCAATTGTGTCTCAATTTCATTTAAGTTTTGTAATATTAAACTAATTTCTTGGGGGAACCCAAACCAACTTCTATTTCGCTTTCAAACCTAACACGAAAACGAAATTTCGTTTCGCAAACGTTAATCGAAACGAAAAAAAAACAAAATTTTGATTTCAAAATGCAAGTGTGTTTTGTTACAAAATTTCCTCCAAACCGACATGTTTCGCTCAAGGGCATCATCAAGTGCCCATTAAATTACAATTTTTTTTTGTTTTTTAGCATTATGTTTTTACCCAAAATTTCGTTTTTGTATATCGTTTCGAAACGAAAAAGTGTCATACGAAACGAAATTTCGTTTTTCAAAACGAAAGTCAAAACGAAATGAAGAAACTCCATGCATTTAGATAGGCTGACCATGCCCGAAATTCACGCAATAAACCATGAAAGATGGCCAAGCCAGTGCCTCCGCTACGCCAACTAGCACTCCAAAGGCAACGAGCATATAAATATCTGTGCACAAGCAGAAAAACAAAAGAAAGTTTTGATGATGCAAGGCAACTTGTTTAGTCATACGTTCTGTTCGTAGTTTCGGAAAATTTTATTTAAATCTGATTTAGTCTAGTTTATGAAGCCATATCTGAAACTTTTTGCTGTTTTTCAGACTTCACTTTGACTTACTTGCAAAATAGTTTGCGCAAATGTACAGAAAATATAGCCCGAGTGCAACAGCTAGAGACCATTTGACTGTCAAGAATTTGAGGACAACAGGCGCAAAAAAGATGCTGAATACAACCGTTGTAACATATATTGTTGTGGCTGAAGCCACACCTGTGATGAAAAGGATGTTTTATCATTACGTGCCAAAAACAATTACGATGGTTTACAACATTGGTTTACAAGACAGTAAAAATAACTAAAAAAATTTACTTTTCTCACTTCCAAGTCTTAACCAAACCGTCGACAATATTGATGCTGGATTGCAGTATAACCAGTGAGTTGTAGGCACCTAAACTGACACCAGAACTAATCACAAACTGTGCAAACTTAAACTTTAAATTCCGTTTCTCATGTTCGTTTGCCATCATTATAATAACAAATGTGACTGGGTTAGCCAGTGATGCCTTCTTAAACACTTGCCTTTGTAAAATATTTGCAACAACTTTTTTATTGGTCAAGACGTTAACACGTAGCGCTTGGCTGATGAAGCAAAACAAGCGTTTTTTGCCATCAAACTTGCAGCGTACAAAGACATCTCTATACCAGTCAATGGCACCACAGTAATGTTTTCGGTGCACGTCAATTCGCTCCCTGTTTTTGAGTATATTGCTGCGCGAAGATATCGTCGACGGTTTGGGTAATACGGAACAGTATGTAAAACCTAACATTTGCATTCAATACTGATGTGTGCCCTTGAAGAAAACAATATGTTTCTTTAGTTTTTACACAAACTTGTGATATTCTAACATTTTATAACAGGTGTGACTTCTTTTCCGTTTTTCCAAAAGATGCAGAGCCCACACAAAACCTTTCTTCACTATTTTTCAACACTGGCGAAGCGTGACCACACAGGGACAAGCTCTTGAATAGTTTTTATTTGCACTGGCGACTTGAAAAAGAGGAACTGTTACTCAACGCACCTTACCTGATAACAGACAGACGTGAAACTGTACTCTACCATGCAGGAATAAATAATGCAGAAACGTAACAGCATTTAATGCGACGTTGCCCTTTAGCGCCAACAAATTCTTTTATTGAGGCTTAAATGTCAATAAAATGATTTATGCAATAATTGCACTATCATACCAGCATGTGCATATAATTCTTTTCGTTTAGAGCTTTGCACAGCAAGACGAAACTTTTTCACCAATTATTGTTTTGTGCGTCAGATTTGGGACTGTTGTGTGGGTCAGGTGACACACCTGCGTGACGTATTTGAGAAACCTCCGTTCTGAGCACTATGCCAGTTTAGTGCATGTTAATATGTCTATAAAATCTGCTTCATAGACACTGACGAGCTTATGCGTTAAGGTTGGACGAGTTGTTGCCAAGATTTTACCAAAAGAAGTTCTTACGAAGGCACAAGCTAATCACGACACTGTTGTTATGATGACGAACAAAAACGAGAAAAGTAATGTAAAGTTCAAATTGCTGCGTTTTGTTCAAATTGCATCAAATTGCTGGGTTGCAAAGTAGAGCTTTAGCAGAATAGTGGTAGAATGATAGAATAAATTTACAGGTACACACTGGACTTGTATGTGATTTGCAATGGGTTGTGCAACACTTGTGCAATGCTGCACACCAGGCATTGCACAATACAAATACTGATTACTCTGACGTATGTTACAGTACCAATGACAATAATACCATACATGAACTATCTACCCATTCAGCCATAACATTTGCATCCCAACTTAAACCTGGTCGACTGTGGTGGTATTGATCTCTGTTTATATTGCACACTTTTTCTCATGTACGGTATCTGTAACGTGCTTTTTCTGCGGATCGGCGGCGCTACACGCTACACAGCAGTTTTTTGGCCTTTAGCCCAAACGCGTCCCAAATTCTCATAGGTAGCCGAGCCCGCGGAACACAACAGACACTTGTATTCGATACAGGAACGACCGGCACAACAACGCGCCAAAAATGGAACGGTTTCAAACTGTTTTTAGACCGATCAGTCAGCAGGCAAAATTACCAAATTTTACACAGCTTATTCAAAAAGAATCTAAACACAATTATTCAAATAGAATCTTATTCAAATAGAATCCTTAGGTTCAAAAACACACTACCAAGCACTAACAACACCAGAAGCAAACAAAACCTAACACGCGGTCTGCCCGCGCAGAGCTACTGCGCAGCCTTTGTTAAGCAAATGCCAAACATAGAAAGCATAACGAAAACAGTAACAATAAAGAAAGAAATTTTGGTTTGGGAATCTACAGTATCTAATCAAATGTTGTGCAACACTGCTCTATTATTGCATGATACTTTACTGCTCTTATCTTGCAGAAATAAAGTTACTGTTTTTTTGTATTTTTTCAGTTCAGATAATACTGTTGTACCTTTTTTCAACATGATAGTTATAATTTTACTGGCATAAAATGTTGGCAAAGGAAATATTTAATATCAAGAACTGTCAGATTACAAACTACACCAACACACATCAGGCCAACCATCAGATCCTGCCAACAGTCATATGTTAAAAATCAAAAATCAAAGTATGTGAGAAAATCACGATAACACAGCACAACACAGAAACAATTGTTCCTATCACTGATAACTGAAAATAAGCTTAATTTTAACGAATTCAAACGATCTTTAAGGTGAAAATTGATCGTGAGAATCCTTCTTTGGTTTTGATTTCTTCAATAGATAAGACAGAAAGTATATTCACGATTTCACTTCATTGCAGAAAATCCAAGACCACGTCGGGGTCACCACTTTTAGGATTGCGTGTTATTATTTCAGAAAACTCCGTTCAGATCAAACACCATTTTAGAAAAAACAATCTTTTGTTACTAAAGATGGCAAAACTTGAACAAACTTCAAATAGTAAACCCAAGAGATCGAGTTATCAATTTAAACGTTCGTTATCGAAATAGAATCAGAATGACATCAAGAAGATTCATTGAATGGTCTGGTCTTTGGACAATGCATTACATCACTTTTTAATAGTCGTGATAGTTTTCAAAAAGGTCGTTGGAAGTTACGTGAATGCGTTCGTAAATGCTTCAGGTAATGAACCTTGCAGAAATATAACAGCAAATACATAATCAATATTATAATTACACCTTTGTTTATTATAAGTATTGTGGTTTTGTAAAGCTTTGTGCATGGGTGAATGCCTTATCGAACCCTCCACAAGTTATATACAGAGTTGTTTGTCTCTGTTGCCTTATCGAACCCTCCACAAGTTACACAGTAAACTTGGACTGAAAGGATAAATTGTACGGGTGGAAAAACAGTATAAAAGGTATCAGTACAAGTGCTTTGGGTCCAGGCGTTAATATATGGCCTTATCAGTACCAAGCTAAGTTGAACCTTCTGGTTATAAGTTTTTAAGTTGGTTATTTAAGCTCTTGCACACAAACATGTGCCACGTAACCATTCCAATCGAGGAGTTTTGGTGTGAAAGAAATCAGCTAAATCAATTGTGCAGTAGATTGTGCTGTGGTTGAACATATTTCGAAACTTGCACGTGCAAAACAAAATTTACGTTTCCGACTTTCAGTGGTAAAATTGGCCGAACATTTTGGCTGCTGGTGCCAACTACCTTCAAGTCACTCTGAGCAACAATGGCAGGTGACCTACTTGCGTGGTACCGCGGCCGCAGGCAACAAGAGAAAACACATGGGCGTATCATGGATCGTTGGTAAAGTCATATTTTGTATATTTATGCCATTGTTGCTCAGAGTGACTTGAAGGTAACCTTTTTGATGACCCGATATCTAAAAATCAAAACAAAGCGAAAGATTCGGGATTTACAAAATATTTTTTTTTACTCCTCCGCAATCAGTCCGTATCGCAACGCTTGAATAACCACACTATTACATACGCAGCAATTTGAACTTCACATTCCTTTCCTCGTGTCCGTCTGTCATCATCATCATAACAACAGTGACGCGGTTAGCTTGTTCTTTCGCAATCACTTATTTTGGGTTAAATCTTGGGAAAAACCTGTCTAACCTTAACGCATGAGCACGCTTATCTGACCAAGCAAAACTACGTCTTTTTACCCTTAAACTTGCAGCGTTGCAAGTTCATCTCGTCTGGTTTTGAATTACATTGGTATCCTGTTGTTGTCTATCACGAAGGTGTTGACATGCTAAAGCTTGCCCTAAGCTGCCATAATGCCCTAAACAAGGGTTTCTCAAACTGTGCGCCGCGACGCGCAGGTGTGTCGTGAATATTGAACTAATTACCAAGTGATCAAAGAGTTTCAGCATGTTGTGTAACATCCAACCTATGGAAAAATTATACACGCTATTGTAAAAGTATTTAGTGTGTGCTTTAAGGGCATTCGCCTCTGTAATAAACAATTTGTAACGCAAAAGGACAATGTGTGTTAAACGCTGTTACGTTTGCATTGGTTACTCTTGGTTTAGTGTTGTTTCAATATTGGTTCATTTGGAAATTAAACAAACTTAAAAATTCAATGTGACATTAGTGAGTCCGAGTACCCGAGTGTGGCAGGACCCGCCAAAGTATTAATATCGAGAAACAGACAAGGAAAATTCTTTAACACTCTTGGTTGAAAATTTATGTTCCTTTAAGAAACTTTTATTAGATAATTATGAATGAAAATCAAAATTTGCAGAAAAGTCTAATCCTACAAATCGGCGGCTATTGGAGGCCTGACGAAGATGTTTTAACACGATTTTCTTTTCTGTGCAAACCTTCAGCAACACCTGCAAAGGTTAAAACTTTTAAATTTCATAGTTACTAAATTGCAAGTGACTTACTGTAAGTTGTTATGCTGAATACAAGCAGACCAAGCTGAAAGTAGATCTTGTATCTTACACAAACTGCCGTGCTCCAACCAAACTGAAAGGCATACCCGGCCAGGTACCATATGGACCAAAGCACCATAGCTTTCTCTTGGTTGTTGGGAAAAAAGGCGGCATGAGCATCTGTATTAAACAAAGCTTTGAGGATTATTATTTTGCGTTTTGTAATTTTGCTTGCTTCCTCAAATAGTACTGTTGAACTGGCCTAGATGCAGTGTTTTTTTTGGCAATTACCACACAATCAAATTGTTCTTTTGACTTTTAGCACATTCTACTTGAATCCAATATTGCATCACATCAGTACCTGAACTCATTGGGATACGAATTCCGTTTCCAATGCCCTCTAGTCCAAACAAGCAGTAAACAAACCACTTTGTAGATTCGGTCGGGATCCAAAACAAGCAAACAAAATAAATACCAACATCAACTAACGTAGATATCAGCAAAAGTCCTTGTCTTCCGATTTTGGAGGAATATCTTCCCACAAACACCGTCATCAAAGCATCCATAACATTAAAATTGATCATGCACAAGCCAACCTCAGAAAATATGGTTGTTGTAATCATTTGTAACTTACAATTAATGCTGTTTAAAACGTGCACAAATAGCACAAGAACGTGCACATACCTGATCGACACCAATGATACATGAGGCAAACGCTCTGACCATTTCGACATAAATAAAACCTTGCATTAAACCGGTACAAAATGTTAGAGGAATGATAAGGAGTTGCTTCGTCTGCAACATCTGATTAAACGTTTCTCGCAAAGATGCAACGGCTAATCTCAGATAATCCTGGTTAAACGAATAGGATATGAACTTAAAAAAATTGTCCCAAGCTATGTCCAAAAATATATCGTTAGTCTACTATACGATCTGCTACGTTATCATTAATTGCTATATGCGTAATTATGTTGGTCAACCAATTTAAATCATTGTAATAACATGAACAACCAACAGTGATAAAATCCATAATTTAACAAGATGAAGGAATATATTTACATCTCTTTTGGTTTGTTTCTTGAAACTCAGTGGCTGATTGTTAAAACTCTCGGCAATTGGAATCGACCGTAAGACATGGGGCTGAACAGGAATAGGTTTACTTTTTTTGTCGAACGAAACGGTTGAAGAAAGGACGATTTCAACATTCGGTAACTCCTCGTGGTCGACATCGCTCAATGCCTTGACCAGCTCCTCAAGACATGGCTTTTCGACAAAAAATACTTGAACAGTTAGAGCTATCAATATTATAGCTCCAGACACGCCCAACATGATATACACCGTGGTTTGTGGAGGGACGTATTGCACCAGATTGTGCTGAGTAACGTTCGGGTCCTGACAGTCGTTTGGGCCACAAAAAGAGAAGTTTTGAAGGAATGTGGGACCGCCGTATGAAGTATTGTTTGAATCTGATATATCGTTCGATCGTCCGGCGTAGAAAATGCAGTAAATGGCAAGGAAACCTAAAACCTGCAAAATGTACAATAAAGTGTTTCAACATGTCAGTTCCAGGCAATATAGCCAATAATGTTTTTAGTGACCTGCAGACAGGGTGAATGTGATATAATAGGTCGGAACAGTGGCTCATCAAAAACGGTGTTAGAACATTAGTTGAAAAACAAGAAAATTATCTAGGAAAAAAGAATTTCTGGCGTAAATCAGTTAATTGTACCATTAGTATAATGTTTTTGTTGCTGCCAGGCATATTGTAACTTAATAATCTGTTCTTCTGGCAAAGACGTTTCGCCGGTGAATAAAGTTACGTTTTATCTTTGCCAGAAGAACAGATTATTAAATGTACCATTAGTATTATGCAATAACTAGACCTATAATCATTCGGGTGTTAATAAGAAACCTACACCTAGAACAAGAAGCATCATAACATATCCAAACCGTACCGCGAATGCACGCACGCTGAAGAAAAAGTAACCCATAAACCGTCCGTTGTAATAATCAAGTGGCTTCTGCGTAAGCCTGGAGAACTTGCGTCCGAAATTCACGCAATAAACCATGAAAGATGGCCAAGCCAGTGCCTCAGCTACGCCAACTAGCACTCCAAAGGCAACGAGCATATAAATATCTGTGCACAAGCAGAAAAACAAAATAAAGTTTTGATGATGCAAGGCAACTTGTTTAGACATACGTTCTGTTCGTAATTTCGGAAAATTTTTTATTTTTATCTAATTTAGTCTAGTTTATGAAACCATCACAGAAACTTTTTGCTGTTTTTCAGTCTTCAGTTTAACTTACTTGCAAAATAGTTTGCGCAAATGTACAGAAAATATAGCCCGAGTGCAACAGCTAGAGACCATTTAACTGTCAAGAATTTGAGGACAACAGGCGCAAAAAAGATGCTGAATACAACTGTCGTAACATATATTGTTGTGGTTGAAGTCACACCTGTGATGTATAAAATGTTTTATCATTACGTGCCAAAAACAATTACGTTGGTTTACAAGACAGTAATAATAACTAAAAAAATCTACTTTTCTCACTTCCAAGTCTTACCCAAACCGTCGACAATATTGATACTGGATTGCAGTGATACCAATGAATTGTAGGCACCTAAACTGATAGTAGAACTAATCACAAACTGTGCAAACTTAAACTTTAAATTCCGTTTCTCATGTTCGTTTGCCATCATTATTATAACAAATGTGACTGGGTTAGCCAGTGATACCTTCTTAAACACTTGCCTTTGTAAAATATTTGCAACAACTTTTTTATTTGCCAAGACGTTAACACGTAGCGCTTGGCTGACGAAGCAAAACAAGCGTTTTTTACCGTCAAACTTGCAGCGATGAAGTACTTGTCGATACCAGTCAATGGCACCACAGTAATGTTTACGGTGCTCACGTCAATTCGTTCCCTGTTTTTAAGTATATTGCTGCGCGAAGATGTAGTCGACGGTTTGGGCAAGACGGAACAGTATGTAAAACCTAACATTTGCATTCAATACTGATGTGAGTCTTTGAAGAAATACAATATGTTTCTTTATTTTTTGCACAAACTTGTGATATTCTAACATTTTATTACAGCAGGTGTGACTTCAGCCACAACAATATATATTACGACAGTCCTATTCAGGCGGCGCCACAATTGCTCCCGTGATGAATCGGGTGCCGTTCATATCCGTTACTTAAGTTGGAACCTCACGTGGTTCACCATCATGTTTTGGCCTGTAATATAATACAACGCGTACCTTGGCATCCTCCGGCTTGAAGGCAGTCTTTGCACTACGGAGTCCTTTCAATGTACCAAATAAAAATTGACCAACTTTCATATGAACTGCTCCATCTTTCATGACGTGATTACATAATTCGAATATGTGTCAATCAACACCACCCCACTGTGACTCATAAAATTGATGGCGTCATAAACATGTATAGTCGACACCAAGGATTTTATGGCCAACAACATGCATATAATAATGCTTTCGTTGCAGTTGCAGCATTTTGATGCTCGGCACAGTTGTAGCATTGATGACACGTAACCATATAACCATGTCCTGTCAATATTGGGCTGGTAAACAGTGTTACATTGTTTCGTCTTTTGCATTAACAAATGACTTTGATGCAACAATTTGAAAACTTCGGCTTGAAGTTAAGCCATTATTACAACTCTGCAGGCGTGCAATAAGCAATGGAAGACGATTAAGGACTCCGAAAACCTACATGCAACGATATTACAGACATACATTTTGGCCAAGGTTCGAGGATATCTTATCGCTTCACACAGAATCCTGCCTTTAAACGTTTCCCTTAGATTAACTTTCGCGTTTGTAGGTTTTGTATGTTGTAATCGCACACACCGTGTCTATCGGTACTTTTGACCGAGTCCATTAACATCAACACTTTTGACGTCGGAAATAGTTCAGGCACTTGTTGGAATTCTTCCTTTCATGATTTACAGTTAAAGAAGTTTACTGAAATATAATTTAAGACCGAGAGACGGGCTCACGAGAGACCACCCAAGCGGCGTTCTCTTGGCCGCTAGGAGGCTCGCTACGCGGAGTTTTATAAACTTACAGGACTTACTGACTTGCTTGGTCAGCCAAGCGTGCTCACACGTTAAGGTTAGAGAAGTTGTGGCAAATATTGTACCAAGGCAAGTGTTTGGGATTTGTAATAACGATGATGGCAAACGAAAATGAGAAATGGAATGTAAAGATAAAGTTTGCGCAGTTTGTGATTGGTTCTGTTCTCAGTTTAAGTGCCTATAATTCTTTATTGGCACTGCAATCTAGCATCAACATCGTCGACGGTTTGGGTAAGACGGAACAGTATGTAATACCTAACATTTGCATTCAACACTGATGTGTGTCTTTGAAGAAATACAATATGTTTCTTTATTTTTTGCACAACCTTGTGATATTCTAACATTTTATTACAGGTGTGACTTCAGCCACAACAATATATATTACGACAGTCGTATTCAGCATCTCCTTTGCGCCTGTTTTTCTTAAGTTCCTCACTGTCAAATGGTCACTGGTTGTTGCATATGGTCTTTATTTCCTGTACGTATGCGCAATTTTTTTTCCAAGTAAGTCATTTTAAAGCCCCCAAAGCGCCTTACTGCTTTGCTATGGAAACAAGGAAATGACAAAATTAAAGACACAAAAACATTATTTAATCCTTAATGCAACACTATTTTTGTCGAATTTAACTGATACATTTAAATTTACTGAATTTCAATGTCTATTTGTCCTTTACAATCTCTATCCAGATGTATACATGCTCATTGCTTTTGGGGCGTTGGTTGGCGTAGCCGAGGCACTGTCTTGGCCTTCCTTCATGATCTATTGCGTTCATTTTGGACGCAAGTTCTCCAGATTCACGAAAAAGCCACTTGATTATCACAATGGGGAGTTTATGGGATATTTTCTCTTCGTAGTGCGGGTAGTGGCGGTACGTTATGGATATGTGAGGTTTAAATGATGTAGTTAAACATACCTTCGACCACCACCAAAAAAACCTTGACTATTTTGATAGTTCTGTTTAAAGCGCTGTGCTACTCTTACAGGTGTTGAGCTACATTGTTATTTACTGCACTTTTTATCTTGGAAAATCATCCGGTTCATCCCACAGTGGTTTCAACAATAGTTCGATAAACAGAAAAAACTTCTCTTTTTGTGGCCCAAACGACTGTCAGGACCCGAACGTTACCCAGCACAATCTGGTTCAATACGTCCCTCCACAAACTACACTCTTATATATCATTTTGAGTGTGTTTGGAGCAATGATATTAATAGCTATAATTGATCAAGTATTTTTTATCAAAAAGTCAGGTACTGACGAAGACAGGAGGGAAATTAACAATAGTGGAAAGAAGGTGTTACACAATTTCCACAATGTCCTCGCTGAAGATACTTCAAGCGTGACGATGGATGAAACAATCAAACCAATTCCTGGACAATCTCATTCTTTGCATTCAATTCCAGTTGCAGAGAGAGGTGACAACGAACAAATGCGGCCTACGAAACAAACAGGAAACAAAGTAGATAAAGTTGTTGCATTGCAAAGTCGATCAAAATGTGACTGATCGCACCACATTTTTCTTTTTTTTCAGGCCATACTGAGCCTGGCCATTTCTTCGTTGAAAGAAACGTTTTATCAGACATTGCAGACGAAGCAACTTTTGATCATACCCCTATCGTTTTGTACCGGTATAATGCAATTCGGAGATGACAAGAGCGTTTGCTTCTTGCATCATTGGTGTTAGTCAGGTACGCAAGCCATTTTTTCTGTTTGTACGTAAATCACAATAAGGAATAAGGCCAACATCATTGACAAGAAATTGGGTTTTTAGGTTGGTTTGTGTATGATCAGTTTCAACGTGGTTGATGGCTTAACTGCAGTTTTTGTGGGAAAAGCTACTTCCAAAATCGGAAGGCAAGGACTTTTGTTGATATCTACGTTAGTTGATGTTGGTATTTCATTTATTTGCTTGTTTTGGATCCCGACCGAATCTACAACGTGGTTTGTTTACTGCTTGTTTGGATTAACAGGCATTGAAAACGGAATACGTATCCCAATGAGTTCAGGTACTGCTGTGATGCAATGTTATATTAAAGTAGAATGTATTTGGTCAAAACAATAATTCGATTGTGTTGTAAACTTTCTGGGCGACATGGTACAATTTTTTGCAGTAATACAACAGTTTACATATCACATAGATTAGATTTTTCTGTCACTTTCTCTTTACTTAAGTACCATGTTTTTGCAAGCAAATACTTAAAGCATTTTTCTTTACTAATACTTTATTTCTAAAGAATGTTTTCTCCATATTTTGTAGCCGGTTCAAAAATATGATATGTTAGTTTAATCAGTTGCTATAAGTTTAATCACTTTGCTGCAGTCTGGCCAGTACAAATTTTTCTTTCAGCACGAACGCAAAATTGAAAAATGCATGAATCCTTATCTTTGCTTTATGCAGATGCTCATGCCGCATTCTTTCCGAATAACCAAGAGAAAGCTATGGTGGTTTGGTCCATATGGTACCTGGCCGGGTATGCCTTTCAGTATGGTTGGAGCACAGCTGTTTGCGTAAGATACAAGATCTACTTTCAAGTTTGTCTGCTTGTATTCAGCATGACAACCTACAGTAGGTCATTTGCAATTTGGTATCTGTGCAATTTAAAAGGTTCAACATTTCTAGGTATTGCTGAAGGATTGCACCGAAAAGAAAATCGAAATAGAATTTCTTCACCAAGCTTCCAATAACCGCCGATTTGTATCGCTATACTTTTCTGTAAATTGTGATTTTGAATCTTGAATTGGCCCAAATGGAACATAAAGTCTCAACCACGATCGCTTGCTATTTTCTTGTTACAGTTTAGGGCAGTGGTTCTCATGTTTTGTCGGGCCATGGCCTCTGGTTCCTTTTGAAACGCTAGCGGGACATTGAAGTTATATGTTTGTTTATTTTTAAGCGAAAATTCCACGAATCTATAAATGTTTCATCCTTCCGCTCATCTTCTTACTTCACAGAGATTGTATTTCGATTTTCGCTTGTCATCTCATGTGATCTCTATGTAAGTACACCTCAGCAGTTGGACACCAACATCACCAAACTTTTTTTGTATCATTTCATTTGGAGAAAGAGGATTGAAATAATAGCAGTAAAGTTTATAATTGCTAATAGCGAAAGTGATGCTAATAACGCAGTCCAAATAAGTCCAAATCTTACCGCAGTCAATGCTTTTATACCTGCATGACAATCCGTTCACTTGAAATTAACACACCGTGCGTAGCCTATATCGAATTTGTAACTTATATGACAAAACACGCAAAACCATATTTCTGCATGAAAGTAAACGATTGTAAGACAAACAAAGTTATAAAATTATTTGCCTTGTCCTTAACGTAGCGAAGATATTTGTGCAGGAGCCTTAACAGAAAAACAAAGTGTAACTATATATACACACTTAAAATACATAAGGTGCGTCCATATATAGCCTCGTAAAACTCCCTGAAACATTTTTGCCATCGTAGTGTTTACAAAACAAACCTTTCTCATCGCATGATCCGGTAAATACACAAAATATATTATTTGTTGGTGTCAATAAATGTTATAATTACGAAGCCTCATCGCGTCTCCCACAAAGGAAAGATCATCACTTGCTAAATATAGCCATCGATTTTCAAAAAATCTGGAGTCGCAAACATTGTGTAACGACGGTCTAGCAGTATTGCTGTGAATTGAATGTTGTTAATAGGTAATTGTCCGGTCGTGTCGTGTTAGTCACAACACGTTTTGCAGGCCTATATACATTATTAAGCGGTTTTTGTTTGGGGCTCAAATTTTTATTTAAAAAAAATACGACGCATTTTTCCGGTAGGCAATACAAAACAAACATTACGTTGCATGAATTTACTACAGTTTAGTACTGTATATTTGTAAATTTACGCAACAAAAATGAATTTTTCTACCACACAAATAGGACGGCTGGACTTTTTTCCCTCTGGATTCACCTACAGCTAAGAATGCGGTAACAAACTCACCAATTCCACCACAAAAAACGACTTCATTCTTGCTCTGACAACATAATTCGTGTCGTTAAATTCTCATAAATTCAAAGGACAATTCAGGAATTTAGAGTTTAATTTTGGCATGTAAAGCTCGATGCCAATACTTTGTATAATCGGAGTTTGTCCGACGAACACCTGACTATAGCATCATTCTTAAGGTAGATAAATGGTGGGGTACAATGATATGCATGTCTATATGATCCGAATGAAGGCAAGTTAAAACTAATGTATCCCTGTTACATGTGTAATATCTGATGTGATATTTAATTAATTTAACGCAAGGCACTTACACATACGTACTGCACACAAAAATTCACGTCAAAACTGCCACTAACATGTAGTGGTGATTAAATAAAAAATACAATTGCAATCCTTCGCAAAATGCAGTAAGATAATTTTAAACTTTACTGCATCATTGTTTTGGTAGCTGTAAGCAACAGTGGCACATACATGTGAACTTCAAAGCTTCATTTGCAAAGTGTGACAACAGAAAATATTTCCGACAGAATGGGGGATTGTAAATTTCTAAATAACGACAGTCGATGTTCACAGAATTTAAATGAAATATTTGTAAAAGTGTGCGCTCAAAGCAATGCCAAGTATGACAAGTTAAGTAATGCAGATCAACACAGGCAATAGCAAAACAATTTGCATTTCAACTTTCATCAAAACACCAGTTTGTACAGTGTGTATCATGTTTTGTTCAATGTTACTGCACCTTGTTTTCAGACAAACGTAACAACCAAATTAAAAACTTAGCAGTATGCCAGTTTTATGGAATAACAAATTACCGGACATAACACAATGGCTTTTAATACCAACAAACCTTACTGGCCTGAACAACAACCATACTTAACAAAAATTCAGTACAAGTAGTGAAGAAAATAAATTGAAACAAAAAAGTATGTTTAAAAATCTTTGCCCGACTTTCGCGTGTTATTTAAACTGATCATGAATTTTGTGTTTGTAGTACTGAAAGAAATTTTGCAGATGCCACCGATTTGATGATATTGCTCCTTGCATTGTTGTGCCATCACAACTTACAAAATATGGCGCCAAACTAGCAGATTCTTTTATGAGGAAAAATATATTGTATTTAAATGGTCTAAATAAGTAGATTGCAATTTTAGTAAAATCGTTTTCTGTTTTGTTCTTGGCGCTTCTGGAAAACAACAAAACCAACCACAACGCAGATGCCAGCACCCAGCAATCCACAGACTATGATTAGAAACATTTTGGTTCCAGAAACTGGTGAATTTCGGTAATCTCCTTTCCCGTCATCATCAACATTGTCTGCAAACAAATACTATGTTCAGCCTGCGAGATAATAAAAGCATACATAACGTACAAAATATATTGCAGCTTAAGGCTAGCGAACAGCAATATATGATGTTAAGTTTAAAGGAGTAGGCTGTGTATTTTTTAAATTTATGTAATTGTACCTATTGGAGGCTTCAGGAACTTCATTCCAGGCATCACAGTAGCCCAATCCTCTGCTTCCTCTTCTTCAGTTCTTTTAATGTCCAACTGGTAAGTCTTGATACTGATTAAATCGTGGTTATCTGATGATACAATTTACATGTTTACAACTAACTCAAGTTTAATTTTAAAAGTAACTAACGTTGAGGATCTTTTGGCAAAATCTTGTAACATTAGTAACAAAATATAATAATTTGAATAGTTGTGTTACCAGCAAGATCCCCAGTTGCCGCCGAAACACCAAAAAAATATCCAGTAGGCAACAGAACACCAGTGACATCTATACAATCTCTCCATTTCCCCTGGTTGTCCACATTTATTTTCACCTAAAAAACAAGCAAAATGTGAGTCAAATAAACTTACTTGAATATTAAAAATTGATTTAAAAAAACTTACTGTCAGCTGCTGCTTAACGTAGCGAATAGACATAAAAGTGTCATAATCTTTGTTTCTGAATGATGCCAAACATGATCCTATTGAGTTCAATCGACCGTCTCCCATGTGATCATATTTAACAGAACCATTGCCAATCATAGAAGATATTTGTGGAAATGTTACCTACAAAAGCATGAATTAGAAAAATGAAGAGCTTTCTGTAAGAAACTTTTGTTAGACAAATCATTGAATATATATCAGAGCTCCTTAACCTGGGTTTCCCTAGTGTTCCAGGAAGCACTCCCTGGGGCTCCATTACCCCTAAGGGTAGACAAACATTAAATACTACTGCATTACACTGAAATACTCTGTCAAAATACAATGTACTAATGTACGGAAAGTAAGTTTGTGGAAAATATAAGTTTTTTCTTACTGTGTGACAAGTTTTTATGTATTTTGGTTTTTTAAATTGGGGTTCCTTAATATTTGCTTCCATGGGGCCAAAAATACCTAAGAGTATATAGTTCTGCTCTATAACTTGGTAACTGCTCTATACCTACTTGCCCCAACACTGACAGTTTAGCTGTTACCACAGTAAACATATTGGTAAAGAGCAAATCTTAGTGATGTTCGATCATAAACAAATATAATTTTCAACGTTTAAACAGACTCTTTACTTACTGCAAGTTGGCCATTCTTGTATGTGTCAAGAAAGACAGCAAGTCCGTGAAACTCATCTCGGCTGCCAAACACCGGTCCAGGAGTCATTCGATCTTTGGTGTACCAAAATGTCATTCCATCAGCGGCAAGTGTTCTGCCACCACCATGAACCTTGAAGTGTACCTGAATTTCCCAGTCTCGCAAATGACACGCCTACATATAGGGCCAGGTTTTTATTTTGTTCAACACAATGTTTTTACGGTATACAGACAAGTTACAATGTAGTTGGACATACATTTAAGAGCCTTATGAATAAACTTCACACAAATGCATTAAACACAAGACCCAAATTTAATACTTATAATGGTTTTAGTTAGTTGTCATTGTATATACACTTGTGCAAAAATTTACTGATAATCCGGCAATCAAAATTATCTAATGCATTAACCCATGAAAAATGTTGTGACTGTCCACACAATTAATGATGGCTTTAAAAATCCTTCACACAAATAACAAACTTTCCAATCTGGTACAGAAACTTTACCACTTTGTTCCAAACAGCTCCAAGTTGGCCCTGGTGATTTGAGGTCAGTCGAATGTAGTTGTTTGTCATTATGGCATTGTCTCGAAAATCCCAGAATGGCATCGTCATGCCATTACCTATGAAATGAATATAAAAGTAGTACAAGCAAAACTAGTCAATGTTATGAAAATATCAGAAGTTGCAAATGAAAGTCAGCTGATTTATTAGCAAAATTGAAAAATCAATTTCGCTTGCACAGGCATCCTCAGGCAAAACTATTTTTGTGTAAGCTGCAGACAGATGGCCACTGTTTCAACCTAAAAGGTCTCTATTTTTATTTCAAACACAGAAACGGCAAAGTAAATTTGAGACTTTTACCAACAAACCCTTAGAAACTTTTACAACTTGCTATTGGTAAACTTCAACAGAACATCTCACCTGAATATGGTTTCATCATACTGTATTCACGTTTCAGAAATCCACCTTCTGGTGCATCTTGTGATTCAATGAATATCAGCAAACAAGAAAAAAGTAAAAACAGACTGATTTCATGCCTGGGCCCCATCCCCGGAATTTATTTTAAATCCTTGTTCACCTAAATTGAAATAAATAATGACAGAAATTAACTTCTCTAAGACTACCTAATACCGCCTTTGAGTTGTCAGCTTTCATCTAAAAGAACATGCACACTTTCGCCGCAACAATGCACCAAAACACAAACAAAACTAGTCCAGTATGCGCCTTTAGTGTGCAAACTGTTGCTTCTCAAATAACAAAAACAGTTTCACTGCACCACCTTAATTCAATCAAAATCACCTGACCGGCAAGTCCGCTTTTAAGCACGCCACGACAACAATTACTCAAGCGTGTCGTACACCTGGTCACGTTTTGGTCGCCTTCGTTGCCGTTTCGTCAAAATATTTCAATTGCTTGCTAAAATTTGCGGTCGTGGTCAATGCCGGTTATGCAGCACAACTTAGCACCACGCTCTACAGCAAAATGCAATCCTGAAATCTCACTCTGCCTTTTCTAGTAATCCGTCAGCACAGTGATAAATCTACTAGAAAAAAACATTCACCTTGATTTGCACCACAAAACTTCGACGACTAGGTACAACTGGTATGGTTAGATTACTATTGTTTAAAATTTTTGTACAAAAGAATTGTTAGAATACCCTAGCTAATCTCCACAAAATAACTGCTAACCAGGGTTGGGGAGTCGATGGTGTTTGCGTCTGCTGGGACTGTATTTTCGACGTATCTCTGGGGGGCAATGGTACGTCCTGGATATCTAAGTTAAGGGTTCGCAAGTTTATTTGAAATTGGGATGCTGCAAAACAAAATTACTCAAATTTGTATCCAAAAAAAAGCACACCGGTACTGGACCAAATCCAAATATTCTTGACGTTATAACGAGACCATGTATATTAACATTTTTACACAAATGCATTAGGAGTCCAAAAAAATATTCACGAGAAGTCGACTAAATTAATTGTCCTACGCGGCTCTGCAACCCTGCTCAAAGGAAAGACACAGTTTGGACAAATGGAGGGTAAAAGAGATTCTTTAATGAAAAGAAAATTTTGCAACCAAACTTTATTAACGGGCAATCAAATAGTTCCACCAATTTTGGAGTTACAGTACAACGCAAAAATGAAACTTTACACGATAAATCAGTATTTAGGGCAATGTGAAGAACTACTAAGCCAGTGATGGGTTTAAAATGGAAAGAGATAAAAGTTGCTCTACGATGCGAAGCACAATGCAACGCATCCGCAAAATCTGGTAGAATCAGTTCATTCCAGAATTGCTTCCAAATATGTCTATGCCACGATGTTCTGGAATATGGGCATAATGACATCTAGAACCATACTGACAGCCATGGTTTCGCCAATAGTGACATTCTTTGCTACAAACACAGTAACATCAAATCAGGATTAAACAGTATGCCACTAATGAATTAATTTTACTTGATAAATGCAATCCTTGATCTATGACTTTTTCTATAAACTAATAACTTTTTTAATATATGTATACTTAAGATATCCTATAGTTTGTGTATAAAAAAACATTTTCCAGATACTTACATTTGGTTCATACGCGTTCGATTAAATGCTCGATCTGGATAACGGATTAGCAAGGTGGTCTCCCCAACATCTATTGTCTGCAATAATTAATTTAATGTGTAACTATTTCAAAAACCAGTTTCGAATTAGGAATGTCACATCACACTTACATCCCCGGCCAATAAAGCTAACTTTGCAGCTTCGGCATCAACATAGTTGACAAAGGCACAGCGGCTTTGGTATAAAAGATTTATGTTTTTCAGTTCACCAAATTGGCAAAAATACTCCTCCATTTCATCACGAGTGATATCTTGTGTTATGTTTCCCACCCAAAGTGAATTGTAGTCTCTGAAAATTTGCAACAGAGCCTTCATCTTGGCCCAAGTTGGCAAAGTAAAATTTCACTGAACCACACAGTTTATTTCTATTCCAATGTAAAAACAGTTTATTTTAACTTTTGCAACAACTTTGTCATCTTGTAACTGCTATGGCATGTTCTGAATAGAGTTTTCCTTATTAGCAATCATAACAATTTGTTGCTGGTTGCCCAATGATTCGTAATTTTATCACATAAACATTGGTATAAAGTTGAAAACACAACTTTATTTGGGTGAGTGTCCAAAAAGTGAAATTCCTGAGGACTAAGACTTTATTATCATGAAATAACTCTTCTGCAACTTACACTTCGCTGTATTGATCAGAGCCATTTGTTCGCGGAGATGTTTCAGCATCTTCAAGTGCTTCGTCTTCAAAAAATGCTGCGTCTTCCTCGTCGGATATGTAAACATCCTAAAACGCAAGCTATGTATGATAACTGAGATTGCCAGCCAAGGCTCTCTTAGGCAATTCAACTTTGGTTAACAGCAATATGTATTGTTTTTGCATCTTACTACTTGACAAATTGGAAACTAACGCAAGTTCTAAACAAGTAATATATAGTAAACATATACAAAAAAATGAACTGATGGTATTCAAGAAGAATATCTGTATATTTGATAAATATACCACACGACTTAAACCGTGACAACACGAAAAAGCAAAGACTACAAATACCTGCAGAGAAGCTTTATTTAAAACGCCTGATAGAAGTTCATCTAATGCGAGTTGAACAGTTCCCCTCTTTTTTAACGCAACAGCACAAAGTTCTTTCTCAAAACCCATATTCTGCAAAAACACAGAAGACAGTAAATAAGCAAAATTGCAATTGACAACTATTATTTTAGCTGTTTGAAAGGGTGAAATGTGGTTTTGTGCAACGCTTGCAAACGTATCTCCCATGCCAAAATAGAGTTTACTTACCATTAACTGTGTAAGCTGTATTTCTCGTAATGCCTCTTCCGCTTCCTTGTTGGTTTTATCAATTTTTAAAACTTTTTCAAACGACTGTTCTGCCTCCGCATATTGCTGAAAAATATTTGGTATTGTTTCACACAACAAAAACGTCTTTAAAAATGACAAAAAATGCCTTTACCTTTAAACCCATCAGGGCTTTTCCTCTACGAAAATGTCCTTTTACCCAGTCGGGATTTAAAGCAATTGCAGTGTTTGCATCTTCCAACGCACTAAAGTACAAAAGCAAGTAAATCATTAGATAAAAGTCGCGACATGGTTAAGTTATAACATAACACCCAACCTATTAATCAACAGCACACCTTTTTGCAAACTAATACAGTCAACAAAAGATTGTGATAACAAGAGGAACAAGATTTAAATACCTTCCAAATATTTTTATTCTTTCGTAGCAGTAAGCACGATTTCCAAAATATTTACATTCACGATTATACAAAAATATAGCTTTTGTGAACAGTTCTATAGCACTGCTGTAGTCATTCGCTGCTGCGTATTCATTCCCTTGTAGTGCAAACTTTCGAGATTCTATAACATTGGTTGGTGTGGAAGGACGAATGCTTGAAGATGAAGAAGACTAAAAGCAGCCCTTGTGTTATAATGACTGCTTGTACACAAACAAAAAACCTACACACCTCTTTTGTGGTAGTTTTAGGAGGCATGTTTGGTTGCACTTTTTTATTCACTTTACTGTTTTGGGCAACTTTTGTAAAAAAGGCACTGTCTTTATCCCAACTGGGTTCCTGGGAAATACATTGAAGTTTATCAGCAATGAATTTAGCTTTTACACTATGTGATAAAAATTGACCAAAATGTAAAGAAATGGCACTACATGTGCTTTTTCTGACATAAAAAAAGTACTTTTCACAAACCTCATCTTCACTTTCGGATTCTGTTTCACTTGATCTGGGAACAATAATACAACTCCTTAAGTTTATGTCTCAGATAGGGAATGTATTTACAGTTACACTTTTGAGTGTCAAGTAATTAGATTAGGCAAAGCCTATTTTAAAAATTAAAATAAGTCAAATTTTTGCATTGTGTTGGTTTTTAAAATAAAATAAACGTTCTACAAGCTGCTAATATTATATAACAATGATGAATTTGTCAAAAATTATCAAACCATGGCCCCAACCTGGCACTCAACTGGTGTATACACCATAAAAAACAAGCTTTGAAAGGAGGATAAATGTAATCTTACTCTTGCATAGTTTGCTTTTTCAGTTTTGCTCGATGCTTGTTAGAAATTTTAATATCTTGAAAATGTCTGTTCGATGTTGTTTCGCCCTGCATTCAAAAGATGTAGAAACCAATTAACAAAACAATGTTCTTATTTTCGAATATATACTTCTTTTATCTGTGTCAGGACACCCAAACATGTCATGGATATAAAATCTCCTATTACCAAAAAAAGCATTTGATACTTACATATTCTTGAAAATTATTTATTTCATCAGGAACTGTTTTGTTTTCTGTCACTTGCTTGGCTTGTTTCTTTCTCATTTTTTGTCGCTAAAATTATAAAGTCAAGAATAATTTATGCTCATTTTTCAGACCAATGTGTTAAATTGGAAAAATGAATATTTTCAAGAAACTTGTTTATTTTTCTTATATACTTTTTTAATCAAGTCAATTTGTTGGTCGGTAAGTTACAAAGTGACAGTGACAAAATTTTTGATCATGTAAAATACAAAGCTTTTAACAGGGAAAGACATCATGGTGGGAAAATTTTATTAGAGGTGTCTCTGGTGCTGTGACAATTACTCGGATTAGCAAATTATCCCACCTGTTTCTTCTCCCTTCTTTTATCAGCTTTCCTTTTTTCCTCATTTTCTTCGTTAATTAGGTCTGCAGCTGCTTTATTGGCTTTCTGCAAAAACGTGTAAAAATTAACACTTTGTGTTGATTCAATACACGTAAACAACTAACCTCAGTTTTTTGATCCAAAGTCATTTCATCATCTAAAAAAAATGTTTTCATCATTAATAACCAACAAAATCCATTAAATAAAAAACTGTGAATAGTTCGGATAAGCAATTTTAGTGTTTTTTCATGCCAGTCAAACAGGTATTACAAACTTCAGCCAGAAACAAATAAAAAATCTGGAAATTAAAAATCAAATGCAACAAATCAGTTCATCTGCTTTGGCCTTGTGATTTTATTCTGATAAAACTACATTCATAAGTTTGTTTTTATTAGTTTTTAGAAAAATATTTAAAATGCACAAATAAAAGTAACATAAAAAACATTTGCTGTGTGAAATGTTTGTGCAAATTTAGATTACTATGCATCATTCTGCATGCAAACAATTCAAGCATGCAAATTTACCCGAGCTGTCAGACACTTCCCCTCTTAGTAGTTTGCCTCCATCGTTGCAAACAACAAAAAAGTAACCACTGTCCGATTTCACTGCAGTAATTAAACATCAATTAGTGAGAATTTTAGATTTAAAAAATAAAATAATAAAAAATACATTTCGATGTACAGAATGAACAGTTTAAATAGTCATAAAATGAAAATTCAGTTAAATACCTAAACTACATAAAAATTATTCAGAAAAAAAAATTAAGCAAAATCAAATTTGTGAAGAGGTTACAAAATTACTAAATTGCTCCAATTAACCAACAATTTCACCCTGAAAAAAAAATGCAAAACTACAACCAGTGATTAATATCACTCATGAATACAAGTGAATAAAAAAAGAGGCTTATTATGAGTAGTGATGGACTTACTCCCAAAGATGGAACTATTTCCACCAGATACAGCAGACCAAATTTCATCATTATCTTCCTCAATTCCATCAACCAAAAACTTGAAAGCTTCCCGAATTTCCAAGAACATCTGCCGAAAAATCACACATTGTTTAGAATGTTACAGAACCTATAATAAATGAAGTCATGTTTAATTTGTGCAGAAGACTGCAATCAAATGAACTATAGTGACAAAAAACATTAAAATAGCATGGACACTGATAAAACCTTAGAGGTTATCGAGTCAGACACCAATATGATGGTAATTTCCTCGCGGATTTTTAAAGACTGTTTAGTATCAAGATGCAGACAAAAATCAAACTTTTTCATACATGAATTGATTTAGAAGAATGATTGTGACGCTTGGGGTGCCATTTCATTAGTTGTTTTCGATAAGCATGTTTAATGGCATCAAATCCAATTCCTGGATGACAAATATATTACTTATTATTGCATTATTAAGTTTAAATGTCATACAAAAACAAAACAAACATTACACACAGTAACCACACTAACCTTCATCAATTTTTAAAATTTCAAAAGCCCGTTCTCGTGTTATGTTTATCTGGCTCATGCTTTACAATGTAAATTTCATGTAAAGTTTACATCATAAAGGTGATGGACGAACTGAATGACCTAATTCTTTTTGCACCTGCAAACATTGATTTCATACTTGAAAACACAGTGTTTGGTTCTGGTCAGGACTGTAACTTAACTCTATAGCAAACTATAAAATACAACACTGTAGCAATGTACAAAAAACCTTTGTGGTTTTGATGTAAAATATTGTGTTTGTCGTTTACCCAAAATCGTGTCTGTAATCAGTTAGCATTTAGTTGAAAACTTAACAATATTAAAACTAGCATTATTATATTTGACATGTATGATCTATCATGTATCGTCAGTATCGTATCAGTTCAGTTCCCCAACAACGAACAACAAAGGCGCTAGAGGTGCCAGGTATTTTATTTGGCGCCTGCCATTAGGCAAAATCATTTATTGCATCGCTTCCTGAAAAGTTGCCGTTTCACTACATTGAGGAAAGCACCATCGCGAATTCCAAAAAGTGGAAAAGATGCTTGTGGATAAAGTGTAAGTAAGAAATTGAAATAGGCTGTTTATTTTAAAATGCAAAATATGAAACGATTATTTTTTTATTTTAATGGGTATATTTCACAAGTTCGCCGGTATTTTAGTTTAATTCAGCTGAAGGTAAATGCCACATCGCAGCAGCTAGGCAAACTGAATGAACTTCAAAGCAAAAGAAAAAAGGACTATATACTACTTCCTGTAAGGCGGTTTGATGAACACCGGTCTTACAAAAACTTGTATGACAAAAAACCTAATGGTATGCACCTCAGCGTAAATCGTCAGTTTTTGTTTGCTAATAAAACCGCATGTTTGAAAATGTACACCCCTACCATTTTATATATAAACCATCTTATTATGTTTGATCGGCACCCCACGAAAATGCTGTCTTAAATAGTAGGCCTATTTAAAATGTAATGTACATTATCATGTTTGGCGTGCAAGTTTTGTACTCAACAGCTAATTTTGCCAGGTAGAAGAGCAACGCCAAACTTTCCAGACGACATGGACGCTAGTTTTCACACCGGAACCCTTGGGCAGTTTACTACATAACACACCTACAGATATCAGCACATAAACTGTCAGATACTTGAAGAAAGTTTTATTAACAAAAACAGGAATCAAGCTTTTAAGCATGATTAATAACAGTCTGGCTATAGATGCACAAAGCGCAAAACAATAAAATGCAGATGCAAACACATTGCTTCATCAATAACGTTTGTCATGCTGGTTGTGTAGCAACTGTACTTTTGGTTAAAATTAACTTGTGTTACGCTTTCACAATGACAGAATGCATAAACAATAAATTGGAGATTGAAATATGCGTCAAGATACTGCCAATGGTTGACGTTTTCATATCTGTCGGAACTTTTGAAGTTAAAAGGCCTTCACAACAAAACAAAATATCTTCACAATTTAAAAATTATTAATATGTTGGAAATCTAAGGCAACTCACGAAAACCAAAGTAGTTTAAAAACAAAAGTGTTAAGAACACAAACTTGTGTACAAGTAAAGGATTGAGATCATATTTATATTGTTATGTAGCTCCTACTATCAGTAAATAATGCGCTGGCTGAAATGCATTTTAATTGTACTTTAACTGTATTGGAACCAAATGTTATTGACCTAAATATCAAAGAATGTCATGCTTGTGATTACTCTAACTGTTGGGAGCACTGTTAATTGTTTGTAATATATCACCTTAACACAAACATAATATGTTAAACAACACAAAATAACAACAATTGCACAAAAACACTTGGTCACCTTTCAATAAGTGTCTGACGTGCAAGGGTAATGGAGCAACTACAGTGTATGTGTAACATAAAAAAAACAAAAAATGTTGGTCAAGTTCCTTTGAGCTTAGACGCAATCTGTTTCAGGGGCATTGGCTACGAGTCTGTTGGTATCAGTGTCCAAGACAATGCTCCATTTTGTTACTTATTTTGTGCGCAGTGCACCAATATTTAATTAACATGGTACTTGTTTTTTTTGTCTGATTTTGACATTTTTTCACCTTTGCGGCTTAGCATGGTATTAAGCATGAACATGACACCAGAATTCTTTTTCTTTTTAATATTACTTGGTTTCACTGCAGAGCGATGGTCAACTGTTGGGTCCAAGCTGTTTGCTACAGGATAATATTTACCAGATGTTCCAAATGAGCCAGATGAATTTATGCCTTTTCCATAACTAGACATTGATTGAATGTGCATTGATTCTGGCCTGGGTGCGATATCCTCATGGGTATATTGAAGTGTGCCCTGTACTGGTTTACCTTGCTGTATTGAGCTGTACATTGATCCAGTGACATGTGTGGGTAGAATGGTGACAACGGACTCTGAACGCTTGTGCACAGAGCGCCCATCTCTGCGTTCTTTCGAAGGCAAATCTGTCTGGTGTAGCGAATCATTGCTGCAGTTTATGATACTGTCCTGAGAGCTACTGCTGATTGAAAGAGCAGAGGCTCGCTTGTGCAACCTGCTGACAATGTTCCCTGAATTAGTAGCAATATTGACATCTTGAGTGGAGTCGAAATGCCCGAGGCCAAGACCAATACCCTCATCCACCTGTGTATCAGACATGTGGTGTAAGGTGGGTACAATTGGTATGAGGTTACTTGTACTGTGTGAGTGTGCCATTGGAGGGCGCTGGTGTCTGGACGGCACATGCTTGGGCAGAGCACGCTTCTCCGCTGTGGTTTCCTCTGCGATGGGCAGCTGGTATGCCACATTCGCAAAAAACAAAAAGCGCATGCTGCGGTTATCGAATTAGTACATGCGACCAAATTGGAAAACAACTTACTAATCTAATCTTGACTTGCATTCGGACAAAACAGGCATGCAAGGTTTTGTTTAACATGATGATTAGAAATGTTAGTGCCTATTGTAAAAATACAGGTCAAGATCAGATACAAGTAATCCAAGTTGCAACTACTATTAGGGTTTATTATCGTAATATTTACTACATTCAATACTTGCATAGTATTCATAACTGTATATTGAAAAAGCATAGAAATTGGCAATCGAAACTAAATGAAAAATATGGCACTGCATTCATTCGTGAACTTCATGCAACTTGCAAAAATAATGAACTTAAAATACCTGGATTACAAGCATTCACCACTGCAATTTTCTCCATTTTTCTCTGAAAGAATTTGACTTTGCAACCTGTTTTTATTGGTGCAAGCAAAAAAAGAACTAAATTAACACAAAAGATGCATTGGTAAAAAAAATAGTGACAATGTTTAATAAAAAGTATTTTGCACTTTGTAACTTATGTTGCCAGTTCAGAAAATTGGACAATGTTAATATGACAAGCAAAGCAACTTAGACAGTGTGAAAGATGAAACAATAGCATATTTATAATGTGTCACACTTATTTTCATGAAATCTAAATTGCTAGCAAGACATGTGCATGTGGCGACAAATTAAATCCAGTGTAAAAGATTGACTAATTTTGAAAGCTACACATGTTTTTACCTTCAGGTGTGTTGACTGAAACTGGTACCCTATTTGCCAAGGAAACTGAAAGTTAATGTTGCCTAGTGCCTCTCTGTAGTCCTAATATTTGCACAGCCACATGTTACTTTTGAACAATGACACACATTTCAGTTTGGGGCAATTAAATTAATGCAAATACTCTTAAGCAATTGCTCAAATCTTCTTTTGTGCGGCAAATAGAAAATTTATTTTAGTACAATTGGAGGCAACTCCAAATAGAGATCAAATCTATATGGAGATGGATATTGCTTAAATTTGAATTGCTTTAAACCTGTCTGCCGTGGCTCAAATCAAACTTAAAATTAAAAGCCTGGTTGCAAAAAGTAAACCCTCATGCTCGTAAAACTTATCAACGGTTGTACACAGTCGTTACCTTTTTCTTCTGACTTTCCAAACGGTTAGACTTTATGGCATTACCAAAGGCTTGAATCCATTCCTGCATTTCCTCAGGAGTATCGGTCTGAATGAAAAGCAAAATGTTATTCAACATTAACTCAAAAAGTTCTGCACTATGGCAGCCTAAAAATTTCATTAGTTGATAATCTAATGATGTGCATAGATGCAATGACACAAATATGACAAAACAGTGAACGTTTGTTTAACGACATAAACATCCTTTTTTGGTGTTCCACTTTTCATTTTAAATGTGTGTAAGTCAGGCATTAATTTGTCAGATTTTAGTGTAATACATTCTGGTGGTTCATACATGTGCCCTAGACCTTCAAGGTTCTTTACACAAGACTAAAAATTCAGTTACCACATCAATATACAGTGGGAAGCAGTATTTAAAAAGTAGCTGAACCTTACAGCTATTTTCCATACCTGCATATAGTATATTTTGTCAGTAGTCGCCACAAAAAGAAGATTGTCTCTTTGCTTCGAAGCTTCACCCACTTCCCTCTTGGCTGCTAAGACTTCATTTATTGGAATTGTTCGGATAGGTTCCTTTTCCTGTTCAGCAAACAATAACTTAATTTTAATATTTCATTCTACGTCTACATGCAGAAAAGAATCCATTTGTCCATGGTATCTAAACACAGAAAATTCCCAAGATCACTAAGTAGTGATTAGTTAATCCACAAGGTAAAACAAAAAAAAACACTATTCATTGTGTAGTTTTGCAAAATAAATTGTTACATACGTTGTTAGACTTGTAGTAAGATATGCTGTCACTTCGAAGCACAAAATATCTACGTTTCCAGTTCTTTCTCTGAAAAACAAGTAAGCGATTTTTTTGTTTGATTAGTACTAAACATAACCAATTTTCCCCTTCATACCACATGTCCCTGTTTAACTGCCCATCCAGCTTTTATAAATTCTGTCTGGTTTTCAAGTTTGCAGTTGTCATTAAGGGCATGGGAAATTGATAGATCTTCCGATGCTATTGAGCTGTCAGGTCCATGGACAAATGAAGGAGACAAAGGGGGTTCCACTTTTTGCTGATAAACATTACAAATTTTTTTTAGATAAACGTAGACTTGTTGCAAAAGCTTATCCATTTTCATGTCTTCTTACTAATAAATATGTTTACGACGATCCCAAACCCAACTAGGAGTTTTTTTCTGATTAAATGACAAAATAATAGCTTCTTACTTTTACTGCATGACCATCTGACTTAATTTTTTTCTTGACCACTACGTTTCCCACGATTTCCGTGCGATATGTGAAGTTTTTTCCACGATTTCCACTTGTGTTGGCTGATTTGTTGGAGGGTATTTGTTGGGTTTCAACTTCCTCAGTAGGCTTGGGATGAAGTGCCTCAGGTGGAACCTAAACAATAATGTTTTTTAAAAAAAAAACTTTACACACAAATAGATTAAAACAATATTTTGATGATAATTTAGTTACGTTCAAACACTTTCTTACAGTGTTGTTTTTGTGAAAATAATCTTAAACACAAATAGTTTGAAGTACTGTCACAACACATTTTAAAATAAACAACATAAAAACAGTTATGCGGTTCCCATGACGCCATAAGCATTCAAGTTTTTAGCATGATACATTCAAACCACAAACTCAGCAATGGTATATTCTGTATATAACAACTACTTTAACAAACTTACAACAATTTTTCCTGCATCATTGAGTACTTCAACCCATGCTTCAAGTTCAGCTTGGTTGCTTGCTTGCATGTAATAAGGCCGAAATGGGGTGTTGATAACTTGAAAACAAAAGTTGTATGTATAAAAGTTACAGACCACCAACATGTATAGGTTTACATTTCTAAATATAAGTATTGTTACCTTGATATGTGCAACCTGAATTGCATAAGAAAAAAAAAATGTGGACCTAACCTGACATGCGAAAATGTTAAACATGCAGAAAATGTCCCTTAATGACAATGTTTGTATAATAAAGATTTGCTTGCAATTACTGTGACCTATTTGTATGGAAATAGTAGTGCAACTTTCATTTGACTGATTAACCAAACCAAAGTTATTATATTTTGATAACAATAATGACCCACTTTGATGCAGAACATATTGACATGTATTCATTTAAAGATATGTCAGCAGTGACTTGTGCCGTTATCGATTCAAAGAAAAAAAAAATTTGACAGTTTTTGTTCTCAGAATTATAAGCACATCTGTTAACAGTGCTCCAAATTTGTTATTCCCAGCAAAAACTTGGTCAGACAGGCTATGCTTCCTGATTGGCAACTAGTTTAACTTACCAAAACAGTAGTCAAGCTTCAACCTGGTGACAATGTCCACTTTGGTTATATACCCAAGTTTGATCACTCCACATGGTGTAACTTCTCCATTTGCATGCTGTAAACAATGCCAATGTTTTTTTTTAAGTGTTACAACATTTGTCATATCAATATGACACATAAAAAAATGTGCAAGAGACATAGCGGATTATGTTGTTTTGAAATCGAAAAATTAAACTAAGCCAAGTTGTTAAACTCAGGTAAAATCATGAAAGATTTAATAATGAAACCACATCTCCAACAATGGCAAGACCATTTTTGTTCGTCAGAAAGCAGAAAACAACATGGAAAACAAAGAATTACCTCTGGACTTTTAAGATACCACTCAAGCAGACCTTTACTTTTGTTAAGAACCACATAGCGGTGCTGAAATTTTTTCCTTTTATCCGCCTCATCTATTTCCAAGTATCCACACTCTCTGTTTTCTGCGTCCAACTGAGGCATCTTATGTGGAAACTGATTATGAGCAAGTTTGAGAATGTAAAATATTCATGTTTAAGTATAATCACTACATAGCTCTACTGAAACAACAATAAACATATGCTTTTAGACTTGCTCTTTGATCAAATCCATCTCCATTTCCCAAAATACACTGAGAATTTTTACTGTGAGACCCCGAAAAGGTAGGAAATGAATGCCAACTAACACATAGTGATTAAAAAGGATGTTAGATCAGATCAGCTTAGGTAATTATTTAAAACCAAGGAATATGTGAAACAATACAACAGAATTGATCTTTTTCGTAGGTAACTCATCTTACAAAAGTGAAAACACAATACATGGATTACAAAGAATTTAAACCATGCGCTACAGAGCTTACCAAAGTGATATACTTATAACCCCAAAACAGTTCAAGCTGTCATTTCAAGCACCGAGCAGGATTAAATGTGACACTTAGCAACAGAAACCACATTACTATTTTGCAGTTCATTTGAAAGTATCCGGACCCACACATGACTAGTTAAAAATTACCTGATATATGCTGAAATTATACACAAATCCTGACAGGCGTTATTTTTCACGGAATTACATCTGTACCACAAAGTACAGCGATGCACGAGCTCACAAAACGAAACTAATTTTTTATAATCCTTGACGGAAACGAACTCAAGTTGTGTTGCCCGTGCGCACTCAAGCGTGTCACTGACGTAAATAAAGAATGACGTGATTCAAACAGGAAGAGGCAAAAAAGAGTTTAGCTCACAGAAACTAGCAAGAAACTGACGATATCAGACAGTACTAATTTTCCCTAGACAGAGAGCCTTTTGTCCCGAATACACCCGGCAACCGTTTGCGTTGTAATTTTCCTGAAGTGAAAAACCACGGTACTTGCCAGTGAAGTGACACCCACTTTGTTTTTCTGACTACTATAAGTAAACGACTGTTTGCGCACAGACAATAAACGTATTTCATTTATGATGACACCTGAGGGGATTTCCTGTATGAACGAACCTATTTGATTTATGCCACGGAAGTGGGTCTTACCGTTTTAAACACTTTGTAACAAACGTAGGCCTACATCTTTAAATCAAAAGGATATAGTAGGCTGTGCAATAGACCATTTTTACAAAATATAGTAGTGGTGTGGTGTATTATTGGCAACACAGAACTCAGTGATATTTAACATATACAGAGATACATAAAACGATACGAAAGCCTGAAGCACTTACAACTTATTCTTTTTGTGAATGTTTTCTTTAGCCAAGGTGATGGTTCAATTTATATTGCTGACTCAAGCATCTAGGCTACTGCAATTTTCTATTTCGTAAGAAAATACTTCTTGGCAAGTCTGCATGTCTACGCTGCAGAAACTGCAGTTGCCATGCCAGGGAACCCAAAAAAGGTCATCACTACGCAGTGGCGAATTTAGGATTTTTTGTTGAATAAAGAACGATAAACAGTAAATTGAAGAGAATAAAGCAAAAACAACAATTTTGACTGACGAAAAAGTGGCATCGAAGACAATTACTTTGGTAAAAGTTCAACAGCGTACGAACACTTTCCTTTTATGATAAGCAATGTGGAGCCAATAATATGAATTGTGTATAAGTTGCAGACAGATGGCCACTGTTTCGACCTAAAAGGTCTCATCAGTGCAGCTGGTGTGACTATAAGACGACTTTGCTGACCAAACGGCCAAGCAAAGACTTCCACTTTGTGGTGACTATACAATCACCGGCATCCGTTGGGCACCAAACTATGTGCAACCAAAACGGAGAAAACAAGATGGAAACACTATGGCCAAGCAAAGCTCAACCAATAGTGCCGTCAGGCCCCGTGTCACAATAATCATATGATAAGCAATGTGGAGCCAATAATATGAATTGTGTACAAGCTGCAGACAGATGGCCATTGTTTCGACCTAAAAGGTCTCAGCTGGTGTGAGCTGCACTGATGAGACCTTTTAGGTCGAAACAGTGGCCATCTGTCTGCAGCTTATACACACTTTCCTTTTAGTTCGTTTTTTTTTGGAGTGATATTATAGTATTTAGGATTGTGTAAAGGGGTGGCACAAAATATTTTTGTAGCACACCCTAATTTATCGCAACATATGTTCAATAACATCGTCACCCTGTGGCTGCAACGTAATTAAAAGTTAAAAGTGTGTCAATTAAACATAGAGCCCAATAAAATGAGAGCAGATGTGAAAAATAATAGTTTTTTACCAAATTCCAAAATTTCAACGTGATATAGTAGGGTTACTTTATCTGCCTAAGCACATTCGCGAAGAAATTTATTTTAGAAGCATTGACAAACTTTTCAAATTTTGAAAAAATTTTTTTTGGCCTTTTTCTCACCTGGATGCAGATTTTAACTTAAACTCTTTTCGGAAAAATCAAAAGATCTTGCAAATCTATTTTAGTTTAATGTTATATGGCGACGAATATACATAAATTGTAAATCTCAAGTCATTCAACACGTTACCTTAATGCACTAAATGAGCGTTGGTTGGAAGCTATACAGAAATATATACAGAAATATACAGAAAATATCGATATACAGAAAATATCGCTGGAATCTTGGGGATAATAGAATGCGTGGAAATGTTTGTAAGAACCTGACCCGAATAAAATATGCGACGTTCTCCCATTGTTTGGCACAGGTTGATAATGGAACTGTGAAGCCAACAAGGCAAAGCTGCTGGCTTCGACCAAAAGGGGTGTCGGCATGACATGAACCAATGCCCCTCCCTGCATGTAAATACGCTTGTGTGTCACCAAGAAACAAGTATGGTTGGGTCTAACAATTGGTTCATCAGGGTGGCTGATATTCGGCAAAAGATTGAGCTACAGGTTAACAAAACCAAAAACTCATTATGAAACCATGAATCTAACTGTCATCATCATTATTTACCCAAATGATCTAACTGCATTCTGTAACACCCCAGAATATACGCCACGAGTTTGACTCACATTTTGCAAACTACTATACTTTCAAATGCGTGAAACGATGCATATATGCAACACCACAATAAAATACTTATAAACAGTTTGTACGTGCCGTTCAATGTATAAACCACCCTCATGCTACCAAAAGGGAAACTATATAGTTGACAAAACAAAATCGCCAGTTTACAAAACTTTGAACGCGGGTTACTCGGCCACCCTACGATGCTGGGGGAATAATCATGCAAAAATAACATATTTTAAAAGAATATTGCTTGCTTGTGCACTGCTTTTATAAGGGACTGACTATGAAACCACTTTATTAGCACGAGCTTTCGCGAGATTGATCTTGCTTCTTCAGGTGCAGCAAATGATTTGCCCTTTGTTAGGTCAACTGTAGGACACAAAACAATATAAATACACAACAGAAACGTTCGAGATAGGGCAATTTATCATGCCGCCTGGAGGTTTGTATAAGTTACATGCAGGTTGTGGATTTATGCATTTTTCGCCATAAGTGTTCGACACGCGACGCTACTGTTCACACGGGCGGCGTGAATAATTGTTGAGTTACTGGTATGCAGTACCAAGAACAGACCAACGCTATTTTTCTGCAAAAGTCCATAAATTGAATTACTATAATATCTTAATGAAGCCTAATGTATCGGTCACGGCCATCTTGCAACATTCACATCGATCTTACTAGTTTTCTTTTTTAGAAGATTGGACGATTTTCCTATTCACATGCAGTTGTCAATTTTGTTTTGCCGTACATGCTGGTGGAAAAAGTGGTTCGAAGACGTTGGTGCCAGTATAAGTCGTTTAATTTCAAACCGCAAACAATTATTTGGAGAGAAATTTTTATTTCGAGTCTTTATCAAACAACAGTATTTAACTGGAACGGTTACGTAGAGTTAAAAACCTAATGGCATCATCGTTCGGGATCCCCACCCCAAATAAAATAGTCTGTTTAAACAACTGAATAAACGCAAATACAATAAATTATAGGACAAAATTCATGCAAAATCCACCCAACACTTGCTTTAAAGTTCGGTGAATAAGCGCTTTAAACTTACCATTGTTTCCAAACATGGAGCATTGTTACCGAACACGTGTCATTGTTACGAAACAAGTACCATTTTTCGTTCAATCGGACGTTAAAAGAGACATAGCAGCCAACCACATGCAAGGATTTTAATTGCTTTGTCGTTATTCCAACTTGTATTCTAAACTTATGTAAGCACAAGAATCCTGTAATCGAAATAAGCCTGGTCTTTCTCATACGTTCGTTACCAGATACGACATTTTTGCGACAAGCACGTCAATTTTTCTCAAGATGTTCGACACGTAATATAAAATCGACGCCTTGGTTACATTTTATGCGTTTGGCCGCATGTGCGGATGAAACTTTCGTGCCATAGAAAAGTGCGGATAGTCTTTAAAAAGGTTGAAAAGCACTGCTGTAGAGCATTGCGACAGACCCATTGATGACGCGAATTCCAAGAATAGCCAGACGCGCCAGTTGCCTTTAATTTTTAGACGATTTTCTTCGACGAAACGTTTTTGGTGCCTAGTACTTATATTCCTTTGCATTTTTTGCTTTGTAATGTAAAATTGATTTACCACTGCGTTACACGCGTTTGATTGAAAATCTCATGAATAAACCATTCAATTATAGCCAAATATTACCTGCAGCATTGTGACGCGAAGTCGGAACCATGAATTCTGCTGAACGTGCGTAGTTGTGCCAAAATTAATTCAAATGGTCAAAAAGGAAATTTTATCCTTTACAAAGTACATCAAAACAATTATGCGCTCGGAACATGTTAAAATCACACTCTACATATGACCCCTTTCACGCCATTCACGTATAGGTTACGTAACGGGAAAATACAGCCGCCCGACAAACTATTCTACCAAACGCTTTGCAAAACACCTTTATTCTGGAAGAATAATCATGCAAGTTTACCATATTTTACAAGGTGCAACAATTATTAAAAATGTCTTAATGCAAAAAATATCACTGTAGATTCCCAAACCAAAATTTCTTTCTTTTTTGTTACTGTTTTCGTTATGTTTTCTATGTTTGGCACAACTCTCGTTATTATGTGACAAAGGCTGCGCAGTAGACGTGCGCGTGCAGACCGCATGGTTATGTTTTTCATTGCTAGTTGTGTTGCCAGTTATTGTAGTACATATAATAATACTCATTCTATTTGAATAAGGATGTTAGTTGCAAAACGCGAAATAGTTTGTTGACTGCTTTGCAACAATTGAAAAGTTTACTGGATGTTGTCACTACTGATAATTTACGGAATAAGATCGGTCGCAAAACAGTTCGGTAAGTGCGATTGAATTTGCCATAGTGTGAATTTGTTTATGTATTGAATGTACAATTGTGTTTCTTTAACTAGAAACCGTTCCATTCCTGGCGCGTTGTTGTGCCGGTCGTTCCCGTATCGAATACAAGTGTCTGTTGTGTTTCGCGGGCTCGGCTACCTAGAAGATTGGATGGGACGCGTTTGGGCTAAAGGCCAAAAAACTGCTGTGTAGCGTGTAGCGCCGCCGATCCGCAGAAAAAGCACGTTACATACAAGTTTCGAACTGTCATTGTTACAACCGTTTGTGACGTCACAACATGCCTGTCCTGACAAAGAAGAAGAGAAAACGGCTTGGCTGTGCATTAAACCAGTTACAAGATGATTACCTCGATGCTGAGAGGGTGATGCTCAACCGCGAAAAGGAAAAACTGCAAGAAGCGTTGCTTGCCGTAGAAGCAAGCTACACCGAGGTTATGAACCTATGTGAAGATATGTCCGATGAGGCCACGATGCCGGGAAGTGTGTCTCGAAAAAGGGATTGTGTTCGAGGCAAGAACGAATTTGACACTCGCGTCAGGCAGTGGCTGCGAGATATTTCAACACCGGTGCCTGTCTCGGAAGCTGGTAGCCGTTCACCGCCCGCAAGTAGAACGTCGAAACGATGTGAATCCACTATTCACACTGGGAGCGTAAGATCTTCTAGGAGCTCGACATACAGTATTAAGTTAAAGGAAAGTCGCGTGAAGCTAAACCTTGCTCGATTAGCACGCAAGCAAGATGAAGAAAGAAAAGAAGAAAGAAAATTGGAGGCTGAAATCGCTGATCGCGAATCTCAACGGAAGTTAGAATTAGCAGAAGCCGAACTGAACGCATGGGAAGAAGTTGGGAGTGTTTGTTCGTTAAATTACGAACCCCGAAAAGACACAGTGTGTCCCAAGAATCCTGAAGAATTAGTGATCGAAGATCCTAAACCAAATGAAATAAAGTTCAAGGAATTCGAACGTCCTAGTCGCCAAAAGGTACCACGTGATAATATTTACTCGCCACATAACGTACATACCTCTACGACACAGTTTAGACCTCATTATACGGAGGTTGGTGAACGTTTTCTGCCAAAACCACAAATAACAAAGTTTGATGGCGACCCTATGGACTATTGGTCATTTGCAAATCGGTACAAAATTCATATTGCTAGCAGATTGGACTGTGATGATTTAAGACTTACATACTTGCTGCAACATTGCACGCCGAGTGTCAATGAAAAGCTGAGGCACCATACGTCATCCTCAAACCCTGCAGTCAGCTACGAACTTGCTTGGAAAGAATTGTACGAACGCTATGGTCAACCACATATCATCGCTCGTTGCTGCGAGAGGAAGTTGCAAGAAAGTCCGAAGATTGGACGAAACGACCCCGACGGTTTGGAGAAGTTGGCCGTCCTCCTTAAGAGATGCTGCGTATCATTGGAGGAAATCACTGGTATGTCTACCGTAGATTCCGTCGGTTTTATTGTTGCTATTGCTAGCAAGCTACCTGTGGAAATGCAATGTAAGTGGGTATCTGTATCTGTTGCATTGCAAAGGGAAACGGGTAGAGTCGCGCGTTTCGTGGATTTTGCAAATTTCGTTGTAAAGCAGAGTGAGGAAGCCAACTCGATATATGGGAAAGGTCTCTTTCCTTCAGGCCCTGAAAAGAATCAAGGTATCAAACGACAAAGGGCGACGTCATACAACGCCATTGCTACTACTAGTGCACAGAAATCGGTGCAGAACGAACAACGGTCAACACAACGAAAGAGACCGTGTCCTTGTTGTGCAAAGCCGCATGACCTCGGCGTCTGCTATGCGTTTAAACGAAAATCGCATCGTGAGCGACGACAATTTGTGAGAGCGAAAGGTTTGTGTTTCCGGTGTCTCGAAGTGGGACACATGGTTGTCGATTGTAGCAGTAAGACGGTTTGCGATGAGGAAGGTTGTGGAAGTGCATACCATCATGTGCTACTGCACAATTCGGCGAGACCTCGACCGACGGACGCATCTTCGGAGGACAAAAATGGAAATGACTCGGCGTCTTTGACGCAGGGTAGTTGCTTGAATACCGTGGGCTGTCATGGTAGCAACTCATTGTCCGCTTGGTTAGACATTGTTCCTGTTCGAGTCCGCGTCGGGGACAAGGAAATTGAAACATATGCTCTGCTGGACACTGGTTCGGACAAAACCTTCTGTGAGAAACGGCTGATCAACATGTTGGGTGTTGAGGTAGAAGGCGAACCCGTTCGTATGCAGCTCGGTTCGATCAATGGTGCAAAGGAGCTGAACACCGTGAAAATCTCCATGTCAGTACTGCCCTTGAGGGGAGGAGAGGAGTTCAATTTACCGGAAGTGACGCTACTTGACGAAATCCCTGTCCCGCCTGAGCATGTCCCAAAGTTTGGAACACCTGTTCGTCCCAAGCATCTGAAGGGAGTACATTTACCGCAAATCAAAGGTGGGTCTGTCACATTACTTATTGGTACAGACAACTACTTAGTTCATCGATGTTTGGAGAGTCGGTTCTCTCCTGATCCGGAGTACCCGGACGCTGTCAAAACGCCTCTAGGTTGGTTGCTAAGAGGTTATGCTCCACAGAAAACCTCCAGGGGCTGTAGTTTTCTGTTGCAAGGAATTGAACGTTTCAATTCCTTTAATAACATCGATGACGTCATCGTGACCGATGATGGTGAAACTTACCCCATGCGAAGTGGTGATTTGGGGGATGCCGAATCCTTCCTCCAGTGGCTCCGGAGCAACAGGGAAGCAATGGAGTTTGGATTGAAGTTTTCAGCAGAAGACGTCATTGCATATGACATCATGGCCAAGCAAGTGGAACACAAAGATGGACATTACCAGTTACCGCTGTTGTGGCGAAATTCGGCAGATGTTCTTCCCAACACTTTGAAATTGGCACAGAAACGACTGTCTGGTCTTAGGAAGCGTTTGTCACGTGATGCAAGTTTAAGTCAAAAGTGTGTTCAGCAGATGCAAATCCTTTTGGAAAAGGGTTATGCCGAACGGGTACCAGAAGAAGAAATTAGTACTGATGGTCGGAAGTGGTACCTTTTTTGATGAAAGGACCAGACTTAATGAACTCGTTAGTTGGAGTGCTTCTGAGATTCCGCAAAGAAGCCGTGGCTTTGGTTGCGGACATAGAAGCCATGTTCCATCAAGTACGCGTCACGCAGCAGGACCGTGACGCCTTCAGATTCTTGTGGTGGCCAGGAGGCGACACACTGAAGGATCCTGTGCCTCACCGAATGACTGTTCATTTATTTGGCGCGAAGTCGTCCCCAAGCTGCGCCACATTCTGCCTACGTGAAACCGCACGTGAATTTGGGAAGTTTTTTGATCCTCGTGTTGCCGAGGTTGTGAGAAAAAACTTTAATGTGGACGATTGTCTATTATCAATCCCCACAGAAACAATGGGAACAAAAATGGTGGAAAATTTGAGAAGTCTACTGTCCATGGGAGGTTTCAGGCTGACAAAATGGTTGTCATCGAGTGATGCTGTGATGACCTCTGTTCCGAACGGAGAAAGGTCCAAATTAATCCAGAACATTCCGCTTGGCGGCGTCTTCCGGAGGACGAGTTTGGATTTAATGTCGTCCTGCCGGACAAACCGATTACGCGACGTGGAATGCTCTCTGTGACAAACTCCCTGTTTGACCCCCTTGGACTCGTTGCACCCGTGGTCCTAGAAGCCAGATTGATCTACAGGGACGTGTGTCGACAGAAGATTGGATGGGACGATGTCGTGCCGACCACGGATCAAGCCAGGTGGCGAAAATGGAGAGAAAGCCTCTGTGACCTTTGTGAGGTAAGAATACCTCGTTTTTATCGAATGACCACCAATGCGTCCAAAGTACAGTTACATGTTTTTGCTGACGCTTCGTCAGAAGCACGAGTTTGTGCTTGTTACCTGAGGTCAGTAGATGACCGCTCGAACGTTACGTGCTCTCTGGTGATGGGCAAATCACTACTTTCCGGTTCAGGAAGGCAAACCATACCACGACTGGAACTGGAGGCTGCTTTGGATGCAGTAAAAATGTCACGAAGAGTGAAGGAGGAACTTGATTTAGAAGACTGTCCTTGTCTGTTTTGGACTGACTCATCCATCGTGCTGCAAAGTTTGCACGCCGACAGTAAGAACTTTCCTATATTTTCGCGAAATCGAATTACACAGATTTTGAATCACTCGTGTGTCCATGATTGGATGCACGTACCAACCGACGAGAACCCGGCTGATGCAGCGTCTCGCGGTGTTACTGCCAATGCACTGTGCAGTGGAATGTGGTTAACCGGACCTGAGTTCCTGCGAAAGACACCCGACCAGTGGCCAAATCGATTTACTAAGAAACCAACTACTGCTGAGGTCTACAAAAGCTTTGACTTGGAAAGAATCAAGGCGGATGTTTTCCTCACAACGCTCGAAGAAAAAGGTACTGATCGTTTGATTGGCTATTTTTCATCACTACATCGTTTGAAGTTGGCAACTGCATGGTTGCTCAGGTTTAAACGCTACTTGTACTGTAAAGCTAAAAAGAAAGAGGTGACCGTGTCACACTCGCCTATATCCGTTGACGAATTAAAAATTGCTGAGTCAGAACTCGTCAAATTTGTGCAGCGTCAGCATTTTGCTGATTGGCTTGCATCGCTACCCACGGGTAAACTGCTGCCAAAATCTGCGCTCTATAGGCTCGACCCTATATTGAAGGACGACATACTTCGTGTTGGCGGCAGACTCGGCAACGCGACGTTGAGTTACGAAACAAGGCATCCGGCGATTCTGCCAAATGATTGTCGCCTAACGGAATTAATTGCCCAAGAAGTGCACGCCCAAGGTGCGGGACATGCTGGTATCAACTACACATTGAGTTTGTTGTGCCAGCGTTACTGGATAGTGAACGCCCGAGCGACTGTTCGTCGGGTTATACGCCATAGCTTGTTTTGCCGACGAAGAAACGCCAAGCCAGGACAGCAGCTGATGGCTGACCTGCCTCCGTCCAGATTGCAGGTTGACGAACCACCATTCTCACACGTCGGTGTGGACTATTTCGGACCTTTGCTGATCAGACAACGCAGATGCGAAATAAAAAGGTACGGATGTCTGTTTACGTGTATGACGACACGTGCTGTTCATTTAGAAGTTGCTGCCGACCTAACTACAGACGCCTTTTTGAATGTCTTGAGGCGATTTCTTGCACGACGTGGTCCAATATCACACATTTACTCGGATAACGGAACCAATTTCGTCGGTGCTAACCGCGTTATGAAGGAAGACGTGGAAAAATGGAACCAAAATCAGATCTGTAACTACTTGCGCCAGCGGAAGGTGAAGTGGTCGTTCAACCCACCAGGAGCAAGCCACATGGGTGGAGTGTGGGAACGGATGATCAGAACCGTCCGAAGAATTATGATGGCGATTTATCCTGAGGGAAAACTAGACGATGACGCCCTACACACGTTGCTGTTGGAGGTGGAGAACATCATAAATTCACGACCTCTAACTGAAGTTTCCCTGGAAGTTGGTGAAGACATGCCCTTGACGCCAAACCACCTATTAAGAATTAACCCATCGGTGGGATTGCCGCCGACGATGACCTACCCGAGCGATTGCTACGCCAGACGCCGATACCGCCTGGTTCAGCATGTTGCCGATGAGTTTTGGCAACGATGGCTGAGGGAGTACCCCCGGACAATCATCTCCAGACAAAAATGGCACACCAGGAGAAGTAATTTTTCCTAAGGTGATGTTGTGCTACTCGTCAATGATTCTGCTCCACGATGTCGATGGCCTCTTGGAAAAGTCACCGAACTATTCCATGATAAACACCAGGTGGTGAGGAGCGTTGCAGTGAAGACGGCCGGCGGTTTCCTCAGGAGACCCATCACTAAACTCTGCGTGGTGATCCCCGCGCAGGAGAATGAGACTGAGTTGTGAATCTTTGTTCGCTGTAAAAATTGGTTTCCCAATTTGGGGGGAGGATGTAGATTCCCAAACCAAAATTTCTTTCTTTTTTGTTACTGTTTTCTATGTTTGGCACAACTCTCGTTATTATGTGACAAAGGCTGCGCAGTAGACGTGCGCGTGCAGACCGCATGGTTATGTTTTTCATTGCTAGTTGTGTTGCCAGTTATTGTAGTACATATAATAATACTCATTCTATTTGAATAAGGATGTTAGTTGCAAAACGCGAAATAGTTTGTTGACTGCTTTGCAACAATTGAAAAGTTTACTGGATGTTGTCACTACTGATAATTTACGGAATAAGATCGGTCGCAAAACAGTTTGGTAAGTGCGATTGAATTTGCCATAGTGTGAATTTGTTTATGTATTGAATGTACAATTGTGTTTCTTTAACTAGAAACCGTTCCATTCCTGGCGCGTTGTTGTGCCGGCCGTTCCCGTATCGAATACAAGTGTCTGTTGTGTTTCGCGGGCTCGGCTACCTAGAAGATTGGATGGGACGCGTTTGGGCTAAAGGCCAAAAAACTGCTGTGTAGCGTGTAGCGCCGTCGATCCGCAGAAAAAGCACGTTACAATCACATTGGCATAGTATAGAGCAGTGGTCTCCAACCTGTGGGTCGCCCTAACTTTTCCTGGGGTCGCCATAACTCACCATAATCAATTTGTTACCGTTTCAATTTATTACCGAAAAAAAGGCTGATACTTTGTTTTCTAGGTTCACAACATTTGCCTGTGTTTTGGAGCACAGCTTGCTACCTCGTGTCACAATTAAACCATTGTGTTTCAACAATAAAAAACAGAATATTTGCGATAAGGAGGCAACACTTTACCTTTGTAAGGTAAAAGTTTTGCAGTAGGACGGAACAAAAGCATTCACGATGCTAGTTTAGACTAACTTTTTATTATTCAAGGTGACTCCAGAACGAGCAAATAGTTTTTTGGCAGGTGTAGGTTATTCAACAACCTATCCCGTTTTCAACCACATGGCTCTGTGAAGCCGGATTCAGCGCAATGAGTATATTAAAAACGAAACATCGTAATCGACTGGAAGTAGGGCATGACATGCGGTTAAGCTTATGCAAAGTCAAGCCGCGGCTTCAAAAAAATCGCATTAGCAGTGCAAATTAAATGTTGAAACAAATGGACAATTTTGTGTTCGTGAAATCAGGTGCATGTGTTAATTGAAACTTCTTAAAATCAATCATTTTGGAATACTTTTGTGTAGCCACATTTTTCCGTAATTGTGCACACTTACTCGTATTATTTAGTTTCAGCATTACTTGAAATATTTTTCTCCGTATCGGAAAACAAAATGGGGTCGCATATATGTAAATGCTGATTTCATTTTCATTAAAATTGGGGTCGCTTCATAAAAAGGTTGGAGACCACTGGTATAGAGTATACTATGATATTGGGCTGTAATGTTACGGCCAACATGGGTAAGCGTTCAAGATCAGTAATCTGGACAAAATCGGTGACTGTCGCGGCAATCAGGGATCGCACATATTTTCATACAAGGAAGGATTAATACAAATTAAAATCATATATCCTGTACCTTGCACTGTGTCAACGATAGGTAACTTTGTTAATTGTTAGGTTAGTCACGCTATAACTTACAAGTCCAATGTATTGTTATTGCCGAATGCCTATAGGGGACACAGACACAGTGCAATGTGTAGCAAATATTCTCTCACGTTTAACAAAGTTACCTATCGTGGACACAGTGCAAGGTATGACAATATATGCCAACGCTTACCAAAGAAACCTATCGTGGACGCAGTGCATGGTACAGGCTAAATGATTTTCATTTTACTTTAACCTCCTCCCCTTCCCCTTTGGATGAAAATATGTACAATCCCCGTTTGCCGCTGCAGGCACGTGATTAGGCAACCGATTTTGTCCAGATTACTGATCTTGGACGCTTACTTATGTTGGCAGTAACGTAACAACAGCCGCCCTGTGTGAAAAAGAAGACAAATGCGCTTACTCTGCGAGAATGAGAGTGGCAAGAGAGTTACAATACAATACATAGTCGCTGTCTCGCTCAAACTGAGCGTCATTGACGGTGGTTTTGTCACCTTTGTAGGTTGTTTGGCTTTTCATAATTTACGTAAATTAATTCACGAGATATTTTGGGGTCAGGCTTGGATCGAAATGGTGCAAATGATTAATAAATATTTTGATTGTTTTTAGATATTTGTCTAACTTTCTACATAGCCTATATTTTGTTAAAATGATTTGAACCTGTCTATAGTACAATAGATGAGTATCAAACTCCCATATACCACCATCTACAAGTAATACAGGTATTTACCTTTTTATGATGGTTTTCATGTAAGATTTTGATGCAAATTTTTGAAACTTGCCATGTTACACAACTCATAATAATGCCTTTTTGTGGTCTATATTAGTTCAGTTCTCAAGGTTCTTTTTTAAAAACAATGACTGCTGCATTCTGATTTTGTTGCAATTTTTTTCCCCGTAAAATTTGTGTTGTGTTTATTGATGAGAGCAATTGATGTTGTTTAGGATATATTTGATTTGATCAAATGGATATTGATGATGCTGAAAATATAGCAGAGCAGACCCACAATGCAAATTCGATTGAAGCTGGGAGTGCTGGCAAACGTGTGCCGAAACGGCGCAAATCTTCCATTATGGGTACACATATGAGATTTTGTCAATAGGTTCATTAAAAACTCTGTCAATAATTCTTGAAAAAAAATTTGCAGTAAATTCAACGGATCTTAAGATTGAATGCAAAATATGTGGAGACATGTCTTCTGGGTTTCATTATGGTGTCCATGCTTGTGAAGGCTGCAAGGCAAGTGCTGCCTAGAATATTTAAAGCACTGTTTTGTGATTTGTCAAACAGATGTACACAAAATTGGTAATATTTAATAGTACTCACACTTCCCTCATTAGATATGTATCAGTCTTTAGTGAACAGTGGCATGTACCTTAAATACAATGGTGAGATCAATTGTAGTTTGAATGTAGCTAAAGTATAATGATTTCGGTTGTTCTAGATAATCTAGCAAAGTTGAATAAAATCCACTTTTTAGAGAAAACCTTATGACTTTATTTTTCCCCAGGGCTTTTTTAGAAGAACAGTTCGACTCAAACTGGTTTATGACGAATGCAAGCAGATGTGTAAAGTGGATGTGAGAAGCCGAAACAAATGCCAATATTGCAGATACCAGAAGTGTATAAACAGTGGGATGTCCCATGATGGTAAGATGCAGTTCTTTTATTGATATTTGGGTTATAGCTTTAGTCGGTTTATTGGTGCAAACATTTTACATACATTGTCAATATTTTTTCTTAAAAGAAAATTTATGGTTGGCATATGTGTTTCTGTGTACTAAATTGAGGTGCCAATGTTTGGAATGCCAAACCATCAATATAATTGCCTGAAAATGCCTTATCTTCTGTTGCTGAAACAAGCAGTAAATTTGATTCCAACAGCGTTTGATGCACAAACTTGTTGCAGTGTAACAACATGTATAGATTTTTAGTCACACACATAAAAAAGTTGTTATTTTGTGCATTACACACACTAGCAATGTAGCAGACATATTTGATAAACCATTTGATAAAATTGCTGACAATACAAACAGTAGTAACACTTGTGTTTGCCTGCTGGAAGGGCCAATAAAATTGAGTGTCCTAGTTATTTATGTGCTTTTTTATTTCCTTGCTTCAACATACTTTCCAATTGTTGTTGGTTTTATTTAAGTTTTTGCTGCTAGTGGAACTTCTATTTAATTGTAAGCCAACATAATAGGAGAAAATGCTTAGTCATTCACTGCATGGTTCACTTGTCTAAAAATAGTATGCCAGTCACGGATGAAAATGTGAATACAAAACTTGTCAGCAACGCCTAGACATCAAGTTGACGTTCAGTGACAACTATTTCCAAACAATTTTCTGCTTTTTTATATTTTTTTTATATTGATCAGTATATACATTAAATTTTATAAACCGTGCAATGTGCAAGTATATATATGTAATTATTGACTCCACAATAAATTGTAAATACATATAAACATACCTACTGTTTTTTATGAATCTGATTTTAAGTACATATATGTGAAGTGAATACCTTTACATAGTTGACTTAATTGTAAAATCTATTACAGAAAGGTCTGTTTCACTTAAAACTTGTGTGGCCCATCTTGGTATTTCAAGCTTGTAAGCAAACATGATTTGTTACTTACAATAGGAATTTGACTTTTTTTTCATTGACGAATATTTCCCACTGTGATAATTGTGTTTGGGTGATTTTTGTTTAAGTTTGAGGCACTGGTGTAAAGAGAGTTATTGAATTTGTTGTACTTATTTTTAAACCTAACTTGCGTTGCGAAAGTTGCCAAAAAATTATTGTTTGCTTTGGTACTGTTAATGTGTAAATGATGATTAATTGGTCCCTTCACAGACGGCTCACAAAAAATATGAGGTCGCATATGCTTAATGACATCTGCTTCCGGCTTTGGGGCACTTTAGGGGGTAATTATATCATAAGACATGCATAAATATTCTGATGCAATTTCAAACCTTAGGCATAAACCGCATGTGTAGCAATACTTGTGTGCCATGCAATATCGACTTGCATGTTTTGACACATATTTTGCATTTTCCATTTGTTGGTATATATGCATTTTATTTTGTTTCAAACTACACTGTGACTATAATATTAATACACAATACACACTAAGCATAGCACGAATGATGCCAGAATGACAAGTGCAAAGGTATACGATACTGTTTAATAATTTGGGGATGTATTTTTGCAGCAATAAGGTTTGGAAGAATGCCTCGTTTTGAAAAGCAACGCATCATTGACAACATAGTGAAGTCAAAAACTACAAATCCAGATGGTAGCAAGTCAACTGTTGACCATTCCAAATTGCGTTTGCACATCGAAAGCATTACAAAATCATTCCAGACGCAAGTTTCAATAACCAGATCAAAGGTACTTGCAAAATGGGAGGAAAGACTGAATCAACCAAGCAAGGTAAATTAAATAAAATTTGTGTTGTTACTGATTGCACAGATGTGTGTATTTTACATTCAGCACACAATATATTAAAATTTATTTCAGAGGTAAACTTTTGACTTTCTGGATATTATTATTAGTGCAAGTAGAAATTGGATGTCCAATTTTTAACAAAAACAGTTATAGGAATGTAAACTTCCAAAAAATCCCAGGAAATTATGTTTGGTGTGCACAAAATGTACAGAGGGAACAATGGGCAATTCAATATAGTATAGTTTTGGTTTTAATTTTGTTGTTAGATTGGATTGTTCAGTAACGTAATGCAATAACAACATTTTGTCTAATGATTTTGCAGCGGATATATGCATTAGTATTTTGTGAAACTCAAGTACCAATGAAATGTAATTGAAATTTCTTTAAATGTCCATACCCTGTCTAAATATGCTGATGTGTCTAGTGTGCAAGATTAGGCTGTTGGCACTATTTTGTCAAGATTTGGTTGTAAATCTTGAGAGTGTTTGACCTGATTAGTTTTTTTAGGTTCAACAAATGTGTTGTGCACACTTGCAAGCAAAGCAAATATACGAACTATAATTCAACGCCCAGCCCAATAATTGGTCTGTAAGGTCTGTAAAACCTCCATGTGCTCCACTTATCAAGATTGTTGGCTAAACATGTGATGTGACTTTTTAACCAGCCACCTTCAACTTGTTTGCGACCCATGTCAAGTTCTTTTCTCCTTACACATAACCATTGTTGCTGTCAAACTTTCTCGTTTTAAGCCCAGTCATTGACATTGAACAACAAACAGGGTTGGGCCAAAACAACATAAATATCTTGTGAGAGGGCGAGGCTTACAATTTACAAATATTGTAATTTGGGTTTTAATGTACAATTACAGTTAAAATACCCCTTTTTAAGAATTTCTTGTTATGAATTTGGTTTACTCTCAATCATTGAAGTCTAATATAAAACCATGACGAATGTCAATGTTGTTTTGTAGGCAAGTACCCTAACATGTTTGGCTGACATAGCTGCTGTCTATCCACAACTGATCACAAAAGTCGGATCACAGGGTGTTGCAAATGAAGGTATCAATATAGTATTTAAGTTTGCTATATATAAAGGATCAAGCATTCTTTCTTCTTTTCTATGTTTCTAATTGCTGTAAACATATTTTTGTTTAAAATCAGTCCAATCGACAACAATCGATCTTTTATTTAAAAAAAAGTATTGATTTCACCCAGTGAGTGCTTGAACAGTTTCTGTCTTATTCAAATAGAATATATTTATGCAAGTATGTCAACATAAAGTTACTTTTCTTGTTTCCAATAAGTATTTTACCTGGAAGCAACAAATGCAGCAACTGGTTTGTTGTATAAAGTTACTAAAAGAATAGTTTTGTATGGTGCGTTGACATTGAGTCTGAACCCATAAAACAAATTCCTTTTTTACTAAAGACAGAATTTGTTACTTTTTATATTTATAGACTTGATACCTACTCCTACCAACAACATGGACGAAGTGTTGAAAATTCCAGATATACCTTCGCCCAATCAAGCCATTGTCCGTACGAAGTTGTACTCTAAAGTTCCCTCCCCAGATCAGCCGTCAACTTCATCCTCTTTAGCATCTCCTCCAACCGACCCATCCAGTCCGCTTTGCTCTATATGGGAAAAAGAAATAGATGAGAACTTTCTGAACCTCAAATCATTGAATGAAATACCCGTCGACATCAATTTCCCTCCCGATTTGAACAAAACCCCTCCTGGATTTATGGACTTTGGTTTTTTGCCCACCAGACTCCTTCTTCAAGAAATGCCACTTTTTGACTTAAAGTCGTGGCAGTCTCAGTCAAGTTTAGATTCATCCCCAGGGAGCAGTAGCTCTTCTGGATATTCTGAAGGCTCTTCCTCTTCCTCATCGGATAGTGTTAACCTTGAAGGAACAAGGACGTTCACAGAGCTATATGAAAAGTTCACGAGCGTATTAAAAACCAATCCAGGAATACTGACCGAGGAGGACAATAAATTGGCTACAGGAAGTTTGAATACAAATTTAACGCAGGAGCAAAAGTTAAAGCTAATGGGAGCATCAAATGCCCTTAAGCGCCAGAAGGAACAAAAGAAGGCCAAAAATAGTGTTACTGCACATCACACCATGGTATGAAAGTTTTGATTTCTAAATTCTTTGAGTTTGTGATTGTGTTGTAGCACACCCATTACCTCAACACAATGCTTGTCTTGAATCCCAACATGCCACAGTGCCTTTGATTTTAAACAACAATGTACATGTCTTATAACTGAAAGTGTCCATAGTTATTACCATTGTTTCACTACCATGCCTAAAGCTATGATTAGAACATTTCAATGCTTAATATGTACAAAATGGGGAAGTGTTCACACTGTAAACCAGGGGGGACAAAACTCTTTTCATAAATATAATGTTTCTTTTCATAATGTGGGCTTTTTTCTCCGAGATTTTGCAAATAATGATATATATAATTGATATTTTCATTAATTTTATGTTTAGCACTGTGATCTTTTGTCATAATGTCATTTTATGGATCCATCATAATAAGCATATCATAATATAAAACTTTTAACATAATGCAGTCAATTTCTTTAACTAACACAGTCCACTAAAACACACCTGCCAGATTTGGCTTGTAGGTCGGCAGTTTTACACCACTGCTAACCATGAAATGTAATTTAGAATTTAGATGTTTTTGTAAACATAAGACCATTCTCAATAACCAAGACTTTTTCTTCCTAAACCTAAATGATGTTACAAGTTATTACAAGCTTTTTCATTCAAAAAAGTGACATGATATATTTGTGAGGCAACAAGTTAAAATAAGATTTAAAACATATAAATGTTCAGAACATAACTAACGGTTATTGTAAGTCTTTAAGACAAACAATGTTGCTTGAGGTTTGAGCAGCCAACTTTAAGCAATCTTTGTTTTTCAGGCTATTGGAAACCAGATTGTCCATTGGCTTGTTAATAAGTTCCAGATGAAACTTGTACAAATAATCTGCGAGATCACCGAATTTACCAAAACAATTCCACATTTTAGTGAGCTAAGCCTAAGTGATCAGGTACTTTAATTCATTTATTGCAATAACTGAACAAAGGTGACCACAAGCATTGTAAATAAATCTTTGGTAATCTCACAAATTAAAATCACACAACCTGAAAGTACGGGAAAATGATTAGAGTTGTAACTAAAGTAAATAAATATGGTATTATTGTAAAAACTTGAGCATTTCTTTCTCAAAGCAAATATTTGCAAATGGGAAATTTTTGGGTGTGTTATCCCACAGTTACATACTTTATACCTGATGACTCATCCATTGTCTATAGTCATGGGATGAAATAACCACATGGCTTTGTTATTTCAAGCTATTAAACTTGTGGGACAGCCATTTTTTTATTGGGCCCAGAAATGTTGCTGCTACAAAAGTATCGCAATTGTGTCTGTGAACTGGTGTTTGTTTTTTCAAGGCCAATCTTGTGCCAATGTCAGCTTCCCAAATAATTTAAAGCATGTTTTTAAATAGGTTGTACTGCTAAAATTCGGCAGTTATGAAGCCTTGTTTGTGATGCTTAGCCTCTGCGTGATAGACAAAGGCATGTTTCTCCCTGCATCAAACTTGTATGCCACATTTGATTTCATCAAGAAGGTAAGATATACAGATTTTTTTTGAAATGCACCGCAGTATTTCTGTGTATTCAATTTGAATCTTTTTCCTTTATTGTCAGTTACACAGTTTTTTGCTAACGTTAAGTGGAAAAACACCTAACTGTTTTGTTTTTTTTACCACAAAGTTATTTTTCTATTTTTTTTCAGTTAAAAAAAGTCCAGTTTTTCTTGGACATATGTAATACCACTGATTTTTCAAGTTGGCCATTGAGTTACATCATATCTCTATTTTTGCGTGTTCAGCCCAGTAACAAGTAGAGCATTTCATTTTACCCAACATAAATATTGGTATACGAAACATATGACTTTAAGAAGCAACATGTGCGTTTTTTTGTTTATCGAAAAACAGTTATTAAAACAATGCAAGTGTATATGTATGCTCAAAGAGTATTGGGTAGTATTATCCACATCCTGTTAAGTATTATTAACAATCTGGGGCTTGGCCACAAACATAATGTGCCGAAAGTTGCTCGAAGGCATGACAAACAACACAATAAACAACCCAGATGGTAATGCTAAATGCATCAGTGCAAATTGCCTATAAATATTAATTTTTCTGTTACAATAATAACATTACACTACCTTTTATCAAATTGGTTTCAGCTTGGTGTCGGTGCAAAACTGATTGATTCTAAGCTGGTGTTTGCAGAGAAAATTGCATTGCTTAACCTTAACGATGCTGACATGGCCCTCTTTTTGGCGTCAATCATTCTTTCGGCAGGTGTGTGCAAAACTTGAACAAAATTTTAGTTAAACATTATCTATGTTTTTTTGTGCAACTTCAATTTTTTTTCAACACGGGCAATCTGGACTTATTTGAATAAAAAAAGCAATGGGGTTGTATTATCAGTTTGGTATTTCTTTTTTAGTTTTGGTGAATGTTTTTAGTTTTAGTTGTAATCCATTTTGGTGTAAGTTCCGAAGAGCGTATTTCATATTTATGAATTGTATTTGCCGATTCCACTTGTGCTGGTGCCTTGTGTCTAATATACTTGTGTATTGTACAGATCGACCAGGCTTAGTGGAAAGTTCAAAAATTGAAAATGCACAGCAGGATATCCTAATGGCGCTACAACTACAGTTATCCCTATCCCATCCCGATAAGCCAAGGTATACACTCTTAGTCGCGTCCAGGGTGGGGGTCCTGACCCCCTACCCCTTTTGTAAATTTTTTTGTCAGTTTATTAGTTAATGTAACTAATTTTTTTATAAAATTCCTGTAAAGTGAAAACCAAAAACAACAAAACGCGTTGTATGGTTACCAAACCTCTTGCATTGTTATGAAACACGTTGCATTGTTACGAAGCAAGCGCGATTTTCCGTGAACGAAATGTATAGTTTTTGTGGTCACGTTGTTGCAATGGCATGCGGTTTCCGTGCGTCTAAAGTCATTTAGTTTGGTTGTTGAACACGTTGCAAATGTTATGCAAGATAAATGGTTAGCGCACGCAGATGTACAAAGCAACCGCATGCAAAATAGTTTTTAGCTGTATGTTTTTCTGACTACGTAAACGCACATTTTATCCTTTTTTTGCGAATAAATATAACACCTTTGTTTCGAAGCATTAGTAACAAAACTACGGCGCAAGAACTACCGCAAAAACTTGCATTCGAGTGTCCCATAGCGTTACATAATTCGCTGTTTATCTGACGATCCGCGCGAACACGGGTGTATTTTGTAATGCTCGACCACAATTAAATTTGATTTACAGCGAAAAATCGCGGGAACCGCCAAAATTTTCGATCCTACCTTTCAAAAATTTCTGGATACGCCTATGTATACACTCTATAAAACTGCTCGTAGTTGCTTCTTTTATGCATGCAGCATTTAAATATTTGCAAACTTTGTTTAATTAATGAACTAATGTGGTGACATATTATTGTACACACGTGGTTATGCCTAATATTTGAGCAAGATTTTGTAGCAGAAAAAAAAATCGTGTGAATAAGCCTATGTTATCAATGGCTTGTATTTAACCATAAGCTTGCATTTAATTTACAGGTTATTCGCTCACCTCTTGGTGATGGTTACTGAAGTGCGCCAGCTGGTGGCGGACCATGTGCTTCTCATTGAAAGCGTGGATGAGATGAGGCAGTATTACCCCCCACTTTTGAAAGAAATAATTAGGGATCTTGTCTGAAGTTAATAAAAATATGTTTTAATTGTACGCAATATGTCGTTGAGAAAGTTAAGTTGTTTTTAGCAAATTGGTACCTAGTGGCAACTTCCTAAAAATGCCAGTTGCGTTATTGTTAGTGTCTGTGTAGATCTTCATTTTGCTTTTGCTGTAACGTTTAATTCCACCGTGCATTTTTCCAGTTCCGTACTTTGTTGCTGTGATATTTTGTAATTGTCGGAAACTGAAGTTTTCGATTTAAAAATTTCTATAAACAACAAATAGTTGAGTAAATTTTTGACAAATATGTGAAGAAAGTCACATAAATGAATTAGAAATCATAATTCCATTTGTTATTTTTGGCCTTAATCACTTTCTGATCATTTTAACCGCTCAACACACAAAATCACGAAAACTTGTATAATTGTTTCATATAAAGTCCCACAATAGAACGAATGTGGATCGAAAAAAAAGTGACCCCTAATCCACAAACTTTGATTACGTATTCATTGCTTTGTAAGAACAACCCTATTCACTAAAAATATTTCATATTCTTCTAGCTTTAAATTTAATTTGCATTTGAAAGAGAATATATTTCATTGTTATATCACAGTTCCACTTCCAAGTTGTTTCTTCATGTTTCCTCAGGTGTAAATTTCATCCCTTTTTCATTGTGATCGCGTATTTTGCCGTGAAATTTCCACTCTTTCTTGTATTTTATACTTTTTTAAAATTTAGAACAGGGGGGTGATATGATGGCCTGAATCTCGCTAAGTAATGTTTTGGGGAGCGCCATGTGCCGTATGTCCTTTTTAATACTTTTGTTTCTAAATAGTCTTATACTTTATGCACACCACTATGTTTAACAAGAACAGCAATTTATCTTTGTTTGTTTATGTAGTGTAGCAGAGTAAATACGTTTTTCCATTGATTGGTGCTTGTTTTAAATGTTTGTATACATCCTGTTTGTTGTCAAGTTCCTACGTAATTTGCAATGTTTTTTTTAGGGTGTTTTGATATCGCTGGTTAAAGTAAATGTGATTGAAAGGTATGATATGGAGGTGTTTACTTTTCCTGCAGTGGAAGAGTTCAGATGCTAGACCATAGGAGTGAAAAGTATCTTATTTTTTTCATACAAACAATAATCTCTCATATGCGCAAAAAAGCCGTATTGTTGCAAAGCTTCGTTGTCTCTGTTGTTCGGTGCCCACTATAGGGTACCCTGCAGATCGACGTTGACCGAAAGGTACCACAAAGTGGAGACTAGTGTGCCTGCTAGTGTAAAAGCTAGCACAGTGCCACTCAACAGCTGCATGTACACACCCTGTCTGCAGCTTTGCAATAATCTCTTATTTCTCTTGCTTGAGATACAGTTGTTAACTTTTTGACTAAAAAGGCTTTACAAGTGGGTATAAATTGGGTGAGGAGTGTTCTACCACACTTTTAACTTGTAACAATGAAAATTATTTTTTAAACAATACAGCAAACACAGAAACATATATTTTCAGGTTAATATGAGTCAGCTTGGTGTCTTAAAACAAATATATTTCACTTTGAGAAAAAAGCATCCTTGGTGTGTATAAACAACAATAAAAAGGAGTTAAAATAAAAAGACTTCCGACTACCTTACAACATGCCCTGTACACAATTAAAAACCTGTCATATACACAAGCTGAAATGATTGCTGAAAATACTTGTATCCGAGATTGTTGAATAATTTTACATAAGTGGTAATATAGACCAGTCACTATTTGCAATCATACAAATTGTGCGTGGAATCAACTTGAACACAAAGCCTTTACAGTTGCAGCAATAACTGCACCATCAAGTGATCTTAAATTGTATAAAAACATACATGCAAATAAACGGTGGTAAGCTCTACGGCTAGTATAGGTATTTATTAAGTTGTATGCAGGACATCAAATAGGAAATACAACAAAAATTGCACAAAAAGCTTTTGGACAATATCCAAACATAGTTGTTTGATAAACCTGCAGTTACGTGCTTACTAGTTGTAACCTATGATGAAAAAATGCCCCTTATCATGACATTTAACACAAGTTTATGACCCCATGAAACAAACAATTATTATTGTCTATACAGACCTATAAAATGTTAAAATCATGAACAGCGAAGCTAGCATTACAAATGCGTCCATCACTGCTGTACTTATCTCACAAAGCACGTACAATTAAATTATGTGGCAAACAATGCAATAATAAATGGAAGAAAGCTACAAAGAAAAGATCACTGAAATTGTGCTACATTTTCAACCATTCTGTGTACAAACTTTCAAGCACCTTATAAGCCAGCAAAAATATCATTTACAGATCAACATAAAAACGCATAACATAAATCAATACAGCCTTTGACCAAAGTATGATCTAGGCTCCATGTGCAAAATTTATCCAAAAACTGAAATTTGACTTTGAAAGTTTCTAATTTTGTGAGAATAAGTTGTGTTTTACACAAAGGTTTCAAAATATGTTGACATGCTGCTACAACAAGGTTTTCATAACATTGTTGAAAGCACACTGTGCAAAAGTGGATAGTGCTAACATTATGTATAATTTATATCAGGCAGACTGTAAAAACTAGCAATTATGGCAGAAATTGAACATACAAAATCACTGAAACATTTTCCGAATAGATATGACGACTTCTTTCTTCATATATCACAAACATTACTCTTCTTTTCCACAGTGTGGGGGTAATAGAATGCACCGGAAGTGCCACAAACTTGTCCAGGTTATGACTTCTTTAGTGTTACAGAGAGGATAATAATGAGGAGAATGACTGCCACCACGACAGCAATTATTATCTTTATCTTGAAATTGTTCCACCACATTTTCTTTCTCAGGCGAGTGGCTCGAGAATTAAAATTGGTAGCTGCATCTGCAAGGTTCTCTGACTTGTCCTTTAGAAACATGCAGCTTGTATTATTAATGCTATTCAATAACTCTATGGTAAGAGGACTTGTTTGCAAATGGACGGTTCAATGTGTCATACTATGGTAGCTATGCATCTGAGAATATTGTCTAACTAACCATTTTATAAGGTTAAAGGTTGTCATAGATTTTTCCCAGACATGTCCAGAATTTTAGTTTTGAAATCTGTGTCAGGAAAAATGGTAAAAATTGCCTAAGTGTGTGGAATTTGGGACATTACATTTTGTCATAAATCAGTATTTGTTGAATATGATAATTATACTGTGATAATTATATTATACTCTTAAGATATATAACCCAAAACTAAAGTTTCACCAGTAACAAATATCAAAAGTCCCTTTTTTCCCAATCATCAATAAGCTATATGTCATGTATAGTAAGTTTACATTAACAAAATATCTACCTGAAGGTCATCCAGTCGCTCTCCACGATCAAGAACTTTTCCAATGTTATTTTGCATTACATCAACCACCTCATTTACTTGGCTCTGCACTCGTCTAACCTAAACACATTGTTGTGTGATATAGGGGCATGCAATACAGACATTGCGCTGTGCATGCATTGTGAGTTAAAATACTACTAGCCATATGCAAAACAAGTAAAATAAATACAAAAACTTGATTTTACCACAAAAAGCTAAATACCTTATCGTTAGCTGAAGAGGGACCTTTGAGAAAAAAATCATCATCTGACTCAAAGTCATCGAGAAGAGCAACCCGTTCCGAATTAGACTTGCCCTTGTTATAGCGTGGGTTACTGGACATGATGACAAACTTATTTAGTTACCATGCAACATGTGGTAAATCTGAATAAAAAGTATGATAGAAAGCAATGAAACCTCACAATAATACCTGCTTTTACAACTCAGAAAAACGATACATTTCCAAAATAAACACAGCAATGCAGTGGTAAAAACAATGGCAAAACGAAACACATACAATATTTGCCACGTCATGTGACCTGATTTTTGGAATGTATGAAGTCAGTCCGAAATGTATTGTTTAATATATTATTTATGCATTTTGACTGTTACGAAAATATATCCTATTTTTTATTAGAAATAAAAGTTTGTTTCTAAGGTATTATTTTTTGTTGTGAAATAGGTGAACGTCAATACATAAAATAATGTTAATTTAGGATAAAAAATTCAATCATATGTTCAAGGGAAACCCCCTGAAGAACCATTACTCGGCATTTTTACTTCGATGCTTCGCATGTCTGCGTGTGGAGGCGAAAATAGAGAAACTAAATATGGCAGATATTCCCGAAGACGCTCCTGAACATTGCCCCGGAACAGAAAGTGTCGACGCCGGAAAGGTGTCCGCCTGTGCTGGCTGTCCAAACCAGAACATCTGCGCAAGCGGAGAGGCAAAACTACCGGACCCCGACCTTCCAAAGATAAAAGAGAGTTTGTCGGATGTACGACACAAAATCTTGGTTTTATCGGGTAAAGGGGGCGTCGGAAAAAGCACTGTCACGGCGCATTTGGCGTATGCTCTCAGTAAGAATGCAGAAGAGCATGTTGGAGTGCTTGACGTGGACATATGTGGGCCGTCAATTCCACGAATAATGGGTGTCCTGAATGAACAAGTGCATAGTAGTGGTTCCGGTTGGTCTCCAATATACATCGAGGACAATCTGTGTGTTATGTCTCCAGGATTTTTACTTGCAAGCCCAAAAGATGCTGTGATCTGGAGAGGACCAAAGAAGAATGGTCTAATTAAGCAGTTCCTCCGAGATGTTGACTGGGGATCTTTGGATTATTTGGTGGTTGATACTCCACCTGGAACGTCTGATGAGCATTTGTCGATTGTACAATTTCTAGCAATGGTAAGAGCCATTGTACCACAAGCTTGCAAGAGGTTTCCCATTGTGAATACATAACATCGTAACAGCTCTTAATTATTTCAGGCAACTAAAAACTTTTTTATTGCATTTTGTTTTCAGGCGAAATTATTCAATTTTAGACAATTAAAAACTTTTGTGTTTCATTTCAGGCTGGAATAGATGGAGCAGTGATAGTTACAACCCCCCAAGAGGTGGCACTCTCTGATGTTCGAAAGGAAATAAACTTCTGCCGAAAAGTCAACATTCCAATCATTGGAATAATTGACAACATGAGTATTTTGATTTGCCCCAAATGCAAAAAAAGCTCCGTCATTTTCCCACCCATTGCTGGTGGGGTGGAAAATGTTGCCAAGGAAATGGGGATTCCCTTTCTTGGCAGCATTCCTCTGGATCCCATGATTGGTAAATGTTGTGACAATGGTCAGTCATATTTGCAATTTTCACCGGACTCACCAGCAACTAAAGCCTACTTGAACATTTGCGACAAAATCATTAAATTTTGTGACAAAGCAAGCTTGAATGGGCATTCTGACATGGACACATCCTGATTTAAACGCAATATATATCATATGTGTGACTGTTTTATTTGTGAATGTACAGTTTCTTTGTGTGATCCAACATGTGTTGAATAAAAAAATATGTCGCTTCATCTCAATCGTGTTTTGCAATCTGACAAGGCAGAGTATTTGAATATATTCTTGGTTAGAGCATTGTTTTCATTTGAGTATGCTAATATCTCACATAACAGTTAGATTTTAAATGGTGTTTTGTGTTTTTGCACTTTAATACACATTAAACTTACATACTTGCATGAATAAAATACAAAAATAGACCAATTATTTGAGCAGTAGTTTCTCATCACAAGCGCTTGGCAAGTGAATCTAAATAATATTGTTAACAAAATACAAAAAACAGCGATTACTTGTTGTTACACCAATCGGCAGTTTCCAAACAATAACTCTTTTGGACTCTTATTCAAACAATAACAAATTGATTCATAATAAACAAATCGTTGAAAATTTTAAAATGTTCTCCAATCTGGGTCATATTGGTGTCATGTTAATTTCATTCCTTTTCTCGTAAGGTCTTTCTTTGCTTCTTCAATTTGGAGTTTCAATTCTTTTGCAGCATCCGCACAATCATTGAAAGTAATGACTCTGTATATGATGACACCCAAAGAGTACATGCCAAATGCAATAATCATGATAAAAGGAAGAGGCAGTACTATATTGTATACATCTTCTGGAATGTTCTCTAAGAGTTCAAATACAACAGTTGCCCAAATAGCAATTATTATACCAACGCCCACAATCCATTCCATTAATTTTGTCATGGTGAATATCTACATCCAACGCTGCATAAAAAATAAGGGGTCCGTATGAGAAAGTACTGTCCCTCAAGCTTGTTTGAATATCACTAAACAACTTATTTGGCATTATTTTGAGGAAATTTTTAACTCAAAAAATCAGCATTTATTGTTTGTTCTTTAATCTGAATATGACGTCACAAAACTACTAACTCTTTCTTTCTTTAGGAAAAGCCCCCCTACCTCGTTGATTTAACATAAGGCATAGCTTGTTACTGTACCACTTTAGGTTTCCTATTGCACTAATTGCGTTAAGAATGGGACGAATTTTACCCGTAAGGGTGACTGTTCTGTTTTTGTTGACAAAAATTACTCCAACCCAGTCAACCATGTAAGAACTTACACGTGTACCGCAAGGTCAAAATGCTATTAAAAATCATATTATGTAGCCTATAATCGTTTGAAAACAGATTGTGAAAGTTTTCAAATTAAAGTAAGTGCATCGAAGTCTCAATGAATGTTTTCTCACGAATCAAACATTTTTGTGTGAATGAATGCAGTCAGTCATGCGCTTAATGAAATCACTCATGCATGCGAAAATTACAACAGTGGTTCTTTTTGTGCATTGAAGGTGATAACAGTTGTCTAGCTCATTGATTTTAACTTTTACTATCGTATGGTTAGCTGAATGAGTATAAAGTATTGAAAGTTTTGTTGAATTTTTAAACGCATTTTTGCTTTGTCTTAGCATTCAAGCAAATAGGGTATTGTTGTATTATTGAGAGTTGAAATAGATTTTGTAGTTTAAAATTCCAATTTGTATTTTCTAGACATTAAAGCATGAGATTCTTGGTTTGCTGTGTGTGTATTTCCGTAATTGTTATTGTTGAGGCCTTGAATGGCAATCCAGACTCTGCATTTCCTGACGACATCAAGATTCCTTTGGATGAACTCTGGGAATTGGGAAAGGAGAGTTATTTTGAAGAGGACTACCCTAATTGTATCAAAAATCTTGAAAAAGCTCTTGTTGCATACAGGATGATGAAACATGCTGACATTGCATGCAACCAAAAATGTAAAAATGCGAATATTTCTGCTGATTTGCCGCATTTGCAGTTGTCCAAGTATAATGACCTTTTAGTAATGGGAAACTTGGTTGCAGAAGGAAATTGCATTAAGCTGTGCATTGAAGAACACCCATATGGTGTTTCCCTGCAAAACAGGCCTTCAGAGAAAGTAATGGAAGCATTTCAGCAGCGTGAACCATATGACTTTCTTCAATTTTCATATTTTAAAACCAATTTGGTTAAGCAGGCATGTAAGGCTGTGTATACTCACCATCAAGCACATTTGAATGATGAAGCCACACTTAATAACATAAATTACTACAAAACAGTGGAAAATGTTACTGACGATGACTTTGTGGACTTGGAAGCATCAAAGTTTTATCTACATTTTGTGGCTGGTGTAACTGCGTATTCCAAAAAAAACTATAAGGATGTTGTTACAAACATTGAAAAGGCCCTATTAGAATACTATTCCGAGCATGAAGAGTGTGAACTGCTTTGTTATCAGCCCTACACCCCCACTTTCTTTCATCGCTTTTATCGTGCAATTTCTCATCAGTTTTTGGATTATTTAAAATGCCGTTGTTCTTGCCGTGAAAAGTTGAATCCACTTGTTAATGGGCATATATTTGAAAATGGCCTGTCCCAATGCTATGCTTACCTTCAATTTTCCTATTATCAACTTGAAAACTTTAAAAGTGCAGGAACGTGCGCTGCATCTACACTGTTACTGAACCCAGAAGATCCTGATGCCCAAAAGAACATGGCCTTCTACACCAATGCAGCACCTAAGTATGGACTGTCAACAACTGTACATTTGAAACCCAGGAAAGAAGCAGTTAAATTTAAAAACCATATTGCATTGCTTGAAGAAACTCTGAATCAAAGCAATGAGATTTTTGATCACAACGATGAGGGTGATGTTATATCCAATGAGGCAGATACTAACTCAGACAATATTGCAGATAATATCTTGGAGCAATTGGATGAACAAATTTTGCAAAAGATTCAGGAGCGTCTTGACAATATCATAGCGAAATAGACCAGATGGTATAGAATATTGTAAATTGTGTTTGGAAGTGTCATAGCTGCTTGCTCTAATGCAGTGTTTCGATTTATTTTGTTTGTTGCTTAAACATAAATGTTTATAATGTGAAAAAATATCTCATCATTTTTATGTCAAGTATATTCATTGAAACCTAAATTTTTCTTTCTTAAAAATTTCTTTCCTCCACCAATCTGCAAATACTAGGCTGAACACACACACTGATTTTTGACACCTAGCTGCAATATTCTTGTTTGTTGGACATGTTTAAAAATATTTGCTGTCACCAAAGTGTTTCTGTCTTGCCAAGTCAAATGTTAAAAGTTCATTTATATTAAGTATTTATTTGCAAGCACCATCTTCACTCCTTTGGAACAAGCACTTAAAAATTCTGATAACCTATCTGCTGCTAAGAGGACCTATATTATTTGCACTTGCCAGCTCTTTTAGACAAAACACACTGCTTTACTTGTACATCTTCCTTTGTAATTTTGCATGACATTTTTTCCTATACATACTCAAAATTGCTTTCATGCCTAAAACAGTATTACATCAAAATAATATTTTTGCAATTCAACATGAAATATTTTTTTGCAGGTTGCAGAATAATGTCACATAAACCTATTTCATAACAGTCAGTGGCAGATTGCATTACCTTGAGAAAGATCCACATACAATGGCAAGAAAAGCTGGTGATATTAATGCAAAAATTGCCTATCTAACCAACCCGAAAACAGGCCCGATATTGAAAGTAAAAAGACCACTGTTTCTTCGTGACACACCCTACTTTTCAAAAAAGCAATCCAGAAATGGTATGTTGGTGAATTAATTTTTTTTTGATCAACATCATGCCTATATCACCTATGTAGTTTCAACAGTTTTGTGGGCTGTTTTCCAAGCAATATTTTTTGCTTTAAATTTTGTTGGTTGGTTGCAAGTAAATCTGAATAGCAGTTAAAGAAAATGTACAATTTTGTAAACAAACATTATCTCTTTTATCTTGTAAGCTATGTTTTAAAATTCTTTTTAAGGCATTTGAAATAAAAGCTGGAACTGCTTTAAGACATTTTATATTTTTTACTGCAACACCATGATACTTCTCAACAAACAACATCTCTTTTTTTATCTTGTAGCGTCTTCCTGCCAAGACCAGGCTTCAACTTTTTTTGATTGCCTCAAAATGAACGACTATCATGAAGGGAACTGTGCTCAACAACTCAAAGCGCTGATTGCATGTCAAAGCGCAATAGAGGTATTTACCAAAATTATGTATGATCTCTGCTGTGTTGCAAGACTTGTTTGAGGTGTGTCATATGTGCATGACTATTTATATAATATATTCGTACATACTGATTCATTGACTTTTAAAATCAAGTCTTACCAACAAAACTCAACCACAATATATTTCAGTCTTTTTTTTATATTTTTTGTCCACATCTTGAGTACTACACTAATTAAACATTGAAAGCAAATAAACAAAATGGCAATTTTTTTTAATCAACATTACGAGCAAAACAGCAGACCAAACTGATAACATTTTGAAAACAACCTTTACATATATCACTATTGTCACTGAATGATCCGTTTGTTTGCTTTAAAATTGCCCACATTTGCAGGCGAACATGCCTAAGAAAAGGAGTGCAAAAGACAAAAGGTTAAACAAGCCCAAACCACAGCAACAGACAGCTGATAGCCAAGTGAAAGCCACAAGACTTTATACAGTGTTTCCTAACCCAATAGATCCAAAATCCAAGATTATCCAACACAATATTTACAAGACCTCTTTTCAACAACTAACGAAGCTTGCACCGTACAAAGACCGTGGACAACTTGAAGCTGAGAAACGCTCAAATAAAAAAAACTCCTAATCAATAGCGTCATTGTATTTGTGTGCTATATGTAAAATTGTTTGATTTTGCATATATTTGAAAGCGGAACTATTTGATTTGGAAATAAAGTTAAATTTTTGTTGACAAAATGGAGGCATTTTAAAGAGTGCTGTGAAAACCTACTTACTACTTACGCAACCTGCTGTTTGCATCATAGTAGAAAGCATATATACAAAATAATTTTGAACAAGACCAATAGCTAGTCAGAAAAATGAACAGCAAAACAAGCTTTCAAGACAAATGGTTGACATTGTTTGTAAACCAAATTAAAACAAAAATTATGTGTGAAACCAAATAATGTTTGGCACAACTTGCACAAGTCCACATTAAGCCTGCTGCAAAATATCGTGCATATATAGTATTGCACAGAATAACAACAATTGTTACAATTTGTCAAAAATTTTAGTTTAAAAATACTGTAAAAGTTTACAGTTAAATAAAATATCTCTTATTTCTATGTGATTGGTTTATTTTTCTGGCTAAGCTTATTTGTGTTTTCTTTTGTCAATAGAAAAAAAATTATTAGAAAAACATTGTGTCACCTAAATAATCATCAAATTTAAAGGGAAAAAATCAACTATGTAAGGACAAAAAACAAGAATAACTTTTACTTTCATGTTGTGTTTGAATGAATTTTGATTGCATGCATTTGAACAGTTTATTAGGTCTTGTAAAAATTGTTTTTAGTATAAGAAGTGCACAAAAACATTTTTCTACAGCAAAGGCACAGTTTTAAGCATGGCAACACATAAACAGAGAACTTTATTTGGGAAAAATTGCAAGAAAATTGGTTGAATAGTAAGCTTTGCTCTTTCACAGTTAAACACAGGTAAAAGATTTTAAAATGTATCATGCATATTGATCACCAAATTCTGTTTCAAATGCACACCTTTCTTCTTCTTTTTGTAGTGATCTTGCAAGAGCCTCATCATGTTTAAGTGCTTGTGCATGTGCAGTGTCCAGTTTTTGTTGATTTGCATCAGTTGGTTCACTACTGGAGCAACTTGCCCCAGCCATATGCGACATCAAGTTTTTAATGCTGTTTGTGATGCCTGAAATTCCCATCTATAAAATATAATATATTTTTTAGTGTTCTTTTTTATGTGAGAATTTTTGATATAATTATATGTTAAATTCCACAAAGCGATCTGTGGACAATTTAGATGGATTTTTTATTGAGAAAAATGTATTTCGAGTTGCGTAATGTTTCGTAACTTTTTGTGTTAGGTATATACTTAACTTTCTTCTTTCTGTTTTTCCTTTTGATGCTTTTTAGGCAAAATATATTTTTCTCAATAAAAATCCATCTGAGCTGTCCACAGATCGCTTTGTGGAATTTAATGTATAATTATATTGATACGGTGTGCGATTGACAGCCTATCTTTAGTTTTTAAATTGATCCAGTTTTTCTATTCTTTAATCACATTGCGACAATTTTCGCTTCGTTTTTTCTCTGCATTAGAAGGCGTAAAACACATTATGGGTGATGTGACTGTACAAATGTTTCAATACCCAATACATAAATGTGGCACATTGCTTTAGGAATATATAAAAAACAATCCTTACGACTAAAACTAACAAAAACTGTTCTTACTCCTGATTCCTCGTGTGCAATTTTCTTGGCAAGCTTTTCATCTTTGTCAAGTCTTGATTTTACTTCCTTTACCCACTTTTTGTAATGCACATTTTTCATTTTGCAGTCGACAATAAGGTCATAATGTCCATTGGACAACCACGAAAGCCATACGGTGTCCTTTGCCTCGATTGGTTTTCCATCTCGTCGGAAATGATGCAAGGTGGTAAACACTTTGCTATTCGTTTCAGATCCACCTGCAACAATAGACCTGTTACTTAAAAAATAACATCCATTTTCCCCTACATGGCTCACCAAGTCATAATAAAAATCACTGGTTTTGTTTATTTGAGCAGAATTTGTTACATCGTCGAATTAAACTTGCATATTACATAGGTAAAATGTTTACACTGGTCATAATTATGTATGACATGAGGTGGAAATATTTTGTATTTACTGTTTTAGTTTGGGTGTACTTGAGCTATTTGCCACAGATATGTGTCTTAAACATCAATTGAAAATCCTAAACAACTGCTGTATAATGTTATCAAACCTGTTACTATCATAACATTAATGTCGAGCATCTGTGTAATGGCCAGAATCTCTGGGTAACTTGCCCATGTTGAGTCTCTGGAAACATCTTTTAAAAACTCCCACGCATCTCCCTCTATTATGTCCTTCAACAAATACAAAGTCATTCTGCTTTAACCAAATTTCTAGATTTTACATAACATCTTCAATTCAAAATAAATATGACAACTTTTGTATTATGAAATGAACAAAAGTTACCTTAAACTCATCAATGTGTTCTTGTATATGGTGAACAACCTCTGTCCTGAGTACCATGTACTTTGACTGGTCATGAACCAAAGCTTGAGCAAATGCACGATACAAACAGTTGCCATCAGGAATGATTAAAAACCTAAAATATTAGTTTTAAGTGTAACCATAGCATTACGTTTATAAGACACTGACTTATAAAAAGTAACAGATTTTTACCTCGGAAACATACCTTTCCATAAATGCTTTTCTTATCAAGGCTTTTCTTGTTATTATGTTTACTATAATCACCCCTTTATTAAAAAATTATAATAATAATAACAATAATAATTTTTATTTTTCCCGTCGTGATAGCAGTCTAATTACGCCGTAAACATGTGCAGTGAACTGACGAGAACCGAACAGCTTTGAACCGTAGGCGATTATCGAGAAGCTGCTATAAACCTTCTGTCTGATTACAAACAAATAAAGTGTCGTTTATAAAATTTTCAAACATTCTTTATGGTCAGTATTGTGATGTGGTTTTACAATAATTAACTTACATCAAGTTGTTTGTTTAGAAAAAGTAAACAGACATGCTTCCATGTATGCAATTGCCTTACTAATAACCATACCGATGATAGCCAAATTTTTTTTCGAGATATTGGTCTTGTGCTTCCAGCTCAGGTAGGACTTTGTTTTGTCTTTCGGTAGGGTAGTTTTTTGGGGCAGAGCTTGTGTCAGAGCTGGACTTGGCATGATCAACCTCATCACCATCAGAGGAATAGCATAGGTGTTCTTCTTGTATGGTTGCTAAGTCTCGGTTTAAACCATTTGTGTCAGAAATAGAGAATGAACGCCCTCTTGTAAATGAGGGACGTCTGAAAGTAAAGTAAAACAAATTGAATTTACAGAAAACAAAAGTAGACTATGAGAATATCAGAACAAGAATATGGAATTGTGTGACAAGTGTTACATGCTGTTTTCAACACAACACAGTTTTGTCATTATTATCATGTAAGAACACTTAAAGAAAATAAAACAAAAGGCAAGGCTTATTTCGGACAAAAAAATTCATACCAACTGACCAACTAAAAACAAAAAATAAAATAGTCGACAGAAATAGGTTTTGTTTAAAATACAATTTAATATATCACCTGACAATTTCGGAAGGTTGACTTTCAGCGTTTACACACCAGGACGGTAGCATATGCCATGGGTATATTGCATGCGGGTATATTGCATGCGGGTACATCTTGGCATGACTTTGTTTCATCCACGCCTAACGACTAGTGTTGTAATCCTGCAAATCCTGAAAAACACTTTTTTCCAACAAACCATTTCGCCACAAATGTAAACAATTGGTCACCTGCTACAAACAGGGGAATCCCCATGTTTACCAATAGTCCAGCGAAAAATAAATTAAATTTCCTGTTTATGCTATTTACCGTTTACAGTTTAGTTTTTCTAAACCTGTTGGTTATTTATATAAAATTCGCTCCTTCTGCACTAACTTTTCGAGATTTTTGAAATGCAAAAAAATACATACTGTCATATGTCAACAAAAATCTAGTTCTGTGAAGACGAAAAAAAAGATTTTAGCAACGAAAAAACAAATGCGAATCGATTCCAAACCACAAGTTCTACGTAACAAATTTTACTTTAATTCTTCGCAAGACGTTTTACTTCGATCTGGACCACGTAAAGTACAAACGAGCTCCTTATTGTTTAAATTTGACTGACGTCGATGTGAAAGTATTGATTGTTTCATAATCTAACAATTCAAGGAAGTTAGCACAATTTTTACTCACTTCAGACAATTTTTTGTTTATAAATTCAGCTCAGACTAAAATGCAATAACATTTCGCCTACACAGCAGGCAATCGAAGTGAACTTTTTCGATTGACATATCAGAATTCCCAAAATGCATTTTTATATTTGCGGGTTCGCTAACTGCCATAGCTATCGCACGAATTTTGAATGTTTGCAACATCGTGGTTGTGCAACGAGATAAACACTACCCTGGGACACAGATTCGTCGAGATACTTGATCCAAAATTAAATAACATCCGTGTGATGGAGCTGGAGGACTCTTTTCAATACAATCCGTGCGATGGAGCTGGATAACATTTTTAAATAACATCCGCGTGATGAAGCTACTAAAAACGGGTAGAGTTACTTTACAAAGTGGCCATTATCCCCTGATGGAAAATGCTTTCGTAGATTTATTCGCCAAAGTTTATGGTAAAAATGAACATAAGCAAAAAGAAAGGTCATTTATTAACAAGTCATAATATCCTTTGCCTTGTAAAACAGCGAAATTATCCGCGTTCACGTTTTGTTAATTTAGCAGGAGGAAGCAATTTAGCCTTTGATTTTAAACTTAGCCTACACAAAAATACAATTACGTTGAGTACGATTTAAAATGACGGATAATCAAAGATTGGAATGCATTCCCAATGTTATTATTGACAGTGGCGTTTTTAAATATATACAAATAAGAGTTTCCAGCAAAAGCTCATCAAAGATTGTGATTCGTGGTTTTGTGGATGCAGAATATCACGCAGACGTTTATGACCAATCTGGCCCACAAATTGAAGCTCTAGGTCTTAAAACTGAAGTCATTGGTGGTGGAAGAATAAAACACGAAGACAGGTTAAAAACTGTGGATGTATATGGTTACTCGGTCGGATTTGGAAAAGCTGACCATGAGGTGACTGTTAAAATACTTCAGGAGAACTATCCAGAATACAAAATTTCATGGTCAGATGAAGGATACTAACTTAAAAAAGCGCCATGAAAATTGTACTTATGCGGAATTGCCTTTTGCCTGAAGATGCCTACCATGAATTGTTGGACCCTATAGCACATGTTACTTGTATCCCTGTATTGTCTTTTTCTTACATAAACATTAACCTACTGCAGGAGAAGATCAATCAGCCAAGTTTATACAGTGGAATTATACTAACCAGCAAAAGAGCCATTGAAGCTCTGAAAGTGTGTGTAGTCGACTCAAAAAATCTTCCAAATGAATGGCTCCATAAACCTTGCTATGTTGTTGGTGACACAACAGCCATTGCCGCACAAAGTATGGGCTTTCAAATTAAAGGAAAAGAGTCGGGGAATGCTGAAGCTCTTGCCAAGTTTATCATCTCCGACAAAGCTAATCTTAAAAGGAACTCTCCGCTATTGTTTGTATGTGGCCAAAGCAGGAGAGAGGTCCTGCCAAAATATTTACAAGAACATGAACAACCATGTGAAATTCTCGAAGTGTATTGCTCTGGGGCAGATCCATTGGTCGAACATAAAATTAAATCGTATTGCGAACAACATTCAGCACCCCAGTATCTGGTATATTTTAGTCCTCTGGGATATAAATTTTCCTTTTTTGTGTGGAAAGATTTTTTGTGCGACTCCAATTCTCCTGTAAAGGTTGTAACTATTGGACAAACCACTGCAAAAGCATTTGGAAATGAGGATGTTGAAGTGATGATTGCAAATCAGCCCACAGCTGCATCTGTGCATGATGCAATTGAAACTGATATTAAAAGCAATTGTGGTGCATTGGAAAATCTTTAAATAGTGTCATTTATGTTGTATGGCAATAAACTCATTTTATCGTGTACGTAACACTTTTTAAATTGTAGTGTTTGAATGCCTCCCTGAGGGTCCATCAAATTTTCATATACGTTTATCGAGAATCGGCAGAGAAGTAGAATTTTTGCCATTATCTACGATTTTTTGTTCATGTCTAAAAGTGTTTTGGGTGCGAGTAGGTCAACACCATAAAAAAAATGTCTGCCTACAAAACAGATATCCTTTCTGAAATACTGGACATTTATAAAAATTGTACTGTTCAAACAAAGTGTGTTTTTATTCTTTGTTACACAGAACATTTTGAGTGCATAAAATGTCAATAAATGTTAAGTGCAAGTGACCTGCAGTGGCAATAAATGAAACTATTTACAACAGTTTTGGCAATTAATGTAGATAGCAGCTAAAAGTTGCACAAACCACTAGAGTAAAACATAATATGTTAATTGGCTTTTGTGTCATTGCAAACCTAGTATATGATTAATTTTTAAACAATAAAACAATGGTTAACAAGTTTGGAGGAAAATAACAAACCGAGCCATCAAACTAGTACAGTAAGTTGTGTCTTGTGTGCGTAAACATACAAGACTCATAAAAAAGTACATAATTTACGGCCAATTAAACATTGCAAGAAATTATTTACCTGGTGTGTTTAATAATAGGTGTTCGTATCCTGCTTAGTAGTTGGTATATTTTTATTTTTCAAATCTGAGTAATTTTGTGTTGGTACAACTCTATTTAATTGACATATTGTTTGCAATCCTTTGCATGTATGACTGTGATTAACCAGGGTGTTTCCAAACGAAAATAGGTGTTTCCACACTACTGGAAGTTGGAGCAGTTTTTCAACACCATATCAAATCACGAGTTGGTCAGACTGTAGTACAACACCAATTCAACGTCTTTTCTTGACAGATTGACGGTTCAACCCATGGATTACAGGCTAAAATAACAGGCAGGTGTAAGTATGGTAAACACAATAACGTCCTGAGGATATGTGTATGTACTCACCAAGGCCCACGCATCTGCTGTCAGTTCCTGAATCTTGGCATCAATGCTGCAAATACATTCCTCTGAAAGGCCACAGTCGGCAATGGAGATATTGTCTAATCGATTCCAGTGCTCTTTTAAGTGTTTAATCCCTTCATCACCAATGTTGTTGCCACTAACAGTCATTGATATCTAAACACAGTTTTATTTTACAGTCAATTTCAGCCTTTGCATGTCAATGATGACTGATAACTCAAATAAAATAACAAAATGACTTTACCGACACTGATCATTTTCGTGCTGTTTTTAAGCTGTAAACCAGATAGAAGGTGTTTTGTATGAACTAAGAGTTGAGTCATTAAACAACCTTACACTCTAACTATTAAAATAGAAAGAAATAAGAGGTGTTTACCACCATTATTTACCTTATTGCATTGAGTGAGCGATTTTCCAATCGCACACATTCCTCTTTCTGTTATGTCACAATCATGAAGGTGAAGTACCTTGAACTTTCTAAGGTTTTGCGCTAGTGCTGCCACCCCAACATTACCTATTTTGTTAAAGGCCATGTTAAGGGTGTGAACCTAAAATTGAGCATAAAATTGGTTGAACAAGCCACATTTAATTGCACTATTTAGATTTTAGAAAGTATACAAAATAATAAGAGGTATAATCAAACCTTTGTGTTATGGGTTCTATTATATCAAGTACAACACAAGTGGTGGAAAAACGTGCAACGATTGTATGATTTATTCAGGGCCATTGATTTAACTTTTACCCAATTACAAGTCATGTAAACAGTGCAGATTGACATTCTATGTGTTAATACACACCAAGTTATTGTCCTTTCCCATTTCATTTGCAATGGCCACAGCTCCAACACCAGTTATGTTACAATTCCTCAGAAATAGATCTTCCACCAGGTGAACAATTGTAGAAATAGCTGCAGCGCCATTGTCACCAATGTTATTAACGCTCAAGTCAAGCTTGTTGAGCTGTGCAATAAAAACACATTTTTAGGTGGGCAAAATGGTTGTTGGTTGATACAATGTAACCACACACACTTATGTTGGCAAAGCGGTGACATCTCTGCACATTACAACATCTTAGTAGAGTCTTTTGAAATTTAGTGGTAAAATAAAAATTCCCACTAAAATTTTTTAAGAAGTAATACCACGCTTTCGCATGTTTGCAGCCAAGCTGGAAAAGTGGCTGATCCAGCTTGGCTGCACAGCCTGTGAATCTTATAAAAAATAATAGGGTTAAATAGCTAGTAATGTAAGCCTTGTGTAACTAAAAATTAAATATAAAAAATCCACCTAACAGTCTTGTACATGGGATACATATCACAAGTACAGAAGAACCACTCATGATAAAGCATAACTTTTTGCATCCTTTGATGCACAGCATTTGTTCTAGGTCGGTTTTACTGCATTTATCATCATATGGGAACTAACGTAGCATTGGAAGGGACAAGTCTGTATTTATATATCACAGAGACATTTTTGACAGCCTCCCTTAAAAATAATATATATATATACAGGACATGTGTTTACTACAGTGTTTAATTGCCGCTTTGCTTCAAAATCAATATTAAATGATCCCAATTCACATCTTTAAGCATAAAAGTACTGCCACATTTAATAATTTGCCATTATCGTTAATTTACCATCTTATTGTGCTCCTTCAGCAAATTACATATGCAAGTAGCTTCTGTTTCCTCAAGGTCACATTCCCACAATACTACTTCTGTCAAGGTTGTTAGGAATGGTTGCATTGCACCGATTTCCACTTCTGTGATAGATGTTTGCCACACACACATCCCAGGAACCTAAATTCAACAATATCACTTGACGCTTTCAACTGAATAGTTAATATTACAGAAATTAGCACAGCTATTTGCAATTCAATGCTGTTGTGCCACATTATCACAAATGTCAGTTGCAGCCTCCTTATTTGCTAAATTTTTTGAAAAAGAAATATCAAGATTACCTGAAAAGCCTTGCTGTTGACCATCGGAGCAAAATTCTCGAGAAACCTTAACAATCCAGAATCTGCAAATTTTACAACTCTGTACAAGCCTCTTGGAGACTTTTGACCTATACTAAGGGTGCAAAGTGTATTATCTGTTTCAAGAACAGTTTGCATAGAAGATACTTCATTTGGTAGAAGAGTTCCAAAAAGATAGATGGCTTCAGGCAGGCTGGTGGCAACACTTTTTACAATTTCCTCGTTTTGTGATTCTTTTGCCCATCTACAAACTCTGCAGAATTGAGCTTTTTCATTTAGTGAGCCAGCAATTTTCCCTGCTTTAAAGACGGCCAACGATTGCAGCAACACTACCTTTTCATGCCAGTGATCTTCACAAATACCTGGAAAGACCTTTCTTGCTTGTGAAAATACCTGTTTGTTGCAGAGGCCAAACATGAAAGTAGCAACTACAGATAGGCTTGGTTTATTCATGCTATCTATGGACGTTTTAAACACATCGAGTGGCATAAAAAACATGGCATAGCATGACCCCAAGATCTCCTGCCAGAGCAAGTGGCTGAAACTTGTTTTTTTATCCCCCTCCAAGACAGTGTATTGAAGTGCTGATATATCATCAATATAAGTGTGCAGAAATGCTTGATAATCTTCCCTGTTTACATTAGCTTTAGTAAGGTCATCATCAGAAAAGACTGCAGTCTCAGAGTTCAATCCAGACCAGGCCAGCAGTGCAAGCTTTGACAGATCAACACCACGGGTTCTCGAGTGACTGGTTCGAAGATATCGTAACAAAACCCTCATTAAAACATCAGTTTTTGAAATGATGGCCTGATCATTGTTTGATTGCACATTTTCCAAAATGCAGGAAACTGTCATGATGCAATAAATCGGGACATGAGAAAAGGACGAAAGCTCTGGATGCTGGTATAACTGATTCTTTACCTGTCTTGAAAAATCTGGTCCACAAATTTGCTCACTTAGGTCATCCTGTGACATGCGACTTAGACCCAAAATCTCCACAGTGCAGTGTGGCCTGTAATCTGGATGAAGGTTGTACATTGCATTCGGCCGAGATGTTATGAGTTTCTTGGCACTACGCAACAAGTGACCGGCAAGGATATTTTTAAGAAAGACATCCGCAGTTGCAAAACTATCATTTGGAACAGGTTGTACTCTGGATGCCTTATCAAATTTTCCTTCGTCAAGCCCATCAAACAGAACTACAATTTTGGCTTTTTCCAAGTACTCCAACAGAAACTTATCTGAAATGACATTGCTATCCCAGCGGCAGTAACTGCCTGAAAGCAAAAACTGAATTAAAGAGATTTCCTTGCTGAAACTCAAAAGCCGTAATGGTATGAAAAACACCATCTCAGTATCAGGTAAAACCAATTTCTGCAGAATATTTTGAGCTAGCATTTTTGCCAAAGTGGTTTTGCCCATTCCCGGATGGCCAACAGTACCTACTATATTGGAATGTGTTTCAATCCAAGCCTGCCTTGCTACATCGTTAGTACATTTAGCACCTGCCTCTTCGTCTGCCAACCTTTTTGCATGGAGAAAAAGCTGATGTAGGTTAAGACTTTCAGAGCCAACTGTGAAGAGCTTTTCAAACTCACTCCGTCTCCGGTACTGCCCTTTGCTTGAAAGATCATGTGGCTTTTGTATATCACTCTTGATTTGCAATGACACAGGTTTGAGTGCTTGACTCAGACCCACAGGTAAATCCACTTGCCCAGTTGCAATGAGTGCCTGCTGTTGCAGGTCCTGTTGAAGCTGTTGAACTAAAAACATGATTGTTTTTATTATTTTTATTTTTAAATCTCCAAATGAAAATGTTTGGTCTTACCTTTTTTTAACAGCTCTTCGTCATTGGGAGGAATAGACTGATTATAATGATGGTGTACATCTCCAAAATAATAACTTGACGGAGTGGTATTCATTTCAACATAACACAGCAAAATCTAGGAAAATTCATTTTCTGGAAAAGGTTGGTAAATGAATGTTAACTGACAGCACATCAAGATTTGAGTGATGATCCTTGGATGCAAAAAAGGATTAACTCAAGCCGTGTTCATTCATGCGTGAAATAATTTCGGTTTTAACCAAATTCCATTTCGCCGAAATGACGGTGGTGTGTACTGTTCCACGCATTCCCTTTTCGATGCTACTTGGAAACCAGACTGGACAAAATGATGTGCGCGGAGGAGAATTTACCGATATGAGCTAATGCATTAACATACGAAATAACTTCGCGCAATTAACGATCGCCGAAACAAAATCCTCCGCGCAAAAAACACACTTTCCAATCTGGCTTGCAAACATCACACGAGGAGTACATTTGCTACCTTTGTTCTCATTCGTTCTGACTTGTTTGAGGAAATATTTCGAATCATCATCATTACACGACTGGCAGTTCACTACACAATACAACACACCTTATCTTATTTGAGTTATTTGTGGTCTGTTTGCTCAGTTCCGTGTGTTAGAATTAGAATAGATATTTAGTTCTCCAGCTCCACTGTGCGATCATTATTTTTTAGTAGTTTACTCTAGTAAGCGCCTGACCCGGTTGCCCTTTTGGTTGTATATCGGTATCCCTGCCAACTGTTTTACATATTTAGAGTTCATGCGCGTTCTTTTGTGCAAATTAAGTTGAATCGGGTCTAGTTCTACCATGCGGCAGTTTTTGTTTGAATACTTCACTTGTTCTTGAAAAACTAACAAAATTTGTAATGGGTTTTGACTTCATTACCTTTTTCACAAGAGTGGTTGTTTTTCGTAAATTTTCCAGACGTTTTTGACAAATCGCAGTAAGAACGACAAAGCAGTCAAGAAAAGCTATATACTTTTTTATTGTAATCTTTCCACGTTACCACGATTCACTGAAATCTTGGAAATCCTGTTGTTATTGCACGAAAACAGGAAATACGTTCCTACGCGAGAAAGTTCACATAAAGACTGCCTTATCGATGGAATCCCTCAGTTTTAAACCAAACAATGCTCCCTATATTCGTACGGCCCTGGAGTTCGCCGCATATACCTATACTGGCTGCTCCTCTCCTGTGGGACCCGCGTTGCACAATTACTTTTATTGACGCTAACAGATTGAGAATCGCTTCAGGTAAAAATTACACAAGACTTTTTTCTTGAGGTAACTCTATTGCAAACACGCAGTAAAGGAATTTGCAGTGGGTAAAAGTCATTGTTTAAAACTAAAGTAGTGTCATAGTGCATGCAACAACTTGCTATAAGTTACTAATCATTTATTAAAAAAGTAAATATATGATGGTTAGGCATGTTTGGTGTTTTTTTTAAATGTAGCGAGGCGACAGCAGCGTTAGCAGTATTTAATTGCACATCGGTTAATAAAAAATAAATTGAATGCTCGTACATCGGTCATACCACACGAGCACTAAAAACAATTCTGCTTTAATGTTCAGGAGGCTTTACCATGCGAGAGGCGTGGTCATCGATTTTCCTGAATAGAAAAATGATAACCATACAACACAATTGTAATTACATATCAAATGAAATACCTAAACTGCCACAACCATTTGGCGTTGTAAAGAAACGGCCTCAAATCGCAGCGATTATCATCTGGGTTGTTATTTGTCACGTGCAAAGCAGGTGTAAGTGTTGTCATCTTGTGGCGGTTCGTCGAATATGCAAAGAAGAAGTTCTTGACCTTTTGGGCCACCTAAACGGAACCACAGAAGAGCTACTTTGTTTGCACTCTTGTAATCAAACTCTGTTATTGCAAGTGTTGTGTAATAGCTTCGTTTTGAAATAGTTTTTTGATTGATTTCGTTCAAAAGGCTCGTCAACCCGCTAGAAAAAAAGTATTACTGGAAAAAATTGTCACCCGGTTTCACGAGTTTTTCTGACCTGCGTGGGAGTGCAGAATTCTTTCCACATATGGACAAGCTTGATAAACATCGTGTAGGGACCGACTCTGTAGATTTTTCGCAAACGTCCAAACACCGACAGCTCGTCGTAAGTCATGTTATAAGTTTGCGTAATTTCTTCTAAAAATGAACATGACATTCATTACCGCGAACTGTAGTTATTCATGGGTCTGATCTGCTGGCCTTGCGAGTTTTTTATCAGAAATATATAATGCTGTGATGGCATTACCAAGCGGTGTCTTATAGAGAAGTGTTCAAGTGGAGTTGCATTAAAGGTAAAGATCACTAACACAGTGGTTCCCAAACCACTTATCCCCGACAAAATGTTGCGAATCACTCGAATAGTGTTTACTCCCTTTTTCTGAGACGATTTTGTTACTTATACCGTAACACAGTATTTAAAAAAAACACATGTGTTGATCTTTTCGCCTGTACTTGCAGAAAAAGCGAAATTTCCCCCAAAAGGTTAAGTTTGTTTGGTGAAGGGACATGCTTCAACCCAACAATAGTAAGACCTAAACTATGCTTACGTAAACATGTGTCATTGCAATCACATGCGACACCATTGGCAGATTATTTGGGAAATATGTGGTTCAAACTTTTTTGTGACAGGACAGGCAATACATTCCGTTGGTTGAGAATGATGACCGCGTAGTGCCGAAACAGTGCACACGATAAAGGTAACTGACAAACAAATTTTTCAGTAATGCTTTTATAACGATCCGAATGTGCGTTAACAATGTGTGGCCAAATCAATTTTACAACCGCATTGAATGCTTGAACTTCAAACTGCAGCTGGAATATTTAATTCAATCGCTTTGCTTAAAGGTTTAGGGCCAATCAAACAGTGGTTTATGGCAAGTTTTTTTATTTCAATAAAAACATATGAAAATTTAAGCGACCCTATAGGGGGTCACCAAAACCGTAAAAGACTGTTAACGTTACGAACAATAACAAAACACTACATGACACATTTTTACAAAATCACTCATGCTATGGGTTCCATGCTGATAAACCTACCTTTAGACTGAACTATGTCATCAAGTTGCGTAAATTCATATTTGCCCTTGAAATATTTCAGAAAGGACCTCAAGTTGGACTTACTGATTCCGCCAATAGGGTTAATGTCTGCGCTAGAAAAACCATATCTGCACAAAATGAGAAAACAATATGATAGAGCCCCCCAAGTTACATACAGCATGCCTTGAATTGAATATCAAAAGGAGTATGCGTACTTGGTGAAGTTGCCGCGCAAGCTATCGTCTGCATTGGAGGACCCAAGTACCAACAAGCACCCTGGCTTGCCACGCACCAACTGCATGAGCTGGGCAAACAGATATGCCAGGACCATCCTATAACAGTATAAACTTGTAAAGTTACGTAAACACGTCCTATATATTGCTTGACCGCATCTGAAGAACAACGACCACCAGAAAGTTTAGAGCAGGCGGTGCCCAAACTTTGTCACTCGCGATCCTTTTCAGTTAGATCCAATTTACCGCAATTATTCGTGTTTGATATACGTTGATTTTAACATGCTCAAGACACAACAATATCAATAAAACGACTGAAAAACTTCACGGATCTAAGTATAGCCGTAGTGGCTGTAGCCAGTCAACTCCTATATTGTCTTGAAGAGTACATATTACAGTAAAATTCTGCATAATTTTGTGTGACATGCAGTTCGCTGTGCTGCGATCCCGCAGGCTAGCGGCCACAAGTTTTGGATAACCCGCTTTATTAACATAATTAATTTTAGCTGAGCGCAAAATACATGCCTGGTGCGGGACTGGAGGTTTTGTAAGGCAATATTTTCAACACGTGATCCTCCATTCTGTCTGAACTTGGTAATAAAACCGGTTACGGTGGTAAACGCTGACAGAAAGGCCGAAACAACAGAGTCGATGCATAGTTCAAGGTGGTTGGAATTGATGCGTTGCGCAAGAGACGAAGCTCGTTGTTTGGTTATTGCTGTTAAAAAAAGGCAGGATTGTAGTGATGCTTATGCCGTAATCCATACAGAAGGCTAATTTTGTTTCTGCGACCACGTTTCAAAAACCAAATTTCTGGGTAACTCTCAATTGTTTTTCTGTGACCTATACCTCGATAAGCAAAACGAAATTTAGCAATCTCGAGTATTTAAGTTTAGTGCGAAAGACAGAATGAAAGATTTCAGAATCTAAATTGTTAGTGACACTGTTTGTACACCTTTACCCGGCTTGACGTCGCTGGACATGCAGCATGTTGTGAGGAGATCGTTGCACAGCTTTTCGGGGTTCGTTATCACGTATGATTCGTCGTTGACGATCCGTTTAACATCCGTAACAACCGTTTCATTTCCGTTTCCGGCTGCCGTGAACAGCTAATTGCAAAAAAAACATTGCTTCTGAGGGCAAACTAAAGCCATCACAACATACCATGTCACACATCGAATATACAATGCATGCCACAGCTGAACTGTCCTCTCCACCGTCGAGAGGTAACAAAAAGCCTGACTGTCCGCTTCTGCGCAAGTAGTCCCACAACCAGCAGGCAGTTGACCGTTCAATTTCTTCTTCCGGCGAGTAATAACGAATATGCATAGAGGGGGTACATTCGAGACATAACTGACTTTCGACATCGTCGGGGCACATCGCAAACTCGTGGATCTTAATGCGTGGATATTCACTTTCGCCAGCTGCTTGTATGCTTCTACTTGAAAGTGTTGCCCTAAAAGACATAGCTGTGCATAACATAGTAAATTTTGTACACTCTTGGAAAAAAAATGCCACAGATAATTCTCTAATTGAACAAGCAGCAGGAAAATTGAACATTTTATTTTTAAAAGCCTGACATGCAGCAACCTGAAGAGGGGGAAATGTTGTTTGAGTTTAATAAACTTAGCAGAAATAGTTATATATTTTGCACAATCCTCACCTGTATGTGCGAACTTCTTCCAAATCCACTGCAGCAACAGTAACTTCAGTCTCATCCAACGAAAATTGCACACTTTGTGCCACCATTTGTCCATTCAGTGCTATCAAGGAGCAACCATCAAAATACAGTCTACTACCATCACACCCTATCTGGTTGCTCATTAAGTAAACGCCTCCCAGTCTAGTTGTTGTAGCTTGCATAATATCGGTCCTGTAAATTCAAACAGGCGATTTAAACTTTTTTTTCAGGAAATTGGGATATAATACTTCTGGAAATGATACTTGCATACACTCCGTGGTTTGGTTACTATATTTCACACCTCAAGCGAAGTTTCTGCATGCTGAAAATACTTCCACTCCCATTTGTAAATATTTCAACACCATCAAGTGACTGATGAATGTTGGGGCAATCACCAGTCCACAGCTCCTCGCATATTTCGGTTCCAATACATGTATCTTGGGTTTCAATAATTCCATCTCCTATAGGCACCTCATACTGGCCTAATAGCAAAGGAACATGTGTCATAGGTATCCCAAGCATAGGTGTAGTATGTGACCCTTTATAATTTTTACTAAGAGATAAGAGTTGTAGTCTATTGGTTATTGAAATTTTCCGTCAGGATGATATGTAGAATGCAACAATAATTCAAACACTTAAGTATATTCTTTAAAAAAACAACACAACCCCACACCTGTTGCAATCTGAATATTTTTTGGCAGAAGATGGCTTTCAATTGCCTTCGTCTTTCTCCATGGAACAAACCACCTTAGTTCGCTTAAGTTAGCCTGCAACAATAAGGTCATAAGATGAAATAGAAGTTTGATATATTTCCGAGTGTACATACATCATTTGCACAGGCAGTTTTTGGTCGAATAAGCAGGATTTTCTTGTAGAGAAATATAACCCGACAATTATGTCTTGAACCTCTGTGGATCACTGGCATTGAAACATCACATATCATATGCTTACTTTCTTCAAGAAGTAGCAGTTTTTCAAGAACCTTACAACACAAAAGTAGTTCTTTTATATGTGGCAACAGGAGCAGTACCCTGAAATAATGTTCAACACCTCCCAACAATGCATCTCAGTGTCGCTCTCATAATAATGATCCTCACATCCATATCCAGGAATTGAAAGTTCAGACGTTAAGCAGTACCGAGCTTCTTTTAAATAAGCTTGTTTAATTGCTTCATTAATTCTCTTGAAATTTCCTTCAAAGTCCAATGCCCACTGGTTTACAGTGCAAGCTGCTAGTTTCACTTTTCTGCCCATTGGAACGTGTATAGGTGTACACGAAAATGTCTCTAAATGCTAAGTAGTAAATAACAATGTATTTTTAAACTTCTGTGTTCTAATATAATGGTTAAAAACTTTGAAAAATAACGCCGGCCCATGGGCGTCTGCACCTGGTTAAAATTGTCTTCATGTAAAAAGGTTTGTGCACCGTTGAATATCATGTTAATAATACAAAATAACCGAAGTCACGACCCTTACTTGTCATGTAAACTTATAAAATTGCTGTTATAAACAACTGAACTTGAATCAAAACGCCGGTTGTCCAGAAAAATTAACTTCTCGTACGTAGGTTCCCAGAAAGGGGATGTTACCCAGCTGACAAAAAAAAAAACACTTCACGAGACTTTAACCCTTTAAGCGCCACGCCCTATATTCAACAATTGAAGATTTTTCATTGTTTAAGTTTAGGAAGCTATAACTTTTTATCTACAAACGCTAGACTAAAAATTAAAACACAAAAATCATATACAAATTCATACTCTACACAGTCATCGCTTTTCCAGTTCAATAACTCCATGTTTTGGAGTAGTTATATCCAAAAATGTAACCACCCCTACTAAAATAGCTTCCAAGCCACAGGTACCCTATTTAAAATTTCCATAACTCCCGAAATTGTGCGAATTTTAAAATAATTCGACTGTTGACTGAATCAGTGTGAACACCAAGACGCAATGAAGCGAAAAAACTGGGTCGCTGCATTTGATATTTTTGAGCGACGGTACTGTCTAGTAAACTGAAATTTTAGGGAGTTATTTTGATATAACCTACTTATACTGTTAGTTATTGCTTGTAAAAGGGCTTGTAAACTTTATAACACAGCTCAGGCGTTTGCTAACTGATAGCAGATGAATTTGACAGCACTTCTAAAAAAAATTTTTTTGTTTGTTTCTTTTTGTGTTCAACTGGTAGTGTATGTCAGCAAGTTGATGAAAAAGAAGGCATAACATCAAAGTATATTGATAATTAAATAGACAAGCCTTCTACCAGTGCATATAAACCTTTTCCACAACATAACAGAGACAATGTAGAAAAAAAACAAGGAAAAAAATCAGTTGTATGAAATTGAAGCTACCCTAATTACTGGGTGACGCCCACAGCCACACCCACAACTGTTGGATACTTGAACAAATTGCATGAATATGGTTCCATATATGATGCTTTGATAGCAAATTATACACCAGGGATGTTACATAGGTGATTGTGACATGACCAAATCATCATCATTGAACTTTTTGTGGTTCTGTTTTGGATATACCCTTCCGAAAACAATTGGCGATTGTTATGCAAAGAAAAGAATATGAATAATTGAATATACAAGCCAACTACCAGTGTATAAGCCTTAGCCACAACATGACAGAGACACTCTAGAAAAAAGACAAGGAAAAAATCAGCTGTATGAAATTGAAGCGACCGTATTTACTGAGTCATGCCTTCAACGACACTCACAACCCTTTGATTCTTGAACAAATTGCATGAATACGGTTCAATATATGATGCTTTGATAGCAAATTATGCATCAGGGATGTTACAGAGGTGACTGTGACATGACCAAATCATCATCATTGAACTTTTTGTGGATATGTTTTGGATATACCCTTCCGAAAACCATTGGCGATTGTTATGCTGAGAAAAGAATTACTCAATTGTCTATTGTCCGGAAAGCAAAACCAGTGTTGTGGAACCAGAATAAAAACCTGTAACTATAAGTGATGAAGGTGTTCTATTTTTTTTTGTAAATTGGTGTTTTTTATGCTTCGGCGAAAAAAAAAAAATTTTTTTGTTTGTTTATTATAATGTTTTTCTTTATTTTTTTTTTATACTGCACCCTCATAATGTTTATTTCATGTTATGTACATTTCTTCCTGCTATTTTGTTGTTTTGTACGCAAAAAATACAGCAATACCACCAGTCAAAATTTGCATGCGCACATCTCGCCATTGTGACGTCATAGAGAGAAACGGAAACCGCCGATCGAAAGCTGAGACCCTCGCGCACAATTCGTCTGTAGAACGTTTCGCGCTACTCCCAACGGGTAGTTGGCCATTTAATTGGACATGCAATCAGACCACCTGCTGTGCTGGTTTGTTCATAATGATAATCATCATCAAATGAATGACTAATTAGTCAAAAAATTTCAATGCAAATGTATTTTTTTTTCATTTTTTCAATAAACTTCACGCTTCAAGTTGTCTGTTGCTGAAAACCTTATGTCTCTAGGCCAATCACAACGGAATTGATAATTTATTAAAAAAAGCACCTCTTTGGGCCACTTAAGTGGCCCGTGGCGCTTAAAGGGTTAAACTAAACAACTATCGTAAATTTTGTGTCGGTTAACGTGTGTAAAATGCTCCAGGCTGTTTTTTGCTGCATCATCAACTAGTTACATTAACACGTGGTAACAAGGAACGTGTTGATGGAATTGCGACAATCACTCCACTGCTATTGCGAATATTGCAACGCATCATGAGTTGGATTGAAGCTGACCTAGCGCAAGTTGCACAAAGACAAACAGCAAAAGCGTTGCATTTTTACATAAGATTCACAGAACTATACCTTTACGTCCCTTTAGGTTTGTAACGTATAGTTGTACAAAGTCAAATCAGCTGCAACTGATCGTTATCCCATCATCCGCCTGCCACGTTTTATCTGAAGTTAACTGATTATATCTAAAGCAGCTGAAAGATGATTACAGAATCATCCATAATAGGCTATTGAAGGCTAACTGCTCGCAGTTCCCAAACCAGTGACTTTTGTCTTAACAGCGGAAGCAAGAACATCCAAGTTTCAATCATTGCACAGACAAAAAACGTTAAGAACCACTGGGTAAGTAATGTAAATAACTCTAAGGGTCTCAGAGATATTTAACAGTGTCTCGATGGCCTGAGCTGTTATTGAGTCTCTTCGATGGTTAAACCTGCTTCTGCCCCGTTCTATAAAGCACCCAAAACCAAGATCTCTTCCCGAATAATTGTATTCATTTCTGTTATCTTCTTCATTACGACGGTACATTATAGCTTTCAATACAACGTTGATAGGATGCCAGCAAATAGAATGGCAGCAAATAGAATGGCAGCAAATAGAATGAATTACAATGAATTAGAATCAAATAGAATTAGAATGAATTTACCGGTCTAACCTGGGACTTTTAACGCTCTCCATTATGAGAGCTGATTGGTCAATAATGTCACGTGATATCATGAGGCGCTTGAAGTAATATAATACAAGAACATAGGTGTGATGTGACATAAGCATAGGAGAACATTTTATGTGGTAAACAGGATGTTGAACGAATCACTTTACTCGAGAATATTCGATGGCTCAATCATTTGGGTCACATTGTGGGATTATGCAGTACATGTGCAAAGCTGCGCGCAAAACATTACGCAATACAAGCACTGGTTTCTGTGACGTATGTTACACACGCAATACAAGCACTGCTTTCTGTGACGTATGTTACAGTAACATAAGAACTGTTTTATTTACATTTTTTCCTGCCGTGTACAGCTAACTGCAATAAATTATTGTGGGCAAACTAAAGGCACACTCGGTCACCGAGTTAACTTTAACTTTGAGGTCCGAGTCCTATAGGACTCTATAAAACCACACAAAACGTCTATTCCTGGAGACGCTCCACATTCACAAGTACAACCATTGCGTGAATGACAAGGAGCTTGTAAGTGTTACGCCTCGCTACACACCTGGTCACGTGACGATACCAGCGGTGCCAATGTTATCCATTCCCTTTTTTCTTGTGTTTTTCTTACGTTTTTAGTGATCAAACGTTTGATACATTAGTCTTGACATAACCCTGAGGAAGTCCCGCCGGATGGCAGACGAAACGTCGGATTCAATAAACACTTTAGAAACTTAAGAGCCAGAAGAACAATTCCGATGAAACTAAAGGCATGGCAACATGCCATGTCACGCGTAGCAAATACGATGCACGCCACAGATAAACAATCCTTTCCACCGCTGAGGGGCAGCAAAGAGCCATGACATTCCTACTGGTCAGCTACATGTGGACGGTTTTTAGATTGGCGCAAAGCGGGCATATAGAGGTAGAGGTAAGCCTTTTCTATTACTGATCCCTTTTCTGTTTTGTTTTTTTTAATAATAATTGACGATGTTTGTCGTTTTCTGAGGTAAAAAATTTGACAGATTTTCACCTGTGAATAAACGTTACCGTACACTGATAAGTCATTTGCAACTTACATAGTCTGATACTTTAACAGTTACAGTTAGAGTCTAACTGTTAACGTTACGTCCTAGGAGATGGACAAAGTTACCCACTGCAAGAGCACGCTTTGGCCGTTTGAAATATAATCTCATAGTGGTAAAAAATTGACGCATATTTATCGAAATCTTTCGAAAAAATAATGGCCATTAAAAGTGGGACGCTGGCTGAAAAAAGGCTGGGAAGCACTGATATAAAGTAACATAAAAGGTGGAAACCGTCACGAAGATTGCAACAGAATGGGTAGTGATCCCTGAAAACGATTACCTAAACTATTAGGTTTTCATCAATATTTAGGTAAGTTTTGTTTGCAAAACGGTGAATTTGTTCTTCGGGAAATTGTGTTTGACGGAGAAAATGAAGGAGCCGTTGCACTACCATAGGATCATGACTCGCTTGCCCGGCAATCGTTGGCCTTTCTGTAAACTCAAAACCAATGTTTGATGTTTCCCCAACTTTTTTGTCCGCAGACCTGCTAGATTATTTAAGTTGAATGAACATAAAGTCAACGTAAACGTTTTCTCATCCAAATTGTCGTACTTTTTGACTTTGTTCTCACGTCCCAATGCTGAACAACATATTCGCCCGACTTTGCTTGAAACCAGATAGCAGCCCATGGAACCCAATTCGGGAATAATTCAACAAACTCACACCGTTTGTCTACTTTTATTACAAACGTTTTCACGACGAATTTTCCGCATGCATGCACTTTGTTCCCATGCAGTTAAATAAAAAAGGCACAGTGATAGAACTTGGAGAACATCAAAAGTATTGCGATATGGGCTAAGATGCCCGAACGCAAATTGTGGCAGTTGGTGACAAAAGACAATGCAGAGAAATAAATAGCGTCGGGTCGAACGTCGAGTTGTAACGTTGATCCAGTGATATGAGGTTGCTCGACTCCTCGTTCAAACGATAACTTAAACTCACCTGTGTTTATAAATGGTTTAAACCAAGGATTTTTTTATGGAAACAAGCTGGTGTTTATCACACTTTAAACATGCGTATATAAAAGTGTTTATAAATGGCTATCTTCGATGAAAGAACAATTCAAGTGGTTCCCAACCTTGGCTTCTTGGATTTAAAGTAATTTAATTTATTTTTAAAAACCTTCCTGTTTGTTACCTTATACCCATTTGTCTATTTGATGAAATGTGTAATTTGGTTCGCTACAAGACGCCCAGGTAAATTTACATTAAAAAAAGGGTCCGTGACACCAAAAAGATTGGGAACCACCGGTTAAAATCGATTGGGCCTTATTTGTTGGTGAATGTCTCACCTGTTTCGTAAGCGATACTTTTGGAAGTTCGCCCAGCACCTCTAGGTGAGAGTGTAATAAATGTGAGTGTGTTAATTCGACTCCCAGCCGGTTATTGATGACAAATCCGAGTGTGCAGTCGTCTGGCGCTCGTAATAGACTCGAAGTCTCCTCCAGTCTTCCATTGCTGAAACGAAGTTTATTTGTAATCTGCTGACAAGCTGCTTAAAAACACCAGTTTTTAAGCCACTCTCCGCAAATAAGCAGAGTTTCTTTGTAAGTGTACGTTGACGTATAGGTTTTTTAAAATGAAATCATTTATTTGGAAATCTATGCGGAAATCTAGGTGACTAGACGGATTTGAGGCAACGTAGGTTTGATGTTACCTGCACCATGGGGACATCTTCTCGGCAAGGGCGCTGGACACACATAATCCTGCACCTCCAGTTGCGAACCAGAATTCCACTTTGCTATTGTTGAACAAGCTCTACATAGGATAAGAGTTTTTATAAATAAAGTTTGTCCACATTGAACACAGAGAAAACTGCTATTATAGACACAGGAAATACGTACATGAAAAGGGTGATTCAAGCTGACTCGACCGATGTACATGTCCTTCCGCCAATCATAGTTTAGCAGCATTTTTACCAATCGACCAGTGTTTACGTAATTGTCGTCATCGAAATGGCACCACCACCTTGGAAACGTGATAGAGTGATCGTAAGTCCTAAGCACGTATTTGTTGGACATGAACTTACACGAAGGGTGGTTGGAAGTATTCACCGTTTCATATTTTCATATTTTAAATTGCCGTTTTTCAACTACACACTTTTGTGCATAGCGGATATTTTTCGCAAAAAATGCACCGCACGGATGAACAATGACCAATAAAAATAAAATGACACGAGAGAGGTTATCGAAAACAGTCGTTATCGGGCCGGGCACAGATGAAGGACTTTAATATAAATATAGGAAGAACTTCATGCCATACACTTTTTTCTGCATACAAGCACTGTTCCTGTGTAATGTACGTTGCAAATAGGCTATGTTCAACTTGTCGTAATTTTGACTACTGCTATGTTTACTTTGACCGACAAGCTTCTTTAATGATGGTTTGTGAGATTTAGACACCACCGGCAATGGACTGTTTGTAGGGTAAACTTGCCGTGGAAATTGAATAAAAATGATGATTCTTACTTTTTTCTGGATGTTCTGAAGGCATCGTACTCCGCACCCATTTTGCATGCGAGGTCATGCCTAAAAACACGGTAGATTAGTCAATCACAACGCACCTTGAAACTATACATGTGTACATGTATGTGGCGTTATTGTCTATTTGTGTACAGTGTATACGCGTTTTCGATGAAGCACACAAAGTTTTTAAGTACCAATGTTATGATCAATATTTTAGCGACAGACAAATAGCGATGTTCCTGACAATAAAGTTTGGTTTGGTCGAAGACAAACAAAGGAAATAATATACCACTTTTAGCGTGTGTTTTTGATGGAATCAAAGCTTTGTTACAAACGAAAATGGAAAAACCTTTTTAAATGTTGCTACGCAAACCAAATGACAATAACACCGCACACATCGATCGAAATTACATGGTAACTATTTGCCATGTGCTGGTGGAATTTAGCCTACTGCTAGTAATCATTTGAGCAAATATAGCCTACCTTGTATGACTTTCGCCACATCCAGTGTTAATAAGATTTCCACCTTCAAAAAATGGAAATGTATTGCCTTTTCGTGGCAGAAAAATACGGATGGGTAAAAATTAATGAAACTTACCTGATAACTTCTGGTAATGATCATCGTCGGTGTCGGTAAAAAAGTACGTCTAAACAAGAAAAAACGAATTAAGGATTATAATTAGAAATCGGTGGTATTGTTTGTAATTTTCCGTAGTCAAGCTTCTCTCTGTCTATTTGCGTATTGGCTATTTTTTCGTTAACGCAGGAAGATTACAGACAGTTGTGATTTTGCTACTTATAATACCTCCCATCTGTTTGTTTTGCACTTCAATGTTCACAAAACACGGCGTTTCGGCAAACAAAGCTAATTTCAATCACGGCTGACAACCGCGCCACATTTTCCGAACCCCCACTGCGGGCGGTTCGTGTGGTTTGTGATATTTGTCTTGCCTGCATTCCGCTGGGAAAATAACTCACGATACAAAAACATGTTTTGACCCTACATAGCTGGTCTTAGAAACTTGTTTACAAACCATTACCAAAAGTATGGATGCTACCAAGGAGACATCCCTAAAAGCTGCATGTTCTGTTGATTTCTATGGAAACTGGGGCTGGTGCCTACGTTTTTGGATCGTTAAACTTTTGCATAGCACCTACGGTAATAACAATTGGGACAAAAACAACACATTTGCCCAAATGAAACGCTTGCATTGAACATATTTGAATGTGCACAAATTTATAGTTGCGGAGAGTTAAGTAAGGAGAACTACAATAACGGTATTGTCTTTGCTTAGTTTCTACGAAGGCAGTTGGTGTTCATTTCGGTGTTCCGGTGAGGAAATTGTTGGTCCACACCGCCATACAAACCGTATCAGGTCGTTCTTTAATCGAAACTTGATCGGTCGCGTCAGCTGTTCGGTATGTGACCCGCCTGTCTCAACCTCCTACCAATTAGCAACATATAAGCGCAGCTTTGTGCTGGTGTTTCTTTTCACCGGTCGTCCGCCAAATCTTTTCATTACCTCTGTTTTTAATTGAAGCTGCGACAGACACAAGTGTGTCCAGTATCATTACAGGAAACGGCAAAATAAAACGTCCTTTATTGGACACGTGCTCATTTTGTTTAGGTGACGTTCTACAAAAATACACGAACAACTCTACATAGTTTAAGCTCTGAAGTCTCTTTGTATGGCCTTAACTTAACTATAATTTTAAAGCTTTAAAACAATAAAAAATGTCTGCAGTATTCAATGAAATGATAATGTTGTTTTGTGAAACGATTGGAGCTGCAAACTGTATGTTTTTTATTTTAACTTACACGAAAAATGTAAGCATTTTTCATGTGAAGTTATATGCTGTATCACAGACAGGCTGCAATTTGTGCTTTCTCATATACACTAACCAGGCAGTCGCATTTAGAGGACCGCAAATTTCCTCAATTGCGGAAACAGGCGTTGATTTCAGCAAGTAGGCAGGTTGGGCTAAAAGGTTCTCACAATTGTTTGGCAATGTCCTGCGCACACACATCGAACGACATTATAGCTCTGCATGAAAACCAACTGCCTCAACTGGCTTCCGTCCCTGATTGTCATGATTATCCTGCCGCAATTAACAGTTCACGCTGATCCAAAATAACCAGCAACTGCTTTAGTTTGGCTGTCTCGAATTGAAACGCATGTTTACCGCTGGCATTATTTGGCAACAATGGTAGTTTGTTGTTGTTTGAAAGAAGAAATACAAACAATCAGCAAGTCGTTCGCTTGCTTTCCCGCATGCCAGACGTCTAATGCTGCGACAGAAAAAGTTTTTGTACGAGGCGCAAAATAAATATTTCCACCTAAGCTTTAGACCATCTTTGGGGGAAATCATTAATTTTAATTCCACCTCGATGTACAAACCCACTCAAGTGTGAAAGTTTCAGACGTATTTAACACAATTGTCAATCGAAGAATTTGCTGAAATTGCTTTTGGAGACAGGCATTGTTTAAATAGCACTTACAAGGACATTCCGTTTCTATTGTCTCATGACAGGTCGTACCGAAATATCCACGCCTTAAATGCACTTCAGATACGGAAGTGTGGCGCTCTATGCCGGGTATCTGCCACGTTTTATCAAAACAGTCTGAACAATTGCCTTTGATTTTTTGATTTACAAGCACTTGGATAGCGCCAGGTCCGCGAGGCCGCTGCCCACCCTTAAAAGCGTGTATAAGTGAGCCTTGTGTTTTATTTCTGGTTTTATCAGAAAAAACTTTTCAACAGCTCCGTTTTCGCTTGTAAATGTTACCGGCTCACATATAGGCTACACGCTTTTAACTTTAACTCATTTACTTTACTTGACATTTTGAGATGCTCCTCACCAATCCACATATTAACAAGTGTCAATAATAAGTACAGTTGCCAAAGTTTTAATATTGGTAAACTTTCTTCACCGGTTTTAAAAACACAAGTTATCGTCAGCAGGAAGCAGCAAGTTGAACTCCTTACCTGGCGTCTTGCCGTTGTGAACCAAGTATCCAATATAACTTGTAGTCTGCTTCGATGGAACTTGCCAGACGTTTTAACACTAATGAAAATGTCATCCAAGGTCACGGCACGCCCGAAGTCGTCGTGCTCCTGCACTTTTGGCTTGTGAATTTTAGGCTGTTGCTCTTTTATACTGTCCTGTTGAATGAATTGATAGTAGTCCTCGTTGTTTTGTAGGTGGTTGGTTTGCAATGACGTAATTCTTCTGCTACGCACAACGCTGTCGACGCGAGCGTCCGCGCCTCTGTTTTCATTCGACAAGTTTTCTGAATTTTTTTGTCCGGTCAAATACAAAACGCAACAGTAAACAAAGCTGATCAGAAATACCGCTACTTTGACAGCTCGAAGTCTCATATTCGCGTATCTGAAAATAGGACTGTTAGACTCAAATAAAACAGTTAACAACAGTTCCACATATCTATAAAAACCATTGCGGGCAACATTTTAAATGAACTGCCATCCAAGGTGCACAAACCCGCTTGTAACGAACAGTTCTTGTTTATTTATTCAAAGCGCGACAGCTGCTAAGCGAGATTGTCGACAACGCGCTTCTCTTTCCGACGTAACGAGGTTTTGTTGTTCCACAGCCTGTCGCAAGCGATTCTTCCCTCCGCGGCAGTGGCCACAAAAAAAGCGACGGCGACACCGAAGGGTTGAAGGGGGAAATTTTAGTCGAGCGAGACGGCATGGGCCTCTAGGATGTAGAGGGCCCGCGAACACGATCCGACGGCGTCAGGGGCCCGCATTGTTGTCCTCTGTAGCTAACTTCAGCCGGCTGATTGCGGTGTGGACATAACACCTAGAATTCGCTGCAAACGTCTAAAACTGGTCCAAAGCGAGGGCTTAGATTGAGAGGTTAGAACGCGCCGCCAATTGTTTGGACGACTCGGTTCTAGGTGCAAGCGAATCAAATTATCCCGACGTACTTAAGTCAGGCCATTAAAGCTGGCCGCCCGGATAACGTTTTTAACCAATAGCTAAAGGTCAAATTTTGGGTGAACTTGGTTTAATTATTTCTTCTCTATTGTTCGCAAAAGACGGACTCTATTCATCATAATTTTACCCAACGTTGTTGGTTTACTGATTGGGCAAAGGTTTTACTCTTTTCGGGTATATCTAAAAAACATTATGACGTCACAAACAAACGTTGAAACCAACAAACCAGACATACCAGTGTACGCCCTTACCAGACCTAACCAACCAATCAGGGGCATCAAAAACTCGATTTATTTCAAAACAAATGTGTTACATGTTGCATTGTACATTGCATTGGGCCACACAGGCGACAGTTGCTGTGCAGTGATCGGTTTTCAAGCGCAGTGGAACGACGGGAGGCATTTCTCTTTCCTTGTGGGGTATTGGATTTTCCTTCAACACAGGGGCGGGGGCTGTAACCGGAGAATTCACCGAGTAAGGATTGTCTTCAAATGTGCTTGCCGTGACTCTCGCCCCTGCTGAGTGACAAACATGTGATCTAGTTGCAGGACGAATGTGACTTTGTATTATTACGTCACATGTTTCAAATACCTTGTACTGAGGATTGGGTTTTCGCTTGCGGTTTTTTTTATGTCTGAGCTTGGGTTTTTGCTGTTTTGGGGGAAATTCGAATGCATTTTGTAATCAAAGTCGTTGAAAATTTACAATCAGCACATACAATGGAAGCAAAACGCCACATACAAAAAATGGTTTGCTAACTGAAGTATGTTGATTAAACACTTTCCATCGATGAACGTATCGTTTGGGTACAAAGTCTCAACTTCTTGGCAATCGTTTAATTTGTTTCGGAGCGTTGTCAGTCATCATTGTCAAACTTAAAAAGCGGTCCATATGCTGCGAGTTGTCTGGAACGTGTTGTCGGGTTTCTTCTTTCTTTGCCAATGACGCCTCTTAAACCGAAAATTCGGTCCAGCAAACGCCCGTTGGCGATTATTGCCGACTTACACATCTTCGGTTGCTTGAATTATCTTTGATGTTCTGAAATGCGGGTTGGTCTAGCCTACAATGGAAATTGAACGCGACTGAGAAACTGCGCAGGGATAATTTACGTGGTTTCTAATCAAAATCAGACAACCAGATACACGTGGGAACGAAAATGCATAACGCCGTGTACATTATTGCGATATAACTGCGATACCAACGATCTCAACAAGCGTATATGTTCAATATCAACATAATGTGCTGCTAAAATGAACAACAGCAACGTTCGAAACCGATATTTTTGGATAATAACGCTGTGCCTTTGGCATTTCGAGATATAATTTTTAATTGATAAAACCTATATCTTTGCTTTGAGTAAACTTCAACCTTATTTCAGGTGATGCTAATTGGTGCAAAGTAAATCAGCAATTGTTGTCACTGACCACCTAAAGCAATTAAGCGAAAGATATCTTCTTCATTGTATTAAAACCCAGCATTATTACGTTTTCTACGTTGTTACGTCATATACCATTCGTATGCATAACTACTTACAATTAATCTGTTCTTCTGCACAATGAAACGTATACTTTTATGCACCGACGTTTCGCCTTAATCAGATTAAGTACGAAGTTTTCACCATGTGTGTATAAGGTTTTTAACATCACGCCTCAAATCACTCTTATGTAACGAGCTATAATTTTATGCGAAAAACATCGCCTTTTGGTAATTGCTAACATGCGCATATAGTGCTGCTGGTCCACTGATAACGAACAAAATACGATTTTATCATATGTCTCACCATATACGGCAAAAAAATATAAACGATTGAAACGTATTTTATTGTGATTGCAATTTAACTTCACTCTATGTGAGTAAGGCCGAGCCTTAGCCATTGACCAAGGCATAGCTGTACAATTTTGCATAGCCCTTGCACTTACCCCAAATGTGGGTAACTCGGCCGTACAATTTTGGATAGTGAGGACTGCGTTCGCGCTATATACCAAATACATTGTCTTGTTTCTATGCAGTAACAACTACCCTGGTTTCACTTTCATTCACACCCAGGGTTTTTTTGTAATAAATCCCGATCAGGTTATGTAGCTAATTGGCAAAGTCGTGCAAACTATGACGAAAGTGGCCCATGAATAAACTGCTACAAACATGTGTTGTTACTGCTCTCTAGTGGCGTGCAAGCATTTTCAAAATTATCGCTAGCGGTCGCAACAGCGACGTGGAACTTTATAGCCTGGATTGGAATACAGGTAGTAAAACAATTCTGGAAATATTTTTTAAAGCTATTTGTTCCGAGAGAAGGTGAGGATTTTCGCTTCATTTCACTGTTTTGTATCAAGAATTCATTGTATCTGCTATAAATATTTAAACGATAATTTGTGCATATTTATTGCCATATTTTGCAAAATAGGTTCTAGAATGCGTGTACACCCCCTGTCTGCAGCTCTCCAATATTATGGCTTTTTGGCACATATATTGCTTTGGGTTTTTGCCTTAGCACTATAGGTTACCAAGCAGATCCGTTTGGCCATAGTGCGCTCCACAGTGGTTCGTCTCTGTTGTTTGGTACTCAGTATAGGGTGCCCAACGGATCGACGTTGACCAAAAGGTACCACAAAGTGGAAATCAGTGTACCCGCTAGTGTAAAAGCTAGCACAGTGCCACAGTCAACAGCTGCACTGATGAGACCTTACAGGTCGAAACAGTGCGTGTACACACCCTGTCTGCAGCTCTCCAATATTATGGCTTTTTTGCACAGATAGGTTCTTGAATATTATGCAAATTGTACAATACCAATTGCTGCCTAGTGACAGGTACAGTTTTGCAATCGAGAAAATACAGCTGGATATTGGCACTCAAATTACAAAAATGAAAATTTAGTATTACTTTTTGCACCAAACCGTCCCTAAAACTACTCTGCGCAATTACATTAAAAAAAAACATGTAACACTATTAAAAATCTTCAACATGAAACATCAATTCAAATTCGCATTCGGCAAACATGTCTGCTTCCTTATTGCTTTCCTCTGTTCCAACCTTACGAAGACATTCGGCCAGGTAATGGTAAATTGACGCAAATTGCTCATTGGTTGTGCGCTTGGGCAACTCCCTTAATCTGTAGTCGAGCTCTCGTCGAAACCAAATCAAAGCTTCAGAGAAATTATCACAAAAATACAGGTTTTTGCCAATGTTGTGCATGTTAGCTGCCAACTTTCTGTAAAACCAAGCTTTCTCGCGGGCATTGTTTATCAACAGTTGGTGACCGATTTGAAGCTCTTCGCTGGCTTGTGTGAATTTTTTGCCTCTGGAGAGGAGTTCTCCACGCAAGCACCATATATCGGCAAGCAAGATACCGGCATCCCTTCTAATCGCTTTCCCGTACGTCGGCAGGATAAAAGACCAGTCGTGAATATCAAGCAGATGCTCAAGGACTTCGTTGATCTTCTTGTCGAATAAAGGCATTTTCTCCACAAGGAGAACCATGTTTTTCACAAGTTTCACTTTCTCCAGCCATTTCTCAATCCCAGCTTCCACATTATTTTCACTGAAAAGCGCGTCGTCAAACTCTTCTTCCATTCTTCTCGCAAGCTCCACAGAACCAACTGATTCGCTAATTTCAATTTTCCCGCCAGGCAGAGAAGATCGAAAGTTCTCCATTGCTTTTACAATATCTCCCAGATCATTCAATACTTCTTCATTATTGTCATTGGCATGCAAGTAGCCGCCAATGACTGCAATAAACGTGGTAACAAAGTCCGCCACCAAGTAAAGCAGAATCATAATTCCCGGAATTGCTTTGTAGATGTTTTGATCCCTAAATACGAGTTTGGAAAGCTCTTGCATATCATTTGCAATCCGGTAAAACATATCGCGATATTTCTCTTGGCCAGCAAAAAAATCATTCGCAAGAACCTTGAACTGGGAGTTGGATTCGGTTCCAGGATTTTGATAGATTTCCTCACAAATTGCAAAGGATTTTAAGACGGTTTTCATCTTGGCGATTAAGTTTTCTTTCATATCAATTTTTTTCAGAGTTTTGGAGGTGTTTTTTCGGCGCAGGACGTCTTGAAGAAGAATAAATGCATCAAGCAGATGGTTAGTAGTTGTTCTGGCAAGTTGTAAAATGCCAATTTTATCAAGTTGAAATCTATCTTCAGTTTCAGCAAATCGTTCAACTGCTTGTGGGTTGGACAGGCCTCCGAACAAATTGGAGCGAATCGCAAGTTTCATAACTTGACTTACTTGTTCCCGGACGTAAGACAGTTGCACAATGTCGGTGTTTTCCCTTACGAAAGACAGTAGACTACGCCAAAGAGTGTGGGTGACGTAAAATAAATCACAGATGGCGACTTCGCCAACGGCTTCAATAACTTTACCCAGAATTCGCTTTCCGTCGGTTCTTGATTCAATATCGGTATCTCGCACTTGTTGGTCCGTTTCAAGGTATATTTTTAAGCGTATTTCCCCAGCCAGAGCGATGGCATACTTTAAATCGTGCCCCGTATCGACCGAGAGCCTGCCCTTTATATGAACAAGCTCGTCAACTATTTCAAAACATGATGAACTTGTTGTCCCGAAAAAATTTCCCAGGTGGCTGATAGTAATAGATAAGCCACGGTAAATAAGAAGTTTCAGGTTTCTTCTGCTTACTTGGGTGCATAACTCATCGATGGCGTCATGGAGCTGCATCGACTCTTTGATTTGTTCTCGACACCAATTCGACATGTTGCAAAGCTTATCAGCTATTGCATTTCGATATTGCTCGTGCAAACTTTTGTCCCCCGCCACGAGACGGGACTGGCAGAGAACATCGGCCAGATGATGGTTGTTGGGCAGGCTTTCATCTCGTTCAACAAGGCCCGCCATTTCGATGGGGGAACGGATCAATTCAATCGAGTAGGGTTTTTCAGCAGTCGGTGCTCTGGAAAGGGGATGTACGCCGGCAACTGGCATGTTGCTGTCGAATTGGATTCCCGATTTTGCAATGCGGTCATAGAACCAATCTCTCTCTTTCGCATCGAAATCGTTTAGCAGGGGAACTCCCAGTAATCGAAGAGGGGTTTCCCCCAAAGTGAGTACCATGACCTGAAATAGGACAATGTAGAAGCGAAATCGCTCTTTGACTTCTTCATCGGTGTTATCGATCAGTATTGCGTTTTCAAAGTCAGAATACGGGGTCCCTTCATGACGTGCCAGAGAGCCAAGGGTCATATGAGCAAATTTGCAAGGTGTTTCATTCCCGAACAGAATTTTGCAGCATTGGTCGGATATAAAGCGCATTATTTCGATGTAGTTTTCGCTGATAAGTCGAAAAACTCTCTCTGCTGCTTCAACTTTTCTTGACTCCTGCAAAGAATATTGTTTGTAATATCGAGCCAGTAAGTCCAATTCGGCATTGTTGTTAAAAAGTTTTAAGGCGAAAACAACCGGGATTTGTTGTTAAATTACGTTGCATGAAACATCACATTGCCAATATTAATTTTATGCAACCGAAGTCTTAATTACTTTTTCGCTGGCATTGCCCCAAACATTACGCAATATATTATTATTTTTATCTCGAACGTTTCTATGCACCTGCGAGCGTTTTGTATCGCCATCTTCCACCTTTGGAAAATCCCCCATTTCCCTCTTTGCTGTTTCTCGCATCGCTGTTACTCGTTCCTTTAATTCCGTCGCGATCGGAACAAGTTTAACATTTTGCTCTGTGGCATCCGCTTCAAGCAATAACTCCCACCACAACTCTTCCATATGCCCATCGATTACGTCATCGTCTGGTGAGCGTAGTTTCGCAGCAGCGAGAAGGCCAGCGGCGTACAAATAGTTCCTCTTTTCCTGGTGTCGCAAATTAAAGTAGTGCTGAGATAATTGCAACATGAGGACGGAAGATTCATCGGTGTCATCTTCCACATAAAATCCATTTTCATGCCGACAAAAGGCTTTCAACAGCTCAGCGAGTTCTTGTCCGTCTGCTTCACCTTCCATGTTAAACTTGTCAAATAATGTTTGGATGTTGCTGTGTGACGTCATTAAGTAAACATTGTTTATCCTGTTGCATAGGACACATCAGCTTGATAACATTTAGCCTCCATTCTATGGGCTTTTGCGAGAAGTAAACTTGAATTATTATTTATAGTACAGGTAAATTAAAATATAAAAATACTTCTAGCCCTCAAGACCTGCGGTATAAGATCATAAACAGCAGTCTGAACATGGAAAATCGTTTGTAAACAATGTTATACATGTGTTTTTTATTGAATATGAGTTGTTTTGTACTACTATGTCATGCCAAACGACTGACAAAATAGTTTTTTCATGCTGCAGGCAATACAAATGTGAAACCAATGCCTAATTTGCACCCTAATAACGTCATGCCTGTGCTATTGATGATTCGGTCACCCTTTGGTCTTCCTGGTTCACAGCGAGGTCACTTATTTAAATGCGCATGGCCCGGTTTGGTTGAATCTGCATGGGACAGGTCCTGATCAAATATTCATTCCATCGATTTCAATAAAGCGTTTACAATTCGAGCAGAACTTGTGGTGCATTTCAATGCAGGGTATGAAATTGTCAAGTAATTTGATAAGTTTGTTGTGTCATTAACCTTTATTCCTCTTACAGCAGTGTAATAAAGTCAAACTTTGTCCATTGCAGCTTTTATCAAGTGTACTATTACAATGGCGTAACTCTAAACCTACTGTTAAAGAAGACATTTTGCATTCCAAAAGTAATCTTAAACCCTGTGCGTTTTACTGGCGTTCGTCTTTCAGCGGGACATAAAGTTTCGACTACCTTATAATGTGTAAACCTATTGATCACTTCCGTAAGAGTCTAGCCTTTCAAATGCGAGCAATTGTGATCGTTTGTGGTAACGAAATACGTGACGTTACATACAAGGATCCGTGACGTTATGCTGTTACAAAACATTCTGCTTATTACCAAATTTATTCAGTGATTTACTTATAAACCTTTCGGCTAACTACACCTTTGAATTGTTTCTCAGTGTTTGACGACTTTCTGGCACCTAGATTTTGACACAAACCTACTTGGTGCTCTTTGTTCGCTGCAAACCCATTGTTCTTTTCGTACCGTAGACTGCGTTTTTGTTGTACCAGCAAAGGTACGCAAGGAAAACTTCTGAATTCGGTTTGACTGCGTATTTATTTCAAGTTTCAGTGCCACCACACCGGTGGTGAAATCCTCGTCACAAACGACTGAACCTGACGTGGAAAAGGTCTGAAATTTGAGTCGTTTTGCCTTTTTCGTTTTTTTCGTGACAGACTGGAGTGCACTACGATTTACACTCTATGCTAGGAAGCAAAAACCATTTCATTTCGGATAACGGGTATGAAAATCCGTCAGTCTTGGCTATAAAATCCCCCACTGGACGCTGAGCTGTTCTTGCAGTTTTTCACATGTTTGCATGGGGTCAGAAAAAGTTTCGGTTGGGCGATCATGAGGCTTCACAATAAGGTCCTCGTTAAAGCTTTAGTTCAAAATAACCAGTCAGAGCAAGATGTGTTTTCCCCAAACATGAATAACTGAAACAATATACCCCAAGCGATTCTATCAAGTTTTCAACCTTCCGATGCACGTAAAAGTAGCCTACTCATTCATGCGCAACATAGACAGAATCACACGCCCTGGACTAACATGCATGACGATAAGGCCAGTGGACTTGTTGCTTAGTTTTTTAAGCCATAAATTGCGGCCGAAAAAGTTAAAAAAGTATAACAGATATAGCGAAAATGCTATAATTTAATTCTCAGTGAAAATAATTAAATACCAGTGAGAAATAAGGATTCCGTTTAAAACTAAAAGTGGCAAATGAAATAAGCGATGTAAAACTCTCCCTTGTTTGTAAAGTAAAATACGCAACGCTTACAATCATGTGAATTCCACAATGTTCGAGTCAAAACCTCGACAAGAATCACTTCTTTCAATGAAACAAGAGGTGGTTATGTCTGTGCAGAAATTCGAGGGAAAATCTTTGCAATTGGTTAGTTATCAGAATCTACATATTTAATACAACTATATGTAGTTTACAAAACTTTTTCTTATTTCCTGAATTCCATCCATTAATAGAAGGTAATTTCAATCGATTTCATATTATTTTGAATGAAGATTTGTTGTTTTCTGGGTTTTCTTGTAGTTTGTTTATTCTTGACAAATATTATTTGAATTACCAACTTAAATTAACCTTATTGAGTTTTGAACCAAAAAACAACAAAATATCATTATTGTAACATTTACAACATTAATCAATATTACTTAATTCACAGTTTTACTTAAATCGCTGTTTTCATGATGGGCATCCCATCACCCACCCACGGTTTTTAAAAGTATCTTGCACGGGGAGGCAAAAGACTTCGTCGCCTAAATGAATATGATTCCGACTGCAACAGCAAACCAGTTTTTGATGCGACTGTTGTTGTTGTTTAAGATGTGTCTGCAGTCGACAAACCGGCGTCAATGTTCGGTTTTAAACTCAGTGATTTTAGCATGCGGGTTGCAATGTATATGTCATGTGTTCGTGGGTGGTTTTCTTGCCATATGTTGTTACAATTGTTGAAATTTTTGTTCCTTACTGGACGAAGTCATGCATTGCTTTCATTTGATCTTTAACGGTGCCATGCTCATGGAGGCCCCGTCATAATTTCCGTAAATTTGTTTCTCAGCCTAGCTGTTACCTCCAATAACGTTATATCACTTACAATCGGCATGCAATGAAAACATAAGCACGTTTAGATGGGAAAACTATGCACACAAGTCCAAAGCTCTCGTGTTATTTCCAGGACACTACTCTAAAAAAACAAGCAAAAATATTCAAAATAGGCACGCTGTTAAGTCTGCGTATTCTAAGTATTGCGCGCCCTGGCGGTTGCCTACTCAACCTAACGGACAAGTCGGCCCTGCGTCTTGTATTATCACCATCCTTTTCATTGATTTGAACCACTCAAAATCATTAATTCGCGTTCAGCAAACATGTCTGCTTCCTTATTGCTTTTCTCTGTTCCAATTTTACGAAGACAAAAGGTAATTTTTCCTAATTCAATTATTTCATGTTGTCGGCTGTTGATGTAGCAGAAACTTGACCAACTCCTGGTTTATATCATTAACATGTGGCTTCAAGTTAAAGTCAAAAGCAATTCACCCTCCAGACAATGTGGTTTGTTTTCAATGTATTTTGTCTGTTTGTAAAGATTCAGTATGATGTAATCATTTTTTTTGCATTTTTTGTACCTTCTTTAAAAAATACAGGGAATGCCAATTCTCGAACTCGCGTTGAAGATCAACTTTGTGGAATCGAAGTCCATGATATATGGTTAGAGTCTGAGATACAAAAAAATACCACACCTCGGACTCCTTTGGCAACGTCGAGTATGTAGTGATGTTTTAAAAACAAAACTACTCTTGATTCAAACCTGAACATTTCCATTAATTTTATGGTGCATTCGACAAAATTATAATATAACGACGTCGTCATCACAAACTCACCGGCTTTTCGTAACTAACTTTTTGCCCACCTTCAGTTCATTTGTGACGTCCCCGTTTACTCTACGTTTATTTCAACCAACTAATCTAAGTCGAAGAAACTTCAATGAAAACATTCACACAAAACATCGGTATTTACATTGAAATAATATACAGTCTCCCGAACAAGGAATGCAGGACTTCCTCATTTACATCATTCAAGCGTCTTGCGTTCATTCGGGATCAGGGTATTCTCGGAAATCTTGGTTCAATTGAGCGAACCCCACACGATCATTGGCGTAGTCGAAAGTGGTGTAGTAATTTCCAAGGAAGACGTCGCCGCGTCATCTTCTTTTCCAATCCTCATACCGTCCATGGCAATTTCCCATGCCCCCTGCATTATAGTGATATGGATCTCAATCATACATTGACTTATAATTGACAAACATACATCTTGGACAGTATGATAGTTGAATTCTCCAGTGAATCTTGTGGGATCCACACCGCCCAAGTACAACTCTCCACCATCACGTTTAAACGGATCCCTAAAAGCGAACGTCATTCAAAATGTTACAATAACTACATATTGTATATAGTATGCTACTTGACCTGTTTAAATACAATGAGAATTGATTCCATGGCACTACTCCCTGCACATACATTTGGCCAAGCACATTTAGCCCCTTTTCAAAAGATGTTTCAGGATGTCCAATTCCTAGGCAACCATCAAATTGAGCTTCAGAGTAAGCTTCATTATAAATCCTGATTGCTTCAATAAATGTTTGGTTAAAACTCTTCACGCCACCGATCTAAAATGTATGGGGATATTTCATCAACTGTTTTGCCAATGTGCAATGGGTTATATTTGTTGAGTTTACGCAGATCCATAGATTTAAGCCTATAAGTTTTACGTTTAAGGAAGGAAAGAAACATTCAAAGTTTAACGTCAAACGAAATGCTTTTGTTGTTTTACAAAGTGTCTCAAACAAATGTTTTAAATATCGGAATCGGCAAGGAAATGTCGCGATAACAATAGGCAATCCGGGAAATAATCCTGCAGCTACAGGAATATTGTTATAATATTATTGAGTTGTGTCTTTCGGATAAAAACTAATTTAACTTTGCTTCAATCGCGTACAAAAAATCGCTTCATCATCTCACCATTAGCACGTCCTGGCCAACTAAACCACTAACTACAGCACCTTCAGCATGATATTTCAATCCATTTGTAGTATAGGTTAAAGATGCACTGCTGTTGTATTTGCGATGTCTTGCTGCAGAAAATTAGTTGTAGGTATTTAATAATGGTTTAGTGTTTGCATTGCAAACGAATTAACAAAACAAATGATCTTACCACAAGCAACATCGGATCTTCTGCATTTAATTGATGGCAACCAAAAAAATGAAGACCATGTGGTAATTTGCACAGCGAACAACTGAGGGGGCGTCCCTATTTCGATCTCTCCAACATATACGGTCTGAAAAAGCACTTGATAGTTTAATCTATTCGTACAATGACCATATACGTACATTGTCGTAATTGGTGAGCTGTTCGCGACCTTTTCCAACACCAGCAGAATCGAACTTTACATATTTACTGTGCTGTGTGTATTTGATGTTCTCTGTTCCCCGTTCTTTCACGTCCCTGTGTTTTCTTCTGTGCTTCTGAAGTTTTACACTAAACACAAGTTACTCTGTCACTATAACAACAAGGTAAAACGCTAGGACATTTACAATTCGCGCAGCATTTCCGTAAATATGTGACAAAGCACGCTTTGGATAAGAAAAACCTTAATCCGCATCACTTACATGTGACCGCAGCTCAATGTTTCCAACAGCAGAAGAAATACAATAACTTTCATCTTGGTGTCAACATACAACAAAGCAGTGAGTTATTGAATAAATTATACCAAACTAATCCTGTGGCACAACGTTTTAATTTTATAAGCTATTGTGATCAGGAGAGACGAGATGCGAAACCCTTCGCGTTTCCAAGGATTGTGTGATGAACACGAAACAATGAACAACTTCATAAACAGAATCTTCGGCAATAAATGCACGGAAGTCGTTTCAGAAGTTGCTGATCTAGGAAGAAGTAAAATCCATTGTCTAGGTTTCTGTTGCTCTCGCGTTGTTATTGTTGATACAGACCGGTGAGCTTCCAAGTATCTTTACTAATCATAATCCTGAAACCGCATGTAAAAAAATTCTTTTCATCAACACAGTTCGGTTACAATACCGGTAATTCGCGTTTCTCACACAAAAACAAGTACGCAGATGAACGATACACAAAAAAATAAAATCACTAGGATGCGGATAAAACCTGTAAATGTTTGTAAATTGCAATGTTTAACCTCCCCATGGAGTTACTAAACCTTAACAAGCAAATGCATTAAATTCACCACACGATTCATACCGTCTTTCGAAATAGAACGCTGTATAGATACTTTATTTCTGCCGATAAGTTGCAGCGACTGCTAATGTGTAAAAATGGAGCAACATGTTTGTGTTTTATCTATATTATGGGGTGTAGCTTTAGTTCAAAATTAATAGCCAGAGCAAGGTGTGTTTTTTCCCAAACAATGATAATTAAAACAACAACACACCCAAGAGATTCGTTCAATCTTTTAGTATTCCGATGCACGTAAACGTAACCATTCATGCGATACATGGTCAGAATCGCACGTCCTGGACTAACACGCATGAAAAGTGTTTTTCCAAATTTACCAGAGAGGCCAATAAATGAACCCTACTGGAAGAAGACCCAAACAATATACCCCGTGAAACCGCATAGCTCCTGTAGCACAGCTGGCAAAGCGTTGGGCCCTGGGTTACGAAGCCTGTAAACCTAAGGATCCCAAAACGATAGCTACGATCGCCAAGTAAAGACTTACGCAGCTGGGAGATCATGCAATTGTGTGAAACATTACTTTGTTCTTGTTTGTCATGTTGTTGATTTATTCTTTCCAAACATTCTTCAAATTAAATCTGGTTTAGTGTTAAACCAAAAAGCATCAAATTATCTGTAGTGTAACATTTACAACAGTTAATGATATTACTTAATTCACACATGATGTATTTAAAGTTACATGAACAAACATGTCACTTAAATGCAAAACAAAAGCTAAGAAAATTCCTGAACAAAGTTTTGTTGACTTTAAACCTGACAGGAGGAGGTTTTAATCGTGGCTTCCTGCAAACAGTTGAACAATACGAACCTAGAGTCAACAAATGGAAATATGTTTCTCCCCTCCTATATCCTCGTCACCATCACTCTGCTTGTGTTATTGATGGGAGGATTTATGTTGTGGATGGATTGAGGTGAGGTTCACATTTTGATTTTTTTAGTAGTAATTTTGACGTCACTGTATCGTTTGTTACTCATAATTTAAGGTTACTGGGATAATAAATGTTAGTGTGGGATTGTCGCAAAGCCGACTATTATTAGCCTGACTACTAATATCCGAAGAAAATAAACTTTACTAATTATTGCTAGTAATGATAATATACAGAACATGTGTGTTGTTGTCATTTAAGTGAGTAAGAATTTCCTGATGTGTAATTAAACACACATTTACTTTGGTTTTATTTAGGAGTTACGGTAATCCACTCACATCAGTTGAAGTTTACGATCCAACCTCAGATGTCTGGACACATGCTTTTGATCTTGACAAACCAGTTTTTGATGCGACTGTTGTTGTTGTTTAAGATGTGTCTGCAGTCGACAAACCGGCGTCAATGTTCGGTTTTAAACTCAGTGATTTTTAGCATGCGGGTTGCAATGTATATGTCATGTGTTCGTGGGTGGTTTTCTTGCCATATGTTGTTACAATTGTTGAAATTTTTGTTCCTTACTGGACGAAGGCATGAATAAAAATTAAGTACTTGCTTTCATTTGATCTTTGACAGTGACATGCTTATAGAGGCCCCGTCATAATTTCCGTAAATTTGTTTCTCAGCCTAGCTGTTACCTCCAATAACGTAATATCACTAATAATCGGCATGCAATGAAAACATAAGCACGTTTAGATGGGAAAACTATGCACACAAGTCCAAAGCTCTCGTGTTATTTCCAGGACACTACTCTAAAAAAACAAGCAAAAATATTCAAAATTGGCACGCTGTTAAGTCTGCGTATTCTAAGTTTTGCGCGCCCTGGCGGTTGCCTACTCAACCTAACGGACAAGTCGGCCCTGCGTCTTGTATTATCACCATCCTTTTCATTGATTTGAACCACTCAAAATCATTAATTCGCGTTCAGCAAACATGTCTGCTTCCTCATTGCTTTCCTCTGTTTCAATTTTACGAAGACATTCGGCAAGGAAAAGGTAATTTTTCCTAATTCAATTATTTCATGTTGGAGGCTGTTGATGTAGCAGAAACTTGACCAACTCCTGGTTTATATCATTAACATGTGGCTTCAAGTTAAAGTCAAAAGCAATTCACCCTCCAGACAATGTGATTTGTTTTCAATGTATTTTGTCTGTTTGTAAAGATTCAGTATGATGTAATGATTTTTTTTGCATTTTTTGTACCTTCTTTCAAAAATACAGGGAATGCCAATTCTCGAACTCGCGTTGAAGAGCAACGTTGTGGAATCGAAGTCCATGATATATGGTTAGAGTCTGAGATACCAAAAAATATCACACCTCGGACTCCTTTGGCAACGTCGAGTATGTAGTTATGTTTTGAAAACAAAACTACTCTTGATTTAAACCTGAACAATTCCATTAATTTTATGGCGCATTCGACAAAATTATAATATAACGACGTTGTCATCACAACCTCACCGGCTTTTCGTAACTAACTTTTTGCCCACCTGCAGTTCATTTGTGACGTCACCGTTAATTCTACGTTTATTTCAACCAACTAATCTAAGTCGAAGAAACTTCAATGAAAACATTCACACAAAACATCGGTATTTACATTGAAATAATATACAGTCTCCCGCACAAGGAATGCAGGACTTCCTCATTTACATCATTCAAGCGTCCAGCTTTCATTCGGGATCAGGGTATTCTCGGAAATCTTGGTTCAATTGAGCGAACCCCACACGATCATTGGCGTAGTCGAAAGTGGTGTAGTAATTTCCAAGGAATACGTCGCCGATGAACCAAGTCATCATACCTATTACTGCCCCGAAACCAATGAGACATTCTGTCGGCTCCTGTGACATATCGCCTCACCGTAAAATCTTTGTATTCAATACAAAATGTCTCTTCTGGCAAACAATACAATATGTATAACTTATCAGCACCGTTCAACATTATATAAACATATTAGGTGTTATATCTTCTCGACCGATATATCTACTCCAGTTGGTTTAACACCGAAGTAATACCATTTACCTTTAATATGTACTGCTCAGGTGTGAGTATGTAGTCGATTCCTGACAGCGTGATGGTTACATTCGGCAGTTTTGGAATCGTTGCGCAGGAAATCACACCATAGTCATTAGCTCCAAGAATAGTACTAATCTTTTCGAGTTCATGCTGAAATACATAAATACATGGATACCCCACAACGATTACGGCGTTGCAGCCACCGACACTAAATTGTGCGTCATCTTCTTTTCCAATCCTCATACCGTCCATGGCAATTTCCCATGCCCCCTGCATTATAGTGATATGGATTACAATCATACTTGTGAGTTATATTTGACAAACATACATTTTGGACAGTATGGTAGTTGAATTCTCCAGTGAATCTTGTGGGATCCACACCGCCCAAGTACAACTCTCCACCATCACGTTTAAACGGATCCCTAAAAGCGAACGTCATTCAAAATGTTACAATAACTACATATTGTATATAGTATGCTACTTGACCTGTTTAAATACAATGAGAATTGATTCCATGGCACTACTCCCTGCACATACATTTGGCCAAACACATTTAGCCCATTTTCAAAAGATGTTTCAGGATATCCAATTCCTAGGCAACCATCAAATTGAGCTTCAGAGTAAGTGTCACTATAAATCCTGATTGCTTCAACAAATGTTTGGTTAAAACTCTTCACGCCACCGATCTAAAATGTATGGGGATATTTCATCAACTGTTTTGCCAATGTGCAATGGGTTATATTTGTTGATTTTACGCAGATCCATAGATTTAAGCCTATAAGTTTTACGTTTTAAGGAAGGAAAGAAACATTCAAAGTTTAACGTCAAACGAAATGCTTTTGTTGTTTTACAAAGTGTCTCAAACAAATGTTTTAAATATCGGAATCGGCAAGGAAATGTCGCGATAACAATGGGCAATCCGGGAAATAATCCTGCAGCTACAGGAATATTGTTATAATATTATTGAGTTGTGTCTTTCGGATAAAAACTAATTTAACTTTGCTTCAATCGCGTACAAAAAATCGCTTCATCATCTCACCATTAGCACGTCCTGGCCAACTAAACCACTAACTACACCTTCATGATATTTCAATCCATTTGTAGTATAGGTTTAAGATGCCGTGCTGTTGTATTTGCGATGTCTTGCTGCAGAAGATTAGTTGTAGGTATTTAATAATGGTTTAGTGTTTGCATTGCAAACGAATTAACAAAACAGATGATCTTACCACAAGCAACATCGGATCTTCTGCATTTAATTGATGGCAACCAAAAAAATGAAGACCATGTGGTAATTTGCACAGCGAACAACTGAGGGGGCGTCCCTATTTCGATCTCTCCAACATATACTGTCTGAAAAAGCACTTGATAGTTTAATCTATTCGTACAATGACCATATACGTACATTGTCGTAATTGGTGAGCTGTTCGCGACCTTTTCCAACACCAGCAAAATCGAACTTTACATATTTACTGTGCTGTGTGTATTTGATGTTCTCTGTTCCCCGTTCTTTCACGTCCCTGTGTTTTCTTCTGTGCTTCTGAAGTTTTACACTAAACACAAGTTACTCTGTCACTATAACAACAAGGTAAAACGCTAGGACATTTACAATTCGCGCAGCATTTCCGTAAATATGTAACAAAGCACGCTTTGGATAGGAAAAACCTTAATCCGCATCACTTACATGTGACCGCAGCTCAATGTTTCCAACAGCAGAAGAAATACAATAACTTTCATCTTGGTGTCAACATACAACAAGGCAGTGAGTTATTGAATAAATTATACCAAACTAATCCTGTGGCACAACGTTTTAATTTTATAAGCTATTGTGATCAGGAGAGACGAGATGCGAAACCCTTCGCGTTTCCAAGGATTGTGTGATGAACACGAAACAATGAACAACTTCATAAACAGAATCTTCGGCAATAAATGCACGGAAGTCGTTTCAGAAGTTGCTGATCTAGGAAGAAGTAAAATCCATTGTCTAGGTTTCTGTTGCTCTCGCGTTGTTATTGTTGACACAGACCGGTGAGCTTCCAAGTATCTTTTCTAATCACAATCCTGAAACCGCATGTAAAAAATTTCTTTTCATCAGCACGGTTCGGTTACAATACCGGTGTTTCGTGTTTCTCACACAAAAACAAGTACGCAGATGAACGATACACAAAAAAATAAAATCACTAGGATGCGGATAAAACCTGTAAATGTTTGTAAATTGCAATGTTTAACCTTCCCATGGAGTTACTAAACCTTAACAAGCAAATGCATTAGATTCACCACACGATTCATACCGTCTTTCGAAACAGAACGCTGTATAGATACTTTATTTCTGCCGATCAGTTGCTGCGACTGCTAATGTGTAAAAATGAAGCAACATGTTTGTGTTTTTTCTTTAACTATTATAAGGGGTATAGCTTTAGTTCAAAATTAACAGCCAGAGCAAGGTGTGTTTTTTTCCCAAACAATAATAATTAAAACAACAACACACCCAAGAGATTCGTTCAATCTTTTAGTATTCCGATGCACGTAAACGTAACCCTTCATGCGAAACATGGTCAGAATTGCACGTCCTGGACTAACACGCATGAAAAGTGTTTTAATTTTTTTTTTTTTAATTAATTAAGTTTTGCCTTAATTTGATGTTTGACGCTAAACTATAGCATGAAGGCACAACCATCATTTCCGTAAATTTGTTTTTTATTCTGGCTGTTACCTCCAATAACGTAATATCACTAATAATCGGCATGCAATGAACACAGTTTAGAAGGAAAAACAAAGCACACGAGTCCAAAAAGTAAGCACATTTCTTAGAGTTGACCTCTCTGGTGGTCATTTTTACCATGGTCTTCATTCTTCCTTACATAATTATGATAAAGTACAATGCCCCAGACCAAAAACACTGTGTGGTTCACTTTTAAATTTACTTATGCTTGCATAAGATTCATTGTTTTATATTTTGAGAAATTACTGCGCGAACATGATATCGAACTTAACTGCTACAGATTTATGCGGAAATGTCAACTTGGGCCGTTTTGATCCTATTAACAAGCTAAAAAGGAAAGTTTGGTCAACTGCTAAGATTAAGCACTCGTGTATTTTCTAAAACACTACTCGCAAACAAACAAGAAAACAAATATTCAAAGTAGACACGCTTGTAAGTCTGCGTTATATTGTTTAAGTTTTGCGACCCTAAAGGTTGCGGCGGTTGCCTGGTCCACCTGACCGAGAAGTTGGCACCGGGCACCATCCTTTTTTGTTGATTTGAACCACTGATCAGAATCATCAATTCGCATTCGACAAACACGTCTGCTTCCTTTTTGCTTTCCTCTGTTCAAATTTTACGACGTCATTTGGCAAGGTAATGGTAAATTGACGCAAAATGCTCATTGGTTGTGCGCTTGGGCAACTCCCTTAATCTGTAGTCGAGCTCTCGTCGAAACCAAATCAAAGCTTCAGAGTAATTATCATAAAAATAAAATCCGTCTGCTTCACCTTCCATTTTAAAATGTCTGTGTTTGTGTGGATTTTGGTTGCAATAAACTGAAAATCGATTAACTATTCTGAAAATAAACATGATTTCCGTCGTCAAGTTTTGACCCAGTGCTACCGTGCGCATGAGATGTGAATGTGCCCGTTTTGTCCTTTATCGCCGTCCTCGCAACCACTTTATATGGCCATCTCCTATCATGCAATTACATCCCAAGCAATCTACATCACCGTATATAAAACCAATTCATCGCAACCCATGGTATTTAAATTTTTCAAAGCATTTTTCACAACCTTTTGCTTTTAGCAATAGTTGCATAATTCGCTAAGGCTGATGATCCACAACTCGCTCACAATACCGCACCTAAATGGAGATCGTCTATTTTGACGTCAAATCTCCTGCAATTTTGGTGAGTTGGCCGCCGTATTATGAAAGTTTTTGTGAGCCACATCAGTTAAAAAGGTTGCGGGACAATAAATGTACTACACTGCTATTGTTTGAAAATGTGACACCTTATAGCCTATATTCAATCCATGAAGTCTCTTTGTTCTGTAGAAACAATTCGTTCTTTTATTTATAAATGTTGGCCGGAATGCTTGCTGGCTGGGGAATCTGTTTCGCTAATCAGACGGACTTACGGTGGTACTGAAGGCCTTTGTCTAATATTTGCGCAAACCTGTGCTAGTGATCGTGTGACCTTTGATGCCAACTATTGACAATAACAATGGGGTAGACTACAATTCAAAATGCCGTTTTCTTTGTTTTAAGATATGTGCTATTCACTTTGTTGTTGTGTAATATAACCCGAAAAATACCCTTTTCATCGTTGTTGTGTAATAATACCCTGCTTGACCTTCAACAAAACAAGAAACAGTCACAAAAGGTCATTATTAAGCCACTATTGGAAGTGTAGTTTGGTTTCTGAATTCTACCTTGGTATGACCTAGTAGTTAACAGAAGCCGGAACGCCCTTCCGTGTAGAAGCTAGTGGCTATGTCCCTAATTGTTAACTTAACCAACTTTGTTTTCTCATTTTAGGAAAACTTTACCCAGTCTTCAAACACTTCCAGCCCAGATGCGTTGTTTTTATCTAGCCTACATTCAATCAAAAACATCCCAAATATTTTTTTCCTTGCACAATTTTTATCCGACCGGAGAAGAACAGTTTTGGCCTTTACTTTACTGTATGGCTATATGTTCCAAAGTGTACATCAATGTTAAGATTTTCATTAATAACGACGATAATTGCAACCAAACAAATTCAAATGCCACTGCTGTATTAATTAGTGGAAGTGCAAACAACTTTTTATCCGAAAGAGAACCCAACCTCCTAAGCAAGGAACATTTTTTTATAAAAAGAGTAAACAGCAATTCATTTACATGCAGTAGTTTTTGCTATTTTTCAAAAAGCTTAACTCCAAAACAAGATTTACTCATTGAAGCAATATAAACAACCAGTTGGATAAGACAGTGCTGTTTTACATGGTTATAATTCCAATTTTCTAGAATGGTTATAGCTGTAATATATTTACACCGAATTCCATCACTTTTTTACAGGTGTGTCTCAATCATCTGTCTCAGTTTGGTTTCATTTGCACCACTGAGCCGATCAATCTGTTAAGTGTACAAAAGAAAGGTTTATGCAAGTCTGTACAAAAATATATATATTTCATTTGTGTTAGGTCTGAGTACATCACAACCTGTAAACAAACCATCAGGAAAACAAACAACCAAAAAACATGAATTTTAATCAATTATAGTATCATACAATATTAAAAATGCTATAAGTATATACATGCTGACCTACAACAACAAAAACAAGTGAAATCTGGTTTGTTTTTGCATTTGAAACCAGTTGTGATCATATTAATGCAAGTTGTGTATTTCAGTGTCAGTATAGTTAGATTTTATGGAAAGTGTGAACCATAATATGCCTTGCCATAAATAGCCACAGCTAGTATTGAGGTTTTTGTAACAATAATTAATAAAATTATACATACAAATATGGGTTATTGATTATATACGTTTACATAAAATGTAAATTGACCAGCTGCAAACACTGCATGCACAAAATTGCCCCTGCAACATCATTTCACAAATTGGCATTTAAACCGTACCGGTATACTTGTGTGTTTTTACTCATAATTTATGGTTACTGGGATAATAAATGTAAGTGTGGGATTCTAGCAAAGCCGACTATTATTAGCCTGACTAGTAATTTCGGATGAAACGTAAACTTTACTAAATAACACTAGCAATGATATTACAGAACATGTGTGTTGTTGTCATTTAAGTGAGTAAGACTTTCCTGATGTGTAACTAAACACACATTTATTTTGGTTGTATTTAGGAGTTACGGCAATCCACTCACATCAGTTGAAGTTTACGATCCAACCTCAGATGTCTGTACACATGCTTTTGATCTTGATCTTTGACGGTGACATGCTTATAGAGGCCCCGTCATAATTTCCGTAAATTTGTTTCTCAGCCTAGCTGTTACCTCCAATAACGTAATATCACTAATAATCTGCATGCAATGAAAACATAAGCACGTTTAGATGGGAAAACTATGCACACAAGTCCAAAGCTCTCGTGTTATTTCCAGGACACTACTCTAAAAAAACAAGCAAAAATATTCAAAATAGGCACGCTGTTAAGTCTGCGTATTCTAAGTTTTGCGCGCCCTGGCGGTTGCCTACTCAACCTAACGGACAAGTCGGCCCTGCGTCTTGTATTATCACCGTCCTTTTCATTGATTTGAACCACTCAAAATCATTAATTCGCGTTCAGCAAACATGTCTGCTTCCTCATTGCTTTCCTCTGTTTCAATTTTACGAAGACGTTCGGCAAGGAAAAGGTAATTTTTCCTAATTCAATTATTTCATGTTGGAGGCTGTTGATGTAGCAGAAACTTGACCAACTCCTGGTTTATATCATTAACTTGTGGCTTCAAGTTAAAGTCAAAAGCAATTCACCCTCCAGACAATGTGATTTGTTTTCAATGTATTTTGTCTGTTTGTAAAGATTCAATATGACGCAATCATTTTTTTTGCATTTTTTGTACCTTCTTTCAAAAGTACAGGTAATGTCAATTCTCGAACTAGCGTTAAAGAGCAACGTTGTGGAAAAGTCCATGATATGTGGTTAGAGTCTGAGATACAAAAAAATACCACACCTCGGACTTCTTTGGCAACGCCGAGTATGTGGTGATGTTGCAAAAACAAAACTACTCTTGATTCAAACCTGAACAATTCCATTAATTTTATGGTGCATTCGACAAAATTATAATATAACGACGTCGTCATCACAACCTCACCGGCTTTTCGTAACTAACTTTTTGCCCACCTTCAGTTCATTTGTGACGTCACCGTTTAATCTACGTTTATTTCAACCAACTAATCTAAGTCGAAGAAACTTCAAAGAAAACATTCACACAAAACATCGGTATTTACATTGAAATATACAGTCTCCCGAACAAGGAGTGCAGGACTTCCTCATTTACATCATTCAAGCGTCTTGCGTTCATTCGGGATCAGGGTATTCTCGGAAATCTTGGTTCAATTGAGCGAACCCCACACGATCATTGGCGTAGTCGAAAGTGGTGTAGTAATTTCCAAGGAAGACGTCGCCGATGAGCCAAGCATTCAAATCCATTATTGCCGAGAAACCAAGGAGACATGCTGTCGGCTCCTGCGACATATCGACTCACCGTAAAATCTTTTGTATTCAATACAAAATGTCTCTTCTGGCAAACAATATTTATATATAACTTATCAGCATCCTTTAACATTATATAAACATGTTAGTTGTTATATCTTCTCGACCGATATATCTACTCCAGTTGGTTTAACACCGAAGTAATACCATTTACCTTTAATGTGTACTGCTCAGGTGTGAGTATGTAGTTGATGCCTGACAGCGTGATGGTTACATTCGGCAGTTTTGGAATCGTTGCGCAGGAAATCACACCATAGTCATTAGCTCCAAGAATAGTTCTAATCTTTTCGAGTTCATTCGGAAATACATAAATAAATGGCCACTCCACAACGATTACGGCGTTGCAGCCACCGACACAAAATTGTGCGTCATCTTCTTTTCCAATCCTCATACCGTCCATGGCAATTTCCCATGCCCCCTGCATTATAGTGATATGGATTACAATCATACTTGTGAGTTATATTTGACAAACATACGTTTTGAACAGTATGATAGTTGAACTCTCCAGTGAATCTTGTGGGATCCACACCGCCCAAGTACAACTCTCCACCATCACGTTTAAACGGATCCCTAAAAGCGAACGTCATTCAAAATGTTACAATAACTACATATTGTATATAGTATGCTACTTGACCTGTTTAAATACAATGAGAATTGATTCCATGGCACTACTCCCTGCACATACATTTGGCCAAACACATTTAGCCCATTTTCAAAAGATGTTTCAGGATATCCAATTCCTAGGCAACCATCAAATTGAGCTTCAGAGTAAGTGTCACTATAAATCCTGATTGCTTCAACAAATGTTTGGTTAAAACTCTTCACGCCACCGATCTAAAATGTATGGGGATATTTCATCGACTGTTTTGCCAATGTGCAATGGGTTATATTTGTTGAGTTTACGCAGATCCATAGATTTAAGCCTATAAGTTTTACGTTTAAGGAAGGAAAGAAACATTCAAAGTTTAACGTCAAACGAAATGCTTTTGTTGTTTTACAAAGTGTCTCAAACAAATGTTTTAAATATCGGAATCGGCAAGGAAATGTCGCGATAACAATGGGCAATCCGGGAAATAATCCTGCAGCTACAGGAATATTGTTATAATATTATTGAGTTGTGTCTTTCGGATAAAAACTAATTTAACTTTGCTTCAATCGCGTACAAAAAATCGCTTCATCATCTCACCATTAGCACGTCCTGGCCAAATAAACCACTAACTACATCGTCATGATATTTCAATCCATTTGTAGTATAGGTTAAAGATGCAATGCTGTTGTATTTGCGATGTCTTGCTGCAGAAGATTAGTTGTAGGTATTTAATAATGGTTTAGTGTTTGTATTGCAAACGAATTAACAAAACAGATGATCTTACCACAAGCAACATCGGATCTTCTGCATTTAATTGATGGCAACCAAAAAAATGAAGACCATGTGGTAATTTGCACAGCGAACAACTGAGGGGGCGTCCCTATTTCGATCTCTCCAACATACACGGTCTGAAAAAGCACTTGATAGTTTAATCTATTCGTACAATGACCATATACGTACATTGTCGTAATTGGTGAGCTGTTCGTGACGTTTTCCAACAGCAGTAGAATCGAACTTCACATATTTACTGTGCTGTGTGTATTTGATGTTCTCTGTTCCCCGTTCTTTCACGTCCCTGTGTTTTCTTCTGTGCTTCTGAAGTTTTACACTAAACACAAGTTACTCTGTCACTATAACAACAAGGTAAAACGCTAGCACATTTACAATTCGCGCAGCATTTCCGTAAATATGTGACAAAGCACGCTTTGGATAGGAAAAACCTTAATCCGCATCACTTACATGTGACCGCAGCTCAATGTTTCCAACAGCAGAAGAAATACAATAACTTTCATCTTGGTGTCAACATACAACAAAGCAGTGAGTTATTGAATAAATTATACCAAACTAATCCTGTGGCACAACGTTTTAATTTTATAAGCTATTGTGATCAGGAGAGACGAGATGCGAAACCCTTCGCGTTTCCAAGGATTGTGTGATGAACACGAAACAATGAACAACTTCATAAACAGAATCTTCGGCAATAAATGCACGGAAGTCGTTTCAGAAGTTGCTGATCTAGAAAGAAGTAAAATCCATTGTCTAGGTTTCTGTTGCTCTCGCGTTGTTATTGTTGATACAGACCGGCGAGCTTCCAAGTATCTTTTCTAATCACTATCCTGAAACCGCATGTAAAAAATTTCTTTTCATCAACACGGTTCGGTTACAATACCGGTGTTTCGTGTTTCTCACACAAAAACAACTACGCAGATGAAAACGATACACAAAAAAATAAAATCACTAGGATGCGGATAAAACCTGTAAATGTTTGTAAATTGCAATGTTTAACCTTCCCATGGAGTTACTAAACCTTAACAAGCAAATGCATTAAATTCACCACACGATTCATACCGTCTTTCGAAATAGAACGCTGTATAGATACTTTATTTCTGCCGATCAGTTGCAGCGACTGCTAATGTGTAAAAATGGAGCAACATGTTTGTGTTTTTTCTATATTATGGGGTGTAGCTATAGTTCAAAATTAACAGCCAGAGCAAGGTGTGTTTTTTCCCAAACAATGATAATTAAAACAACAACACACCCAAGAGATTCGTTCAATCTTTTAGTATTCCGATGCACGTAAACGTAACCATTCATGCGATACATGGTCAGAATCGCACGTCCTGGACTAACACGCATGAAAAGTGTTTTTCCAAATTTACCAGAGAGGCCAATAAATGAACCCTACTGGAAGAAGACCCAAACAATATACCCCGTGAAACCGCATAGCTCCTGTAGCACAGCTGGCAAAGCGTTGGGCCCTGGGTTACGAAGCCTGTAAACCTAAGGATCCCAAAACGATAGCTACGATCGCCAAGTAAAGACTTACGCAGCTGGGAGATCATGCAATTGTGTGAAACATTACTTTGTTTTTGTTTGTCATGTTGTTGATTTATTTTTTCCAAACATTCTTCAAATTAAATCTGGTTTAGTGTTAAACCAAAAAGCATCAAATTATCTACAGTGTAACATTTACAACAGTTAATGATATTACTTAATTCACACATGATGTATTTAAAGTTACATGAACAAATATTTCATATAAATGCAAACAAGGAAGCTAAGAAAATTCCTGAACAAAGTTTTGTTGACTTTAAAACCTGACAGGAGGAGGTTTTAATCGTGACTTCCTGCAAACAGTTGAACAATACGAACCTAGAGTCAACAAATGGAAATATGTTTCTCCCCTCCTATATCCTCGTCGCCATCACTCTGCTTGTGTTATTGATGGGAGGATTTATGTTGTGGGTGGATTGAGGTGAGGTTCACGTTTTGATTTTTTTAGTAGTAATTTTGACGTCACTGTAACGTTTGTTACTCATAATTTAAGGTTACTGGGATAATAAATGTAAGTGTGGGATTGTCGCAAAGCCGACTATTATTAGCCTGACTACCAATTTCCGATGAAAATAAGCTTTACTAATTATTGCTAGTAATGATAATATAAAGAACATGTGTGTTGTTGTCATTTAAGTGAGTAAGAGTTTCCTGATGTGTAACTAAACACACATTTATTTTGGTTGTATTTAGGAGTTACGGTAATCCACTCACATCAGTTGAAGTTTACGATCCAACCTCAGATGTCTGGACACATGCTTTTGATCTTGACAAACCAGTTTTTGATGCGACTGTTGTTGTTGTTTAAGATGTGTCTGCAGTCGACAAACCGGCGTCAATGTTCGGTTTTAAACTCAGTGATTTTTAGCATGCGGATTGCAATGTATATGTCATGTGTTCGTGGGTGGTTTTCTTGCCATATGTTGTTACAATTGTTGAAATTTTTGTTCCTTACTGGACGAAGGCATGAATAAAAATTAAGTACTTGCTTTCATTTGATCTTTGACGGTGACATGCTTATAGAGGCCCCGTCATAATTTCCGTAAATTTGTTTCTCAGCCTAGCTGTTACCTCCAATAGCGTAATATCACTAACAATCTGCATGCAATGAAAACATAAGCACGTTTAGATGGGAAAACTATGCACAAAAGTCCAAAGCTCTCGTGTTATTTCCAGGACACTACTCTAAAAAAACAAGCAAAAATATTCAAAATAGGCACGCTGTTAAGTCTGCGTATTCTAAGTTTTGCGCGCCCTGGCGGTTGCCTACTCAACCTAACGGACAAGTCGGCCCTGCGTCTTGTATTATCACCGTCCTTTTCATTGATTTGAACCACTCAAAATCATTAATTCGCGTTCAGCAAACATGTCTGCTTCCTTATTGCTTTTCTCTGTTCCAATTTTACGAAGACATTTTGGAGTGGAGGCTGTTGTCCTGTTGGAGGCTGTTGATGTTATCAGAAACTTGACCAACTCTTGGTTTATATCATTAACATGTGGCTTCAAGTTAAAGTCAAAAGCAATTCACCCTCCAGACAATGTGATTTGTTTTCAATGTATTTTGTCTGTTTGTAAAGATTCAATATGACGCAATCATTTTTTTTGCATTTTTTGTACCTTCTTTCAAAAGTACAGGTAATGTCAATTCTCGAACTCGCGTTAAAGAGCAACGTTGTGGAAAAGTCCATGATATGTGGTTAGAGTCTGAGATACAAAAAAATACCACACCTCGGACTCCTTTGGCAACGTCGAGTATGTGGTGATGTTGCAAAAACAAAACTACTCTTGATTCAAACCTGAACAATTCCATTAATTTTATGGTGCATTCGACAAAATTATAATATAACGACGTCGTCATCACAACCTCAACGGCTTTTCGTAACTAACTTTTTGCCCACCTGCAGTTCATTTGTGACGTCACCGTTTAATCTACGTTTATTTCAACCAACTAATCTAAGTCGAAGAAACTTCAATGAAAACATTCACACAAAACATCGGTATTTACATTGAAATAATATACAGTCTCCCGTACAAGGAATGCAGGACTTCCTCATTTACATCATTCAAGCGTCTTGCGTTCATTCGGGATCAGGGTATTCTCGGAAATCTTGGTTCAATTGAGCGAACCCCACACGATCATTGGCGTAGTCGAAAGTGGTGTAGTAATTTCCAAGGAAGACGTCGCCGATGAGCCAAGCATTCAAATCCAATATTGCCGAGAAACCAAGGAGACATGCTGTCGGCTCCTGCGACATATCGACTCACCGTAAAATCTTTTGTATTCAATACAAAATGTCTCTTCTGGCAAACAATATTTATATATAACTTATCAGCATCCTTTAACATTATATAAACATGTTAGTTGTTATATCTTCTCGACCGATATATCTACTCCAGTTGGTTTAACACCGAAGTAATACCATTTACCTTTAATGTGTACTGCTCAGGTGTGAGTATGTAGTTGATGCCTGACAGCGTGATGGTTACATTCGGCAGTTTTGGAATCGTTGCGCAGGAAATCACACCATAGTCATTAGCTCCAAGAATAGTTCTAATCTTTTCGAGTTCATTCGGAAATACATAAATTAATGGACACTCCACAACGATTACGGCGTTGCAGCCACCGACACAAAATTGTGCGTCATCTTCTTTTCCAATCCTCATACCGTCCATGGCAATTTCCCATGCCCCCTGCATTATAGTGATATGGATTACAATCATACTTGTGAGTTATATTTGACAAACATACGTTTTGAACAGTATGATAGTTGAACTCTCCAGTGAATCTTGTGGGATCCACACCGCCCAAGTACAACTCTCCACCATCACGTTTAAACGGATCCCTAAAAGCGAACGTCATTCAAAATGTTACAATAACTACATATTGTATATAGTATGCTACTTGACCTGTTTAAATACAATGAGAATTGATTCCATGGCACTACTCCCTGCACATACATTTGGCCAAACACATTTAGCCCCTTTTCAAAAGATGTATCAGGATATCCAATTCCTAGGCAACCATCAAATTGAGCTTCAGAGTAAGCTTCATTATAAATCCTGATTGCTTCAACAAATGTTTGGTTAAAACTCTTCACGCCACCGATCTAAAATGTATGGGGATATTTCATCGACTGTTTTGCCAATGTGCAATGGGTTATATTTGTTGAGTTTACGCAGATCCATAGATTTAAGCCTATAAGTTTTACGTTTAAGGAAGGAAAGAAACATTCAAAGTTTAACGTCAAACGAAATGCTTTTGTTGTTTTACAAAGTGTCTCAAACAAATGTTTTAAATATCGGAATCGGCAAGGAAATGTCGCGATAACAATGGGCAATCCGGGAAATAATCCTGCAGCTACAGGAATATTGTTATAATATTATTGAGTTGTGTCTTTCGGATAAAAACTAATTTAACTTTGCTTCAATCGCGTACAAAAAATCGCTTCATCATCTCACCATTAGCACGTCCTGGCCAACTAAACCACTAACTACAGCACCTTCAGCATGATATTTCAATCCATTTGTAGTATAGGTTAAAGATGCACTGCTGTTGTATTTGCGATGTCTTGCTGCAGAAGATTAGTTGTAGGTATTTAACAATGGTTTAGTGTTTGCATTGCAAACGAATTAACAAAACAGATGATCTTACCACAAGCAACATCTGATCTTCTGCATTTAATTGATGGCAACCAAAAAAATGAAGACCATGTGGTAATTTGCACAGTAAACAACTGAGGGGGCGTCCCTATTTCGATCTCTCCAACATATACGGTCTGAAAAAGCACTTGATAGTTTAATCTGTTCGTACAATGACCATATACGTACATTGTCGTAATTGGTGAGCTGTTCGCGACCTTTTCCAACACCAGCAGAATCGAACTTCACATATTTACTGTGCTGTGTGTATTTAATGTTCTCTGTTCCCCGTTCTTTCACGTCCCTGTGTTTTCTTCTGTGCTTCTGAAGTTTTACACTAAACACAAGTTACTCTGTCACTATAACAACAAGGTAAAACGCTAGGACATTTACAATTCGCGCAGCATTTCCGTAAATATGTGACAAAGCACGCTTTGGATAGGAAAAACCTTAATCCGCATCACTTACATGTGACCGCAGCTCAATGTTTCCAACAGCAGAAGAAATACAATAACTTTCATCTTGGTGTCAACATACAACAAAGCAGTGAGTTATTGAATAAATTATACCAAACTAATCCTGTGGCACAACGTTTTAATTTTATAAGCTATTGTGATCAGGAGAGACGAGATGCGAAACCCTTCGCGTTTCCAAGGATTGTGTGATGAACACGAAACAATGAACAACTTCATAAACAGAATCTTCGGCAATAAATGCAAGGAAGTCGTTTCAGAAGTTGCTGATCTAGGAAGAAGTAAAATCCATTGTCTAGGTTTCTGTTGCTCTCGCGTTGTTATTGTTGATACAGATCGGTGAGCTTCCAAGTATCTTTTCTAATCACAATCCTGAAACCGCATGTAAAAAAATTTCTTTTCATCTACACGGTTCGGTTACAATACCGGTGTTTCGTGTTTCTCACACAAAAACAACTACGCAGATGAACGATACACAAAAAAATAAAATCACTATAAGGATGCGGATAAAACCTGTAAATGTTTGTAAATTGCAATGTTTAACCTTCCCATGGAGTTACTAAACCTTAACAAGCAAATGCATTAGATTCACCACACGATTCATACCGTCTTTCGAAATAGAACGCTGTATAGATACTTTATTTCTGCCGATCAGTTGCTGCGACTGCTAATGTGTAAAAATGAAGCAACATGTTTGTGTTTTTTCTTTAACTATTATAAGGGGTATAGCTTTAGTTCAAAATTAACAGCCAGAGCAAGGTGTGTTTTTTCCCAAACAATGATAATTAAAACAACAACACACCCAAGAGATTCGTTCAATCTTTTAGTATTCCGATGCACGTAAACGTAACCATTCATGCGATACATGGTCAGAATCGCACGTCCTGGACTAACACGCATGAAAAGTGTTTTTCCAAATTTACCAGAGGCCAATAAATGAACCCTACTGAACGAAGTCTCAAACAAAAGTTAAGTTTTGCCTTAATTTGATGTTTGACGCTAAACTATAGCATGAACGCACAACCATAATTTCCGTAAATTTGTTTTTTATTCTGGCTGTTACCTCCAATAATATCACTAATAATCGGCATACAATGAACACATAAGAACGTTTAGAAGGAAAAACAAAGCGCACGAGTCCAAAGTAAGCACATTTCTTAGATTTAAGCTCTCATGTTATTTCCAGGACACTACTCGTAAAAATAAAACAAGTAAAAATATTTAAAACAGGCACGCTGTTAAGTCTGTGTATTTTTTCAATTTAAATTTTTCCAATTTAACGACGACATCCGGCAAGGTAATGGTAAATTGACGCAAAATGCTCATTGGTTGTGCGCTTGGGCAACTCCCTTAATCTGTAGTCGAGCTCTCGTCGAAACCAAATCAAAGCTTCAGAGTAATTATCACAAAAATAAAATCCGTCTGCTTCACCTTCCATTTTAAAATGTCTGTGTTTGTGTGGATTTTGGTTGCAATAAACTGAAAATCGATTAACTATTCTGAAAATAAACATGATTTCGGTCGTCAAGTTTTGACCCAGTGCTACCGTGCGCATGAGATGTGAATATGCCCGCGCGTTTTGTCCTTTATCGCCGCCCTCGCAAGCACTTTATATGGCCATCTCCTATTATGCAATTACATCCCAAGCAATCTACATCACCGTATATAAAACCAATTCATCGCAACCCATGGTATTTAAATTTTTCAAAGCATTTTTCACAACCTTTTGCTTTTAGCAATAGTTGCATAATTCGCTAAGGCTGATGATCCACAACTCGCTCACAATACCGCACCTAAATGGAGATCGTCTATTTTGACGTCTAATCTCCTGCAATTTTGGTGAGTTGGCCGCCGTATTATGAAAGTTTTTGTGAGCCACATCAGTGAAAAAAGGTTGCGGGACAATAAATGTACTACACTGCTATTGTTTGAAAATGTGACAGCTTATAGCCTATATTCAATCCATGAAGTCTCTTTGTTCTGTAGAAACAATTCGTTCTTTTATTTATAAATGTTGGCCGGAATGCTTGCTGGCTGGGGAATCTGTTTCGCTAATCAGACGGACTTACGGTGGTACTGAAGGCCTTTGTCTAATATTTGCGCAAATCGTATGACCTTTGATGCAACTATCGACAATAATAATAGGGTAGACAACAATTCAAAATGCCGTTTTCTTTGTTTTAAGATATGTGCTATTCACTTTGTTGTTGTGTAATATAACCCGAACAATACCCTTTTCATCGTTGTTGTGTAATAATACCCTGCTTGACCTTCAACAAAACAAAAAAACAGTCACAAAAGGTCATTATTAAGCCACTATTGGAAGTGTAGTTTGTCGTCGTGTTTGGTTTCTGAATTCTACCTTGGTATGACCTAGTAGTTAACAGAAGCCGGAACGCCCTTCCGTTTAGAAGCTAGTGGCTATGTCCCTAATTGTTAACTTAACCAACTTTGTTTTCTCATTTTAGGAAAACTTTACCCAGTCTTCAAACACTTTCAGCCCAGATACATTGTTTTTATCTAGCCTACATTTAATTATTAACATCCCAAATATTTTTTTCCTTGCACAATTTTTATCTGACCGGAGAAGAACAGTTTTGGCCTTTACTTTACTGTATGGCTATATGTTCCAAAGTGTACATCAATGTTAAGATTTTCATTAATAACCACGATAATTGCAACCAAACAAATTCAAACGCCACTGCTGTATTAATTAGTAGAAGTGCAAACAACTTTTTATCCGAAAGAGAACCCAACCTCCTAAGCAAGGAACATTTTTTTATAAAAAGAGTAGACAGCAATTCATTTACATGCAGTAGTTTTTCCTATTTTTCAAAAAGCTTAACTCCAAAACAAGATTTACTCAGTAATTTCGGATGAAACGTAAACTTTACTAAATAACACTAGCAATGATATTACAGAACATGTGTGTTGTTGTCATTTAAGTGGGTAAGAGTTTCCTGATGTGTAACTAAACACACATTTATTTTGGTTGTATTTAGGAGTTACGGTAATCCACTCACATCAGTTGAAGTTTACGATCCAACCTCAGATGTCTGGACACATGCTTTTGATCTTGACAAACCAGTTTTTGATGCGACTGTTGTTGTTGTTGTTTAAGATGTGTCTGCAATCGACATCCGGCGTCAATGTTCGGTTTTAAACTCAGTGATTTTTAGCATGCGGGTTGCAATGTATATGTCATGTGTTCGTGGGTGTTTTTCTTGCCATATGTTGTTACAATTGTTGAAATTTTTCTTCCTTATAGAGGCCCCGTCATAATTTCCGTAAATTTGTTTCTCAGCCTAGCTGTTACCTCCAATAGCGTAATATCACTAACAATCTGCATGCAATGAAAACATAAGCACGTTTAGATGGGAAAACTATGCACACAAGTCCAAAGCTCTCGTGTTATTTCCAGGACACTACTCTAAAAAAACAAGCAAAAATATTCAAAATAGGCACGCTGTTAAGTCTGCGTATTCTAAGTTTTGCGCGCCCTGTCGGTTGCCTACTCAACCTAACGGACAAGTCGGCCCTGCGTCTTGTATTATCACCGTCCTTTTCATTGATTTGAACCACTCAAAATCATTAATTCGCGTTCAGCAAACATGTCTGCTTCCTTATTGCTTTTCTCTGTTCCAATTTTACGAAGACATTCGGCAAGGAAAAGGTAATTTTTCCTAATTCAATTATTTCATGTTGGAGGCTGTTGATGTAGCAGAAACTTGACCAACTCCTGGTTTATATCATTAACATGTGGCTTCAAGTTAAAGTCAAAAGCAATTCACCCTCCAGACAATGTGATTTGTTTTCAATGTATTTTGTCTGTTTGTAAAGATTCAATATGACGCAATAATTTTTTTGCATTTTTTGTACCTTCTTTCAAAAGTACAGGTAATGTCAATTCTCGAAATCGCGTTAAAGAGCAACGTTGTGGAAAAGTCCATGATATGTGGTTAGAGTCTGAGATACAAAAAAATACCACACCTCGGACTTCTTTGGCAACGTCGAGTATGTGGTGATGTTGCAAAAACAAAACTACTCTTGATTCAAACCTGAACAATTCCATTAATTTTATGGTGCATTCGACAAAATTATAATATAACGACGTCGTCATCACAACCTCAACGGCTTTTCGTAACTAACTTTTTGCCCACCTTCAGTTCATTTGTGACGTCACCGTTTAATCTACGTTTATTTCAACCAACTAATCTAAGTCGAAGAAACTTCAATGAAAACATTCACACAAAACATCGGTATTTACATTGAAATAATATACAGTCTCCCGAACAAGGAATGCAGGACTTCCTCATTTACATCATTCAAGCGTCTTGCGTTCATTCGGGATCAGGGTATTCTCGGAAATCTTGGTTCAATTGAGCGAACCCCACACGATCATTGGCGTAGTCGAAAGTGGTGTAGTAATTTCCAAGGAAGACGTCGCCGATGAGCCAAGCATTGAAATCCATTATTGCCCCGAAACCAATGAGACATGCTGTCGGCTCCTGCGACATATCGACTCACCGTAAAATATTTTGTATTCAATACAAAATGTCTCTTCTGGCAAACAATATTTATATATAACTTATCAGCATCCTTTAACATTATATAAACATGTTAGTTGTTATATCTTCTCGACCGATATATCTACTCCAGTTGGTTTAACACCGAAGTAATACCATTTACCTTTAATGTGTACTGCTCAGGTGTGAGTATGTAGTTGATGCCTGACAGCGTGATGGTTACATTCGGCAGTTTTGGAATCGTTGCGCAGGAAATCACACCATAGTCATTAGCTCCAAGAATAGTTCTAATCTTTTCGAGTTCATTCGGAAATACATAAATAAATGGCCACTCCACAACGATTACGGCGTTGCAGCCACCGACACAAAATTGTGCGTCATCTTCTTTTCCAATCCTCATACCGTCCATGGCAATTTCCCATGCCCCCTGCATTATAGTGATATGGATTACAATCATACTTGTGAGTTATATTTGACAAACATACATTTTGAACAGTATGATAGTTGAACTCTCCAGTGAATCTTGTGGGATCCACACCGCCCAAGTACAACTCTCCACCATCACGTTTAAACGGATCCCTAAAAGCGAACGTCATTCAAAATGTTACAATAACTACATATTGTATATAGTATGCTACTTGACCTGTTTAAATACAATGAGAATTGATTCCATGGCACTACTCCCTGCACATACATTTGGCCAAACACATTTAGCCCCTTTTCAGAAGATGTATCAGGATATCCAATTCCTAGGCAACCATCAAATTGAGCTTCAGAGTAAGCGTCATTATAAATCCTGATTGCTTCAACAAATGTTTGGTTAAAACTCTTCACGCCACCGATCTAAAATGTATGGGGATATTTCATCGACTGTTTTGCCAATGTGCAATGGGTTATATTTGTTGAGTTTACGCAGATCCATAGATTTAAGCCTATAAGTTTTACGTTTAAGGAAGGAAAGAAACATTCAAAGTTTAACGTCAAACGAAATGCTTTTGTTGTTTTACAAAGTGTCTCAAACAAATGTTTTAAATATCGGAATCGGCAAGGAAATGTCGCGATAACAATGGGCAATCCGGGAAATAATCCTGCAGCTACAGGAATATTGTTATAATATTATTGAGTTGTGTCTTTCGGATAAAAACTAATTTAACTTTGCTTCAATCGCGTACAAAAAATCGCTTCATCATCTCACCATTAGCACGTCCTGGCCAAATAAACCACTAACTACATCGTCATGATATTTCAATCCATTTGTAGTATAGGTTAAAGATGCATTGCTGTTGTATTTGCGATGTCTTGCTGCAGAAGATTAGTTGTAGGTATTTAATAATGGTTTAGTGTTTGCATTGCAAACGAATTAACAAAACAGATGATCTTACCACAAGCAACATCGGATCTTCTGCATTTAATTGATGGCAACCAAAAAAATGAAGACCATGTGGTAATTTGCACAGCGAACAACTGAGGGGGCGTCCCTATTTCGATCTCTCCAACATATACGGTCTGAAAAAGCACTTGATAGTTTAATCTATTCGTACAATGACCATATACGTACATTTTCGTAATTGGTGAGCTGTTCGCGACCTTTTCCAACACCAGCAGAATCGAACTTTACATATTTACTGTGCTGTGTGTATTTGATGTTCTCTGTTCCCCGTTCTTTCACGTCCCTGTGTTTTTTTCTGTGCTTCTGAAGTTTTACACTAAACACAAGTTACTCTGTCACTATAACAACAAGGTAAAACGCTAGGACATTTACAATTCGCGCACTATTTCCGTAAATATGTGACAAAGCACGCTTTGGATAGGAAAAACCTTAATCCGCATCACTTACATGTGACCGCAGCTCAATGTTTCCAACAGCAGAAGAAATACAATAACTTTCATCTTGGTGTCAACATACAACAAAGCAGTGAGTTATTGAATAAATTATACCAAACTAATCCTGTGGCACAACGTTTTAATTTTATAAGCTATTGTGATCAGGAGAGACGAGATGCGAAACCCTTCGCGTTTCCAAGGATTGTGTGATGAACACGAAACAATGAACAACTTCATAAACAGAATCTTCGGCAATAAATGCACGGAAGTCGTTTCAGAAGTTGCTGATCTAGAAAGAAGTAAAATCCATTGTCTAGGTTTCTGTTGCTCTCGCGTTGTTATTGTTGATACAGACCGGCGAGCTTCCAAGTATCTTTTCTAATCACTATCCTGAAACCGCATGTAAAAAATTTCTTTTCATCAACACGGTTCGGTTACAATACCGGTGTTTCGTGTTTCTCACACAAAAACAACTACGCAGATGAAAACGTACCGTCTTTCGAAATAGAACGCTGTATAGATACTTTATTTCTGCCGATCAGTTGCAGCGACTGCTAATGTGTAAAAATGGAGCAACATGTTTGTGTTTTTTCTATATTATGGGGTGTAGCTTTAGTTCAAAATTAACAGCCAGAGCAAGGTGTGTTTTTTCCCAAACAATGATAATTAAAACAACAACACACCCAAGAGATTCGTTCAATCTTTTAGTATTCCGATGCACGTAAACGTAACCATTCATGCGATACATGGTCAGAATCGCACGTCCTGGACTAACACGCATGAAAAGTGTTTTTCCAAATTTACCAGAGAGGCCAATAAATGAACCCTACTGGAAGAAGACCCAAACAATATACCCCGTGAAACCGCATAGCTCCTGTAGCACAGCTGGCAAAGCGTTGGGCCCTGGGTTACGAAGCCTGTAAACCTAAGGATCCCAAAACGATAGCTACGATCGCCAAGTAAAGACTTACGCAGCTGGGCGATCATGCAATTGTGTGAAACATTACTTTGTTCTTGTTTGTCATGTTGTTGATTTATTTTTTCCAAACATTCTTCAAATTAAATCTGGTTTAGTGTTAAACCAAAAAGCATCAAATTATCTACAGTGTAACATTTACAACAGTTAATGATATTACTTAATTCACACATGATGTATTTAAAGTTACATGAACAAATATTTCATATAAATGCAAACAAGGAAGCTAAGAAAATTCCTGAACAAAGTTTTGTTGACTTTAAAACCTGACAGGAGGAGGTTTTAATCGTGACTTCCTGCAAACAGTTGAACAATACGAACCTAGAGTCAACAAATGGAAATATGTTTCTCCCCTCCTATATCCTCGTCGCCATCACTCTGCTTGTGTTATTGATGGGAGGATTTATGTTGTGGGTGGATTGAGGTGAGGTTCACGTTTTGATTTTTTTAGTAGCAATTGTGACGTCACTGTAACGTTTGTTACTCATAATTTATGGTTACTGGGATAATAAATGTAAGTGTGGGATTCTAGCAAAGCCGACTATTATTAGCCTGACTAGTAATTTCGGATGAAACGTAAACTTAACTAAATAACACTAGCAATGATATTACAGAACATGTGTGTTGTTGTCATTTAAGTGAGTAAGAATTTCCTGATGTGTAACTAAACACACATTTATTTTGGTTGTATTTAGGAGTTACGGTAATCCACTCACATCAGTTGCAGTTTACGATCCAACCTCAGATGTCTGGACACATGCTTTTGATCTTGACAAACCAGTTTTTGATGCGACTGTTGTTGTTGTTTAAGATGTGTCTGCAGTCGACAAACCGGCGTCAATGTTCGGTTTTAAACTCAGTGATTTTGAACATGCGGGTTGCAATGTATATGTCATGTGTTCGTGGGTGGTTTACTTGCCATATGTTGTTACAATTGTTGAAATTTTTGTTCCTTACTGGACGAAGGCATGAATAAAAATTAAGTACTTGCTTTCATTTGATCTTTGACGGTGACATGCTTATAGAGGCCCCGTCATAATTTCCGTAAATGTGTTTCTCAGCCTAGCTGTTACCTCCAATAGCGTAATATCACTAACAATCTGCATGCAATGAAAACATAAGCACGTTTAGATGGGAAAACTATGCACACAAGTCCAAAGCTCTCGTGTTATTTCCAGGACACTACTCTAAAAAAACAAGCAAAAATATTCAAAATAGGCACGCTGTTAAGTCTGCGTATTCTAAGTTTTGCGCGCCCTGTCGGTTGCCTACTCAACCTAACGGACAAGTCGGCCCTGCGTCTTGTATTATCACCATCCTTTTCATTGATTTGAACCACTCAAAATCATTAATTCGCGTTCAGCAAACATGTCTGCTTCCTCATTGCTTTCCTCTGTTTCAATTTTACGAAGACGTTCGGCAAGGAAAAGGTAATTTTTCCTAATTCAATTATTTCATGTTGGAGGCTGTTGATGTAGCAGAAACTTGACCAACTCCTGGTTTATATCATTAACATGTGGCTTCAAGTTAAAGTCAAAAGCAATTCACCCTCCAGACAATGTGATTTGTTTTCAATGTATTTTGTCTGTTTGTAAAGATTCAATATGACGCAATAATTTTTTTGCATTTTTTGTACCTTCTTTCAAAAGTACAGGTAATGTCAATTCTCGAACTCGCGTTAAAGAGCAACGTTGTGGAAAAGTCCATGATATGTGGTTAGAGTCTGAGATACAAAAAAATACCACACCTCGGACTTCTTTGGCAACGTCGAGTATGTGGTGATGTTGCAAAAACAAAACTACTCTTGATTCAAACCTGAACAATTCCATTAATTTTATGGTGCATTCGACAAAATTATAATATAACGACGTCTTTATCACAACCTCACCGGTTTTTCGTAACTAACTTTTTGCCCACCTGCAGTTCATTTGTGACGTCACCGTTTAATCTACGTTTATTTCAACCAACTAATCTAAGTCGAGGAAACTTCAATGAAAACATTCACACAAAACATCGGTATTTACATTGAAATAATATACAGTCTCCCGTACAAGGAATGCAGGACTTCCTCATTTACATCATTCAAGCGTCTTGCGTTCATTTGGGATCAGGGTATTCTCGGAAATCTTGGTTCAATTGAGCGAACCCCACACGATCATTTGCGTAGTCGAAAGTGGTGTAGTAATTTCCAAGGAAGACGTCGCCGATGACCCAAGCATTAAAACCTATTACTGTCTCGAAACCAATGAAACATGCTGTCGGCTCCTGCGACATATCGACTCACCGTAAAATCTTTTGTATTCAATACAAAATGTCTCTTCTGGCAAACAATATTTATATATAACTTATCAGCATCCTTTAACATTATATAAACATATTAGGTGTTATATCTTCTCGACCGATGTATCTACTCCAGTTGGTTTAACACCGAAGTAATACCATTTACCTTTAATATGTACTGCTCAGGTGTGAGTATGTAGTTGATGCCTGACAGCGTGATGGTTACATTCGGCAGTGTGGGAATCGTTGAGCAGGAAATCACACCATAGTCATTAGCTCCAAGAATAGTTCTAATCTTTTCGAGTTCATTCTGAAATACACAAATAAATGGACCCTCCACAACGATTACGGCGTTGCAGCCACCGACGCAAAATTGTGCGTCATCGTCTTTGCCAATCCTCATACCGTCCACTGCAATCGCCCATTTGCCCTGCATTAAAATGATATGGATCTCAATCATACATTGACTTATAATTGACAAACATACATCTTGGACAGTATGATAGTTGAACTCTCCAGTGAATCTTGTGGGATCCACACCGCCCAAGTACAACTCTCCACCATCACGTTTAAACGGATCCCTAAAAGCGAACGTCATTCAAAATGTTACAATAACTACATATTGTATATAGTATGCTACTTGACCTGTTTAAATACAATGAGAATTGATTCCATGGCACTACTCCCTGCACATACATTTGGCCAAACACATTTAGCCCATTTTCAAAAGATGTTTCAGGATATCCAATTCCTAGGCAACCATCAAATTGAGCTTCAGAGTAAGTGTCACTATAAATCCTGATTGCTTCAACAAAAGTTTGGTTAAAACTCTTCACGCCACCGATCTAAAATGTATGGGGATATTTCATCAACTGTTTTGCCAATGTGCAATGGGTTATAATTGTTGAGTTTACGCAGATCCATAGATTTAAGCCTATAAGTTTTACGTTTTAAGAAGGAAAGAAACATTCAAAGTTTAACGTCAAACGAAATGCTTTTGTTGTTTTACAAAGTGTCTCAAACAAATGTTTTAAATATCGGAATCGGCAAGGAAATGTCGCGATAACAATGGGCAATCCGGGAAATAATCCTGCAGCTACAGGAATATTGTTATAATATTATTGAGTTGTGTCTTTCGGATAAAAACTAATTTAACTTTGCTTCAATCGCGTACAAAAAATCGCTTCATCATCTCACCATTAGCACGTCCTGGCCAACTAAACCAATAACTACACCTTCATGATGTTTCAATCCATTTGTAGTATAGGTTAAAGATGCACTGCTGTTGTATTTGCGATGTCTTGCTGCAGAAGATTAGTTGTAGGTATTTAATAATGGTTTAGTGTTTGCATTGCAAACGAATTAACAAAACAGATGATCTTACCACAAGCAACATCGGATCTTCTGCATTTAATTGATGGCAACCAAAAAAATGAAGACCATGTGGTAATTTGCACAGCGAACAACTGAGGGGGCGTCCCTATTTCGATCTCTCCAACATATACGGTCTGAAAAAGCACTTGATAGTTTAATCTATTCGTACAATGACCATATACGTACATTGTCGTAATTGGTGAGCTGTTCGCGACCTTTTCCAACACCAGCAGAATCGAACTTTACATATTTACTGTGCTGTGTGTATTTGATGTTCTCTGTTCCCCGTTCTTTCACGTCCCTGTGTTTTCTTCTGTGCTTCTGAAGTTTTACACTAAACACAAGTTACTCTGTCACTATAACAACAAGGTAAAACGCTAGGACATTTACAATTCGCGCAGCATTTCCGTAAATATGTGACAAAGCACGCTTTGGATAGGAAAAACCTTAATCCGCATCACTTACATGTGACCGCAGCTCAATGTTTCCAACAGCAGAAGAAATACAATAACTTTCATCTTGGTGTCAACATACAAAAAAGCAGTGAGTTATTGAATAAGTTATACCAAACTAATCCTGTGGCACAACGTTTTAATTTTATAAGCTATTGTGATCAGGAGAGACGAGATGCGAAACCCTTCGCGTTTCCAAGGATTGTGTGATGAACACGAAACAATGAACAACTTCATAAACAGAATCTTCGGCAATAAATGCACGGAAGTCGTTTCAGAAGTGGCTGATCTAAGAAGAAGTAAAATCCATTGTCTAGGTTTCTGTTTGCTCTCGCGTTGTTATTGTTGATACAGACCGGTGAGCTTCCAAGTATCTTTTCTAATCATAATCCTAAAAACCGCATGTAAAAAATTTCTTTTCATCAACACGGTTCGGTTACAATACCGGTGTTTCGTGTTTCTCACACAAAAACAACTACGCAGATGAACGATACACAAAAAAATAAAATCACTAGGATGCGGATAAAACCTGTAAATGTTTGTAAATTGCAATGTTTAACCTTCCCATGGAGTTACTAAACCTTAACAAGCAAATGCATTAGATTCACCACACGATTCATACCGTCTTTCGAAATAGAACGCTGTATAGATACTTTATTTCTGCCGATCAGTTGCTGCGACTGCTAATGTGTAAAAATGAAGCAACATGTTTGTGTTTTTTCTTTAACTATTATAAGGGGTATAGCTTTAGTTCAAAATTAACAGCCAGAGCAAGGTGTGTTTTTTCCCAAACTATAATAATTAAAACAACAACACACCCAAGAGATTCGTTCAATCTTTTAGTATTCCGATGCACGTAAACGTAACCATTCATGCGATACATGGTCAGAATCGCACGTCCTGGACTAACACGCATGAAAAGTGTTTTTCCAAATTTACCAGAGAGGCCAATAAATGAACCCTACTGAACGAAGTCTCAAACAAAAATTAAATTTTGCCTTAATTTGATGTTTGACGCTAAACTATAGCATGAAGGCACAACCATAATTTCCGTAAATTTGTTTTTTATTCTGGCTGTTACCTCCAATAACGTAATATCACTAATAATCGGCATACAATGAACACATAAGAACGTTTAGAAGGAAAAACAAAGCGCACGAGTCCAAAGTAAGCACATTTCTTAGATTTAAGCTCTCATGTTATTTCCAGGACACTACTCTAAAAAAACAAGCAAAAATATTTAAAACAGGCACGCTGTTAAGTCTGTGTATTTTTTCAATTTAAATTTTTCCAATTTAACGACGACATCCGGCAAGGTAATGGTAAATTGACGCAAAATGCTCATTGGTTGTGCGCTTGGGCAACTCCCTTGATCTGTAGTCGAGCTCTCGTCGAAACCAAATCAAAGCTTCAGAGTAATTATCATAAAAATAAAATCCGTCTGCTTTACCTTCCATTTTAAAATGTCTGTGTTTGTGTAAATTTTGGTTGCAATAAACTGAAAATCGATTAACTATTCTGAAAATAAACATGATTTCGGTCGTCAAGTTTTGACCCAGGTTATTTGTCACAAATCCGTCATACGTTTGGCCTTATTTTATTGCTACCGTGCGCATGAGATGTGAATATGCCCGTTTTGTCCTTTATCGCCGTCCTCGCAACCACTTTATATGGCCATCTCCTATTATACAATTACATCCCAAGCAATCTACATCACCGTATATAAAACCAATTCATCGCAACCCATGGTATTTAAATTTTTCAAAGCATTTTTCACAACCTTTTGCTTTTAGCAATAGTTGCATAATTCGCTAAGGCTGATGCACAACTCGCTCACAATACCGCACCTAAATGGAGATCGTCTATTTTGACGTCTAATCTCCTGCAATTTTGGTGAGTTGGCCGCCGTATTATGAAAGTTTTTGCGGGACAATAAATGTACTACACTGCTATTGTTTGAAAATGTGACAGCTTATAGCCTATATTCAATCCATGAAGTCTCTTTGTTCTGTAGAAACCATTCGTTCTTTTATTTATAAATGTTGGCCAGAATGCTTGCTGGCTGCGGAATCTGTTTCGCTAATCAGACTTCCGGTGGTACTGAAGGCCTTTGTCTAATATTTGCGCAAACCTGTGCTAGTGATCGTGTGACCTTTGATGCCAACTATTGACAATAACAATGGGGTAGACTGCAATTCAAAATGCCGTTTTCTTTGTTTTAAGATATGTGCTATTCACTTTGTTGTTGTGTGATATCACCCGAACAATACCCTGTTCATCGTTGTTTTGTAATAATACCCTGCTTGACCTTCAACAAAACAAGAAACAGTCACAAAAGGTCATTATTAAGCCACTATTGGAAGTGTAGTTTGTCGTCGTGTTTGGTTTCTGAATTCTACCTTGGTATGACCTAGTAGTTAATAGAAGCCGGAACGCCGTTCCGTTTAGAAGCTAGTGGCTATGTCCCTAATTGTTAACTTAACCAACTTTGTTTTCTCATTTTAGGAAAACTTTACCCAGTATTCAAACACTTCCAGCCCAGATACATTGTTTTTATCTAGCCTACATTTAATCAAAAACATCCCAAATGTTTTTTTCCTGGCACAATTTTTATCCGACCGGAGAAGAACAGTTTTGGCCTTTACTTTACTGTATGGCTATATGTTCCAAAGTGTACATCAATGTTAAGATTTTCATTAATAACCACGATAATTGCAACCAAACAAATTCAAACGCCACTGCTGTATTAATTAGTGGAAGTGCAAACAACTTTTTATCCGAAAGAGAACCCAACCTCCTAAGCAAGGAACATTTTTTTATAAAAAGAGTAAACAGCAATTCATTTACATGCAGTAGTTTTTCCTATTTTTCAAAAAGCTTAACTCCAAAACAAGATTTACTCATTGAAGCAATATACACAACCAGTTGGATAAGACAGTGCTGTTTTACATGGTTATAATTCCAATTTTCTAGAATGGTTATAGCTGTAATATATTTACACCGAATTCCATCACTTTTTTACAGGTGTGTCTCAATCATCTGTCTCAGTTTGGTTTCATTTGCACCACTGAGCCGATCAATCTGTTAAGTGTACAAAAGAAAGGTTTATGCAAGTCTGTACAAAAATATATATATTTCATTTGTGTTAGGTCTGAGTACATCACAACCTGTAAACAAACCATCAGGAAAACAAACAACCAAAAAACATGAATTTTAATCAATTATAGTATCATACAATATTAAAAATGCTATAAGTATATACATGCTGACCTACAACAACAAAAACAAGTGAAATCTGGTTTGTTTTTACATTTGAAACCAGTTGTGATCATATTAATGCAAGTTGTGTATTTCAGTGTCAGTATAGTTAGATTTTATGGAAAGTGTGAACCATAATATGCCTTGCCATAAATAGCCACAGCTAGTATTGAGGTTTTTGTAACAATAATTAATAATTTGTGTATAAGCTGCAGACAGATGGCCACTGTTTCGACCTAAAAGGTCTCATCAGTGCAGCTGGTGTGACTATCAGACGACTTTGCTGACCAAACGGCCAAGCAAAGACTTCCACTTTGTGGTGACTATACAGTCACCGTCATCCGTTGGGCACCAAACTAGGTGCAACCTTACGGAGCAAACAAGGTGGAAACACTACGGCCAAGCAAGCTCAACCAATAGTGCCGTCAATTAATAAAATTATACATACAAATACGGGTTATTGATTATATACGTTTACATAAAATGTAAATTGACCGGCTGCAAACACTGCATGCACAAAATTGCCCCTGCAACATCATTTCACAAATTGGCATTTAAACCGTACCGGTATACTTGTGTGTTTTTACTCATAATTTATGGTTACTGGGATAATAAATGTAAGTGTTGGATTCTAGCAAAGCCGACTATTATTAGCCTGACTACTAATATCCGAAGAAAATAAACTTTACTAATTATTGCCAGTAATGATAATATACAGAACATACGTGTTGTTGTCATTTAAGTGAGTAAGAATTTCCTGATGTGTAACTAAACACACATTTAGTTTGGTTGTATTTAGGAGTTACGGCAATCCACTCACATCAGTTGAAGTTTACGATCCAACCTCAGATGTCTGGACACATGCTTTTGATCTTGACAAACCAGTTTTTGATGCGACTGTTGTTGTTGTTTAAGATGTGTCTGCAGTCGACATCCGGCGTCAATGTTCGGTTTTAAACTCAGTGATTTTTAGCATGCGGGTTGCAATGTGTATGTCATGTGTTCGTGGGTGGTTTTCTTGCCATATGTTGTTACAATTGTTGAAATTTTTGTTCCTTACTGGACGAAGGCATGAATAAAAATTAAGTACTTGCTTTCATTTGATCTTTGACAGTGACATGCTTATAGAGGCCCCGTCATAATTTCCGTAAATTTGTTTCTCAGCCTAGCTGTTACCTCCAATAGCGTAATATCACTAACAATCTGCATGCAATGAAAACATAAGCACGTTTAGATGGGAAAACTATCCACACAAGTCCAAAGCTCTCGTGTTATTTCCAGGACACTACTCTAAAAAAACAAGCAACAATATTCAAAATAGGCACGCTGTTAAGTCTGCGTATTCTAAGTTTTGCGCGCCCTGGCGGTTGCCTACTCAACCTAACGGACAAGTCGGCCCTGCGTCTTGTATTATCACCGTCCTTTTCATTGATTTGAACCACTCAAAATCATTAATTCGCGTTCAGCAAACATGTCTGCTTCCTTATTGCTTTTCTCTGTTCCAATTTTACGAAGATATTTGGCAAGGAAAAGGTAATTTTTCCTAATTCAATTATTTCATGTTGGAGGCTGTTGATGTTATCAGAAACTTGACCAACTCCTGGTTTATATCATTAACATGTGGCTTCAAGTTAAAGTCAAAAGCAATTCACCCTCCAGACAATGTGGTTTGTTTTCAATGTATTTTGTCTGTTTGTAAAGATTCAGTATGATGTAATCATTTTTTTGCATTTTTTGTACCTTCTTTCAAAAATACAGAGAATGCTAATTCTCGAACTCGCGTTGAAGAGCAACGTTGTGGAATCGAAGTCCATGATATATGGTTAGAGTCTGAGATACCAAAAAATATCACACCTCGGACTCCTTTGGCAACGTCGAGTATGTAGTGATGTTTTGAAAACAAAACTACTCTTGATTTAAACCTGAACAATTCCATTAATTTTATGGCGCATTCGACAAAATTATAATATAACGACGTCGTCATCACAACCTCACCGGCTTTTCGTAACTAACTTTTTGCCCACCTGCAGTTCATTTGTGACGTCACCGTTAATTCTACGTTTATTTCAACCAACTAATCTAAGTCGAAGAAACTTCAATGAAAACGTTTACACAAAACATCGGTATTTACATTGAAATAATATACAGTCTCCCGCACAAGGAATGCAGGACTTCCTCATTTACATCATTCAAGCGTCCAGCTTTCATTCGGGATCAGGGTATTCTCGGAATCTTGGTTCAATTGAGCGAACCCCACACGATCATTGGCGTAGTCGAAAGTGGTGTAGTAATTTCCAAGGAAGACGTCGCCGATGAACCAAGTCATTATATCTATTACTGCCCCGAAACCAATGAGACATTCTGTCGGCTCCTGTGACATATCGCCTCACCGTAAAATCTTTGTATTCAATACAAAATGTCTCTTCTGGCAAACAATACAATATGTATAACTTGTCAGCACCGTTCAACATTATATAAACATATTAGGTGTTATAATTTCTCGACAGATATATCTACTCCAGTTGGTTTGACACCGAAGTAATACCATTTACCTTTAATATGTACTGCTCAGGTGTGAGTATGTAGTTGATGCCTGACAGCGTGATGGTTACATTCGGCAGTTTTGGAATCGTTGCGCAGGAAATCACACCATAGTCATTAGCTCCAAGAATAGTTCTAATCTTTCCGATTTCATGCTGAAATACATAAATAGATGGATACCCCACAACGATTACGGCGTTGCAGCCACCGACACAAAATTGTGCGTCATCTTCTTTTCCAATCCTCATACCGTCCATGGCAATTTCCCATGCCCCCTGCATTATAGTGATATGGATTACAATCATACTTGTGAGTTATATTTGACAAACATACATTTTGGACAGTATGGTAGTTGAATTCTCCAGTGAATCTTGTGGGATCCACACCGCCCAAGTACAACTCTCCACCATCACGTTTAAACGGATCCCTAAAAGCGAATGTCATTCAAAATGTTACAATAACTACATATTGTATATAGTATGCTACTTGACCTGTTTAAATACAATGAGAATTGATTCCATGGCACTACTCCCTGCACATACATTTGGCCAAACACATTTAGCCCATTTTCAAAAGATGTTTCAGGATATCCAATTCCTAGGCAACCATCAAATTGAGCTTCAGAGTAAGTGTCACCATAAATCCTGATTGCTTCAACAAATGTTTGGTTAAAACTCTTCACGCCACCGATCTAAAATGTATGGGGATATTTCATCAACTGTTTTGCCAATGTGCAATGGGTTATATTTGTTGATTTTGCGCAGATCCATAGATTTAAGCCTATAAGTTTTACGTTTTAAGAAGGAAAGAAACATTCAAAGTTTAACGTCAAACGAAATGCTTTTGTTGTTTGACAAAGTGTCTCAAACAAATGTTTCCAATATCGGAATCGGCAAGGAAATGTCGCGATAACAATAGGCAATCTGGGAAATAATCCTGCAGCTACAGGAATATTGTTATAATATAATTGAGTTATATCTTTCGGATAAAAACTAATTTAACTTTGCTTCAATCGCGTACAAAAAATCGCTTCATCATCTCACCATTAGCACGTCCTGGCCAACTAAACCAATAACTACACCTTCATGATGTTTCAATCCATTTGTAGTGTAGGTTAAAGATGCCGTGCTGTTGTATTTGCGATGTCTTGCTGCAGAAGATTAGTTGTAGGTATTTAAAAATGGTTTAGTGTTTGCATTGCAAACGAATTAACAAAACAGATGATCTTACCACAAGCAACATCGGATCTTCTGCACTTAATTGATGGCAACCAAAAAAATGAAGACCATGTGGTAATTTGCACAGCGAACAACTGAGGGGGCGTCCCTATTTCGATCTCTCCAACATATACGGTCTGAAAAAGCACTTGATAGTTTAATCTATTCGTACAATGACCATATACGTACATTGTCGTAATTGGTGAGCTGTTCGCGACCTTTTCCAACACCAGCAGAATCGAACTTTACATATTTACTGTGCTGTGTGTATTTGATGTTCTCTGTTCCCCGTTCTTTCACGTCCCTGTGTTTTCTTCTGTGCTTCTGAAGTTTTACACTAAACAAAAGTTACTCTGTCACTATAACAACAAGGTAAAACGCTAGGACATTTAACAAAGCACGCTTTGGATAAGAAAAACCTTAATCCGCATCACTTACATGTGACCGCAGCTCAATGTTTCCAACAGCAGAAGAAATACAATAACTTTCATCTTGGTGTCAACATACAACAAAGCAGTGAGTTATTGAATAAATTATACCAAACTAATCCTGTGGCACAACGTTTTAATTTTATAAGCTATTGTGATCAGGAGAGACGAGATGCGAAACCCTTCGCGTTTCCAAGGATTGTGTGATGAACACGAAACAATGAACAACTTCATAAACAGAATCTTCGGCAATAAATGCACGGAAGTCGTTTCAGAAGTTGCTGATCTAGGAAGAAGTAAAATCCATTGTCTAGGTTTCTGTTTGCTCTCGCGTTGTTATTGTTGATACAGACCGGTGAGCTTCCAAGTATCTTTTCTAATCACAATCCTGAAACCGCATGTAAAAAAATTCTTTTCATCAACACGGTTCGGTTACAATACCGGTGTTTCGTGTTTCTCACACAAAAACAACTACGCATGATGAACGATACACAAAAAAATAAAATCACTAGGATGCGGATAAAACCTGTAAATGTTTGTAAATTGCAATGTTTAACCTTCCCATGGAGTTACTAAACCTTAACAAGCAAATGCATTAGATTCACCACACGATTCATACCGTCTTTCGAAATAGAACGCTGTATAGATACTTTATTTCTGCCGATCAGTTGCAGCGACTGCTAATGTGTAAAAATGGAGCAACATGTTTGTGTTTTTTCTATATTAAGGGGTATAGCTTTAGTTCAAAATTAACAGCCAGAGCAAGGTGTGTTTTTTCCCAAACAATGATAATTAAAACAACAACACACCCAAGAGATTCGTTCAATCTTTTAGTATTCCGATGCACGTAAACGCAACCATTCATGCGATACATGGTCAGAATCGCACGTCCTGGACTAACACGCATGAAAAGTGTTTTTCCAAATTTACCAGAGAGGCCAATAAATGAACCCTACTGGAAGAAGACCCAAACAATATACCCCGTGAAACCGCATATAGCTCCTGTAGCACAGCTGGCAAAGCGTTGGGCCCTGGGTTACGAAGCCTGTAAACCTAAGGATCCCAAAACGATAGCTACGATCGCCAAGTAAAGACTTACGCAGCTGGGAGATCATGCAATTGTGTGAAACATTACTTTGTTCTTGTTTGTCTTGGTTTATTCTTTCCAAACATTCTTCGAATTAAATCTGGTTTAGTGTTAAACCAAAAAGCATCAAATTATCTACAGTGTAACATTTACAACAGTTAATGATATTACTTAATTCACACATGATGTATTTAAAGTTACATGAACAAATATTTCATATAATTGCAAAAAAGGAAGCTAAGAAAATTCCTGAACAAAGTTTTGTTGACTTTAAACCTGACAGGAGGAGGTTTTAATCGTGGCTTCCTGCGAACAGTTGAACAATACGAACCTAGAGTCAACAAATGGAAATATGTTTCTCCCCTCATATCCTCGTCGCCATCACTCTGCTTGTGTTATTGATGGGAGGATTTATGTTGTGGGTGGATTGAGGTGAGGTTCACGTTTTGATTTTTTTAGTAGCAATTTTGACGTCACTGTAACATTTGTTACTCATAATTTGTGGTTACTGGGATAATAAATGTAAGTGTGGGATTGTCGCAAAGCCGACTATTATTAGCCTGACTAGTAATTTCGGATGAAACGTAAACTTTACTAAATAACACTAGCAATGATATTACAGAACATGTGTGTTGTTGTCATTTAAGTGAGTAAGAATTTCCTGATGTGTAACTAAACACACATTTATTTTGGTTGTATTTAGGAGTTACGGTAATCCACTCACATCAGTTGAAGTTTACGATCCAACCTCAGATGTCTGGACACATGCTTTTGATCTTGACAAACCAGTTTTTGATGCGACTGTTGTTGTTGTTTAAGATGTGTGTGCAGTCGACAAACCGGCGTCAATGTTCGGTTTTAAACTCAGTGATTTTTAGCATGCGGGTTGCAATGTATATGTCATGTGTTCGTGGGTGGTTTTCTTGCCATGTAGTTACAATTGTTGAAATTTTTCTTCCTTATAGAGGCCCTGTCATAATTTCCGTAAATTTGTTTCTCAGCCTAGCTGTTACCTCCAATAGCGTAATATCACTAACAATCTGCATGCAATGAAAACATAAGCACGTTTAGATGGGAAAACTATGCACACAAGTCCAAAGCTCACGTGTTATTTCCAGGACACTACTCTAAAAAAACAAGCAAAAATATTCAAAATAGGCACGCTGTTAAGTCTGCGTATTCTAAGTTTTGCGCGCCCTGTCGGTTGCATACGCAACCTAACGGACAAGTCGGCCCTGCGTCTTGTATTATCACCATCCTTTTCATTGATTTGAACCACTCAAAATCATTAATTCGCGTTCAGCAAACATGTCTGCTTCCTCATTGCTTTCCTCTGTTTCAATTTTACGAAGACGTTCGGCAAGGAAAAGGTAATTTTTCCTAATTCAATTATTTCATGTTGGAGGCTGTTGATGTAGCAGAAACTTGACCAACTCCTGGTTTATATCATTAACATGTGGCTTCAAGTTAAAGTCAAAAGCAATTCACCCTCCAGACAATGTGATTTGTTTTCAATGTATTTTGTCTGTTTGTAAAGATTCAATATGACGCAATCATTTTTTTGCATTTTTTGTACCTTCTTTCAAAAGTACAGGTAATGTCAATTCTCGAACTCGCGTTAAAGAGCAACGTTGTGGAAAAGTCCATGATATGTGCTTAGAGTCTGAGATACAAAAAAATACCACACCTCGGACTTCTTTGGCAACGTCGAGTATGTGGTGATGTTGCAAAAACAAAACTACTCTTGATTCAAACCTGAACAATTCCATTAATTTTATGGTGCATTCGACAAAATTATAATATAACGACGTCGTCATCACAACCTCACCGGCTTTTCGTAACTAACTTTTTGCCCACCTTCAGTTCATTTGTGACGTCACCGTTTAATCTACGTTTATTTCAACCAACTAATCTAAGTCGAAGAAACTTCAATGAAAACATTCACACAAAACATCGGTATTTACATTGAAATAATATACAGTCTCCCGAACAAGGAATGCAGGACTTCCTCATTTACATCATTCAAGCGTCTTGCGTTCATTCGGGATCAGGGTATTCTCGGAAATCTTGGTTCAATTGAGCGAACCCCACACGATCATTGGCGTAGTCGAAAGTGGTGTAGTAATTTCCAAGGAAGACGTCGCCGATGAGCCAAGCATTCAAATCCATTATTGCCCCGAAACCAAGGAGACATGCTGTCGGCTCCTGCGACATATCGACTCACCGTAAAATCTTTTGTATTCAATACAAAATGTCTCTTCTGGCAAACAATATTTATATATAACTCATCAGCATCCTTTGACATTATATAAACATATTAGGTGTTATATCTTCTCGACCGATGTATCTGCTCCAGTTGGTTTAACACCGAAGTAATACCATTTACCTTTAATATGTACTGCTCAGGTGTGAGTACGTAGTCGATGCCTGACAGCGTGATGGTTACATTCGGCAGTGTTGGAATCGTTGCGCAGGAAATCACACCATAGTCATTAGCTCCAAGAATAGTTCTAATCTTTCCGATTTCATGCTGAAATACAAAAATAAATGCACTCTCCACAACGATTACGGCGTTGCAGCCACCGACGCAAAATTGTGCGTCATCGTCTTTGCCAATCCTCATACCGTCCACTGCAATTGCCCATTTGCCCTGCATTAAAATGATATGGATCTCAATCATACATTGACTTATAATTGAGAAACATACATCTTGGACAGTATGATAGTTGAATTCTCCAGTGAATCTTGTGGGATCCACACCGCCCAAGTACAACTCTCCACCATCACGTTTAAACGGATCCCTAAAAGCGAACGTCATTCAAAATGTTACAATAACTACATATTGTATATAGTATGCTACTTGACCTGTTTAAATACAATGAGAATTGATTCCATGGCACTACTCCCTGCACATACATTTGGCCAAACACATTTAGCCCATTTTCAAAAGATGTTTCAGGATATCCAATTCCTAGGCAACCATCAAATTGAGCTTCAGCGTAAGTGTCACTATAAATCCTGATTGCTTCAACAAAAGTTTGGTTAAAACTCTTCACGCCACCGATCTAAAATGTATGGGGATATTTCATCAACTGTTTTGCCAATGTGCAATGGGTTATAATTGTTGAGTTTACGCAGATCCATAGATTTAAGCCTATAAGTTTTATGTTTCAAGAAGGAAAGAAACATTCAAAGTTTAACGTCAAACGAAATGCTTTTGTTGTTTTACAAAGTGTCTCAAACAAATGTTTTAAATATCGGAATCGGCAAGGAAATGTCGCGATAACAATGGGCAATCCGGGAAATAATCCTGCAGCTACAGGAATATTGTTATAATATTATTGAGTTGTGTCTTTCGGATAAAAACTAATTTAACTTTGCTTCAATCGCGTAAAAAAAATCGCTTCATCATCTCACCATTAGCACGTCCTGGCCAACTAAACCAATAACTACACCTTCATGATGTTTCAATCCATTTGTAGTATAGGTTAAAGATGCCGTGCTGTTGTATTTGCGATGTCTTGCTGCAGAAGATTAGTTGTAGGTATTTAAAAATGGTTTAGTGTTTGCATTGCAAACGAATTAACAAAACAGATGATCTTACCACAAGCAACATCGGATCTTCTGCATTTAATTGATGGCAACCAAAAAAATGAAGACCATGTGGTAATTTGCACAGCGAACAACTGAGGGGGCGTCCCTATTTCGATCTCTCCAACATATACGGTCTGAAAAAGCACTTGATAGTTTAATCTATTCGTACAATGACCATATACGTACATTGTCGTAATTGGTGAGCTGTTCGCGACCTTTTCCAACACCAGCAGAATCGAACTTTACATATTTACTGTGCTGTGTGTATTTGATGTTCTCTGTTCCCCGTTCTTTCACGTCCCTGTGTTTTCTTCTGTGCTTCTGAAGTTTTACACTAAACACAAGTTACTCTGTCACTATAACAACAAGGTAAAACGCTAGGACATTTACAATTCGCGCAGCATTTCCGTAAATATGTGACAAAGCACGCTTTGGATAGGAAAAACCTTAATCCGCATCACTTACATGTGACCGCAGCTCAATGTTTCCAACAGCAGAAGAAATACAATAACTTTCATCTTGGTGTCAACATACAACAAAGCAGTGAGTTATTGAATAAATTATACCAAACTAATCCTGTGGCACAACGTTTTAATTTTATAAGCTATTGTGATCAGGAGATACGAGATGCGAAACCCTTCGCGTTTCCAAGGATTGTGTGATGAACACGAAACAATGAACAACTTCATAAACAGAATCTTCGGCAATAAATGCACGGAAGTCGTTTCAGAAGTTGCTGATCTAGGAAGAAGTAAAATCCATTGTCTAGGTTTCTGTTGCTCTCGCGTTGTTATTGTTGATACAGACCGGTGAGCTTCCAAGTATCTTTTCTAATCACAATCCTGAAACCGCATGTAAAAAATTTCTTTTCATCAACACGGTTCGGTTACAATACCGGTGTTTCGTGTTTCTCACACAAAAACAACTACGCAGATGAACGATACACAAAAAAATAAAATCACTAGGATGCGGATAAAACCTGTAAATGTTTGTAAATTGCAATGTTTAACCTTCCCATGGAGTTACTAAACCTTAACAAGCAAATGCATTAAATTCACCACACGATTCATATCGTCTTTCGAAATAGAACGCTGTATAGATACTTTATTTCTGCCGATCAGTTGCTGCGACTGCTAATGTGTAAAAATGAAGCAACATGTTTGTGTTTTTTCTTTAACTATTATAAGGGGTATAGCTTTAGTTCAAAATTAACAGCCAGAGCAAGGTGTGTTTTTTCCCAAACAATAATAATTAAAATAACAACACACCCAAGAGATTCGTTCAATCTTTTAGTATTCCGATGCACGTAAACGTTACCATTCATGCGATACATGGTCAGAATCGCACGTCCTGGACTAACACGCATGAAAAGTGTTTTTCCAAATTTTCCAGAGGCCAATAAATGAACCCTACTGAACGAAGTCTCAAACAAAAATTAAGTTTTGCCTTAATTTGATGTTTGACGCTAAACTATAGCATGAAGGCACAACCATAATTTCCGTAAATTTGTTTTTTATTCTGGCTGTTACCTCCAATAATATCACTAATAATCGGCATACAATGAACACATAAGAACGTTTAGAAGGAAAAACAAAGCGCACGAGTCCAAAGTAAGCACATTTCTTAGATTTAAGCTCTCATGTTATTTCCAGGACACTACTCTAAATAAACAAGTAAAAATATTTAAAACAGGCACGCTGTTAAGTCTGTGTATTTTTTCAATTTAAATTTTTCCAATTTAACGACGACATCCGGCAAGGTAATGGTAAATTGACGCAAAATGCTCATTGGTTGTGCGCTTGGGCAACTCCCTTAATCTGTAGTCGAGCTCTCGTCGAAACCAAATCAAAGCTTCAGAGTAATTATCACAAAAATAAAATCCGTCTGCTTCACCTTCCATTTTAAAATGTCTGTGTTTGTGTAAATTTTGGTTGCAATAAACTGAAAATCGATTCCCTATGAAATAAAATTGATTTCGGTCGTCAAGTTTTGACCCAGGTTATTTGTCACAAATCCGTCATACGTTTGGCCTTATTTTATTGCAACCGTGCGCATAAGATGTGAATATGCCCGTTTTGTCCTTTATCGCCGTCCTCGCAGCCACTTTATATGGCCATCTCCTATTATACAATTACATCGCAAGCAATCTACATCACCGTATATTATACCAATTCATCGCAACCCATGGTATTTAAATTTTTCAAAGCATTTTTCACAACCTTTTGCTTTTAGCAATAGTTGCATAATTCGCTAAGGCTGATGATCCACAACTCGCTCACAATAACGCACCTAAATGGAGATCGTCTATTTTGACGTCTAATCTCCTGCAATTTTGGTGAGTTGGCCGCCGTATTATGAAAGTTTTTGTGAGCCACATCAGTTAAAAAAGGTTGCGGGACAATAAATGTACTACACTGCTATTGTTTGAAAATGTGACAGCTTATAGCCTATATTCAATCCATGAAGTCTCTTTGTTCTGTAGAAACCATTCGTTCTTTTATTTATAAATGTTAGCCAGAATTCTTGCTGGCTGCGGAATCTGTTTCGCTATTCAGACTTCCGGTGGTACTGAAGGCCTTTGTTTAATATTTGCGCAAACCTGTGTAAGTGATTGTATGACCTTTGATGCCAACTATTGACAATAACAATGGGGTAGACTACAATTCAAAATGCCGTTTTCTTTATTTTAAGATATGTGCTATTCACTTTGTTGTTGTGTAATATCACCCGAACAATACCCTTTTCATCGTTGTTTTGTAATAATACCCTGCTTGACCTTCCACAAAACAAGAAACAGTCACAAAGGGTCATTATTAAGCCACTATTGGAAGTGTAGTTTGTCGTCGTGTTTGGTTTCTGAATTCTACCTTGGTATGACCTAGTAGTTAACAGAAGCCGGAACGCCCTTCCGTTTAGAAGCTAGTGGCTATGTCCCTAATTGTTAACTTAACCAACTTTGTTTTCTCATTTTAGGAAAACTTTACCCAGTCTTCAAACACTTCCAGCCTAGATGCGTTGTTTTTATCTAGCCTACATTTAATTATTAACATCCCAAATACTTTTATCCTTGCACAATTTTTATCCGACCGGAGAAGAACAGTTTTGGCCTTTACTTTACTGTATGGCTATATGTTCCAAAGTGTACATCAATGTTAAGATTTTCATTAATAACCACGATAATTGCAACCAAACAAATTCAAACGCCACTGCTGTATTAATTAGTGGAAGTGCAAAAACTTTTTATCCGAAAGAGAACCCAACCTCCTAAGCAAGGAACATTTTTTTATAAAAAGAGTAAACAGCAATTCATTTACATGCAGTAGTTTTTCCTATTTTTCAAAAAGCTTAACTCCAAAACAAGATTTACTCATTGAAGCAATATAAACAACCAGTTGATAAGACAGTGCTGTTTTACATGGTTATAATTCCAATTTTCTAGAATGGTTATAGCTGTAATATATTTACACCGAATTCCATCACTTTTTTACAGGTGTGTCTCAATCATCTGTCTCAGTTTGGTTTCATTTGCACCACTGAGCCGATCAATCTGTTAAGTGTACAAAAGAAAGGTTTATGCAAGTCTGTACAAAAAATATATATTTCATTTGTGTTAGGTCTGAGTACATCACAACCTGTAAACAAACCATCAGGAAAACAAACAACCAAAAAACATGAATTTTAATTGATTATACTATTATACAATATTAAAAATGCTATAAGTACATACATGCTGACCTACAACAACAAAAACAAGTGAAATCTGGTTTGTTTTTTACATTTAAAACCAGTTGTGATCATATTAATGCAAGTTGTGTATTTCAGTGTCAGTATAGTTAGATTTTGTGGAAAGTGTGAACCATAATATGCCTTGACATAAATAGCCACAGCTAGTATTGAGGTTTTTGTAACAATAATTAATAAAATTATACATACAAATATGGGTAATTGATTATATACGTTTACATAAAATGTAAATTGACCAGCTGCAAACACTGCATGCACAAAATTGCCCCTGCAACATCATTTCACAAATTGGCATTTAAACCGTACCGGTATACTTGTGTGTTTTTACTCATAATTTATGGTTACTGGGATAATAAATGTAAGTGTGGGATTCTAGCAAAGCCGACTATTATTAGCCTGACTAGTAATTTCGGATGAAACGTAAACTTTACTAATGAACACTAGCAATGATATTACAGAACATGTGTGTTGTTGTCATTTAAGTGAGTAAGAGTTTCCTGATCTGTAACTAAACACACATTTATTTTGGTTGTATTTAGGAGTTACGGCAATCCACTCACATCAGTTGAAGTTTACGATCCAACCTCAGATGTCTGGACACATGCTTTTGATCTTGACAAACCAGTTTTTGATGCGACTGTTGTTGTTGTTTAAGATGTGTCTGCAGTGGACAAACCGGCGTCAATGTTCGGTTTTAAACTCAGTGATTTTTAGCATGCGGGTTGCAATGTATATGTCATGTGTTCGTGGGTGGTTTTCTTGCCATATGTTGTTACAATTGTTGAAATTTTTGTTCCTTACTGGACGAAGGCATGAATAAAAATTAAGTACTTGCTTTCATTTGATCTTTGACAGTGACATGCTTATAGAGGCCCCGTCATAATTTCCGTAAATTTGTTTCTCAGCCTAGCTGTTACCTCCAATAACGTAATATCACTAATAATCGGCATGCAATGAAAACATAAGCACGTTTAGATGGGAAAACTATGCACACAAGTCCAAAGCTCTCGTGTTATTTCCAGGACACTACTCTAAAAAAACAAGCAAAAATATTCAAAATTGGCACGCTGTTAAGTCTGCGTATTCTAAGTTTTGCGCGCCCTGGCGGTTGCCTACTCAACCTAACGGACAAGTCGGCCCTGCATCTTGTATTATCACCATCCTTTTCATTGATTTGAACCACTCAAAATCATTAATTCGCGTTCAGCAAACATGTCTGCTTCCTTATTGCTTTTCTCTGTTCCAATTTTACGAAGACTTACGGCAAGGAAAAGGTAATTTTTCCTAATTCAATTATTTCATGTTGGAGGCTGTTGATGTAGCAGAAACTTGACCAACTCCTGGTTTATATCATTAACATGTAGCTTCAAGTTAAAGTCAAAAGCAATTCACCCTCTAGACAATGTGGTTTGTTTTCAATGTATTTTGTCTGTTTGTAAAGATTCAGTATGATGTAATCATTTTTTTTGCATTTTTTGTACCTTCTTTCAAAAATACAGAGAATGCCAATTCTCGAACTCGCGTTGAAGAGCAACGTTGTGGAATCGAAGTCCATGATATATGGTTAGAGTCTGAGATACCAAAAAATATCACACCTCGGACTCCTTTGGCAACGTCGAGTATGTAGTGATGTTTTGAAAACAAAACTACTCTTGATTTAAACCTGAACAATTCCATTAATTTTATGGCGCATTCGACAAAATTATAATATAACGACGTCGTCATCACAACCTCACCGGCTTTTCGTAACTAACTTTTTGCCCACCTGCAGTTCATTTGTGACGTCACCGTTAATTCTACGTTTATTTCAACCAACTAATCTAACCCAGATAACATTTTTTGATCGGCATTACGTTGGTCTTACGGTTGGTTTTAATCGGCCCAACTTCATCGGTACAACGTTGGAGTAATGTGTTTTTGCTCATCGGCCCATGGTAGGCTGCCAGTTGGCGCAAACCTTGGACCAACCTCGGCCCAACTATTCTTTGAACATCAATTGGAACAACCAACGTGCCCCCAACTATCAACAGTAATGCCTCAAACTTTCGCCATCGTCGAACCAACATTAGCAAACAATCATAATTGCCTACAACGGGCCAACAACAGCACACAACGTATTGTTGCAACAAAATTTATTAAAAACGAATAATCCCAGTCTCTTTGGGGATCACGGCAAAGATGTGTCTGTAATAAAATGCAAAAAATAATAAGACTTATCCATTGACAATCAAAAAGTTTAATTTACTTACTTAGAGTAATAGGTACATTTGAGTGTACTTATTTTACTGAAATCAGAGAGATTACATTTAAATTATTCAAGATGAAACATGAATTCAAATCCAATGCACACAATATTAGGCAGACAGGCAAGTTGAAAGTGACAAATTGTATTACATAGTTTTTTACAAACTGGTAATGACCTGCACTTTCATTGAGCTCGTTAATCAACTTTTTTCTTTCTCTCTCTTTCCGCCCCCCACCTCTGTCTTTAGCGAAGCGCAGCCAATCTTTAATAATATCATCAATCTCAGCACCTGTTGCTGTAGCTGTTCGGTGATTTTTCCGAACAGCATCTACAAAAAATAATTATTGGTAATATTAGGTGAACATTTAACAAAGCAGTCTCTGTAGATTTCGGTCCACTATGTTTTGCTATGTTCTTACTTTGGACAACTCTATGCAGCTTCAGAAGTAAGAAGGGTCGCTTTGAACCTTTACCCTTCATATTAAATTGTTGTGCTACAGTATTCGCCAAAAGGTGGCACATGATATTTCTGGTTGTGTTTGCCACATCTTTTCCGCCTATGCTGCCGAGGAATGATGTCTAAATTTGTACAAGCAACAAATACATCATTTAATAACAGAAGTGCCACTGTAAAAGTAGAGTTGGATATTTGAATACACAATTGCCCTCTACTAACAATTTTATGTCTAGCATGCACACAACATTATGGATGATGAGAGTTTAGCATTGTTTTTATTTGCCGCTAAACCATTATAAACTATATGATAAACTTACCAGCTGTTTTTCTGTTTTACTGTCACATAAAAGTTCTTCAACAGTGTTTACAGTTTCCATTTTGTCCAAAGGAAGTTCAATTCCAGGTGGCAGTAATACCTCCGACAGTGAATTGGCATTGGTCAATGATCGAATAAGAGATGTGTTATTTGAAATTTGTAACTTTATTTGCTCCAAACTGGCAAGAATCTTTTTTTCAACAGCTGTAAACATGTCAAGGTACCAATTATAAACACTTTTTAAAAAAAATTTAAATCGCTTACTTGTGGGTGTTGTGTAATTAGGCCTACCAGCATTTCTGTGTGTGGGGGCAGTTTTGCTTTTCAAGTGCCTTCTTGTCGATTCAATTGATGATGATGGGGAAACCTCGATAGTTTCATCAGATGAGCTTAAAATTCGGTGTCTCTCTGAGGTAACTACTTCATTGTTAAGCAGTTGCTCTCTTAATTGACTTTCTGTAACAGCACTGCTTGTCCTTAACAGCGGAATAACTGGTGCAGAACGCTTTTTAGGGTGGGGCAATTCATCTTCAGAGTCTTCATCATCATATCGGATGACTGGTCTAAACAAACAATTTAAAGTGATGACAGATATGTGGGTATGATATATAGTATCCGCATACACACACTGCAGCAGTTTATCTTTTAATACAAACTATGCCAACATCCTCTTGCCTCTTTTTACGCTTTGCTCTTGGAGTGTGGTCTGTATCCGTTTGAAGATCAGAGAAGTCTTCAGCCAACTTTAATTTCTCACGTGCTTTTAAATACGAATCTGCGCATAAATAACATTAAAATGGGCTAAATGTAAAAAAAAAACTTTATGACTAACCAGTTTGGTACATTATTCTTTCGATGCCATACTTGGGCCAGGATGGAAGTGCATGTATTTGATTTTTTACAGCTTTGGTAATTTTTGCATTATCTTGAAATGGAGGCCAGCGGCAGCACTGACCCTCATTTTCCAACCATGATTGTGGAATTATTTCCACACCATCATGCTGGGAGAATTCAACTACAGCATACATTTCAGTTGCTCTCTCAAGAAATCTGCAACAATAAAAAAAATGGCATCAACATGCATAGTTAATAAGCAGCTATGACCTATTATGTAAATATTTACATAGTTAAACACAGATACCATAGTATTTTAGGGGGGGTTTATGGCATTATCCCCACATATGTATAGTTTTGATAAGACTTTAAAAAAGTCAAAAACAGCCGGGACTATAAAGTCTAATGAAACAATAGAAACACCATGGTGACCCAAAACACAATCTCAAAATCAAATTCTCAAGAGTAATAAAGCATTAAATGAGTGGAAATAATATACTGCAATAATACTTTGAACAGTGTATTTAGACTTCAAAATCAATTTTGCAAGTAAAAGCAATTTGCATCCAAAAATTTAAACTAATACAAAAAGAAACCTAAATCCAGCAGCAAAATGTCACTAAAGCTCTGGAAGAACAAAATATCCATTGTTGCAGGGAAGACGAACAAACTTGTGCTCAATTTCAGATAGCAGGGCAGTTTGCCATTTTCCAGACATACAGCAAACATAATAAGCTCCAAAATTAGCTGAAGTTGCAGGATAAGAATAAAAATGTTTAGGATCAATAAAATTTTCATACACAAACACCAAATTTTTACTGTCATGTGGTGACACCAGTATATTACGGATTAGGGAAACTTGACCATTAATTCTAAAACAATTATCTCTTTCATGCAGACCAATCGTGTACTGAGGAAATTGCAGTTTTTTGTATTGTAGCATATTACAATCACATTCGGCGGGCAAAGGACCATTGCTATGTTGGTGAAGAAATTTTACTGGTTTTTCGCTGCTTGGTGGAGTTAAACTTTGCTCAGAAAGGCGTCGTAGAACTTGTTGCAGTGGAGACTGTGGTTTACGAACCATTTTCTTTAAGGATTGTAAATAGTTTTCAAAAGGAAATGATGAGAATGTATCAAGAGGACCATGAATTCTAGCATCTTCACTGATGTGTATTAAACTGTGTACATTATACACAATGCTGTCAGCTCCATATAAGGCAGAATAGTGCTGAACAAAAGCTGTTAGCAATTTGTGTGCGTAATCACGTAGTGTAAGTAAATTTGGACTTGCAAGTATCAATATTCCGACATGTAAAAGCATGAAGTTTTTGTACACATCAGGATCCAAAATATCAATTAACACAACTGGGCCAGTATACAGCAAAAACTGACGAAATTCTGTTGCCTTCCATCTTTCAAACTCATTTAAACCTCTGGGTCGCCGGGCAAATTCACTGGGTATATACTGCCGTAAAGACACCAAGGACTCAGATATACTTTTTATATGTCGACTACTGACTCGCATTGGCAATGGGCCTTTTGACCATAAAAATATTAAGCGCTTCATTACACCCAAGCACACTGAATGCATATAATCCAAAGGAAAGTTGGAGACCATTCCGATATCAAGTGACAAAAGCGGTGACTTGGACATATGGTGTTCTTCATCTATCATATCTTTAAAAGAAGAATCTGTTCTCAGTTCTGCATGCTGTTGAAAGGTCATTCTATGATTTATCCAAGTGCCATGATCCGTGCACTTGTCACAACCTGCATATCCATTGTGTTGCTTAACACATTTGACCACTGACCGAGCCGGGGCATCACATATAACTGCTGATAAAATAACACTGTACTGCCTGTTGCTAAACAGTAGACCATCTTTCTGAATGGATGTCATATCATTGATAAAGTCCTCAAGATAGGCACTAATTGGTTTTGGTTTTGTCAGGCCATGGTAAATGCCAATAAGAAATGGTTTTTTGTTTGAAAAATCCCTTAACATTCCCAAAATGGGCCAAAATTGATCATTGGTACTTTTAAACAGTGGAAGCCCGTCAATATTTATTTGCAGTCTTAAAGTGCTGCCACATTCAGGCAAAAAAGAAACCTGTTTTAACTCTTCACAAATACGTGTACCAATTCCAAAGTGGTAATATTCCCCATTTGAAATTTTTTTTGTTTTGTATGATGTACATGTGCCCAGCAATGTGCGCGGATCTTTGGGAAGGTCAGGAAGTTTTACTCTTAAAATACTCAACAAAGAATGTAATGCACATTGGGTAATTTTGCAGGAAGTTGCCCACAAAGCAATTTCAGCCTGCAAGTTGAAATTATCAGCATCATTTTTAAAACCCAGGTCTATAGAAAGCATATTATCATCTGAATGTTTCTCTTCAACTGACTCATTGTCACTTGAACTTGCACTAACATCATAAGTAGAATGGTTTAAACTACTACCACTACTTTCCAAACAACAATCATCATTTTCATTAGAATCCAAAATTTGAGGATGGAGATTTGGGGAAGCTTCGTTTTGTGAAGCAATTTCCATACAGCACTCTTGAACTTTTTGCTTAACTTTACGTCGAATTGTCCAATACGATTTTTCTCTTGGAACCATTATCATTACAAAATAACACACTTAGTTTTTTATTGCAGTTGTACAACCACATATAACAATTGTTGAATTTTACTAAATCTGAATACATGCAGCTTTGTTTAAAAAAGCATACAAAATAAGACCAACCAAAAAGAACCTGGTAAATTTAAACTTTGACATACAATTTTTAATGGCCAATGTTTCTAAGAGAACAAGGCAAATGCACCAACAGTGGCACAGCACAAAATTTGCTACAATATATAATAGCTAGAAGAAAGTGTAGCCAAGATTGGTTCCAATGTATAGCATAGCAAATATTTTGTTGGCTTTTCTGTACCATGTGCATCTTTTTGTCACCTTCTTTTTACATTAATTGGTCATCATTAATATACACTAATATATTACAAAACGGCAGAGTATAGCACATTTATACATTAATTAAAAACTTCCATTTACATGAAGTTAACAAAAATTTAACATAGTTTTAATGCCAACCTTCGTCGTTGCTTTTGTCCACCGAAAGGAAAGAAAGGGCGCGAAATCGAATGACGAGGCGTGCAACTCATAGAAATCATAAATTGTCTAAATGCTTTGAAAATTTCATTGCCGCAAAGCATTTTTTAATCGAAAAAAACGCTATTTACGGCGCCTAAACAAAATTTGTTGCTAGTTTTACTTTGTAGTAACTATTTCCAAAATGATAAAAGTCAAACCACTAAAAACCAAACTGTTTGGTCGGAAAAAAACCTTACGTCTAAAAATTTATACTTCATTGTGTTAAAAGACTTTGTAGTAAATATTGTACACAACTGCGTATATCACATCAAGTCGCACAAAAATTTTAACAACAAAATGTGATACATATAGTGCCAACATTGGCGCGCTGCAACAGAAAATCTACGACAAAGCGCCATCGTTGGGGAAATGCTAGTGAGTTTGTGTATAGACTTCAAACAGTTCGACCAAATAAACACCCATGGATTTCTAATTCCTTTACATATCAACCAATTTTACGAAATTCAAGGAAATTTTGACTTTGAATACTAACAGTTTACCAACGTTTGTCCAATTATATATTTAGACGATTAGCCAACGCCAACCAAAAAGGTGTTGGCCAACGGTTACCCAACTAAGCCTTGCTATCTGGGAAGTCGAAGAAACTTCAATGAAAACGTTTACACAAAACATCGGTATTTACATTGAAATAATATACAGTCTCCCGCACAAGGAATGCAGGACTTCCTCATTTACATCATTCAAGCGTCCAGCTTTCATTCGGGATCAGGGTATTCTCGGAATCTTGGTTCAATTGAGCGAACCCCACACGATCATTGGCGTAGTCGAAAGTGGTGTAGTAATTTCCAAGGAAGACGTCGCCGATGAACCAAGTCATCATATCTATTACTGCCCCGAAACCAATAAGACATTCTGTCGGCTCCTGTGACATATCGCCTCACCGTAAAATCTTTGTATTTAATACAAAATGTCTCTTCTGGCAAACAATACAATATGTATAACTTATCAGCACCGTTCAACATTATATAAACATATTAGGTGTTATAATTTCTCGACAGATATATCTACTCCAGTTGGTTTGACACCGAAGTAATACCATTTACCTTTAATATGTACTGCTCAGGTGTGAGTATGTAGTTGATGCCTGACAGCGTGATGGTTACATTCGGCAGTTTTGGAATCGTTGCGCAGGAAATCACACCATAGTCATTAGCTCCAAGAATAGTTCTAATCTTTCCGATTTCATGCTGAAATACATAAATACATGGATACCCCACAACGATTACGGCGTTGCAGCCACCGACACAAAATTGTGCGTCATCTTCTTTTCCAATCCTCATACCGTCCATGGCAATTTCCCATGCCCCCTGCATTATAGTGATATGGATTACAATCATACTTGTGAGTTATATTTGACAAACATACATTTTGGACAGTATGGTAGTTGAATTCTCCAGTGAATCTTGTGGGATCCACACCGCCCAAGTACAACTCTCCACCATCACGTTTAAACGGATCCCTAAAAGCGAATGTCATTCAAAATGTTACAATAACTACATATTGTATATAGTATGCTACTTGACCTGTTTAAATACAATGAGAATTGATTCCATGGCACTACTCCCTGCACATACATTTGGCCAAACACATTTAGCCCATTTTCAAAAGATGTTTCCTAGGCAACCATCAAATTGAGCTTCAGAGTAAGTGTCACTATAAATCCTGATTGCTTCAACAAATGTTTGGTTAAAACTCTTCACGCCACCGATCTAAAATGTATGGGGATATTTCATCAACTGTTTTGCCAATGTGCAATGGGTTATATTTGTTGATTTTGCGCAGATCCATAGATTTAAGCCTATAAGTTTTACGTTTTAAGAAGGAAAGAAAGATTCAAAGTTTAACGTCAAACGAAATGCTTTTGTTGTTTGACAAAGTGTCTCAAACAAATGTTTTAAATATCGGAATCGACAAGGAAATGTCGCGATAACAATGGGCAATCCGGGAAATAATCCTGCAGCTACAGGAATATTGTTATAATATAATTGAGTTATATCTTTCGGATAAAAACTAATTTAACTTTGCTTCAATCGCGTACAAAAAATCGCTTCATCATCTCACCATTAGCACGTCCTGGCCAACTAAACCACTAACTACACCTTCATGATATTTCAATCCATTTGTAGTGTAGGTTAAAGATGCCGTGCTGTTGTATTTGCGATGTCTTGCTGCAGAAGATTAGTTGTAGGTATTTAAAAATGGTTTAGTGTTTGCATTGCAAACGAATTAACAAAACAGATGATCTTACCACAAGCAACATCGGATCTTCTGCATTTAATTGATGGCAACCAAAAAAATGAAGACCATGTGGTAATTTGCACAGCGAACAACTGAGGGGGCGTCCCTATTTCGATCTCTCCAACATATACGGTCTGAAAAAGCACTTGATAGTTTAATCTATTCGTACAATGACCATATACGTACATTGTCGTAATTGGTGAGCTGTTCGCGACCTTTTCCAACACCAGCAGAATCTAACTTTACATATTTACTGTGCTGTGTGTATTTGATGTTCTCTGTTCCCCGTTCTATCACGTCCCTGTGTTTTCTTCTGTGCTTCTGAAGTTTTACACTAAACAAAAGTTACTCTGTCACTATAACAACAAGGTAAAACGCTAGGACATTTACAATTCGCGCAGCATTTCCGTAAATATGTGACAAAGCACGCTTTGGATAGGAAAAACCTTAATCCGCATCACTTACATGTGACCGCAGCTCAATGTTTCCAACAGCAGAAGAAATACAATAACTTTCATCTTGGTGTCAACATACAACAAAGCAGTGAGTTATTGAATAAATTATACCAAACTAATCCTGTGGCACAACGTTTTAATTTTATAAGCTATTGTGATCAGGAGAGACGAGATGCGAAACCCTTCGCGTTTCCAAGGATTGTGTGATGAACACGAAACAATGAACAACTTCATAAACAGAATCTTCGGCAATAAATGCACGGAAGTCGTTTCAGAAGTTGCTGATCTAGGAAGAAGTAAAATCCATTGTCTAGGTTTCTGTTGCTCTCGCGTTGTTATTGTTGATACAGACCGGTGAGCTTCCAAGTATCTTTTCTAATCACAATCCTGAAACCGCATGTAAAAAATTTCTTTTCATCAACACGGTTCGGTTACAATACCGGTGTTTCGTGTTTCTCACACAAAAACAACTACGCAGATGAACGATACACAAAAAAATAAAATCACTAGGATGCGGATAAAACCTGTAAATGTTTGTAAATTGCAATGTTTAACCTTCCCATGGAGTTACTAAACCTTAACAAGCAAATGCATTAAATTCACCACACGATTCATACCGTCTTTCGAAATAGAACGCTGTATAGATACTTTATTTCTGCCGATCAGTTGCAGCGACTGCTAATGTGTAAAAATGGAGCAACATGTTTGTGTTTTTTCTATATTATGGGGTGTAGCTTTAGTTCAAAATTAACAGCCAGAGCAAGGTGTGTTTTTTCCCAAACAATGATAATTAAAACAACAACACACCCAAGAGATTCGTTCAATCTATTAGTATTCAGATGCACGTAAACGTAACCCTTCATGCGATACATGGTCAGAATCGCAAGTCCTGGACTAACACGCATGAAAAGTGTTTTTCCAAATTTACCAGAGAGGCCAATAAATAAACCCTACTGGAAGAAGACCCAAACAATATACCCCGTGAAACCGCATAGCTCCTGTAGCACAGCTGGCAAAGCGTTGGGCCCTGGGTTACGAAGCCTGTAAACCTAAGGATCCCAAAACGATAGCTACGATCGCCAAGTAAAGACTTACGCAGCTGGGAGATCATGCAATTGTGTGAAACATTACTTTGTTCTTGTTTGTCTTGTTGTTGATTTATTCTTTCCAAACATTCTTCAAATTAAATCTGGTTTAGTGTTAAACCAAAAAGCATCAAATTATCTATAGTGTAACATTTACAACAGTTAATGATATTACTTAATTCACACATGATGTATTTAAAGTTACATGAACAAACATGTCACTTAAATGCAAAACAGGAAGCTAAGAAAATTCCTGAACAAAGTTTTGTTGACTTTAAACCTGACAGGAGGAGGTTTAAATCGTGGCTTCCTGCAAACAGTTGAACAATACGAACCTAGAGTTAACAAATGGAAATATGTTTCTCCCCTCCTATATCCTCGTCGCCATCACTCTGCTTGTGTTATTGATGGGAGGATTTATGTTGTGGGTGGATTGAGGTGAGGTTCACGTTTTGATTTTTTTAGTAGCAATTTTGACGTCACTGTAACGTTTGTTACTCATAATTTATGGTTACTGGGATAATAAATGTAAGTGTGGGATTGTCGCAAAGCCGACTATTATTATCCTGACTACTAATTTCGGAAGAAAATAAACTTTACTAATGAATACTAGGAATGATAATATACAGAACATGTGTGTTGTTGTCATTTAAGTGAGTAAGAATTTTCTGATGTGTAACTAAACACACATTTACTTTGGTTGTATTTAGGAGTTACGGTAATCCACTCACATCAGTTGAAGTTTACGATCCAACCTCAGATGTCTGGACACATGCTTTTGATCTTGACAAACCAGTTTTTGATGCGACTGTTGTTGTTGTTTAAGATGTGTCTGCAGTCGACAAACCGGCGTCAATGTTCGGTTTTAAACTCAGTGATTTTGAACATGCGGATTGCAATGTATATGTCATGTGTTCGTGGGTGGTTTTCTTGCCATATGTTGTTACAATTGTTGAAATTTTTGTTCCTTACTGGACGAAGGCATGAAGAAAAATTAAGTACTTGCTTTCATTTGATCTTTGACGGTGACATGCTTATAGAGGCCCCGTCATAATTTCCGTAAATTTGTTTCTCAGCCTAGCTGTTACCTCCAATAACGTAATATCACTAATAATCTGCATGCAATGAAAACATAAGCACGTTTAGATGGGAAAACTATGCACACAAGTCCAAAGCTCTCGTGTTATTTCCAGGACACTACTCTAAAAAAACAAGCAAAAATATTCAAAATTGGCACGCTGTTAAGTCTGCGTATTCTAAGTTTTGCGCGCCCTGGCGGTTGCCTACTCAACCTAACGGACAAGTCGGCCCTGCGTCTTGTATTATCACCATCCTTTTCATTGATTTGAACCACTCAAAATCATTAATTCGCGTTCAGCAAACATGTCTGCTTCCTTATTGCTTTTCTCTGTTCCAATTTTACGAAGACATTTTGGAGTGGAGGCTGTTGTCCTGTTGGAGGCTGTTGATGTTATCAGAAACTTGACCAACTCCTGGTTTATATCATTAACATGTGGCTTCAAGTTAAAGTCAAAAGCAATTCACACTCCAGACAATGTGATTTGTTTTCAATGTATTTTGTCTGTTTGTAAAGATTCAATATGACGCAATCATTTTTTTTGCATTTTTTGTACCTTCTTTCAAAAGTACAGTTAATGTCAATTCTCGAACTCGCGTTAAAGAGCAACGTTGTGGAAAAGTCCACATTCACACAAAACATCGGTATTTACATTGAAATAATATACAGTCTCCCGTACAAGGAATGCAGGACTTCCTCATTTACATCATTCAAGCGTCTTGCGTTCATTCGGGATCAGGGTATTCTCGGAAATCTTGGTTCAATTGAGCGAACCCCACACGATCATTGGCGTAGTCGAAAGTGGTGTAGTAATTTCCAAGGAAGACGTCGCCGATGAGCCAACCATTCGTACCTATTACTGCCGCGAAATCAATGAAACATGCTGTCGGCTCCTGCGACATATCGACTCACCGTAAAATCTTTTGTATTCAATACAAAATGTCTCTTCTGGCAAACAATATTTATATATAACTTATCAGCATCCTTTAACATTATATAAACATATTAGGTGTTATATCTTCTCGACCGATATATCTACTCCAGTTGGTTTAACACCGAAGTAATACCATTTACCTTTAATATGTACTGCTCAGGTGTGAGTATGTAGTCGATTCCTGACAGCGTGATGGTTACATTCGGCAGTGTTGGAATCGTTGAGCAGGAAATCACATTATAGTCATTAGCTCCAAGAATAGTTCTAATCTTTTCGAGTTCATTCTGAAATACATAAATACATGGACCCTCCACAAAGATTGCGGCGTTGCAGCCACCGACGCAAAATTGTGCGTCATCGTCTTTGCCAATCCTCATACCGTCCACTGCAATTGCCCATTTGCCCTGCATTAAAATGATATGGATCTCAATCATACATTGACTTATAATTGACAAACATACATCTTGGACAGTATGATAGTTGAATTCTCCAGTGAATCTTGTGGGATCCACACCGCCCAAGTACAACTCTCCACCATCACGTTTAAACGGATCCCTAAAAGCGAACGTCATTCAAAATGTTACAATAACTACATATTGTATATAGTATGCTACTTGACCTGTTTAAATACAATGAGAATTGATTCCATGGCACTACTCCCTGCACATACATTTGGCCAAACACATTTAGCCCATTTTCAAAAGATGTTTCAGGATGTCCAATTCCTAGGCAACCATCAAATTGAGCTTCAGAGTAAGCGTCATTATAAATCCTGATTGCTTCAACAAATGTTTGGTTAAAACTCTTCACGCCACCGATCTAAAATGTATGGGGATATTTCATCAACTGTTTTGCCAATGTGCAATGGGTTATATTTGTTGAGTTTACGCAGATCCATAGATTTAAGCCTATAAATTTTACGTTTAAGGAAGGAAAGAAACATTCAAAGTTTAACGTCAAACGAAATGCTTTTGTTGTTTTACAAAGTGTCTCAAACAAATGTTTTAAATATCGGAATCGGCAAGGAAATGTCGCGATAACAATGGGCAATCCGGGAAATAATCCTGCAGCTACAGGAATATTGTTATAATATTATTGAGTTGTGTCTTTCGGATAAATACTAATTTAACTTTGCTTCAATCGCGTACAAAAAATCGCTTCATCATCTCACCATTAGCACGTCCTGGCCAACTAAACCACTAACTACAGCACCTTCAGCATGATATTTCAATCCATTTGTAGTATAGGTTAAAGATGCACTGCTGTTGTATTTGCGATGTCTTGCTGCAGAAGATTAGTTGTAGGTATTTAATAATGGTTTAGTGTTTGCATTGCAAACGAATTAACAAAACAGATGATCTTACCACAAGCAACATCGGATCTTCTGCATTTAATTGATGGCAACCAAAAAAATGAAGACCATGTGGTAATTTGCACAGCGAACAACTGAGGGGGCGTCCCTATTTCGATCTCTCCAACATATACGGTCTGAAAAAGCACTTGATAGTTTAATCTATTCGTACAATGACCATATACGTACATTGTCGTAATTGGTGAGCTGTTCGCGACCTTTTCCAACACCAGCAGAATCGAACTTTACATATTTACTGTGCTGTGTGTATTTGATGTTCTCTGTTCCCCGTTCTTTCACGTCCCTGTGTTTTCTTCTGTGCTTCTGAAGTTTTACACTAAACACAAGTTACTCTGTCACTATAACAACAAGGTAAAACGCTAGGACATTTACAATTCGCGCAGCATTTCCGTAAATATGTAACAAAGCACGCTTTGGATAAGAAAAACCTTAATCCGCATCACTTACATGTGACCGCAGCTCAATGTTTCCAACAGCAGAAGAAATACAATAACTTTCATCTTGGTGTCAACATACAACAAAGCAGTGAGTTATTGAATAAATTATACCAAACTAATCCTGTGGCACAACGTTTTAATTTTATAAGCTATTGTGATCAGGAGAGACGAGATGCGAAACCCTTCGCGTTTCCAAGGATTGTGTGATGAACACGAAACAATGAACAACTTCATAAACAGAATCTTCGGCAATAAATGCACGGAAGTCGTTTCAGAAGTTGCTGATCTAGGAAGAAGTAAAATCCATTGTCTAGGTTTCTGTTGCTCTCGCGTTGTTATTGTTGATACAGACCGGTGAGCTTCCAAGTATCTTTTCTAATCACAATCCTGAAACCGCATGTAAAACATTTCTTTTCATCAACACGGTTCGGTTACAATACCGGTGTTTCGTGTTTCTCACACAAAAACAACTGCACAGATGAACGATACACAAAAAAATAAAATCACTAGGATGCGGATAAAACCTGTAAATGTTTGTAAATTGCAATGTTTAACCTTCCCATGGAGTTACTAAACCTTAACAAGCAAATGCATTAAATTCACCACACGATTCATACCGTCTTTCGAATTAAAACGCTGTATAGATACTTTATTTCTGCCGATCAGTTGCAGCGACTGCTAATGTGTAAAAATGGAGCAACATGTTTGTGTTTTTTCTATATTAAGGGGTGTAGCTTTAGTTCAAAATTAACAGCCAGAGCAAGGTGTGTTTTTTCCCAAACAATGATAATTAAAACAACAACACACCCAAGAGATTCGTTCAATCTTTTAGTATTCCGATGCACGTAAACGTAAACCTTCATGCGATACATGGTCAGAATCGCACGTCCTGGACTAACACGCATGAAAAGTGTTTTTCCAAATTTACCAGAGAGGCCAATAAATGAACCCTACTGGAAGAAGACCCAAACAATATACCCCGTGAAACCGCATAGCTACTGTAGCACAGCTGGCAAAGCGTTGGGCCCTGGGTTACGAAGCCTGTAAACCTAAGGATCCCAAAACGATAGCTACGATCGCCAAGTAAAGACTTACGCAGCTGGGAGATCATGCAATTGTGTGAAACATTACTTTGTTCTTGTTTGTCTTGTTGTTGATTTATTCTTTCCAAACATTCTTCAAATTAAATCTGGTTTAGTGTTAAACCAAAAAGCATCAAATTATCTATAGTGTAACATTTACAACAGTTAATGATATTACTTAATTCACACATGATGTATTTAAAGTTACATGAACAAATATTTCATATAAATGCAAAAAAGGAAGCTAAGAAAATTCCTGAACAAAGTTTTGTTGACTTTAAACCTGACAGGAGGAGGTTTTAATCGTGACTTCCTGCAAACAGTTGAACAATACGAAACTAGGGTCAACAAATGGAAATATGTTTCTCCCCTCCTATATCCTCGTCGCCATCACTCTGCTTGTGTTATTGATGGGAGGATTTATGTTGTGGGTGGATTGAGGTGAGGTTCACGTTTTGATTTTTTTTTGGTAGTAATTTTGACGTCACTGTAACGTTTGTTACTCATAATTTAAGGTTACTGGGATAATAAATGTAAGTGTGGGATTCTCGCAAAGCCGACTATTATTAGCCTGACTACTAATTTCCGAAGAAAATAAACTTTACTAATTATTGCTAGTAATGATAATATACAGAACATGTGTGTAGTTGTCATTTAAGTGAGTAAGAATTTCCTGATGTGTAACTAAACACACATTTACTTTGGTTGTATTTAGGAGTTACGGTAATCCACTCACATCAGTTGAAGTTTACGATCCAACCTCAGGTGTCTGGACACATGCTTTTGATCTTGACAAACCAGTTTTTGATGCGACTGTTGTTGTTGTTTAAGATGTGTCTGCAGTCGACATCCGGCGTCAATGTTCGGTTTTAAACTCAGTGATTTTGAACATGCGGATTGCAATGTATATGTCATGTGTTCGTGGGTGTTTTTCTGGCCATGTAGTTACAATTGTTGAAATTTTTCTTCCTGATAGAGGCCCCGTCATAATTTCCGTAAATGTGTTTCTCAGCCTAGCTGTTACCTCCAATAGCGTAATATCACTAACAATCTGCATGCAATGAAAACATAAGCACGTTTAGATGGGAAAACTATGCACACAAGTCCAAAGCTCTCGTGTTATTTCCAGGACACTACTCTAAAAAAACAAGCAAAAATATTCAAAATAGGCACGCTGTTAAGTCTGCGTATTCTAAGTTTTGCGCGCCCTGGCGGTTGCCTACTCAACCTAACGGACAAGTCGGCCCTGCGTCTTGTATTATCACCGTCCTTTTCATTGATTTGAACCACTCAGAATCATTAATTCGCGTTCAGCAAACATGTCTGCTTCCTTATTGCTTTTCTCTGTTCCAATTTTACGAAGACATTCGGCAAGGAAAAGGTAATTTTTCCTAATTCAATTATTTCATGTTGGAGGCTGTTGATGTAGCAGAAACTTGACCAACTCCTGGTTTATATCATTAACATGTGGCTTCAAGTTAAAGTCAAAAGCAATTCACCCTCCAGACAATGTGGTTTGTTTTCAATGTATTTTGTCTGTTTGTAAAGATTCAATATGACGCAATCATTTTTTTTGCATTTTTTGTACCTTCTTTCAAAAATACAGGGAATGCCAAATCTCGAACTCGTTGTGGAATCGAAGTCCATGATATATGGTTAGAGTCTGAGATACAAAAAAATACCACACCTCGGACTCCTTTGGCAACGTCGAGTATGTAGTGATGTTTTAAAAACAAAACTACTCTTGATTCAAACCTGAACAATTCCATTAATTTTATGGCGCATTCGACAAAATTATAATATAACGACGTCGTCATCACAACCTCACCGGCTTTTCGTAACTAACTTTTTGCCCACCTGCAGTTCATTTGTGACGTCACCGTTAATTCTACGTTAATTTCAACCAACTAATCTAAGTCGAAGAAACTTCAATGAAAACGTTTACACAAAACATCGGTATTTACATTGAAATAATATACAGTCTCCCGCACAAGGAATGCAGGACTTCCTCATTTACATCTTAAGCGTCTTGCGTTCATTCGGGATCAGGGTATTCTCGGAAATCTTGGTTCAATTGAGCGAACCCCACACGATCATTGGCGTAGTCGAAAGTGGTGTAGTAATTTCCAAGGAAGACGTCGCCGATGAGCCAAGCCATTATATCTGTTACTGCCCCGAAACCAATGAGACATGCTGTCGGCTCCTGTGACATATCGCCTCACCGTAAAATCTTTGTATTTAATACAAAATGTCATTTCTAGCAAACAATATTTATATATAACTCATCAGCATCCTTTAACATTTTATAAACATATTAGGTGTTATATCTTCTCGACCGATGTATCTACTCCAGTTGGTTTAACACGGAAGTAATACCATTTACCTTTAATATGTACTGCTCAGGTGTGAGTATGTAGTTGATGCCTGACAGCGTGATGGTTACATTCGGCAGTTTTGGAATCGTTGCGCAGGAAATCACACCATAGTCATTAGCTCCAAGAATAGTTCTAATCTTTCCGATTTCATGCTGAAATACATAAATATATGGATACCCCACAACGATTACGGCGTTGCAGCCACCGACACAAAATTGTGCGTCATCGTCTTTGCCAATCCTCATACCGTCCACTGCAATTGCCCATTTGCCCTGCATTAAAATGATATGGATCTCAATCATACATTGACTTATAATTGACAAACATACATCTTGGACAGTATGATAGTTGAATTCTCCAGTGAATCTTGTGGGATCCACACCGCCCAAGTACAACTCTCCACCATCACGTTTAAACGGATCCCTAAAAGCGAACGTCATTCAAAATGTTACAATAACTACATATTGTATATAGTATGCTACTTGACCTGTTTAAATACAATGAGAATTGATTCCATGGCACTACTCCCTGCACATACATTTGGCCAAACACATTTAGCCCATTTTCAAAAGATGTTTCAGGATATCCAATTCCTAGGCAACCATCAAATTGAGCTTCAGAGTAAGTGTCACTATAAATCCTGATTGCTTCAACAAAAGTTTGGTTAAAACTCTTCACGCCACCGATCTAAAATGTATGGGGATATTTCATCAACTGTTTTGCCAATGTGCAATGGGTTATATTTGTTGAGTTTACGCAGATCCATAGATTTAAGCCTATAAGTTTTACGTTTTAAGAAGGAAAGAAACATTCAAAGTTTAACGTCAAACGAAATGCTTTTGTTGTTTTACAAAGTGTCTCAAACAAATGTTTTAAATATCGGAATCGGCAAGGAAATGTCGCGATAACAATGGGCAATCCGGGAAATAATCCTGCAGCTACAGGAATATTGTTATAATATTATTGAGTTGTGTCTTTCGGATAAAAACTAATTTAACTTTGCTTCAATCGCGTACAAAAAATCGCTTCATCATCTCACCATTAGCACGTCCTGGCCAACTAAACCAATAACTACACCTTCATGATGTTTCAATCCATTTGTAGTATAGGTTAAAGATGCCGTGCTGTTGTATTTGCGATGTCTTGCTGCAGAAGATTAGTTGTAGGTATTTAATAATGGTTTAGTGTTTGCATTGCAAACGAATTAACAAAACAGATGATCTTACCACAAGCAACATCGGATCTTCTGCATTTAATTGATGGCAACCAAAAAAATGAAGACCATGTGGTAATTTGCACAGCGAACAACTGAGGGGGCGTCCCTATTTCGATCTCTCCAACATATACGGTCTGAAAAAGCACTTGATAGTTTAATCTATTCGTACAATGACCATATACGTACATTGTCGTAATTGGTGAGCTGTTCGCGACCTTTTCGAACACCAGCAGAATCGAACTTCACATATTTACTGTGCTGTGTGTATTTGATGTTCTCTGTTCCCCGTTCTTTCACGTCCCTGTGTTTTCTTCTGTGCTTCTGAAGTTTTACACTAAACACAAGTTACTCTGTCACTATAACAACAAGGTAAAACGCTAGGACATTTACAATTCGCGCAGCATTTCCGTAAATATGTGACAAAGCACGCTTTGGATAGGAAAAACCTTAATCCGCATCACTTACATGTGACCGCAGCTCAATGTTTCCAACAGCAGAAGAAATACAATAACTTTCATCTTGGTGTCAACATACAACAAAGCAGTGAGTTATTGAATAAATTATACCAAACTAATCCTGTGGCACAACGTTTTAATTTTATAAGCTATTTGTGATCAGGAGATACGAGATGCGAAACCCTTCGCGTTTCCAAGGATTGTGTGATGAACACGAAACAATGAACAACTTCATAAACAGAATCTTCGGCAATAAATGCACGGAAGTCGTTTCAGAAGTTGCTGATCTAGGAAGAAGTAAAATCCATTGTCTAGGTTTCTGTTGCTCTCGCGTTGTTATTGTTGATACAGATCGGTGAGCTTCCAAGTATCTTTTCTAATCACAATCCTGAAACCGCATGTAAAAAATTTCTTTTCATCTACACGGTTCGGTTACAATACCGGTGTTTCGTGTTTCTCACACAAAAACAACTACGCAGATGAACGATACACAAAAAAATAAAATCACTAGGATGCGGATAAAACCTGTAAATGTTTGTAAATTGCAATGTTTAACCTTCCCATGGAGTTACTAAACCTTAACAAGCAAATGCATTAGATTCACCACACGATTCATACCGTCTTTCGAAATAGAACGCTTTATAGATACTTTATTTCTGCCGATCAGTTGCTGCGACTGCTAATGTGTAAAAATGAAGCAACATGTTTGTGTTTTTTCTTTAACTATTATAAGGGGTATAGCTTTAGTTCAAAATTAACAGCCAGAGCAAGGTGTGTTTTTTCCCAAACAATAATAATTAAAACAACAACACACCCAAGAGATTCGTTCAATCTTTTAGTATTCCGATGCACGTAAACGTAACCATTCATGCGATACATGGTCAGAATCGCACGTCCTGGACTAACACGCATGAAAAGTGTTTTTCCAAATTTACCAGAGAGGCCAATAAATGAACCCTACTGAACGAAGTCTCAAACAAAAATTAAGTTTTGCCTTAATTTGCTGTTTGACGCTAAACTATAGCATGAAGGCACAACCATAATTTCCGTAAATTTGTTTTTTATTCTGGCTGTTACCTCCAATAACGTAATACCACTAATAATCGGCATACAATGAACACATAAGAACGTTTAGAAGGAAAAACAAAGCGCACGAGTCCAAAGTAAGCACATTTCTTAGATTTAAGCTCTCATGTTATTTCCAGGACACTACTCTAAAAAAACAAGCAAAAATATTTAAAACAGGCACGCTGTTAAGTCTGTGCATTTTTTCAATTTAAATTTTTCCAATTTAACGACGACATCCGGCAAGGTAATGGTAAATTGACGCAAAATGCTCATTGGTTGTGCGCTTGGGCAACTCCCTTAATCTGTAGTCGAGCTCTCGTCGAAACCAAATCAAAGCTTCAGAGTAATTATCACAAAAATAAAATCCGTGTGCTTCACCTTCCATTTTAAAATGTCTGTGTTTGTGTGGATTTTGGTTGCAATAAACTGAAAATCGATTAACTATTCTGAAAATAAACATGATTTCGGTCGTCAAGTTTTGACCCAGTGCTACCGTGCGCATGAGATGTGAATATGCCCGCGCGTTTTGTCCTTTATCGCCGCCCTCGCAAGCACTTTATATGGCCATCTCCTATTATGCAATTACATCCCAAGCAATCTACATCACCGTATATAAAACCAATTCATCGCAACCCATGGTATTTAAATTTTTCAAAGCATTTTTCACAACCTTTTGCTTTTAGCAATAGCTGCATAATTCGCTAAGGCTGATGCACAACTCGCTCACAATACCGCACCTAAATGGAGATCGTCTATTTTGACGTCAAATCTCCTGCAATTTTGGTGAGTTGGCCGCCGTATTATGAAAGTTTTTGTGAGCCACATCAGTGAAAAAGGTTGCGGGACAATAAATGTACTACAATGCTATTGTTTGAAAATGTGACACCTTATAGCCTATATTCAATCCATGAAGTCTCTTTGTTCTGTAGAAACCATTCGTTCTTTTATTTATAAATGTTGGCCAGAATGCTTGCTGGCTGGGGAATCTGTTTCGCTAATCAGACGGACTTACGGTGGTACTGAAGGCCTTTGTCTAATATTTGCGCAAACCTGTGCTAGTGATCGTGTGACCTTTGATGCCAACTATTGACAATAACAATGGGGTGGACTACAATTCAAAATGCCGTTTTCTTTGTTTTAAGATATGTGCTATTCACTTTGTTGTTGTGTAATATAACCCGAAAAATACCCTTTTCATCGTTGTTGTGTAATAATACCCTGCTTGACCTTCAACAAAACAAGAAACAGTCACAAAAGGTCATTATTAAGCCACTATTGGAAGTCTAGTTTGGTTTCTGAATTCTACCTTGGTATGACCTAGTAGTTAACAGAAGCCGGAACGCCCTTCCGTGTAGAAGCTAGTGGCTATGTCCCTAATTGTTAACTTAACCAACTTTGTTTTCTCATTTTACGAAAACTTTACCCAATCTTCAAACACTTCCAGCCCAGATGCGTTGTTTTTATCTAGCCTACATTCAATCAAAAACATCCCAAATATTTTTTTCCTTGCACAATTTTTATCCGACCGGAGAAGAACAGTTTTGGCCTTTACTTTACTGTATGGCTATATGTTCCAAAGTGTACATCAATGTTAAGATTTTCATTAATAACCACGATAATTGCAACCAAACAAATTCAAACGCCACTGCTGTATTAATTAGTGGAAGTGCAAACAACTTTTTATCCTAAAAAGCACCCAACCTCCCAAGCAAGGAACATTTTTTTTGTAAAAAGAGTACACAGCAATAAATTTACATGCAGTAGCTTTTCCTATTTGTCAAGAGCTTAACGGATATACTCATTGAAACAATATACACAACCAGTAGGATAAGACAGTGCTGTTTTACATGGTTATAATTCCAATTTTCTAGAATGGTTATAGCTGTAATATATTTACACCGAATTCCATCACTTTTTTACAGGTTATTCTCAATCATCTGTTTCAGTTTGGCTTCATTCGCACCACTGAGCCGATCAATCTGTTAAGTGTACAAAAGAAAGGTTTATGCAAGCCTGTACAAAAAATATATATTTCATTTGTGTTAGGTCTGAGTACATCACAACCTGTAAACAAACCATCAGGAAAAAAACAACCAAAAAACATGAATTTTAATTGATTATACTATTATACAATATTAAAAAAAGTATATACATGCTGACCTACAACAACAAAAACAAGTGAAATCTGGTTTGTGTTTTTACATTTAAAACCAGTTGTGATCATATTAATGCAAGTTGTGTATTTCAGTGTCAGTATAGTTAGATTTTGTAGAAAGTGTGAACCAAATGCCTAGCCATAAATAGCCACAGCTAGTATTGTGGTTTTTGTAACAATAATTAATAAAATTATACATACAAATATGCAAATATGGATAATTGATTATATACGTTTACATAAAATGGAAATTGACCAGCTGCAAACACTGCATTCACCAAATTGCCCCTGCAACATCATTTCACGAATTGGCATTTAAACAGTACCGGTATACTTGTGTGTTTTGCCCAAAGTGGCAAATTAATGATGTGGTGGTAAAACACATTAACAATGTCAACACTGTGTTACATAAATCAATAGCAGGTCTGTACACCACATTGGAAACAAACATGTTGATAAACAGCATTGCTGTGATTTTAACTGATACAAATTCATCAATTCTTTGTGTTTGATTAAAAAACTTTAAATGTGGACCTAAAGGACAAAACAGAATGAAGGTAAAAGTAGGTGTTGTATATTTAAAAAGTTTAAAAGTTACCTCTTTTCCATTCTTTATGGCAATAAATGTGGGCATACATTCAATCTTATATACCTCTGTGATATCCTGAAACAAGTGCTGGTGTTTAATATTGCTATGCATTACAAACTAGTTTTTGTAAAATTTAACCAAGTTTCACTCGCTTGATGTCCAAATAATTATATCAACAATTCCAATGCACATTACTGTTTCATGCAATGGCATGATTGGCAGTATCGCCCCACTTCCTGTGCACATTATATCAATTGCAGTAATAAGCAAGAACATATTTTTGAAATATATGCTGCTTTTTAATCATTATGTTTCATTTAAACACTGTTGAATTTATGATGTTTTCCATCCAACAGTGTTCTTTCGTTTGAACCATTGTGTAGATTTACCTCGCTGTCATCAACATTCACTTTTAAAAAGCCGACTTGGGTAAAATCCTCAGATAGTTTCTATAAAGTAGAAAGCGATAAATAAACTTGAAGACAAGGCACATATATACAGACAAAATATATTTAGGCAGTAAAACTGCTTACTTCAATAACAAGCATTTCCACAAAACAGTAAAAGAATTTAAAGTTTGAATCTTTGAGGCAAGAAATTATCACTAAAAAGTAGACAGAATACAACTCAGATTGAAAATTTTTTATTTGCACAGGATTTTTTTGGTGTTTTTTCATATATTAATCTGTTAGTTTATGACAAAATTTCACATGTTTGGGCTGAGGTTTTTCATGTTGAAATTTTTTTTCCAATCTTGTAAATATCAGAGGTTTAAACCAGCTATGCATTGAGAGTTTAACTTGGTTGATTCAGATTTGGTTTATCTAGCACTTTGTTTCATTCACATAACGCAATTTTTAACCCAAAATCTCAGGGTAATCTGAATCTTCACTAATTTTGAATGAAAAATTGTTTGTTTTTTATCCTGCTGAAGTGGATCACCCTGTTCAACCTTACACCTCACACTTATATAACTTATATCAAACTTAATTTGAGTGGATTAACTGCATTCTTGCTTAAGTGCATTGTGCTCAACAACATTTTAACATCGATTGACTAATGGCCATTAGTGTTTCGTGAATAGCATAACAGTCAATTCATCCAATTCCTTTTGGGTAATTAGTGCTTAAGGTTAAAAACAGATTAGGTGTTTTTTTGTATCTGCATTCAATTAAGGTGATTTTTACTAATGAATTAGATGTTGTTAGGCCTAAAACTTTGGACAAACTGGAAGTCCAGAACAATTAATCTGGCAAAGATTAACAGAGTTTTGCAGTATCTAAATATTGATATATTTAGGTGATAAAACTTGTTTAGGCTAAAAACAAAAGCGATATAATTACCACAAATTTAGGTGCAATCACTTTGCATGGTCCACACCAGTCTGCGTAGAAATCCACCATAAAAAGTTTATTTGCATCATTAGCAATCTCCCCATTAAATTCTGCCTGTAAAAAACAGGTAACATAATTAACACCCTGTTTTGTTGCTGAAAAAGTTTCAACAGCCAGGTGAGATAACTTACCAGGTCTTTCACTATCTTCACCATTTTGACTTTGTTAGAAAAGTTTTCTTACCGACTTTAAAACAATAGCCTTTAGATGCAGAAGAAAACAATGCAAGTTATAAATCAAAATGACTACGGGTTAACAAAAATTTTGAGGGAAAAAACAATTATTACTATTACTGTTGCATAAAATTGGTTTCATCAAAGGGTAAAATTATACAAAACTCGGCAGTACAATGTACAACATGCGTTTGAATCATTTTGACAACACCATCCACAAAAAATATAAAAAACAATGCTTGGAAATCGAATTAAAAATACAAACAATATTCTCAACTGTTGTTATATATCGCTGTTAAACCAGTTCCGCTGTGATAAAAGTGGCTTCATTTTATCTAGAATTTTCTTAGTCCCTCTCCGCACGTACTACACACGCATGAAAGGACCTACAAGACTGCTGAGTCATGCTGAGAACCGGTACTTCAATTTTTCAAATTACATCAATGATACGCAAATTCAGTAAGCAGAAATTTTTACACTAACCGTACTCGGCAAGGATTGGATTTTGTCAGGAAATTGTCATGGTTAGGGTTCAGATTAGAGTTATGTTTGGAATCGCTACCAACTCGGAATTCTTGTCAAATGTCAACATGTCCACGGTGCACGTACACCGAAATACACCAATATATGGTAAAATGCATGACAAGAAATCTATTTCTGGAAGGTTTAGGCCTTTACCAGAATATATTTAAAAGAACAGTTATACTTAAAACGACTCTTCCTGTTATTCATCAGCACTTAGGCCTACCACACAGTTTACATCAATCCAAACGGTTTTTCAAACAAAAGTATTCTATTAACACCGCCAACTAAAGGTGAAAGCCCCAATTACGTTTACTAATATTTTACTATCAAGAATTGTTTGTAATGAATACACAAACGCACATAAAATAACTTTTTGCAACGCCCAGAGGACTTCTACCAACAACGAGTTTTCAAAACTTGCTGGTGTGAAATTATTTCCCTTCCAATTTAAATTAGATTGATCTTCTGGCATAAAATTAACGACTGTATTCGTATTTTAATTTGTAAAATCTACAATATTCCCTTCCTCTTGTGCACATTCCGCGAAATCCTTTATGACGTCACTGGCGCGAAATTTAACATTTTCTGCGTCAGGTTGCTGCTATTGAGATGAGAGCTCTAGTTTTGTATTGTTGTTCTGATTTGAGACCTAATCATCACTATGACGACATTTCTGCCTCATGTTCTGCATTGATTTCAACAAATTCATACGTCATTTGCAATTAAACAAACAGCAATATGCGAAGAAGCCATGCTCCCAGTCAGTTGGCCAGAAGAAATCAGTGCCCCAAAGACCAAGACGATTTAGATTATTGTCATAATAACAAGGAGAGACAAACCAAGAATGATTTTCATTCTCTTCAGTATGTTTCTCCATTCAGAAAACCCTTGCATGTCCTGTCGAATGTGCAAACTTCCAATGGCAACAACAAAAGTTCTTCGCAAGTTAAATTACCAGATCATGTCTCACATGAATCATTCATCAAAAGCATACTTTCCAAACCTTTTAAAATTCCAATACCAAATTACAAGGGACCCCAAGGCGCAAGAGGATTAGGCATAAAACGTCAACTTTTGAGAAAGCCCTTGCACGACCCATTTGAGGAAAATGCCCTTGTTTTGTACCACCCTCCAGAAATTTCTGCACATGATGCTTTAAAGTTGGACAAATTAAAGATTCCTGTGCATGTTGTTGTGGATCCAATTTTATCCAAGGTAATATTTTCCACTAAGTTGTTTTGTGGTAAAATGAGGTCAGAATTACCTACATTTTTGTGTGAATATTGTTCAAGATGGTAATTCCTAATGTGAAAAGTAGACATTTATCTTCATCCTGATGAAAAGTAAACATTTATCGCCAGGTGCTGCGCCCTCATCAACGGGAAGGTGTGAAATTCCTCTTTGATTGTGTCACTGGTAATCAGGTGCAAGGGTCACATGGTTGTATTATGGCTGATGAAATGGGCTTGGGAAAAACGCTGCAGTGTATAACCCTCATTTGGACTTTGCTGAAACAGGTAAATCAAAGTTAAAAAAAAAATGCTAACTAATTCCTCTTACATTCTACCTCTATAAACTAATCCCAAAAGTATCACCCCAGATTATAAATAATTGATTGATTTTAAAATGCAGGGCCCAGAAATGATTCCAATTATTGACAAAGCGGTGGTAGTGTCACCCTCTAGTTTGGTAAAAAACTGGGAAAAAGAGGTCAACAAATGGTTGGCAAATCGAGTTCATACATTGGCCATTGATTCTGGATCCAAAGATCAAATTGACAAGTATAAAAATTACATGTATTTTTTATGCATACAATTGTACATGATGCAAAAACAGTTAACTTTATTTATTTATTTCTATTGCTGCTTTAATTTATTTTTAAACAGTTTTGTAGATAAATATTTTGAAATTAATATGAAGTTTCCACTTGTGTCACTAAATTGCTGGAATAACGCAGAAGCAATACCATGCTTTCGCATAGCAAGGCAGGATATTTTAGATCTTGCTTGAACTTGTCAGGAAAAGTGGCTGATCCAGCCTATCTACAATGCCTTGGCTGCGAAGCCTTTAAACCTTTTTGTTGGAATAATGTTCATTTTCTGAAGGAATATTTTTTAGAGAACTCAATCGCTTCATGAGCCAACATGGGCGAAGAGTGGCAACTCCAATCTTATTTATCTCATACGAAACATTCCGTTTGCATGCTCGAGTTCTGCATCGGGGGAAAATAGGCCTAGTTATATGCGATGAAGGCCATCGGTTTGTAAACTTTCTTTTTGTATGTATGTTTTTTAAATTTGTAATACTTAACTTTTGCAATAGATTGTGTTAGTCTCTGGTCAATAATTGCTGTATTACTATGTAGCTTTCATGTAGTTATTTCACCAAAAGTGCACCAGTAATTACATTAATTAACTTCTGTGACACCTAATAATATTTAATACTTATTAGTGGATTCTGGGAATCATTCCCCGTTTCCACCTTGTGTATAATTTTACAACAATCACGGAAACATTAATTTCCAGCCTAAAATCAGCCTGTCTTGGTATATAAGACAAATATATTTTACATTTAAGAAAAAGCATCCTCATATTATTCGTGGGTTCAAAAACTTGATAAACAATAAAGGTAGTTTTTTTGACCAGGTTGAAGAATTGCGAAAATCAAACATATTCAGCATTAAGCAATATCAACTGCGAACGTCGAGTGTTACTATCTGGAACCCCCATACAAAATGACCTTTTGGAATATTTCAGCTTAGTGCACTTTGTCAATGCTGGTATGTTGGGGACTGCCGGTGAATTTAAGAAAAAGTAAGCATGTACTACTGTACAAATAATTGTGTGGAAAAATGGGACAAACCATAATTTGTAAAATTATAATTTGATAACAGATTTGAGTTGCCCATATTAAGAGGTCGAGATTCTGCTGCCACTGACCATCAGAAAGAAGCTGGGGAAGCAAAACTGAAGGAGCTTGTACAGTTGGTTGACCTTTGTATAATTCGAAGGACATCTGATATTCTTTCAAAGTATGTAGCAGGTTTAAATTTGGCAAAAAGACTGTTAGAAACAAATGGTCAATAATTAGGCAGGTCTTATGAAAAGTTTGTCGTTTAAGTTTTGTTGATTGTAAAGCATTTTTTCAAAAGAGGGGTTTCTACTGCCTAATTTAGATTTACACAAATTATAATACCAAGACAATTTGTAACATCTTTTAAAATCAACTTTTTTACAGATACCTTCCTGTAAAGACAGAGTTTGTGATATGTTGTCCACTCACTGATTTGCAACAGAAATTATACAACTGTTACATCAGCAAACAAGATTTCACAGCAAGCTGCCAGTCAGCACCAAAAAGGAGGAAGGGTGAACAGGGAGGTGTTTCCGCCAAGGGACTGTCTGCAATAACACAACTAAAAAAGGTTCCTTCATTTTCTGATGTTTATTATTGATTTATCGATTAGGAATGTTCGTTTCATGGGATTTTCATTAATGTAAAATACGGAAAGGTGGACAGTGGTGGACTTTAAAAAGTGTTTCTTTTGCAAAAAAACACTGTCCAGTTGGTGCAATTAAAGTAACAACAGCAACGAAGGTTTCAACTGTGCATTGAATAAGCTTTTTATGGTAAAAAGGTGCAGCCAAGACATTAAACAACGTGGCAAATCTTGTTGGCCAAAGTATTAACCAAATTTTGTTAGCAGTTTAACATTTATTGCAACTCGTGCCATGTAATGTACATATTTTTGTAATTTTTGTGCAGCTATGCAACCACCCTGCTCTAATCCATGAGAAATGTGTGATGCAAGAGGAGGGATATGAAAATATGATGCAACTCTTCCCCCCTGGCTTCACAACCAAGACCATACTGGTATGTGTTTTAGTGAGCTTTAAAGTGCAATATATTTAATCAATGTTTTAATTGATGTTTGTTTCGGACCACTCAGAGTGCTAAAATAACATATGGGCCAATTGTTCATTCATAATAATGACACACAGGTCAAAGGTCAAGACTGGATTATATGCTTGGCTTTGAAAATGAAACCTCAGAGTAAAATTTAATTCTATGTTTGATTTAAGTGAGCTGCAGATCGAGCCACTGTTTCGATCTATTAGGCCTCATCAGTGCAGTTACGTGACTATTGGTGTTCTTGCACACCTAACGGCCATGCAAAGACTATGCGGTAATAGGTGACCTACTAGGTCGAAACAGTGGCCCTGTCTGCAGTTCACTTAAAACATATTATTGGCCCCTATGCTTCCATTTTTATTATTGCAACTTGACTATTATGTGTTTCAAGCCGGAGCTTTCGGGGAAGATGCTGTTAGTGGATTACTTGCTCGCTTTGACGAGATCCACAACCAGTGACAAGTTTGTTCTCGTCTCCAACTACACGCAAACCCTCGACCTGTGCGAAAAGTTGTGCAGACTGCGCAGGTTTGCCTGCAGTCCAGTTTTGCTTTCAGTTTGAATAGAGCCAGAAACACCACCGTGTATTTAAACTATAGGTCCAATCACATTTCCAAAATATAATATAAAATTTGTTCATTGGTGAATATGCATATCATAAACAAGTTACTTGCCCATAGTATCTAAAAATACCCAAATATACAGTATTGCTTGTCCATAGCGTAGTGACGTAACTTAAATACTATTACCCATACCTCTTCCGAAATTAAACGAATGCCGCAAGAACCCCCAGAGGGTTTTCGTCTCTTTAAAAAGTGAATTCTATAGTGCCCATAAAAGCTCTTTTTTAGGTACTTGTTCGTGAGGTTGGATGGCAGTATGTCGATTAAGAAGCGGTCGAAAATTGTTGACAAATTCAACGACCCATGTAGCCCCGAGTTCGTGTTCATGTTGAGCAGCAAAGCCGGAGGGTAATCACCACTTAATTGTTGATGGTTCTCAGTTAAACAAATTCTATAAACTGTTGAACGCTACATACACTGCAACCGGGGTGTCTAGCGGCCTACGAGTCAAATCTGTCCCACGTTGATTAGACTTTTCAGATCAGCCAAAATTAAAATTATTTTGTATTTTACAAATAGTTTCTTCTGTATTGCTATAGGCTTTTTTATTTTAGGGGGGTTTGCATCTTCTTTACGCGAAATGTATTAAGAACCACAACTAAAATACATTTTTATCTTAAAACAAGTCGCAATAAGAGTAACACTGCATTTTTCCAAAGTTGCGGCTTAAATCTGATTGGTGCAAACCGTCTCGTGATGTTCGATCCCGACTGGAATCCAGCCAATGACGAGCAAGCAATGGCACGTGTTTGGAGAGACGGTCAAAAGAAACCGTGTTACATTTACAGGTAATTGTTTTTCGATCATTAGTTTTTCCTTTAATTTAACCAGGCCACCTAAAATCCTTCCAAATATTAGTTCAACGCATCTTGTTCATGTGCTAAACGTTGTTTTTTTTTCATGTGCACAATGTTGTCAAGAAAATGTGTTTAAAGTCGGCTGCGCTTTTATAAGTTTGGCTTACATGTACAAATATAAAAATGACTAACCTCAACCCAATGCAGTAAGTTTTTAAGCTGCTTTTTGCGTTTCTCGTCAATAAACCGGACATTTTAGGTTGCTGGCCACAGGAACGATAGAAGAAAAAATCTTTCAGCGTCAAGCTCACAAAAAGGCCCTGTCGTCATGCGTGGTTGATCAAGAGGAGGACGTTGCGCGTCACTTCTCACGTGATCAACTGCGCGACCTTTTCACGTCTCAGGAGATTGATGGGGGCACGACCAGTAGCAGCACCCACGACAGTCTTAACTGCAGAAGGTAAACGTCATCATTGTGTCTGTTCAAATGCTTGGTTAACTTTAAATAATTGGTGTGCATATTGCAAAATAATTGGCTCCCGAGTATCTTAACACCTAAAAGTTGCTTTTTGGCGGTAAGTATAGTAGTTTCGTCTTCTCTTTATAAGCCACGAGAGGGTGTGTAGGCGGTGCGACATTACAAGACCTATAAGAGTCTGTGGGGCCAACGTTTGCTATAAAACTGAGGATTTCTACCGCAAAACTTGGGTCCCTATAGGCATTATAATCTATGGGGATTATAATCTGATGCGATCTCTAGAAAATAGCTTCTTGTACCGGCGTTTTTCCCTCTTAATGACCCTCACTGTAGCATCACACTCCTATGACAAAGTTTAAATGATCTAAACTTGATCGAATGCGCAAGGACAAACAACATAAATTTGTACATATTTCAACACAAGATACATTACTAGGTGTGTCAACGGCATACAGACAAGAGCACCGCCACCCGAAGCTGATTGCAACTCCGATCTTTCCAACTGGCATCACTGCTTCACCACCAAAGACATACCTGACCCAATTTTGAAACAAATGTGGAAGCAATCGGGCGCAACATTTGCTTTTTACCAAAAGTCACACGTGGAACAACGACAAACCGTATGATGCACCTGATGTTCCCCGATTCATATACTTCAAATAGTTGTTTTTGTCGTGCGACTTTTTTTCAATCACATGACAACTTCCTTGCAATACAACAACAATTTTATCATTGCCAATATTTTCAGTCCGGCGCTGTCGGTCGCGTAAAAGAAAGTTTACCGAACTTGTTTATTTTGTGAGAAGAAAAGGTTGCGAACACTAGATCAGTTTGAAAATGTTGTTTTGTTTGGAGTTATTAGAAGGTGCATTCGCACAAGCGCGATTGTGGAGAAATTGTTAGTGTGTGTTTTGTTAACTCCAGATACTATTATAATGTAAGTAAGGGATCGTGCCCAAAATATCATAGTCAACAATATAAAGTAATATTTCACATCTTTTTACTTGCGGAGAAAGTTTTAGTGGCATTTATGGCAAATTATATGTGCGTATTAATGTTAATTGCATATATTTTTTGTTTGTTTCAAATATACAGGGTTTTGCATTTTTTGTATGTACATCTGAACAATGAAAAGACAAGCAGATCCCTACCCCAGAAGTGGTAAGTTTTCTTTAAGTTTTGCTTTCTATCAAGTAACTACTGTTTCTGAAATTGTCCTATGGCTGCATATTCATTACCACATATTATCACTGATTTGCAACATAAAATATTTGAAAAAGGCCTATGCTGTACTGAACTGTATCTCATGCATAAGCAATAGAGCCAATAATGTTTTTTTTATAGTGAGCTGCATTAAATGAATTGAATTGAAATGAATCAAAATTGTATGTTAGGTTATCTAAAAAAATCAACTATGTTATGTATGTGTGTCAAGCTTGATTGCAAAAAAATGTCGATATATCCTTCTAATTTTGCCAAATTTCAGGGATAACCTCTGCATAAGCAATTAGCTGATGCATTAACATATGAAAAATGTTCTGATAATTATTCTTCACACAATTAACGATCACTGAAATCATTTTTTTGCGCAAATTACAACTTTCCAGTCTTGGTGTCAAGTTGGTTTATAGCCAGATTGAAAAAATAAGTATATTATTATATATGAGGATTTAACGAATTTCAAACCATTTAATAAAAAGTGTAATGTACACAGGAAAAATATTTATACAAAGGCATTAATATACAAAAGATTTTGGCCCTGCGTAGTGTAATTTGCTGAAAAAGAAATGTCCTGAAATAACAGACTGTAATTCATTTTCTTTTTAGTTGGCTTTTATGAACCCAGAAGGCGGAGGAAGACAGGATGTACTTGTGATGAGAGCTATGCAAAATCTCTTCAGGGAATATGTAAAGTTATTGCATTGGTAATAAATATTTTTTAAAATATTGATAGTTGTCAATATTTTAATGCACCGAAATCTTAGTTCAAATGCCTGATTTATTCAGTAGTAACAGGTTTAGAATTACTCTTGAAAAGACATTATTATATTCTAACTATTGTATATAGATATGTATACACATTTATTGGAAAGATGATTACACTAGTTACAGTCTGAATTAATTTGCAATCACAGTATACCATGTAACAATATGTTTTAAAATCAAATGAAAATATACGTTTATACTGTATTTTTGGTATGTCCAAACTTTAAAGTTTTCACTTCACAGAAGCTTTTAAAGCAACACTGTGTAAAATTTGATGGAAGTGAATCACAGATCCAATAAATATATTATATGTATATATTTTTTTGAAACAATCTAGGTAACTTTATCTGACATTAGGGTGTTCAGAAGCAATTTCTCCCCAGACTAGTTTTGCCAAATTGTGAGGGTAGGATATCAAATTTTAAGTATACGGTTTAAGTTGACTTGGCTTTGGTAAAATAAAATTAGCTTGTTTTGGTGTCCCTTTGTCGACTTCTTTGCTAAGGTTGTATGAGACTTTACATTCTAGTAATATCATACACAAACGTTGACATAGACGGAAAGGGGACATGGGCCCTCCCAAATGTTTTGGTTAAACATTTTTAAGTTAGTGTTTAGGAATGTCTAATTTTAGGCCTAGTTTTCATGAAAAAGATGGACCAGAAAGTGTTTATTTGTTATATTACGAACTGTGGCGGATCTAGGGGAAATTTATGAAATTCTGCTATTTTAGCGATTTAGCAATTACATGTATATAAATATATTGAACTGTCTTGTTCTTGAATATGTTAAACAATGAAGTACATTGTATTACAATTACACCAGTTCAAACTTAATGGCACATTTTTGTTTTTTTACATTTTTGATATCTCATTTAAATGTTAAAGAGTTCCCATATTTTTGGGTCTTTGTAACAAGGACAAAAGCTTGAATAAGTAAAGCAAAGTGTCAAATTCAAAACTAGTTCCTTCACCTATCGAGTGATTTGAAACCTCTTGTCACAATGGTGCCCAACTTAACGCTTGAATGCTTCACTGAAGCGAGCCATTACGTCACTTTAAATCCCCACACTCTCTCCAGTTATCTCTTTGTCACAGTTTATATTGATCAATACATTGCCTTCTCACTGATGGCGCAAGTAATCTAAATTTATCTTTATTGCTATCAGGTGGTTGGAGCTTTAACTTTTATCATCATTGGTGCTTCTCCCTATTGGCGACCCATTTTTGTGATAGAAGCTGTGACATGGCCTTTCCATGTGGTGATGCTCCTAACAATATGTGTGTGGTTAACCACCCTCGCCATGTATGGACTATTCCTGAGTGGGCAACACCTGGAATATGGGCATGTCGCCTGGCCAAGAGTGGTATGTACATTTACACTTTAGCATCACATGATTCAATCCAACATCACAATTTTCTCAAAGATTGTCTAATATTTCAGTTTCATAATGCTTAGGAAAATACTTAAGTTTCAAGGCCGAACAACAGATATACTGTACTAAAAAGTATGTGCCTGCACAAGCAACTCAATAATAAAATAACACAATAATTAAACTAGGCCCAAAGGTTATTACACGTTCATTGCAGATGGCAGATGTGTGTTTGTAAGCTTTATACAAATGTATGTTACTTGTTGGAACAATTTATGTAAAATAAATGTAACAACCGCAATCTCCATAGCAATATAAACCTTACAAACATGTCAATATTTTAGGAATTACAGTACAACATTGCTATGACTGTGATTATTCTAATCGCATCCATACTTGAAGCAGCCAATGTGTGGAGATGGGATATGTCCAGAGGATTTTCTTCATCCAGTGTTGGGCAGTTTGGGGCATCTTGTTAGTATTGTATTTATTTTTCTTTGTATCTTTTGAGTAGATTAGTTTTTTATTAATTGGTTGATCCCATTTTGTGGAAAACTGTTGACAGACCCCATGTTTGAAATTGAAACTTTTGTGAGATAAACAACCAACCTAATGTATGTGAAAAACCATTGTGACTAGTTCAGAATAATGTAGCCCAACAAAGAATAAAAATGTATTTCTTTTTTGAATTGCATGTTTTCTTTAAATTTTGTTTTTGCAGCCCCTGTGAGTTTTGTTTTAAGAAATCTGAGGTCATTAGCAGTATTTTTTTTTATTGTAGCATTGTCTGGTTATGGATTTCGACCTGGTATGACGTTTAGCCAGTCCCTTAACTTCAACTCCTACTGTACACGCTATCCCAATGACTGCCAGGATTACTTCTCCTTGCTCACTGGACATAACTCCTATTTTGGGAATCACATTTTTGCAACGGTAAGGTGTTACCAAACCATGTACAACATCTGATGCAATGTGTACATTGGACAAAGAGCAATACATGTTTAAAGGCGTTTATGTGTTTAACAAAATTTTATTTGATGCATATTTGGAGCCAAAAAAATTGCAAACAATATTTAGTTGCAGCTTACACAATTCATATTATTGGCTCAAATTTGGTTGATATATTTAGTATAAATTTTTACAAATGTGCCTTTTTTTTAGATTTTATTATTTTTGTTGCTCATCTGCTACTTGGTTGCCACCTACTTTGCGTTCCGCACATGGCGCGTGTTCAAACGTGACATGCGCAAAAACCGTGATCCCAACAAGCCTCTGCCCAAGCCATCTGCTTGGGAAAGGTTCCGTTACCGAATGTCCGAAGTAAAGGTTCCTACAACAGATGATGTGCGCGATAGGTATGTAACTGTGTTGACTTAATCATTTCACTTGTGCTGTTTGCCGAGATTTAATATTGTTTCAGTCAACATGGACTGTCACTATAGCTTGTTTATAGAGAGCAAAGTTCTTTGTAGTAAATCTGTTCTGTGTGTGTTTCTAATGGAATCCCAATCGTTCATGACAGTATTAATTAAGCTTTACAATAAAGACCAGTGGATTAGAATAGCCAATGGACACAGAAGTATTAAAGCATTCGTAACATGTCAATCAGAAGCATATTTGCCTTACCTTGGCATTCCAAGTTACTTACTCCCAAGACAAGTTAAAACGATGCTTTAGTTATTTTTTGGTTGTCATTTTCTAAACATTTGCTCATCTTTTTCTGGTTTTGGAATTGCAGGTTCTCCAAAATGGTGAACCGGAATGGTGGGGAAGCAGTTCCAGGTGATGATGTTGAAATTGGAAAGTATGTCCCGGGAAATCCTGCGCCACCAAGTTACTATGAAACGGTGGAAGAGAAACCACACCATGCCAGGTAACGTTTCCAACTGTCATCAAATCCTTTGCAGATTGTTCAGTGAAAGTAACTTTAACACATGGTTAGTAATTCCAAAACGTTCCACAAATTGTCAGTCATTTGCTTTCCATCTTGACTGTTTTTTTAATAGAAACTTTATATTAAATAAGTGGTTCTTAGCCGGTTGGGAAATTTCCGACTAGTGGAAAATTATAGGGTTGTACGTGGGTAATTAGTCGGCACCGAAATATACACAAGTAATTTGAAAAGGAATGTTATGTTCTGTATTCATTGTGTGTTGTACGCTTATTGACAATTTGTCATGCCATCCAGTCGACAAAGTTAAAAAAAATACAACAGATATAGCGAAAATGTCACAACCAAATTCCTAGTTTAAAAATTAAAATACTAGTGGAAAATAGGGATTCTGTTCAAACTAAAAATGGGAAGTAATATAAAAAGGTTAAGAACCAATATATTAAATGATGAATTGGCAACTAACAGCTATAGTTACTACTGGTGGTATCTAACACACAGTTTCTTCTGTTTAAAGCAGGTCCCATTGCCGTGTAAATTTATTTTGCATTGTCTTGTCTTGGCCCATTTTACCAAATTGGATAAATTGCTTTTCAGTAGTGGCCTCAGGCTATGCGACTGTGTGTTTTTGTGGTCATGTGCTGGCTAATATATGGCGATTGAACTCCTGGTTTGCAGTTTTGCCTTTATTCTAGCAATGTTGATTACAAGTTTAATTTGAATGCTATTATTTCAAGAATGTATGTTTTTTTGCTTATTTGTTGTAGTGGTTATGGTACATGTTGTTAAGTGTAAATATATTATTGGATTGCATTGAACAGTATTTGTTATTTTCAGTTCGGTGTTCAGCGATGATCACAAATCTCATCGTTCCCACCGATCCTCCAATCACAACAGAAGATCTCGTTCCTCTTCTGGAACGCGAAGACACAAAGATGATCATGAAAGTGAATACAGAGGCTCCTCCAAGGAGTCGCACAGTGGCAGAAGGTTTGAACACTTATTTAATAACTAACTGTGTTTTTATGTGGTAAGACTGGCTCCCTGATTGTAGCAGAATACAAATTTTTTCATGGCTTTCTTAATGTTGGGGTAATAATGCATATGTGACTAAACTGGTAAATTATTGGTAATCATGTATGTATGTAAATATGTTGCACTGCATTTGCATTGACAGACATATCACCAGCCTTTAATATGTTGATATAGAGTGTTACCAACTGGTCGTTGGAGCATTCCTTTGTTCACTCAACTGTGTCAACTTTTTAAGTGCCTCTTTCACTCAAGTGGAATTAATATAATAGCATGTCCCAAGTTGCCTTTTAATAACACATGAAAGTTTATTTCACTGTTTATTGCTTTACTAGCAAAAACTTTTAATCTGTTTGTTAAACCTGGATGGTTAAATGTTTTTAATAGGACAACAATCTCAAGGTAAATTCTTGCCTCATTTCAGATCAAGACAATCTGGTTCAGAGTCACGTTCCACCAATCACCGAAGCCACCGAAGTTCAGAAAAGAATCGTCATGACGATGATGTTGTTGCACCCGTAAGTCTGATCCTTACTTCTATTCCTTTGGTTTTTCTCATAATAAACATTTTGTAAAAGCACCCTTTATCATGTGTTAGCTTGGTTTGTAACATTTGAAACTTTGCAACATGTTGTAAGATTGCGAAATCAAGCAGATAGCATGAAATCCAACACTAGCATATTAACTTGCAACTACTCAAATGTGTACTGATGTATTTGATCAAAAAACACAAATCTTTTTAAAATTTTCTCAAAAAACCATTTTTTTCTTTGAGTTATAACTATGCACATTATGATACAGAACAGTGACAAGGCTTCCAATTCAACATCACCAGTGGCATCGGTCATGGTCTGATTTCAACTTGTACCATATATGCACCATTTTAAAATCCTCGTTGGCCTTCCGTTTGTGCCAATTCCAGGTGTTGGTCAGTGGTTGCCTGTCAGTCTATGAACGGTATTCTTTGTCATGCAGTTCGTACCAAACTTGCAAACTATTCCATTTTTGCATTGTGATTTTATTTGTTTTTGTCATGAAGAAATGGTGCCTGTTACAATTCGTTTGAGAGTGGGAATTTTAACCTATATGAGATATTAATGTACTTTGGTTTTATTCACTAAGCCTGCGTGTACCTTTTTTTTTAGCATGATGTTCATACCATTTTATACTGAACAACCGGTGATTTTAAGTGTCAAACGTTTTCTCTCTAGCTGCAGTGTGATACTGTGGTACATAAATTCATATATAAGTTTTCTCTGTATGTACTGCCCCTGTTAAACGTTTTAACTTTAATCAAACATTTCATATATTTCCTTTTTTTCCTCGTCAGACTGAACTGTCTTAACCTGAAGACATCCAGCATTGGTTCTTTTGTTTTGTGACATTTAAACACATAAAACCCACCCAATCTGCACACAGAATAAGTTGGCGTTTTGTCCTTTATGTTCATATAACTATACGTGGGTGTAACTCTAAAGCATGTCTATCAGTTTAACAGCAGGAAAAAATAAAGTTGTTTTCAATTCATCGCCGAGACATGCAAACAAATTTAACCACCCTTGAAACGCACGCCGAGCATCCTTACCCACAACATCAATTACCAACCACTCCATAACGCATTATCCCACAGAATGACGTCAACCGAATGTACAAATTGTGTTACCTGTTGCTTGGATCCAACAATTCCTGCATCGCGTGTGTCATTGTGGCCATGTTCGACAAGCGAGAAACTATGTTCTGTCGGGATATGCATTTTTCGCAATCCGGACGACTTGTTACATTCCTGTGACCTTACAGGTGGTCGCACTTGTCTCTTATTTGGCTTGCTGGCGGGTGTGGGTCAAAAGGCGCGACCTTTTTTTTTTTCGTAACGAAATACATGTAAACGTCGAAAAATCTTTTTCGTGCCACAGAATAAAGACTGTCACTAAAATATCATGGTTTATTTTTTAACTTTCTATCCTGTTACTTCGTTCTAACTTTTTTTTTAACAGCTGTACCATGCATTTTTTGGACCAAAAATACTGTGTTTTCGGCCAATGTCAAATAGTCCGACAAACAGCCCTGGCCTTCTCGCATAAAAGTAAATGTTTTACTCCTTGGCCGATCAAACTTGACTGAAGCTTGAATGAAATTCTCTTTTGTGCTGTTGGTGGTACTTTCTGAACTTTTTGTGGTTTATCCGTTGTTGTACAATAACGTTGCTAGTTGGTATTGTAGCATTGAATAATAGTGATGAGCGTTTACACAGAACGAAGTGATTTATTTTTCTATTTCACCGCTTTGCCTAATCTGTATATATTGCCCGGCTTGTGGTTATATTGCACTGCAACAAATTTCTTGCCAACAAGAGTGCGGTCATACCGTGGTGCTCCATTGAAAAGTTAAACATTGTCGTTGTTCATTTTGATCAATTTTAATTGCGAACAAGTTTGGTGCTTTGTATCAATTTACTGAATGTTAATTGATTATTGCTCATTTTTCACTTTTTTCCTCTTTATTAACCTGTTCTGTACCACTGCATATCATCACTTATTGCACCACAATCTCGTTTAGTTTTTTTTCCCAAAAATTGTTTTTTATACCTAACCTGCGAAGTGCTTGTGCGAAAAACGTTGGTAATTTAATAACAGAAACCGAATTATTCCATGCCATGAAAATTTTTGGTACAACTTGTAATCTATTAGCATCGGATTGAAATTTTGGTGAAAGGTGGATTTAAGATTGTTGTACTTTCCTTGCGTGCTTGTACAATACCGTGCATTGGACCTGCAATGTTTTCAGTTACGCCAGTGATAATTCCCCATTCTGTGTTAATTACTGACGACACAATCAGCTTATTGTCTCTAACAATCAACATGCCGTTTTGCATCTTTTATAAATAAACAAACTGTAAATACTGTCGTTTTCTGTAACGTGCTATTATGCGTTTCAAGTCCATTTTTTGTGGCTGGTTTATGTGGAAGTTATACATATATTTCCCTAAATGGGGTGAACTCACAAATCGAACCATTTGGATGGATAGACGATGATTAGCATTCCAATCCCCTATAAGGAATATGACTAGCAAACCGCATTTTAAGCATGGTTTAGTTGCAAAAAATCGAAGGAAATTGTACGCAAGTGTTAATTGTCAACTGTCGAAACATTTTCACGTGGCTATAAATCTTTTGCACGTGGAAGCTGCTGATTACAAGTCTATTGCTTTTCTCGCTGTGGTGTCATTGGAATGCAATAGGCCAGGGCTTCACAAAGAGTTTTGATTCATGTCCTTCACACTGTAAAGTTTACAGGATTAGTTTACAGGTTTATCATGTTTGGTTTTTCCACAAGAAATAATTAGTGTGAACCTCTTTTGTTTGACACGTGTCGTAATACGGTTTCTACATCAATTATAAGAACGTTAATCCTTTTGAAGAAAAGGTGTGCTTTGAAACAAATGTTTTTCAGCCAAATTGCATTAATCCGATGATGTTGGAAAATTAAAATCACATAATAAGCCTTAACGTCTGGTTACAAATATTTCGCTTTTGTGAGTTTGTTTTCAATATCTCTTTCCCACAACAACCGTTAGGTACCGCTGTCGAGCAATAATTGCAATTTGACAACACCGGTGAAGCGCTGGACCCATATATCTAGAGGAAAACCTAATCGGGACACGTGGCAGGGATATACTGGGTTCGGATCCCGGTGTGGTTAAAAAAGTACAAAAACCTGATCGGGATTAGTGATCAAGATAACCTGGGTTCGAATCCCAGCGCAATCGACCCTTATTTTAAGCAAAAACTCGAATCGGGATTCAACATAAGTTTAAACGCACAATGGGCACCAGTTATTTATCGGCGATTGGCAACCTCGGTTAAATTGCTTGAAACACATATGATATGTTGTATTTACCTTGGGCTCACGTATAAAAAGCCGGGTTTCAATTCCAGGCTATAAGAAAAACGGGAGTATCATTGCAGGTAACCAAAAAGTATAGGCTCCGTGCATTTTTGCACCATACAATGTTATACATAAACATTTTGCGTAATGTTTAAAGATTTTGTGTTTTATCGTAAACACCAACATGGTTCAAATATACACAGGGATATCGCCATCTTGCATATCTACTCGGTGACGTAAAACTTTCACTTGACAGTTACCTAAGAAGCGGAAAGGAATTTGTTCTTTGTTCGAATACTCTGGGGTCGTTACTCACAACAGTTAGCTTTGAGCGAGCGTAAAATCCCAGTTGTCCGAGGGTGAACCAGTAGCATCCGCCCACCTCTGGATAACAAGCAAATACTCTCTCATCGATGATTCGACACCCACAAGGTTCGCTTTCAGGTCTCCGCGTAATGGATTACCCATATGGATTGAACGCCTGCTACCTCGCAAGCCCCAATCAAACATCGCTACCGCGAACCTTAAGCAAAGAGTTTGTCACTTTTGCACTGGCAACCAGTACGGCGTAACGGGTCAAAGGGTCGAACCCCTCTGACGCATACATCGATAACAGTGTGATGGGTTGCCTGCGCCATATACCGCCCCATGTTAAATATTTGTACTCCCGGGGTTAAACCTTTCGCTCGAGTGCTGATAAAAGACACTGTCTCGAACGAATTACCTTCTCAGCCATCAGCTGCTGCCCGCAACTGCGGAGTTTCTTTGGTCTCGGCGTTGCAATGCAAATAAACCGACCTTTCGTGGACAGGTGGTTCGATGCTGTGGTCTTTGAGAAAGCTGTTTACGTCTGTGACTCGAATTTTCATGCACGACTTGGGGCGGGTTACAGTTTGCGTTTCGTGCCGAAAGTTTGAATGAAAAACTATTTCCAGTTAATATTGAGTTCGTCCAAGTTTGGATGCCCGTGATGGTGAAAAACGCAACGTGATGTAATGCAACAAAATTTTAAGTTTAAGATAGTGATCACTCTCGAAACTACTATAAATAAAAGGTTTACCTTATGCAAAAAGAAGGTGCAAACTGTTGAAAAAATCACTTCGATAATGGCCGTATCAACAACTGTTTTTTCGTGTAATTAAAATTCGAGAGAGGACAGGTGTCATAGGATGGCCGTTAGCGTTGACATAACTCTTGTTTGCGGATGAATATAACCGAAAATGTTCATAGTAACATCACGACTTGCTCTCGTCTGTCAGTTGTATCGATATTAAGCTCAGGATTATGAAGTTAACACATCCGACTTCGCGGTAGTGTGTAACTGTCCTTTCGTCGCCCTACCCTTGTCCGTGTTCCTCTTTGCGAGATTTTTCCAAATATACAGGGTGCGCGTGCTTAAACTCAAATTGGGAAAAGTTCAATGGAGCGCACGAAAACTTAACGCCCACAAACAAAACACCTGTCTTCGACGAGACTAAAATATTTTGCACACTCTTTCTTTTTTTTAATGAAAATAGGGTAACGCTTCACGATTTTTCGTGTCATAAAGTGCACAGCACTCCCTCGAATTATTGATCGCATCGATGGAGTTTGCGTTTACTAAGGACACTCTTGCCTGTCAAGCAGTTTCAGATTTTCCGTTTGGTGACGGTATAGAGTAATAACAGCAATCGGAAATGTAGGTTAAAGGAACGTTTATAAGCGATTTTGTTTTAATCAGGCGAGATGCGATTACAAGCATAGCCATAATTACGATGAAATTAGGTCAAACCTAATCTCATTTAAAAAATGACATATTTATACATGTAAAAAAAATATTTCTTGGGCATTATACACGGTTGCAAAGTCATTGCACGGTTTGATTGGGCGCACACAATTTTCTAGGGCCACGGAATTTTGTGTTTTACCAGAGACTAAAAATTGTCACAAAAAATATTATTCTCAAGGAAATGCTCCAGACTTTTACTGTCGTTGTGACTAGAGGTTTCATGCCTTACATTCTTTCATCGTTTATCGTTTCTTACACATGTACTTTCCAACAATACATAACAAGTGTATCTGCGGTGGTCTCGGTGTACCAGGCTTGGGCAAGGTATCAGCGCGTGACTCAGCCCGGGCAACGCTAAATTAGACAAAGCTTGGCGCGCGCTCGGAATGAGAGAATTCACTTGCGCTCGTTTGCGCTTGATCCGGATCACCGGTGACCACCCGGTCCGAATGGACGCACACATATTTCGCTACTGTTTTTGCGGTTTGGTAGGCTTTCCACTAGCCACAGAGTTGTGCAATCATCTCGATGTCTTTTCCCGTGCATTGGAGCGGAAAATCGGGACGTGCGTGGTGGTGATGTGGGGGCGATTTACTGGTATGCAGTAACTCTTTGCGGTTGCGCGGAGAAGTCGACAACGCCCAGCAGGTGAAAGCTATTCACCACCTTTGTATATTTGAGTAACTAAGAAAAAAGTTGTAAAACGCACAAACAGTTACTACTTATCGGGTGAATAATGAAGTTAATTAACATAAACAACAGCTCATGCTTCACCTTTCTCTTTTGTTGTAAATATATGGCTTGATTGCAGTTTAAAGCTTTTTCTTTTTCATTACACAACGGCTTGACCAACCTAAAGTTACAAGTAAGCCAGGCAGTTCGGTCACAGCCTGACTGTAACGCAAGCGAGTGGTGAGCCCCATGCACAGTTTCCCACACATAAACTGGTTTGTGGATCAAGCAGTCTGCAATACCAACCTTGCGACCCGTCGGACAAGACAAACAAATGTCAAAAATCCTGTCGCAAATCATTCTCACCCGGTCGAACAACCGACATGTGATCTCAGGCCGGATTGCCCGATCGCCGCCTCGGACACCAAGAGATACGATTGTATTTTTATAGCGACAAGCGATTGGTCCCCGCTTGTGTATACGAACAGCGCCGAAGGAGTCATCAACGAAAGTGCTTGTTTTTATTACCTGGGTCCTTCTAGGGTGCTTGTCTGGTAGGTATGTGTCCTATAACAGATTCTTGGTGCGTCAGGCGACACATGTATCTGTTTACGTTGGTAGTCGCTATCGACAAATTTTCGATTTTAGTTTTCTCTTTTCTTTGCAGTATTTTGTAAGGCAGCATATTCCTGGATTGCAGGATTAAAACTATTACTTTTTTCTACAATCGTCAACAAAAAAATGTATGCGAAAAGTTTCCTATCAACAAATACCTCACAGTGTGGCACTTTTTGTTTATTATAATTGCAATTTTAGCTGATATTAGGAACTCCAAGAGATCAGATCTTCACACCCAAGCGTTCACACCGTGAAAAATACATGTTTAAAAACAACTAAATCCGCCCAATACGAAGTACATCATAGCCATGAGTCGCCAAAACAGTGTTGTACAGAGCTGAAACGTGCCTCGGTACTCCAGTAGGCGATCTTATGTGGTCCCGTAGGCAACCCTCTTTACCCCGCATGGAAACAGTCCATCCCATGGCTTACGAACAAACAAAGACCAACGATCACAGGATGAGATAAAGCCGTTGTTGATGGGTGCGGGGTGCACGGGCGCTGGACCGTTAGGTTATCTCTGCGCTTGAACCTTAACGCGGCCTTGACGGGGCGCCCGGGTCATGCCATCTCTCTGAACCCCAAGTTTGAAAACATTGTGCGTTTCTAAACCAGTCGAGAAGACGGATTCCTCTGTAGCTTCCAAGACTTGCTACACTTAAACTTTTGTCTCCCTAGTGGTGACGACGAACGGGGGGTTTATCACTCTACCCATCTGAGGGGGTTACGCAGCGGTAGCTTTGTTCTATGTAACAGATATCTATCGCGACATAGTCAAGTTCAAAGTTCGGCTCGACGGATAGCGAGGTCGGCATGTTTTTCCGAGGGCACCGTCTCTTAGAGGGGTAATCTGCCCATCTCATCTGCACAGTCCTTCTCTTTTCCCTGCGTAAGCAAACAAGTTTTCTGGTAAGGGTGCGATTTTATCACTCGTCGCACTTTGGATCTTGCGATATCCGGGCAGACGTTAACCATGGCCCGAAACAGCTTGTCCCTTTTCCGTGATCATTTAGGGTGACTTGAAAGAACGAAGGTTTACAGCCAAAAGGTCTCATTGTTTCTTATCAATTTTAAAAGCGCCTTTTTACCCCTCGACTACGCTTGAAACACTTCATGTTGCATTGGTTTAGGTACCGCCAAAGATTGCACATTTGTGAGCATATGTTGCAATAAATTTTAAAAATAAGTGCTGGCACAAATGTAGGAAACTTCAGATCAAATGACATGTACCGACACAGTGATGTCATTGTCTTTAGTCACGTCACTTCAACCAGTATACAAAGGTTTCGTTGCCTCCGCAGCCAGACACGCATGTTTTGATCCAATGTTAGACAAACTTTCCATGGCTCAAACAGTAGACTTATTGAAAGAATCGGCAACTGTTTGGTGGAATATAATTCAGAGACGCGCCTAGATCCGCGGTGGCGACTGATTCATGGTTCGTTTGCTTAACACCAGTCAATAAAGAACTGGAGGCTTTCATACGGTTCCAACGCGGATGTACCCGACATTACTTGAGTAATCGACAGATTTTTATCACTCCACAATTCCGAACGCAGGTGCTCCCTCTGTGACCCTCGCCAATGCGCGCTCCATAGCAAGAATTTAGTAGGTAACTGTAATAAACCGTTTTGGGGAATTGAGTGGACCCTAAAGAAGGGAGCCCTCAGATTAATGTGTCGCCCGCGGCCTGGGGGGTCCACTCCACACGTCATTGTTGCCTGATCGCGATAATCTTCGTCGTCGCGCGCGGCCGTTGACATCCGCCCATTGTTCAGGGCGCTTCGGCACAAAATCGTTGGGGCTCCGCGCTTTATTTCCGCTTTGTTTCAGGAATGCGCTACACCCCCTGTTCGGCGTAGATTCGTTTCGCTTTAACGTTTCGTCATTTGTTATAATATGCTGTTGACATTTAAAGGAAAACTGGCAGCAAAATCATTTCACTATTTTACAAATTGCTAGTTTATTACTATATTACGAAATTTTAAATGTGTTTTTATACTCAATGGAGTTCCTCAATACTAAATGAACATCTTTGTAATGTTATATATAATTGTTGTGTTAGAAACAGTATAAAAACTATCCAAAAAAAAGCAGGGTAAAAAGTTTGTTCTTCACAGTGGTTTGAAACCGACATATGTTTAATTGGGCTGCAAAAATTCTTGCGCAGAAACCTTTAATGCAATGAATCGGTCTGTTTACTGGCCTTTCACTTTCCTATACGTCTCCACGCCCGACATGAAGTCAATTGCCTGAGCACAATAGTTTCTCATCCGATAACAGCGTTGCAACAAAAGGCGACGTGCAAAAATTAATGTTATCGGTACGGACAGGACAATACAATATCGCCGCGCCCTAATGGATATATGTAAACTTTTCAAGAAGCCTTGGGTTTAGGGTGATCGAAAGGCAAGATTTAGGTGGCGTCGGTGGGCCACTGTTTGTCGGCCGACTCGGGTGGGTCAGGGTGACGCCTCTTGAACTTTGCATCAAACCATGTGACGGAAAGCAGGGGAGGATGACGTGCCGTGATGTTCAAACACATAAATCCTAACAGTGTAATTTCTGGCCATGTTGTGGATAGCGGCTTTGCGCTGAGTGACTTATTCACGTGCTGATGTCCGTAAAGGCGTGAATTATGCCTGAATTTAAACGCTGCGTTTACGTTTCATGTGATGTATGTTAGTGTGCCGCACTATACCTTAATGAAGCCTCGCTGAATAGCTGGCGAAGCGTATAGGTAAATGGAATTTCCAAGTTTAATGCCACAAGGACAGATTCTTCTTTAAAAATTGACCACAGTTTATTATTACCGACTTATAATTGAGCTGTAAATAGCAATCTCATATTTGTTGCTGCTACTTTGTAGCAAACTGGCAAGTAATTGTTTTAGCTGTCGCGGAAATATTCCTTGGCGCAGGCCAAAATAATTTATTTCTTAGAAATGAAATTATCTCGACAAGATTCAATATGTAATGTTTGTTTCCAAATGCTTAAATCATGTTTGGAATTGACAAGTTCGTCACAACAACATCGAGCAATAATAAACACTAAATGGTTTCTGATAACAGATCGACTAATCATAGCAATAAAATGCTAAAAGCAATACATTTACAAAGGCGGCGGGGCATGTGATTAGAAAGTTTCTAAGAAACAGAACCCGTGCCCACTGCTTTTTCTTGGGCCGTTTAACCAACGCATTAACAAGGTTTCGGAGTCCGCACGACGGGAATCAATTTGCCGTACAAACGAACACGGAGCCGAACCCCAGCGTAAAACAACACATCAGGCGCCGATACAAATTACTTGAATCAATTCCAGTCACGGTAGGCTGCGTCTTGCTATCAGCCTCTCCCAAAACCTCCGCTTGCGTGATGTCACAAGATTCCGAATGTTTTCATGGCGCGAGAGTCCTGTTTGTAGCCTGGAAAGCCAGGAATTGTTTCGAATGTCGACTGGGTCCGTTTGGGAAACACAAAACGATTCGAGCTGTTTTTATGGTTTCTTTGATACGATAAAATTGTTTTTGTTTACCGGGGCTTAATGTCTTCTGTAGTCTCGGATCAAGTTTTTTTTGCTATTGTGTCTGCATCCAAAATTCGCTATTATAAAAATTTTCCCCCTTTCTTCTTTTTCTGTTTACCTTTTTAAATTTTACCCTTTTTCTTGTATTGTAAAAACTAAATGCCAACACAGGTTAAATTAGCTGCAAATGTCTGGTAGATGAGACTTATATACTTTGTGTGTATGTTATCCATTCTCTTTCAATACGGTAAATTTTCACCTAACAATAACAACACACAAAAAATACATGCTGCGAATCAATAGCCTCGAGAATTACAGTTAATTTCGAAAAAGGAGTGCCAGCAGGTGGGCGTGTTGTCAAAAATCTTCGTAATGGATTGAAGACATTTGGGGACGAGTTGCGTAAAATTTCGGTAAATCCTGCCTTCTGTGACAAGTTCACGCTTCAGAGATCAGTGTGGACTTAACCCGTTGTGGGACCACAAGTGAAAACGCGGAAACAATGACTAGGAAACGGTGGCGTGTGATTGGGTATGTGTACACACCGACTCGGGTTGGTTTGTATAACCTGGCTGTTTCGTTTTTTGTCTGTCGCGTTGAGTTTGTCAAGGGGATTCAGTTATCTACGTGACGCTTAATTTGACGCAACCGGTAAAAGGGGAAATTCATTTTGCCTTCCTGTTTTTATTTCGATTTGAACTCAGTAATAATTTTATCAGTACGTTTCCGATTCAAAGTTGACTTTGACTTGTACAAAAACCCGGACAGGTGCACCACGTATTTCTATGAATGACACTTTTCTGGAATTGAGTTCAAAACTTGCATATAGTTTTAAATTGATAGACTGTGACTAACTTTTGGAAAAACATCGATCTTACCAAAGAGACATTTGAATTTTTTCAGGAATGTCAACGAAAGTGTGGAAAAATAATTCATTGTTTTTATTCCTAGATCTGCTTGTAAGAAACCAAAATCCGGTTCTGAACTTGAAGTGGGATTGTACATGTGCTGGTGGGTCCGCCACGACACAGAATTTGCTACATCTGTGGTTATTATATCTTGCCAATGTCTTTTGTGATTGTGTTGGATTCATTTTGTCCAGAAACACTTGTATTTTATTGGAAAAATCTTCATAAAAAACAATATGCACTCTGTGAAACTGTGTAGGATGGTATTGAGTTTGATACCGTACATTTTTCTCCTTTCGGTCTGGCGCACACCGAACTTGTCTCTTGGCACATCAGCCCGTACTCTAATAACTTGAAATGAAACAAAATTGCCTTCTACATCAAAGCGCTTTGGGTTGCGACATGTCGAGATACCGCTGCGCTGAAGTGTCAAAACGCGGAAATCATTTCCAAGCTAAAAGCGACACCGTATGTATTCGCCGAGATGCCGCGGGAGATCATCTCCACAAGCGGCATAATAACGGAATTTAAATGTCTCTTCATCTGCGCCGCCGAAGCGATTTTCCAGCAATGAAAGGGCGATTTCTTGGCCAAGATTCGAATCGCATCTGCGTTTGGCTTCTAATTTGGCCTTGGCGCTTGTCTTGTGCGTGCCGCTCGGCCAATTAAGGGTTTTTGAAGTTTGGAAACTTTAAAGGGCGACAATGAAGTTATGTGGACAAGTACAGGAGCCTTTAATTAATTATCCTGTACAGGTGTCACTCAAGCACATTTTTCACACTTGAATTTGATATGGGTTACATGCCTTACGAAGTTTTTTTACGCTGAAAATTACCCATTTGGTTAGAACTGACAAACTACTGGTCAAAATGCTTAACTCCTTTCACCTAATAATCTTGGCGCCTTTTTTTAACCTTTTTAGAGTGTCACGTATTTATTTTGACGATAGTTTTTATAACGATAGTTTAAAATAACATCAATGTATTTTAAAAACATAATATTGGGAATTGGAAGAAATACAGCAGCCAATTCTGGTGCACAGTTTATACTTGAAGCAACAGTTCACACGTGTACTCAATCACGACAAATATGTATTTTCGGAAATCGTGTCCACCAAAGCGTGAGAATTCTGTTGAAGTCGGCCAAAACCAACTAATTAAATTCACTTCCATCGTGACGGAAGTTTATGACTATGACGTTACCGCAAAAAAATCGCACCTGCTGGAGCTTGAGAAAGCAACAAGACTTGTAACAAAAAAAATGCTATGCGATTTTGTTGAACCAAACGCCCGGTAGCGAGTTGCGTGTGTACCATGCAACCCGGTATTTCGTCCACTGCGCTACATTGGTAATTATACGGTTGCCCAGCAACTGCGGTTATGTAATGATTCCTGGAAAATCCACCAACATTCAGCGACAGCTTTCGCGTGCGCAGTGGAGGCGCCTTGAGGAAGGCGTGCGCCACTCTCGGATGCCTATACGCTTGCGACTCCCGATTTGGGCGGCAATTACTGGCGGTCAAAATTACCTACCAGCGGTGAAGAGGAGGCATGGGATGAAATGTTACATTGCAAATTGCGGCCTAGGTGTGCGGGCTCGTTGCTTGACTGACGGCCTAATTAACCATCGCTTGCGACAGATATAGATATGTCCACTCCATGTAGAGTTTGGGACCCCCCGCGTTCAAACGCGCTAATCACCACATCCGAGGAAGTAATTTTACGTGCCACTGGCACCGCCCGCTTCACTGGCTGTTCCTGGATCTTCAGCAAATAAAAACAGACATGAATGGTTCAGCGAGTTGCTCTAATGAGCGCAATTAGTTGAATTCGACGGCTTGGCGTTGCATTAAAGGTAACGAAAAAGTGCGTCATTAATTTGAAGGCACTTTCGAGGCTTCCGTGTCCGAATATGGATGTTCCGCGTTTATATGCTATAAGTTGATACTTTCAAGAATATTTCTTTGTGTTGTCGCCCTACAAGAAATATATAAGCCGACTACCCTTTTTGTTGACACTTCAGTTCATTGACGCACGTTCTCTAAATTTGTAATAAATATTTATAATGTTTTTTAGTGCTTCAATTGTCTTAACTGAACTACGGTAAATCAGCATGCAAGTGTTGTGTGCAACTTGCCGAGATGAATGAAGCACAGCTGTATGAGATCCTTAATTAAGTTAAATTCTGTGCAAATATTAAATTTATTGCTTTGTACAAAATGCATTTGCATTTTTATGATTGAAAAAAGATATGATTGTAAACAAGCAGCCAACACCGAAGCAAAGAATACAAAGCCCCTTTGCTTCGGTTTGGGGACAATAAAAATACCAAAGTGTTCATTATACCACAGCGCGCGCTAGGGAAGGAATGACATTTAAACGTTATTTACCAAATGCTTTGTCACGGAAGAATGTGTGTTGCACCATCACTAACCGTTGTTCCAAATATACATTTCCACTATCGAGGGCCTTGTTATTTCTTCTCAAGTGGTCTTCGAGATTCGTGTGCATTTGATCCCTACAGCACCTTCCCTGTTGTAGTGGCTCTGATGCTATCAAGGCAAAACCGGCCGCAATTAAGTTGCTTTTGATTAATAATTACCTACTTAAAAGCACACGCCGAGGCAAAAACACTTGAGTTTTGCCCATCAAATATGGCAAGACTCCTTTTAAAGAAATCTTTGGTTGAAATAAAGGAAGGCAAAATTTTTGTACTCTGCTTCTACGCCTCACACGTGTTGTGTCTAAATTGAGAAATACTGCGAACCATTTGAATGCTGTATAGCATGATACAAACGTACCGGATCATTGACTAAAGCATACATTTTTTAGCTAATGTCGAAATGACCGTTCTATCATCACGTAAACTTTTCGTGGACTTCGTGTTATTTACTATTGAAATTATATCTTTTTTTTCCGTACGTACTATTAGCATATATGTCAAAAATCTTTAATTAACACAAGACTCCTTCGGCCAAATGATTTTTTATGACCAGCATAAACCCTGTATTCCGATAAAGTTCTGGGAATAAAGACTGAAACATTGGTCAGAATAATCATTTCTTATCAATATGTTTAGCAGCTTCAATTACAAATTGTCTAAAATCGTTTGTTGCCTGCGTTTGCCAGTCTTCGGTTGGATCTATGCATACAAGCACTATGAAGATTTTTGGCCACCTGCACGTGTTTTCTAGCACGTAAATTCGCTGTGTTCTGTAAACGATGAATTTTCCACGCACACTGCCATTATTTGCACAAATCATTTCGCATGTACAGCTTACGCGAAAAAATGCCACTATATCTGCGATAGGTAGATTTTTTCAAGTAAGTTTGCAAAACAATTGAATGAAATAACAAAGTTACACTTTTTTTGGACCACTGTCAAAGTGCTCAGAAAAATCGATCGATCTTCTGCCCTTGACCTTCATGACGTAGCAAGAAGTGTTTTGGTGCTGGAGGTTGTTATTTTTGCGATGAGATCGATAATGGAGCACAAAACGTTTCCAAGTGGTGAAGCATTTTCAGGCGAATGCTTATCGAAAGTAATGGGCACAAAAACATGTCTAATCTGACATTGGTGTAAGACCATGTAATAAAAGTGGATCGTCAACATTATTTCCCGATATTAAACACCGAATACTTTGTTATAGCCGTGAATCATGCATTGTAAATAATATCTTCTTTGTTCATGGAGAAATGACCTATAGGTACAGTATACTGTGAAATGTTTACTTTTCAACATCACGTGAGGTTTTCATGGCTTGTTTTTTCAGAAACACCATGCAACGTTTTGGTGGGGCTTCTTTGTAATATTTACCATAAAAATTACCCAAATTTATGTGATGGAGCTATTGAGGTTCCGTCGTTTTGTCGCTTTGTAATATCGGTTCTAACAAGTTAAACGAGTTAAAACATACATGGGATAAATTGTCCGAATCCAACGGAAAATTGGAGTTCTGGAAAGTGTTCCAGCAATCACTGCATCCCCGAGCACTGACACGAAGTATTTCGGCGCGACTTGTCTTGTCTTCGTGTCATGTGGTCGGAAAGTCGCTTCTTCCCAAACGCGCCGAGAGTCCTTGACTGTGAACCCGGAGCCGATGGTGTGCGTTACCGTTACAACCCACTAACGGCGGCTGAAACTATTTTAATCTCGTCTTAATGAGCGAACAGGGGCTAATAACTGAGCGCCTGAGCGTGCTTGTGGCCCCGGCGCCCGGCACCCCCGTAGGTCGCCCGAGTGGGGGTACTCCAACGGGATCAGGACGTCTTCTTGTGTCTAGTACAAAGCGACGCGGCCGACAATCGATATTGTTCTCAAGACAATCGGCCCCGCCAAGCGCTTTGTAACAATCTCGATGAGGCTAAGTTTCGGATCGATATCGACGTGTGACGTCAAAACAAACACGCGCGAGTTTTTAATGAAACTTTGCCTCGCCCTCGTCTCCCCCCCCCCCAGGTTGACGTATCTCGTTTTTTTGGTTTGTTCAAATATCGTCTATTTTCTTACGGCTAGGTGTTTGTATTTCGATTATCATCATCACAGAAGATAATATTGATTTTTTAGTTTTGCCAACGTACTTGTATTGTTTCTATGGTACGCAATGCTTGTTACTATATTGTGCCATTTTTGCTGCCAGGCATACCACACTTTAAATAGGAGCAAGATGAAGTAATTATGCTTAACTCCTTTTACGTAATGATCTTGATGTTGCTGTATGGCAGACAAAATGTTGGTCAAATAAAGTACGTTAATTTAGGCCCGAAGAGCAGTCCTGTTTAGTTTGTTGCATAGGTCAGTTGTCCTGAATATCACAACTAAAGTAAAAAAGTTGCCACATGTATATCCAACAGCACTCACATTTAAATTTCTTGCGCTGATAATGTTGTCTTTGACAAGTTTGGGAAGGAACTTGGTTAGTCAAGAATGGTAGTGGTGTATAATAATTCTAATACTTGTCTTTAAGCCCTCCGTCTTGAACCTACGTTTTGTCAGACACCATGCCAATGTTTACAAAATGGTCTGTCTAACAGATGGACGTAACGTCCCAACCCCCCGAAAACTACTAATTTTGGTAAAATTGTCGAAAAAGGCAAATAACCCTGGAAAGTGATTGTTAAACACACGAAAGAAGCATTGGAGGTCATTTTTCACCTCGATTTCAGTTAACAATAGAGAATAAGCCGCCGAGATTTAATAATGTGTTCGAGTGTTTTGCTACCAGATAAATTCCGGTCTGGTTGAACAAAATGAACAGGGAAACAATGAACGCAGTGGTTCTAACAATGGATATTACAGCGGCTGCGCGCGAAAACCGTTGTTCTGTAATAAGCCAGACTCGCAACGATGACTCTTCACTCCTTGCAGCTTCGCATGTGTTCAAATATTCACTTGAAATCTAATAATCATTCGTGATCGAGCGTTCTTGTTTGGTGGGGACAGATAAAAGCCGCCCCCCAGGCCTTTTGCGATGGGCCTTGAAGTGTTTTGGCGACTTGTTTTACTTTCAAAAGTCGCCCGGGCGACGTTGGGCCTCGTTCGCATCCCTGAGGCACTCCTTCACGCTCCTTTCCCACCTTGTGTTAGCCATAAAGATTTAACGGCCAGCACTCCACACTTTAACGGCTGTAGTTGCGGCAAGCGAAGGCATGTCTGCTTGTACCTTCTCTACATTTGGAAAGCTACGCTGGGGGACAGACAAATGTGTAAACAAGGGATTTTTTAATAAGCCGGCACTTGTGACAAAAGCGCCAGCCGTTAGGGATGGGCGCAGTCAAAGACGTTTTGCTACACTCGAGGACCTGTTCAACTTTTCGCTTAGCTGTGCCGAGCTGGTTTAGTGTTTTTCCGTCCTCCACTTGAGGACTTCTTGATTGGTCTCGCGAAAATCGATATTGTTTGATGCGCGAGCAATTAATCTCGCCTTGCTTTGATCGTCCTTCTGCTTTGATGCTTTACTCACAAATAAAATTTATGTTTCGTTTGAATGTTTCCACGGCCGTTTGTAGATTTACAAAACGCTTCCATCAACACACATGTCATTCCCGTTTTAAATTAATCTCGTGTGAGTTTGTTAATTTGTCTACCCTGAGGTCTCCAGTTTTAAAATCATAGTAGAAGTCATTTAAGCCTATTTTGTAAAACTTTGTTTGTATTGTAACGTTGTTTAGTCAATATTTGTTTTCTTATTGCCTGATTAGTTTTAGTGTCGTAAATTACAAAGTGCGAGACATGATTGAAACCAGTGTCAACGATAAAATGCTCCATCGGAGAGTCATTCGAAACTTTCGTATTTGGCATTGCGCGTCAAGCAGGAAACTCGACTATATTGTTACAATAATTGCCGCCCACAGGCGGTGCTGTCCAGAGGGCAATTGCATGGGAGGTATGACACGTAGCACCGGAGCGAGTGTGTGTGGCCGTTAAAGTTAAAGCGATTAGCTTCGATCGGCTATATAGGCTCACCATAACGCGCGCGCTTTATTCGTTATAATCCGCGCGCGCACAAATTGAGTCGCCACCGTAACAACAAACTAATTAACGCGCATTATGAGCTTGACACACGGAGCTAAACATTCTCCCATAGACGTGTTAGGACTGAAAATACGATTTTCGAACTATTGAAAACCTCATCGTACTGGCACCAGTTCTTTTTGAATCGCTCCAAATGTTTCATGTTGACGGGAGCTTTGAGTGTAAAGGATTAAAAGCAATTCAAATCATTGTTATTGTGACCCTTGAACTGCTTGATAGTATAAACAGCTTCATGCTGTTGGTGGACTATAATCATACAATTCAAAATTCGTTGATAAGGGTTTATCTTGCAATAGATGAATAGGCGGATCATTTAACATTATGTTTCATTTGTTTCAATATCTTTAAACTATTCCTGAATTCAGTCGAGTTTGAGTAAATCGTACAAACCAAATTATCAGATCATATCAAAAAACCCGAAAGTGAAAACAGGGAAACCCATGAGCGGTGCTCGTTCGACACCGCATGTAGTCTTTCTCAGACTGATGGGAGAATCTGTCTCGAGCATTGGTTACTTTTACCACTCGACAGATCGCTACAGATTACCGTAAACAGTGCGCGAACGATCCCAGGCCGAGCCACTCTGCTCTGTTTGGACGTGGCTGTCAGCTCATTGACTCCAAATCGTAACAGCGTTGCACCGTAATCCGGCCCATGAGAGGATTAACGCAAATGTTCAATATTGCCCATCCTTTCTGACGCGGTGGCTGTCCGGACTCGAATTCACCGAGCGATGACATGTTTCCTCTGTGGGTGGCCGTGTACCTGCACATGGACTGAACCGTGTTTGGGTTTAACAAACTCTTTACCGTTCGAAGTGGCGGCTATTCGAAAGCGCGGAAGCGGCCCATCACAATCGTGAGTAATTGCTCGAGTTCGGAATGTCGTGTTCAAGGCGATACATGGATAAATCCTAAGCTGGTGCGCATGCCATTGCGGGCGTAAGTGACGCTTTGTGCAATGAACTTTTCTGTTCTGGTAAGTGCTTACTTCCGATAACGCTATTTTCCACATGGTTGATTAACGGGGAGTTCTTTGCAGGAATTGAAACCACCAACGACCACTGCGCCGCTTTTTACACTGCTGTGCTCAAGATTATTCTCTTGTGCATATTCATTTGCTTTTCATCTCTAAAATATCAACACGTTTCTACTTTTTCCCCAACGAATTTGTATGGTGATTATTTATACCCATATGTTCATCTGTCATTTGATCGAAATCATTTTAGAAGATATACTTTATTTTGGATTTTGCTCCATTCCAAAGTTCCAAAAACCTTTTGATACAATTTTGACAGTTTCGTAAATTTCGTTGTAGAATAAATCGTTGTCAACTAATTTGTTTCCTTGTATTATTACACTACAATTCTGAACTTCCGCCAGCTATTATCTTTTAACACTATCTAACGCAGTGTATCCTATAAAGTTACTATTTTCTGTGAAAATCGTATTCATCAGGCTAACGCATTAATCGCGCAGGACCAATCAACGCTAATCGATGATGATAAATTATACCTCCATAGACAAGTAGACTCTCGCATCGTCGCGAAGGTATTTCGAACCCAGGAGGAATACACTGTAACCAAAGCTGGTGGTCTCCAACCAATCCGTGATCGTGTTTACAAACGGATTTAATGCGCCAGCCGTTGTAAGTGTTTGTTTTCGATATGGAGCTCTTCTCATCTGTCAGTGTTGACGGGGCAAACTCAATGCGAGATTTTTATCAGCGTTTTTGAACTTCGCAACTATTGCCGTTCTACACATTTTGCTGTCATCGGTACAGTTTGCAATATGTGGACGAAATTGACGAATTGCTCAAACACGCATGTCATTTTAGGCAGTGGATTAAGGAAATCCATGCACTGCATGTACGAAGGAAATAATGACCTTCCCAAAACACTTATTTGCTGGTAATTTTTTCAAACTTTTCTGTAGCTATTTTGTGAACATGTAGAACGACTTTCCGGTTCCCAACGCACATTTGTGTTGAAGTTCCTGCTCACGGCGCTATCTCTGGGAATGTAAACCTTACCTCAGTCGTCGCTTTTATGCAACAATTTAATTATGAGGATAAATTACAATTATAAGCCGCATCAACGCGTCGCAAATATCGCAAATAATCGTATGCGATTACACGCAAATACGATACACGCCCGTGGACCGCCGAAATATAATTACGTGCCAACTGCTATATACGAGTCAACCAAATACCTATTTCCCTTTGCAGATCAGTTGGATTTCAAACGCTCTCGGCGAGAGAGTCGCAGGTGCAAAAGCCCGCTTTTGAAAATAACCAAACGTTGCGGATTAATCCGGTAAAATCACTGCGTTGACCCACATGTCGACAAACGGCCAACAATAATCGGTGTCTCATTTAACAAACAGGTCCAATAATGGACGGCCGCGCGTCCCGCTCCCCTTTTGTTTTGGCGAATTAACAGATTTCGGTTCGTCGATTCTAATGTTCGAACATCGAATCCTGTTAACTTTTAGGCGGATTTAATGTGTTTGATGTTCCAAAGGAGGGGGGTTCGTTTTGATCATTCAAGTTAGGTGGAAAGGAATGACGTAACGCCCCTTTAACAGCAGATAGCCCCTTCCGAAATGATTTGATAAAGTTGGTTGTCAAAAATCCAAACATAGGTTGTTATATAAATGCGTATCTCATGTGGTTTTTAGTAATTTATCACTGTATTAGTCTACACGTAACCGTTTTCAATAATGCAGTTATTTTTCCAATATTGCCCAGCCTAGCAATCTCTACGTCTTTTGCGTTATGCCACAAGTTTATTTGTTAGTGCAATTACTAAAATTGCCCTCCGTGCGGAACATTGTTGCCCCACACGAAGCTGGGTGTTTGAACCCGCCGGCGCAAAAACGACTCAAACAATTAAAGCCTTCATGCAAAAGACTCTTTAAAACTGGAAGGATAAGCAGCGATCAGTCGTCGTAGCGCGCAGTTTAAAGCCCGCAATTGAAACCGGGGCCACACGCGAGCAAATTAGCAATGCGATCGAGACGCTTACCCGGTGTTTACTGGAGTCTGCGCCGCACGAAATGCTATAACGTTACAACCGCCTGCCTTGTCGGGCAACTGTGCCTATGCTGCGTGAGTGAGGCCTAATAACGCCTTACTGAGTGACGATCGTTTGCGTTGAGAAGCCATTGCTTGACACCCCACCTGCTTGGGACCCGTGCGGTCCGCGTAACGGCGCGGTTTAACGGATTAGAAAACCGCTTTTTCTGGTCGGCACCACCCTCAAGAGTTTGTGTTCTATGATGGTTGTTCCTGGTGTGCGTCCCTTTTAACATTCAAGTTCTTCGCGAATTTCGTGGGGTTGCTGTTTATTACAGTGCTTCAGAAATTACACCTTCACCCCGTATTTTAGCTGAGATCAATTCATTCTTTTTGAGACTTCGAAACATTTTGATCGTTTGGCTAAGTATATTTTTATATTTTTGGTTTTATTTTGGATATGTTTAAAAACAGTTGTGTCGCCGAAGGACTCCCAAATTTCCACCAAATATATACCAACATTGCAGGAGCAATTTCAATATCGCCGTGGAGTAAACGCGGGTTTTCTGTCGGGTGTGTTACGGAAAGACAACCACTAATCTGTCACGACTACACTTCACCGGAACGACAACAGGCTTTCCTTTTCAAACTCGCGCCGCCAACTGTTACACGAAGTACGTCATGATGTCAGTTGACACGTGACCCAAACTCCAACCAGGCCGGCTCGTCGACGAATGACAAATTTTTTGGCTCTTCGCATCGCTGCAAGAGTCCGCACGAAGTCCTGTCGTCGGTAAACTTAATGAGGAGAGTTAAAGTAAAGTTCCAGGGTTACGCGTTGCCGAATTCGGCGACATTTCCCGCTTAAATGCCCCAAGAACATCCAGTTTTGTAACAACAAGTGAGTCATGACGTAGAAACATGACCTTCAAATCAACACAATGTTTGCAATTGACTGTAATTCATTATCGCACAAATATGCAATTTCAAATATTTATTATTCATTTTTTTGGTTTGTTACCATTGGAAAGAACCGTTTTACGGAGCTTATGGCAAAAATTACATAAATTAATGTTCAAGCAAATGACAACTGAGAATTCCTCTGTCAGATTAACATTAACTTAATGGCAGTGTCAGATACCAAGAAAAACTGTATCATAATCAAAAAGCAGGAAAATGCCGGTGAATAAGTCTCAATTTATCAAGGTAACAATATATTGTTGTACAATTTCCTATTCAACAATTTTACATATACAAAGAAAAACAAAAAAATTATGATGAAGCGTGTTCGTTTTGTTACCGCCTGTTTCAGTGACACACAACAAATTATTAGTGTTATCTTAATCCAGATCCCTGGCTGGTGGGTCAATCTACTGACAGTTTTAGACTGCGCTGGACGCACCATTTCAAACCATCGGTCAGAAATTACATACCAGCTGTGTGGGATTTTTGTAGAGGGATGAGTAAGTCTGAGGGGTGGACAGGGGCGATGACACTATTTACAATATCAGGATCTGGATGTGCGGTCAACGGGTAGCGAAGATTATCCCAACCCTGTGGTTGCGAATGAAATAACTGAGCCACTGTCCCATCGTGGGAGGTACCGACAATCGATTTTCCGATTTCACAAGATGCCCTCCACCCCCCGAGTGAGTTAAGCACTTGTGGCGTCACAATCTTATTGTTGTTACATGATCGTACGCTGACTCACTGTGACGTTTCTCTTGAGTTTTGGAATCGGTTTCCAACTATTTGCCAACTGACGGACTTCACAACAGGCTGTTGTGTCGATCGCTGAAGTTGGTTGTGCTAACTTGATTGACTCATAGAAATATTATAAATGCGTTAAAATTTTTGCGGCAAGTGTTTTTTGTACTTGCGATAAAGCACGATATTTTATGATGTGTGTTTCGTGCTACTAAGCCTATTGCTTGTATCGCATATTCGTTGAAAGAACCTATTGTTCTTACTATTGGAGGTGATTTCCGTTAAAAAGTAAAATGCGATCTGCATTAGGGTGATGTTACGGCGAAAATACACAAGTATCTTTTCTGGTGCTACAAACCTTCAGCAGTTACATGATCCGCTATTTGATCCAGTTTACCAAATTATAGGAACACGCGACCAGGCCGGAATACATAACCAGGGAAACAAAAATTTAAAACTATTCTGCAGTAGCGAAGGTCGCTGCCGTATATTGGTGATAAATTCATGCGATAGAAACGCGATAATTTGGCAATCAGATTGTGTGTGTCGCACAGTACAAGCGCTCACAAGAGCAATCAAAACAAATAGACTTCGGGAGCAAGAAATTGTTAATCCAAGCGATATTTCGCAGAACATGTTGCCGGAACCCTCCAAAATCACCAATACATGACGAACATGAAGCGTTTTCGCTTACCGTTTGTAAACATCCAAGTGCGGACGGAGGAGACGATTACCAGAGAGTCTTGCGAGGGTCGCGGCCTCGGGTAATTGAACGTTAAAGATGTCCCAGATCCAAACGAAATCCCGCATCCGGCAACGGCTGTCACTGGCTTTCGCGCTAAGCTTGTTCCGCCCCCAAAGCGTCTCTCTTGTTTCCATTAGGGCAGAACGTTGCAATAACAACATAAGCCCCCGTCGCGTTCCCGCGGGGCCACGATGGGGTTATATTTGGGGGCAACTCTCAATAAATTGCTTTGGCGAAATTATATTGTGGGAAAGGAGTTCGAAAAGGGGGGGAGGGATTTATTGTGACGTAATTGTTGAAATCAAGATCAAAAGTGTTTGAGGGGTATAAATTCCACCATATTTCGCTCGTGATTTTAAAACGCGTCTGAAGAAAAATACACTGCATCAACTTTATTCAAAAATAGCTTGAGTACGTCGAGATAATATCTACGACACGCAATTCTTACAAACTCGAAAAGGGAACTTCAACAACCTTCGTTAAGATATTGAAATATACACAAATATCGTCTAGAAAATAATTCAAACTAGCTTTTTCACTTGAACTACCAGCATCAGGGTGATGACAGTGTTCCTTATTTCCGAAATCATTATCATCACACTACGAGCAGGGGCAGAAACAATTCGTGCCATTGAAATGCATTAGCGTGGCGAGCAGTTGATTTAAGGCGTCTGAGGTATGCGAGGGTACGATGTAACACACTAGAGACTCGTCCGCAGGATTTCTGCTTTCAATGGCCGGTGTTTGCATTACTATCCGTGCTACCTTGGTCAAATGATCCATCAAACCGAACGGGCCTGCAACGCCTGGTTGCCCATGCTTGGGAACAAGGAAAAAGCAAACAAGAAAGATTCCACTGTTTTTATCGCTTTGTTACTGCCTCCGATTCTGTCCCGGTATGGTATAAAGGCTTTCCATCAATTCGTTTTCGCATGCTTTTGTCCGCTTTGCGATGTGATGCCTTTGACGTGTTCGGTGACAATTATAAAAACCGCCCTGAAAGACAATGTTACATGGTGTGACAAAAAAATCGATTATGTTCAGACTAATGTTCCGTCAAATGTAAACGCTTTCCCTGTAAATCAATAAACAGCAATATTTCTGGTTGTTTCGTATTTTTATCGATCGATACAAAACCATAATTTTTCTGTTGAACATATATAAAACCCAACAAGAAATATTTTTTGACGTTTTGTATCGCAGTTTTGGGATGGAACTATTGTTTAGAACTAAACAGCAGAGGATAGCTAAACCCACATTTATAACCCAACAGTTTTCTAACCACCTTAAACCGCGCGAATAGACATCCACCATATGACGTATGCCACGTAACAATGGCGAAGACGAAACACGCCCCGTGGCGAGATGCCCTGCGACAAGCGACCGACTTCACATCTTGGCCGATGTCTATCGGGGTAATGACGCAGCGGTGCGCAATTCGCAGCTAATGTAACACATTGCGACTGTAGTCGTGTATGCTGACCCTACTTTATCGCCTGTACAATTTAGGGATAACACGCTTTGGCAATTTCAGCCCTGCCTTTCATCTCACAGATGAAAACTGAAGATCAATTAAACGGCAGCAGGCTGCAAAAGGTGCAATTGAGATAGTTTGGTATTCTCGTCCTCAACGGCGTATGGCGTCATATTGCTGCGTATATCTTGACGCATTGTCGGATGTGTAAGATTGCCGCAGCACGCGCTCTAAACACGATAAGATGCAATAGAAAAAGCGTGTCAGTCAAGTCACACTTAGCCTCCGTCGTGCGACACGCTATGTTCTGACCCACTTTCCCGGTTTTGAATTTACGCCATTTTACAGATTTACGTAACAACTGATACAAAAAGGTAAAGAACTAAAAGCACTCTGCGCTTCTGGTCGGTGTCTCATTTGATACAAGTTAGGATTGTATCGTCTGGATCTAAACTGTCCTTGAACAGTCACGTTCAACAAAACAATTGGAATTTTATTCGTATTGCGTTCAAAGTAACAAACACAATGTCAGTATTGTTAATTTTCTTCATTTAGCTAAACCTGCAAGACTCAAACATTTCTCCTGTAGCCGGTGGCTTCTGGGAATCTTTGCGACGATTTTTCGCTGTAAATCCAGAAATCCAAACACAAGAATTCCATGAAGCGAGTCTGTACTTTGTTTTTGTATCGTGGAAATCAATGTTTATCGATGCAATCTGCAGTTTGTCCTAATTGGTCGATGTCCACTGATGTAAAGATATGAAAATGTGGTACAACCGACGAACAGCGATACGTCAGTGTGCTGAGATGTTCGAAAATGTGGGTCAGGCATGTAAATAACGATATACCATCAAAAAATTCTCTGTGTGAAAAGTGATCTTTTTTTTGGCAAAACCCATAAAAGGAGAAAGCCATAAAGTGTGGTTACATTGCACCATTTAACCCGAAACCTCTATAATGGTTCAGTTCACAAATCTCTTTCCATGGTCTCTAACCCCTGTACAATCGCTATCAAGTCGCCATTACGATCGAATTTTCTGGAAGTTTCCAGAAACTCGAGTTCGCTCGCTTGTCTGCACCAAATCAACGTATTTTCTTTGCAAATGTTTTCTTTTCTGCAAACTGTGCTCGCATATTGGGTCAATTTGATATTATCGGTCGCGGCCTTGTTGGACTATGGCATTATTTTGTGGAAACGTTCTATTACCGCTTCTGAGAACTCTGCCTGCGACATTTGTTCTTCATTATTTACTTTTGTGTAAGTAAGCTTGTACCAACTACCTCAAATACTAACAAAGGATACTCCAAAGCCTCCACGGTTTTCGTAAAATATGATGTTAAAATATGAAGATTTGGGACATTGGTAAAGAACTAACTTTATTTAAGCCATGACATAATGCCACAACCATTCGAAAATTATATGACGTCACACTACAACCTTTACTGTTTTATCGATGCCCCTAGTAATTATATTTTGATATTTCTTGTCCATTGACTTGGCAGAGCTTTACTCAAAGTATAAAATGAGTTGATTTGTTTGGAGTTTAATTTTGAATAACACTATTTATCAATCAGGCAACACAACACAAACAAGTTTGCACTGCCGCAGCAATTTATTATCACAGAAAGGCCAAGAAACACAGCGTGGTAATGAAGATATACGCAAACGCACAAGTTATACAAATCATAAATGGCCAGTGGTGCAGAGAAAAAAAATACTGCTACAAAAAATGTACAACCTCTTGTATATGACAGCATCGCATCCAGGCAGCCGACCTCGGAAAAAAATATAAGTCGATGTGCGTAGAAAAGAATACAGAAAAAAGTTTATGTCTTAATAGGTCGTGCGCTTAGGCAGAACCGCGATGGCTCTATGTGTTTGAACTACTTGTCACTGGAGCAAGACGAGGCGTCGGAAGCCGAAGAGTCAAATCTGTACACGGAGTGAAGTCCGTTCAAACCGGCGTTTGTGCCGCCAACGCGCTGTAGCTTGTCCTTGTTATATGCCATAGCACTCATGCCACGCATAAACCCACTAAACGAGTAGTCCTTGGCAAGACCGGGGTGTCCACTTAATCCAGCGGCAGCGGCCGCCGCCAGACTCGGCATAAAACTGGACGCTGCCACATACGGCGAAACACCGAATGCGCCCATGCTTCTGGCAGAAGGGTGTTGTGCGTGTGCTCCATATGCAGCTGCCAACGGTGATATTGAGTTGAAACTGGCCAGGGGCAGTTGTCCAGGCATTCTCGCCCGCGGTGTTTGGTTCAATGTGTGTGATGCGTCGTGGGACACGTTGAAAGCTCCTGTAAAGCTCGTGGCGTTGGTTGGTCGCGCGTCGCCGCTGAGAGGGTGAAAAGCAGATTTGAATGCTTGGGAAGTGGAGGCAGCCATCAACCCCGGAAGGTGCAGGTGGTTAAAGGCAAGTGCTCCTTGGTGCGGTTGATGCGGCTGGGCGTTGGGTGTGGGTGGTGAGGAGCTGTTGCATCCCACGCTTGCTGGACTCTCTGCTCGTTCGCCTGGGCAATTAAAAAGTCAATTTAGTGCTCGGAAATTGTTGGCTTGTTGCAAGTAGAAAGTTGTTTTGATTTTCTGAGTATCAAGTTAACATGGCACAGTGGAATAAATAGAGTTGGACAAAAAGAGCTTACCGTTTGGGCTAATTTGTGTCAATCTGCTCACGGGCAAGGTTGGTGGGCTAACTTGGCCACTGGGAGGCGGCAAGGAGTTCACATATGCGTTGTTGTATGAACGTTTTCGCGGATGGCTTCTTGACTTTGTCTGTCCGTTGTTATGCTCCTCGCTGTTGAAGACCTGTAAAGTTTCAAGAAACGTTTAAGCATGTGGAATTTTCAGGCAAAAATTAGCTGAAGGTTTTGTTGAAACTTTATCAGTCGAATATAAGCTTTCTTTTAGAAATATAAACGGCCCTTACTTTTTCAATGGTTTTCACTACGTCTCCATCGCAATTTCTCAAAGCATTTTCTAAATACACAGCACTGCGCTTCGGAAAAATTCGACACAGCATTACGAGGTTGGACCTGCGATAGAAAAAAAACTGTATTAGGAAATGATTTTTTTTTTGCAAAATCAAGAGTTCTTGCATTATTCAATTCATTCTGATGAAATAAATCACCACTACGTGTAACTTACTTTAGTTTGGCCAATTCGTCCATGCTTTGCGGTGCCGAGGGTTGCACATCTCCGATAAACCCTTCGCTTTCAACATTTTCTGCAGTTGGTGGAGAACAAGCTGGACTGCGTGAAACGGGACTGCCCCTAATCGGAGAAGGCATTTTCACCAGAGGCGAGCGCCGTGTTTCCGCTTGGTGTAGCTCTTCATCTTGTTGATGACCTGACGACAGCTTCCGTTTCTGGTCGTGAATTTGTTCGGAATGAGGCAATTGGTTGGCTTCCAGGCCGCGGTCATTTGGCGATACACTGCCTTCCATCGGCGATACAAATGCCCCAGGGTTGGACCCGCCTTGCAACTGAGGGCTGAGACTGGCTCTTTGCATGTCCAGACGAGGTCGCTTTGTTTCTGCGGAAAGAAATAATAGGTTTCATTTTGGTTTATTTCTGATTTAGAGAAAATCTCGACTTTTATTACAGTTCGAAACAAAAATCTCAATATGATATAAAAACATAAAACATATTTAACATATGAATAATTGCCCTTACCCATTGGGCTTAAGTCCTCTTCATAGCTTTGTCTGTGCAGTCCAATATTGGAGTTGATATCTGCTGTGGGCGATCCTTTAGGTGAACAACTGCCCATTGGGCCCTGGGACATGTGTTGGCCATTCATGGCCGCCATACCCTGTGTTGCGCCGTACAGAAGCTGCAACTCCCTCGACTCATTCTCTTCTTGTGCTTGCTGTCTTCGTAGGGCGACCTGAAATGGTCATTTTGTTTCCTGAGTATTCGCGACAAAAGCTTATCTAACATTGTACAAAAGTATGTATCAAGCAGATGTTGCCAATTTCAATAAATTTGATTGTGCTGTCTTTAAATTAATAAAAAAATTTGTAATCAGGAACAGTTATTTTTTGCATTAGGCAAAGGTAGCGCTGAATAAGAATCGCATTTTCACATCCGTATTACGGTCAAACAGTTTCTATAATATGCCAAGTTATTCACAAAAGTTTCAAATACTGTAACTACAAACTAATGTTACAACAATAATAGTCGCCATAGATTGAGAAAAGGGGCGAACCGCAACTTCTAACTTCGGTCTACCGCCATTTTGTTCAGGGGAATCTTTCATTTTCAACGCACACAACGAAGAACATATTTCGGGCGCTGAAACGTCGGCGATTGTGTTTTACTTTTCGCTGCGAAAATCCCGCGGTCTTGAATGTTTTGGCCGTTTAGCGCGCTCGCTAATCCGTCTTGTCCGACACAATTCGTCGATTTTACTCTTCAGGCGAATTAATACGCGATTACGCGCAGGGACCACCTGGGCGCGTTCGAGTCTTGCGCGCAACTAGTTTACAAACTTGCCGCGTCAAAGTTATTGTTCACGGCGACGGATAATCCAGCAATGCTATTAGTTCCAATTGCGCGGTTCGCGAATTTCACACGTTTGAGGGCGCGAAAAGTCATGTTCCTACTAATGAGCGCATCCAAACCGTGGCCCTGGGCATTTTTCACAGAGTCCCGGAAAGCCAAAAAATTTGGACCATTCTATAGACCCTTCTCTTAACTTTGACGCGAAAAGCAATTATATCGGATTTGGGCACGACGCCAAGGCGGGGGGCCCTTTTGAATAATTTCACCCTTCATTAAAAGCAACATGGCGGCATGTAAATGGCAGATTATTGTGGTGCGCCGCTAATTATTGTGACGTCACATGAGGTATGATGTCATGCCGCCGATGGATGTTTGAGATGTTTGTTGATGTCAATTACACGGCTATTATTTGTTATGTGCCATTCCCGCCTCGTTCCGCACACACAAAGAGCGAACAATGGCAATGACATAATTACCAAAACAAATGTTAATTTTCTCAAAACCGTGCGACGTATGGCTGGCGACAGGCGTCTGTCTTTACAACACTTCTCCATAAGGGAGGATAATTTATTGCGACAAGATAGGAAAATGTTAGTGTGACGTACCTGTGCGGCCATGACGCGCTGTCGTTCGGCGATGAGGGTGCACTTGGGGCAGAGGCAGTCTTTCCAACGGCAATAACGCTTGTGTCCTTTCAAAGCGCTAACTACGCCGTGATTTCGGCATCGAGCGCATTTTGGGGTGCGCGGGTACTTGTCTGCAGCCCGGAGTAGAAGCGCTGCGGCAGCGGGATTCGAGACCGCTTGAGCCAGTCCACTGTAGTCATTTCTTCCAGATGTTGCTTGGTGGGCGGCAACTGCAGCGGCGGCACTCATCATAGATGAACTATAGCTTACGTTGTGCATGTGCCCGGCTGCAGCGTCGGCTATGTCCACTTGGCGTCCAGTGCTTGCCATTTTTTGCTCCTTGCACTACTTTAATTGTTCGGTGATACGAATGTTCTCGAAACTCGGGTGGCAAAGTCCAGTATATCAAAAACGGTAATTCTCGCTTTGCAGTAACTCACAATCCGCAGTTGTATAAAAAATCAACTATTACTGTGCTGATAATATTCCAATGTAAGTGTGCCGTTGTCGGATCGCTCTGTTTTAAATGCAAGACAAAGGCGGTCTGAAAAAATGGCGAGTATTGTTACGTCAGGGAACTGGCAATTATTTCCCTTTTTCTCTCGTTTTCTCTCGTTTCCCCAAGCACCAGATATCTCAATCTCTCCCTTTACGTATGTGTGGGCAATTAACATGGCAAACATACATGAGATTACGTCAGGGCTTGTGACGCTTTTGTTTGTCAGCGGACACATTGTTTTCTTATCGATCAGCCCGAGAATTCGAATGGGTCTGGCCCGGCTGTGATTGCCCTCGATTTGATGTAACAGGAAATAAATTTGTCGATGAGTTATTTGCACTGGCGCGCGGATTTTGCATCCGATTAGTGCAAAGTTTACACAAACTGTTTGTGTTTTTTGGCACCTTGCTTTGTTTGCTTTTGCTGTAACAAGTGTTCTGTTGAGGGAAGGATATTTGAAAACAACACTCCACCGAGCACGTGCGTTTTGTAACTATTATGACAGTTAAAAACAAACCCCAGCATTTTCAATTTAAAGATAAGCCAAAAAATCACCATAATGTTTATTGCGAATAAGCTGATAATTTTTTTTCAAAATGTCAATTTATCGCATGCCAAAAGTGGTATTTGGTTTGAGGTATACATGCCGTCTCACTGGTATTTAAATATTTTAGCACAAGCAAGAGAAGCTTCAACTATGAATCACGAGTTACACAATTTCGTGAACACCTCGAACGACTTCTTTAGTTGTGTCAAAAGCTGGTTGGTGAAAACAATGATTTTTTATAAACATGATGCAAAAGATCAAATATTTATATGGCGATACTGATCTGGTTGTAACGTCCTTGTTAATGAGTATTAATGCCTTTTTTAGGTAATGTTGACAAAGAAATCCGTACGCAGAGACCGGAATTTTTTACTGTGCAATAAAGGTAACCTAATATACGATATACACTTCAGCGACCCAAGACTAGAATTCTCGATTTAACAAATGAAAACTTTGCCAACCCACATTGCAAATAAATACACAAGATTGGCACAAATCGTTGAAAAACGGCGGCCAAACTGCATTAAAATAAACTCCATATATGATGCCGCAAGTTTTAATTATCACCCAAATGCATTATCCCTACAGTTAACATTGATACCTAATGAATAATTTAGGCCGCCATCTTGTTTAGCTATCCCGCAGCGCATGCTTCACGCCGGGTTAAGCGCTTTCCAGGCCCCGGTTCCCTTTCTAGGGGGCAACAGAGGAAATTAATCGCAGGCAGATAAGGTAAACACTTGCACAAGGTCGCTGACGGTCGAAGTCTGCCGGCCGTAGATGAGATACTGTTGGTGCGATTTAATTATTTCGCTTAATTATTCATCAAAAAACGCGCGAATATCACTCAGAAACAACATCAAAAATTAATGCCTGTTCGTCGAGTGCTTTAAATGAAGTGTTTCGTCTTCCCGCGGATTTGACGCAAAATCCGGTATTTTGAAACAAATCCGATTTGGAAAGGTATTCGATAATGGAACAAACACAAACCGATACTTGATTGTTAATTATTTTCCTTTTTGAACATTTACTGAATATTTCGTGCATGTGTTGACGTTGCTAAAGTCACCAAAGCTTGTATATAAACCGGTGTGAGTTTGGTATGAATTTCAGTAACAATGTCCATTGTCGCCAATAGAACAAAAACAGTCGCTTGTCTGCAGAAGCGCAACTTTTCTCAGAGTTGCTTTGCTGCAGCGGAAGTAATTGGAAGGGCATTGTCAACCACGGTGGCAAAGCAAACAAGTCAGTCCGCGTTTTGTGCAGTTTTAAAGTCTGTAAGCGCGTGATAGCAAATATTTGTTCATGAGTTATCAAACCAACTGTTTTGAAAAGCAATAAAACATGGGAAACAACGATACAGGGAACTGTTTACCCAAAGTCTCTTATTTGAAGCAAGTGTAAAGGAGCGAATAATAATCTGTGCAAATATCAAATACACGGCAGAAAAATCATATTTGCGGCATTGTAAAAACTAATTCATTTTTTAATGTGATTTGATGGAATAAATGATGAAAATTTCAACAGAACAGTGAATGAAAGAGGTTTGCTAATTTTTGCTGTTGCCTGCAAACCACATTCCGCTACGAACGCAAAATGCTTGAAGCTGAAAGGATTATAAACGATACCAATTTGCATTTCACATGTGCCGTCAGTTATAGGCGCATTACGGTGGAGAAATTGGGCGAGGAACGTCAAGGTTTCCTTATCAAACGTCACTATTTGTCTCGTCGAAAAATCAATTGCCTCTTAAAGCCACACGTGGTAGTGTCGAATTTCTCGGACTCCACATCTCGCTCAGCAGGCTGCGGTCTGAATTCTGTATCTGAAACACCAGGATAAGGTCATGTGGAGCAAAAAGGCAATCGCGGCGCGTATTCGCTTCGCAATTCCCGCGGTCTAGCGGGCGACACCTTGGGTTTGATCATGCGCAGGCGATAGTTTCCTCAAAAGCCAGGGACCGCCTATAAGGTTCAAACACAGTTCAGGTCGCAGAATGCTTCCGTTGCGCAACGGCGTTACTGTATCTCGCTGAGTGTTCGGACGATTCACGACCACAGTCGCCACAAATCAGCATGCTCTTATTGTGCTCCACGGCCAATGTGGTTGATCAGTTGTGTTGTTGTGACTCATAGATTGGATATGTTGCCAGCAGCTTCTGTTTTCCTTTTGCAAAACAAACGTTTGAATTTGTCAAACAAAGTGATATTCTGATGCTCCAGTGAAATTGAATCTTGTTTCTTAACCATTTAATTTTATGTTGACGCAAGAATACAATTTGATCAATTGTTCACATATTAAGTCCAATCAATCAAGTGATGATGTGATGTTTAATCAGACGATCAAGCACCCCTTATATTGTATCCAAATTAACAACGATTGCAGGAGGCTGCGTTTGAATGTCAAAAACAAGCAGTCACAGTACTTGCTCACTCATTGTTCACCTGTCGGCGTATCCAACTAACAGCACCAATGAGGCAATTGTAACTACGTCACAATAACCAACTACGCATTCAGCTGCTGTCAAACCATAATCCGTTTGCGTAGAATTCCTATGCGGATCGATCCAATTTGAAGGCGTTAATCGTGAAAATATACAATGAAAACATTCGTTGGTTTGTTGTCTACATTTACTGCCTTAAGCCCATGCGTGCGGTTTATGTATGTTAGTGTTCATGTCTTAATGTTGGGATAATTTAATCCAGCAATATCGCACGGGTGTCTATGAGGAGATTCGTGCCTTGGAGCAGCGCTCGAAATTCAAAGGGGAAACTGTGCTGTTGTTCTTGGCGGTAAAGTTTTGTCGCATCCGAAGTATTCCTCACGGCGTCAAATTGATCAGTGTTGATAAAGGAGATATATTCACATTAACGCATGAAGTGAAACATACCCAAAACGCGGTGTTGCCAGACGATGTTGCCAAAGAATTCAGGTAGCAACGTAAACACGTATACGTACCGCATTGCTACAGTAACCCACATCGTTTAGTCAACAAACCGAAGTTACTCCACGCAGATCGCATCACTGGGCACCTGTTAACACCGTACCTAATGAAAGCACTTCAAGGGTTGACATTCTGACCCTTAGATTTGCCTTGAGATAGCGTATTAAACACGCCGAGTGCCGTTCGCTGCTTTGGCGGTTGGTGCAGCAGGTGTTTTGATTTGTTAAGAGGTCGGCAAACGAAAGACGATGCCACGTTTGTCAGTTGCGTGTGTTCCTTCCTCGGCGCTGTATTGCAGCGTCACGTTTTGAGTTGAGCTCGTTTGAGGCAAAGAAGTTTCTCGTGGTTGGCTCGAGGGTTTCCACACTAAAATAAAGCTCCTTATAGTTTTGGGAAATTAAATGAATAAAAATACATTTTTTGCAATAATCGAGGATTAATTTCGGGCTACACTTGAAGATGCAATATTATTACAAAATATATTTTTCATTACATTTCGCGATTGAGAATTAGGTTTAGAATTTTTTGTTTTCCCAACAAATAATACAAAAACCCGTGGTACATATAATGGCTACGATAAAGCACGTTTGCGCAAACCGCCAACAAAACCTCGACTGGACAGAAAATCTCTCTGCCCTTTACAAGGTGAAATGCCGAAAAACACATATGACTAAACCTACTGGTTTTCGTGCAGACAGTCGGCCACTGACGTGCCCCTATACTTTACTGATGTAATGCATCGTGGGGCTGACGGGGGCATTTTCAGTGACGCTTTGACTGTGACGCAACTAGCAGTGGTTTTGCGACATTTTCCCTTGAAATAATTCGCATAATAAATGAAATGAATTATGAATATTTAATAGGCAGTAGCAAACAAACAGATGGTCAGTTTTCTTCCTCGTGTTTTTGGCTTGCTTGATGCTATTATGAATGTGGTCTTTTTTTTCGTACACGAGCCTTTAGTTACGTTCCATTTGTTTGTTTGTATTCTATACATAACCCAATAGTCGGGTTGCGTATCAGGTTTATTGATTTTCCCTTTGTTCACATAAGTCGCTTTCAAGCAAACAATTTCTTTCAAGGCAAAAATGTTACAAACAAAAAAAAATTAAACATAAAGTTTGAAATAAAATTTTCGTACTTTATTTGCCTTTAATTCAAGTATTTTGACACATTCCCACCTTTACAATGATAGGAAACCATGTTTTTGCATGGGACCCAAGTAAATGCACTTGCTTGGCATGATAATGTTCAACGCAGATACGTACGATGCCAACTGTGGGCATGTCCCCTAGTTGAACCAACCATGTAAAGAAAGGCTTGGCGCGACGCTCTTCCAAAAGCGGCGCGCGTCGTTTGGCAACTCTTTCCCATTCGAGTGTTAGTAATGCGACACTCCGCGCTGCCCCCAGTCAAGTGCTTCCAAAATACGACAAATTTTCTATTTTTCCCACGCATTACCTCGTCCAGAACGTACTTGCTTGACTTCGCCATTTTAAACCTTTGATCTTGACGGCATATAGCGTAGCGCGTGTTGCTGATGCGCCCAGATCGCCGTCACTCATTCGGCGTTACCAAATTTCCCCGCTTTGGGAGATTAACAGTTTGCAATGTGTCGTATTTCAATGCTTCCGACATCTACAGATGATTACGGGGCGAGTTTTTGAAACAAGATTAGATGAATTATTTTCGTCGCCTTATTTTGCTTCGGGGAAGTTCAGGGCTATATTTTATCCAATGCAGACGTATTTCATTCACCCAAGTGGTCTTCCTGTTTGAACTGAAATATTGTAACGTACCTCAACGGAACAACAAAGAAAAAATGTATCCGACAAACCTAAAACTGTAGATTCAAAATGAAAGAAAGCCTGTTGTATAATCTTGCTATTATTTCTACAATCAATAAAACCGATATTTTTCTCAACGTCATAGAAACGCAATATTAATCTGCTCGCGCCATAATCAAATGCTTCCAAGGTCGACATTCGCCTTGCGCGTCATAAAATTGTGTGGAGGGCATAATTGACAAACGTTCGCATGTGTACGTCATAGACCCCCTGTCGCACCTGTCGGAAACAGAACATGCTGTGCGTTTAGATTTATTACAAGAAAATCCCGTTCAGCAAGAGTAAACGTTATAAATACCAACGCCTTGTTGTCAATTGTTTCCAAAATCAAAAGTAATTAATAAAAGTAACTAATGATATGAAAGTGTTTTTGCATTTCTTTGAGTCGTACTGTTTACCAACGCCTTGTTGTCACATTGTCAATTGTGCAGTTCTTTGAGTCGTACTGTTTTTTGTTGGATTTAAATATCGGCAATATACCTATACAGTGGCATCTAGGTTTGGTTCCAAGCTTTGCGGACATTTAAGGCTGTCACGATTATTCCAAAGGCTAATCATGCTGTGGGAAGTTTCTGTGTTGCCGCCGATCATGGTAAGTGTTTCCGAAGGGCGAGAGGAAAACTGTTCGAGTTGTATCTATAGTTTTACTCAATATTAGGATTTTTAAACCTGGAAAGTCAAAATTAAGGCCGAGTATCAAAGTCATCACGAATCTGATAAATTCCTCGCGTTTGCCTGGAAACGTGCTACTAATACGTTTCCATTGAGCGCAGACACCGAACATTTGTATGCGTGGTACAGACTGTTGTGTATTATACAACCTCTGTCTCAAAGGTAATAAATTTCCCGAAACCTGTCGACAAGGCGCAATAATTGCTCGTAGATATTTCCAATCGTGACGATATCGCTCACGAATTCGAGCCTCGCCACAATAAGCTGCCAGCGATTAAGGGGCACTTATCTGGAACTCCGTGTCGTCGCTTTGTCCGTTGGTGTTTGTTTACACTAATTTCGGCCGAAATTGTTGCGATGCAGGACAGCAACGCGACAAACGTTTGTCTTGGATGATCAAAAGGTAACAAATTAGAAAATGTTTTTCCTGAAAAAAATCCCATGTAAAGTAATATACATGTAGCCATTGAAATGACATTTGTCCGGTCAACAAACATTTGCTTACGTGAGTAGTAATGAGAAAGTATTGTCAATCCGAAATCCCTGATCACCACACAAGTATGTTTTGATCAGAAGCGATTCGTAAAAATCCTCGTTCGTAAAACTCGCCAGTAACAATTGTATCTTGCGATTTACAAGGGGTACGTGGATGTTAGCTGAGGTGTAAACTGTAAAGATGGCTTCAAAGTTATAATATAAATCCTGGCCAAAGCAATCCACACAGCTTCCAACTTGTTATCCAATGCAATCGACTTTTTTTCGTTTTCCATCGCTGTGTAAATCCACATCGCGGTTCCTTAAAAGCAATGTGCGGTTGCGATATTTTGAACGGTTTGCTTTCCAAACTTGGAAATTCAGTGCTTCAGTGACACACGTACGTAGTTTCGAATCATGTCTGGTTTCCGAACCCTCTTAACAGCCTGTGCATGGAGCGCTCTTGAGGTAGTCATACAGCTTGTTGCTTTAATTGGGCTTTGCACGCGACTCGACAAGCTACAAAAGGACTAATTGCTGTTTTTACAAGATTCATAAGCGAGCGCCAAGGTGGCACATTTGCCATGAAGCACCTGGTCCTACATGGCTTTAAATTTTCTTCTGAGGTTCTTTGCCAGGCGATTAACAGGTTAATTACACCCGAAATTATACGGCTGTAAAGTTGGGAGACATTGAAATCCCCTTGTTGGAACGTTGATATCCAAAAGCACCTTGCCAAAAAGCACCTTAATTGATTTCTGTGCAATATACACATTCAAAGACAAGGATGATTCAACGAAATTGTCTGAAACATAGGTTGAAACAAACACGAAAAATAGTGCTTTCTTCAACAGATATACTTACAAAAAATAATTGTTTAAACCATTTTTATCGACTTCATCTGAGAAAGCAACAAGAAGTAGCAAAACCTGTAATTGAACGTCTTTGTCGTCGAAAGCAACAAGAGTGAAATGAATCACAAGGTCAAACTATATCTCGCCAAGCCCTTTCTGGTCGTCCAATGGACGATTACTGTGTTGTCTGCAGTAATTAAGTGCAATGCGACATCATGTTTGTGAATATACAACACGTAAGTATTTAAGACACTTGGATGTTTGGTCAAACTGCTAGAATAAAACATGTATAGTACACAGCAGTTGAAACGAGCATGTTTTGCACGCAAAGATCATCACAGAGTCTTTTCTGTTTCGTCGCACGCTCCACCGAATTCCACGCGTCGCCGCCAAAACCAGCTCAGGGCGGCTCCTCTGACAAGAGGTAATTATTTTCGGGGCGCGCTGAACGATTATCGCCCCCAAGGCAACACGATATTCCAGTCACGGTAGAGCGACAAGCGACACTTCTACTGCCCCTGTCTTGACACACTTCCGTATTAAGGCCGTGATTAATCCCTCGACCCCACACAGCGCCTGGGCATCCCCGCAGACCCCACAGCCGGCCCCAAGGGGTGAATCACGTGCCGTATACCCGGCGGTGAGGCTGAGTAATCCGGTCACACAGAGTGTGTCACAATTGCTGATGAGTGAATGTGATCGTGGAGCTCCGGATTGGAGTTTTGTAACAGGAATGTCAAGTTAAGGTCAGATTGACTTGAATAACGTTGCAGTCACGTTTGATAATGATTTAACAGTGATAAAGGCTTTCGACCCAATTTTGTTGTTTAAGGTAAACCATACATTTGACCATTTTTCTGTTCAGCGAGAGATCAAAAAAGATATTGGAAAGTAATTGTTCGATCATAGTAGTTTAAAAATGCCCTTTTTCAAGATCACATCAAGCAGAAAGTACTATTTTCCGCGTCGCAATTTTTTGCAGGGATCATTGTTCCTATCGAGGTTCTAGATCTATCGAAATTACGTGCTTTTGCGCCTCCAGCGGCACAGCAGTCAATCTTTGTGGCTCGACGTTTTGAAGAGAAACGCTGAGAGTTTCCAATCAGTCAATGCCGGGGAAAGGGATTTAGTTTGGGTTTAGAGAAGGGATTTGACGCCTGGCCCACTTGTATATAATTAACTGTTTACCATCACATGTCCTGTTGTAACGTTACGGGTCATAAAATGCAGTTTGTCTACCGAAAAATTGAAGAAAAAAGTTTGACTTCCCAGAACTAAGAACACAAGTACACTGTTTTCAATAGTATCATTTTACTCACAAAACTTAGGGCAACAAAAATATCGTTTTCCTAAAGAATCGTATTTCGCAGAGTGATAATTTCCTTCAAAAAACCTTGTGCCTTTTATGAATTTATGCTTTGATGCTTGGTCAAAACCTTTGAAAAGTAATTGATCATTTGTATAACCCACTCTTGCCACGCCCGGATTTCCATGGAAATCTCTAACCTCTGGCTGAACTCCAAACTATCCTCGTGTCATTGCTTTGCTTACAAACACCAGCTCTTCTCACCATAGCGAATTTTGAAAGTACGTCACATACACTTTGCCTGGTATCCGCTCTGTTGTAAATGTTGATCATTTTTCAGAGCTTTTGGTTGATTTGCCAGCGGTCGTTTAAAATGCAAACAAAGTGGTTGTTTGTGTTCGGCGCCACTGTTCTTCTGCGGTTTACTTCAATTCAAGGGCAAAGATTAGGGCCTGAAATAAACAGATTTATCTACTGCCTGGGTGGCACCAAACCGCGTAACAGGCTTCTGAAGAAAATATGTTTCCACGATCCTTAAGCAAAATCTGACAAGCTTGTACATCGGGTTGGAATTTTGCTGGGCGCGCACCCGTTTTGGCAATTGGAATTGTGTGAGGGTTTGGCGAAAAACATTTTTCCAAGTTGTTTTCTGCGAATATACATCAGCATCACGATCGAGTGCCAATTAGAAATTGAATTTACCCCATTAAGGGATAAAAAGTGGAAATTTCGGGAAATGAAGATTACTTTGTGGTTGTCAACCATGTAATTTCCTGACATTTTGGATGGCCTTGGGGTCAAGTATTTCAACCCAGGACCTACCCGGTTGCATAATCCCTTAGCTTTCCTGGTACAAAGGTGAAGTCTTCCAACATTTATCGCCCAAAATACTCTTGACGCGAATTCCTAATCATTCGCTTCGCGGGTGTGTCGGAATATATTTTTTCGTTGTCTCTTTTGCCGTTCCAATGTAATTAGGCGTAATGGACGGCGGTCGACAGGTCGTAAGGCGGTTGAAATAAAAATGCGCCTGGATGTAATCAAGTATAATGTAAATTAAACCGGATCTAATTGAACAAAGATATCGCAAGCAGTACTTCTGCGAATAATTTGAACTTGCAATCTCCCATTTGGGCCAAATCTAATTTTCCAAAATAAAACACATCTTTATTGTATTTTTTATTATTAACCGTAACTTTATTGTCAATGAAACCATGCATTGTCAATAAAAGTTACGTTCAATTGTGCCAGAAGGACAGATTATTGAAACAAAATATGCCTCACAGCAACATAATATTTATAAAATGCATCTATACAGAGTTGCTATGTGCGATGTCTGCTATGTGCGATGTTGATGAACTTTACTGTTCAAAAAAAAAATTGTTCCACTTTATTAATTCAATCGTGTCATGTCAAATAGTAGAAGGTAAAACGTTTAAAATATGTATATTATCATATGCAGCTCGCAACGCATCACCTCCCAGTGCGACTGACTGCGATCCTACGACAGACGGTGATTCTCCGTGACGAAATCACCTTTACCTGGGCGCCTGACTCGATAACCTTTATGGTTTTATCGTTGCCCATGCCATTTCATTTCCTTGTATATTGTTTTTTGCGTAGTTGCTTTTTTTTCGCTAAAAAACACGATTTGATTTTGATTTGTTTGTATTTCAAGGTAGTGACTGTTTGTTACTCTGTTATCTCCATGATTAGGGATTAAACGCTGCCGTATATTTCTTAATATTTGCAATGGATGTATTCGTACTTGTTTCGTGTTTCGTTATTTAGCAAAAAAACTCAAAAAAACAAGAAGTCATTTCGCTGACTGAATGTTATTTTTTTGGGTTCGTGAAGAAGTCACCATTGTAGCCTCCAGAATTAAGCTTTTGACGCCTTCCTACATATTTCAACTCGCCGACAAATGTCACCAAAATCCATCTGTATAGTGGTTGGCAAAAATTTACAGAGCCTGACTTCACCACCGGGGCTCAGTGAAATTATTTAAAAAATTGTAGGTAGCGACTAAATCGCATTTGAGGTCATTCAATACACGCGTCATCAAATCGGGCCGCTGGAGGCGACAAACACACTTCTCAAAATTGGATAAATAATTCAGCGCATCGGGTGTAAAGCGTGTTGCCCAAGCAATCACTTTACAAACAGAAGCAAGGTAAGGCAATGCGAACTGAAGATCACAATCGCCCCGAATCCCCCACCTCACAGAGAACCAAATTTTAATTGATGATTTCTAGAACTAAAGGCGCAAGTGTGCCTGGCGCGCACCAGATGTCATAAATTATCGATTTCGATTCGGTGTAGAGTAAACAAAGCATCTTATCAGCAACATGTGTCATCTGAGAGAAGACGAACCTTTTCGGAGACTCATATTTTATGCGGGATTTTCGTGTTACTGGGATGCATAGGACAGCGCGTTGTTCTGCCCCAAAATTGCTGTTTGTGTTTTGTGTATCCCATACGTTCGACACTAAACATTTTTTAACCTAGATTTGTTTTCCGTTGGAATTTCTAAACTAACTTTATGTCTCTAAAACGAGTGCAAAACATTTACGAGTTATTTCAAAAAGGTTTACTTAAATCGCCTAAACATGCAGTTTATTACCCTTTTAGCAGAAACATGCTGAGATAGTAGATTTTTTCTATTTGACATCGATCTGCTACAACGTCGAACAAAACTTACAAGGCATTCAATTCATCTATAATATCGAAGTACGTTGTAGTCCATCTAAGTTGAATGCAGTGTATACAAACACATTATTTATAGAAAACACCACTTACAAACGAAAAAAAAACTGATTGTATCGTGCGGTGAAGGGTGATTGTAGACCATTTCTCATGTACCATAAACTATTGCTTAGGCACCTGCTTTTTACAAAATGGAAGCTACTGCAATGGTCACAAGTTCATCAACAAACACACCACCCTCGTTGTGACCTTGGAATCCAACACGCCTCAAGGTTGGTTTAACGGTTGGCAAAAGGCGGGAGATCAAATAGAAAATTTGTCTATCAGTTGGCCGGATAAGCTGCAGCTGCCGCGTACGATTTTACGAATACATCAGTTTAATATTTGATGCGCGACACCCAGGGTCGAGTTTCGCGAGCTACAAACGCCCACCCGTGTAATCCGGGTAATATTAAAAACTAAACTGTGGGGCCACCCGCCTTGCATGTGTCAGCGAAATGACCTGAACACATTTAATTTCATCTGTGCGTTCGTTCTATTTCTGTACAAAATGTGGGTCGAATTAAATTTCCTTTCTTTTGAATTTACGTTAAATATTTTGGTGGTGTTTCTGTAAAGCGTGTGCGGATTTAATTCTAATCTAACACTGAATTTGTGTTCATGTACGACAAGAAATCAAGTTTTCCAATTTTACGTATTTTCACCCCAAGTTAAATTGTTTTGCGACACGAAGGCTTGGCAATGAATTTTCCAATCGAACGTTAAATCAATAGAAAATTAGTCAAATTTTTGTTTGATGAAGTAAATTTAAAAAGATTTGCATTTGAATGTTGATTACCTTGTGGAAATCGGTCTCTGCTATTCTTCTCGCAATCCCCAGCTTTCGGAAGTCGGAGTCGATAAACAACAAAAAAACACGTTGCGCATGAAGGGGGAAAATCATGCTAAATGTATTTAAATGCAGTTGGAGAGAAACCCACAATTCAACTGTTTTTGAGAGATTTGCAAAAGCCGGAAAAAGCCGGCTCTCTAAAAAGCGCCCCTTCCGTCCCGGTCACGACCTCGTGTATGCAAAATTAACGTCTGGTCTGAAACAAAGAGCTCAAATGAGGTGACGGGAGTTTACCAGGCAAAATGGTCATTTCTCTCAAGGTTTCATCGATGCCTTTGGCCAAGCCTATCTTCGTCGCCGATTTATTCACTTTTGCGACTGAATTTGCTTCCGAACTGGCCTATGGCGGTAATGGCAGTGCTTTCAAGTGGTTTTTGTCGGTTACAAGGTTTCACTCGTGTTTGACGTGTGGTTTCACATCGCATAGACCATTCAGCATTTTTCTGCATATTTTGATGAATGCTAGCTTTAAAGCAACCACGGGGATGACGTCACGTACATTCACAATACATTGGACAAATAATCATTGACCTCAATGCACGGACCTTCGTATGTTCATTCTAAGGCAAACATGCAGCGACGTTTGTTTGGCACTTAGGCTAATACGTAAAATGTCTTATTTTCCTTTCGAAATCGCTTGTTTTGAAACATCGCAACGCGACACCGCTGTTTGACAGAAAACGACCGTTTTTGGCAGTCTGTGCGGCGGAGGTATGGATTTCTTTTAACGGCGCCTGTCACAGGAAGCGCAAAGGACAGTAACACAAGATTTACACAAGTGTCTAATGTTGTGTTATATCGAAATCCATTATTTATGGCGGGAGACGCGCGTGCAGCAATCCGCTATCCCATTTTACGATTTTCTGACACCTTCAGGCGACAATTACGCAGTTTGTCGAGACAGATCGGAGAGCCCGTTCCGTTTAGATCTTGATTTCATGCATCCGCGAAATTCGGCCCGTGGCACTTCGTTTAAATACCGCCGATCGTTTCTGAAGACGGTGGTTCCATTTAAAAAGGCGCTCTGTAGGCAACCATTTTGTCCAATGCACGTCAAGCTTTTCTTACAACAGTGAGTTGAACGTACAAAAATCGTTCTACTTCACAAAGGTTGTTATTTGTAGCAAACACACGTGGATAAACTTTTTCAAATTTATATAAGTTAATGTACTTCCACGCTTTTGCAATTTGGTGTGCACATTTAAACTGTGGGATTTCGGACAGGTCATGCAATTGCACTGTAAAGTGTCGTATGTCGTAAGTCCTGGCTGGCAGGTACACCACTGACGTTTTGCACGTTGAAGGACATTTCAGACCACAAACTGTTTTCATTGCAAGTTTGATCCGCAACAGTAACACCACATAGTGAGTAATCCTAGCATCTCTTTAAGTACGCACTCACTTCCGTTAGAGCTGACAGGCGTTTGTATAACGCGCACTTAACCGCCGGTTGCAAGTGGTGATCAACTGTTGGTTGAGGAACGTGACTGCCGGTTCAAACCTCTTATCATTCGACTTTGCGGCCAAACAAACTGCCGATGTCGATGCAAGTGAAGAGAAACCTGCCTCTGATGGAAAGACAGTGAACAGAGTCATTTGTCGTGGGTACGATATTTTTGAAATGTGACAAAAACTGAAACGAAGTACTTAATAGGACCAAGTGACTAAATACTGCGACGGCCGTGCATTATTCTATTTTTTTCCTTTTTTAAGATGTCCCAACAGAAAGGTGGTGAACGTTTCGTGTATCATTTGCCCCAAAACGAATTTGTGGGAATAATTAAATGATGTTGTTTGGTTTAATTTAAGAAACATTTGTACTTTTCAACGACCTGTTGCGTTAAAATAACCTATACAGTGTAACTTTGCACCTTTATGTACAAATATATTGTTCATTCCTATTGTAATATACAGGAGCTCAATTGGAAATTAAAGCGTAAATTCGGTCGTAGTATGACGTCTTTGAAATAGATTTGCCAATTTTTTAAATCCAAAACGCCGCTTCAGCGCGTTAAGAAAACGTGTTTATGTTTCGTGTGTACGAAAGGGTGTTTTGAATACGCACATACCTCACCTTAGGATTTCGACCGACGAGCGTAAACCCCGTAATGATGCAGATCTTGTATTAAATAATTCGCTTACAAATAATTGGGTGTTTTGCTTGAGTTGACGTCACGGTTTTAATTAAATGGCAAGAAATCAATCAAGGCTTAGACAATCATTTTCGACTTTAATGTTGTCACGCTTTTTACGTTTTATTTGCATTCTTCCGTGAAAAAGTTAGGTAATAACTCATGTTGGGCTTTTCTTGAATGTCTCGAACGTTAAAAGTCACGTGCGAATTTTTGAAAAACGTACACCGTAAATTCAAATCAGGGCTGATTAATTCATTGCACTTCGAACATACAGACAAGGTGTGTAGTTTGCAAACGCAGAAGAAAACCTGATTTTGGAGTAATGAGAAATTGAAATTTCCCATGGAAGTGTTGTTCTTTAGTTGACAAGTACTTGAGGAATTTCCCGTGAACGACCATATTGATGTGACATTTGAAATGGGACGCTTTGTAAAGTTAGTTTCTCATCACTGTCGAAGCAAATACGTTCATGAAGCAAAGAGAAAAATTGTCTAACAAGAGACATGATGGTGGTTGTTTTGAGGAACCGTAGAAATGCGAAACTTGTACAGAAAATAAACAATGTTTATTGGAATTGGTGTTTGTAGTGTTTTTACAAATCCATTTAAAGTTGAAGCAAAGTGTATTGCTTAGAAACCAATTTAATTGAGAAAAATACGCATGAGGGTAACAGATTTAAAACATGTTTTGAAAACTCATTGTGCCTAAACTGTGATATAAAATTGACGAATATTTAACAAAATTTACTAAGTTTAAAAATCACTCGCCGTATGTTGTCCCCCATAATATTTTCAAATGTGGTGCTGGTTTTTCTGTAGGCATTTTAAATAAATCCGTTCTCCTAATATCTAACTGCATGGACAAACAGCGCACACCACTTGAATTTCTACAGCTCTTTGTTCGAATTTCAAAGATTATCTCCTAACTGACACTTAAAAAAAAGAGTTTCCGCAAAAAGTTAAATAATCGGTTGTGCAGAAGTCAAAGTAAGGTTTAAAGTGGTTTTAACAACAATTCTCTTTTCTGCCTGAGAAGTACAAATGTTTCACAACCGAATGAGAATGGCCAAGTTTCTCCAAATACCACTAATTAACGCGTTAATTTCTACAAGCAGTTTCACAGACTCTGCAAAAATACCGGTTTTGACTGCTATTTGTATAAAAGGGTTGGAGAATAACAAATGAAAGCAATATTTAAAATTATAGCTCATTATTGGCACCTAGTGGATATTACATATGAAGGTTATGTTGTTTATTTTGTATGTCAATGTCGTTTATGCTTATATGTTTGAAATGATCATTTGGTTTGTTAAGTACTTGCATCTTTACATGTTATTAATGAGAACAGATTTCGTTTTAATGCGGTGCTGACAACGAGGCTTCGTGTTTTTCATCAACTGTAAACAGCTTTCAACTGCAAGACTCGCTCATTAACTGTAGAAGAATCTGACCCTCGGTTAGAATTGTCTTTTTTCTCTGCGACAACAAATTACCATAATTGGTACGTATTACGAAGCACGAAGCCACTAATTTGTGTCAGCATAACAAATAAGGCTTTTTGTTTTAAAAGATACAACAGTTTTCAACGTTATTTGACACCAGGCCTTTATACCAAAGAAAATAGAAACTCTTAGTTTCGATGCCAGAATTTTTCACGGATGGAATCCTTCAGCCCAGCAATGACTTGCCAGTTTCTCGGGATTACCGAATAATTACTACCGGCAAATTTTCATCGCAATTAACGGGTCAGCGAAAGGTTTGACCCTTCCCGTTTTCTCAGAAGTTCTTATCGTGCCATGAATAAGTTTGCATATTTACGAACAAAGTGAGGAAGATACCATTTCTCCATTTCAGATTTAGGAAACTGTTGCTTTAAACCTTGCGGTAGGTTATGTTTTTGGTGTCTTGCGGTGCCACAAGATTTGCATACGGCCATCGTGAGAGCTTGTGTTGTCAAACACCGTTGAAGTGAAATTAAGATGCATTTTTGTTGAAACCTTTGTATCACGGATAAGGAACATCAATTTATCATCTTGGAAAAATAAAAATATGCCAAAAACGTTGCTTGGTGCATGCAAAGATATACACGCAAGTGACGTAACTTCATTTACAAAATATAACATTTCTTTCACTAATCTTACTATTGATATTATTGCGTATAAGAGCATTTCAAGAAAATACAGAAATCGTACTTTTTTTCTTTAAGTAACGTACGCGAAAAAAACATAATTTAAGAGGATCTGTGTAGTAAGTTTTCTGTAGTCTTTCTATCCGCACGTGGGCGCTGTGCCCGTCCAGCCCTCGGCAGAACAGCTGTTGGAGCTCGGTCCGATGAGGGGAATGTCAACGCCACAAAAATACATCACACTTTCGCCCACTATGTAAGTGGTCTGAATGGGTTCGTAACTTCCGTCCACTGGAGAAGGTGGCGCACCACACACTGCAAATAATCCCCATTTTCAGCAAACTTTGCGGCAATGGGCGGGCGTTTGGCAGCATAGATAAAGCGCCCGACTTTATATACAAAGAAGAAAATCTGATCGGGATTCGTGACCCGGATATCATGGGTTCGAATCCCGGTGTGGTCAAAAAATATTGCGTCAATTGAACTGGCTCGCGAGAACTAACAATAGGAAAAGCTATGGGTTGGTATACTGTACTGACATCTAAATTTACTAAATTTACAACGACTAAATTTACAGGCGATAACTAACCATTGCGTTTTCGTATACTAGATGAGTATTCTTAAGTTTAACAACTTTACTAAATTTGAGAACTATTTGGGACACGCTAATCGTTAAATTTTTATACCGGAACGGTGGACACATAGAACACACTCATACAAATTATCAAAATGTTCTGCATGCTGTACTTACAAGCAGAACAGGTGGGTGCGGCGGTGAATCGCCAACTTCCAGGGCCATCGCATCTATTTGAAGGATTTCCAACCAGAGTAAGTGGTTCATTGCAGGCGTACATGATCGTTTCGCCCACTTGGTACTCCGTGGGCAGTGGAAAGGAAATGATAAATCCGTTTGTTGGTATTGGTGGACTTGTGCAAACTGTAACAATGTTTATTTTTATTACAGCTTTTGTGTAAATTTCGACACCTTGGTCTGATGTAGAGATCCACAACACGTAGATTTTCTCTGCTGTGACGTCACAGTCAGGCGCAGGGTGGATCTTAGAGGAGGGCGAATATCGAATATGTTGTGACACTAAAATAGGGCTCCGGTAGCAGACAAAAAGGCGGTATTAACATTGATTTTCGTTCATCTATTCTGTATTGCTATCTCGTCTGACGACCAAAATCGGCACAATCAGTTTAGAACCTAACTTAAAATAAGTTTTGGTGTTTTAGTTTAGTGCAAATTGGCTTATGGCTGTTTCTATGCAAAAGTTGCCTCTGTCCACTTGTATCAAATCGTGTAAAATGTTATGTAAATGTTATGAAAACTAGCTTTTTCCTTTAGGCGGTTTTGGTGTTCTGTCGGATTAAATTTGTTTATTTCCCACTGTATTGCAACATGTCTTCCTATGTAATGTTTGCTAATTCGTTACACGACTAAGATGAGGCATACCAATATTTCGTTAAGAGCGACACCTTAAAATAAGCAATGCACCGATCAGAAACACACCTGGATTACATGTTGGCGACGTTGAAAACATCCACCCTGTCACGAGACACTCGTTGGTTGTGGTTCCCACCAAGCTGTAATCGGTCGGGCAACTGTATGTGATCCTCTCTCCATCCAAGTAAGTTGTCTTCAACATACTGACAGTAACCAAACCAACCATAGGTGGCCCTCCACATGCTAAGATAAAATATGATTTCCTTGCGGATGATTGAATCTTTCTTAATATAAGCTATATGCAGGCCCGAAGAGAGGGGATGGAGTCATAGCCATAGGTGGCGCTACAAGCAAGGTAAAAGAGGCAAGTCTACTTCTTTTTGCCTCTTTTGTACATAATCACTTATGTACATAGCCTCAAATGTGTCTACTTTGTTAAACTTACATTCTTACCTCCTGATGAAGGCTGTTGCATAACAGCCGAAACGTTGAGAAACGTAAATAAAATAAAATTTGCCAGAAGGGCAGTATTCAGCAATATAATATGCCTGGCAGCATCAGTAATAATGTAGTTTACAATAGTTATAAATGCCAGCATCGGGTGTTATTGTTGAAAACGCAGCTTACTAGAAGCACAACGGGAAAGCATGGTGTTCTGCCATGTTGCAGGACCTATGCACGTGTTGCTGGTCGGTTCCCCGGAAAGAACTAACGGGGAATTACATCCATACGTGACAGAATCCCCTACATTGAACAGTGATGGCGTTGGTATGATCACCGAAGTGTAAAACCCATTAACTGGGGTTGGGGGAGCCGTGCAACCTAAAAATAAGAGAAAGTATTCCAAATATGAAATGGGAGCTGCTTGGTCAGTACAATCGCATATGGTTATGATTCGAGGGTGTTTGCGTCATTCAGAAAGAGAAATTATTTTATGCAATTGGTCGTGATGGGCAATTAACAAAAGCAAAGAAGGATTCTAAATTTCACGCATGAACGACAAGCAGTTTTGTGTGCCACTAGAACTTGTGTAACCTGACTCGTATGTCAAAATACAAAAAAAAACTAAAACAATCGTTTGTATGATCATCTCGAGGAACGCAAACAAAATGAGATGCAATTATTTGTCACCTGCGACACAGTCGGGCGAAGTTGCGAAAAACCAGTTCGATGCCAGGCATTGGTTGTATGTTGTTCCGACCAAGTTGAACCCTGATGGGCAAATGTAGTTCACACTTTCACCTCCTACGTAACTTGTCTTGATAGGAGTATGAATTACCACACTGGACAATGGCGGCGTTCCACAGCTTGCGGCTGAAAATCGTAAAGCATGAATAATCTTCCATTTCTAATTGCTGCTCTTCAAGCAATAAGTCAACCGACGTTCTGCCTATACGCCCAGTCAACTTTAATCGTGTAAAACATTTCAACGAATGGTACCAAGGCGAAAACACATTTTGATTATGTTGTCAGATTACGGTGGTGGAGATTCTCTGCATAAACGTCCAGGTCGCCAGGCAAGTTTGTCGTATCTCACAATAAGGAAAAGTAATAAAGCTAGGCTTCAAATGACAGCAAACCAGTGGTCGATAAACGATAGTTGGTATCGCTGAGTAACGTACGCGGCTCAGCCTTATCATTACATGCATTGTTTTACTATTTGACTGAAGTACAGCAGAGCTACTTATTAACGATTTTAAGGGCCAGATTGTAAAAAACAACACATCAGCTTACGGTTATTGGAAATCGAAATAAGTGTTTTAAGACATAAAAAAAGTCAAAAACGAACAACACGTACCTGTTAGCAAATTACAAACCGGGACAGAGTTAATTATCCAACCAGAAGGGGAGCATATGTTGGTCGTGGTGACACCGATCAAATCGTAACCAATGGGACACGAATACGTCACCATTTCGTGGACGTCGTATGACGACGACACAGGCGTATATTGCAAGTTGGGATTCAATGGAGGAGTTCCACAAGCTACAGCAAACAAAAAATCACAAAAGAAAGAATAATTTTGATATGAAAGCGCATGTTGATAGTTCTGAGTACTAACATATCGTATGCTTGACAAAAGATAATATTTGCTCGAAAAATAGCAAAGTTCAAGAAACATTTGTGTTTTTGCAATCATCGCCGATCTACTATATTTATGTATTATGACATAGCCATGTATGTGTCAGTATTTTAAACTATGAGAACTACTGGTCAGTAGAATAATGTCCCGACGGTGTAATGCCTCACTGTAGTTGCGCATATCTCATCAATTCAATTTTCGAGCAATGAACTTTCTACAAGTGTGCGGACAGTTTTGTTACACTCGGGGCTTACCCAGTTTACAGAGGGGTGCCAGATTAGACCAGGTACCAGTGGAAAGACAGGCGTTGGTAAGGTCGCCATCCAATATGTAAGGTCCGTTGCATTGATAGTCAACCAATTCGCCAACTCCGTAAAACAATTTTATTGGAAGAAAGAGGCCGTTCGTGGGAGACGGTGGACTGAGACACGCTGTTAAATGAAAAAATCACACATACACGCATTATGCAAGAGAGTAAACATGTTACACGGTTAATTATTTGCATGCACTTAACTTTCGTTTACATTTTAGGAAGTTATATCAATCTACGAGACGAAATTAGTGGATTTCTGTAAGCTGCATGCAGATGGCCACTGTTTTGACCAATAATATTTTCAAAACCAAAACAAACACCAGACATCTGTATACAGCTTACAGTAATCATATTATAGGCTCCCCTTGCTTGTAGAAATTAATAGAAATAATTAACAACGAAAAGGCCTGGCTTTGTTATTGTTACTAATATGTTCAGTGTTCTGCATATACGCGGCAGATCCATCAAAATATACAGACTTTGCCGGTAACATTTTCTTGAACAAAAGTTAGTTCTGCTTAAACAGTATAGTTTGCAGATACACTAAACTCGTACATAATGTAGAACAGGTAAGTCCAGATGCTGTGGCAGGACAGTCGCACAAAAACCCGTTTATTTGATTGTGACAAGTTCCCCCGTTCATACAGGGGCTGGCGGTGCATTCGTTCATGTCTGGTAAAGAAAAGCAACTGTTTTCCTTTGACTGTACTGAAAATCAACCGCAGCAAAAATACAGCAAATTTTTACGAAAAACTAAATAGATTTTACGGCAAACTAATCACATTAACTGTAAGCCCCGTCCTAGATAAATCGTTTTCTACCAAGTAAACCCATAAAGGTAAAAGGTAGGTATACTTAACAAAAACATTACCAACGACAAGTGAGCAGCGCACTTACCGTCACATCTCGGCGGATTTGTAAATCCTGGCGGGCAAGTCTGCCGTACATTGGTTACTGTGGCAACAAAAAATAAATTATAAATTTTGAATCGGATTTTCGGCTTTTTATTATATACCTCGAAACGAGCCTCTGTAACATGTGCCAGTCTGACTATCCCAGCAACACCCCACCCTTTGACATTTGATGCTAAAAAAGAAAATATTTTAGACTTAAAACCAAACCTCATTGTTTAATTCTTGCCAACACTTTAACTGCAAAGCTTTAATAACATTACTAACTACCACCTTCCACTTCGTTATGTTATTTTATTTTTTTCGCAAGCGCTTTTCAATGTCAACTTAAATGCATTTAAGAAAAGTTAGACATAAAATAAATTCTCAATTACGGACAGTTGGTGTGGTCTTAATTTTGGTGAGAACAGTCGTAATCCTTACCTGTCCACTTGCCCTAATACGACACATCTTGGTCCACGCAACAGTCTATTACACTTAATGATGTTGGAACCCGGAAAACCTGGTTCGCCTCCAAACGGAATGTTGGGTTGCACAGAAGGTGTGAACTTGATGAAACTTGGAGGTTTTCCTGTGTGTTCAATGCTCAAGGAAATTGCGTTGCAAGTTATGCTAATTTTGGAACATAGGAAAGTTATTACTGGATGTCTGCAGGCTAGACAACAGGTATTACGAATAAGGCAGTTGCATGCAAAAGCATGATTGGCAGGATCGCCCCACAGCGCATGTCCTTGCTTGGCGATCACAGCTAACGTATCGCGATCTTTAAGTTAGCCCAGGGTCGTGAGTTCAAACCTCACCGGGAACTTGATTTGCCAAATCATGCTCCGACTTGTCAGGAAAAAGTACCTGATCCAGCTAGGCTGCAATGCCTGGGCTGCCAAGCCTGCAAACCTAATATATTATGAATAACCTTTATATTACAAAGAGGAACTGTTGGATGTATTATAAAAAAAAACAAAGTGTTTTGTTTTTTTCAGATTACATAACGTCACGTCATAACATTAATTTCGTTTACCTTGTCTGTAGCAAAACCCTTTGTCATAGCAGCAGCCACTGCAACACAAAACGATAGTAAACACGTAGAAATTAAATAGAAAAAAAAAAAAAAAAAAAGGCTTTTTTACCGATCTAGGCATTGTTGTTTATTGGCCACGAATCCAATACATCTCTTTCGCGTGTACACAGAAACTGCGCACAACCTACCAAGTAAAAGCAAAAGATACTTAAAAGTATATCAAAGAGGTACAATCCGACACATGACCTTTATGAGCAGGTTAGGAATTAATGAGTAATAGACCAGGCACGTTTACAGAAATCAGTGACGCTGGTCGTACTGGCAAAGTTGAGTGTTGCATTCCTGGAGTTCTGTGGAAGCGCAAACGACACCATCGCAATTTAAACCACGGCTCCGTTGTCCACTTCCGCACGAGACGCTGCAGGGACTCCACTGCGACCAATCTAAACAATAACAAGAAAACAACAATGACACTAACAAAAAATCTTATTGATCATAAAATTTACCACAGGGTTTAAACAAAAAAAAAATTGCTTAGTTACAAAAGTTACTTACCAGCGACATCTGGCGGAAAGAAGCGTTGATTGCAAAGACCTATTGCCGCCTGAAGTGGCGAATCGTCTAAAGTAAGAGCTTCATATCGATACGGCCATCTCGTTATATCTGGGTTGCTTTGACCTATTATGGCCCGGTTGTTGCTGTCACATTCCCCAAATTCGCTTCTGTGGATTGAAGTTTATGTGACCTGTTTTTTAAAGCATTTAAAGTGCCCAAAATACAAATAATTGGATGCACTTAGCTGGGGAGAATCTAAATACATCTTTGCGATATTAGGTCTATTAATGAAGCAGATCCATATATTTATGATTTTACAGAGCATATTAATCGTTTTTACAACTTTACCCACAAATCGTGTGCGCTTCAATGAACTGAAAGACTGACGGAAAGTCGAGTGGAGTTCTTCCTGATGGAAATTGAATGTTATCCGAGTTGCAGGACGAGTAGCGGCGAACTCGTGGCGAGTTTGGACGAAACGGAACGTCGGAGTCGGGTTCAACACAGATTTCTGCATGCACCCAAATGCAACAAAATTTGAACACTTTTCTAGTTCATCTGTACGATTTGAGCAGCTCATGCAGGCCAACTGTAATGGACAAGCTATGGCATAGGGAAGAATTATTTCCACATGAGTTGTTGCTTTTTGGCTATAGCAGTTTGTAAATGTACGGAAAGTGTGGATTACCATATCTGTTTGCAGTAGCGAGACTGACTGCATCAATCAGTGTGTAGGTTCCTGGTAAAAAAAATTGATATGGCAACAAATACTCTCCTTAATATCAATTTATAATTTAAAGTCAAATTAATATATTATTATATAGAAGTAACAATAGGAAAAGACAAATTCGTCACCGGCATATTGTACATGTACAAACCGCACGGTTTCCACATCAAGCGCCGTATATGGAAGACCCCTGAGCGCAACAGTAATTTTGACAGAGAAATACTTACTAATTCCCTGCGACGTGTCGCTGCCGAATTGATCAATACATTCGTGACATGGGGGTACCAGGAAGGAGCTGTTTCGCAAATAGATTTGAACCCTTTCCTTCCAGCAGTCGGGCGTATCAAGGTCAATTGAGCGACTGCAATAAATTTGAAAATTTGAGCTGTCCATATATACATATGCGTACACGCAAACACGAAGCCCGACAAAAAAGCGCATACCTTTGTCGTGTACTGTACGTGCAAATGTCGCCTAAAGTTTTTTTTTTGCTTAGAACTATAATTACACACGCTGCCAATTGACACAGTATTATCAAATACGCCGGAGTAGGGTTATCTTCGGCTAAATAAAAGAAGATGGTGGACCAGAAATAAAAACATAGACATCGTAGTTTTAAAGATAAATCGAACCTGCAGTTTGAACTGTCGCTGTTTTCGTACCAGTGAGTGTCGAGGATGGAATAGTCGACCACACTCTCCCACGACCAGATGTCACCAACCTATTTACAAAACAACTACCGGAAAAACAGATTGCTTTTGAATTGAATACACATTTTACAACAGGAAAACTAAATTCCCCGAGGCAAAAGTTTGTATATCGACAGATATAAACAAAATCTCGCAGATTTTGAACAGCGTTTGATTCCGGGTGTGCAACAAAACAAAAAAGCAGGAAGAAACGTTTTCGAAAGAGCTCAGTGCCAAGTTAGGCCTGTGATACAAAAAGCGTCGTGTTTCCCGCAAAAGAACGTGGTCATACCTTCTCCTTAAGGCACCTGGAAAAATATTTCCTGACGTCATTCGTGATTTGAAGTTCAGAGTTCGCTTGACGCCTTTCCCTCACGTGATCAGCCACGTGACAAGCTGCATTGTTACGCATAAACTGTTATTTTCCGAACCTTTAATACTGTCTAACGTACGTTCTACTACTGTGAAGGAAACCTACGTATGCTTCGTTGTCTAATCACAACACAAAGTAACAGAGTTTGTAACTACACGACCTAATTGGGAATTTTACTTTACTCAACGTACGATCTAACAGACAAACAACTGCAACAGCAATAGCAAAAACCAGGAAACGTACCTGACACCAACAACGAAAATAGAGAGACAAATGTTGCGACTACGATATATTCCATACAGATGCAACGATATATCCAACTTTCACCCAGAAGCCCCGTCCGATCATGTGTGTGGTTTAAACATAGCAGGTCATCTTGCGGTATTGGCCTGCCCCCAAGCATAAGCTGTCGCATGATAGTGTTGGTGGCGTCAGGTTGCAATAATAGACGCAATTTAAGCAACATGCGACCAAAACAAATTATCTTGTCGCATGATAGTGTTGGAGAAATGATTGACGCGGTGTGCTTTGCCAAGCTGTGCCTTATTTGGGTCGATACAATGTAAGAAATATTTTCCTAAAATGCAATTTTTTAGAATCCATTGGATTCGATGCTTTTTCCTTTTCCTTTTGTTTTTTGTTTATTTAAATTTTTTACTTACGTTATATTTCTCTTACCTGCCGAAACGAACAGGGCAGACAATCCTCCGTTGAAAACACTTTTCGGCACGAAACAGAATTTCAAAGCGTCGTGAAATTGACCAACTGGCAAAGGTCACAAGTGAGGGTAAACTACTCTCATTTTGATGTCAAAGTCGAACATCGGTCACACCAAAAAACCTCGATCCGTCAAAGTCTTCATTACAAGCATAATGAACAATAAACGTTTAGAATGCACGATTTTCACTTTTACGAGTAACTTATATGTGGAAACTTTTGAAAGGCGAACTTTGTAGTTTGATCACCATTGCCGGTTAGTTGCAACAACGTTGCTTCACATTAGTGCGTGGTTTGGAGCAGAAATGTTTGTTGTTTGGTTGTTCAATATGTAAGGGCATTGTGTCTTGCGGTATTTGCTGTACTTAAGGATAAACTTCAGCTTGCCATCAAGGTGAATTTGCTGTCATCGTGTTGTGCCAAGATTTTGGGAAGAACTAATGATACTATGAAGGATGTGGTAATAATTGCTTGATAAATAGTAGATTTGTTTTTCCCTCATAAAGTAATGGATTTTATGCCGTTTATTAGGTTAAAAGTAATACAACGCGGAAGTGTTTCATATGCTATCGCATGACAAGGCAAGGTGCACAGGCCCATTATACTTATTGATCGTAGCTATGATGTTTCGATCATCACGTTCACTGCGGCATCGCATCCAAGCTCATAACCAGTAATAAAGATAATCTCTGTATTATCGATGACTGTAAATCCAACGCAGTAAATTTTTGTTCATTGGCATGATTGGCAGGATCTCCCCAATGCGCAGGTCCTTACTTGGCGATCAAAGCTATCGTATCAAGATCTCATCCAGCTAGGCTGCAATGCCAGGGCTGCGAAGCCAGTAGGATCATTTAGGAATGATTCTTTTGCTATCCTAACAACTGGCTACAGCAGCAATTCGTTGTAATAAATATTTAGGTAAATTCACATTTGCGCACAGATGACTGAAATGCAGAGACATTGCTAATGAGATTTGTACTGATACGTATCCGTTTGCAAGCACCCAAAACTCAAACAAGCCACGTTTGGCCATCACGCATATATCTGTGGGCGTAGGCGGAATTAATTATGTTCTATTCTCACACGTCAAACGATGCCTTGTATTTGACAAACGCACGGCGTTGACGAGCAGCGTTGAGTTGGCGCCACACCATATCCCAATCATTTGTTTACCTTCTCACGGTTACGTTTGATGATCACTTGTATATGCGGGTGCGATTGTACGCACATAAATGTTTGTCGAAATTCCCGGTTATATAGTCAGTTGGCCAAGTGCCGGTCTTCTTCTTGTGCCCAATCAGTCAGTTCAAACTCTAGCTTGAATCTGTACCAATTTTTTTTCGAGAAGCTGAAGTGAAAAGAAACAGAATCTCTTGGCCGAAGAAAAGGTTTCGAGCAATTAGAGTTGTCTTCCGTACACTGTAACATGTCGCTGTCGAAAACATGGCGAAGTCTGTTGCAAGACTACGAAATAGCCACGGTAAGTCGTAGCATAAAATATGTTTTGTCCAAAATCGAATTTTCGTGACTTAGAAATCGGAAAAATGGAATGTGGCTATAGCGTTGAACGAGCTTTTACATTAGCTGGGACTGAATTTTCCACTTCGCAGTACTTTTCACCACAATAACACAAGATTTAAGCGACACGCGAGCCTATAGTACTTTTAGTGTGCTACACAGTGGCCCGTCTCTGTTATTTGACACCCAGTAATGATTACCCAACGGATCGACGTTGCCGCAGAATATCACAAATTGGAAAGTTCTGAGCCTGCTACTTTAAAATCTAGTTCAGTGGTACGGTCACCATCTGCACTGATGAGACCTTGCAGGCCGGAAACGGTGTGTACTAATGTCAGCAACTCAATAAACATTTTACTTTGAAGACATTAAATGAGGACGACCACCCAACTATTGATACTAGAAGAGCATCACGGGTTCATCTTGATGCTTCAGATGGTAAATATTTATAATCGTTATCACAGTTTGACAAACAATTTATTAAATACAAACACGATAACGGACCTAAATAGTGGGAGTCCATATTTTTAAAATCCATTCCAAGGCGCACTATATTGAACAAAAGTCACACACAAAAATAACGCCAATGCCAAAATCGATGCATTACCGAGAACACACAATAAAAGATAAAGCAATAAAAGCTGTACGAAATAATTATTAAAGTAAAAGGTGAAAGCAATCATGGCAATGTGATTTTTGCTTTCAGACAATCATAGAAATGTGTGCGTTGGGATGCATTCCGCATCCAGCCAAATGCAGTCCAAAAATAAGTACGGGAGACTCCGGAGTAGAAGCAGCAGCAGTAGGAATGAACTAAAACACGAGGAGGAGGAACTCAGTAAGCACGGACTCAGCTTCTTAACAACTGATGCGTTGCCAAGAGCAATAATTATTTATATTGAGATTAAATTATCTTTAAAGGTTGATATTATTGAAGTTGAACTTAAAATAGATAGCGATGCTTTTTTGTTTAAAATGCACCTTACAATTTCATAGTTCCCCCTCCGTACGAACAAGTCCAATTTATTCTGGACTCCGAGCTTCAAGATAGTGTTTTTTGCGACAACGAGACACCCTGCGTGTTCACTGAGATGGAGGAACTGAAGAAGCAAGAAGGAGGAGAGACCATTTGGAAAGAAACAGGAAGGTAAGTTGAAAACTAATTCGAATAGTTTTAGAAAAAGGCACAAAACCGTGATGAAATCAGAGTTCAATCTTACACCCCTGAAAGTAACTTTTCGCTTTCCGGCATTGTTTTGTTCACAGCATTTAACCATTGTTAAATGCTGGCATATAACTGATACAATGATATAAAAGACTACAACGTAAATCAACTGTACATGTAGAAATTAAAATGACATGGACACAAAAAATCTTGGAGGTCATTAAGTCTTTACAACAAACTAAAGCCCTCGGAACCCTGATGATAGCGTGAGGTTGAATTCGATAATCCAAAGTAGCCCTGCTTAATTAACCCTCGATGCCCCATTTTATTGCTCTGTTGTTGCTCCGCATCTCAATTACATGTTTGCTTTATCAACGGAAAACCCTAAATATCGTATTTGGCGACGGTTATTTAAATCTACTTCCATCCGATGAGGCGTCGGTATTCTGACGTATCAAGTTGTTGATATTTTGGCCCACATACCAATCAGTTATTCGTGGTGATGGAGTTTTGTACGAGGGCAAATCCAAAGTCGTTGCCACTTAGCACACAATTTTTTATGCCGACCAACTTGTTGCGTGCAAGGCTCGAATTTTTGGAGAAACATAAAAGTGTTTAACGTGTAGGAGATGTTTATGACCGTGGGTATGAACCAATATCGAGGAAATAAACCCAACAACATCTAGACAGGTGGTAAAATTCAGGTTTCACTCGTATGCGTTTAAGTCATGCTGATAGTTTTGAAATAAGAGTTCTGGTGCAACGTGCGAAACACCATGTTTACCAGCCATAAGGAAAGTGGTAAATTCCTCGGATTCCAGATAAATTTCGCAATAGTGACCGTTATGGCCGCCACCAAATAAATCACTTGAGTCTGCCATCCGTATGGGATTGGGGGGATTAGTCACCACGGTCGCCGCCGAGTATGCCAGAGTAAATATATGCGACCTCGCGAAGAGAGGGCAGCGGTTTAAACGCGAAGTATTGGATTTTGTAGCAAATAAATAAGTGATCCCTCCACCATGAGCAATCAGAAGCAAGAATTTATCTTTTTCATCAAATAAGTAACAATATTTTTCAAAAATTTTGCAAAAACTCTGTTAACAGGGCACGATTTTTTAAACTATGAACAGTTTTTGTGTGAGAACCTTCGTCATGAGATCTTGCTCGACGTCTACGTTGTGTGACAAGCCTATGTTTTTTACCTCCACAAATAGGCATCAATGGTGTCACCGAAATGCAATGTGGAATAACACCTACCACCAGCAAATCATTTTATTGCTATAAGTTCAAATATTATTTCAATTATTCTGTTCTTCTGTCACAATTAAACGTATATTTTTAATCACCAACGTTTTGCCTGCTACTCACCTAGGCTTTATCAGGTAAAGGAATAAAGCCTATAGTTGAATAACAAGCGAAAAGTCGGTGAACAAAAGTTACATTAAATTGTACCAGAAGAGCAGATTAATTGTAATACAATATGCCTGGCAGCAACCACAACAACACAATAGAAGTTAAACTACTAGTTTATAAACAAAGTATCGCGTTTCAACGCTCAACACAGTTGATATATTCAGGTGGATCAAATTTGAAGAGTGTGTTGAAGAGGGTGGAGACCGATGGAGCAAACCTCACGTCGCATCACTCAGTCTGCACAGTCTGTTCGAACTGAGGTCGTGTATCATGCACGGGGTGGTACAACTCGACATGGTTGCCACTGAGATCTCTGACATTGCCGGTATGGCGACAGATTACATTTGTGACAAGTCTAGCTGAACGCGTGAATCAATACTTATGAGTCAAACTAGAAACACACCAAGACCCGTTAGTTTAAAGCACTAGTTCCCAAACTTTTCTGACGCATTTGGAAAAGATTTAATCCTGTACACCTCTAATTTTCGGACGCAGAAGGCAGACTTAAAATGTTATTTGCCCTCATTTTTCCCCAAAACTCTAATTTCTTTGGTTAAATTGTAACGCAACGCCCTTAAAATGGTCCACAGTATGAAAAACACTGATTTAAAGCTACAACTTTTACAACGATCAAATTGCCGTATCCTGTTTGTCAATATGTTTAAGCGCGTCAAAATTGCAGATCTTGTCCTGGATCAAATGGTGCAGAACGGTCAACTGACGTCCGACGATGAAGTTCGCGAGAAGGTGCGCACAGCTTTGTTAAGTGGCCACGAACACCAGGGCGAGAAGCGCAGGGGAATGTCGGGTCCCATCAAGTCAATATCCGACTTCGCAAAACGGAATTCCGATTCGCATCCCAAGAAGCAATGTAAGATGTATATATATATATAGTCACGTCAGAAACTGCATGTTTCAGCAGACACCCATAATTTGGTAGTTGTGGCAAGCCGTACGCTGTGTCTCACTCTAGACAAATAGAGTTTATTTTATTATTAATATGTCCTCTAGGTGGAGTACTTAGTAAAACAGTCAGTTTTAAACGATCTATGCATACGAAATACAGTTTTTTCATCTTTACCTAATCATGTGGATTAAGCTGCAAAGATTTTTGTCGAAAACCTTATTCACAAAAATGCTTGATCGCATGAAATATAAAATATAAAGGCTAAAATTCGTCATTGAGTTTCTGTCCTTTCTATTCGTTTTTACCAAGGTTAAAATCGTATATTTTTAAACAAATATCCGTTTAGCTGTGTCATCTAACGAGCCGCGTGCCAAATCCATTAGTTCTGTGCCATCTTCCGGAGGCTTGAAACAACAGAGCAGCTTTTATGATGGCGACAAGAAAAGCAAGGTGGGTGACGATCCTCCTTGATCTTTTTAACAAGAGAGAGTTGTCATTAATTGTTTATTTTATTTTGGATTGAAACGTTTTGTTGCTCTGGTAGAACAACAATGTCATCAAGGCTGTGAGAAACACAGTTCAATTGGGCTGTTTACAATGATTACATCCAAGGACCTGTGGTTTGCTCACTGGTTGCTTTTTCTTTAGGTTCCATACTTCATGAAAAAAATCCCGCCGGGGGCCGAGGCGTCCAATGTCCTCATCGGAGAAGTTGACTTCCTGGAGCAGAAGATCATTGCGTTTGTGAGACTTAAAGAGAGTGTTCTGCTTGGTATGTTTCACACAAAGGAGGCATGTTTGTATTTGTAGTATACTTGTTCGAAGGTGACCACTTTCTTCAGCCCTCGTTGGTTAATACGATAAAAGCGGCGATGCCGTGGCAACGGTCCACTGACGTTTGCGTATCTAGTGGTTCTGCATGTGTTTACAGATCGTCTCACCGAGGTCCCCATCAAAACCCGTTTTGTTTTTATCCTTCTCGGTCCTGTTGGTAAACATCGTCAGTACCATGAGATAGGAAGATCCATCGCTACTCTTATGACCGACGAGGTACAAATATTGAATCTTTTGTGAAATAGCGGGTTCGTAATCTCCTAGGTCTTTATAGTGTATGTTCCCTAAGTAGTTGTTCTGCATGCTTGCAGCTTACTCGATAATGTACGTAAATAACTTCTATAAGCTGCAGACAGATGTCCACTGTATCGACCTATAGCGTTTCATCAGTGCAGCTTGGTCTGACGTTTGGCCGGCATGATCGTCTACAATAGTCACACCACGCTGCACTGATGAACCCTTAAAGGTGGAGATAGTGGCCATGTGTTAGCAGCTCACGGAATTCACATTATTGGCCCCATTCTTATAGTACAAAAAAAAAACATTTGTAAATACAACTTTAGCCAAATAATTTGTGACTTTAATATTTATTTCCAGGTCTTCCACGAGGTGGCGTACAAGGCGAAGACCCGAAGGGATTTGTTGGCTGGAATTGACGAATTTCTTGACCAGGCCACTGTGATGCCTCCTGGTGCTTGGGATGCGAGCATAAGAATCGAACCCCCCAAGGACCTGCCTGGAAATCAGGTACTTGTTGTTGGGTTTTGCCCAGATCCTGCTTTATCAAATTTTGGTTGTGAACTTTTTGCGTGGAATGTGCTTGGAACGATTCGCCGCACTTGGGACCTACCTTTGTTTCCATTGTTACGCGACATCCTTGGAAACTCAAAACGAGGGTATCGCAACAAAATTTGTACCTAAATTTTGGATATTTTTGTAAGCTTGTGGATCCAGTATAGCGCCCATATCACGGGTACACAACATAGACCACACAGACGCAATTTGGCACTACATTGGTGGAAAAACGGCACACGTAAAAAATGGCGCGTTGATCAGAGTATGTTATGTTACTACAAATCCTCTTCATTGCACTACATATTTTCAAAGTGATGTCGAATTAACGTTTCAAGATAGAGTTTTATTGAAATAATACGAATATTTCAACCTTAAACAGTGAGTAAGGGGTGTGAGGCGACCGGATTACATAAAATATTTCTGGAACGCATCCCCAGCCGAGTTCCAGACGTTGGCATTAGATAAATATGCCCACTGTGCCGATGGGGCTTGTAAAAAAACAAACAAACAAAGGATTTGATGTTGTAGAAAAAGCGGTTGGAGCCCTCCCATCACCCTAAACTCAGTACAAGCGACGGAGATGGACCTGAACATGGAGTTGTGGGAGATGAGTTGCTCAGAACGGGAAAGTACGAACATTGTATTCCTTTCCTAGCATTTAAATTTTACCACATACCCCTCGACAGCGATTTAGGTCTAAAATTGCTTCGTTTTGCAATTTTAATTACTTGTATGGGTCTTTAACTACAGACAGTGCGGACTGTTTCGACTTATTGGGCCTGCAGCTTATAGCAAGCACCCCCTCTCCCTCTCACGGCCTCTTCGTAGTAACCGGAACTTCGTTGGGTTTTAACCTTTACAGACCCTGATGTGGAAATCACCATATACCAAGCAACCATCAGTGCCGCCGGCTCTGCGTCAGATACGCTGTAGGTCGAAATTGTGTGCACTGAACACAGCTCGTTTATCGGAGCCTATTCTTGACAAGACTTTAAATCCCGCGTCGAACAATATTAACATTTCCTACCGTAACTTCTAATTTAGCTAACCAGCCGTTGGAACACGCTGGAATGGTTCCAACTGCAAAAGCTACGCCGTGATATTTAAACTTCTAAGGCCAACAACGAAGGCAATTCTCGTTGTTACGCAACACTTGCGCCCCAAAGCCAATGCCCTTCGCGGTAAGCGTTATTGTCTAATACACTTTTGCAAACTCATTGCGGGGGGCAACGCATTTGCGCAGCCTACTTCAGTGTTAGATTGGACGCTATGTACATTGAGAAAAATGGGTATCGGTATATATAGATTTGGCCTTCAAATATGGTTAAATACTTGTCATCAACGCAAATCACAGGGGTTTTATTGCAAATAAGCGACGCGATTCTGATCACAGATCCTATTTACAGAACGCTGTTGTGGCCAAATCTCGGGTGTCTGAGGAATTTTATACTAATACGATTTGTATTTTCTTTGCTTGATGCAACAAACAATTCGTAATCGAACAACAAAAATTTACAAAAGAGTTACACAAAAAATTCTTACCAGTATGTTGTTAATTTTTTCTTCCATTTAACTACAAATGCTTTCAAGTGTGCGAGTATCATACTTCACTCCATGCGGTAAACATACCTACGGAACATAGTATAAATCCCCAGTCAATATCAGACATAAAGCGGGTCGCCGGATTCGATGCGTCGAGTATTTACGAGCTTGCAAACACCAATGGTATAGCGCTTGAGCGCTTAATGTGTACCCTTTTAACTTTGAAAGCACCGGGTTGCCAATTACATACGGCATGGTTTAGTGGAGCTGAGGATGTTTAGCTGAGTGCGTGGGAATCCTGTTTTCGCGGAAATGTTGACCGCAGATATTAATAGTAACGCGGTTACGGTTAAAACTGTTCTACACCCACATGTCTTGCACAATTTCAATCACGCTACCATTGCAGACCTACCTTCAATCAGAAATAATGTTGTTATTTAATAATTCAGCAAATTGTCACCCTTTGTAAACTTGCAGGATTTTTGGCGGCCTCATTGGCGACATCAAGCGGAAGGCAAAGTGGTACAAATCCGATTTCACCGACTGCTTCAGCATCCAATGCGTCGCCTCTTTCATCTTCCTTTACTTTGCTGTCCTTACTCCTATTGTGACGTTTGGAGGTTTGCTAGGTGACGCAACGCACAACTACATTGTAAGCTGCATTTAAAATAAAACTTAATTGCTACCCTGACGTGTAAAAGTATCTTGAAATTTTAACATTTTCAACATCTTATTTCTATTTTTTATGTAACATAAACTTAAAGGTTTAAATATAAAAATGTCAACAAGTAATTGCAACTCTCGCCATATTTCACATTTTTTCTTTTGAGAAAAACACAAAAAAATATAAAAAGCATTTGAATAACAAAACAAACCGTCCCACAATACTTACCGAGCAGTGAATGTTTATTAAGGGAACGATGGAATCAATGTTTGGAGGCGCCATGTCAGGATGTATGTTCCACCTATTCGCCGGCCAACCACTGACTATTATCGGCAGCACGGGACCCATACTTGTCTTCGAGAAAATCATGTTTGAAATTTGCACGTAAGAAGTTTTATACAAAAGTTAACCGAAAACCTAGACTTTGAGATCAAAGTCTGACGAATATTTGGCACGAATAGGAAAAAATCTAAAGCTGATTTTTGTGTTCAGTGCTGTTGGAATCGATTACATCTCGTTTCGATTTTGGGTCGGAGTTTGGACTGGAGCAATCTGCGTATTGCTGGGTGAGAATAGTTCGAATTGTTTGTGTCGACCTTTCTGATTTTACGTCACGAATGATTAAGTCATAAAACAAGACAAAAAGATGTTCCAAAGATAAATTTTACAATTACTGCAATATTTGTGCTGACTGTATCAGAACATTACACTTGTCTGGAACGAAATCACTAACAAGTCCTCTTCGGAGGATGCTGTGTTTAATAAGAAAGGAAGAATATTCTGTGTGGCTGAGATTAAATTGTTCGCAATGTTCCAGTGGCAACGGACGCAAGCAGCATGGTGTCGTACATAACAAGATACACCGAGGAGTCGTTTTCTGCGTTAATTTCCTTCATTTTCATTTACGAAGCCTTCAAGGTAAGTTCTAAGACATTTGAATACTCCCATGCCACAGATCCCGATAGCAAATTTATTCCAAACACGATTTTTTTTTCTTCTACGTTAGAAACTGATTCACGAAGGCGACAAGCTGAGGATCTGGTACGGCTGGGATCCGAATGAAATCACTTTATACGGGTAAGTTTTAAATTGATGTAAGGTGTTTTTCAGAAAAAGATAATCACACCGTTGACGTCATAAAATCCAACTTTCCAAAATGCGTTTGTATAAAGATGTAAATATTCAACATTTTCTTACCACGAAAAACATTTTATTCGAACTTTCCTGTTTGTGGCTCACACAGCAAATTGTGGTATTATCAGGTGTGATTGCCTTCCACCAGACGTGAATACATACAACATAACAAATGAAAACACTACATATTCTGACATGGCCCAAGAATCAATGGATGCGATAACACATTCGCATGAGCAAAATTATAATGGTGAGTTGCCTAAAATCCAACCATATTCACAATGCAACCATTTCAACCGAATTGTAATAAAAAAATTAAATTTGGCTACCAACATTTTTTTGTCAAGAAATGCGCAAGTGATTTTTCTTATCAAGGATTCATATTATTTAGGTATTTTTTATCGGACTGGTGCCGAATCGTACACTTGTGCTTACGACGGACAGCTGAACAATTTTAGTAGCGTCGACACGGTGGATTGGTTTAACTTAACCAAGCAGGTTTGTGGAACATCGGAGTTTTATTCTGTGTGTTCTCATGTTAGTTGAGATCATCTTGTTTGGAATTTTTCAAAATATTTTTCTTTCTAGTTTCAAAAATGAATCTTTAAATTGTCCGATATTACACCGACTGTTTTCCTTGGTCGTAAAGTCACTTCTGCTTCCTGCAGCAATGTCTGAGCGACTCGTGCGGATCCTTGGTCGGCGAATCGTGCGAATACACCCCAGACGCTCTCTTCATGTCGATAATTCTCTTTTTCGGCACCTTTTCCATTTCGATGTTCCTCAAGGGCCTCAAGACGTCACGGTACTTCCCCACTAAAGTACGTCACTCCTTACTTTTCCTCGAAAGGAAATTTGCTTAAATCGGATTTGTGATGACAGGTGCGCTCGATAATCAGCGACTTTGCCGTGACGATCGCCATTGGCCTCAACGTGCTTTTCGACATCCTAATGCAGATCAACACGTCAAAACTTACTGTGCCAGCTACGTTTAGAGTAAGTCTTTTCTAATGTTTAAAAACTCTACACTGAAAGATTTTTACATGATGGTTCTAATGGTTCCAGTATAATTCCTCGGGTTTTAAACATTTGAACTTCTATAATCTGCAAAACTGTCAAACCAAATTGAACAAAAACTAAAATAAGCACCCAAAAGCAGAATGGGGCATATAGCTTCTGAGATATTGCTATCGAACATAAGGACAAAATGGCAAACTTCGAGTATTAGTTACACCCGCGTCCGTAACGATGATACATGTGTACTCATGCTCGTGCTTGTGTCGAAAAACACTTTCGGTTTACTGTTTTATGTTGGACCTTTTATGACCAATTTCAGCCCACGAGAAACGACCGCACTTGGTTCATTGACCCGTTTAGCAAGAACGAATGGTGGACCATCCCACTCGCTCTCGTACCAGCCTTGCTAGCAACCATCCTAATATTCATGGACCAGCAGATCACCGCTGTTATTGTCAACAGGAAAGAGAATAAACTAAAGGTTTGTATTTCTGTTCTTTAGAGAAACGCATGTTTTTGCAATATTATTCACTCTAAATATCGCGCAGCTGATGTTGACCGATACCGATTATATTATAAACGATGAGTTTTAATGTGCGTAAACCACATTTATAGCAATGCGACCAAACTGAAAAAAAACATCATCTGCCATCAATGTGAAATGTCGTTACACCAACACACACTTTATCATTAACTTTATGCCTTTGTCATCAGAAAGGATGCGGTTATCACCTCGACCTCCTCGTGGTCGCCATCATGCTCGTAGTGTGCTCCATCATGGGGCTACCCTGGTTCGTGGCCGCCACTGTGCTCAGTATCACCCACGTCAACTCCCTCAAGATGGAAACGGAGACATCAGCCCCCGGTGAAGCCCCCAAGTTCCTGGGGGTGCGAGAACAGAGGGTGACCGGTCTCATGATATTCCTTATGATCGGTCTGTCAGTGTTTCTCACTCCTATCCTCGCCTACATCCCGATGCCTGTGTTGTACGGAGTGTTTCTGTACATGGGGGTATCCTCACTAAAAGGTATGCGTTGGTCAGACCGCATATGCTGGCTAGGGTTACCATCGGTCATGGCTAAAGATTAAATTAAATTGATTTCCTGAACTTAGCCCGATGTTGAAGGTGTGGTGTGAATTATATTTTTTTATATTTTGTCAGGTCGGCCTGGTATTTAAATGTGAAAACATAGCACGCAAGACTAAAATCCGTATTTAATAAAAAACAACCACTTTTAAATGTGAAAACTCGCAAGCCAAAAATAAGCACCGCATGGTAGTGCTGTTTAGCAGTTAGTTTTATCTAACCTTAATAAACTATGAATAGCAGGCCATCAGAATAAACAATATACCTTGTTGTTTCCAGGCGTCCAATTCTTTGATCGCTTGAAATTGTTCTTGATGCCTCCCAAACACCAGCCTGACTTTATATACCTGCGTCACGTCCGCCTATCCAAGGTGTATCTTTTCACAGGCTTTCAAGCTCTGGGTCTCACAGTTTTGTGGGTGATTAAATCCACATCTCCAATTTCAATTGTTTTTCCAATGATGGTGAGTAGATGCTTACAGGACAACAAAACCTTTGCAGTATCGTGCGGTATCGTTTTAGCGTCACATTATGCTGAGTTTCAAATAGCTGATACGTGGCGCCTCGCGTCCTAAAACAAGGAATATGCTGGTTTTGTGACATATTACGTTGAGTTAAATTTTATAATTCAACCACCTTTTGTCAAATTACTTAATTGATCTACTAAAAAATGCTATTTTTGCTATAAAAGCAATGCAATGTCAATAATATAAATTAAGCGAACGTATGACGGTGAGTGTATATAGTTACCAGACTGCGGAAGTCCAAATTGTCTAAAATTGGTAGGCCAAATTGTCTACAAGAGTCTGTATTGATGGGTCGAAACAGTGTTATCTGTCTAAAGCTCACATAAGTTGTTTTCTATAATCCCCATAATCCCTACAAAATTGCACGTTTCATAAAATGTGAAATATCGCGATAACATTTGAAATGGTTTACGCACGTGATGTAAACTTGTTCTCTATGTTAGGTTGCCGCGCTAGTTGGCGTACGGAAACTCTTCGATTTTGGAATCTTCACGCAACAGGAGCTCAAATGGCTCGATGACATCATGCCGGAATCAACCAAAAAGAAGAAGGAAGACGCCAAGAAGAAAAAAGATGAGGACGAAGAGGAGGTAAAACTGTCGTTTTAGTTCGTCGATATTTTCCAAGTTCAGCTGAGAAAAGAATAGAATTCTCGAAATCGAATTTTGCTATGACGTTGTAAATTATTTTTTTTCGATTCAGTCGTCAAATGCAACTCTTTTAAATTGAGCATTTCATTTCTTAAAATTTAGACAAATTTACGGCGCTATATTGTGATTTATTATACACATGAGGTCGATGGCTAATGGAAGTACTTCCACACGTTTGCAGATGGCCATGTCAGGCATGGGAACTGTAAACTTGCCACTGCAAGACGGGAAGGTGCTTACTGTACCGGTTACTGAAATCAAATACAAGTAAGTTTCTGTCATTTTTTTTCAGTGTAGTAAAATTTGTTGAATGAATTCACGTGACTAGTGCAAACTACTAATTTGTAACTGTAGCGACAAATAAATTCCCGACGTAAAAAACGAATGTCAGAAATCCTAACGAACGATACCTGATTTCCTGTTAACTTTGACACATTAACCCTAACATGATTTGGTTACGGAGTATAACTTTTGCTCAGCCCGGATCATAAGCCGAGTATCAACATCAGCAAGGAAATGTCGCAAACTTCAATTTGGAAAACAATTAACGGGAACGACATTGCGAACGGATCAGATTTCAAACACAGGTACATCGTATCTCAATATCGGATTACACCAAACCACAATATGGGGAGGGTTGTTTTGACAGAATTTCGAATGATCTGAGTTTTTAACTCTGTCACATCCACGTAAATTTTACTGTTCAAAATACAAATCGACGTTTCGATGATCTTAATGTTTACAAATTTCGAATATTTATGCTGCATTCGACCATGGTTGTTACAGAAGTGAACTGAACAAAAATCTATCAGGTGTAGATAAATAAATATTACCTGCAATGTTTTGTTTTGCAATACGACATCTTCTGCTTTTGCAGCTATTACAATGTTTATCCCAATAAGCTGAATTACAATCAAATACACGTCATTATTTCCAGAAATAGGAAATCTCGGTCGCATTCGAGAAAACGCCACAGCAGCGAAATCAAGAGCTTGACTTCCACCTCCACCGAAGATGAAGCTAGCGTCTAAGCGCTCTCTTTAATATATTACATTTGTTCGCTTCAGAACGCATATATGTATGTGTACATACGACTCTTTTCTTATGAAACCGAGAGTCTCATTTTTGTATTGTGCTTTCTAATGCGGGTGGTTAAAGAAAGGTGGTCTAATCGAGCGTGCATATCTGACCATCTACCATCACTCTTCTTGAGTATGTACGCTTTTTTGAGTATGTATTATTACTAGCTGTCCTGCCGGAGCTTGCGCTTGGACATCACAAAACTATCCTGTCGCACTTTATTTGACGTCACAAAAATATGCTAGTAACCTGTTGCCATAGTGATAAAACTTCCGCAGGGGCTGTGTTTGCCAGCAATGGAGCTAATCATGTATTTTAGTAATGTTATTTTTTAATTCGTACCGTGGCAAAATCAATTTTGCAGATCGCGCTGTATTTTTGCTTTTGCTAACTTTCATGTTTGGTTATTCACCCTGCCACATTATTTCGAAGTTGTATATATGATGAAGAAAGTTTGTTATTATAAGACATGTACAAACTCCAGTATACTTTTTCACTTTTACAAAGTTATTCCCACAAAATATGTCATCAGTTCGCTTTGTATTGACGCTGATGCGTTTAAATGCATATATTTTATTTGTGTGATTTATATATTTTTCAACGGCTTGGTTTGCTATTGCTGCGCTTTTTCCTCTAAAATTATCAAAATTCTTCAAAATGTGTTCACAATCTGGATAGGTTTCATTGTAAAGGCCAAAAGGAATACTTAATAGTTTGATACTCCAGGTCAAGAGAATATCCTACATTTCAAATCAGATGTGGCGTCGCAGGTCCAAAAGCTGGGAATCTGCTGGTGTTGAGACGCAGCCGTATAAGTTTATGTTTATGGGTGTGCTGCTTGCATTTGTTTATTGCTCTTTGCTCGCCATGCACACCATTTTGTGTTAGCCACTCTTCGTGATCTACTGCCGTTGCGACGCTCGCGTGCTTTTGCTTTGTTACGCTGGAGTGACGTCGCGCTACCAAATAAACTTGATGGCGCTATAGTGGTGAGGGGTGGCAGAGCAATATATACCAACACGAGGTTTCGTAAAATAAATACTAAATTCAGGAATTTGCTGACCAAAATTTTGCATTTCAGCAGACTTTTCACACACAACCGACTGAAACATACTTTTTTTCATTTGACAAAAGGGTGCAAGGCATTCAACATTTGATAATTGTATGACTGCAATGCAGAGAACAGGTATCGAAAAAGAATGTTTTATGCTCAAAATATCTGCTGTGTGCAACTCCAACAAGCGGTTTGGCCTTGGCGTGCCATCATTGGAATATATACTAAGACAAAATTTTTAGTTTGGATCCCGAGTGGCGAAGAAGAAGAACAATATGTGCACTTTAAACAACATTTTTTGTACAATCAAATGTGTGTACAATCACTTTCGTGTAATGTTTGTGCACTTTGTTGTGCTGCTCTACTACAGTCTACTACACCCATGTTTGATCGTCATCAAGATCTACGATGATGCAAGAATTGCAACCTGTAGATAATACCGACTAACTTCCAATCAGACCATCACGTTTAGACAGTCCTCGGAACGGCTAAGTCTGTCGATAAGAGGAATAAAGCTAACGTTTAATGAACCGAGTTGCCGTTTGCATTTTGATGGTTTTTCCTTTGGCCAGCACGTCCGGGTGGCCACCTAACATCATATGCAACCTTTCGCAACCACTCATTCCCAGTGCGACTGGCTGGAATCCTACGGCGGACGGTGATTCACCTCGAGGAAAACACGCCTTGGTTTTATCAGTGCTCATGTCTATTTTTTTGTATTAAGTTTATTGTTCATGAGCATAGTAACTTGAGTGCAAAATAAAAGTGATTTGATTTCATTTGTACAGAACATTTTAAGAACCACCGGAAAACAGCAACGTACATTGTGATAAGAGTTTTCAAAAGCAATATAAGCAAACATGAAAAAAGTTGTTCCATAGGATAAAATGACATGAGTTTACACACACTTGCCAACATATAAAAACAACTCAGGATCTACAAAATCGTTGAGTCGTCTTCCTTTTCGTTATAAGACTTATTCACTTCGCCCAAATCAGGTTCAATTTTGTTTTTCTCGTTTGTTGTTGGTGACTCGCCAGTTGCACCAAAGTAACCGTATCTTTGCCCGATTTTGAATGACACACACAAAATAACTGACAGTGATATTTGAACTGCGTAATACAGTATAGGATATGGCAGCATAATAAGCAGAGCAGGAACACTACACACCAATGTGGTGCCGAATGAAAGGTTTATGACAGCAATAGCAACTTGTGTGTTTTGGAGGGCCGCTTCTATTGCCACGGTTTTGCGACAAGCACCTTTTAGTTTGAGAAATGGAATTAATGTTGTGAGGTAAGCAAGGATGAACACGATTAATGGGGCAATGCATGCGATCTGCAAGTAAAGGAAAATGGTCATAACACGGTATCGGTGATTGTACGTAAAGGTAAAAAGTAAACATTTAAATATTATAAATCCGATACAAACTCTTCCAAATTTATCAATTGCACTCTCACGTTAAGGTTCTGGTTTTTATTGATGCTTACCACTATTGTCTGCCAGGGTACAATCAAATCTGGTCCTCTTATCACCATGCTGTATATAAAGTACGCAAGAATTCCAACCGAGCTTATGCTTACCATCACCTAAAATACAAAAGTTTGAAACCTTGGTTTTGACTTGGTGGGAACCTAAACGTAATAAGATAATATTTAAAAAATTATCATTACCTTTGCCACAATTTTTGCCTGTTGCGGGAACTTCGCATTGATCAGAACTCCAATTACCAACGGGACGATAAGACTAGCCAGAGCAATTCCTTAACACATACATTTGTTATGTTTAGCATACATATTTGTTATGTAGTTAAGTTTGGTCAAAGTTGAATTTAAACGCTGCCGCTCACACACACAGACATAAAATCGCGACGCGCAAAGAGAGAAACAAAAGAGAGAGTTTATGAGAGAGTAAGTAAAAGGGACGTTAGGTCAGTGCAGTAAACCTAGTTATTGCAGGAAGAGCGCTACCAACAAATTACACATTGTCTGGCAACCGCAGTAACAAAGGTAAATATTTGCTTTGAGTAAACCTACCGAGATCGCCAAACGGTACCCTTGCGTCTAGGTTTTCGACTGTTGAAAAGATGAAGAGCCACAATGGCATTGTCCCTAACGAAAGAAGTGTAGACGTTGCAGTCATCACCACACTGTGGAAGCATATGAGGCTTTTTTAATACAAGCAAAAACCTTGTCAGTACAAATTTTGCAAGTCTGGATTTGTTATCTTCCAGCACCATATAATACACGCTCTACTGACCTGAGGTCGACGACTCCATCGAGCCAATAAACAACGACGTTGCTGACACTTCCGCCCGGACAACTTCCTTGAATCATGATGCTCAACGCCTGGTACTGTGATATTTGAAACGCCTTCACCAATGCCCAGTTTACGACTGTAAGTGAAAATTTCCACAAAATTATTTATCAATTTATCAAAATATGTATAAAAAAAAAAATTTTATGCAATAACTAATGTGACACTGAAACCTTTTTTCGCTACAAGAAATTGTATTCGACAGTTAAAACACAGCAAGCAAGTTTGACCAAGGTATGGAAGTGTTGGTGGTAAATTAAAATTTCGTTCATCTGCAAGGCTTTCACGCAAAAATAGGACCTCTATAATCGGGGAACCGCTTGGAATACTGGGGGTAAGGAAAGCAGTTGGCATGACAACAGTTCTTACGTGGCACTATAAAAAGTTGAAGTGCGACTCCAGTGGCGTAAGCCCTCGGTCTTTTGACGTAACTCCACAACGTCTTGTAGTTTACGGAGCAACCGATGCCGACCATTCCTATCGCCACAATGATCCTGAAATATTAGATACATAGGCATACACGATCTCCCATATTATTAAAACAAAAATGAAACTAAACTGTTAGTTACTGGGGAGATACTTTTTGCAACTGTGCACCTTTAGTATAGCGCCTTTCCTGACAAAAAATATCGTGTTGCATCAATTAAAAATACACTAAAAAATTATTTATGCGTTTGGCGTGACTGCTCTGTGTTGAACAACTTTACTCCATGGGGCATAAACTGACGTCAGAACAATAGTCGTGACGAGTGCGGAACTGTTGTTAGCTGGCATTGGAAAGTTGGTTGAGTTGATGCATTGGCCCATCATTGGCCTTTCTGTAACACAAAAGAACTATTAAAGCCACTGAAAAAAGATTCTGTGTACGTTTTTATATTACCTGTCGAATTTGGTGCGGTAGACATGTTTTGACTTCTTGTGTTGCTGTAACTAGTTTGAAAACTCTTCTATAGTTTTTTTACCTTTTTTACCTTCTATATGCAAGCACGCATCTGTTACCAATCTAGCATCTGTTACCGATGTGGCGCCGTGACGCTTTTATAGGTAAACCAGTAAATGTCCGCGGTTCTTTCACAGCAATCCGCAAATACTTCCAAAAGCGACGTATATTAAACGAACGAGTCGCAGCAATGTTTGCGCAAGATGTTTTTTATATTCTTGTAAAAGCGCTAATGGAATCGCTGGCTTTTCGAAACAGTTTGATGACGCGCGGTATAACTCAGACGTTTTACTGGCGGTTTTTGAAACTTACTTTGTTCCGTGTTTTACAACTAAAATTAACAGTACGTTGATCTTCATTTCATTGTAAAAGATTTTGTTCTGGGAAGCTGTAATGTTTTTGTTCAGGTAACGCGATGTTTGCTAGCTTTGAAACTATGAAATGTGTTATAGCCGAACACGTAAATTCCAAACTCGGAACCAGCTTTGAACGCACATTTAACGTAGTTTTAACAGGGACTCTTATAACTCACATTGAAAACGTTCCCAGCCTACACACACATGTGAATTACTTTATGTATGCAATTTTTAACGTTTACTGTGTTGACGGTAGTTCCAGTAAACCGGGAAATTGTTTTCAAGCATCTGACTTTATTGCGAAATAACTCTTTTTCAGCTATGCTCGCTGCAAGAACATAAAAATGATGTTTTTGGTTCTTAAAAGTAATGTGGGTACGCTTTGGCCATGAAAGCTTCTTGCTCACAACTTTCGGTAACCGCTGGGGATGTACCAACACAGAAGGTGTACGGGTTCGGTCGACGGTGAACAAATTTAAGTTTGGTGCATTTCATTTGTGAGTAACCGTCAAAGTTGGGCTCGCTTGTCCTTTTTCGATTTCGTTGCGGCACATTCCTACTTAAACAACGTAGTTTGCCTCTGAATGATGAAAACCATTCAAAAATAACAACAACACGGACATGTGGGTTCTTTATATTTTTAGATAATATAGATGTAATCATGTTACAATGGTGTGAATCTAATAAAGATACAACGATTCCCAAAACACGCAAAAGGCAACTAGATTACTATAAAACCGTTGTGTATTCTTCTTTTCCGTCGTAAGTCGTATTTACTTCGCCCAGATTCGGTTCAGTTTTGTTGCTTCCTTTGGTCATGGATGACTCACTAGCTTTAATGCAACCTAATCTCTTACATGCATGGAAAGCAAGACAATAGATAACTGATAGTGTCACTTGGACGGCATCAAAGGCGAATGTTTGCTTTGCGAAATCCTACCCAGATCATCAAAAGGAACTCGTGCACTCTCGTCCAAATTTTCGACCACTGAAAAGATGAAGAGCCACAATGGCATTGTCCCGAGGGAAAGAAGTGTCGACGTTGCTGTCATCACCACACTGCGGAAACATGTAAGAGCTAAACACAACCAGAAACCATCAGAAATATATCAACACACAGGAAAGCTTTTCAGGTATTACGTGTACGTGTTACATTCCAGCCGATTTAACTGACCTGAGGTCGACGATTCCCTCGAGCCAATAAACAACGACGTTGCTGACACTTCCACCCGGACAACTTCCTTGGATCATGATGCTCAACGCCTGGTACTGCGGTAGTTGAAACGCCTTCACCAATCCATAGGTTATCACTGCGGAAAGAAATTGCCCGCGTATATGTGTAATGTGTGCTTGTATGTTTTGAGGACATGACACACGAGCAAACAAAATAATCAAACTTCTTACGGGGCACTACAAACAGTTGAAGTGCGACTCCAGTAGCGTAAGCCCTCGGCTTTTTAACGTAGCTCCACACGACTTTGTAGTTAACGGAACAACCAATGCCGACCATTGATATCGCCACAATAACCCTAAAATACGTGTCGTTAGGGAATAGATTTGAATGTCAGATGCAAATAAACTGCATGGCCTCTTCAATTTAATTTGTGAACAATTTTTCTGTTACATAATTAAACTATTTATAATTTGATTTGCTGTGTTTACTCATAAGAGTGCTACTTACGCCAGAACAATGGTGGTGATGAGTGCTGTATTATTAGACGAAGATGCTGGACTGGTCGTGTTGACGCATTCAACAAACGTGGACATATCTGTAATATGACAAATATTCCAACCCTTTGATGAAACGAAGGTTTATAACTCTGTTGGTTGTGTTTAATTTTAGAAATTAGTCTAAACTACCTGTTACGGTTTCGTCTGTCATCGTGTTCGCTTCACTGCACGGTGAATATGTTGAAGTCATTGCTCCAGTAGACATATTTGCTGTCACTTGTTGCTTAATTGGTTCAACTAAATAACTCCCACGTTATTTACCAAATCCTAAACACGGTATTGGTCAGTATCAAATTTAATTTTTTAGCGGAAATTTTCAGCAGAATTTGACTATAAAAGGTCATCCTCTAGTTTCTGCCTAAAATCTTGTCATATTTTTCACCAACATACCTTTTAAGTATCTGCAGAAGCCCCTCTACCAACTCACTTCACAGTTTCTGTTAGCTATCCGAGTGATGTTCCACTTTTAAATCAAAACTTTTACGTGGAAACCAGTAAATGCGTTTTTGATGGCTAGATCGCAAAATGAGCAAAATCGTCAAATTGTGTGCTGGGTTTGCCAATGGAGTTAATGTACTTGAACAGAAGTTTAAAGTTTAATGCTCCTGTAAATAAACTTATAAAAAGGTTTGGTAAGTCGTAATGGCTTTGACTATTGTTATCGCTGCTTGAATGTTCTTTGCTTTTATGTTACGTTAAATTAACAGCAGACGATTGGGCACCATTTTATTGTGAAGCGTTTTAGTGTCGGTAAAATGCAACGTTTTAGCTCCGATAAAGTGACGTATGTTGACTTATAAATGATATACGGAGTACGTCACAATGGTGTACGTAAATTTTTCACTATCTAAATTCCTGGGTCTGCTCTCCATGTTTTGTACGTAATTTTTATAACTTTAATTTTAACTATAATGTCTGGCATGTGAAATGATTGTTGTTAATTTGCACTAACACGAATGACGAGAATCACGCAGCGACATAAAAGTGAGACGGGTAAAAAAACTACCACGAATATTTGCAGGAAGGACAGTAGAGCATTGGTCTGTTCTGCGATTCTTTGACGTACTTCTAGCGTTCGGCGTTTCGCTCCATTTGTAAGACACTGCCCTCAAGTTCATCTTCTCTTTCCAAATATTTGCTGTGAGCTGTTATTTTTAAAACACATAACTTGACCACACTAACACACTTTTATTGCTTTTCCTCATGCAAAACGATCGTTAGCAGGTCAGACACACGTTCGCGTATATAAAATCTCACTTTCTGTCATTATTGGGCCAGTTGCTGCTCCTGTATGTTACTTTGTGAAAGTAACGAAATTTCTAAGGAAGAAAAGAACAAACGCGCATATGACCGAGGCCAAATCTTTCCTTGGCAATCGTTGCGGCAAATCATTCTCAATGCAATGATCTCGCCGACACCGGAAGCCAAAATAATGAGTTTAGTGAAAAAGGAGCAAAGGCCGAAAGAGAAGCAATTAGGCGGTGGAAATGAGGAAAAACAAGGTAGTTTGCTTCTGAATGATGAAAACGATTCAAAAACTAGCAACAACACGGACATGTGGGTTCTTTGCCTTGTTAAATTATATTTTAATATATATACATAAATGTAATCATGTTACAATGGTGTGAATCTAATAAAGATACAACGCTTCCCAAAACACGTAAAAGGCAACTATAGGTAACTATAAAACCGTTGTGTAATCTTCTTTTCCGTCGTAAATCGTATTTACTTCGCCCAGATTCGGTTCAGTTTTGTTGCTTCCTTTGGTCATGGATGACTCACTAGCTTTAATGCAACCTAATCTCTTACATGCATGGAAAGCAAGACAATAGATAACTGATAGTGTCACTTGGACGGCATAATATAGCACAGGGTACGGAATCATGGCATAGAGAATTTGTTCGTTGTTACCGTATGAAAGGCTTATGACAGCAATAGCTACTTGTGTGTTTTGGAGGGCCGCTTCTATTGCCACGGTTTTGCGACAAGCCCCTTTTAGTTTGAGAAATGGAATTAATGTTGTTAGGTAAGCAAGAATGAACACGATCGATGGGGCAATGCATGCGATCTGCAAGCAAAAAATATTGGTGAAATCAAAAGTTTGGAAGGAACAGGTTTAAAATAATTTGTTAAAATCGTTGAAAAACGCGTTAAGTTATGTTTCTGTCTTACCACTATCATCTGCCAGGTAAATATGAAAAATGGTCCTCTTGTCACCATACTGTAGATGAAATACACAAGAATGGCGATCGAGCTGATGCTTATCATCACCTAAAATTTTGAATAGATATCTAAGCCTTGCGATTTAGTTTATGCCTCCAAAAACCGTAACGTTGTTACAACTTTACCCTGGCTACAATGTGTGCTTTTTTCGGAAACTTTGCATTGATCAGAACTCCAATTACCAAAGGCACGATGAGGCTGGCCAGAGTAATTCCTGAAAAATTGGTAACGCTTTAATCGGCTATGTGTCATTTGTTTATTTTGTTGACACAAAGGGATTCGAACCCAGGTAAATCTACTTGGTACATGGCCGGGTGTCTTGATAAAAAATATCCCAGATTTTCGAATGCATAGTGAACGTTCTGTCGTGTCAGCAATGCATCAATTTGGTAGTGTTTACTCAGAGACATTTCATTATTTACACTTTGACAATCGCAACATCAAAGGCGAATGTTTGCTTTGCGAAATCCTACCCAGATCATCAAAAGGAACTCGTGCACTCTCGTCCAAATTTTCGACCACTGAAAAGATGAAGAGCCACAATGGCATTGTCCCGAGGGAAAGAAGTGTTGACGTTGCAGTCATCACCACACTGTGGAAGCATGTAAGAGCTAAACACAACCAGAAACCATCAGAAATATATCAACACAGAGGGCAGCTTTTCAGTTATTACGTGTACGTGTTACATTCCAGCCGATTTAACTGACCTGAGGTCGACGATTCCTTCGAGCCAATAAACAACGACGTTGCTGACGCTTCCGCCCGGACAACTTCCTTGAATCATGATGCTCAACGCCTGGTACTGCGGTAGTTGAAACGCCTTCACCAATCCATAGGTTATCACTGCGGAAAGAAATTGCCCGCGTCATGACACACGAGCAAACAAAATAATCAAACTTCTTACGGGGCACTACAAACAGTTGAAGTGCGACTCCAGTAGCGTAAGCCCTCGGCTTTTTAACGTAGCTCCACAAGACTTTGTAGTTAACGGAACAACCAATGCCGACCATTGATATCGCCACAATAACCCTAAAATACGTGTCGTTAGGGAATAGATTTGAATGTCAGAGGCAAATAAACTGCATAGCCTCTCCAATTTAATTTGTGAACAATTTTTCTGTTACATACTTAAACTATTTATAATTTAATTTGCTGTGTTCACTTACAATAGTGCTACTTACGCCAGAACAATGGTGGTGATAAGTGCTTCATTATTGGACGAAGATGCTGGACTGGTCGTGTTGACGCATTCAACAAACGTGGACATATCTATAATAAGACAAATATTACAACCCTTTGATGAAACAAAGGTTTATAACTCTGTTGGTTGTGTTCAATTTTAGAAATTAGTCCAAACTACCTGTTACGGTTTCGTCTGTCATCGTGTTCGGTTCACTGCACGGTGAATATGTTGAAATCATTGCTCCAGTAGACATATTCGCCGTCACGTGTTGCTCACTTGTTTCAACTAAATAACTCCCACGTTATTGACCAAATCCTAAAAACGGTATTGGTCAGCATCAGATTAAATTTTTTAACGGAGATTTTCTACAGAATTTGACTATAAAAGGTCTTCCTCTAATTTCCGCCTAAAATCGCGCCAATATATCATTAAAGTATCTGCAGAAGCCACTACCAACTCACTTCACAGTGTCTGTTAGCTACCCGAGTGATGTTCCACTTTTAAATTATAATTTTTACGTAAATGCGTTTTTGATGGCTAGATCGCAAAATGAGCAAAATCGTCAAATTGTGTGCTGGGTTTGCCGAGGGAGTTAATGTACTTGAACAAAAGTTTAAAGTTTAATGCTCCTGTAAATATTCCGATAAAAAGGTTTGGTAAGTCGTAATGGCTTTGACTATTGTTATCCCTGTTTTAATGTTCTTTGCTTGTATGTTACGTCAAATTAACAGCAGACGATTGGCAGCATTTTAGTTCCGGAAAAATGCAACCTTTTAGCTCCGATAAAGTGACATGTGCTGACTTATAAATGATATACAGGGTACGAAAATTTTTCACTATCTAAATTCTTGAGTCTGCTCTCCATGTTTTGTACGTAATTTTTATAACTTTTATTTTAACTATACTGTCTGGCATGTGGAGTAATTGTTGTTAATTCGCACTGACACGAATGACGAGAATCACGCAGCGACGTAAAAGTGAGACGGGTAAAAAAACTACCACGAATATTTGCAGGAAGGATAGTAGAGCATTGGTCGATTCTGCTATTCTTGGACGAACTTCTAGCGTCCGGCGTTTCGCTCCATGTGTAATACACTGCCCTTAAGTTCATTTTCTCTTTCCAAATATTTGCTAGGAGTTCATATTTAAAACACATAACTCGACCACACTAACACACTTTTATTGCTTTTTCTCAGATCAGACAAACATTTGCGTATAAAATCTCACTTTCTGTCATTATTGGGCCAGTTGCTACTTCTGTATGTTATTTTGCGAAAGTAAGGGAATTTGTAAGGAAGAAAAAAACAACGCGCATAAGACTGAAGCCAAATATTTCCTTGGCAAACGTTGCGGCAAATCATTCTCAATGCAATGATCTGGAGACAAAGAGTTCAGTGAAAAAGGAGTAAAGGCCGAAAGAGAAAAAAGAGAAGCAATGAGGTGGTGGAAATGAGAAAAATAGCACAAAAAGGTGACGATGGCCGAAAGCTTTGTCGTCTGTGTTCAAATATTGCACCTCCTGTGTAAGCATGATTTCACCGCCGGCTACTCTTTCCGTTGCATTGTAGTAAATATATAAGGTTCGCACTGCTGAGTGGTGGAGGGATGTGCCGGACTAAAAAAAATCGAATTCGGCGGAATCGTACATACAATGTACAGAGCAGGGGGCGTCGCATGCTTATTTGGAGACTGTGGACAAATATTATTTCCATAACACACTGTGTTACCTTATAGTTGCCACACGCCAAAATAACGAATTGTTGTATTTCTGCGTAAACGAATTCATATCAAAAAAAACACAATCAACATAGTGCGTTCAAAAATTGAAATATTGGGATCTACCCAAAACTGCAGATGCAGGCCTAGCGATCACTGCAACTTATTTTATAATACTAAAAAAAGCAGTAGCTTTTTATACAGGATCAGCCTGGCTTATAAATCAGGATTTATAAGCCAGGCTGATCCTGTATAAAAAGCTACTGCTTTTTTTAGCAACATAGTGCGTATTTCCTTTTAAAAATGGTCGACAATTTTCGGATGCGTCGTTGTCACGTTCTGTTGTGGATGAGTGACGTCATCATCAGTTTATGAAGTTGGGAACAACAGAGCTAAAGCGCTTGCCTCAAAACTAATATTGACGTAAATGTCTAGATAAGAGGCGGCTCAAATTCGTACTCGCAAGTCTGGAATTCTTCAACCATAAAATTGGTTTTTATGTATCATCTGTAGAGGTTATAAATTTGAATACAGACAATTCCATATGACAACTACGATCTTTGCAGCTTAAATGTCTTTGTGACAGCATAAAAGTTAGAAGTTAAATGCACTTTGTGCTTGTGTGCACTTTGGTCCCTGAAACAAAACGATGACAGCAAAACAAAATCATAGCCATGCCTTTTGCTTGTGCCTGGATTTTACACGTGATCACCACAACCAATCGAAACGCGTCATTTCTTCTACCGATCAAAATGTTCAGTATATAGCAACTTCTCTGCGCAAGTATTCTAATCCCTTCAAATGAGGGAATTATGTTACAATAACTATAGTTTGACTGACTACAGCAGTGGTTCTAACACTTATATGCACTTTCGACCCTTACAGCAATCTATATCGCCCTCCTGCAATACAAAAAATAGGAATGATAGGTATTTACCGATAGTGTGCGACTATGCCGTTTTTGCAATTAGCTCAGATATATTGTGTGAAGCAATTAGGCCATATTCCTGTCGCTTATCGGTCGGCTTTGAAGGAGATCGGATTGAAGTTTGCTTTGCTTTTTCATCTCGAAGCTTCTTGAAGTCACTGCCAATTTTATTCGGATGCATTTTGTTGGTCTTGTAGTTAACACGGCTTCATTGCCTCATTAGAAAAGATAGACTTTCTAACTTGCTAACTATGTGACTTACCATATGTACAGGTTTTAGTTTATAATAGGTGCCTGTGACTGAACTGAACTATCTTCCAAAAAAACTGAACTCCATCTAATTAACTATTTATTGCAATGACGCAGAGGATTTCAAGTTGTTAGAACTATCGTTCTTATTACGTCACAATTAAACCAAGTTATTTGTTTCTAGCGTTTACATTAGCAGAGCAACAAAACAAGTTTTGCGATGGTTCTAACTTGTGCCATCGCTCCCACCAAGGTTTTCGCCCCCTATCGTCTCTCTTTCGCCACCAAGGGGGCGATGTCGCCCTCTTCGAGAACCACTGGACTACAGCACTCCATAGAATTTCATGTTTCCAAACGATGTTTGAATTATTGCATGCATAGCTTCAAACGGCACAGCTTGGACATGCTAATAAAACTAGCTGTTAGGCCTACCATTCCCCATGCAAATGTGGTTACAATACAACGTTTCCTGTTGGTCCTTTCGACGGTTGCTTCGCACCTCGGTCGCTTTGAGCCATGTGCACCGAAATGTTGGCGATTACTACGTATACGTGCCGCGACAATATTAGATTAGCGGTTCTCAAACTGAGGTCCCCAGAACGTTTACTTATCCGTGGCAACTTCCCAATATGCGCTACACACAAAATTTTGCCGGAAATATTCTCAATAATTTCGGAAGCATACATCCAAATAATTTTATTGATCAATATTGCAATCCATTTATTTTGCACATTTCGGTAACTTTAGTGCTAACATCAGAACAAAGATAATCCCTTTCTACAAATGTACAGCTCAGACGGTATTGTGTTGCCGTTAAGGTTGTAAAGTATTTTCTTTTTTTCGATAATGTTTATGTTTTTATTTCGTTCCAAACTTTCAATCAAGTCCGTAAGGTCTCTAACATACGATTCGGAAACGTTTCGTCTCAAATTGAATATCAGAAACCCGCCCTCTTTGACGACTTTCAGAAGGCTCTGCGCCAAATATAAAGAAAGGTAAAAAAAAATGACCAACAGCAAGGTATCCGGAGGTTGAAAGATTTAATTTTGGGCAAAACTGTTTAGGTAATCCGAGAATATGAAAAATCTAAAGGTTCGTATGGAAATTTGGAATACAAGTTTGATTACGTGTTGATTAAGCTTTCCAACAACCAAGCAAAGACACTTAACGTACCACCAAGGCGGCCACCGGGAAATGTAAGGGAAAGAAAGTTCCAATCGATATCACTAAATCATATGACTTCGCTGTAAGCGGGAGTTCCCCATCACTAACCCAATGTCGTATGATATTCCTGTGTTGAATACAAACATGGCCTGTATCGACATTTGTGACAAATTGGTAACGTTTGAAATATATGCAATAAACACACCCTTAATGAACGTTTTTTGAGAGCTGGTCAAGAATATCTCATTCGTTACGTTCCTAAGAACGACAATTATGCACTTTGAAACACTGTTGTGGTCCAGTAACTCCAGTAGTGGGAACGGCTGTAGTTTTCGTTTCCGAAACCCAGGTTTTGGTAAGTGGCGATTTGTTATAGGTTTGCGGTTGTACTTTGAGGCTTTACTTGTAAGTTAGTGAGATGAAATAAATAATGCATGTAGGCATAGACGTAATTGAAGTAAACACCAGTGCTGTTTGGACCGAGACGCTTTTTTGTGCTTTTTGTAGTAATATTGGTAAACGTTACAAACTTGATGACACGGTCTTCATTTGGTGATATTTTGTCATGGATATGATAATTAAAAATTAATGATTTTGCTTGTAAATTGTGAAGATTTTCCATTATATACAATAAATCTAAGGTAAATGGTAACAAATAATGTGGAAGGTGCGAAGGTCTATGGGTGATGATAGTGGTAAAAATGATGATAACTCTTTGCTTTTTTGGATGATGAGCAGAGCATAGTTTGGTAGTTTCTGTGGTTACATTGATGGATTTGGTAAGTTTGATAAAATACAAAGTATTTTACTGGTTTGAGTATCACTCAAATGGTTATGCCATTGTAGATTTAGTTTATGAACCCATGGCTGAAACCTCAACATTTGCATCGGATTGCAAAAATTATTTTCTGACCAGCATTGTTACAGCTCTATCAGTGTTTTCTGTTGTAAGATGGAAGGAATTAATTTAGAACTGCAGGAATTAATTTTTTTTCATTGAAATTTGTCCCAAAAAATATCAAAATATCAAAATGAAAATGCGTTACCTAAATTTCAATCCTTTTTTGCTTGCAAGATAAAGCATTTCCATGTTGGCGTCCAAAATATCGATAATTCCCGGGAAGCTTTCATTTTTGCGCAGAAATTCCCCATTCAAACCAGTACCTATGAAAAGATGCGTGGTTAAAGCCTTAAAAATCTGACTGCTGCGATAGGAATATCTGTAGGATATTTGATTATGTAATAACATGACAATTTTAGTGAGCTCAACATGACAATATTTCGGTCTTATTAGTGCAACCTGGCTGGCGTAATAGGTCGGACACATCGTGAACTATCTGCAGCTCACAACGATCACAATACATTGCAAGCCAAAGTTCATCTGTTTCCGAAATCATTGTAATTTCATGCACCATGTGCAAAGTTTTTTTTCTGCCAGAATTGGTTCGATATATAATCTTACATATGAATTTGAAACCATGAGAATAATATCCAAAATACGCGTACACATATCGTTTTGTAGTAAATAGCAGGTCACAAATACATTTTCTTTTGCAAAGGTTCCGATATATTTTTTTTATATTTAAGTTTGCAAAAAACTTTCCAGTATATTGTAACTCAGACCTGCACCAACATCCAAAACAGCAGTTTCTTTCGAATTGGGAAGGTACTTCGTGACATATTTTGCCACTTCAATTTGCATCTCCACACCCATTGCATGAATGTCTTTATCATAATGCTGAGCCCAGACATCGTAGGCGTTTTGTGCTTCTGTTTTGTTAGTACAGTTCAGCAATAACGAATATGACCCACTTGGAGACCAATCCGTACCTGTTTGCTCCATTTTTGGAACCTATAAGCGCTTGAAATGGAAAAGGAACATTTTCACTATGTCCAGGTTATTCGTGTCCAGCGTTTACCGAAAAAACAAAGACATGCATTAGTTGTCTCTTGGCTCCACAAATGGTTACTACAACAAAGAACTTCCTTACAAACAAAGGATACATTGTAAAACTATTCGCAGAACTGCTTAGGCAATGTAACAGTTATTTTCGTAAGGGCTTGTAGGACCTGCTTCAAACTAGTAGGTTGGATGCCTTCAACACAAAAGTGAAAAAAGTAGCCCTTCATCACACACATACATTCTCTCATGCATTAGTTGTCTCTTGACATGCATTAGTTGTCTCTTCACAAATAGTCACTACAACAAGGAACTTCCTGACAAAAAATGATACAGTATAAAACTATTTGCAGAACTGCTTAGGCAATGTAACAGTTATTTTTGTTAGGGCTTGTAGGACCTGCTTCAAACCAGCAGGTTGGGTGCCTTTTATTAAAAACACAGAAGTTCACTCATCAAGCCCTTCGTCACACACATACATTCTCTCACTTCGTCATACCCAAGACCTGTCATAGAAACCAAAAGTAAACAACAGAGGTGATAAAGAAATGTGACGATAAAAACGTGTGACATTTTATTAAAATTTGGGGCAATAAACAAGTCACAATCTTTCATTCATGAACCTTAGTGCATGTCTTTTTTACAATCTCCTACATAATTTTATAGGCCTATTCATATAGTTTTGCTTCGTTTGCGTTTTTTACCAACCAGATTCTGGATTTCTGGTAGAATTACGAAATTGATTTGCTTTCGGCTAAACATGCTATCCAATTCTTAAGCAAAGCAGTTTATACTCCTGAGCGCTTTTCAAATGTGTCAACAACTGTTCGCATTACTTGTCTTTAAAGTAAATCGCAAGTTTGTAAAAGTATTGTATTTTCTTTGGAACGAACTTACTGTTTCATGAACCTTCTGTATTAACAACAAAGTCGATATGACCGTGCAGTTAACAATCCTCTATGCAGCAAGCAAGCCAATATCCGAGCCGGAATAGTGGGAGGAGTTTAGAACGAGGAAAGACTAAAAAGAGAGAAGGAGCGAATTGGTAGACACTTTTACGGGAATTCCCCGGTTCATCGTGATTTTGTTGGAAATATCATTCTTTCCGAACTAAAATAGTTATCAAGACATTGCATAGAGGTGTTTTCAAAGCAAGCAAAACATATTCCATCAAAAAAACGTTTGTTTCGTTCACCATGTGCTTCGGCAACGCTACACACGTCCTAAAGTATCAACATTCTCGGTCTTCAAGCAAATCTACCAAAAAGCAATAACTGGGGGAACTTGGTTTATTGTTTGTGTTGAAACATTGCATTTTAATTGCAAATGTGGCTCTACGGGTTAACAGTGACCGTTTGCGAATATTTATATTTTGATAAACTTTGTATATGTAACATACGTCACAGAAACCAGTGTTTGTATTGCGCAATGTTTTGCGTGTGTAACATACGTCACAGAGGCCAGCGCTCGCACAATCCCATACTGCGGCCCATATGATAAATTCATCGAATGTTCTCGAGTAAAATAATACAAGGAGGATCAACTCCTTCAGCTAGTGTGCAACAGAATGTGTGAACAAGCGACTGCTAGTACAGCACGCGTGAATCATCTATATCCGCTCCCACAGATAATCTGGATGTGTACTGTATTTTATGTTCCTGCAATATATTACTTCAAGCGCCTCATGATATCACGTGACATTATTGACCAATCAGCTCTCATAATGGAGAGCGTTAAAGAGCCCAGTTTAGACCGGTAAATTCGTTCTATTTGATTCTCCTTGATTCTATTTGATTCCATTCGATTCCACTTGTTTCATCGTATAACTGTTACACTGCTAATATTACTGAGACTCTACAAGCTATTCGCCGGCTTGGGATTTATTCCCATAGCCTGATAGTAAACTGTTTATTTGGAATCAGCGGTTTGCTGGTGAGAACGAGGCAGAAGCAGATTTAACAATTGAAGAGACTCAATAACCACTCAGGCCATCGAGACACTGTTAAATGTCTCTGAGACCCTTAGAGTTATTTACACATAGGTCCCTTATATCAAAGTTAATATTGGAGCTTTGTGGCGTACACGTAGACAATGATGATGTCTCCACATCTTTAATAATACGTTTGCCAGCTATCATCCTAAATAGAAATAAGTATAATCCCAAATTAATAGGTATATATAATATCCTTATGCTAAAACTAGAAATCTTTTGATTGGAAAACAATGCGTACGTTCCAACGTCCTGATATGCAGTCACATACTGCTTGGACATATAGAGTCCCGTCAGTGCAGCGGGTGACAGTTGCCCTTGTAAATAGCTTTAAGTGTCTCAGAGATATTTAACAGTGTCTCAATGACGCTGGCGCGGGATGAGACTCTTGAGTTGTAATGATTTCTTCTACCTCGTTTTCAAAGTAAACCTTGGATAATTCTCTGGATAACGATTGTATTGAAAACTGCCTTCGGTACATTATAACTCTTCAATAAAATGCTGATAGAATCCAAGCGAATAGAATCAAGTAGAATAAACTTTACAGGTAGACACTCGTAATATAATACAAGAACATACGTGTGATGTGACATAAGCATAGAACATTTTATGTGGTAAACATGACCTTGAATGAATCACTTTACTCGAGAACGTTCGATGGCTAAATCATTTGTGTAACATTATGGGATTATGCAATACATGTGCAAAGCTGCACGCAAAACATTGCGCAATACAAGCACTGGTTTCTGTGACGTATGTTACACACTGGACTTGTAGGAAAATTAGTCAAAAAGAGATTCCACCACTGTAATGAGATATTCCGTTGAGTACATAATGTAGTAAACAACAGAAAGGAATCAAGTTTTTTGCATCATTTTTGTGCGTTGACTTCCAGTTAATACTTTCCTGCATAAATCGTTGTGTACGGAAGATCAACAAGTTTGCGAATTACTAACACAAACGAACAACTGCACGACTTACAATGTCCAAAATTGTTTTAATCGTCAGTGCTTTGGATGGAGTTTCACGTGAGCTTTTGAGACAAGTAAGAATCGGTGAACATTGTTCGCTTGCGCACTTTGAGGATTACAGCTGATCAACCAAATAGTAAAATTGCTCCAAACAACAAGTTAAAGGCGATTGGGGGGTGATAATACAATTTACTTGACTTTACAGACATAGACTTCGCATACAGCGGAATCTTCCGTAAGATTGTATTGGACTTCTTTCATTTCCACAACTTCCATCTTTCCTTCGTTTTTCAGTTGATCAATTATGTTTAGGACATTGTCAACGTAAGCTGAAGATACACTCCGTCTTATGTTGAAAATCATATATCCCCCAGATTTCAACAAGCTTATCATACCCTGAAACGAGTTTAGTGTTAACTTGATCATGTTAAATGTTAACTTCAAACAAATTGACAAAATATGACTTTTAATATATAAAGTAACAGTTTTCACACAAGCAAGGAGCATCAAATTGAAACGAAGCCGAAGTCAAGTTTTTCTTGCCTGCAATGTGGAGGGTGGAAGGTGAAGGGGAAGCAACGATCCGACACAGGTGATGACATCATACGAGTTAGGTGACAATGGAAACTCACCCACAACCCAGTGACGAACGATATTTCTAAAATGAAGTCAATCGTTGTCAGTCGTATTTACAAAATATCATCATCAACAAATAAGGCATTCTTTTTGGATAAAATATATTACCACGAAACAATGCATCTTGCCTCGATTGTGTAATAGAGTATTTCACCTAAAATTCAAGTCTTTTTTGCTTGCTTCGTAGAGCATATCCATATTAGCATCAAGAATGTCAATTTGACCCAAGAAGTCGTTGTCTCGTAGGCGAAATCCAGTTAAACCAGTTCCTGAAAGTGCAAATAATTTTGTATTCACAACTTGCATTTCAATTTTCCAAGAACTATTACCTTATCGATGCATGTATTTATTTAGGTTTGGGGGCAAATACAACATGATTGTTAACTTTAGGTGAAAACTGTAGAGCGTTGTCAGGACTGGTCCTATAGCCTGGCATTATTTTATGTTTTTTGAAGGTTTTACATATATGGCACAGTAGTGTTTATGCCCAAGAACTGACAAGGTCAATCGAGAAAAACATATATCCTGAAAAGTTTACATGCCATGAGATTGTGTGATTCAGTTAACCCTTTAGAGCCCAAGGGTACCAAGCAACAGAAAAAAAATAATGGGGTTTTATTGCGCTAATGGATCCAATAACACATTTCATGAAAATTTTTTTAGATGTTTGACCGTTACCCCCAATTTTCTGGTGGGCCCACCTGTGACCCATTGGGCTCTGGAGGATTCACAATGAAAAAAATTAACTTTCAAATTCTGTTGAAACTAGTGAAGTTATGTATTTCTTTAGTAATACAAGTAACAACTTGAATGAAATCGAAGTAATATTTTACTATGTCTGGTCAAGCAACTAATTTTTAGACCCCCACTATGTGTGATTTTCGTGTTTTGCAGGTTCATATTGGCAGAAAACATTGTTTTTCAGTACTTTTAGCTAAACAAAGGTCCGTAGTGATGATGCACAAGTTGTACTAGCGATATTTTACAACTTTTTTGGTCAATGATTATTTATACCAATATAATTTGAAATAACCTACACAAACAGCTATTATACCATGCATAAATTAAAAACCTGACCTGAAATTGAGACAATAGATGAATTACATATTACTTCAAGTATCATGCTATGCTGTTATGTAATAATATTTATTGAAAAGCTGAAAAACATGATTCATAAAAATTCATCGGAGTTGTTACCAATGCCCTATATGTCCCATACATGACCCCATGAAAATTAAGTTGAGCCATTGCTTAGAAAAACTTGCAACGAATACCTAACTTTTTGTAGATACCATACAAGGTTTACCAGCTTTATTTGCAAATTGTTGACGAATTGAATCGTTTTTAAAGCACTTTTACGTTTCCTTCAGGTGTGCTTGCTTTGTCAATCAAAAAATTGCTACAGTGACATCTACCGTCTTTTAAATTTTATGCAGATCAGGGCAAAGGGGGGCTCTGGGCTTTAAAGGCAGAAAAAAATTATAAAAAGCTGAAACCTTTCTTGTATCGGTCTTTAAAGTCATGGGGTCACTGGTGACCCCTGGGGCTCTAAAGGGTTAAACCATACAGAACGGAAAATCTTCCACTTGCAACCAGTACAAAACCAATTAAGAAGTTTAGAAATAATAATCTAGTTTACAAGAGAAAAAAAAGTATGAAACTGGATTGGATATAATTAAGAATGTTTCTTCACCTGCACCTACATCCAGTAAAACTGCATCTTTTGAGTTTGGACAGTATTTATTGACAAGTTTAGCAACTTGCAAATGCATATTGTGCCCCAACTGGCGCAAATCTTCGTCGAAAGTAGATGCCCAATTGGAATAACTTCTCTGTGATTCCTCGTCATCTTTGCTGTTTAGTACAAAACGGTACAACCCGCTTTGAGTTGAATCTGTTGCAGTATTTTCCATCAGATAGCTCAATTAGCCAGTCCAATACAACAATTAAATGAAAGTATTGGCAAAATTATGACTCTACTAAATCATAAAAAATCATACACTATGCATAATTGTTATATTTGTCAGTTACAAAAGCAACAACTTTCAGTGATACGTTCCTCATTCAGTCTCTTAAAGCAAGTTACAGTAAAAACAGACACGCTCGCTAAGCTAAACACGGCCAAGCCGCAGATTCTCGGTTGAATGCACTAACAGGTTTTCAATGCTAATCCACATTTGCCCCAAGTAGCGGTTAGCGTTGTGCCATGAATTTGTCAGCACTTTTAAGCAGCGAATATTAGAAAACAAAATCTGAAACAGTGTTTACCAAAAAACAAAAGTCATGCATTAGTTGTCTCTCCACAAATAGTCACCACAACAAAGAACTTCCTGACAAAAAAACAGATACAGTATAAAACTATTCGCAAAACTGCTTAGGCAATGTAACAGCTATTTTCGTTAGGGCTTGTAGGAGCTGCTACACACCAGCAGGTTGGATCCCTTTATTAAAAACACAGAAGTGACAAATGTAAGCCTTCACTCATGAAGCCCTTCGTCACACACATACATTCTCTCACTTCGTCATACCCAAGACCTGTCATAGAAACCACAAGTAAACATCAAAGGTGATAAAGAAATGTAAAGATAAAAACGTGTGACATTTTATCAAAAAAATGAGGCAATAAATAAGTCACAATCTTTCATTCATGAACCTTAGTGCATGTCTTTTTTACAATCTCCTACATAATTTTATATTTTTTAGCTTTGTTTCGTTTCGCGTTTTTTTACCAATCAGATTCTGGTAGAATTACGAAATTGATTTGCTTTCGGCTAAATATGCTATCCAATTTTCAGGCAAGGCAGTTTATACCAGCAGTTTAAACTCCTGAGCGCTTTTCAATGTGTCAACAACTGTTCGCATTACTTGTCATTTAAGTAAATCGTAAGTTTGTAAATGCATTGTATTTTTACCTAGCGGACCTGTAGTATTAGAAGGTATCTAGCGGACCTAGCGGACACGCATGACTTCCGTGAGATCAAACGGTACCTTCTAATACTACATGTGCGCTAGGTCCGCTAGGTGCGCTAGGTCCGCTGGGTGCGCTAGGTCCGCTAGGTGCGCTAGGTCCGCTACCTTTCAATGCTACAGGTCCGCAGTATCCAACCTTCTAATACTACAGGTGCGCTAGGTCCCTTCTATAATACTACAGGTCCGCTAGGTACCTTCTAATGCTACAGTTCCGCAGTATCCAACTTTCTAATACTACAGGTCCGCTAGGTCCGCTAGCCACTTTTGTAGCGCGGGCCTGATTTGGACACCCCTGTATTAAAAGGTTGAATATAGCGGACCTCTAGTATTCGAAGGTACCTCGGGCGGACCTGTAGTTATAGAAGGTGCCTAGCGGGCCTGTATACTATTAGAAGGGACCTAGCTGACCTGGCGGACTGGCCGAACAAGCGGACCTAGCGCACCTGTAGTTTTAGAAGGTTGCCACATAGAAAAAGCTGTAGGTGATTACTTAACTTTACCATTTTCACAAACATTATATCAGAGCAAGAAGTCCCAAAGCATTTCTACCTTTGGCCATCTAATGATGTAAATTGTTTGCATAATTGCATGTAGTTAGGAATTAAATCTTGAATGAAAATCACAATAAAAAAGCATTTTTCCACCATAGGAGACATTATAACCATATTTCTGCCAATAAAATGACATCATGATAACGTCACTAGATTTATTACGTCAACACAGTACGTTGATACATACTTCAACCAAATATTACATAAGGTGGTTTACTTACACTTTAAAACTTCCATTTACACATGGTGTCCAAAAGGCAACCTTCTAAAACTACATAGATGTAATCTTGTGTGTATTTCCCATACATAAACGTATTTATGCATTCTTTTAGGTTGTTGTTTACAAAATTCAGTGTGGAGAAACAAAACTAGATAAAACATAAGCAATACAAAATGTGCATGTTAACTTAGATGTCTTTTTCAAAGAAGCTTTAGGTTTCATGTTGTTGAAATATATTCTGGTGCTATAGTATGACATAAGTGTTTCCTGTTGCAATTGTGCACAAACAAAGTATGATGTTTACTTTTTGTGTGGTGATTGGTTTTACTAGACAGGAGTTAGTCATACATTTTAATTTAGAATTTATTATCATGCACCGTAAAACTTACAGTAATTTTAATATTTGCACACATTAAATGTTTTCACCAGAGAATTCAAATGATATAAATTGGAGACTGGAAATTGGTAGAAAAATCTTTCATCTGAGAATCCTGAAGATCTTGTTCTGGCAAAATAGTATGTGATAATTTGGATATAAAATTTAGTCAAGAAAGACACATTAAGTAGAGTTTTACTTTACACTGCAACATGCGAACTTGTGACATAATACCACAATCTAAAAAAATTTTTTGGTCACTCAGTTTTTGGAGTGCATTGATACTGATTCAGCACATAAAAATGATCAAACCCTATGAAAATATTATATCAAGATGTAAGATACTTGCAAAAATAGATTAGCAGCACATCTATAAATGTCTACACAGAATAACTTATGGTCTACTTGTGGCAGACTACGTTGTTTTGCCTTGAAATTTCTTTCTACAACAAACAAAGCGGTTTAACCCATATCAATGGTCACAAACTAAGTCATGATTACGTCAGCACAGGCATGTTGAAGCACACCTAACAACAAAAACAAATGTAAAGTGGCATACTTACGCTTTTTAATTCCATTTGCACACGGCCTTCAAAACATTTTTCGGAAAAACAATGTGTCATTTCAAAAAAGCAACTGATTTATTTATTTATTTTTTACCTATTCGAATCATATGTGAAGGTCGCCCGACAAGTTGTGCGCTTGCGCACCAGTGCACCTTGGCCACAATATAGCCGAGAAACCACTGAGCTCCTGTAGCTCATTTGGTAGCGTTGGACCTGGATAGCCCAGGGTCGAGAGTTCAAACCTCACCGGGAGCTTGATTTTTCAAATCTACCTTCGACTTGTCGGGAAAAGTGGCTGATCCAGCTTGGCTGCAATGCCTTGACTTGAACCCAAATAAGTTTGCGAATTGCTATTACAACCAAACAACTGTACGACTAACAACGCCCAAAATTGTTTTAATTGTCAGTACTATGGATGGAGTTTCGCGTGAGCTTTTGAAAAAAGTAAAATCGGTGAACTTTTATTATACTGCTGCGACCGAATTGTTCGCTTGCGCACTTTGATGATTACAGCTGATTAACCAAAAAGTAAAATTGCTCCAAATCAATAAGTTGAAGGTGATTGGGGGGTGATGATACAATTTACTTGACTTAACAGACATAGACGAATCTTCCGTAAGATTGTATTGGATTTCTTTCATTACAATGTGGCTAAGTGAGCTTCATCATAGTAAGTACCTTTTGTCAATGGCTCTTGCAGTTGAAACATATTAAGCAACCCACAAAATTTTGAATTTCAACATAAACCACAAACCAAAGTTTATATAGCCTGCTGAGCAGGATATCCTGATTGGAATCAGCAAACATTTTTACCCATGTGTACATTATAGACCAGATAATATAAATAAATTGTTACTGACGCTGCCAGGCATATTTTGTTTGCTGAATACTGCCCTTCAGGCAAACTTTATTTTAGATTTTTCAACGTTTCGGCTGTTATGCAACAGCCTTCATCAGGAGGTAAGAAATGTAAGTTCCTAAGCAATGTGGACAAAGTTAAGGCACATAAACGAAGAAAAAACGCTACAAAAGTAAAGAAGTAATAAAAAACGATAAGAAAGGGCGAACACACCTGCACCGTACTCAGTATAAAGTTTGCCAGAAGGCAGTATTCAGGAATATAAGATCAAACGTTATTGTGATAAGACCGGCCGTAAGTATACACATCTACTAATGGTAACTTGGCTGTACATTCACGTTTATGACATTCCTGTTTTGAACCGAAACTATTTTTACCATGCCCGAATTTATCCCAGCGCCTTGGCCCGACCTAACATATAATGGAAGAACAACTTTTTGGTATGTGATGCGAACGGCTTTTAGCCCGTTAGAAACGTACGGTGGCCGCAAGTGACAAACGAGTAAGAACGTCACACATACGATCACACAAGTTCGCAAACATCGAACAAAAATCGTGCAAATATCGTTTCAAGTGCTGTGCTGTGTATTTTTAATTAAACACAACTCGTTCGAGAGAACCTGCTTTTGGCCGATACAGCTGTTGAACAAACACAACAAAGTCCACAACGAACGAAAGTCAAAAGATTTTTTACATTATTAACACGTCTGGCAATGTTAAAATCTAATTTTTTTTTCATTTCTTTCCAGTGGCCACCATCTGCAATCTATCTGCAGAACATATTTAACTTTTGGAGTCCCTGAAGTGTAGTTTTGCGATAGTGATAAACAGGTCAAGGAGTTGGTTTATTACGTTTTCAACCTCTGCAATACACCCTGCCCCACTTTGTAAACCATTGGTTTAAAGAGTGGCGCTGTGCCTAGAAATCGCTAAGCGGAAAGGTGCACGCACGGTTGAATGCGAGTACTCGGTTGCATAAGGTGTGGTACAAGAAATAACCACATAGATTTACACAGGTCATGATAAGGCAGTTGTTCCTACCGTTATACAGTGGGTAAAAGGGGATTTTGATCAAAGTCACGGGTTTTCACGGTCTACAAACGCGATTTTGAAAACTAATCACTCTCTTGAATAGGAAGCTCTTTTAGAACGCCTTTTAATATAGAAGAAGAAAAAAACGTGAAAACACGTAACAACTTTAAATGTCAAGTTTGCACGAACAGTGTGTTAAAACAAATGTTCTCATTTAAATTCTGTTCATTGCGTATACGAAAACCCTTTATGACGTCATCGGGTTTGCAGACTGATGCACCTTTCCATGCTGTGTAACTGCACTGCGTGTAAGACGTCGAGTTGTTGAACAAAACTTCAATTACAGCGCAGTGGTCGCAGTAATGGCTGCGAAAAACAAAGTTTGAAACGAAACATGGCAGAGTATAAACAAGGCAAAACACCTTACCTGTTCTCACTAACTTTTCCAGATTTTAGAAGGATTTTGTGAACTTTTGCAGGTTCGCTAAATGTGATGGTCAATTTGTCGTTTTCTTGTGAGTTAACAAAACAGAAGTGCTGGTTCTTTCCTCCGCTATCCAAGTACATCGACTCGGCGGATGAATTGTCCAATGATTTGAAGTCGGTGACAACCTGACAAAGAAAGTTTTTCGCGAAATTATTCTCAAAAGCAAATCTCATCGGGCGGGTTTTTCACAAATTCACAATTATTACATAGGGGTAATAATTGTGAGGGGAGAACATGTAAAACTTTGCCGACCTCGTGGTAAATAAAAAAATATTTCAATGTTTCCAAAAACATAAACGAAACTGTAAAAATGAATGTCAGTGATGGGAATTTGCTCATTGGCGTTTCGAAGTGCAAACAAGAAATAACTGCGGAAGCCGTTCACACAACTGCTCGCAATCAAGTGCAGAAAGTCAGAACTGAGCAAAATACACAGCAGTGTTATTAATGTCGTGACAATGTACATTACGTCGTGACACTTTTCTTCACGTCGCGACACCTGAAAAAACTTTTGTTCTTGACACCTAACTTTTGCTCGTGATACCTAACTTTACGTCGTAACATCTAACTTTAGGTCGTGACACCTAACTTTTGCTCGTGACACCTTACTTTACGTCGTGACACCTTACTTTACGTCGTGACACCTAACTTTAGGTCGTGACACCTAACGTTTGCTCGTGACACCATACTTTACGTCGTGACACCTAACTTTACGTCGTGACACCTAACTTTCGATCAGAAAGTTACCTCAGCCTCCGGGTTTTCGTGGCTGTTTTTGCGATGGTTTCTTTCCGAAAAGTCGGTGTCGTCGGTTATGACATACGTCTTTTTATTTAAGGAAGACTTGCCACCTGTACAAAATATAGTGTTTAATGTCTACGCATACGAAATACGAACACGTGGAAAGCGGTGCTTGCAAGCCATTGCATTTTTACTTCAAATTGAATCTTTATCGAAAGTGTGTTAGGGCTTTACGTTTCCAGCGTAACAAGTCCAAACTAACTTTAGAAGAATTAATTAGTTAATTTGATCTCGACATCTTTTATAACCTACCGATGTGATTGAATATGTTGACACGAAATTTGGGCACCATGCTTCTAATTTTAGCTTGACAAAGATGTTCCTGCATTCCTCCGTAACAACTCATCAGGTACACGTAATCGGCCATGAGCCAATCAACGGGCTTTTGTCCGTAAAATGTCATCAGAAAAGATGCCCTGAAATCAAATGAGATGCGAGGTTGCATTAACCGGTGCTCTTGCGTTACTACGCTGCCGAAATATTTGAACAAGGCAGATATTTTTGCAAGTCAATGATTTTGTTTGTATCTTAGTTGTCAATTGGTTTGCATACCAACTTGAATCAATGAATTTCAGCGTTGTAAAGTTAATGCAACACAGGGTGGCAACAATTTTGTTGTCATGCTGACAAACAGATTAACAGTGTGTACATAACTCCGTTGATAAATCTTACCACTTTGGAAGAGTTTCGGCAGGAAACAGCTTTCCGATTGAGTTGAAACGAGAAAAAGATAAAAAGGCGTACTCATGACCCTCTTGTTCCGCCGCGTATTCCTCCAAATAACCAAAATACCTATACAAGAAATATGGGTACACAGTTAGAAAAACGAAAGGATGTTACGAATCGTTAATTAAGTCATGCTTGCCTTAGTTGAAGCAGCTTATTATTGTAAAAAATATCATCAAACTTGCTATTGGTTACGAATCTTATCAACCTTGCGTTTATTGTCAATTAAACTACAAAATCACAAAGTGGAAATCTTTGCCTTCGGCAAAGTGGTCTAAAGATTCACACCAAGCTGCACTGGTGAGACCATATAGGTCGAAACTGTGACCATCTGTACGCAGATCGCAAAAAAACTACAAAACGATTGATCATAACATCATCTCACCCTCGCAATGCCGCAACGTCGTCTTCAAGCATAAGATAATATTTGGCTTTGTTGCGACATACAAACATAAGATACAGGGCGTCGACCACCTCCTTAGATCTCCATTTGACTCGTTCGGGAGAGTCACCAAGTGTTTGGGGCAAGGTGTCGAACGCTGGGTACAGATCAACTGGCGCGGAAATTACTTGCAAAAGTCCGCTTTCAACTTCGTACGGGAACATTTCGCTAAGTTTTCTGCAAATAAAACAGCGTCATGGCTTGCTCGCCATTAGTTATCTTTACATGAAACATCGACGCAGACAAAAGTCGTTAGTTTTACATTAACACAGAAAAAATCCGGTAGCGTTTATCTGTGTTTTACGTCAAGGTTTTCAATAGGTCATAAAATCCCACATTATAAACAATCCTGGTAAAAGATACGATACACAGACGTTGTTTCATCTCATAACCCTGTACGAATTGACAAGACACAACTGTTCGCCCTAAACGCTCTTTTTGACAGATGAACAGCTTTTGACATTACAACCATCGTCAGTTCCCGAATCACGAAGAAAAATGTTCTTAGCATACTCATTTGGTTGGTTATTTGGCATAGTGTGATATACAGAGACACAACTATGTCACAGAAAAGGAAATAATATAGGGAAAACAGAATTATCCTGTTCTGCTACTTTTACAACAAATTAGGTTTTGCTTACTTCATTTCCATGGCAACGTATTTACTGTCAGTTTCAGCCAAATACACAACGATTGATACTTTGTCTTCTTCAGCAGGGTACAAGTTGTCGAACAAACTACTGAGAGTTGTTTCCAGGTAGCTTACGTCCGGTCGCTTTACCGAAGGAATTCCAATAACAATAGGGACTGTTTCTGGACGACCACGGCCAAGTACCATGTTTGGGGTGAAGTTTTTCTGGATGTTTAACAGCATTGTAAGGTTACAACCGTCTTCTGTGCATTCATTTTTAAATAAGTTTGGATTTTTTACCAATTTGGAATTGTTCAAAACTTCCTTTTGTAAACATTTTACTTATATAGGCCTACTACAGTTATTGGTGGTAGAACAAACCTAAAACCAGTTTTGTGTTTCAAATTATAAACAAAAATGGAATAGCCATCAGTAAGTTTTAAGTTTGAACTCACGTAGAAGAAGAAAGGCGATTTGTCCAGATTATCGTTTGTGGAAAGATTAGGTGTAAAATGTGCTTGTTGACCTCCAGGATCGTCAGGGTTGTCTTCACCCTATGAACGAAGAGAAAGCCATCAAATATTTGCGAAGCATACACTCCACATATTTTCAACAAAAGAGTACACTAAGATGCCATAAGGTTTCATGTAAGAGTCGTTTGTGTGATGATTCCCTTTTCTACGTTATTTTTTCCACATTTTTTAGGATGCCTGATCATAGCATCACTTCAAATCATAACAGCTATGGTTGCCATAAGATTGGACGTTTTCAGACATTACAATTTACGTACGCAGCAAATAGCTGCATGGTTATAAAGAAACATATACCTTCGCTAGAGTTGCATATTGACGTAACTTTAAATTGAGTGAAAGCTCTTTACGCAATAACGAAATAATCTTTTTTGGTTCCGCCGACTGGTTGGCTGTGAGAAAGACGTTCATGTTGATCAACAGCATTAAGAAGGTGATACAGCATAACACGAAAACAATCAACTGTTGAATAAAAGCACAGGCTGATTTCTGCGGTTTTTATGATTTTTTTTGTATTAACGAACTACGTTTCAAGTTTCACAGCAACATGATGCCCAATGCTATTTTCTTGGCCTTTTTCACACATCGAAGAATTTCTTTAGGGCGTTTTGATCGTTGTTTAATACTTTGTATAAAACCAATATGCGATAAAAAAAAGCCATAATAATTGAGCTCTCAATTATAAACCAACTTACCCGTAACTGATAGTTACTGATCATTTTCTGTCGCCCTGATGTTGCACTGTGGAAAATTATCTGATAACAGCTGCAAATGCAATTGAACTAAAATCCTGCATAAAAACAGACAAGCTAAAAATCTGATCATAATTCTGTACTGGCATCGAATGAAAGTCTTTCCAATATTCCATTTGTCACTGCACATACAACTGACACAAGGGGTTTCTTTTGTTTACTGCGCACACAAAATCGTCACCCGATCTACAGCACCATGGTCATGTGTCCCAGCAAAGAGTTTAATTTGTTAAAAATCTTTTTTTCTTCGCGACTTTGAACAATAGCAAATTTATGTAAATGCCCTGAAGCATAAATCGAGTATTCACTCTCAACTTTGGCGCGCAAAAGGCATTGTTTGTTTCATTGAGTGTGTGTGCCCCGTTTTTGAGCATTTAATTGCGTGTCCGGGCCAAGTTGGCGGTCATATGAGACAAGTAAGTGTATTATAGGGTCACTGTTGTTACAAATCCCTTGCCAAAATGCGAAAGTCTGAAATGATAAAAATTGCTTTTCGTTTGATGCCAACGTGACATTTGTTTAACACCATAATTCACACAGACGAGGAAATATATTTATATACTAACAAATAAACTACTTTGATAGTATATTATCAATACATTTCTATATAGGTGCCTTTGCGTGGCAATTTACCCGACAAGTGTTTTATGGTGAAAATACACATGTGCTCATCAATTTGTCACAGCACGTGTTGTTACCGTAAACGTCAAATTACATCATCTTGCACATTAAATCACGTCATCGTGATTATACAGTCCCACGCAATGTTTTTTACTGCAATTATAAACCTTTGAACTTGGTAGGTACCTCAACCTCGGAGAAATGAAAATGTCCACACTAAATACTCACTGCAAAATTTAAAGAAAAACTGTACAAATGCATAGTGGACGAACTGGTTTGAAAAGTGAACCACTCAACTATTTTGCAAGCTCGTATTTAGCTGTTCTAAAGATAAAAGATAGACACGTTTCTATTAATTATTTTGTTAGGTTACAGTTCCATTATGGTACGCTCATAGCGGCCTTTCTCCAATCTCGCGGTGCTAGCCGGGCACTGTCATAGTTTACTTATGCCACTAGTACTAATGTACTCTTTCGAGTATTTGGGCTGAAGACAAACAGTACTGTTTCCTGATTTATTTCACCTGCCAGTCTGGACCACAATATTTTAGGACAAAACATGCCTTGCGGCAGTAATTTATTGGCGCCCTTTAGTTGTCGCTTCTACCCGGCAAATTAGTTACAGACATACTGTTTTCTCTGTAAGGTTGCACCTAGTTGGTGCCCAACGGATGACGGTGATTGTATAGTCACCACAAAGTGGAAGTCTTTGCTTGGCCGTTTGGTCAGCAAAGTCGTCTGAAAGTCACACCAGCTGCACTGATGAGACCTTTTAGGTCCAAACAGTGGCCATCTGTCTGCAGCTTACACAATTCATATTATTGGCTCCACTTTGCTTATACTGGACACAGTTCAGCAAATTCTGGCGCATCATATAAACTTTCTTATAACTTCGATCTTACTTACAGCCTGAGGCTAAGAGAAACGCTGCTTGGTTTAGTCGCTCGTCTTGCATCACCGCGTTCGCTACAGGTGCAAAAAGTGACTATTGCGTATCAAACAACAACGCCAAGACCAGTCTACAGCCCAGCGGTAACAGAGCGCCTTAAAGGTGCTGAAGCGCATATAACCTATTTTTATTCTGTACAAAATCATGCAAAAGTCGGTCTGTATCCTTGGATACATAAGTGTGGACGTCTAATGACCTTTAAAGGAATATTATAAATCTTAATTTTGCAATGAAACGTTTTGCAATTTCCCAAAAAATTACGGCGAGTCATCAAAAAAAAAAAATTTTTAATTGTTTTTTTTTTCATTGCATGGCTTCAACACACAAGAAAAAGGTGTTTGGTTCCGTTACTGTCCAGACACAAACTAAAAACATTAAGTGTGCTGTAATCCATTACACTGCGTGCAGTGTAGACGGTCTACAGTCTACACCTAAAACAACTTTAAAACAGCTTTAATGAACAAGTATACTGAACTTGGATTCACGACATTTGATATGGCGGACATTTATGGGCCTGCTGAAGATATATATGGAATGTTTGTAAAATCGGTAAATAACCTTATTGTGTATTACATGAATATATCTTACACACGTGTTTAAGTTGTGTGGGTTTGCTGGTGTAAGGTTAAATATATATAAGCAAAAAGCCTGTTCAACAACCAATGTGATAGACCAGGGGTACCCAACTAATGTGCCTCAGAATGGTTGCAGTCATTTGTACATGTCTGAACATAAAGAACAAACAACAGCACATAGTGCCAATGTGGACCCCTGTTCTAGTGTTTGTTGTTCAACTTAAAACTCAGGAAAATTATTTTTCGGCAGAGGAGTTCTTTGACGGAAAGCAAACTTTAAAAGCCATGTCAAGCACTTATCTTTTAATGTTTATCATTTATCTAATGCAACGTGACAAACTTAAAAAAAAACGCCCACCGAAATCGTTCGCATTCTTCTGTTCTCCAGGTGGATTGAAAGCGAAGCGAATTCAATGCACCTCCTTCGACCGGATTGAGCGCTTCGTCGCTCTTGCGCAAAAAAAACAGGGGGAGCGATTGAGCGAAGCGCATATGGATTCGCTTCAATTGTTCATGTAAACGGGCTTAATGACACAATGCCGGCAATCGAACGTTCACGTGGCTACGGTCCGCTAACTTTTCCTTTCGCACTTGAAAATTGTTGTAATGTTTTTTTAAAAAGTGCCAAAAGGTCAGTTTGTGCTGCTTTAAACTAATGTTTAACGCTGTACCTTGGTTACTTAGCAATCTGTAAAAATTGTTGTTTACATAAGCCTCGACAGACTTATGTTTATGCCTTGCCTGTATACAATACAAGTAATAATTTGCTTGAGCCCGTCATAACCACTGGGTACTCGTACAGCGCACGCAATGTTTTCTAACTGACAATGTATTAAAGTCGCATTGCATCACGCTCATTCCAATCTTAGTACCGGTATCCCACTCATCATCCTGTCTTTCCATCCATCCAGTGTCTAAAGCAAACAAGTCTCTACTATTTACACCACGTAGCAATACTTACAATGTGCTGGATTACTGGATTATCATCTATATATTCATCTCAACACACACCGAACAAATTAGAAAGTGGTTTGGGTATACGAATCCAGCGCAATACGAATCCAGAAGTCTTTCAACCCGCAAAGCTAAAAATGCTTTGGAACAGAGTAACACTAAACATCAACACAACAACATTCCTATGACACCAACGTGTGGGTGGTACACATGGATAAGTAAAGGACTCAAACATGTGGTTGGAAAAACACACAGCTGTTTTACTCCAATCCAAGTTAAAACACTCTAACCCGCTGTTGGGTTCGGGGAATAGACCTTCAACAGGAAAACTTACATGCGACTCCTTATAGAATGAGTTTGAAATTCTTAAAATACCTGGAGATTACAAAACTAAGATCAGCGCAAACAATGCATAAATATTACCTAATTCTGTTATAAGTCTCTAATTTTTTGCAAGCTTCCAATAAAACCGTCGCACAAACATTTCATATTTTACCAGCCATGCGAATTGTTTCATTTATAGCATTCTATGCTAAAGACTTAAAAACCTGGCAAAACTCTATTCAACAACAAATTGCGAACATCATACGGCCCATTACGGACCTTATGATCACTGAACAATTAACTTTCTTGAAAATATTAATATAGCCGGAGTAGCATTTCTGAAGCATTAACAGTCTGTAAACCAACATGTCTCTTTCACTACTTGTTATAGAGCAGTGGTTCTTTTTTTTCTATCACGCCTCTGTTTAGTAACGCCGTACGCCCCCTCCCACATTTTAAGTTTCACACCAAAACCAATTGTGTTTTTTTTCGTGTGATACACACATCAGTGAGATACTTGACACTGCTTTTTCGCAAAACATAATACTTTTACATTTAAGCTTGCTTATTCTAACTAAAAGGTAAAGAACAACGAACAGATGAATCAACAAAAATGTTTTTTTTTTGTATGCTGTTTGTGACGCAAGAATAACATGCGGATTTCAACTACATGGGACATTAAAGTCTCTACAAAAAGTGAAGTTTTGTTGTTGAGCTTGCGCCACCCATGAGAAATAGTTGACGCCCCGCTGATGGAAAAAGCAAAAATATAGGGCCATATCAACGACTAGGAAAAAACAAAGAGATAATTGCTGCAATTACGCGACAAAAGAGGCTAAGAAGATGTAGCGCAAGCGAGATAACTAGCGAAAGCGTCAGAAAGACGGGGTGCAAATGTAAGTTGAAAGACCAAGTTTAAACTAAATATACGGTTTCGAACTATGATAAGCCGAATTCCCCACATTGTTGCAAAAGGAGCAATGTTGCAGCGTAACAAATGACTTGCCACAATGTCATTAAATAGGAGCATTTTTTTAATTTACACAAGCAAAATTTATTTTGTTCTTTTTTGAATTGGAAACAAAATAGGGCATGTTCGATTGTCTGCAAACACGTTTTCACGAATTTTTTTTTGACTGGCTGCCTCGTAAATCGGCAAATATAACAGCGTTTAAACTGCATTATCAATGGTGAGTTGAGAATTGCTGACAGTTGAGTTGCTTATTAGAGAGAAAACGGAACGGAACTATGGCTTTGATACCAGTAATGCCATCCACAAGATTACGAAATGGTTTGAATGTTTGCAAGATCATAAATGGAATGTGGCAAGTTTCAGGGGCACATGGTAATATTGACCCCCAACGAGCAGGTACGACGTTTGATTGGTACAAACGAAAATCCAAAATAACTTACAACTATACTATACATGTATTTTGACGTATACACAGATTGAATTCATGTTATCGGTAACTGGATAACCTCACAAACGTACTTTTACTCAATTACAGCTTTCGTAAATCGTATGTACATCTTGGGTTTAATGATAACAGTTAAAAAATAACAACAACAAAGTTTAACTGCAGTGACGGCAATGAACAAGTATACTGAACTTGGATTCACGACATTTGACATGGCGGACATTTATGGGCCTGCTGAAGATATATATGGAATGTTTGTAAAATCGGTAAATAACCTTATTGTGTATTACGTGAATATATCTTACACACATGTTTAAGTTGTGTGGGTTTGCTGGTGTAAGGTTAATTATATATAAGCAAAAATCCTGTTCAACAACCAATGTGATAGACCAGGGGTACCCAACTAATGTGCCTCAGAATGGCTGCAGTCATTTGTACATGTCTGAACATAAAGAACAAACAACAGCCCATAGTGTAAATGTGGACCCTTGTTCTAGTGTTTGTTTTTCAACTAACAACTTAGGAAAATTATTTTTCGGCAGAGGAGTTCTTCGACGGAAAGCATCCAAGGGTTAACAAAGATGGTGCCCCGCGTTGGTGACATGTCAAAAGAAAAAGTTGAAACATTTGTAAACAAATCTATGCATAGGATGGCTGTAAGCAAGTTGGACTGTTTGCAGTTTCACTGGTGGGATTATTCAGACAAACGCTATCTTGAAGCTCTTCGACATCTTAGTGACCTTCAAAAAGATGGGAAAATCAGTAAGTACGTATATTCACACATTTTTTCAACTATAAAAAGTGTCACTGTTAGACACAATTTGTTTATTATGAGGTTATAATGTTTTTAATTGCAACCAATGTTGTACTTTCATTTATTAGTGAGCTTATAATCAAAACATATTATGCCATGTTGTTGTCTATGTCAGATTATTACTTCCATAATCCTATGAGGACAAGAAATACTTTTAACATGTGGATTTTATATCTTACAAATTTAAAGAAATGTATATTCACACCATACATATTTAAAACATCCATTATTAAATGCTTTGTCAAAATATTTATTGCAATTTCTGCTCATATATATTTTTACTTACCTTTTAATTTTTATTTGCAGCTGAACTGTCTCTTACCAATTTTAGCACAGAAATTATGGAAGAAATTGCAGGTAATGGTATTGATATTTCCTCCAATCAGGTCCAGTTTTCGCTGGTAGACACACGGCCACTTGGAACAATGGCAAAGTTTTGTGAGAAACACTCCATCAAACTGCTAGCATATGGCGTATTAAGTAAGTTTTAATGCTGTTGGTTTTGTATGTGAACATAAAGAACAAGGCTTGTTCGACGTGCATGAGTGCCAAACAAGATGGTTCATAAACCATGTAATTATGTCAATTGTCAAAACATAAATGGAAGCATTATAAAATTTGGCACTAATACTGTATGCATTTTAGGTGGGGGGTTGCTGTCAGAAAAATACCTGGATGTACCAGAACCCAAACCCCATCAGCTTACCACTGCTTCCTTGAGCAAGTATAAGCATGTGATAGACCTTTGGGGTGGTTGGAGTCTGTTCCAAGAGCTTTTGCAAGTTGTACACTCAATAGCGGAGGAACATAACGTCAGCATTGCTAATGTGGCAACAAGATATGTTTTGGATGTGCCCTTTGTGGCAGCTGCAATTATTGGCTGTCGCTTTGGTATTAAAGAATCTGACCACTCTGTAGATAATTTTCGCAGCATAAGTCGATCATGGCAACTGACTGATAATAATTATGCTAATATAGAAGCAGTGCAAAAGAAGTCAAAGGACTTGTTTTCAATTTTGGGTGATTGTGGTGGAGAGTATAGATAAATTTATGTTCTATATGCCGTTTGGCATTATTATTTATTCACAAATTATGTTTGTTAAAAAAATTATAACTTTATTAAATCTTATGTTACATGGATAATTGCACACGTACACCCAACAAAATTGTATTATTTTATTTGTTATGTGTGAATATGTTTTTGTGTGGTATAACATATAATGATTTGCACTTCAACTGCCACATTTTCTCCCTTAAATATAATAACCTTTACTATCACATGAACTTAGTGTTTATTTCTCAATAAAATTGTGAACAATATTAAGAAACATATGAAACACTTGCACAAAATAAACATGGTTAACTTATTGCAATTCTTTGTAAATCAATGAGGCCACAAATCAGAAAATATACAGTCGTTCCACTTTTTGTAATAGAAGTTTTACTCGCACAGTACAACAGAAATATACAGTTTCAAATCAAATTCTCACCTCTCAACACAATGCTTCAATCTAAAACACCATCTTGCTACAATGGCACTGACATGCACTTTTGCCAACTGGTATTTGGCTGGTAGTTTCAGCCTTTAATTACAGCAATAGGCCGTAGTTTGATTGCTTTTTTGCTAATGCCTGCTTCATGGCAAGTGTTGACAACCTCAGTGACATCCTTGTATGATTCAGGGGCCTGTATAAACATTTTATTATATTTTGCAGTTGCTGTATTGTAGCAATAAATTTCAAAGTTTTTTAAAGCTTCACTGAAATATAGTATATTTTTGTTTTATTATTTTTTTGCTGGCGTGCGCCAGAAAATCACAGAGCATGAGGATTTGGTGGTGTTAGCATACCTCTTCCATCACCAGCTTTGGTGACGCGACTCTAATAGCTATTCCTTTTTCTGCAAGCTTGTCCAGAACTTCCTGATAGTCCAGATTTCGTCTTGATTTTGCTCTGGATAATGCTCGGCCCTTTAAAGGAAAACACAAATCTACATTAAATCATCATGAAAGTGAATTGCAAGATTTCAATCAACATACCGCCCCATGGCAGGTGGTTCCAAATGTGGTTTCCATACCATGTTGCGTTCCAGTCAGTACGTAACTGCAAGTTCCCATTGTTCCTCCGATAAGAACTGGTTGTCCAGTAAGCTGCAAAAAACAACAGTTTGGAAAAAGGAGTAACAAACAGTGCATACTGAAATAAACATTTCGCAACAGTACAGTTCAAGTATATTAAGCACACACAAAACAAGTTTAGAATGTAGCAAGGCATAAATAATGATATTCTACATGGTACATAAATGCATCCAAATAATGATACAAATGTATTGATCAAACACAAGCAAGGGAAAAGCTTTTGATTTCTAACAGAAAATGAACCAAACTTAATATTTCCAACCTGATAATCAACAGGAATAAGAGGATGATGGGGTGGAAAAGCACGAGTTGATCCCTTGCGGTGAACTAGAAGCGTTTTTTGTTTTCCATCTAACATGTGCTCCTCCACTTTTGCAATGTTATGTGAAACATCATAAATGAGCTGCATGTCCAAGTCATCTGATGAGCAGTTGAAAACTTTTCCAAATGCCTATAACGCGTCAAAAACATTTTAACATTTTGGTGTTTTCTTTTTACTTGTGTCATATTTCTAATTATAATTGTTAGAAAGTATTTAAAATCTTTCCAATTTAACACAAACCTGTCTTGTAAGAAAGGTCATGGAGCTTCTGTTCACCCAAGCATAATTTCCAGCTGCAAACATGGATTTCAAATAGTCTTGTCCTTCCTGCGATTTAATGTGGGCACAAGCCAGTTGTCTGTCGTTCACAACAATCTGGTCACGGGTCATTGCCTTCTCCATAGAAACAAGGGCATCTAGACATCAAGTTAAAACTAGGTTGCAAGTTTTTAACAAAACCTTTAAATAAATTATTTATACACAACTAAAACTTTATTTAGCATTCTCTCATAATGTTTGTTTCAGTACCAACACATAACAAACATGCTGCAGATCAGGCGTACCAGTGGCCACTTGGTGGCCCAATCCTCTGCTGCCACAGTGGACCATAACACAAACTTGCTTTTTGCGATCAATGCCCATCTTGCTTGCCGCATGCTTGTCAAAGATTTCATCGACCACTTGTATTTCAGCGTAATGGTTTCCGGCACCAAGTGTACCAAGCTTAAATGTTAACATAACTTTTGTATATTTGCTAAATGCAAATAAGGCTATTATTGTAATAAATGCTTTAAAAAATGTGAAAAACCTTACTATATCCACCTCCAGTTAATCTAAATTCCTGCAACACAAATCCACATATATTAACCTGGGGAAGTCCCCTTTTCTTTGCTTTTGCAGACACCTTTGAGGGGTCTGCTTGTAAGAGTCTCCCATACTCCTCACAGTGTTCCTTGTCCTCAGCCCATGCATAACCCTCGCGTAGGGACCAGTCAACACCCATTTCCAAAGCTTCATTGAGATCTCTGTTTCAAAACGTATTGTGTTCACTATCAGCAATGTGACTGCACTGTCCTATACATGTACATAGAAACAAAGCATATTACTTTGCAGCCATAGGAATGACTCCTTTCGATCCAACCCCAACTGGAATATGGTCAAACAGGGACTGGCAGAGTTGTTCTTTCACTGGCTCTACATCACTTTCATCCAAGTTTGTTCTTATAAGTCGAACACCACAGTTTATGTCAAAACCTATGTGGAAAGTTTAAACACACATCACTAACCAAATTACAAAACTTTATCCAAAAGGTATTATTTGTAAACTATTGACATACCAACTCCTCCTGGAGAAACAATCGACTCAGGGTTGTCCATATCAAAAGCAGCCATGTTACCAATAGCAAATCCATACCCAGAATGCACGTCTGGAAGTCCAATTGAGTTCTAAACATTGAAAATATTTTCATGAGGTTACAATTTTAGTTTAAGACACAAATCAGGCCCCCCTAAAATACTTTATACATACAGCTAAATTCATTTTTGAGCAATTGCTTTTAGTTATAGTTTTAACCATTCTTAATGTAAGTCACTAAAGTTGCATATGTATGTAATATTTTGTTTGAGCTATTTTTTGAGATTTGTGATGCTATAATTTCCAAGTTACCTTTACAATCCCTGGTAGTGCTGCAACATTGGCAATTTGCTTGACACCAGGAAGAAATCCACCAATCCCACCTCTGCATGAGTTTCTTAGTTCTTCCAACATAAGCTTTTCCAAATGACTGTTTACGTAAAAGACCCCATCAACCTGTTTAATATTATGGATATGATAATTTTCGTTCTGAATGATCATTTACAGTTAAAGAGAAGAAAATTAAATTTATACCTTCATATTGGGTACAAATCCTTTTTTAATTGTCCAACAATAATCATTCTTCCTTTCCAAAAATTGTAGCTCTTCGTCATATGAACGAGGCATTGTGCTCGTCTATCAATTGATCGGTCGCATAAACCAATCGCACAAACACACTTGTTGTGCAATTCAGCAAATTCTGCTGCCAAAAAAAACAATGCATATAGATATACAATTCTAAGATTAAACTTATATTAGTTCATTCACTAATGTTACGGAACAAATAAAGCTTGTAGCTATTTTTGTATTTAAAGTTGTGGCGACAATGTTCTCATGGCATGAGAACTGAGAACTAAACTTAACATCGGTCTACTCCGGAAAGCATATTGTTTTGGTCTTTTTTTTATTGTTTTGGTCTTGCGCAAACCCGTGCAACACAACAGAACAGACTACATGTGGTGGTGCAACAATTGGCCATAGAAACAAAATGTTGGAAGACTTGGAAATGGGCAGTGGTGGGATTCAAGTATTTTGGTATCCGGTTCTCTCACAAGCAGTATGCCATAGTAACCGCGGGAATATAGTGCACGACGTAAAACAAATAGGTCTACACATACGGTCGCTAACAACCGGTTCGCGCAGATCAGTGATTCCTAACCTTTTTGTTGTTGCGTACTACCTATAGTTGAGTGTTACAAAGTAACCTAGTGGATGAAGTAACAAATACTTTGAGATCACTTACGATTTCTTAAATTCGCAAATTACGAAAAGATGCTCGCGTACCACCTGGAATGCCGTCACGTACCACTACCACCGGTTGGGAAACATTGGCGTAGATGATTAAATTCCAAGATTATTTTATTCGGGCAGGCTATAACAGCCGCCACCACGAACATCACACATCGTTGTATAAACTACAATGAAACGGAAGTAGAAAGGATAGGGAGATATTAAGGTAAGAGGGCGGAAAGTACAAAATAGAAACATTAAGGTGTAGTGATATGGTACAGGTAGGCCTACGAAAAAAAAGAAGTTACGAAAAAAGAGGGATACACAATTGCAGACGAAAAATTTTAAACATAATATTTCGTTTGGTTGCCCGGGGAATTCTATGTCTTGTTCCGAGGGTTTCATGGTGTTGATGAGGAAAAGAATGTGCTGGTAGTAATTAAGTGGAGGGTGTTACAGCATGGGGGAGGTTATTTCTTATTCTCAGATCATTAAATTCCAAGAAACGGAGCGAACCGGCTGAATGCGTGAAATAAATTTCTCGACTCCCGCTTCGAAAAAAGTAACTATATACGACTCCGCTTCTGTTTGTGGTGATAATTGCATAACACCGACTCCAATCAGGCCCCACGAGAGGGGGGTGCAGGATCAACATGAATATGGATGAAAATTCGGTCTTTCGGAATCGCTTTCTAGTCGTTGTGGTTTAGAGAAACTTTGGTGTCAGAGAAGATTTCGACTTCTGATCTCAGATCTAACTTCTAGTCTTGGGGTCAGAGGTTGGTCTTAGATAAAGTATAAAAGCTGCAACCGATATGACAAGAAAACCAACTCCTAGCAGGTTAAGTTAAAAGATCAACCGAGCCGAAGTTGCTATCTGCACTTATGGCTATAGCCATATCAGCTCTAAATAGGGTCAACGACTGGATATATGTACTATGACGTTATGGTACTCATTTAAACATTACGGACATCCTTTAGCGTAGCCAAGGCAAGAGACAAGGTTTGGTGGTGTTAAGAATGATGTGACGTATGGACTATGTGGTATGTGGCTTTTTTACGTGTACAGTGTATAGGTTTGTCACAATAAAACATCCCGGCAGCATCAGCTTTGTCATTCTATCTGCTCAGAAAAAGAACCAAAAACACAAAGTAAAAAAAAAGATGCATATTTCAACCGGCATTTTTATGCAACTGTGGGTCGTTTATGTTTAGCTCCTCATGCATCAGTTGCGCGTAAGTTTTATATTTCTATGTAGTTTATCAACTGTAACGGCCCTGAAAGTTTCTCCATTGTCTCGTTGATATTATTAATTCGTTGCAGAAACCAGTGTGATTAAACTTGGAAAACCACAAGTAAGATACTCGCTTATAGTTTGAAACAACTAATCTCTTAAAATATTATTAGATATTTACTTTTAACAGAAACTGGTTCCGTTTCCACTAGGCTACCTTTGGCTGTATGTGTGTGTTAAGTATAGGCAAAAATATTTTTTGGTAAACCTGTTGCAGTATTTTTCTGTCTTGTTCGCAAACTGTGCCCACATAGCCAGCATGGATTAAAGGAAAACCATGACCTCCTCTCCAGTTCTTGACAATGTGACTTCCACCGAAGTTGGTTTGCAAACATGCCAAAAGTTTGCGACATCTGCATGTCAGAAGCTTAATGAGTCTGCCTCCTGTTTTGGGATCACTCTTCCTGTCACTTCAACATCTTTTGAGCTTGCCAGCGATGCCAGTACATTAACGGAGGTTAAAGGTCGCCTGCTTCTTTGGTCAAGTAAGAAACATTGCAAAATGAATTTCTGTACATTATAGGAGACCGGTCTGCAGAATATGGCAGTTCCCGACGAGATCTCGGGCGTAAAAGACAAACTTTTCGCTTGCATGTGTGCATGACCCATAGGCATGCGTGCAACAAAAACGATAAAACGTCTTACTTTTAATTGTTTTATGTTTCGACATTCGCGTGCCGAAAAACTTTTGTTTGGCATGCAAACAAAAACAGTTGAAGAAAATCTTTCGCGTACAGCTGCCATGCTCTGCAGACTGGACGGGAGATAATAAGAATGTTGTAATCAGAAATTTTCCAACTTCCATGTACTTTTCTTTTAATTGATTGTATTGTGTACATTTCCTCACAGGTTTAAGAGCTGTTCCGAGATGTTGGGATGTCATTCAACCTCTTCTTTGTTCTGTTTATTATCCAACATGTGAAAATAATAGGATTGGACTTCCTGACAGGTATGTACATGCACTTGTGGTGTACATTTAATTAATATAACAGAGAACATTTACTGTTGACCATCCTAAAGTAAACTGGAGGGGTGGGGGTATCTGCAAAAAATCATAGGTTTCTGTATTTAGCCAAGGGAAACAATGTCCAACATGAGCCAATTTAATTTCGGTTTCACTCTGATTTTCTCTCCTTAGATTAGCATGTACCTATAGGTCATCAAAAAAAGTGAGCCAAAAAAATTCAGCTTGCTTTTGTAGGCCAGTTTATTTTTTAACCTTGTAAGGATTTCTGTTAATACTTTTCCAGGTCTTTATGTGCAGCAACTCGGAGTCCATGTAGAATTGTGGAAATAGAGCATGGTTGGCCAGACTTTCTCCAATGTGATAACAATGATGTGTTTGATGACGGATGTGCGGTTAGTCCTCAACTTGTGCTTCTGCCTATAACATCTAGTATTAAATCTAGCACATGACAAAATATTGTAAAGGATAATTATCTGTATATACTTAATTATCCTGGCAGGCAGTAAATCATTTATATATGTTATTGAAAAATTTGAATTTGAAAACATCGATCAAACAGACTGCTCTGTAAATATTTTATATCCAAAAATGCATTTTGCCAACATATAAATTGCAAATTTATGCGTTCATCCCCAAGCTTCTGTTTAAAGATAAAGAAACTGCCATTCAACAAGTCAAAGTGTGAAATTCCCCTGATTGCAACAACAAACAAAGCATCCTACTATGATGGGGTCGAGGGTTGTGGTCTGCAATGCATGAATCCTCTATTCAATCAGACTCAACATGATGAGATCCACTCATTTATAGCTGGTTGGGCATCAGTGGCCTGTTTGTGCACATTCTTTGCAATGGTATGTTTAGCGTCAATAATTTTACTCAACATTTAGCTCCTTTGACTTCCAATGTGATTTTGATATGTATTTGTGTCATGAAATGTATTTAATGTTCTTTAACTTCAATTATTTTGAAGATTTCAAGAGAGTATATGCGATGCTAAGTACATATGTTATTTAACAAACATAGCAACACGAAATACAGTCTTTACTATAAATTGATGTTTCAAAAACCATGTATTGCCAACTATGTATCTATATAAGCTGGTTTGTGCTGTATAAGCAGAACTATACCAAGTTGTGTAGTGAAAATTCAAAGAGTAGTTATAGAGCACTTGATAATAATAATAATAATAATCCTCCTACCAGTTTAACGCTTTTTTGCAACATTGATCTGATATGGAAAGCAAGTTTTGCGGGGGAAAACATGGAGATTTAATAGTTTCTGTGATGTTGGGGAAAAGGGAATCTAGTCCAATTGGAAAAATGTGGTGCTACTTGAAAGTCCAGCACCTCCACAGCAAAGGCAGTTTGTCCTGTTCTGTGCATGGGGAAGGGGTGAACCACCTCGGATGTCATGCCCAGTGTAGCGTGTTATCAAGATTGATGACAGGACAGTCCAAAATTAAATTGTGTCTGTCAGAAATTCTGTGACTGTTAACTGACTGTACCTCTGGGCTCTCCCATAATTTTCATGAATCATTTATTTTGCCTTGAGGCATACACTGGCATTTTTTCACTGTACATGCTGGAGTCAAATTGCTGAATTGCGTGCTTTTTGGTATATGTTTGTTGACTTCCAAAATAGCTGACATGACAAAAACATATGTGTGGGTGTTTTTTTTTTCTGGAATGCATGTACGGTAAAGTGATTCTGTTTAAATTACTTTTTATTGTTGCATAATACAATCATCAAACTTTGCTGAAAACTGTATGGCATTAGCTTTGTTTTGGTTAAAAATAATTTCCGTTGAAATGTTGCAAAACAATTTCCATCATGGCAGCCAGCAATGGTTTCCTGAAACCTGTGGCCACAGTATGTAACTTGACACTAGCCTCTTGGGTTGTTGTGCCAATAGATCGGTCAGTGGTGACCATTTGCAAATTTAGGTAACTTTAAGCATAGTTTCGATTGTATAGATTTAACAATTGCATAGATTTTGTATTTTGCAGGAATAATTAAATTGATGGATTGCTTCAATGGGATTTAATTATCACTGAAACAAGTGAAAAAAAATTAGAAAGATTTATTTATATTTAATGGTATTATTCTTAAAGTAACCATCTATTAAAATATATCTAAAGAGGCCACACATGAACGTCCCAATATTACATTGCACACTACTTTAAATAACTAGTTTTTGTGCATTTACTGTTGTTTTCAGCTTTCCTTCTTTATTGACTGGAAGAACTCTAGTAAATACCCAGCCAGAATCATCTTCTACATTAACATGTGTTTCTTCCTTGGAAGTATCGGATGGCTCGCCCAGTTCTTTGATGGAGCAAGAGATGAAATTGTGTGTCGGAGAGATGGTACAATGCGTTTACGAGAGCCTGTGTAAGTAAAGAAATATCACTATATATGCAGTATTGTACAAATGACTTTTGGTCATATGTACATGTGTATTTTTTGCAGACAATATAGTACATCGTCAACTTTTGTAAATGTTTTTGTTAGTTTTGTCAGAATATGTGTAGTGTGAATGCTACCAGATATTTAACAAAAACAAGGCTGAGTCCACATTTGAAAGCAATTGTATTTTCAATATCTGATTATCTGGCTAATGTCAGTTGCATTTTCCAAGAGTTGCTTTGTGTTGAGAATGGTATGTATTTCAATCTTCATAGAAATGCAATCATAAATCTGTTCACAAACACCACAAAACATGTGTTGAAATATCGGCACTCCCTGTGTGGCCGTGCTTTGTTATGACTGTGCGGAGGTCTTGTTTGACTGCCAAGGTTCAGCTGTCACCTCTTAATCAGCATTCCTTCTTCTGCCACCAAAGCTGACTGAACTCTGTTATCTTTTCAACACTTTGTCAGCATGGCTCTGTTTATCAGTTTTTCCCTAAACCTAATTTTTTGACCCCTCTGTTTAATCAGTGCTTTCAGCCTGTCTAAGTCATGGCCCATTAAACAGCAGCTTGGGCCAAATGGCTGCCTGGGCCGCACCACCTGTACTAGAGATGTCAGCACTTTTTTGTAATCATTTCGCAAAAAAACAAACATAACTTTGATCAACTATTCCCTCTTTCTGCATAGAAGATTTATGTTTTAACTCATCGTCGTTAGTTTTATTTTTAAAAAAATCAAAGCTTTTGCATCTGTTTGGATATTTTCAAAATACTTGTCCGTTGTTACAGTGGCACAGGTGAATCCCCCTCATGTGTGATCATATTTGTTCTGGTTTACTTCTTCCTGATGGCGGGGATCACATGGTTCGATATCCTTTCCTACTCCTGGTATCTTCTCTTCAGAGCCCTCAGCCAGGGAAGCAACAAAGATCCACTCAAAAACAAAGCAAGTTCAACTTAGGTTGAAAAATTTTTAAATCTGTTTCTTGGCCTTCAGTAATAGCAAAGCAAAGTACGCGCGGCCATCCCCCGCTTGTGCATAACTTTGTAGCAGTTATTTGTTGAAATTAGAACTATTTGGTGGGCAAATTTTTTATGTCATAAACTACTTTTTTAATCAAACCACCCAGTTTTCATACTATTTTTGAAAGAGCATAAATTTGATAAAAACCAGAAACATGGAAACAATTAAGATTTGTCCAAAGCCTTCAAGAGAATTGAGGGTTAATAGTTGGTTTTGAAGCACAAACATGCCAGCTTATTTTTCTTTATCCTAGGAAAGAAAGTTTCACCTAATATCATGGTCAGTTCCATTTATCCTGATGTTGTGTTGTCTTGCTGTGTCAGAAATTGACGGAGATTCAATGAGTGGAATATGTTTCGTCGGCTACAAAAATCACTGGTGGGTTGACCCAATATTAAGCCCATGTTTTTGCAGGATTTTGTGTATTATGTATGTAAATAAATTTTAAAATTGTTTCAGCTAGTAACTTACTCATTTTGGGATGTCAAAGTAGTTGAACTAGGGCTTTTCAAACGATGGGCCATGGGCATAGGCGCCTAGTCCGGGAGGGCAGGGGGGGCGGCGCCCCCTCAGGTTTTTCAAAAAAGAAAACGAGTGGCTATTACGCGCGTCTGTCCGCACTATGTAACTCGTCGCATTTGTAACGTTCGAAGATAATAAAACCTAAAAACAATGTGTTTCTTACGCGACGCACACAAAACATGTTGACCTAGTTTCGCTTGCGTAACTGACATCGGTTGTTGCAACGTCAGTCTCGCAGTATGATAAGCAAACAGGTACTTATTGGTCGTGTCGTAGACCGATCTCGTGTGTTCATCGTTAACGCTGCTCTTTTGGCTAACACGCATCATGCATTGAAATTCAAACACAGTTTTTCGATACTTGATGACGTCATAGCAACAAATTATGACGTCATAATATAGCCGCCCCCCCCCCTGGAAAAATGAAAACTAGGCGCCTATGGCCATTGGTCCCCATTAGGTATCACAAAATATAAGTTTAGGTTAATAGATTCTAGTAATATGATCAATAGCATACTAGCGTTGACTGTTTTATTCAGATTATGTATGTTTTATATTCTGTTTGAATAAGGTCATATTGGGCAAGGACTAAAGACTGTTTTCAGGTATAGTGCAGATTAACTGTTTAAAATCACCAATGCAAGGCTACCCATAAAGGGGTTGCATAGATATTTTCTTTTATGATGTAGGGTCACAGAACAAAATCATTTTATAAGCTCTGAATAGGACAACATACCCATAGAAAATTTTTAAGAAAAGTTAAATTGCAATCTGTTTTTTCTGTTTCAGGTACAGGATGGGTTTTCTTCTCCTGCCCGTTGGAATTGTCCTCGTCATCGGAGGGTTTTTTATCTTTCGAGGTTTAGCCATTCTTTTTTCAATCAGATCAGGCCACACAGGACTTTTAAATGAAAATGCTCTGTCCAGGATAACATGGACCATGGCCAGAATTGGTAAGTTGTCCAGCTGTTTACTGTATCAAACAAAAATACTGTATTTATAAAATCTAATAACTTTTAGTGCAGTAATAACTTAACACTTTGGTTAACACGACAAAATAAAATTGTGTATGAATATTTTGTCTATTTTCTGCGTAAGCAAACAGCTAAAAATGTTTGTGGTGGTGAATTTTACATAAGTTATACCTGGGTTTGTGTTGTCGTTATTGTTTACATTGAAAGCTAAAAAAAGTATAGTAAAAAAACGACATCATTTTCTGAACCTAAAACATAGCAATAATTTTTTTATTGTTTTACTTCAGGTGTGTTTGCAGTGCTGGCATTCATGTTTGTCTTTGTCACGTTTTCTGTCCACGTTTATGACTTCACAAATCAAGCTATATGGGACAAAAGTTTCAGAGAATATATCAAGTAAGAGCTGAGGCATGATCGCCATGTTATTATCAATTTAGTGAAGCATGCCTGTTCAAGGTGTATGCGTATGCTATATGTTTGTGTGGTAGAGTTTTGGGGAAATTGTATAATATATGTATATACATAATCATTGGTCACACTTTATATATGAGCAAGATAAAAGATTTAGTTTTAGTATTATTTTATTAAGTACGCCGCTTGTAAGATTTTCATTGTTTCATTGCAATTTTTCTAAATGACTGGTTTATCTGTTATTCACTGACACTTTGGCCATAAAATTGCACAATAACCCATTTCCACATCGCGCACTCTGTGACTTTACCTTGAATTATTCTTACATGAAAATTTTTTTTTTGTAAACTCAGTTTTACTACACGCCAGAGACAAATACATTGAAAACAGATACATTGGCTGGGATTGCAGCCACAGCTTGATATTAATTAAAGTAACCTGTATTTGACAATTTGTCACCAGACACCATGATTTTTTTTTGAAGAATTTATCTCTGGAGAACTTAAGCCTCCTTTGAACAGCATGCCAGAAAACCAAAAAAAAAATGATTTGCTTTTTAGTTTTATTGATTTAATCAAATGATATTTGTTCTTTTTGCCAGGTGTCGAGCCAATGTGTCAGTGCAACAGCAGCTCAGTGGCAGTCCACCTCTTACATGTCATCTTCACAATCAACCAAGTCTGAGTGTCATCAAGCTCAACATGGTTGCCTTGTTTGGGACAGGAATTGTCATGAGTATGTGGGTTTGGACCAAGGCCTCATTCCTCAACTGGAGGAGAGCGTGGTATAAGTAAGACACCCTTTTTGTTATCTTGTCAATTCTTGGGATAGACCAAGGCAGGTTTAGCTCCATAGTTATAAAATTTACAAGTTCGTCTGGCTGATGTAAGGGTCAAATTTGTAAGGTTTATATACCAGCCTTATCCTAATTTCCTCACTGTCTTTTTGATTGCAGTTTCTGAAAATATTAAAATGAGCCAAAGTCCCCATTGTCTTTGTAGAACAAATGCTTACAAACCAAATACTATTGTTAAATACACATTTAAAAAAAAATCGTATGTCAGATTGTTGTGTCCATTGTTAGGTCTTGGGCTAAACATTATGTTTATCGTGTAAGCTAAAAAGGTCTAAAAAAGGACCTAACAGGTCGAAACAGTGGCCATCTGTCTGCAGCTAACACAATTCATATTATTGACTCCACTTTGCTTAGATTATGTTTATCATTTTTATTTTTCTCTTCCAGATTCATAGGAAGAAGTGATGATGAAATGAAGAGAATTCGCCACCGGAGCAGGATGATTGCCAAAGCATTTGCACTGAGAAATATTCTCAAGAAAAACATGTCCAAGTATGAACACTAGCTTTTAGCTGTTACTTTTATGCCAAAATTGACAAGACCATAAAAAAAATGTTATTTTTATTAAAAATGTTATCATTATATTTGTCACAAAATGCACTTCATGTTTGGTATTTTTGATAAATGCTTTACATGCGGAATGTAGGTTTAAAATACAACCCAGACAATAAAAGTTCATGCAACACCAACAACCCTACTTACAAATATAGTATTACGGATTTGAAGAAATACCCAGTAATCAACATATTGTAGCCTAACCATTAGCCAGTCTTACTATTTAGGATTGTAAATATTCTGCCACATGTTACAAAATTTCAATTAAATGAGCAGAAGTCACAACAACCTTGATGAAGATGAGGATGATGGGCCAGATATTGAATACAGTGAACACACAATGACTCACCAGGATCCTGTGGATATGGATTTACACATGCACAGCATGTCACAGGTAGCTTGTCAAACATATGATATTTCTTATGAATAAGAAATTTATCATTTTAAACAGTACAGTGGCCAGGATGTCTAACGTATGAAAATATCAGTTAAATTTGTCTTTCTACTTTTAAATAAGTGTACACTGAGTTAAATTGAATGTATTTGTAAATATAAATCTAATGATAATAAAAATTTTGCCCTTTAAAACATTTGTAAGCAGAAAAATTTTTCAACATTTTATTAAAACACAGGATGTGTCATCAAGCTGGGTAAGAAATGTCCCAAAGATGGTTTTCAGAAGAGGAGGTCTCCTTCCTGAAGAGAAATGTAAGCTTGACAACCACCCCAATGTCACGTGGCAACCACCAAAGATGTCACGAAAGAAAGAACCCAACAAAAAGGGTGACACTGATATAGAGCCAGGATTGTGGGCCGTAGCTCAATATGTAAGTACAGTTGGGCAATTAAAGATTAAACTGTTTTAATCCAGTCTTTACTTCACATTTCACACATTCTTCTACTTCACTTCATATCAGAATTTTTTCTTAAATGTCGTGTTGCTGCAATACTGATTGTCTATAATACGTATTGCAGACAAGGGGTATTGTTGTATGAAAGCAATTAAGACTGTCATATAAAAAGATGAATCTGTCCTGCTTTTCTGTCTGTTGCAACAAATTCACAATAACTTTAACATAACATAATGTTGTGCAGGATGCAATTGAAAATAAGCTGCAACTATAAAATGTTTGCACCTTACACAAATTAAAATATGTTCTTTTCGCTAAAAAATGGTTTAAAACTATCTGAGAACAAGCAGACTGGCCCATGTTGCAGAAAACGTAGACCAGTTTTGTTCAATATGTTTGGGCTTTTAACATATTTAATATGATCATTTTATTGAAAGTTAATGATGACATAAATTGTATTCAAAACGTCTAAATTAAATAGTACATTTTTATGTTTTCTGTAATATTTGCCAGCCTTTTTGTTCTTGGGATTGCGAGTAAATCCTTGAACAGTTCTATATTTTTTTTTATTAAGGAAAGATATTTTTTAAGGTTCTTGTAAAAAAAATGTTTGTATGTTTTTGTTTTATGGCGCAAGCTGTTGATATGTTCCCTAGTGTGTTTTTTTGTTTACAGAAGTGTGCAAAATAATTCAAAATTGCATTCTTTTATTCAAAAGTAAGATGCTAATTTATTATCTTTCAACAGATTGATGGGCAAGACCTAAAAGAGGTAAAAGATGATGAACAACATAATGAAACAATGAAGGTTGCACACACAAAGGTGATTACTTTATAAACACTTTTCTAAATTTAGCGTTAAATTTTTTTGATTTATTTTAAGCATTACCTTTATCATAACGTTAGTTCGTATTTTCCAACACTTTTGAGATATGAATTACTTGCAAAAAGGTAATTTTTTAATTATTTTTTGTCTAGAAATATTGTGACCACTTTATTGGGACATCCCCCTATCACTACCCAGTTAACCCGTCAGCAACCCACCTGTCTCACCCTTATTACCATGACAACCAACAATACGAACAAATCCAGAATACATTTTGTGCGCCAGGTGAGTGAATTTGGTGCTTATTGTTGTGCTTTGTTTCTGTTGCAATGTCAAGCCAAGTACTTTTGTGCCATAACAGTTGTATTGTTAAAAATGCTTTCATTAACCTACGGTCTTCCAGTGGAACTATAGTGGAATAATTTGTATCTTATCATGAAGGTTGGTATTGACAGTCCTGTCTGTATTAGTTGTGTATTGCAGTAGCATATGTACATGTTTGTTTAAAGCCAATCCTCATCTGTGAAAGCTCTTATTTTAAACTCAAATCAAATGAATACTCTTCATGGCATGTTTATTTGTTTTAGGGTGTCAGTGTCACATGCCATACAACCAACCAGAGGTGGCACACTTCCCCGGTGAGGTTGCAGACCATAACCAACAACCCAAACTGCGTGGCATCTTGCGCAATGCCACCCGCCCTGCTACTGACACGTGGCACGAAGCAACTGACAGCCATTTGCCACATTGCCAACCTATTGATTCTGCCGACTTCACTTACTCAGCGTCTAAGAAGATTCCATCCAATAATGATGGAAGTCACGGAAATCGTGGCAAATTTAACAGTAAGCCTCCATACGATCAAACGATGCCTGTTTCAAGCGATGGCATCAACGGCATTGAAGGAGGGATGCATCGTAACTGTCCAAATACTTCCGAGTCCGTTGCCAGTAACTATTCGGATAACTTGTGCAGCAGTGCCTCGCAAAACTCCATGGAATTCCTCCAAAATCCACGGTCCTAATTTTTTTTATTTCTATACATATGGTTTTAGTTTTTCAAGTGCCTCGTTTTATAACGCTTTTCTGTTTGATTTACCTGCCGAAGTTTGGCCATCTGTTTATACACGGTTATTAGTGTAAAAATCGTGTTGTGTCCGTCCATCGTTTCAAAATAGGTTCCCTGTCTGTTCGCTTTATTTCCACTGCACCATCCAAGCCTTGTAGCAAATTTTTACATTGGTACACTTCCCGTTGCACTATTTTCTATCCTAAACCCCAGCCATGCAGTGAAGTAGGTGCCTTGATTAATGAATGCAAATTTCTAGCGCTGATTACGCCCAATGGTCAAATTTACCTACGTTTTTATGCTACCTATCATATATTGCAGTATTTTTTATGCACGCCAATCATGGAAGCCGAACCTGCCTACTCCTTGCTCTGGCCCTGCTAACCCGTCCAACCACAAAGCCTTTGTAGTTATCGGTGCCTTATTGTTCTCATGACTCTGCTCAAGGCCATTTTGTCTGATACTGTTTTCCTGTACAAAGTCACGTATTCTCGGTTGCTCATCCGTATTGCATTTCACATTGATTAAAATTCGTAAAATCGGAAAGGATGTTCACTGCAATTATTGATTTGGATAAAGCCTACATGCTAAAGCAAACCTGTTGACAAAAAATGTGAATGCAGTCTTAGTCACCTCAGACGGGGCCAACAGTTTTAGATCCAGGTCCATATTTGGTTAAAAATGCCGCTTTATTTTCCGACTTGTGGCAGAGGTTTGTATCAGATTTATGAATCACGAATACTTTCTGTAGAAATGCTTCATTTCCGCCAGAGTTATCAGGTTAAAAGAATCAAAAACCAACAGGCCTGAGACCCAACAAAAGCACACGAAACTTTCTTTGGAGAAATCAGACATCAGTGCCTCTCAGTCGATTGGAAATGGGCGTATAAAAACATGAAATCGGTAACGCGTTTCACATATTCGTGGTTTTGATATCGCGTCATAAATGGGCACGACGTTGCAAAATGCTGCAGGTAAAGATTGGCGGAAAATGCATTGGTTTAGACAGGAATATCTTCAATAAAACACGTGGAGAGCAGCGGTAATTCGTTTTTCAGCAAAATTTTACGTTTGCACAAAGCAGAAACTGTTAAGGAATATATTGATCAAGTAACATAAACGAAAATTTAAGTTTGGGCGATAAAAACGTCTCGAATTAACAGCAACTAGCGCGTCTACTATGCGGCCGAATCATTATTTTCAGATATGCAGGGTACTATAGGCTTCCCTGACAATTCGTCTCGAGGATGCTAGCGCAATGAGTCTCAATGAAGGTCGGCTGACCTTTTGGCGAGTTGCCACTGAATTGTCTGTTCACCTGTGCTCTCGGCTGAGATGTGGGCAGGCAGAATAATCCCAATTATAGTTTATTGATCGAATCGAAATCAGAATTTAGGAACATAACTCACGGTTTTGTACATCTTCAATATGAACAAGATAGCCCAAATGCTGGAATGATGATTGTAGAACACATCCGAAACGTCTGCATGAAGTTTTCCAGCGTTGTATGGGCTATCTTGTTCACATTAAAGACATCAGAATTAGTCTTGTTCAAAATGGAATCAAATCAAATAGAATAGCATGGAAGAGAATACAATAGTGGGAAAGGCGAAAACCGTATAAACTGGAAGTCACGTGATATGCGATATTGTGCGAGAAAGGCAGTGTTTTCGTAAATACCATGTGGATAAGTCCCTGGGGCATCATTTAAGATAAAGTGTTCCTGTTAAACAAAAACTCCCCCAATGATGGAACCCGGGAAAAAGTTCTTATCAAAACAGTTTCAGCTGCGACGTTGTCCCACATGCGGCTTTGCAATGCGATTGCGGGCACATTCTCACACATCAGAGGCGGTTTACATTGCACGACCACAATTCCAAACGAATGACGCTGCAGATACGGTTCACTGCGTCCTTAAAGTCAGAACGCCGGTGTATCACCTTTTCGTTTTGACAAATTTTGCATGGCAAAGCAATAGTACAAATACGGGTTACTTATATTCCTGCTGTATTAATGAAGTTTAAAATTAAATATTACTTCAGACTCGACTACGTTTAAACATTAAGACATAAGAAAATAACACTTGATCAGATTATGACGTCGTTATATTTACGTACATAGTGAATATTTGAAACTAAAAAGGAATGACATTTATGCCAATAATGATGCTAATCGGCCTGTTAATTCGCAACAGTTCGCTTTTCCAGATCAGACAGCACAAATTTTCGATGATAACCAGATTAGTGTTGTTGTGAACCGGATGGAAATTGCTTTCAGTCGTTGTGATTTTATCCGTGCACGCGGGAAAGTTTGCTTCACGTACTTTTCGTGCAATGAGTTCATGGAAATTCTGCCTAGCATTTCGCTGTGTTTGAACTCGTTAAGCTTTGTTTTTATAGCTTTGGGAACAGACATTTCTAGTAGACATGAAGTAGGTGTTGTAACATATTAAAGGGTGGTCATTAATCATTGATGGAGTAGATTTTTTTTTATTTTGCGAAGTATTGTTGTTTTTCTGCATAGCCTAGGCTATATTGTAATTGTATCATATACATGTGCGTGCTAACACCCTCATCAGTGATACCTTTGTTTTTGCAGGGATATTGTAGTATCACCATGAAATAACAGTACACCAACAAATGGAGCCACCATCCAAAAAGCCAAAGTTTGATTTTAAGCCAAAGGACCTACACATACCATGCGTTATGGTTATGGAAATGCTGCAAGATACAGCTAACAAAAAAGGCTTACATTTTAAACACAAGCCAAGAAAGTTTAAAAGGTCATTACCTGATGAAAAGACCAAGTGGTTCTATAACTACAGCCCAACTGCTGTAAATGGAAAAAGGATTGGTTTTGGAGGTCCTGTATTTTGCAAAAAAATTCTTGTGAAAGCTCACCAACTAAAAGCAACGAAGGCTAAGAAGTCCTGTTCATTTTTGGAAGTTGAGTACATAGCAGACTTTAAAGTAATAGAAGTAAGTTTAGTTTAACTTGGAAATATCATAACCTACGTTTGGTACCGTTGTGACATCATCATGCATGTTTTATTTTGATCCATTGTGTCCCGGAGACCTTACAGATTTTTTATATTTTAAAACTCCGAAACTTCTATTGAAGTACAAAACATTTTCCACACAAACAATTTTGCAATCAAGTAAAACCCGTATTCAGACAAAAGCATGACAATCACATTGCTAATTTGTGTAATATTAAAACTTATTTTGAATTTCCATTCAACTTCTGTATCCCGTTGATAATGAAATATTATATATCTTGATTTAGCATATTTATGGATTTGGATGATGAATATATTTTTTCTGTAATTATTGCTAACCTAGCAAAAGTCCTGTAATATTCTTGTGTTTCATTGTTTATTATGTTGCTGGAAAAACAGTGATTTTATAAAAATCTTTTCTTGTTTGCATTTCTCAGGGAAAACGCTACTACTTGGTAAAGTGGGTCGGTTGGCCCCGGGAAGCAAACACCTGGGAATCTGTGTCTAACTTAAGTTGTTCAAGACTTATTGAAGAGTTTCACTCTGATTATGTAAAGCAGCTTAACTTGTTTCTTACCCAACGAAACCTCACATGGTCAAAGGTGATTTAAGTTACCATATTGTGACTGGTGCTACAACATTCATATTTATATTATATATACATATATTATACATAATATATATATGTAATAACATAAAATACATCTTTTGTGGCACTTCCCAAACCCAATTTCACATGTGTAATGTGAATATCCACAATTTATGATTTACATGTGTTTTTGATTGGGTTTGTTGTATGAAATATTGACTTGTCATATAAGTTGTGTAAAAATATGCAACTGAAATGCAATGCAACTGATAAAGATTTTATTTAAAGCTCTTCAGACGACGGAAGAAAAAAGATTGTTTGCTGCAACATTTATTCGATATAATTCCAAACAACTTTCACTTTGAAGCGAAATATTCTTTGGAGAAACAAGAAGCACAGGCCAAACTTTTGGCATGGCAAACTAGCATCAATGCATTGACAAGGGGTGCCCCTCTAATTGCCGTGGAAAATGAGGTCGATTTGGAGGTTAGTTTTACAATTCAACCTTCACCACTTCACGAAAAACTGTTTTGTCTGTATTGCTTTCTGGTTAAAATATGTCATTTTGGTTGGTTATATAATGGAGTGTTTATTGGTCATATACAACTCTACTATTATTACAATTGCATCACTTCCTGGTCTAAATAGACCATGGTTAAAGCACCAAGACCACCTCCTAGACCATTACAGATTTATTTTTAATAGGCACAGTTTAAAAAAAATTCCACCGCAATTATACATGTTGAGGATACAGATACAACAATTGCATTGTTTCGCAAAAACTGGACAAGCGCACATGCACAAAAGCAACTAAAAAGTCTTGTGTTTCACAAAAGTTGTTCGGTATTTCGCTTAATTACAGTAATGCACTTACCTGTTTTTTGCAGCTAAATTTACAAGGTAAATGCCCTAAAAAAATTGTAACCTCATCTAACGTCTTCATTACTTAGGTACCGAAACCGAACACCCCCACATATTTTTTCTAGATCCGCCACTGGCACCATGGTTTTGTTTCGTTTGTGCAAGTCTAACTTAAGTTTTTATAATGGTTTATTTTGTTTGGTGATGGCTTTCATAGTTTAAAGATGGAGTTTTTATTGGTCATAGACAACCCTGCTGTTATGACGATTGCATCATATCCTGGTCTAAATGAGGACCGTATTTCATTTGCTATAATGCAATTAATCATGACATGTATACATTTTATGTTAGTGTGAGCTTGTCTATTACTACTTGATGCAGTTCAGTTGGTAACTTATACCTTGTTTCCCACTCAAACACACCTACATTGTGCAAGTGAATATTTATGCCAACAATTCACACCGGTCACATGCCTGGAACCTTTTTTTAGCCCCTGCCAGAAAGTTTCACATACATTGAACAAAACATTGCTGGAGTTGGTGTTTGCATTCCAACTGATCCCCTGTTGGGATGTACATGTGTTGGAAGTTGTTCTCTACCTCTGGAACAAGGTCTGTGCTGTCCTGCCATGCACAAATCAAAACCAGCATATGTCAATGGACTCATCAAACTGAAACCTGGAAAACCGATTTTTGAATGCAACTCAAGGTTTGTTGCATGTTGACCCTTTCCAAAAATATGTCTTTTCATATGATTTGAATATTGGTTAAATATTGTTTTCTGGCATTTGTTTAAATGGGGTGTTGCAATGTTTCCAATTAGTTTACTTACACATGTGTACCATACACATATTTATCTGTTTACTTAAAGCATTTTACATTTTGTATGCGACTGTTTGCATGATTTTGTTGTAATACATACAGTATATGCATATAATATATATATATATATAACATACATGTATACATACTAGTTGGTGTAAAGTTATGATATGCAATAGTATAAGAAATATCTGAACTCCAATACCAACAACGTAATTATACATAAAACAAAAACGTTTTTATGTGTTTTATCTTACACCTAAACCTCGAGGCTATTATAATACAATCTACATATGCAAGTGTGTACAACCATAAATCCTGTCATTGCAGGTGCCAATGCGGACTCAGTTGTCCAAACCGTATCGTACAGAAGGGACCACAACTGGCCATGTCTCTCTTTCGCACCACCCACAAGGGCTGGGGTGTAAAGGCACTCGAGCCGATTCCGAAAGGCGCGTTCGTAATGGAATACGTTGGAGAGGTACGTTTGCGGCTTTCGAGACCGAAACCAGCCGTTCATTTTAAAGCAAACACACCTGGGCTTATATGGCAATCGTTTCCGAGAACGTCACTAACGATACATTCGTTAAAACGTTATTCAAACATAGGATGAAAGATTTAAACTGCGTGGAAGTTCCAGCGAAAATCTTGGGTTTTAAACTCCTTGCATGGTATGAACTGACTTGCACACAAGTTTCGTTGCAATCCTATGCATTTTTTGGCGTACTTGGATTTCAAGGAGGCCTTACAGTGGGAAGACGAAAAGGCGGTAAAATAACACATGCTAAAATTGTTACCTGAAGAGCAGCGGTCGCGGTGTTGTGACCTGCACTACGATAAACGCATTCTTTGTGAGCACAGTGGGCGCTGTGAGAATCTTACACTATGGTGTAAACACTACGATGCTAATATAAATACTCCGATAATTGGCCGCAAGTAGTCAATGCAAAGAGGTCGTGTAGAAATGCACAATATGTTTCAGAAAGGTTCTTGACATTACCCTTCGCCACGGACTGATCCAGAAATGTTCTCCAGGGGTTTAGTTACTATCCGAAACTAATTATGACTCAATACTGGCGATTTTGGTCCCAAGGTTGGCAGATAAGCGTGCACGCGCCAATGAGAAACGAAAATCAATCTCTAGACAAATCACCTTCATGTCTGCCACCGGTGCCTTATTTATGGTGTTACAATATATTCCAAATAGGTGTCGCTTCCTACTTTATCTACCCCTGTCCCTCGTAAAGGTTCTGGGTTTGCAAGCAAGAGCATTGTGCAGCCTCGTTACGGATGCCAAAAATATTATTGTAGTCATCAATCAATTTATCCTAATGGTCTGTGGGTGCCACCCGCGCACTGCCTTGGGATGTCATAGAAAAGATTTGGATTAGGCCGAAACCGAATACCTGCAGGCTCCAGACATTATTCAACCGAATTAAAATATTTGTTGACGTCATAAAATTAACATAGTGGTCGTTATGAAACTTTACTCAACGTTTCAATTTTTGGTATGGCGTCATAATTTTATTCGTTATTTGTGCACTGAATTCTCGTGCACTCCTATTTTCTTCCAAATCCAAACGACAATGCGTGATTTCAATCATCAATGTTTAAATTTGAGTTAAGCACATTGAGAATACAAGGGATTCGCGGTCAATAATTGGATTCCCTGTTAAATTCGAATTTGACCCAATAGTAAAAAATATACCTGCTCCTCGGCCGAATCCTAACATTCACACTTTGTTTGTCATCGACAGGTGATCACCAACGACGAGGCGGAGAGTCGGGGCAAGATTTACGACAATTCTGGAATTACTTACTTGTTCGATCTCGACTTCTCAGATGTCGAAAACCCCCTCACTGTGGACGCGACAAACTACGGAAATATCTCACATTTTGTGAACCACTCGGTACGAACGCGCTTTCCCCATTGTCGTTGACCCAGGTGCTGCGGTGTAAAGTTAGACGTGGTTTTCAGCCTAATATGCTTAGTCCGCCCCTCCAAACACACAGCCACGTTGAATGACCTGTGACTCATCCATAAAAAATCAATTGGAAAGCAAAAATCCGATTTTAATGAATTTTGGGAAAACCCAGTCAGTGCGAATTCTACTTGTGATCACCCTAGGGGGGACACAGGGCACCGTTGGGAAACACTTGGCTAGCCATTGTCGTTTGAGGAATCGTCGTTTAGGCCGTTAATATCGTGTGAATGATCGGTCAAATTCATAAAATCAGCAATAATACGCTTGTTTTTTTTTCACAAAAATTCACTAAAGTGTGACATACGTTGAATAACAACTGTTCAACGCGACTACTCCGATGTGTAAATTGCGAAAATATCGGTAATATTTGTTGCTTTGTGCAGTGCTCTCCGAATCTGCAAGTCTACAACGTTTTCATTGACAACATAGATCCTTCATTTCCACGAATTGCGCTTTTTGCACGTAGGAATATTGCCATCAACGAGGAACTCACTTTCGATTATCAAATGACTGGCGACATGACAGGTCAGTATTGTGCAGCGAGGTGAATCGATCCTGTCAAAGCCTTTCCCTCCATTGTTGTTTTATCAAACTGTATGTGTTTTTTATGTGCAATAAGTCCAATTATTACGCATTTATATGGTGAACATACGTTCTATAAATATTAGTTAGGCATAGATAATTATTGTTTAAATATTGAAAACAAAATTGGAGATAATTGTTAATATTATTCCCACGCTTTTCAACTCCCCATATCTCCGTTGACCTACGTATTTCTTGTAAATCTAAGGTAAAAAACTATTCCTTGAAAGAACATTCTAATACGCGATGAAATCTGATGTAAACGTCTTTGATACGTTTAATGCACTTCAATTTTTTGCAACCCAGCAAGCACCCACGTTTAAACAAAACTGATTGCAGACGGGCAAGAAGACGTCACCATTAACGACCTCACCGGAAACGCGGTCGGTGTTCCAGGTGTGGGAGGACCGACAGGAAATGACGACACGGCGTCCGATGTCTCCCGTTCCTCCTCCTGCTCTTCCATCCTCAAACGCACCAAGTGTCTCTGTGGATCCACCAACTGCCGAGGTTGGCTGATTTAAAACATGCCACCAGTGGGACGATTTCTCATCGGATTTTTAATCAAACTTAGTGATCTGCGACGTCACACAGTGATATGTGACGTCACACAGTGATCTGTGTCGTCACATATTGTGGCGAAGACGATTCCTCGTGGTTTTTACTGGGACGAGTGCTTTTTCTTCCTATGTTTATTAACTGAGGCCCATTACCATTTGATCTGACGGTTGGCAGAGCTTTCCCTGTCATATTTCACAGTAATACGTCTGGTGGACATGAACGCCTAGCGCTAGCCGGACCAACGTACTTATATGGACGTTTTCCGTTAATGACGTGAGTATTTGACCTCCATTTGCTCGCATATGGGTTTACCCTCATGTGCGCTCAACATCAACATCGCATACGTTTTTGCACAGCGCCCAGCCTTAATCACCTAACGCACAGTTTTGATTTTGCGGATCTTCGTTAAGATATTTTTTAACAAAGACCCTTCACATTACGTCACAACGCATTCAAATATTTCGGCGCTTTCTTTGCTGCTGCGTTTTCCGACAAATATTCTTAAAATCACTCTTTGTGTCGAATCTTTTGTACCCGTAATGAACACCCAAATGGCGTAGACTAAAACCCAACGGTGTTACATGTTAAATCCCTAACGTGGTGGCGTAGACATTGTTCATACGTTGCTCGTCGAACCTTGTTACGAGAGTGCGGCCACGGCGTCATAACTTTGAAAATTCGTGAAATTTTTGCTTTTGTTTGTTGCAATAGACCTACACCGTTTTTATGTTGGCCTCTTGCTTTGTGTGACGTAAGAAGCCATCATTAACGGGACAATCTTTTTTGTAGCGTTATGATAGAAGCTCTTACTGTCACTTGTTTTGTGTAGTTGTTTTCTGTTCTTTAGCAAGTTATACTGCAATTAGCAAAAACATGACTGCTGCCTCTCTCATTTGCGCATCTGTCTGCCCAGCAAATTTTTTCTAGGATGTATTTCCCATGTTTACAAACCTTGCATTATCGTCCAGGTTTTAGAATGTATTTTACCTTTTTACGTGGCGTAAATTTCGAACGGAGTTTTATAACCAAATGGCAAAAATTTCCGATTTGCATTTTTACAACCCGTGGCGTGTCTTCTGTTTTCTGTCCGTTGTAATGCATCATTCTTGGTGTCCATCCTTATGCAACAATGGACGACTGCGACAAAACGAGTGTTAAAAATATGTGATGTTAATTCAACAATTACCCTAGGTATTTCCATATGCCAATCCAAGGTAAAATGCGGCGTATATAACGCAGACAGATGCTATTCTTCTGTCACAATGTTTTCGCGATTGTTACAGGCGAAGATTACGCCACATACAAACACATAAATGCGTAAGAGCCATAATAATGATAGAGCTGTAATGGTTTGTTTGACACAGTACGCCCCACAGTGGTTTCTCTCTGTTAAGCAGGTTCAGTGATGCCACAGTCACCAGCTGCACTGATGAAACCTTACAGGTCAAAACAGTCTGCACAAAATTTTTTGGTCATTTAATCTGTCGCATTTTGACGTGTGATTTATGGTGCAGCATTATTATGACTTAATAGTTTCAAAAAATGACTTTATTTTTGCTAAAGTATCCTCTTATTTTGGAGGATTTTTTCACAAAATTTTTAGCAATCCATCAGTTAAATAACAAACAATCCGTAATTGCTTCGGACTGTTATACATTGCGATCAACTATGAAACCCATACATTATTAAAATATTCACCATTTATAACAGCCATTGTATAAGAGATATTAACACAAGAATCATTCCAATGTAAACTAAAACAAACTTTGCGACCCATAAAGTACATCTTACTAATTTTGCAGTATATAGAACAAAAATAATGTGATATTTGTTCGTTTCAAAAATGCATCTAAACCCTATGGAAAAGTTTATCTTTTATGACAAACAATTGCTCTGCTTATCACCCATAGAATATGCCAACCGAGGTTAATTAATGTCAATCGAAGTATTGACGTATAACAGATGGGCTTAAACCTCTGCCAACAACCTAGTATATCTGACAGATGTGCAAACAATTCAATCTGTCATATTTGACGCAAAATTGAACTCCCAGCCAGTGATGAAAATCAATTTTTATCCTCAATTATGCATGTGCTTCAACCAGGTGGCCCAAAAGAGATTAACATATGAAATACTTCTGCTGGTCAAAAATGTCACACCTCTGCTCACAGTTGGAGTTATCCATGATTTAGTATTTGATTAGGACAAAATGTACAACACGTTGACGAGGATTGTATTTAAATAAACTGTGGAAACCGCCCATGTCCACTTGTGGCGAAATATATTTTTCTTCTAAATTATAAACAGAGCTGTGTAACATGATATATCATGTATAGCTCCCTGAGCCATCACTGCGACACTGTGTGTAGCCTGCAAGTGCCTTCGCATATTAAAATTTTTGTTTAAGTGAGTAACGGCACACTGCATAAGCGTCTAATGTCATTGGATGGGTAGGAAACGGTCGTGTGGTTCCCTTACATAACATATTTACAAACGCTGTGCACTGGCATCAACATATGGCACCGCAGCTTTTGGTGCGATTAAGAGGGTAAAGTTACTAGGTGTCTAATGGCACTACGATATAAAAAGAAACCTTGTCTACGTGCGCTTCATTTTGTACATTAACCATGGAATTCACAGAATATAGCAGTGGCCAGGAGACAACTAGCCCATATTCTTCGCAGGACAACGCAAGTTCTGCTTTGATTTCGTGCTGGGGCTCTACTTTGAACCCATTGTTGTCGTTTGATGTTCTCTTGACAACCGTATGTCTTTACTTACTGGTGGTGATGAGTCTGTATTGCTACAGGAGGATGCAGCAAGACAATACACCAGGGTCGTACGCCAAGAACATCTGGTTTATGAGCATCTTTGGCGCCGTTTGCTTGGCCGTCTTTATCGGGTGGTGGACTCTCGCTGAAGTTCCGTCCCTTTCTAACCTTGTCAGCTGCGATTTTGCACGTCGCTTCACCTACACAACTCTGGAATTTTCCTACGGCTCCACTTACCTCATCTTGTGGCTTAGGCAACGCATGTTCTACGTTGATCCGAGAATGAGATCGTGCACTTCGGCCCCGGCCCGATTTCTGAGTGCTGCTATTGTATGGGCCCTGTTGGTTTACCAGGTTTTCGTATTTGTCTTCGGAATGTTCTTTTACAACTTCAAGGACGCGTGGTTTCCCATGTTAGTTGTGCTTTTCACGTTCTCATTGCACATCACCACATCCTGGCTGCTGGGTTATCCGCTTTGGAAGAACATGAAAACGGTCGCGCAGCTGCAGGAAAACGCCGCCGAAAACAGAAACACGCAAAGGCAACTACAATGCATGAAGCGTTTATTCCTCACCAGCCTTTATTCCATCGGCCTCGATGGATTTTCTGTTCTCATGTGGGTTCTGCTGGACGAGAATGCCTTCATTCGAAAGTTGGTCGCCAAGGCTTGTGCCATGAGCGTCTTCATAGCAACGCACATGGCATTCGCCGATTGGAGGAAGAGGCTCTTTCCATGTGTGTACAGCATTGACGACGAGGACGACTAGATTTTGAAATGTTATTCGTTGTGTAAATTCAACTGCTTATTCCATTAAAAACACTCGTCCACTTATAAATGTTGTTGCGTGTTGTAGTACTTAATTTTCATTGGGTTTGTCCCTATTGTTTCGTTGTTTATCGTTAGATGTTGCAATAAAAAACAAATTCCACCAGTGTCATGTTTATTTAAGATCGTAAGTTATTAAATTTGGGATTACATCATGACTGTGTTCAGTAAAAAGGGATCTAGACTAAATGCATGCCTATTATTAATGCTTGTTTGGTTTCTTTTTCAAAATCGTGAAATTTGGATTATAACTGTGCCACGCGGTGGCAATAAGGAGCTATATACCGGTTTTGTAAAAAAATCTGCGTAGAATGGAAATCAGTGAAAAACTGCTTAAATTATTCACCACACCCATAAAATATAATATCAGACAGTTGTTTCTTTATCGTAATGCCGACAACTAGTGGGGTCATTACAGTGTAGCTTTTTCTGCAATAAATGCAACAATCACCAAAGTGTTTTAAAAAATGAATTAGTTTGTCTTTTTTTAAGAAAGTAAATATTATTTCAACCAATTTTCGCAGGGGTACAAGCAAAATTGAAATGCAGTTACCAATAGTTGGCCTCAATTACGGACGTTGCTGCCTGCGGGCGCACATCTCAAAAATTACTTCGCCCAGACACGAAGCAGACGGACCGAAACCGCTCAGTAATTTGGAGTTACCCCAAACTCGTCTCGTCACGACTTAAACATTTTCTTTAAAACCTCTAAGAGAGTTAAAGTTCACTGCGAGTCAAGATGTATAAGTTTTTGTTGTACCTGCAATGGAACCACAGAAGGCGTTTATGACAGGTGGCGCCCAAAACTAATAAGGGAACTTTACAATTATGATTTAATTTTCAAGTCACAAAACACCCTTGTTTGCAAACAACTCCACTGCGCGTGTGACCGCATTATTCAATATTTTTTGTTCATTGAATCAGAATGAAGGACTGCGTTCAACGGATATGTCATTCCCACGTCACAGTGTATGTTGTCACCACCAGTTTTTATTTCAGACCGCAAACGTTATTAACATCCATATAATCCAGATACTGTCCTTTGCAAGATGCAACACGTCGACAGCATTTCGCGTGTTTTGGATGTAATTTTTGTAGCATTATGGGCACCGACCTTCGATATTTCAATTGATGCCCCGGGGCGTGCAAAGATTTGTAGTATCCTGGTGCGCTTTATGGCACAGAAACTAATTGCAAGAATCCGCAGCTCTGCTTGACGGCAACAGTTAGACTGCGACAATCGTCCGCTCGGCAGTAAGTCCAATAAGCTTACATAGTATTACGCGATTGCAAACAACCAGTGATAAAAGAGAAATTGTCCGTTTTCGCTAATAATCAAGATGTATGTTTTGTATGTGTATCATTTCAAAATAATACAAAAAAAAATTGCTTCACATTTGTGGTGCTTTTGCTAAATCGAGGCCAAAGAAACCTGTTTGCCTTCCTACAATAATCTGCGGTCAATTTCTCCTGCCACCGAGCGCAACGAATTGTGACGTCATAGTGATTGTGCTTTTTTCTCTCGAAAGCGCGTTATTTCTGGCTCAATCACGCGGAATGTCTCGCTGCTGGTATTTGTTAGCGTAGGCTTCTAGCTTTAGCAACATACGTTAGTCGGAACCAGCTACGCAATTTCGTTAAAACCCTCGGTTTGTGTGGTTAGAGTGTCTTGTTCTGTTTGGTGTTTTAGATTTCTAGTGAGCCCAGGCTTATAGGGATACCGAATATTATGGCTTGGTGCGTACTTTTTCAGTGTGATGTCGTGATAATATGGTGACATGGAGCAAATAATCTTATTTACTCTTCGTTTTATTTCATTTACGACTCCATAACGAGGCATTGGAAAGCTAACAGTGCATATTTGTGCATATTTTAGTTTCAACACACACTGTAGTGTAGAATGCTATACAGCTTCCGTTTTCGCAAATTATACGCTTTGTGGTCACTACTATTTCACTGTAGTATACTCTCACAGCAGTTGAACCGAAGGTGATGTTATCGGGACTGTTAAGCGGTTTTGGGTCCATCACCCCAGGATACATATATCTTGATCGTGAAAATATCTGCATCCACGTAAAAATAATATAACTTTCAAACGATTCCGTGTTTCACGTGGTTTAACCACAAGCAAGCATAGCGGCATGATTGTAAGAGCGACTCTAGAGAGAAATGATACTCTGAAGTATCTGGACCACTGCACTCTGTAACCTTTTCCGCGCTAGTAATACTTATTTATTTAGGTTTTCCCAAGACTTAGACTATGTTACGTAATGTATCCCATGTTGTTAAATGGTCTGCATTAAGTCTGCGAGGGGCTTTTACGGCTTTGTTAAGTGGTTCTAAGGAAAGGTCAGAAAGATCTTCGAGGATCTCTTTGTACTTTTATACCTTTTAAGTTTGCTTTTTTATTCGCTCATGCCATACATACTTGACTTGACGTCAAACGAAACTTTACTGACCCTCCATTGTATTTTTTGCTGCCAGTCTTTGTGAAACAAACAGTAGTACGTGGTTGGTTAGTTGTTACGCTGGTAAGTAAGTGCGCCGCGCAGCAGGAAAGTACTGTAATATTAGCGGCCGAAACGTTTTATTCACGCACAAACGTGTACGGCAAAGGTTTCTAGTGTTGATGCCTTAGGGGAAACCCCATATAAAACTTGCAGGGCAACGAAGTGCCTGACGCATTGACGTCATTTGGATGACAGCGGCGGAAGCTATTGTGATGCTAATCAAACGTCAGAGCGCGCATTATAATTTGAAATTGATGACCATTTACGTTCGCTGAATCAAGGGGAGGTTTCAAAATGTATTGGGCCATTAAAACATGTGCAGGTAGTGCAGCGACGTGGCAGCAGTATGTGGACTGGTTGGTCGATCCAATTAGGCCAGCATCAACGGTTAATAAAGGCTGACAAATAGCGCACTCGCTTTTTTGTAGACGATAGTATATTTTCACTTGGAGAACCAGCAGCTACATGTCACGACTGCGATTCTGTATCTGAAACTCCCTCGGGTAATACAACCTATACTCGTATCAGTGCTTGATAAAACCTGACCCAATGTAAGGTGAATTGCGAAAAGGGGCCTAAAAATACGGGTATATTTTTGCACTAAAAAATAATACAGCAAGAAATTGTTCAATCTATTTTTCGAAGTCAAGTTTGTAAAGGAGTTAATTTTTGATGCAAAAATTGTTTAAATCCTAATTTTACGTCATAAAAGTTTTTTAAGGCGTCATAAAGATTTTTGAAATACGTCAAAATACAAACATTGAATTATTTAAATATTGTGTTGACCTTTTTTTGACATTGGTGCTTAGCACTTTGGAATTATTTGAATTAAATGAGGTTTATACAATGTACAACATTATATTCAAATTACCTGACGTTTGAGTACCTTTTCCTACTTCTCCCTGTCGCATATTTGCACTCTATCCTTACGTACGGAAACCCTGGCATGATAGTGTGTGTTTACAGCAAAACGCTATTGACATGGTTCCTGTCTATCCAGGTCGATATGCTTGGCTGGAGCCCATTTGATGAAGTTGCTGTTGAGACTATTTCGATGAACGTGCTGGTGTGTGTCTGTGGCGTTGCGTGCCAGTCATAATGCTCATTGTTATTCAAACAACTTTTAGCATTTTTATCATTGATTTTGCGGAAAAGCGGGAAAGTTTTTCGATGTGCTCGGCATGTTAGTAGACACATTCGTTTTATGAGACCAACATGTTTGCCTAATTTTTGTGTTCTCTGTCGTTGGGAGTCTGCTCCTGGCTTGGAAGCACATGACCTCTTGCTGACAGTCACTCTCGGAGGTTCCGTGTTGTACCTTGCTCACGTGGCGTGACAAACCTCATTGTGACGTCACATCGATTCCAATGTTCCCCAGATAATGGCACAGTAATTGACTTGATCCCTGAAGTGTTCACCTCGTGTTATCTTCGTCTCTGTCCCTTGTGAAAAACTGTGTTCCTCTAATGGAAATTGTCTGTTGTGGTGCGGGTTTAATAGCGTTGTCGCCTCATGTACTTGAACATTGGTTTAGCAACTTGTGTTGGTTTGAGTACGTTGCAATGGATAAGCTTGTGGAAGATATCAATGATATGATTAGACTTATTCATCGGTTTTGGTGAATTATATATATTAATATATTAATGGTTTTTACCAATTTGTAAAACAATTTGGTTAAAGTTGGACCAAATTCTATAATACTGTGTTGGTAGATATATAGATCTACTGGACATTGTATTAACCAACTAAAATATGGTTATGGTTGAAATGACGTTTTTGTCGCGAGCTTGCAATATAACTATGCTGTAAATGTGTTTTGGCCGCTGAAATATAATAATTTCCTTCGCTGTTTTACAGGATTTTAAAAAAATGTTAATTTAATTTAACAATAATCTGGAAGTCGTCTGCGTACTGCGCCTGACAGGCCGGAAGTGACGTGTTGTACGCTGATACAGCCAACGTGTCTTGGCATGTCTTCAAACAACTCTACGCTCCCCAGCGATATCGACAACTTGGACAACTTCCACGAGGCAAGCGAAATTACCAACTCGACCGAACTCGACTCTTCGAGGACATCTGGCGGTGAATTGGGATGGAATTTATCTCCGCTGTTCATCATCATGGCTGTTGTCGGGGTTATGCTGGTGTGTGTTGTTTTGTCTATGTACATCAACGGTTTTCGTTTAAGGAAACCCAAGTGGTGGTGCCGGAAAAAACGATCTAATCGACAAGAGGACCAAGACCCATTCATATGATAACGAAATTTGATGCTTTAATCGGCAAAATTATTATCAAGGAAATTCAAACCTTCCCAAAGTCTAGCATGTTAAATATGAATCAGCAATGTAGTTTACCCAAGCTACATGTTGAAGTTTAAATGCACTTTCGACATCTCTTCGTATGAGCCTCTGTGAGGCCGGTAGCTTGCTTTCAAAGTGAACTAATTCAATTCGCAATTTGCCCGAAAGGAATCAATTCCATAGAATTGGTTTTAACAGAGCGCGTCAGCGGGAAGGTGTATAACATGAGTTTCCGCATTTCAGTTTACTCCTCGGAGTGTATGCTTAGCCCTAGGCCATATACAGATTCTGCTCGCATACTTATGCAAATTAACTGTTTTTCTTGTTTACGCCTGGCGGTACGAGGTATATTTTCATTTCTGAAGATTTTTTTTTGCCTTTACCTATTGCGCGAAAACGATCTGCAGACCTTGATGTGTTTTTTGCTGACATCAGCAACTTCGTACAAGAATTGTGTCTCTGTGATATACAATAAAATGTTTTTACTTCATGAAATCCACCTAACCAGCAACACCTCTTTCTGCGATATACGTTGCAAGTACAACTCTTGTTTGTATTACGTTCAGTTTGTGCGTTTTGGTTTCAATGAGTTTGGTATTAATTTCTCTTTTAAAACGTCAGTAATCATCAAATTATTTTGCAATTTTTTTATGATTAGGCTCTTAAATGTCACGTGTTTTCTTTTTGCAAAATAAGAACAGAAATTTCTGTTTATGAAACAGACCGGGTAAATTTTGAATAAAAATTTACTTCAAAAAAATGTTTTTGTGATGCAATAAAGAACGAGATATTCGTAACAAACGAACTGTCATAGATTTCAACGGCTAAAATTATTTATTGAAAGTTGATCAACCGAGATTTTTCGTCGATATAACCGGAATGCCTAAAGTTTTAGTTGCTGGAACGATCAGTTTTTTTCGCGTAACTAAAAAAACAGAAGGTTTTTGCAACCTCCTGATGAAGGTTTATTAAATAACGATCAAAACATTATGTTTTTGCCCCGGGAGCTCTATGCGAATTATTTTGGCAATGTTTTTGTTGTTTTAGTTTATATTCGGTAACGCTAAGTGCAAGTTGTTGTTGAGGAAGGTATACTATAATAATATCAATATTGAGTGCAAATACCAACTTAAACCTTTGTAGTCGGACACACAGATCCCGTTAAAAGTAATTTAATTTGACACGCAACAAACTTGCTGTAGTTTAGCTTAAAAAATGCCTTAAGAAGGTAATTGCTAACTATCAACAAACAAAATCATATGAATGTGAAAACGGGAGGCGTTTAAGTATGAACCGGACGCTGTGTCAGTTTAGAATAGACGTAGAGGTTTTTCAATTAACGCTCCCCGAATAAAATAATCCGCCGTCAAGGTCATCCGGCCGTAGCCGCATTGCGACGTTACAAACTCCCAATATTATCTCCTCGTGCTACATGGTTTTCCCTTTTCTTAGTGATAGGAGAACAGTTGTTGCACTTAGTGCTAGGCCAGTGAAATTGGTGTGTTGTTTAGTTTGGCAATGTATGTATTGCAGCCGAGCCGTAATGGAGTTAGCGCAAACGATTTCGACACCGCCCATACTTGCATTTGAAAGCGTAACAACATATTTATTTAAATTTATAACTTGGAATGCGGAACAATGGGTGCAAACTCCCAAACTTTACTTTGTCAATTTTTTTCCGAAAGTTTGGATAATGTCGGTCGCATAGCAGTTTGTTCATTAAGTGCTATTTTCCAGTCTTGTTCAAATCTAGCTTTTGGTATATAGTGTGTTATATTACACTATAGACCCAAACGTTGTGTTCATATTTTTCTTGGAATAGGTCCAAAGTTCTATCTTGCCTTCGCTCCTGTTTCTTGCTCTCGGTCAAGGCCTGTAAAGAATTTAAAACGAATTTACAAGACGTTTTTTGTTACAAAATTAACTGAACTGCGTGTTGTAGGGCGTTACCCATCCGCCAGTAAACTATGCGCTTGGAAAAAGTTACAATGAGTACATGTAGTTTTTTAACAGTCAGTCTTTTATTAAAACAGTGCACCAGCAAGTACTGTAGTTATAGACCAGAGACTGACACAACGAAATTTAATGAGTATTTACAGTGTTTTTGCCGTTAAAGACGAGCTGGTAAGAAACCACTTGCACCAGTGCTTTCCACACTTTTTCAACTGTGACATTTCTGGAGAGCATTTTTTAATTAAAAGTATTTAACGTGTGTCTTTGAAATAATTTGGTAGCATATTTGAAGTAAAATAAAGGCACTCTTGCGGCGGTATTAACAACACCAATGCGCCTCGACTCTATTTAGGAACACTATTTAACCGCGATATTGGGTAAATTTCTGTTACTTGGTGACAAATGAAACAAATCGGTATTTGACCCAATGAAGTTGCAACAAAATAACCAGAAGAAATTACAAGCGTCAAGACAAGGGAAACTTTTCAAACTGATTTGTATGCATTCATTTCACGTTAGCAACCAGAATCTCATTTTTTTCAATATTAGTGTTTGGTCTTCAATTTCTGATTCTTTTAAGTTTTATAAATGAGAAATACAATGGAACACAAATGTGATCAATGTAAAAAGACGTTTGACAGAGAGGAAAATCTTCATCAGCATAAACTCACACATTGTCACAATTCAAGCCACAAAGAGGAACATCCATACAGATGCAAGTTTTGCGAAAAGACGCTCAGTGACAAAGGCAACCTTAAGTACCATATGGCTACACACACACGGATGGATAAACCACATCAATGCAATACTTGCGACAAGAAGTTTTGGAACCACCGAGCATTTAGATTGCACCAAAAAAATCACTTGGACATAAAGGAATACAAATGTGACGTGTGCGAAAAATCGTTTGTCACGAAATACAGGCTTAAAACACATTTGAATACACACAGAGCAGTGAAGCCACATACATGTAATGTTTGTGAGAAGCAATTTACCTGTACGTCGAACCTTCGTCGCCATGAAATAAAACACACTGGAATAAAATCATTTCAATGCGAATTTTGCGATAAGTCTTTTGGTCAAAAAGGACATTTGACCGGTCACTTGAAAATACACACTGGAGAAAAACCTTTCCAATGTACTTTGTGCCGAAAGAGGTTTGCCGCCAATTCCACCTACACAGGTCATATGAGGACTCACACTGGTCTGAAACCTTTCAAGTGCGAAGTGTGCGAGAAAGAATTTGCGCAGAATTCAAAGTTAAACAAACACATGAATATTCACTTTGTACAAGAAAAGCGTCACCAGTGTTTGGAATGCAAAAAAATGTTCGTCTCCCAAGAACGTCTCCGTGAGCACGAAAAAATCCATTCTACAGATAAACCTTACAAATGTCACCTGTGCGAAAAAGCCTTCAAACTGAAGAAACGTTTGCAAGCACACGCTAGAACACACACTGGTGAAAAGCCTCACAAATGCCACCTGTGCGAGAAGCGATACACTCAAAAGCATAATCTTGTCTTCCACATTCGCAGCCACACTGGAGAGAAACCCTACAAATGCGATGTGTGTGGAATGGGATTTGTTCAAAATCCGCCACTGAAACGACACATGCTAACGCATGCTGCAAAGTAATTTTGAAAATGTTTCGTCTGACAAAATGAACTTCTATGAAACGGCATACTTTGTTATCGTGGCATACTGGTGGCATACTTTGTTTTCGCAGTAAACCAGTTGGATAATCGCTTTTTTGTTGCAATAATCTTGTTGTAACATTTAATTGATTTACGTATTTGACGGTGAAAAAACAGATTCAATTAAACGATAAGTTGTATATATTGTAGTGTATTATGAGTACGTATTTCGACTGTATCAAGAACTGTTCGTGTATTTGAGAAATTTACAAAGACAACAGCGCGTAGTATGTTCATGTAAACTAATCTGTATTATGTTTATTTTATACACGTAAGAATACTTTTACATGATTAGCTTTTATGCAGAGACCACTGTATCGCCACCTTGTGGTTGCTGTGTAATTGGCAAAAAAAGTTTATCAACAACAATTTTAAATTAACTACAAAATAATTCAATCACATTAAACCGTATTTTTACATAAAGCGGCGATGTCTTGATTTCAAAATACCTGAATTTTTCCGTCATCGTTTGACGTTCCTTGTGATATCGCTAAATACACACACACGATAATCAAATTACATGGTCTTTGCAAGGAACTGGCCTCTTTCACCACATTAACAAGAGTAGAATATAAATTTTGTTACAGTTGCCGTGTTCAAAAAAAATTGCGTTTGGACCACATGGAAAACTTGATATATTTCAGATCTATTCGTTCTTACAGTGAAAAAAAAAACGACAAAATATATACACCTCATTTAAAAAAAATATATTTAACACTGACGTTTCGCTTGTCTTAAAAACCAAGCTTCTTCATAAATTAAAACAAACTCAACAATGAAACTAATGGCCTGGAATATTGCATCCCTGCCTAAATGCAACAAAAGTCCCACCGCGGGTGTGGTTGTTTTAACATATTTTTCAGGACTTTCAGAGACATTGAAGAGACTGCTGGAGGACTTTTCCATCCTGGTGTACGACCGCCCGTCAGTTATACTACGCTCCTTGGTATCGCATCCCAAAGAACGCGCTGGAGGTGCGCTAGATGCTAGAGAGTTAATATACCGCATTCCCTGTGGAGAGTGTGAGAAGGTGTACATTTGTGAGACGGGTCGCGCCTTACGAACACCGTTAAAGGAGCATCAACGGGATGTCGTCAAACCCAAGAAGGTTGCAGGGACGGCACCGTCGCAACATGTGGCAGAAACAGGACACGCAGTTAATTTCAAAGATACAATAATTCTGGACAGGGAGAATGATAGGTATAATGAATGTTTATTGAGTCTGTGCATATAAATGCACATGAATCTGCCTTGAATGATAAGAGGGAAATCTTTTTTCCTCCTGTTTATCGTAATTTGATAAACGGTCTGCGCGACACGCCCCATGATTAAACCTGATGTCGGCACCTCAGGGCGCTGTGCGTTAGACCCCGGTATCGTTCCTTGTTGGTGCGCGTTTTCAATTCTTTGTGCCCGCCTCTACGTTTTTTCGCGCTCTTTTAGCTTTTTCGTACTTCTTTCGACCTTTTTTGTTCTTTTCACTCCTGACTATTTATCGCCGTGTCATGCGCTGTACTTCATTTGTCCTGATGAAGGTCAGTTGGATAACGACCGAAACGTCGTCCGAAATAGTTTTTTCTTTTTTGCCAGAAGAGCCTTTAATTACTAAGTATTATGTCTGGCAGCATCAGCAACAAACTATTTAAAGGGAAATAATGTTTTTCACAAGCATTTATTGTACACAGGATTCGCATTGCAGTTATGCTAAAAGGACAAACACACAAGCCAACTGTTACGTTTACATGTTTACGTAACATGGAAATTGGACATTTACACATATCATGAACATTGATCACAAATAGCCAAATTACGTCATTAAAGTTCGGGACCTCTCAAATTCGGATTGTAATGTGGTAAATAGGATTGCGCATTCGTTGGTAACCTCATGTCTTTATTTATGGTAGAATTATGCTTTTGCAAATCTCGCGCGCCATTCTCATGTGATGTTCGTTGTTTTGTTTGATTGACGTGTGGTCACTTTACTGAATAGTCATTGTACTCGCATGCATATGCTCGCACGCATTTTGCTCGCATTAGATTGAAATATGAACCGTCCGGTCATTGTTTGCAAAGGGTTTGTTTTTCAATAATTGTTGTGATGTATCAATCGTTCTGGTTTGGTTTTGTCGTAATTGTTTTGTGAAGAGAATGGGCTGCTGTCCATCAGATAAGATAATAGCTTTTGTCATGGTAATTTCGAACCGACTTTTTCGTTGTGGTGATTTTTATCGTAGTGTATATATATATGTGCACGTTTCCTTGACTAACCTAGACACAGTCTTAAACTCGTCTCCTGCGCAATCTCTGTCTCCGTATCTGTCTAATTCAACTATGCTTTGTTTGTAATCAGTTTATCTCGTGATCTCGTAACTTGTAATTTCGATTCGATATACTTCTTAATATAATCATGTATCCTTAATCTAATACGTGGTAAAGCAATTTTGCATCAGGTTTGTAATTGAAATCAGGTCAGAAAACACAGAAGTTAGAACTCACGTGTGGCCTTATGTCAAATGAATTAGTCAAATAGGATTCCGTTGTCAATGGTTAATTAATCATGTTAATATCCTAACGTTAGGTTAACAACATTTGGCATATAGGTCGCAACACCAACGTACGACAATTGCAATATTTTCCAGCATGCACCGCGGTTGTTCTTTGAAGTAAGTTGCTTCTCCTTTATTTGGAACAGAAAGCCGCTGGTGGGATAAGTATAATGGCTCTAAACATTTTACAGCCCAATAAATCTCACGCAGAGCTATAGATTTTGAATGGGGATAACCACAGGAGTTAACTTTTGTATGGTAGACTGATTTACAAAAAGAAAAAAGTGTAGCCCAAGCATAATGTATTTGCATATATATAAAACGCTGGAATTGATCAAATTATAACAAAACAGCAAATCAAGTAACAGGATGTAGGTAAACCGTTAGGTTTGTTGAAACAGTTGCAAGAAAGTTCTTGCTTCACATTGCATCCAGTTTTGTGTTAATTAGCTCATGTTGTTTGGCGTCCGCAGAAAAAAATTCTGAGCGAGGGGAGTACAAAGATATTTTCCGTGTTTGTTTACGTTTTAGTACGCCCATGGTCGTTTATAACATTTACTGAAAGCTTGACAATGTTACGTCAGGTGGTTGAGTAATCCGATTTCGATTTCGCTTTGTTAACAAACGTCTGTTCAGGATTTTAGATTATGGAAGAGTATAAAACAAGCAAAGTTTTACTTTTGGCAATTAACAGCCACAAGAGCCAGTCGATTGCGATAATACATGACCACCAGTTAATGTTGTGTTGTATACAAAACAGTTGTACGTAATATAATATGATTGTATGCCAAGTGGCAAGTTGGAAATTTAGTACTCTGCGGAAAACAGGCTTGAGTCGTTGAGATGGAAGTAGCCCTCATATAGTGTCAGACTGTTTGAACGGGAATACGATAAGCTATGTTGATGTGAGCAATTTTGTGTTTAGTTTTGTATCTAGACACTTCAACTATTCTAAAGTGCTTTTTGAGGATAGCGACAAAAGCTTATAATGCAATACAACAAAAGATTAAATTATACACGCTTTCATTATATTTGAATCGATTTTTCTTAATTTTTGTATCAAAACTTAATGAAGGATGGATTTTAGCTTTATTCGTTTAGCAACTCTCAAATGAGTGTTTTTATACACGTTTCTAAAACAAATTTTGTGTTTAGAAGACTTGCAACTTTATAATCTTTGCTGCTCCGCAACGGGTACTGAAGAGTCATGTCAATGCAAAGCCAGTGTGATGTATGTAGGAAGACGTTTGTTGACGAAGAAAATTTGAAGCAACATATGATTGAGCACAACGAAAAGACATCGTTCGAGTGCACGATTTGTGACATGACGTTTCAATCGTCATCGTGTCTCCAAATTCACGCTTTTACTCACCTGAAGAGTCATCCATACAGATGTAAGTACTGTGAGAAAACACTCAGTAACATTGAAACATTCAGACGTCACGTTCTCACGCACACCCAGACAAAAAGAATACACGAATGTAATATTTGCGGAAAGAATCTATCTCGCAGTTCAACCTTAAAGTCACACTTGAGAAATCACTTCGATAGAAAGAAGTACAAATGTGACGTGTGCGAAAAATCTTTCGTCACGAAACTCAGGCTCACAAGACATATGGATACGCACGCCACAGTGAAGCGGCACCGATGTGATGTCTGTGAAAAACGGTACACCTGTCGAACAAGTCTTCTCAGACACGCTCGAACCCACACTGGAATAAAACCGTTCAAATGCAAGTTTTGTAATAAAGCTTTCTTTGGGAAACCATGTTTAACCCAACACTTGAAAATTCACACAGGAGAAAAACCTTTCCAATGTAATGTGTGCCTGAAAAGCTTTACTACAAATTCTAGCTGCAGAGTTCATATGAGGACTCACACTGGACTGAAACCTTTTAAGTGCGAAGTGTGCGAGAAAGAATTTACGCGGAAATCAACTTTGGAAGAACACACGAAAACCCACTTTGTACAAGAAAAGCGTCACCAGTGTTTGGAATGCAAAAAAATGTTCGTCTCCCAAGAACGTCTCCGCCTGCACAAAGTAATCCATTCTACAGATAAACCTTACAAATGTCAGCTATGCAAAAAAGCCTTCAAACTGAAGAATCATTTGCAATCACACACTAGATCACACACTGGTGAAAAGCCTCACAAATGCCACCTGTGCGAGAAGCGATACACTCAAAAGCAAAATCTGGTCTTCCACATTCGCAGCCACACTGGAGAGAAACCCTACAAATGCGACGTGTGTGGAATTGGATTTGTTCAAAAACCGCCACTGAAACGACACATGCGAACTCATGCTGCAAAGTAATTTTGAAAATGTTAGATTCCACGAAAGGAAAATATTGCCCTTTGCTCAAGTTGCAAAATTAAAGGGTCAACTTCACACTCTTTGCTCAAATTTATTTGTGATTTTGGTCGATATAATTTACTTTAAATAAATGATTTTTTGATTTCTGTTGTGAATGATTTTGTTGTATTGACTACAGGCAGAAACACAAACAACGTACAAAACAGACATGTTTGAGGTGTTCTTGTGAACAAAACTTGGCTTTGTGAATTACCCACGTTTGTCAAAACGCTTAGCTGGAAGTAAATGCGAAAAATTTCATAGTTTTGAGAACTTTAAATTAAACTATCGGAAGCAAATATACCTGGAATATGCGTTTTATGCCGTTTATTGCGCATTTTCTCCTCTAGTGGTGTGTGGCCGATAACATTCAAACAGATGATGGCATAAGTTCTTGCCGAAACGTTTTTCAAACATGACAATGTTAACAACAGTATGGGCCAGTCTTTTATTCTCAGAATCAAGTAAATCCGTGAGTTGTGTTCCTAATTTACATCCGTTTTAGTACGAAAAAGTATCCAAACTGTATCTAGAACTTCACCAATATTTGAGAAATGCACGATTATAGAAGCACGTGGTGCGTGGAAAGTGTGCTTGGTGCCATTCTCAATTTTGGGGCTTACCACACCCTGCTGACGTTGCAATCCAGCATTAACATTGTCGATGGTTTGGGTGAGCAGAATATCTCTAGACTTTTGTGATGAGCTCTAAAGTACATCAAAATAACTTCTAGTTTACCAAGAGTTACATATTTGATAAAACTTTTTATTAAACAAGTGTCAACTTATTACAGGTGTGACTTCAGCCACAGCCACATATATTACCACAGTGCTATTCGGCATTATTTGTACGCCTGTGGTTCTCAAACTCCTAACTGCCAAATGGTCATTAGTTGTTGCATACGGTTTTTATTTTCTGTACATCTGTGCCAACTACTTTCCAAGTAAGCAAATGCCTTAAAAGTAAATTCAAACATGTATAAAAGATTTGCACTAACTTGGGAAATGTGTATCTCTTAACACGTTTTTAAACTTAAAAACCCTCAGCCACTTATTGATCAAACAAATCAATTTTTTGCGCCTTAAAGTATGAATGTTTTCCTAATTATTTCCGTTAGAAGATGATTTAACAACCAATTTACATACAGCAACTTTTCAATGTCTCTATGTTGTTGTAGCGCTTTATTTACCGCATTGTAACGATGTGGATTAATTGCCTTCTTTCGTCGCAATTCTCTTTTTCTGGCGTTGCGTGGACTTGCGAAGTCATTCTTAACTTGGTAATACAATAAAGCAGTAAAACGCCTAAATGGTGACCCCGACGAGTCAGAAACGTGTACTACATCGCTTATTGTTGTTTTTTATTCAGATATATACATGCTCACTGCCTTTAGAGTGGTTGTCGGTTTTGCTGAAGCGCTGTCCCGGCCTTCGTTCATGATATATTGCGTTCATTTCGCGTGCAAGTACGCCAAACATGAAAACAGGCCGATTGATAATTACCAAGGACAATTCATGAGCTACTTCTACCTCTTCATTCGCGTTATGGCGGTAATATTGCAAGCACCTTGGTTTTCTTTTTAATTTAAATATACTTCTAATGATTTGCAGGTGATCAGCAACCTTACAGTTTATTGCATTCTGTACGTTGGAAGACCAACCGCATTGTTCTCCTCAAACAAAACTGCGTCCTCCAGACAGCATGATTATTCTGTTTGCGGTTCAAATGACTGCCAGGATCCCAACGTAACGCGTGAGAGTCTGGCGCAATACGTTCCATCCCAAATTACTCTGCATATCCTGTTAGCCGTGTTTGGGGCAATGGTTTTGGCTATTTATCAAGTTTTGGCTCTGATCATTCACGTTGCTTTCGTTGAGAAATCGAACCTTAATGATGTCACAAAGAAAATGAACGAAACCAAAAGCGTTGTGTCAGGATCTCGTGACCAAACTTCTACGCACGTTACTTTTCATGACACTCAGTTCAACGGACCACCTGACACTTCGCAGTCTATTCCCCTTCCCAAACCATTTAACGACGGCTCTACAGATATTGTAATTCAAAACAAACAAAAGGTTTGTTCCAGATTTTGGGCAAATGCAAATTTCTGTTATACAGCTAAAAATATAACCACGCCATGTGGGACACGGTGTATGTGTTAGGGTAAAATGTACAAACAATTCTCTTGGAACCAATGTTTCAAATACGTACATATTATTCAAAACGATGGTATCTTTTATTACAGGGCACTGTTAATCTTGCAGTTTTTTCTGTAAGAGACGCGTTTACTCAAATGTTCAAAACAAACCAACTTTTGATTATTCCTCTCAGCTTTTATACCGGAATACAGCAAGCTTTTGTATTTGTGGAGATGTCAAGAGCTTTTGCTTCATGCATTCTTGGTATCGATCAGGTATAATTAAAAACAGACTTGCGAGTAAATCCTAGCCTATTTCTATGGCATGGAGGACAAAATGCTTATAATTATAAGTACTCGCTGTCGATATAATGGTTTACCCTATTACTATCACCCCACAAAACTTTCTGTGGGCCAGATTAACCGAAGGCATGCATCGAATAGAAGGAATAAAACATTTTGTTATATGACAGTTGTAGGTTTTAGGAAACTTAAACTTGTCTTAAGTTTTCAGTATTTACAACAAACTAGACCAACAATACAGGAATTGACAATTGCCCAACACACACCGTAATCCACATTTAAGCCGCTTTTTGATTTGCAGGTAAGTTTATGTATGATTGCCTTCAACGTTGCAGCCACAATTGTGACAGCTTTGGTGGGAAAATTGTCGTCCAAAATTAGAAGACAAACTTTTTTACTCGTGTCGATGTTAGTGGACATTAGTACTTCTATTGCCTTTATATTTTGGTCTCCAGCGGAATCCACCAAGTGGTTTGTTTACTGCTTGTTTGCTTCAACAAGAATAGGAAATGGAGTCCGCATTCCTATGAGCACAGGTACAAATGCAACCTTAAAAACCTGATTTATAACCAGGTGGTAAATGTATATGCGACTTCCAGTTCAGTGATCTAAGGTACACATATACTAGCTTGTCAGTGTCAGATAGAGTCATGTCAAGGCCATAATGCACTTAAGACTTTGGTGCCTATACGTGTAGTTCTCTATAGAAATAATAATAAGCCACACAACGTTTCCATTAAATTTAAACTAACCAACAGAAAAAAAAACAATGACTATTTTTTGAAAGTTTCTCTAACAGTTGAAAAGTTATATCCCAACAGCACGTGAATGATAAATATGTGGCGCTCCCTTTCAATGGTTGCCAGACTGTAAATTTTTCTGCACTTGCATCAAAAAGTAGGTTTTAAAAGTAACTGTGTTACAAATGCCGCGTCTGCATAGAAATTAACCTTTCACGACCCTACCAAATATTAGCGAGTATATTTGTTAGATGCCCATGCTGCCTTCTTTCCCAATGATCAAGAGCAGACAATGGTGGTGTGGGCGTTCTGGTATTTAAGTGGCCGTGCATTTCAATTTGGTTGGAGCACAGCGGTTTGTGTCAAGTATAAGGTCTACTTCCAAATTGCTCTAATGATGACCAGCATGATTTTTTACTGTAAGTTATTGTAATCATGAATAGTTTACAAATTCACTGACTCACCTTTTTTCAGATGTCGCCGAGCATTTGCACCGGAAAGAAATGCGCAAAAGTAATAAAGCGTAAAGTACATTGGTGGTTAAGCAAAATCTCAAAGGATCATACTGCAATTTAAACCTTCTTTTTAATTTGGAATATTATTTTTATTATTAATTTTTCTGGAGTGCGTTGCTTTTTAAATGCCTATTTATCAAGTTTTTAGTCATTTTTTAAAGGGATTCACACTCCACGCAATACGGCATTAGAGTTACCTGGTAAGGAGGTTACTTTTAAACAAGTCGAAAGTATGCCCCTTAAACTGCTATGTATAATCCCATGTAAGCTTTTTCTCAGTTTCTGATGAAACGAATAGCTTTTGCTGACAAACGAAACGTGTTTTCTTGTTTATTTCACCCTGCGTTCTCTCAGTCAGTTCAAACCATGAGCAAGTTTCCGTACGGGATCGGCAAACTTTTCTGTAACGTGTTGCCAACATTTATCATTCAGCGCACTGCACCATATTATGTAAGAGGCAACAACTTTTAGTTGAACAACGTTTCTCCGATTACTTCGTATATCTTAGCGTATCCCATGATATTACGGACGCAGAAACAGTTGTCGAATGTATTCTAGGAAAGGGTAAATGCCAAACTTTCTGAAAATAACGTATGTAACTTGCAAATGTATGCACTCCTTGCTGTCCTGTTCCCTATCGTTTTGAATGTACTAAAGGCCTTGAAATGACAGTATGCGGATAATTTTGTGATGACTGTATTTCAAATACGTCAGAATACAACTTAGCAGGCAATAAATTCAATAGGAGTTTCTCAAAGCATTTTTTGAAAAAATTAACGTTAATTCAATGTGAACTTTAAAGTTTAAGTTTGAAGAGGTTCTTTACCATCTAAACGACTCTTGGTTTAACTGTAACTGTAGTCCGCAAAACCTGATAAAATAAAGCATGTGGAAGTTGCATTTGAGTGCAAATGCCTTAAATCACTACTTACTATAAGCTACCATGCTGATCACCAACAGAACGAGATGGAAATAAATCTTGTACCTTACACAAATTGCCGTACTCCAACCAGCTTGCAAAGCAAAACCGCTGACATAGCATAGCGACCAAATCAACATGGCAGGTTCCTGATTGTCAGGAAAGAAGGCAGCTTGAGTTGCTTCAAATGGACGAAAAACAAGTAAATGAACAATTTTGAAAGTGAATTGAAAATATACCTTTGCTTATGTTAATCTTCCACAATTAATTTAAACGTTTAAAAATCTTTGTTATTTTATTATTGCGGAATATATCACAGCTTAAATCATTCTAGGAACTTGGCATCTTATCATCACACAACCCCAAAAACTAAACACAATTGTGACCTTTAATTTTCATGCAAAATATAGTCTACCTGCACTGATGGTCGTTCGAAGTCCGTTTGCAATCCCTATCAAGCCGAACAAACAGTAAACAATCCACTTGGAGGATTCTGTTGCACTCCACAGCAAGATAGTTAAGAATGTTCCAATTTCAAGAAGTGTGCATATTAATAGAGGCAACTGCCTTCCATGCTTTCTCGTAATTTTGCCAACATGAATTGCAACAAAAGCATCAGCGGCACTAAATGTCAACATGCACAAAGGTACCTTTAAATTAATGTATTTTAGGAGACGCCTAGCAGGTGAAAACTGTATAATATACATATACCGAAATATGTATAATAATATACCGAAAATAAATATATTCCAGTAATTACCTGATCAACACCAAGAATGCATGAAGAAAGGGCTCTCGGCATTTCGACGTAGACAAACGACTGAACCAAACCAAGGCACAGTGATGTGGGGATAATAAGAAGTTGTTTGGTTTTCAACATTTGGCGAAATGTACTTTGAAGAGAATGTACAGCCAAGCGGCGATATCCCTAGAAAATAATCTTTTGCATCAGCGCAATCATATGCTTGAAAACTTCAAAAAAACTGTCGCACGAAACATTACATAAAATTTTGTCTTTTGGACTGCGACATCATCAGTTTCTGTCTTGATTGATTCATTGCATGGTAAATCGTGTTGAATATGTGGTCCCTTGGACACATTGTTACTGCATGGTGTCTGAGAAGATGCTTCCGGAAATATTGGTATTTCATCTAAAACTATATTATTGTCGAAGCTTCTCAGAGTACCGCGTTTAGTTTTGTCATCAACTGTCGAACCAACATTTAATTCAGATTTTTCTACGAAATATCCCTGAATTGTTGCAGCGATCAAAACCAGTCCCATTAAAACACCGAGCGTGATGTAAAGTGTAGTTTGAGAGGGGACGTATTGCATCAGATTTTGTTGCGTCACATTCGGGTCTTGACAGTCGTTGGCTCCGCAAAACGAATAATCCCGTTGCTGTGATGTTTTGTTTAGGTTTGTTGAGTTGGTATTTGAAACACTGGAGGATCTTCCAATATAGAGAATGCAATAGATCACAAGGTAGCTCAAAACCTGAAAAAGGTTTCGCACTATCAAATTAATTCTTACTTCCGTCAAACTTTCTGCCCACAACCAAAGTACACTTCACTTACCGCCGCAATATGAAAGATACAAGAAAAGTAGCTGAGAAACTGGGCGTTGTAAAAATCGTATTTCTTATTTTGTAACTTGGCGTACTTTCGTCCAAAATGAATGCAGTATATCATGAACGAAGGCCAAGTGATAGCTTCCGCCACTCCCAAAATAACTCCACTAACTGTCAACAGGTAGATATCTGTATATATCGTTAATTGTTGAAAAATACCATGTAGCACACTAAAATTTAAAAATTTTATTTTAACTTCTATTCTAGTTTTTTGATTTACTATTAACATCAGTTATTGACCCTTAACATCATAAATGAACTTGTTTATAAGTTGGAATCACGCAAGAGTCGATTTCGATTCAAAGTCTGCTTATCAAATTTAAAAGCTCAAATACGGCGTTTCAAGGTTGTGGGCAAGTTATGACATCCTACCAAAAATCACGTCAAGTAGCGACGTCAAGCAGTTCGCGAAAGCAGCAATTGATACCGTACGGCTAAACAGCAACGAAATAAAACATTACATATTTTCAGCACCGCTAAATTCACAGTGAGCTGATATTAAACTGTTTTAGGGTTATGTGTTAGGGGATAAATCATTATTATTTTAAACAGTTACCTCTAATTTTACATGAGTTTCAATTGTGAAAATGCGGTGACGTAACTTTTACAGCCTGCCCAGACCTCTCTAGTGACGTAATTTCGGGTTTCCCACAATTGAACACTATACCCGGCAAATGTAAACAATGTGTCGATTCAGATCAGCAAGTTTAATTTTGATCGTATTTTTTTCGATATTGCTGTAGGAAATTACTTACAAATGTACCCTTGTTTGGTCTTATTTTTACCATAAGTATTGCCGTCGTACGTCTGATTCGAAATCAACTCAACGGTGAACACGGTAAAAAAAACGCGGCAAACTTAAAACCGTTACCGAAAAGGTTTGCTTTGCAAAGTACTCGAAATCTGTCGATGAAATTAGACAAGCATCAAAACCATTACGTTTAACAAGCGCATTAAATTTTCCGTGAAAGTCGAAAATTATTATGTTTCCTTAAAAAAATTTACTTGGGTAGTAGTTCGATCCGATATAGAGAACATTAATGCAGTAGGCAGCAGTAAGAGAGCGTTTGACACCGAAAAACTGGAAAGCCAAAGGCGTGCCAATAATGGTGAATATAGCTGTAGTGGAGTAAAGAGCCGTAGCAGATGTGACTCCTAAATATAAAGCATCGAAACGACATTGATAGAATATGTTACTGGAAAAAATTGTCAGACAATACAAAGTTACGTGTATGACATTGGAGCATTCACAGCAGCGCAAATCTAATACCTAAAAGAAAATATTTTCGAGTAGAGTGTTTGAGTGGGGAAACTATATATATTCGTGGTTTACAATCTGCATTACAGGCAACAAAAATTTAAAAATTGGGATTTAACCAAACTTGCAGATGCAGGTCTATAGCGATCACAATCCTGCTGTAAAAAGCTACTGCGTTTTTGTGTATTATAGGCTGTGGTTGTTGTGTTCGAAAATGTAATTGCTACTATTTGCAACAAAATACTCAAGAACCTCTGACATACCAACACCGTTAACGATGTTCACACTTGACTGCAAAGTGAACAGGGAGTTGAACGAACCCATGATTAGAACAACGCCAACCATAAACAACCCGAACTTGAGCTTCACATTCCTTTTCTCCCGTCTGTACATCGGTTGCGCTGGTTGACTTTCCATGGTTGACTTTTCGTTTGTGAAAAAGCTTACAAACTAAATATAATATTGTGTATAAGCTGCATACAGATGGCCACTGTTTCGACCTGGCCGTCCGTATGCAGCTTATACACAATTCATATTATTGGCTCCACATTGCTTAAATATAATATACCTTTCTTTGGCGAGGTTTTGAGTTGTATTGATATCACAGACACTAAAGAACAAATATTTCAGTCACATTTCTGTTGCTACGATTGCATCGAAAGCAATTCTGCATGTGATGAAAAACATTACAAATATTATTTCCCAACACAAATTACTCCTTGCCAAACTTGTTGCCTCACTCTAACTTCGCCATTGAAGCTCACAGACCCAAAACTGCAAATTCATGGGAATCGTCTACCATGACCAAATACGCACTGAACGGTTTACCAAGCACTTTTGCATTCAATAGTATATTATAATATCGGATGCAAAGTAAGAAGTAATTTACAAACAGGCGAACATTCCTGTTCGATTACATCTGATTGTTTTAGGAATTTAAGAATAACACACTCAACATGATGCCTGTGACGAACAAAACCAACGGTATATACCGTATATGATTTCTATGCACTTGCTTGGTTCATTTATGCATGCAAAACTTGTGTCGTGTTTTGACGCGTCAGCTTGCAACGTTGGTAAGCGCATCAATTTTAATCTAATTAATTTGTCAAATCATTCGCCGGAATAAGAATAGAGCAGCCAGGAATAAGATTGAGGCTACTTGGAATGTTGCGACCTATTATGTCAAATATGAGTCTCGATCGGGTCTTAACAATATTATTTATGATTGATGGAAATCCTATTTGAATAGCGCATTTGACATTAGATCGCACGTGAGTTCTAATTGTTGTGTTTTCCTAACCTGACTTTAATTAACTCTCGATGCAAACACAACACCAATATTTATTTACCACGAACAATTTTGGATACGAAATTAACATGCGCAATTATACCAACGCCAAACTGAGTGAATTTACGCCCAAACGTCCAGACAGAATTGAACAAAACCGAATCACAAAATAGTAACTATTAACTCACTGCAAACCACGCACACCCATTATATGAAGCGAGAATACAAAAGACCAACGGTCAGCGGACAGTTTAACAAAGACAGGTCGTTTGAAAGACGATACAGGACAGTCACACAAGAAAAACGTCTAGCGTCTCCAAGCGCCTAACGTCTCTACGCTACCAAACCAAACACTTCAAAATGGCCAATGAAATCGCTTGACAACGCAACAGTTGCTTGGAAACTACACATGTCTTAACATTAATATGACACCAAAACAGTTGAGAAACAGTTGGAAAGGACACATAGGACACAAATCACGTGAATACACAACCGTTGCTAACGCTACAGTTTGAAATGAACACGCCTGGCAAGACGACCCTACTTATGACTTTACCCAAACCAAATGATGAGAAATCCCGAACAATGACATACTGGCCATGCAACCTACTTCCATAAATGCACATTGGTATGTAACGTAAAATTACGTCACATGGAATAAGATCAGATACATAAATTTTCCAATGTTTAGGGTTTTGTTTGCGCTAAGGAGGGATGCATCAGACAAGCACTTTACAGCAATGCCTTTCCTGTCATCAGAAACTCATTTTGACGTGATATAGAAATTCTCCACCAATACAGAAAGGAGTTAATTTGTACACTTTTTTAAAGTCCTAATGTTAAATTAACCTAATAAGGTTCACAGGCTTCGCAGCCAAGGCATTGCAGCGAAGCTGATTCAGCCACATTTCCCGACAAATCGTAGTGAGATTTGAATAATCAAACTCCCGGTGAGGTTTGAACTCACGACCAGGCTAAACGCTCTTAACAACTGAGCTAGAGGAGCTCAGTGGTCTCACGGGGGTATATTGTGGCCAAAGTACACCGGTGCGCAAGCGCACAACTTGCAAGGCCATCTTTGCATACTTTGGGGATCTTCACCACCGTTATCAGACATAGCAAGGCAGGACTGCGCAGGCCCTTTATATTTGGCGATCCTGCCTTGCTATGAGAAAGCATGGTAATACTTCTGCGTTAACCTAATAACTCTAACATTTTAGTTTCCACAATGATTACATCCATCTCTTTTCGCAGATATCATTTCGCCTATTTTTGTTATCTTTCGCGCAACTAGGTTACACTTAGGCTATATTGGCCTTTTTATGTAAAACAATTCTGTTTTCATAAACGGTGTTTATTGACAAACTCCAGGAAGAATTATACATACAAAATTTACGTCACGCATGCAATCGAAAAGGCATTCTGCACAGAAACTGTGCTGCACGATAAAAACTCGTAAAGTGCAAAATAAATTAGGAAGTGTACAAGTGACTTGCAAAATACAACGTGAGAAAAGCGTGCTCTACTGCAACTTGCCATATTAGCTCAAAGTTTTGCGTACAAAAGTATTTTGTAGTTAATAGCAGCTTCCGTTTCGTTTTCCAGTTCATTCGGGAAAACCTTCACGTCCAATCCAGCTGGCTGGAAATCCTTGTATTTCACCGACTTCACCCTTATGTAACCATTTGAATTGAAAAGGCGGCGGGCGTTGCGGGAAGTGCAGGATGCCACGATAAAATTGTGCTTCCGCTGGAACAAAAGCTTCTCTAATTCGTTGAGAAGTCGCCGAGCAAGACCCATATTTCCGTATTCTGGCCTAACACCCATGGGACCCAAATGAACGTACGACTTGGGATTCAAGCAGCGACAAAAATCTTCCTGCACCTCGTCGTAAAACTTCAATATCCCCACGATTTGTTCGGTCGGGTTGACACCGAGATCCTTTAAAAGTGGCACCGATTTAACTTCAGGGACATATTCGTGGTTCACCCGGCTCATTAACAATCCCACAAGGCGGCCGTCTTTGTCGAAGTAGCCAACTGCCGTTTTCTCTTTCAAAGACTTCTTGATGCGAATGTAATGGTAAGGCAAAAATTCCCTGTTGGATATGCCCGCAAGTTTGTGTACTATCTCTATGTTAATGTAACATTGCTCGACGAAGCGCACAACCTCCTCATAATCTTCCTCCTTCAAATGCTTTAACGTCAGGTTTTCCATTGCAAAATATGAAGCTTTGATTCCTGCAAAATCCTTCCAAGTATTGCGATGAATAGTTGGCACCACTGTGGTCGTCCCTTTCTTTTATGCCCATTTCGAACATGTGTTGAAAAAGGTTAGGAAAACTTGAAGAAGTCTCTCCGCACGATGGGGTTCGTCAAGTTGCGGAAAATAGAGTAACAAAGATTTGTAACTCATTCCTAACTTTGCAACATTATTTTGATGAGGTTGCACGTTTCCTGTTTAACTTCTGCATCAATAATTTGTGTTTTATGCAAAAACGGCGATCATTGATGAAGAACGAATGTAATACGCGCAAAAACAAAACAGCGTTTAAAAAAGCTGCGATTAAACATAACATCGAAAACTTAAGCATTAATTTTAACCAATATTGAGTCAAATCCAACTCCACGATATTATCGCAATGTAAACCAAATAAAATCGATTCTTTCCATTCTTTGGTTTTATTGCATTTATGATAATAACCTGTAGCTTTTTAGAAGTTTTGTCACGTTTTACAGCAAGAAATCTAGTTGAATAAGCAGTCTCAAAGACTGGTTTTTGCTAACATAATCACACTATTAACTAAACCAAATGTTATCTATTTTTATATTTAAAATAACAAAGAATTCAAGAATTATTTGCAAATAATCGATGTGGATTCTAACGTTTACTGAATAAAGGATCGGAACCAAAAGCCTCCCCTTTCAAAAAGGAAGCAATCACAAAAAGCACTTGCTTTGCAAACAGGGCAAGCCTGGTTTGTCAAGCAAACCAAATCCAAAAAACTTTTTTGCAAACCAGGCTGATCTTGTATCTATAGCAAGTCCTCTTGGTGTATGTGATCGATATGGAATTTGGCTGGTCCCCTAACCCTGTGGTGTCAACAATTTATTTTACTACTTTCACGCCCCCCACTTTTTCCGATTCTTAACGCGCGACTGAGTTGCAAAATAAGGAAGCCTTCCCTTTGTTTTCCGCGACAAACACGCTGTCGAATTTCGACGAACGGTCAAAATATACCCTGTAAAAGCGCTGAGCTCCTGTAGCTCAGTTGATAGAACGTTGGGCCTAGTTAGCCCAGGGTCGCGAGATTAAATATCTCCGGGAGCTTGATTTTTCAGGCTCCGACTTGTCAGAAAAAAGTGGCTGATCCAGCTAAGTTGCAATGTCCGGGTTGCGAAGTCTGTAAACCTAATGATAACCCAAGTTAATTTAGGATAGCATTTATGGCTACGAGTATGTTCTATTTTGCAAAAAGTAAAATGGGATGGGGTCACTTTCCGATTCTTAACGCGCCACTGAATAACAAGGAAGCCTTCCCTTCATTTTCACTATTCCTCACAACAGACAAACAACACGGCCGAGTTCTGCGAACGCTTGACAAAAATCCCAAGGTTCGTCACTACTTTCCAACCGGACAGAACAAGGTCAATAATACTATGAAAGGTAAACGAGACAATCTATTGGGACGGGATTCCTTTATACTAATGTGACGAACCTCTGGTAGCTATGGCTGCGTAAAATGATTTTAACTATAAAATGATTCAAAGAGTGCATGTAAAATTGTAACTACCTTCGTGCTAACGTGAAGAACCTCTGTATCTATTGCTAATGAAAAAAACTTGTAATAAAATTGGAGTAGCTGATCACTCTGCTACGTATTGTTGGGGAATGTGAGTAACTAGAATATTAGCAAAGTATGAACAAATTCTTGTGCATTGCCTGCTTGAATATCAGTGTTTTCGGGTTCCAAGGTCCTGATTGGGGCGGATGGAAATGTAGACACAGAATTCCAAGTACGAAAATTAAGCAAAAGGTTAGCTGTCTATACAGTAGCCGCTCAAAAATTACTTTCTACTGGACAAAGTAATTTCCGAGGCCTGAGAGTAAATAGATCCTTCAACTGAAAGGTCCACTTAGTGTCGCTGACCCCTGCCCAACGGTGCCGTCGGTTCTGTGATCATTTCCTTCTTTCAGCAAATGCAACAGTGAATGGTAAAATATACAGGTGTGCCATGTTCAAAGATTTTCGACAGTCAACCATTGACAGCTTACGTCGCCGCAATCACTATTTTTATGCAATAAGGGCAACATATTTAAAGGAATCATCTTTGCACAAACTTTAATTTTATGTGTAAAAAAATGCACAAACTTGACGTTTGTATTTCACATGGGCTTGAAATCCTGACTTTCGGTCAAGGATGGGTTGAACCCCATCTGCCCCGCATCTGACCAAGTTTTATTAAACATGCCAAAAGCTGATGTCGCACATTAGTAGTTAAATTACTTTCACGTTGCAACCAATTTTATGTCAGTGACGTCATCTGCGATAAATATTTTGAACGTAGGTTTTTATGTAAAAAAAAACAACTTACGAACGGTAATAGCTAAAAAGGAGCTTATCAGGTCCAGGTGGAGAGGCCAGTGAATAAGAGATACCATGAACCCACATTTAAAGAAAATAAATTGCAACTTGTTTCGAAAGCACACAAATCTTACACATTATGACAAGACGATTAGGTGGAAATATCCATAATATTGCTGTGCAGGTCGTGAAACTCTATCTTATACTCGTGCTGAATACGCACGGATGGGCGGTTTGAAAAACCCAAGAGTTCTGTAGAATACGAATGTCTGTAGAAATGTGTTTTTGAATATAAGGCAAAAACGATTATGTGAACTAACTGGCTTTTTCCATCCGCTTGCTGTCGCGCTGGATCCTAATTTTAAACCGACTCAGTATATTCTAGACCAGACCATTGAATACAAAGTAGCAAAACGTAAACAGTCATCCGAAAAAGCTTTATTTTCTGTTATTTTCTAGGCACAAACATGCCAAAATGAAATTCAAATTACTATTCGGAAACCAACTTGTTCCATGACAATAAAAGGATTCGATATTTTGTGTATTTGTGGTCACGTAGCAATTCCTTTTGCGCTCGATGTTTCACGACTTAGCGGTGGTCACGTGACATATAGCCAATAGACAAATAGTAATTATTTACACAGGGGGCATGTCGTGCAGACTGTTTCTCAAATTGCGATAAATGGGTGGAAAGAAGGTTTCCCTATTATCATTAGGTGCAAACCCATGTGCGTTTATATGAACAGACTCGATGAAGTATCCTCTTGTACCTGTCCTTTTTTTCCGGTCCAGAATTATCTGCACGACATGCCCCCTGGTTGAACGTGATGGTCTTGTGCACCTCGAGGCGCTATGCTTTAGACCTCGGTATCGTCCTGTTGGCGCGCATTTTCTATTAATGGAGTTCCCCCCTCCCCGCTTCTTAGCTTGTGTTGTTTCTTTCGCCTTTTTGCCTTTTTTTGCCCTTTTTTGCTTTTTGCGCGCGTGACTATTTATCGCCGTGTGGGCGTTTTTACTTCATTATCCTGATGAAGGTTTGTTGTATAACAACCGAAACGTCGAACAAACAAGTTTTTTCTTTTGCCAGAAGAGCTTTTAATTACTAAATAGTATGCCTGGCAGCGTTAGCAACAAACCTTAACTTTACTGGCGATTGATGTTGGAAACTGCAAGTTCTTTCCCACGTTTGGGCATTAGTTCTAACCATACCTTTTCCCTATCATTTATCGCAGTGCGTTGATTCCGCAGCCATTCACGTAGAAAACACGTAATAATACCTATATCCTGAGTGATTTGTCACAATACCTGTAATTTCGATGGATGTGTGATGTTATGAGACCGTGCGCTAATTATTTAGCAATCTCATATTCCGATAAGAACGCGAATTTATTCGGACTTTTTTTTCGTTGAAGGTTTTCCTTAAATACGAATAACATAATTTTTTTTACCCGTGTATGCGATAACATTTTTTTTTCATTTTCAGCATACGGATGTGTTTTTCGGACAGCAATATTTTTCACGGTGCTCGTTGTGGCACGCACATAGTAGATATTTTAACAATTGTATTTACTGTAACATTTGACAAAAACCTAAAAAAAAATCAAAACTGAAGCAGTTTGGTGTTTTATATGAAGTTTAAGCAATAACCCAAAAGCTTGTATTGCAAAGAACTCAACAACACTTAAAAGCACTATAACTCACATAATTTTGATATCTAAGCGCTTGACGGTCTGCAGAATTCTCATAGCGATGGCTAACGCTTTGCCTTGACCTTTTCAATTCATAGTGCATTGCGTGGGAGCAGAAAGGAACCTTGTTTGCATCTTTAAGATTCAGCAACACTAAAAAGTTAAATGATGCGCATCGTGGTTCCACGGCGCTTCATTGAATAACAACCACAAAATCTCATGTAACTTTTGTGTGTAACTGAGATAGCAGCAGCAAACTCCAAAGTTTACCAAAGGGAAGTTGCACAAATGCGAAACAGCTGTGTTTTTTAATTTTTACTGCTATCTTATCACAAAAACATATTGGTATCAATTTATTATGTTCAATAGCATAGAGAAAGGTTCATGCTGCTATGACTGAAATGAAGAGTAAAAGAATCGTGCTGTTATTGTAGATATTAAACATTAATTTTGTGTTTGAAAGTACGTCAGAAGATGTTTCGTTTTTTCTTACTTTTGTGGTGTTTAAACTCTGCCAAACCTATAGTAACAAAAAACGTAGTTACAATACCGTGAATGCAAATGGTGGGGTCATTTAAACTTACTGAAGAATGCCATGTCGATAGTAAAGCAAAGTTGTAAGACCGGGCTTTTGGGCTTGGGTTCGGGTCAAAAATGTGGGATGGGGTCACTTTCCGATTCTTAACGCGCCACTGAATAACAAGGAAGCCTTCCCTTCATATTTACTCTTCCTCACAACAGACAAACAACACCGCCGAGTTCTGCGAACGCTTGACAAAAATCCTAAGGTTCGCAACTACATTCCAATCGGACAAAACAAGGTCAATAATACTATGAATGGTAAATGAGACAATCTATTGGGACGGGATTCCTTTATACTAATGTGACGAACCTGGTAGCTATTGCTGCGTAAAATGATTTTAACTATGAAATGATTCAAAGAGTGCATGGAAAACTGTAACTACCTTCGTGCTAATGTGAAGAACCTCTGCATCTATTGCTAATGAAAAAAACTTGTAATAAAATTGGAGTAGCTGATCACTTTCCTGCGTATTGTTGGGGAATGTGAGTAACCAGAATATTAGCAAAGTATGAACAAATTCTTGTGCATTGCCTGCTTGAATATCAGTGTTTTCGGGTTCCAAGGTCCTGATTGGGGCGGAGGGAACTGTAGACACAGAATTCCAAGTACGAAAATTATGCAAAAGGTTAGCTGTCTATATAGTAGCCGCTTTAAAATTACTTTCTACTGGACAAAGTAATTTCCGAGGCCTGGGAGTAAACAGATCCTTCAACTGAAAGGTCCACTTAGTGTCGGTGACCCCTGCCCAACGGTGCCGTCGGTTCTGTGATCATTTCCTTCTTTCAAATGCAACTGTGAATGGTAAAATATACAGGTGCGCCATGTTCAAAGATTTTCGACAGTCAACCATTGACAGCTTACGTCGCCGCAATCACTATTTTTATGCAATAAGGGCAACATATTTAAAGGAATCATCTTTGCACAAACTTTAATTTTATGTGTAAAAAAATGCACAAACTTGACGTTTGTATTTCACATGGGCTTGAAATCCTGACTTTCGGTCAAGGATGGCTTGAACCCCATCTGCCCCGCATCTGACCAAGTTTTATTAAACATGCCAAAAGCTGACGTCGCACATTAGTGGTTAAATTACTTTCACGTTGCAACCAATTTTATGTCAGTGACGCCATCTGCGATAAATATTTTGAACGCAGGTTTTATGTAAAAAAAAACAACTTACGAACGATAATAGCTAAAAAGAACCCAAGAGTTCTTTAGAATACGAATTTCTGTAGAAATGTGTTTTTGAATATAAAGCAAATACGATTATGTGAACTAACTGGCTTTTTCCATCCGCTTGATGTCGCGCTAGATCCTACTTTAAAACCGACGCAGCCATGTGAAATGGTATCGGTAACACCTTCGTCACGGTATCATCGGTTCTTTGAATTGAAAGGTTCAGTTGGGTTAGTGATCCCAAATATGTTCATACCAGATTTATATGAAGAAATGAATAGAAATAATGTGGAAAAATTCACTGCGTAGAAAAGTTTGCTTGAACAATGTGATTGTACGCTCCGACGCTGCAACACTCTTCAAAATCACTGTAAAAACCGGTATATTTTTGTGTACACTCGAAGCAAAGCACCAATTGTAGTTTCATTCCAGTAATATATTTTAGACCAGACTATTGCATACAAAGTAGCAAAATCTAAACAGTCAACCGAAAAAGCTCCGAAAAGTTATTTTCTAGGTACAAACATGCCAAAATGAAATTCAAATTACTATTCGGCAACCAACTTGTTCCATGACAATAAAAGGATTCGATATGGTCTTGTGACATATCGCCAATAGACAAATATTAATGATTTACACACCAGTTAATTGGTTTGGGCCGATGAGCTACTTGAGGGCGCTATGGCTAGTAACCATGCCCAGACAGCTTTAATGATCATTTAAACAACATGCTTTTTATTGCAGCCAAGCCGGAGCGAGATCTGAAACTTCACCGGGAGCTTAATTTCTCTCTCTCCTCTACTTGTCGGGAAATGTGGCTGATCCAGCTTGGCTGCAATGCCTTGGCCGCTAGACCTGTGAACCTCATGTTCTGTATTCGTTTGTCATAAAGTTCAAGAGCACGTAGTAAAGCAATAAAGAGTTGAAAATATCATGTGCTTGCTTGGAGCTGGGTTGATCAAAATTTAACTTTTGTAGTGAATTGCATTTTTTAGTAAATTTAATCGCACCCTCGCTATTGTGCACAATCGCAAAGTTAAGTATTTGCCTGAGCATTCCATTATGTCCCCCGAAGGACATTTATATGCCCACAGCTGCATAAAGTTCTGCAATCAATAAAAATTTGACTGAGCGGAATGCTGGTCTTGTTGTATTGAGTCTTGACACTTTGACATTCTTTAATGCCGGAAGACAGAAAGCAGATAGATGATACATATTGAAAGAGTCGCCTTGTCAAAGAAAAAGGCACGCAGGGAGCTGTTTATAATCAGCTGATCCAAAGTATCTAGGGTGAATCGTAAATGTCTGGAGGTTATACCTATAAATGTTGTATGATTTGTAGACTTAGATTTTCATCGATTTATTGTTTTTAAACTCTGCAACACCTGGAGAAACAAATTTAAATTTTATTTTTAAGGTTAGAAGTTATATGGCAGTAAAACACAGCTTACTGAATGCTGCCATGCTGAATACCAACAAAATGAACTGGAAATAGATCTTGTATTTTACGCAAACTGCCGTGCTCCAACCAGATTGAAATGCATATCCCATCATCACAAACAGAGACCAAACCACCATAGCTTTCTCCTGATTGTGAGGGAAGAAGGCAGCGTGGGCAGCTGTTAAATGTGATAGATTTCCATGATTACCGTAGAGATTTGCAATGCATAAATAAGTGTTACGTTTCTGTTTTAGATAACACCAATTGAAATATGTACAACAACGCTTTTAGATCATATATGATGTTGGTAATAGTCGACCCACGTATACTGCAGACACAGTATTAAAATTTCCTGTCCATTTGTTAATTTTATTCGAATGATGACAGTCAACGTATCTGTTATCATCAGATGCACTGTAATTAACATCACCGATTGCGCACAAAAATAATTTAAATAAAAAGCACTGATGTACTATACCTGCACTAAGGGGTGCTCGAATTCCGTTTGTAATGCCCATCATACCGAACAAGCCGTAAACAATCCACTTGGAGGATTCAGTTGCGCTCCACAACAAAATGGTTAAACATGTTCCCACTTCCAACAGCGTGCATACCAAAAGTGGGTACTGCAATCCATATTTTCCTGATATTTTCCCAACAAGAAATGCAACGGAGGCGTCAACGACACTAAAGGCCATCATGCACAATGACACCTTATTTAAATAAGTGTCGTTGTAATATGTAGCAACCTGGCAATTACTTTAAATTAACCGTGTGCGCAAATTCAATTTGTGACACGACTTCTTTTGTATGTTAAGGATAAATATGCAAGCACAACAAGCAATACCTGGTCAACACCAAGAATGCAAGAGGATAGGGATCTCGGCATTTCGATGAAAATGAACGCTTGCATTATACCAACAGAAAGCGATGTGGGAATTATGAGAAGTTGTTTGGTTTTCATCATCTGGGCAAATGTACTTTGCAGTGAATGTAGAGCAAGGCGAAACCAACCCTGGAAATAAGGAAATTACATCCATACAATTCAAAAGAAATATCTGTGCATAATATCTAATATGCAGGGCCTGCGCAGTGGGGCGATCCCGCCTTGCTATGCGTAAGCATGGCATTACTTCTGCGTTATCTAATACACAAAATTTTAATTAAATAGTCTGTTCTTCTGGCAAAATAAAAACGTAACTTTTTTAACCGACGTTTCGTTTTCTTGGTGTCGGTTGTATGCTGTACCTGTATCATTACCCTGAGGAAGCCTTGTTGGATAACAGGCGAAACGTCGGTTAATAAAGTTACGTTTTTATTGTGCCAGAAGAACAGACTATTAAATTACAATATGCCTGGCAGCAACAGAAACATAAAACGAAATTTTGCTTTAAATTACAAACACACATTGGATACAAGGTTCTTAGAAGCAGCAGTTTATGTAAGATTACTTGACACTCTCTGCAAAAAGCAAAATCATTTCTTTGACTTTCGATGTGTTTGGAAGATCGAAGTTCATGTTGAATGTGAGGAGGGTTTTCATTCGATGCATCATCACCTGTGTTCGGAGTCTTAAAGGAGATTTCCGGAGGATTCGTGATCAAATAATGTATCTCATTGTCAAAATCGTTTACAGAATCGCCGTTTACATGCGCTTTGATTTCGCTTTCCACTTTTACGTCAGGATCCAAACTTAACGGCTTTTCCACGAAATATCCTTGAATAGTTATAGCGATCAAAACCAGTCCCATAAAAACGCCGAACATGATGTAAAGTGTGGTTTGAGGGGGGACGTACTGCACCAGATTTTGTTGCGTCACATTCGGGTCTTGACAGTCGTTGGCTCCGCAAAACGAGAAGTCCCGTTTATGAGTAGTTTTGTTCGGGTTGGTTAAATTTGTAGGGAGCATTAGAGGGGATCCCCCAACATAGAGAATGCAATACGTCACAAGGTAGCACATTATCTGCAAAAAGAAAGTTCCTTGCAACAAGATCTTTAATAATTTAAGGTTACATTCTCAACATGACATTTCAAGCCACAATATAGCCTACTTACTGACGATGTGAAGAAAATACATGAAAAATATCCAAGAAATTGGGTGCTGTAGAATTTCCTTTTATTTTTTCCAAACCTGGCATAACTTTGCCCGAAATGAACGCAGTAAATCATAAAGGAAGGCCACGTTAAAGCTTCAGCAATCCCCACCAGGACACCACTCACGGTCAACATGTAGATATCTGTATTTATTCAATTTAGCGTTTGTAACTTTCGTCTTTGGAAAAATTACCTTCTGCCACAATGGATCTTATTATACTTTATTTCCGTCCCTGAATAATTGGGTTTGTTTTTTTCTTGCGACACAAGAATGTCATTCAGGGCGAAAATTTTGTTAAACGTTAAACGTTAAAATTAAATATTACTTTTTAACCTCTCTGTTCCACATTATATTACATGCTTGTCAACTGTAAGTACAACGTAGTCTATAAGGTGAATAACTGAAATGTCAATAAACCTACTTGGATAGAAGTTAGAGCAGATGTAGAGAAAGTGGATACAGTAAGCAGCTGTTAGTGCCCGTTTGACACCTAGAAACTGGAAAACTACCGGAGTGCCTATGACGACGAATATTGATGTGGTGGAGTAAAGAGCCGTGGTTGATGTCACTCCTGATTGAGAATCAATGAAAAGGTAGTTATAAATTATTTTTTTACTCGTCATATATTAGTTTCAATTGCACACTTATATACAGATTTATTGTAGCATCACCAATCCCGCATTTAAAAAAACACATATTTTATTGCATGGATTGGGATAGCTGGACAACATATTGCAAAAAGCATACATGCCCTATCTTCGGTAACTGCATGTGTGAAATATACAGAAAGTGTTTATGTATCAAAACTAGAATTGTGGACACAAAGTTGTTCTAGTAACATTTAAAATTGAAGTTTAACTTGTGTCACGCGTGAGAAGTGTTGCCGGTTAGGTGGATTTCATGAAGTAGAAGCATTTTTTGCTGCATTTATCGGGTTAGAATCTACTATATATGTGATAAAACGCAATTAATATATGTCATAAATATCAAAACATATTTATTTCGATATATTGTACCAACGCCATTAACGATATTCACGCTTGACTGCAGAGTGAGCAAGGAGTAATACGACCCCATGGTTAGGACAACGCCAACCATGAAAAACCCGAACTTGAGCTTCACATTCCTTTTCTCCCGTCTGTACGTTGGTTGTGCTGGTTGGCTAACCATAATAATATATGCGAACCAATATCTTTGTACCTGTTTCTTTCAAGCACAGATATTCCTATTTTTTCCCTATTGCTTATTAGATGGAAAAAAACAAATTAGGTGTGAAGTTTAACATTGGCCTCCGTTTGTCTAGCTAGAGGGAAACAATTCCACGACAATTGTTAAACAAAAAACAACATATATAGATCATTAATTTAACTGCAATCCCGATTAAATAAAATTTAGTTTTTTACCCTTCCAATGAACTTCGTTGCGGAGAGGGAAGCTGGAAATTGCGCATGGCTTAGCAAGTTCTACCAAGCATGAAATCGCTAAAAATTGCGCTACGCAACGGCGAGTACGCTGCAGTGTGTAACCTTAAACCGCAATTTTATGTTAAACAAGAACAAATGTTGTCTCTATGCGAAAATATCTTATCATAAATATCTTGCTTGTACATTACGATTTTGTTGATTACAGATTAACATCACTTGACTGTCATAATGTCTCGGAACAAAAAAGCCATAGCTATCATATGCTAATCATAATGGACTGTATGTTTTGCTCATCTTTGCAGTCGCTTGCCCGCTTCAGTGGACGTGAGCACAGTAGGGTTCGAAACGTTCGCTCTGTTATGATCACATATTCTAGCTCTTCTGGCTCAAGTTTTTTGCACCTATCATATGTCTCATATGCGGTGTACTAAATTTCAGCGTCATAAATAAGTATCTTCAGAAAAAAACACCTTGTTCAAGATGCCCTCGGGCGCTAAACTTGTCGCTCGAACTCAGACGCTTCTCCAGATCAGAGCCGGCATTGCAAAGCTTTTTCTCGATGGAGCGTTCGCAACGATGGGTTTGGGCAACAACCAGCAAAGAGTTTGTAAGATCGAAATGGAATAGAAGAGCAAAATGCGTAAGAAACGTCACTCTCGGCTTTATAATAACACGGGTTTTGGAAAATGTGCAGAATTGTTGTACGTTATTTTTAAACAGTGTGGACTATTAGGTCAATAGCATGCGTGGCAAGTATACCTATGCGATTTAAATTGAGGTTTTCATTTAGTTAACTTGCAATGTTCTGTGTATATTTTCCATCTATAGCTTCAGTAAGTCCCTGAAACTTAACGTATGTCGAAATTGCAAACTATTCCCTTGTGTATTGCGACGATAGATAGATAACAAGCCCAGATAGTAATAGTGGCAACCGGCCAAAGAATCGGATTAGAATGCACTTGAAGCAAACATATGGTGTCTAAAGCTGTCTATATTCGGATTCAGTCTAATATTGAATAAACAATTCTTTCGAATCCGAATCCGAATTCAGTACATCCCTATAGTACTAGTTGTTGGTCGAACAACATCATCGTGTTGTATTTTTTTGGTTGACGATGTTTTAATTTCCCATTTGTTGCATGCGCATTCTTGCCAATAACTCCTTTCTTGTCACGGCAATATTTTCGGTGTCATTCAAATCATTTCAACGGTTTTTAAATAAGAGGATCCAAGTGTACAGTGACCCTAATATGTTTGAGAACCCCCGATCTAAGTCTAAGAGACAATGGAAAGAAGAAAACCTACCAACCACCCTAAAGTGAAACTAAACTATGCTTTATTCCGTACCCTGTGTAAAACAAGGTAGGTGTAAACCAGGGTTCGTCATCAGCACAAAAACATTTTGTGTGATTTTTGCGCTAGATCGCTGTTCGAATTCGGGTTTTTCACTGTTGTGTTCATTCCAACCGGGCACACTGAATTGTTATTGTTACCAACATATCAAAGGTCGAAGTACGGGCCATTTTATTTCGTTGAATTGTTGGTTATTTCAAACCAAAATCTTGACTACCAGTGTATGTGCATAGGTATACCTATTTCTACTTTTACTGACCCAAACGTGATTCGATTACAGAATAATCGCGCTATAACCAAACATAATTGGAATTTATTATGCAAACACTAAACGCAACCCTTAAAAATAACGCTCCTAATTCCACCGACGTGTCGTTTTGCGAAAACAACAAACCTTTCATGCAAAAGCAATGACATTAATGGAATAAATAATTCAGTGTAAATGTTTGAAAACGCAATTCTTATAGATTGCCCGACGGTCGTGGACAGGCTACATCCCTCCACATGATATAATATGTTGCAAAATAGGTGGTTTTTATAGTTGTTTAACACAGGGTTTCACAAAGTAGATTCCGCGGACCATTTGGCATATTTATTTGTTAAACCGACAAGGCAATGTGCTTTAAGTAAGGCTGTCAGCCAACGCCTAAGATAAAAAAAAATCGGTATAAGTCCGGGCAATTTATCGAATTTGTGGGTTTGGCATATAGATGAAAGCTCTTGCCTTAATTGGGAAGATCATTACAATACAATAGAACAAGATTATAGGCATGTAAACTTATACTTCCTATTTGTTTCTCACTATGTCAGCAAAACTTAGTTTGGAAATTAGTCCGGCTTGTTCAATGTTTGTGTATTTTGTAATGATTATAACCTGTATTTTATGAGCACTCTGAACCACATCACAAACGAGTTGTTGTTATTGTTGCGGAGTTAAGAACGCCCCACTCTTATTTATTTTTTCCCGTGATAAACGAACTTTCATAAAACATACTTGCCGACAGGTGCGAAGATCCGTATAAAATTATTAAGGGAAAAACCATGCAAAAAACAGATGTTCTTGTTGTTTAGAAGATATCAGTTTAGGTTTAAGAAGTGTTTAATTGTCAACAGAACACAGCAAAGACAGAATAAGGAATTATGCGACCGGGGTCAAACCCCGCGGAAACGGATATGACAAAGAAATAAATACAAAATCTGCTTATATAACTGTGAGGTCATACGAGAAGGGCTTGAGACTGCAAAACGCACACATGAACCCTTGCAGAGAGACAGACGGTGAGCGATAGATACGTTTCTTTCAAATAACTTAAAATAAATTTTATCGATAAAAACATGAAATGATTTGTCCCAACCAACCAAAAATTTGGGAAGACAAGTACCCTGCGTCACCCTCCTGGGATTTTTGGTAATGCTTGTCGTGCATCAGTTGTTTTCGCAACGCCGGTAAAAAGCACGCTTCAATTACTGTAACCAAATCGGCCGGGTTTGATCGATAGGTACCAAGATAAAAGGCGTGGACCTTTATTTGTGAATCCGTGTTTTTGCATTTTCGTCACAAAAATAAACTCTACCGTAACCTTACCTCATTTTATACTTCCGTCTCGCAACAAGCTGGGTCTACCAACTAATATCGTCGTCAATGTTACACCATAGAAGCAAAGTGAGACAGCAACGTTAAACAAAAAAATTAAATGATAAATTAACGCAACAACCATTTAATTTAAAGTTACAATGCTTTTTGCCATGCAGTTTATGTCGGCTACTGTTTGCAGTACATTTCTGCCACAGGGTGAAATGTTTTCTTGAAAGTCCCTTTTCCATGTTTCCAAACTTGGTCGTAACGAAAGTCAACATGGCACAATAAGTGATGAGATTCAAACATTTTAACAATCGGTTCTTTCAATACCGGCATGACATAATGACCTCGGGGTCGATAAATATGGATCCATTTTATGCGTAGCTAGGCTATGTGCAAGTTCTACTGCCATTGTCATCTCTTACGAGGAATTAGGCATTGAATTCTGCGTACAAGAAACGCTTACGCAACGTAACCCTAAATTCGTTACGCAACCCCTAAATGTCGTCCTCGTTTTTCTTGCGCGAAATTGCCTTTCAATTTGGCCCTAGCAGTTGGCGCATGTGGTTCTGATGACCGTTTGCTTCTTGCTGTTTACGCGGTGATGAGTATGCTGCTCAGTGAAGCGTGACGTTGCAAATAGCCTTGCTTCACCACCCTCATTCTGGCAGAATTCTGGCAGAATAATTTTGCAAATTTGCCACATTCTACAAGGTACAACAGGCATTTACTCAAAAATTGTTTTTTTTTGGATTAGAATCAAATTACAGAGATGAGCAAGCAGATCAAACCTCAAAAAACATTTAAACAACATTTTCCGCAGCTGTATCAATCAAAAAAATCGCGAATTAAAAAAATCGCCTGGTTTTGCGATTCAGCATAATGGCGGCATGCGAAAAACTAGTCTAATACAAAGAATTCTGCTCGGCGTTCTGGCAATAGGTGCCAATATTGACCAATATCAAGAGAACGGAAATTTAATTCTCTACAACATGCAATTAACAAATTTGAAATTAAGGTGCCGGATGACCTTCAAATCGCCGATTGAAGACGACCCGCTTTGAGCGAATCAGCAGCGTAATGGCGTAATGTCGGCATGCGAAAAACTTCCCTATTAAAACAATTCTGCTCGGCGTTCTGGCAATAGGTGCCAATATTGACCAATATCAAGAGAACGGAAATTTAATTCTCTACAACATGCAATTAACAAATTTGAAATTAAGGTGCCGGATGACCTTCAAATCGCCGATTGAAGACGACCCGCTTTGAGCGAATCAGCGGCGTAATGGCGTAATGTCGGCATGCGAAAAACTTCCCTATTAAAACAATTCTGCTCGGCGTTCTCGCAATAGGTGCCAATATTGACCAATATCAAGAGAACGGAAATTTAATTCTCTACAACATGCAATTAACAAATTTGAAATTAAGGTGCCGGATGACCTTCAAATCGCCGATTGAAGACGACCCGCTTTGAGCGAATCAGCAGCGTAATGGCGTAATGTCGGCATGCGAAAAACTTCCCTATTAAAACAATTCTGCTCGGCGTTCTGGCAATAGGTGCCAATATTGACCAATATCAAGAGAACGGAAATTTAATTCTCTACAACATGCAATTAACAAATTTGAAATTAAGGTGCCGGATGACCTTCAAATCGCCGATTGAAGACGACCCGCTTTGAGCGAATCAGCGGCGTAATGGCGTAATGTCGGCATGCGAAAAACTTCCTTATTAAAACAATTCTGCTTGGCGTTCTCGCAATAGGTGCCAATATTGACCAATATCATGAGAACGGAAATTTAATTCTCTACAACATGCAATTAACAAATTTGAAATTAAGGTGCCGGATGACCTTCAAATCGCCGATTGAAGACGACCCGCTTTGAGCGAATCAGCGGCGTAATGGCGTAATGTCGGCATGCGAAAAACTTCCTTATTAAAACAATTCTGCTCGGCGTTCTCGCAATAGGTGCCAATATTGACCAATATCAAGAGAACGGAAATTTAATTCTCTACAACATGCAATTAACAAATTTGAAATTAAGGTGCCGGATGACCTTCAAATCGCCGATTGAAGACGACCCGCTTTGAGCGAATCAGCAGCGTAATGGCGTAATGTCGGCATGCGAAAAACTTCCCTATTAAAACAATTCTGCTCGGCGTTCTGGCAATAGGTGCCAATATTGACCAATATCAAGAGAACGGAAATTTAATTCTCTACAACATGCAATTAACAAATTTGAAATTAAGGTGCCGGATGACCTTCAAATCGCCGATTGAAGACGACCCGCTTTGAGCGAATCAGCAGCGTAATGGCGTAATGTCGGCATGCGAAAAACTTCCCTATTAAAACAATTCTGCTCGGCGTTCTGGCAATAGGTGCCAATATTGACCAATATCAAGAGAACGGAAATTTAATTCTCTACAACATGCAATTAACAAATTTGAAATTAAGGTGCCGGATGACCTTCAAATCGCCGATTGAAGACGACCCGCTTTGAGCGAATCAGCAGCGTAATGGCGTAATGTCGGCATGCGAAAAACTTCCCTATTAAAACAATTCTGCTCGGCGTTCTGGCAATAGGTGCCAATATTGACCAATATCAAGAGAACGGAAATTTAATTCTCTACAACATGCAATTAACAAATTTGAAATTAAGGTGCCGGATGACCTTCAAATCGCCGATTGAAGACGACCCGCTTTGAGCGACTCAGCAGCGTAATGGCGTAATGTCGGCATGCGAAAAACTTTCCTATTAAAACAATTCTGCTCGGCGTTCTCGCAATAGGTGCCAATATTGACCAATATCAAGAGAACGGAAATTTAATTCTCTACAACATGCAATTAACAAATTTGAAATTAAGGTGCCGGATGACCTTCAAATCGCCCATTGAAGACGACCCGCTTTGAGCGAATCAGCAGCGTAATGGCGTAATGTCGGCATGCGAAAAACTTCCTTATTAAAACAATTCTGCCCGGCGTTCTCGCAATAGGTGCCAATATTGACCAATATCAAGAGAACGGAAATTTAATTCTCTACAACATGCAATTAACAAATTTAAAATTAAGGTGCCGGATGACCTTCAAATCGCCGATTGAAGACGACCCGCTTTGAGCGAATCAGCAGCGTAATGGCGTAATGTCGGCATGCGAAAAACTTCCCTATTAAAACAATTCTGCTCGGCGTTCTGGCAATAGGTGCCAATATTGACCAATATCAAGAGAACGGAAATTTAATTCTCTACAACATGCAATTAACAAATTTGAAATTAAGGTGCCGGATGACCTTCAAATCGCCGATTGAAGACGACCCGCTTTGAGCGAATCAGCAGCGTAATGGCGTAATGTCGGCATGCGAAAAACTTCCCTATTAAAACAATTCTGCTCGGCGTTCTGGCAATAGGTGCCAATATTGACCAATATCAAGAGAACGGAAATTTAATTCTCTACAACATGCAATTAACAAATTTGAAATTAAGGTGCCGGATGACCTTCAAATCGCCGATTGAAGACGACCCGCTTTGAGCGAATCAGCAGCGTAATGGCGTAATGTCGGCATGCGAAAAACTTCCCTATTAAAACAATTCTGCTCGGCGTTTTCGCAATAGGTGCCAATATTGACCAATATCAAGAGAACGGAAATTTAATTCTCTACAACATGCAATTAACAAATTTGAAATTAAGGTGCCGGATGACCTTCAAATCGCCGATTGAAGACGACCCGCTTTAAGCGAATCAGCAGCGTAATGGCGTAATGTCGGCATGCGAAAAACTTCCCTATTAAAACAATTCTGCTCGGCGTTCTCGCAATAGGTGCCAATATTGACCAATATCAAGAGAACGGAAATTTAATTCTCTACAACATGCAATTAACAAATTTGAAATTAAGGTGCCGGATGACCTTCAAATCGCCGATTGAAGACGACCCGCTTTGAGCGAATCAGCAGCGTAATGGCGTAATGTCGGCATGCGAAAAACTTCCCTATTAAAACAATTCTGCTCGGCGTTCTCGCAATAGGTGCCAATATTGACCAATATCAAGAGAACAGAAATTTAATTCTCTACAACATGCAATTAACAAATTTGAAATTAAGGTGCCGGATGACCTTCAAATCGCCGATTGAAGACGACCCGCTTTGAGCGAATCAGCAGCGTAATGGCGTAATGTCGGCATGCGAAAAACTTCCCTATTAAAACAATTCTGCTCGGCGTTCTGGCAATAGGTGCCAATATTGACCAATATCAAGAGAACGGAAATTTAATTCTCTACAACATGCAATTAACAAATTTGAAATTAAGGTGCCGGATGACCTTCAAATCGCCGATTGAAGACGACCCGCTTTGAGCGAATCAGCAGCGTAATGGCGTAATGTCGGCATGCGAAAAACTTCCCTATTAAAACAATTCTGCTCGGCGTTCTGGCAATAGGTGCCAATATTGACCAATATCAAGAGAACGGAAATTTAATTCTCTACAACATGCAATTAACAAATTTGAAATTAAGGTGCCGGATGACCTTCAAATCGCCGATTGAAGACGACCCGCTTTGAGCGAATCAGCAGCGTAATGGCGTAATGTCGGCATGCGAAAAACTTCCCTATTAAAACAATTCTGCTCGGCGTTTTCGAAATAGGTGCCAATATTGACCAATATCAAGAGAACGGAAATTTAATTCTCTACAACATGCAATTAACAAATTTGAAATTAAGGTGCCGGATGACCTTCAAATCGCCGATTGAAGACGACCCGCTTTAAGCGAATCAGCAGCGTAATGGCGTAATGTCGGCATGCGAAAAACTTCCCTATTAAAACAATTCTGCTCGGCGTTCTCGCAATAGGTGCCAATATTGACCAATATCAAGAGAACGGAAATTTAATTCTCTACAACATGCAATTAACAAATTTGAAATTAAGGTGCCGGATGACCTTCAAATCGCCGATTGAAGACGACCCGCTTTGAGCGAATCAGCAGCGTAATGGCGTAATGTCGGCATGCGAAAAACTTCCCTATTAAAACAATTCTGCTCGGCGTTCTCGCAATAGGTGCCAATATTGACCAATATCAAGAGAACGGAAATTTAATTCTCTACAACATGCAATTAACAAATTTGAAATTAAGGTGCCGGATGACCTTCAAATCGCCGATTGAAGACGACCCGCTTTGAGCGAATCAGCAGCGTAATGGCGTAATGTCGGCATGCGAAAAACTTCCCTATTAAAACAATTCTGCTCGGCGTTCTCGCAATAGGTGCCAATATTGACCAATATCAAGAGAACGGAAATTTAATTCTCTACAACATGCAATTAACAAATTTGAAATTAAGGTGCCGGATGACCTTCAAATCGCCGATTGAAGACGACCCGCTTTAAGCGAATCAGCAGCGTAATGGCGTAATGTCGGCATGCGAAAAACTTCCCTATTAAAACAATTCTGCTCGGCGTTGTGGCAATAGGTGCCAATATTGACCAATATCATGAGAACGGAAATTTAATTCTCTACAACATGCAATTAACAAATTTGAAATTAAGGTACCGGATGACCTTCAAATCGCCGATTGAAGACGACCCGCTTTGAGCGAATCAGCAGCGTAATGGCGTAATGTCGGCATGCGAAAAACTTCCCTATTAAAACCATTCTGCTCGGCGTTGTGGCAATAGGTGCCAATATTGACCAATATCATGAGAACGGAAATTTAATTCTCTACAACATGCAATTAACAAATTTGAAATTAAGGTACCGGATGACCTTCAAATCGCCGATTGAAGACGACCCGCTTTGAGCGAATCAGCAGCGTAATGGCGTAATGTCGGCATGCGAAAAACTTCCCTATTAAAACAATTCTGCTCGGCGTTCTCGCAATAGGTGCCAATATTGACCAATATCAAGAGAACGGAAATTTAATTCTCTACAACATGCAATTAACAAATTTGAAATTAAGGTGCCGGATGACCTTCAAATCGCCGATTGAAGACGACCCGCTTTGAGCGAATCAGCAGCGTAATGGCGTAATGTCGGCATGCGAAAAACTTCCCTATTAAAACAATTCTGCTCGGCGTTGTGGCAATAGGTGCCAATATTGACCAATATCATGAGAACGGAAATTTAATTCTCTACAACATGCAATTAACAAATTTGAAATTAAGGTACCGGATGACCTTCAAATCGCCGATTGAAGACGACCCGCTTTGAGCGAATCAGCAGCGTAATGGCGTAATGTCGGCATGCGAAAAACTTCCCTATTAAAACCATTCTGCTCGGCGTTGTGGCAATAGGTGCCAATATTGACCAATATCATGAGAACGGAAATTTAATTCTCTACAACATGCAATTAACAAATTTGAAATTAAGGTACCGGATGACCTTCAAATCGCCGATTGAAGACGACCCGCTTTGAGCGAATCAGCAGCGTAATGGCGTAATGTCGGCATGCGAAAAACTTCCCTATTAAAACAATTCTGCTCGGCGTTCTCGCAATAGGTGCCAATATTGACCAATATCGGGAGAACGGAAATTTAATTCTCTACAACATGCAATTAACAAATTTGAAATTAAGGTGCCGGATGACCTTCAAATCGCCGATTGAAGACGACCCGCTTTGAGCGAATCAGCAGCGTAATGGCGTAATGTCGGCATGCGAAAAACTTCCCTACTAAAACAATTCTGCTCGGCGTTCTGGCAATAGGTGCCAATATTGACCAATATCAAGAGAACGGAAATTTAATTCTCTACAACATGCAATTAACAAATTTGAAATTAAGGTGCCGGATGACTTTCAAATCGCCGATTGAAGACGACCCGCTTTGAGCGAATCAGCAGCGTAATGGCGTAATGTCGGCATGCGAAAAACTTCCCTATTAAAACAATTCTGCTCGGCGTTCTCGCAATAGGTGCCAATATTGACCAATATCAAGAGAACGGAAATTTAATTCTCTACAACATGCAATTAACAAATTTGAAATTAAGGTGCCGGATGACCTTCAAATCGCCGATTGAAGACGACCCGCTTTGAGCGAATCAGCAGCGTAATGGCGTAATGTCGGCATGCGAAAAACTTCCCTATTAAAACAATTCTGCTCGGCGTTCTGGCAATAGGTGCCAATATTGACCAATATCAAGAGAACGGAAATTTAATTCTCTACAACATGCAATTAACAAATTTGAAATTAAGGTGCCGGATGACCTTCAAATCGCCGATTGAAGACGACCCGCTTTGAGCGAATCAGCAGCGTAATGGCGTAATGTCGGCATGCGAAAAACTTCCCTATTAAAACAATTCTGCTCGGCGTTCTCGCAATAGGTGCCAATATTGACCAATATCAAGAGAACGGAAATTTAATTCTCTACAACATGCAATTAACAAATTTGAAATTAAGGTGCCGGATGACCTTCAAATCGCCGATTGAAGACGACCCGCTTTGAGCGAATCAGCAGCGTAATGGCGTAATGTCGGCATGCGAAAAACTTCCCTATTAAAACAATTCTGCTCGGCGTTCTCGCAATAGGTGCCAATATTGACCATTATCAAGAGAACGGAAATTTAATTCTCTACAACATGCAATTAACAAATTTGAAATTAAGGTGCCGGATGACCTTCAAATCGCCGATTGAAGACGACCCGCTTTGAGCGAATCAGCAGCGTAATGGCGTAATGTCGGCATGCGAAAAACTTCCCTATTAAAACAATTCTGCTCGGCGTTCTCGCAATAGGTGCCAATATTGACCAATATCAAGAGAACGGAAATTTAATTCTCTACAACATGCAATTAACAAATTTGAAATTAAGGTGCCGGATGACCTTCAAATCGCCGATTGAAGACGACCCGCTTTGAGCGAATCAGCAGCGTAATGGCGTAATGTCGGCATGCGAAAAACTTCCCTACTAAAACAATTCTGCTCGGCGTTCTGGCAATAGGTGCCAATATTGACCAATATCAAGAGAACGGAAATTTAATTCTCTACAACATGCAATTAACAAATTTGAAATTAAGGTGCCGGATGACCTTCAAATCGCCGATTGAAGACGACCCGCTTTGAGCGAATCAGCAGCGTAATGGCGTAATGTCGGCATGCGAAAAACTTCCCTATTAAAACAATTCTGCTCGGCGTTCTCGCAATAGGTGCCAATATTGACTAATATCAAGAGAACGGAAATTTAATTCTCTACAACATGCAATTAACAAATTTGAAATTAAGGTGCCGGATGACCTTCAAATCGCCGATTGAAGACGACCCGCTTTGAGCGAATCAGCAGCGTAATGGCGTAATGTCGGCATGCGAAAAACTTCCCTATTAAAACAATTCTGCTCGGCGTTCTCGCAATAGGTGCCAATATTGACCAATATCAAGAGAACGGAAATTTAATTCTCTACAACATGCAATTAACAAATTTGAAATTAAGGTGCCGGATGACCTTCAAATCGCCGATTGAAGACGACCCGCTTTGAGCGAATCAGCAGCGTAATGGCGTAATGTCGGCATGCGAAAAACTTCCCTACTAAAACAATTCTGCTCGGCGTTCTGGCAATAGGTGCCAATATTGACCAATATCAAGAGAACGGAAATTTAATTCTCTACAACATGCAATTAACAAATTTGAAATTAAGGTGCCGGATGACCTTCAAATCGCCGATTGAAGACGACCCGCTTTGAGCGAATCAGCAGCGTAATGGCGTAATGTCGGCATGCGAAAAACTTCCCTATTAAAACAATTCTGCTCGGCGTTCTCGCAATAGGTGCCAATATTGACCAATATCAAGAGAACGGAAATTTAATTCTCTACAACATGCAATTAACAAATTTGAAATTAAGGTGCCGGATGACCTTCAAATCGCCGATTGAAGACGACCCGCTTTGAGCGAATCAGCAGCGTAATGGCGTAATGTCGGCATGCGAAAAACTTCCCTATTAAAACAATTCTGCTCGGCGTTCTCGCAATAGGTGCCAATATTGACCATTATCAAGAGAACGGAAATTTAATTCTCTACAACATGCAATTAACAAATTTGAAATTAAGGTGCCGGATGACCTTCAAATCGCCGATTGAAGACGACCCGCTTTGAGCGAATCAGCAGCGTAATGGCGTAATGTCGGCATGCGAAAAACTTCCCTATTAAAACAATTCTGCTCGGCGTTCTCGCAATAGGTGCCAATATTGACTAATATCAAGAGAACGGAAATTTAATTCTCTACAACATGCAATTAACAAATTTGAAATTAAGGTGCCGGATGACCTTCAAATCGCCGATTGAAGACGACCCGCTTTGAGCGAATCAGCAGCGTAATGGCGTAATGTCGGCATGCGAAAAACTTCCCTATTAAAACAATTCTGCTCGGCGTTCTCGCAATAGGTGCCAATATTGACCATTATCAAGAGAACGGAAATTTAATTCTCTACAACATGCAATTAACAAATTTGAAATTAAGGTGCCGGATGACCTTCAAATCGCCGATTGAAGACGACCCGCTTTGAGCGAATCAGCAGCGTAATGGCGTAATGTCGGCATGCGAAAAACTTCCCTATTAAAACAATTCTGCTCGGCGTTCTCGCAATAGGTGCCAATATTGACTAATATCAAGAGAACGGAAATTTAATTCTCTACAACATGCAATTAACAAATTTGAAATTAAGGTGCCGGATGACCTTCAAATCGCCGATTGAAGACGACCCGCTTTGAGCGAATCAGCAGCGTAATGGCGTAATGTCGGCATGCGAAAAACTTCCCTATTAAAACAATTCTGCTCGGCGTTCTCGCAATAGGTGCCAATATTGACCAATATCAAGAGAACGGAAATTTAATTCTCTACAACATGCAATTAACAAATTTGAAATTAAGGTGCCGGATGACCTTCAAATCGCCGATTGAAGACGACCCGCTTTGAGCGAATCAGCAGCGTAATGGCGTAATGCCGGCATGCGAAAAACTTCCCTATTAAAACAATTCTGCTCGGCGTTCTCGCAATAGGTGCCAATATTGACCATTATCAAGAGAACGGAAATTTAATTCTCTACAACATGCAATTAACAAATTTGAAATTAAGGTGCCGGATGACCTTCAAATCGCCGATTGAAGACGACCCGCTTTGAGCGAATCAGCAGCGTAATGGCGTAATGTCGGCATGCGAAAAACTTCCCTATTAAAACAATTCTGCTCGGCGTTCTCGCAATAGGTGCCAATATTGACCAATATCAAGAGAACGGAAATTTAATTCTCTACAACATGCAATTAACAAATTTGAAATTAAGGTGCCGGATGACCTTCAAATCGCCGATTGAAGACGACCCGCTTTGAGCGAATCAGCAGCGTAATGGCGTAATGTCGGCATGCGAAAAACTTCCCTACTAAAACAATTCTGCTCGGCGTTCTGGCAATAGGTGCCAATATTGACCAATATCAAGAGAACGGAAATTTAATTCTCTACAACATGCAATTAACAAATTTGAAATTAAGGTGCCGGATGACCTTCAAATCGCCGATTGAAGACGACCCGCTTTGAGCGAATCAGCAGCGTAATGGCGTAATGTCGGCATGCGAAAAACTTCCCTATTAAAACAATTCTGCTCGGCGTTCTCGCAATAGGTGCCAATATTGACTAATATCAAGAGAACGGAAATTTAATTCTCTACAACATGCAATTAACAAATTTGAAATTAAGGTGCCGGATGACCTTCAAATCGCCGATTGAAGACGACCCGCTTTGAGCGAATCAGCAGCGTAATGGCGTAATGTCGGCATGCGAAAAACTTCCCTATTAAAACAATTCTGCTCGGCGTTCTCGCAATAGGTGCCAATATTGACCAATATCAAGAGAACGGAAATTTAATTCTCTACAACATGCAATTAACAAATTTGAAATTAAGGTGCCGGATGACCTTCAAATCGCCGATTGAAGACGACCCGCTTTGAGCGAATCAGCAGCGTAATGGCGTAATGTCGGCATGCGAAAAACTTCCCTACTAAAACAATTCTGCTCGGCGTTCTGGCAATAGGTGCCAATATTGACCAATATCAAGAGAACGGAAATTTAATTCTCTACAACATGCAATTAACAAATTTGAAATTAAGGTGCCGGATGACCTTCAAATCGCCGATTGAAGACGACCCGCTTTGAGCGAATCAGCAGCGTAATGGCGTAATGTCGGCATGCGAAAAACTTCCCTATTAAAACAATTCTGCTCGGCGTTCTCGCAATAGGTGCCAATATTGACCAATATCAAGAGAACGGAAATTTAATTCTCTACAACATGCAATTAACAAATTTGAAATTAAGGTGCCGGATGACCTTCAAATCGCCGATTGAAGACGACCCGCTTTGAGCGAATCAGCAGCGTAATGGCGTAATGTCGGCATGCGAAAAACTTCCCTATTAAAACAATTCTGCTCGGCGTTCTCGCAATAGGTGCCAATATTGACCATTATCAAGAGAACGGAAATTTAATTCTCTACAACATGCAATTAACAAATTTGAAATTAAGGTGCCGGATGACCTTCAAATCGCCGATTGAAGACGACCCGCTTTGAGCGAATCAGCAGCGTAATGGCGTAATGTCGGCATGCGAAAAACTTCCCTATTAAAACAATTCTGCTCGGCGTTCTCGCAATAGGTGCCAATATTGACTAATATCAAGAGAACGGAAATTTAATTCTCTACAACATGCAATTAACAAATTTGAAATTAAGGTGCCGGATGACCTTCAAATCGCCGATTGAAGACGACCCGCTTTGAGCGAATCAGCAGCGTAATGGCGTAATGTCGGCATGCGAAAAACTTCCCTATTAAAACAATTCTGCTCGGCGTTCTCGCAATAGGTGCCAATATTGACCATTATCAAGAGAACGGAAATTTAATTCTCTACAACATGCAATTAACAAATTTGAAATTAAGGTGCCGGATGACCTTCAAATCGCCGATTGAAGACGACCCGCTTTGAGCGAATCAGCAGCGTAATGGCGTAATGTCGGCATGCGAAAAACTTCCCTATTAAAACAATTCTGCTCGGCGTTCTCGCAATAGGTGCCAATATTGACTAATATCAAGAGAACGGAAATTTAATTCTCTACAACATGCAATTAACAAATTTGAAATTAAGGTGCCGGATGACCTTCAAATCGCCGATTGAAGACGACCCGCTTTGAGCGAATCAGCAGCGTAATGGCGTAATGTCGGCATGCGAAAAACTTCCCTATTAAAACAATTCTGCTCGGCGTTCTCGCAATAGGTGCCAATATTGACCAATATCAAGAGAACGGAAATTTAATTCTCTACAACATGCAATTAACAAATTTGAAATTAAGGTGCCGGATGACCTTCAAATCGCCGATTGAAGACGACCCGCTTTGAGCGAATCAGCAGCGTAATGGCGTAATGTCGGCATGCGAAAAACTTCCCTACTAAAACAATTCTGCTCGGCGTTCTGGCAATAGGTGCCAATATTGACCAATATCAAGAGAACGGAAATTTAATTCTCTACAACATGCAATTAACAAATTTGAAATTAAGGTGCCGGATGACCTTCAAATCGCCGATTGAAGACGACCCGCTTTGAGCGAATCAGCAGCGTAATGGCGTAATGTCGGCATGCGAAAAACTTCCCTATTAAAACAATTCTGCTCGGCGTTCTCGCAATAGGTGCCAATATTGACCAATATCAAGAGAACGGAAATTTAATTCTCTACAACATGCAATTAACAAATTTGAAATTAAGGTGCCGGATGACCTTCAAATCGCCGATTGAAGACGACCCGCTTTGAGCGAATCAGCAGCGTAATGGCGTAATGTCGGCATGCGAAAAACTTCCCTATTAAAACAATTCTGCTCGGCGTTCTCGCAATAGGTGCCAATATTGACCATTATCAAGAGAACGGAAATTTAATTCTCTACAACATGCAATTAACAAATTTGAAATTAAGGTGCCGGATGACCTTCAAATCGCCGATTGAAGACGACCCGCTTTGAGCGAATCAGCAGCGTAATGGCGTAATGTCGGCATGCGAAAAACTTCCCTATTAAAACAATTCTGCTCGGCGTTCTCGCAATAGGTGCCAATATTGACTAATATCAAGAGAACGGAAATTTAATTCTCTACAACATGCAATTAACAAATTTGAAATTAAGGTGCCGGATGACCTTCAAATCGCCGATTGAAGACGACCCGCTTTGAGCGAATCAGCAGCGTAATGGCGTAATGTCGGCATGCGAAAAACTTCCCTATTAAAACAATTCTGCTCGGCGTTCTCGCAATAGGTGCCAATATTGACCATTATCAAGAGAACGGAAATTTAATTCTCTACAACATGCAATTAACAAATTTGAAATTAAGGTGCCGGATGACCTTCAAATCGCCGATTGAAGACGACCCGCTTTGAGCGAATCAGCAGCGTAATGGCGTAATGTCGGCATGCGAAAAACTTCCCTATTAAAACAATTCTGCTCGGCGTTCTCGCAATAGGTGCCAATATTGACTAATATCAAGAGAACGGAAATTTAATTCTCTACAACATGCAATTAACAAATTTGAAATTAAGGTGCCGGATGACCTTCAAATCGCCGATTGAAGACGACCCGCTTTGAGCGAATCAGCAGCGTAATGGCGTAATGTCGGCATGCGAAAAACTTCCCTATTAAAACAATTCTGCTCGGCGTTCTCGCAATAGGTGCCAATATTGACCAATATCAAGAGAACGGAAATTTAATTCTCTACAACATGCAATTAACAAATTTGAAATTAAGGTGCCGGATGACCTTCAAATCGCCGATTGAAGACGACCCGCTTTGAGCGAATCAGCAGCGTAATGGCGTAATGCCGGCATGCGAAAAACTTCCCTATTAAAACAAAAAATGCACTAAAACTGCACCTAACACGCTGAAAATCGCTATACCACGTGACTTCTTGCTCATTCAACCAGAAAATTGACCCCAATGCATCACCGGTTGCCTTGTGACGAAATTGAGAATCTCTATGACGCAGGAGTACAAGACGGGCAATCCCCGCGGGCAAAACTATTTTAATAGAGTTGCTGATATGCGGTCTTTAGTCCTATTTTCATAAAATAAAGTTTGGTCCTGGCATTGAAATTCGTTTTGGTCGAAGATTGCCTTTCTTTTTGTTTGTCCCTTATGACGCATTGACGTTGATGAGGACATATTTCGCTCGTTATCGTTTGACCGTACTGTTGCATTCTATTAGGATTTGATCTCAGATACCGAAAAGTTTATCAACCCGTATGGATTCGTGGTACCTAACATGAAAATTTTTTAATAACCTCCCTCCTATTATCTCCTGACTCCCCTATCAATGACACATTTGCAGGAATTTGTCAGGTGTAGTATGAATTACACTACATTTTCAATTTTTTTTTTCCTCAAAAGTAACCATCACAATTCAACTTTTCCTTTTTTTTCGAACTGAACAGTGAAGAAATGAATCACGACCTGCACAGAAAATAGAGCATATTTTTTTTAAAGTATTTTGTCACAGAAATAAATTATGCAACAGATGTCACAGGATAAACAGTAAATAAATATGTTTGTGTGTATTGGAAAAAATAGTATTTAGCGTTATATATGTCACATACCTCTAAAATTTGTTGCCATTTTATCCAAAGAGCACATGAAAAAGAAATGTAGAAAGCAATCCATCATCTAAACATGTAGCAAAAATGTTTTGTATTTGTTTACACCAAGGGTGTACAAACTGCAGTCCGCAAATCAACATTTTGTAGCATGTCGAAGGCTGCTACGTGGCCCGGCTCCGGAATTTAACAAATACAATTTTTTACAAATAAAGTGGTGTATTATTGCCAAGTTTGCTGATATGTGCAAATGTGATTGAACACATGTTGTACTTGCATACTGCCAAAGTTATAAATTTAGAAGGCTTATGGTGTAATCAAGTTTGGTCCTTCAGTCCAGACTGTGCTACACTTGGTTCATGCATTCAGCAGGTTTTACTGTACAGGTCTGTTTTCCCCAAAAAATAATGCAACACATAAATAAGTTGTTATTACACCAATAAACATATTTTAGTAAGTGTGTAACTTATGTAATAAACCAACATAAAGCATTGTGCATCTTACATACCTTTTTATTTTGTTCCATTTGCAATTTTATCTGAACAGCACATGACAAAGAAATGAAGAAAACAATCCATCAGCTACACATAAATATAGCAAAATATGTATTAGGAAACAATAAATAAATTTCCGTTCTCTTGATATTGGTCAATATTGGCACCTATTGCGAGAACGCCGAGCAGAATTGTTTTAATAGGGAAGTTTTTCGCATGCCGACATTACGCCATTACGCTGCTGATTCGCTCAAAGCGGGTCGTCTTCAATCGGCGATTTGAAGGTCATCCGGCACCTTAATTTCAAATTTGTTAATTGCATGTTGTAGAGAATTAAATTTCCGTTCTCTTGATATTGGTCAATATTGGCACCTATTGCGAGAACGCCGAGCAGAATTGTTTTAATAGGGAAGTTTTTCGCATGCCGACATTACGCCATTACGCTGCTGATTCGCTCAAAGCGGGTCGTCTTCAATCGGCGATTTGAAGGTCATCCGGCACCTTAATTTCAAATTTGTTAATTGCATGTTGTAGAGAATTAAATTTCCGTTCTCTTGATAATGGTCAATATTGGCACCTATTGCGAGAACGCCGAGCAGAATTGTTTTAATAGGGAAGTTTTTCGCATGCCGACATTACGCCATTACGCTGCTGATTCGCTCAAAGCGGGTCGTCTTCAATCGGCGATTTGAAGGTCATCCGGCACCTTAATTTCAAATTTGTTAATTGCATGTTGTAGAGAATTAAATTTCCGTTCTCTTGATATTGGTCAATATTGGCACCTATTGCGAGAACGCCGAGCAGAATTGTTTTAATAGGGAAGTTTTTCGCATGCCGACATTACGCCATTACGCTGCTGATTCGCTCAAAGCGGGTCGTCTTCAATCGGCGATTTGAAGGTCATCCGGCACCTTAATTTCAAATTTGTTAATTGCATGTTGTAGAGAATTAAATTTCCGTTCTCTTGATATTGGTCAATATTGGCACCTATTGCCAGAACGCCGAGCAGAATTGTTTTAGTAGGGAAGTTTTTCGCATGCCGACATTACGCCATTACGCTGCTGATTCGCTCAAAGCGGGTCGTCTTCAATCGGCGATTTGAAGGTCATCCGGCACCTTAATTTCAAATTTGTTAATTGCATGTTGTAGAGAATTAAATTTCCGTTCTCTTGATATTGGTCAATATTGGCACCTATTGCGAGAACGCCGAGCAGAATTGTTTTAATAGGGAAGTTTTTCGCATGCCGACATTACGCCATTACGCTGCTGATTCGCTCAAAGCGGGTCGTCTTCAATCGGCGATTTGAAGGTCATCCGGCACCTTAATTTCAAATTTGTTGATTGCATGTTGTAGAGAATTAAATTTCCGTTCTCTTGATATTGGTCAATATTGGCACCTATTGCGAGAACGCCGAGCAGAATTGTTTTAATAGGGAAGTTTTTCGCATGCCGACATTACGCCATTACGCTGCTGATTCGCTCAAAGCGGGTCGTCTTCAATCGGCGATTTGAAGGTCATCCGGCACCTTAATTTCAAATTTGTTAATTGCATGTTGTAGAGAATTAAATTTCCGTTCTCTTGATATTGGTCAATATTGGCACCTATTGCGAGAACGCCGAGCAGAATTGTTTTAATAGGGAAGTTTTTCGCATGCCGACATTACGCCATTACGCTGCTGATTCGCTCAAAGCGGGTCGTCTTCAATCGGCGATTTGAAAGTCATCCGGCACCTTAATTTCAAATTTGTTAATTGCATGTTGTAGAGAATTAAATTTCCGTTCTCTTGATATTGGTCAATATTGGCACCTATTGCCAGAACGCCGAGCAGAATTGTTTTAGTAGGGAAGTTTTTCGCATGCCGACATTACGCCATTACGCTGCTGATTCGCTCAAAGCGGGTCGTCTTCAATCGGCGATTTGAAGGTCATCCGGCACCTTAATTTCAAATTTGTTAATTGCATGTTGTAGAGAATTAAATTTCCGTTCTCCCGATATTGGTCAATATTGGCACCTATTGCGAGAACGCCGAGCAGAATTGTTTTAATAGGGAAGTTTTTCGCATGCCGACATTACGCCATTACGCTGCTGATTCGCTCAAAGCGGGTCGTCTTCAATCGGCGATTTGAAGGTCATCCGGCACCTTAATTTCAAATTTGTTAATTGCATGTTGTAGAGAATTAAATTTCCGTTCTCTTGATATTGGTCAATATTGGCACCTATTGCGAGAACGCCGAGCAGAATTGTTTTAATAGGGAAGTTTTTCGCATGCCGACATTACGCCATTACGCTGCTGATTCGCTCAAAGCGGGTCGTCTTCAATCGGCGATTTGAAGGTCATCCGGCACCTTAATTTCAAATTTGTTAATTGCATGTTGTAGAGAATTAAATTTCCGTTCTCTTGATATTGGTCAATATTGGCACCTATTGCCAGAACGCCGAGCAGAATTGTTTTAGTAGGGAAGTTTTTCGCATGCCGACATTACGCCATTACGCTGCTGATTCGCTCAAAGCGGGTCGTCTTCAATCGGCGATTTGAAGGTCATCCGGCACCTTAATTTCAAATTTGTTAATTGCATGTTGTAGAGAATTAAATTTCCGTTCTCTTGATATTGGTCAATATTGGCACCTATTGCGAGAACGCCGAGCAGAATTGTTTTAATAGGGAAGTTTTTCGCATGCCGACATTACGCCATTACGCTGCTGATTCGCTCAAAGCGGGTCGTCTTCAATCGGCGATTTGAAGGTCATCCGGCACCTTAATTTCAAATTTGTTGATTGCATGTTGTAGAGAATTAAATTTCCGTTCTCTTGATATTGGTCAATATTGGCACCTATTGCGAGAACGCCGAGCAGAATTGTTTTAATAGGGAAGTTTTTCGCATGCCGACATTACGCCATTACGCTGCTGATTCGCTCAAAGCGGGTCGTCTTCAATCGGCGATTTGAAGGTCATCCGGCACCTTAATTTCAAATTTGTTAATTGCATGTTGTAGAGAATTAAATTTCCGTTCTCTTGATATTGGTCAATATTGGCACCTATTGCGAGAACGCCGAGCAGAATTGTTTTAATAGGGAAGTTTTTCGCATGCCGACATTACGCCATTACGCTGCTGATTCGCTCAAAGCGGGTCGTCTTCAATCGGCGATTTGAAAGTCATCCGGCACCTTAATTTCAAATTTGTTAATTGCATGTTGTAGAGAATTAAATTTCCGTTCTCTTGATATTGGTCAATATTGGCACCTATTGCCAGAACGCCGAGCAGAATTGTTTTAGTAGGGAAGTTTTTCGCATGCCGACATTACGCCATTACGCTGCTGATTCGCTCAAAGCGGGTCGTCTTCAATCGGCGATTTGAAGGTCATCCGGCACCTTAATTTCAAATTTGTTAATTGCATGTTGTAGAGAATTAAATTTCCGTTCTCCCGATATTGGTCAATATTGGCACCTATTGCGAGAACGCCGAGCAGAATTGTTTTAATAGGGAAGTTTTTCGCATGCCGACATTACGCCATTACGCTGCTGATTCGCTCAAAGCGGGTCGTCTTCAATCGGCGATTTGAAGGTCATCCGGCACCTTAATTTCAAATTTGTTAATTGCATGTTGTAGAGAATTAAATTTCCGTTCTCTTGATATTGGTCAATATTGGCACCTATTGCGAGAACGCCGAGCAGAATTGTTTTAATAGGGAAGTTTTTCGCATGCCGACATTACGCCATTACGCTGCTGATTCGCTCAAAGCGGGTCGTCTTCAATCGGCGATTTGAAGGTCATCCGACACCTTAATTTCAAATTTGTTAATTGCATGTTGTAGAGAATTAAATTTCCGTTCTCTTGATATTGGTCAATATTGGCACCTATTGCGAGAACGCCGAGCAGAATTGTTTTAATAGGGAAGTTTTTCGCATGCCGACATTACGCCATTACGCTGCTGATTCGCTCAAAGCGGGTCGTCTTCAATCGGCGATTTGAAGGTCATCCGGCACCTTAATTTCAAATTTGTTAATTGCATGTTGTAGAGAATTAAATTTCCGTTCTCTTGATATTGGTCAATATTGGCACCTATTGCCAGAACGCCGAGCAGAATTGTTTTAGTAGGGAAGTTTTTCGCATGCCGACATTACGCCATTACGCTGCTGATTCGCTCAAAGCGGGTCGTCTTCAATCGGCGATTTGAAGGTCATCCGGCACCTTAAATTCAAATTTGTTAATTGCATGTTGTAGAGAATTAAATTTCCGTTCTCTTGATATTGGTCAATATTGGCACCTATTGCGAGAACGCCGAGCAGAATTGTTTTAATAGGGAAGTTTTTCGCATGCCGACATTACGCCATTACGCTGCTGATTCGCTCAAAGCGGGTCGTCTTCAATCGGCGATTTGAAGGTCATCCGGCACCTTAATTTCAAATTTGTTAATTGCATGTTGTAGAGAATTAAATTTCCGTTCTCTTGATATTGGTCAATATTGGCACCTATTGCGAGAACGCCGAGCAGAATTGTTTTAATAGGGAAGTTTTTCGCATGCCGACATTACGCCATTACGCTGCTGATTCGCTCAAAGCGGGTCGTCTTCAATCGGCGATTTGAAGGTCATCCGGCACCTTAATTTCAAATTTGTTAATTGCATGTTGTAGAGAATTAAATTTCCGTTCTCTTGATATTGGTCAATATTGGCACCTGTTGCCAGAACGCCGAGCAGAATTGTTTTAGTAGGGAAGTTTTTCGCATGCCGGCATTACGCCATTACGCTGCTGATTCGCTCAAAGCGGGTCGTCTTCAATCGGCGATTTGAAGGTCATCCGGCACCTTAATTTCAAATTTGTTAATTGCATGTTGTAGAGAATTAAATTTCCGTTCTCTTGATATTGGTCAATATTGGCACCTATTGCGAGAACGCCGAGCAGAATTGTTTTAGTAGGGAAGTTTTTCGCATGCCGACATTACGCCATTACGCTGCTGATTCGCTCAAAGCGGGTCGTCTTCAATCGGCGATTTGAAGGTCATCCGGCACCTTAATTTCAAATTTGTTAATTGCATGTTGTAGAGAATTAAATTTCCGTTCTCTTGATATTGGTCAATATTGGCACCTATTGCGAGAACGCCGAGCAGAATTGTTTTAATAGGGAAGTTTTTCGCATGCCGACATTACGCCATTACGCTGCTGATTCGCTCAAAGCGGGTCGTCTTCAATCGGCGATTTGAAGGTCATCCGGCACCTTAATTTCAAATTTGTTAATTGCATGTTGTAGAGAATTAAATTTCCGTTCTCTTGATATTGGTCAATATTGGCACCTATTGCCAGAACGCCGAGCAGAATTGTTTTAATAGGGAAGTTTTTCGCATGCCGACATTACGCCATTACGCTGCTGATTCGCGCAAAGCGGGTCGTCTTCAATCGGCGATTTGAAGGTCATCCGGCACCTTAATTTCAAATTTGTTAATTGCATGTTGTAGAGAATTAAATTTCCGTTCTCTTGATATTGGTCAATATTGGCACCTATTGCCAGAACGCCGAGCAGAATTCTTTGTATTAGACTAGTTTTTCGCATGCCGCCATTATGCTGAATCGCAAAACCAGGCGATTTTTTTAATTCGCGATTTTTTTGATTGATACAGCTGCGGAAAATGTTGTTTAAATGTTTTTTGAGGTTTGATCTGCTTGCTCATCTCTTTAATTTGATTCTAATCCCAAAAAAAACAATTTTTGAGTAAATGCCTGTTGTACCTTGTAGAATGTGGCAAATTTGCAAAATTATTCTGCCAGAATTCTGCCAGAATGAGGGTGGTCTTGCTTCAGTTGAAGCGATTTTTGTGAACTATCAACTTCGAACACATCAACCTGTTAGAAATTGAACTTTGTTCACTGGTTTGTCGGAAATGCAGCGTTATGCAATTTGTGATGACGAAATCTCTAAAGTGACTATGACGATACAGTGTCCTTAATGTCCTAAAATTTTAAAGTTATTGTTATGTCACTAATTAAACTTCACTGATATTGTTCATAAGAATCATACTTCATGTGTTAAGTAAAAAAATGTTTTTTTCTAAAAAATCTTGGCTTAAAGATTGTGATTTTGTAATGTGGTTTTAATTATTTGGATGTTAAGGCTTTCTTGTGTTTGTTATGTTGTGAAAAATGCTACGTGTTAAACTGTTTACAAAAATTTTAAAAAAAATAGTTTTTGGCGATAACAAAGCTATTGTGAGGGTTTGCATTTGATCAGAGTTGTAATTGTACATTTTGCAATTCTTTACATACACTGTCATAATTTATAGCCTATAGCATAATATATATTATATACATATTTTTGTTCAGCAATGTAATAGATTCAATATTATGAGCACGTTGGAGGGGCACTTGCTGCCAAATTGCTGCGTAACGGATACCCAGCATTTGAAGGCAACCGTTGCAGCCACTAACCAAGCAGGTGTCACTAACAATCCAGTAAACAGTCAGCAATTTAATCATGTACATTTGGATCAAAACAGCCCGAGAAATGATGATCATGTATCACCCCATCTGCATAATCATGTCAAACCACCTACTATTGCTGAAATTTCTATTCTGAACAGAGGACACCCACGGTTTCCACACCCATCCAACATATCTGCTTCTTGCATCCAGAACCTTAACTTGCTCACTCAGTTTGTGGTATGATTAGTTACTTGTTTCTTATTGTTTGTTATTTTGAAGCTATTGCTTTTTACTGGTGAACTTGATGGTTTCATCATTAAATGAAAATAATGCCTTGAAAGTTTGGATTGATGTAATATGGGTGACTGTTGTGAATGACTACTTAAAAGTATAAAACTTATGACATACTAGCAGTAAATATTAATTTAATTTATATACCGATTCACACTTCTAAATTTGGTCAAATGTGTAGATACAGACGTTTTTTAGAGTGTGCAGAGATTTTCCAAATTCTACTTTAACCTTTATCCCATATGCCCTAAACCACAATTTTACTGTGAATGTTTATTTGTGTATTCATACTACCCTGCAATGTTGACCTTTCTCTATCGGGAAGATTGTGGCAACTTTTGCCCCAAGCAATAATTTCTTCTAAAAATTACCTATTAGCCTGAAAAATTCTTGACTTTTTACAAATATCTGAAATACCAATTGGGCAATTCATGTTCTACAAACTGTTACATTGCCTTTTACCAACTCTGCAATTGGTAAAATTATATAATTGGCAAAATTAAACACACAAAACACACATATAAAATTATATTTCTTTTTGCAAAGATGACCCCAAAAGGAAGTTCAAGCAGAAAAAGTCGTCATTTTGTTCCCAATGAAAGAAAAGATGAATATTACTGGCAAAAGAGGAGAAAAAACAATGAAGCTGCCCGGAAGTAATACTTATATACACTTACTAGGGCTACTAATTTCATTATAAGACAAAACCTTTTCAGAACAGGTACTTTTCAATGTTAGCGAAGTTATTGATGCAAACCCTTTGTTGTGATCATAAGCCTAATTAAACAAGAAATGTTGTAGAATCACAATTAGCAAATCTATATATTTATATAATTACATTATGATTTTCCCTTTCACATTAATAGTGCAACAGGAACTATGTTGGGTTTGAAATCCGTTTACACACAATTTGACATCAAGCATAAAATGTCAGACAAATTTCAGCACTAAAATTAGGTTACTAACTCGGTTAAGAGAAATATAAAACATGATGTAAAACACATGAGATGAAAATAGGACAAAAAACGATTCAACTACAGTGGAATTGGTATATATGTGTATAGATTTATATGTTTTACTGTTTATCTAATCAGAAACTGTGTGATGTTTTATGGTATATGAATCTTGTAGGTCCAGAGAAAAACGGAGAAACATAGACTCTGTATTAGAAGAAAAGGTGCTTATTTTAGCACAAGAGAACAAGTTGCTCAGGGAAGAGTTGCATTCCATAAAGGTATACAAAGTTCTTTAACAATGTTTTTGGTATATATTTGGCAGCATGTGCGTTATTTTGATGTTGCAATTCTGCAATGGGATGTATAGCCAAAGGACATCCAGAGTAGTTGCTACCAGTTTAGGGTACTATTTGTAAAAGTAGGCAGGATTTTAAGTTTTTAATGCAATTCATCATAAAATAAAACTGTTCAAATAATTTCCTAAACTGGTAATTAATGTGCATATTGGTATGCTGATTTGTTTATACCAATATTCAGAAATCAATCTACACGCCTTCCTGAAAATAGTGCAAATATTTTCATGAATAGGGTGAGCTGGTGTATCAGCTTTCAGGAACAAATTCATGCATTTTGTTTCCAGCTGAAGTATGGTGAAATTACTCCGGAGACCAAATGCACATCACCTACAATGAATGGAATAAATGTAATAATCCAATTTATGTATTCATTTGCTCCTGCAAAATACACAGTAATATTTTTTCACTTTTGTTTGACTGGAAGCCTATTTAAAAAAGAAAATTGTGTTTTTCCTGGCAAATAAATTTGTGTGAAAAAACATAAATTGTTAACTTGTTAAGAAATGCTTTTATTTCATCAATAATATACATTAGTTTCTTGTGTGCTTCCAGGTCCAGCAAGGCCTACACATCGATGGAAGATATGTTCCTTCGACTAATATGGGTCTAAGTACAAGTATGCTTAAGATTACATATTATATGCGTTTACTGGAAACACAGTTTTCTAGTTTTTTCTGAACCAGCCATTTCAACCCGATATTTAAAACGAGCTCATGCAGCAATCTTGTGCTACGCGGGCCGTCCTGCAATGTACACACGAGCTTGTATGCAAATTTTTGTGGCCTGCAAAGCGGAAAAATGCGTTTCCACTGTTTTATGCACGTTGTGTTTGACATGCGTGTCCACAACAAGATGTATTAGTTTCGTGGGCGGGGATCCGATTTGTTAACAACAGCGCTTGTGTTGCAATGAACAAGCACATTATGAAATTAAAGCAGTCCGTACCACACTTATAACTTACTTTTGATAGCCAATGAGTTTTGGTTCGTTAGCATAGATGGCATTTACATGATGCCACATGTATACACCACCATGATATGTGTACATTTTGTAAACCTGACGTCGACTGCACTGGAGCTATCAACCTTGCAACAATTTAAGAAAAAATGTAAAATTGCAAACCCATGTAGGCTACGAACATCTGAACGTAAAGGTGTTCCATGTTTATAACTTTTAAACAGCTTTCCTGGTTTGAGGCATATTTATGCAAGTAAGCTTAATTTGTACATCGAGAAGTCGCATGTTTTTGTACGTTAAAAAAACTTAGTTTGCCAAAATGTGCAACACTTAAAACAATTTCACTAAGACGCTGTGATCTGTTTACTTGAGTGTGTTGTTTCGTACAGACTGTATATGTAAACCTCTTAATACGGCGATAGCTTGCCGTTAACCATTGCCAGTCGTTATGCTTCGTGTTTTTATGTAACTCTTATATTATTGTTTGGTCACGGGTGCCAAACACAAAACTAAAATAAAATTTAAACCTAATTTTTTTCTGTGATCTGCAAATAGATGGCCATCGTTTTAACCTACAAGGTCTCATCAGTGCAGCTTCAACCTAGATTGTCTACCCAGAGTCGCATCACGCTGCACCGATGAGACCTTTTCACAACATTTGTATTATTGGCTCCACTTGCTTATATATATCAAATTTTTTCGTCTTGATTTTTTTTTACTTTATTGATGAAACTTTCTGCAGTTGAACATCTGGACACAAACCAACACCATTTGCCGACTCCAACGCAATTCGAGTCCAGTTGCAAGTGTGTGTTGACTACCCTTCTCAACCATCCACTGAGTGTGCCCAATTCTACTCCCATTGAATCATTCTGTAAGGTAAAAAGTCCCGAAGTGACGTCACCGAATGACGTCGACCAACTTGTTATGGATCTGAGCATCAAGAAGTGCCGCACTAACAGCGAATCGTCATTCTCGCCGAAAAATGCCATGAATAAAAACTATGATGCGGCATTTTCCGAAACCACGCGACCGACTAACGATGCGGGGCCCGCGCGGGACGCCGCCGGCACCGCCGAGGCCCCAACCACTGCGCCCCAAAACGCTTTGCCACACAAACTTCGCTTTAAACACTCGAATGTTGAAGGCAAGCGTTAGAAACGCATTCGAGGCCACGGATAAGATGTGATTTAGATTTTCTTGTTGCTAAAAAAACCGTTCCACCCGTGCATATGTTCATGATCGTTTTATGCTTCATTCTTGCCAACTGAGTGTTATTTTCTGTCAATGTACATGTCAATCAGAGAACCTTCCGCAGCGTGCTTACCCCTATGCCTTGTACATGCTTTTCTTTGTGTTGTGATTATTAACCTGGTGCCGAGGGCATGCTTTGCGCTAACCCCGCCTTAGATACATGTTCAACACAAATCTCGAGTACATGATCGCAGTTTCTTTGTTTTATGCCATGCCGATGACCAAGCGCCGATCGTTTTACCTGATTGCTTTGTTTTTTTCCCGCCATGGTTTTAAACTTTGAGTTGAACATAATGCGCGTTTCATATTTTCTGGTTTGAAGAGCATTTGTACATGCGATGACAAATGCGACGTTCGCCTTTTTCCGCTCCTGTGTCCAAATTAATTACTTGCTTGCTTGCAATCAAAGTCTCGTACATGTTTCGCACCAGTTAATTTTTTGATTCGAACCTAAAACTTGCTTGGCCTATGCATTTCAAGCTCCTCCGGTTTGAGTGTTTTATTATGTGGATAGCCAGACAAGCTGAGTTACGCTTAAAGTGGCCTTGATCTTCGTTATCGCTCTCCCCGTATTCCAATCTATTTGCACATCGTGATCACGATTTCAAAACGACTCAACGGCATTGCAGGCTACGTGAAAAACAACACCATTTGCCTGATTTGGACGTTTTATACCTTTAACTGGCGTGAAACCACACACGCAAAAAAACATTTCGACAACTCAGCTGCAGGCTAGATGATCAGTACGCAGCTCCTGCATTGTCCACTTTAGGACGCATATTGGTATTTCTATGAAAATTAGTTTTGGTGCTGGGAAATGCCCACCGTGTAGACCTGTGTCACAATGCAAAGTCATGCATCACCAAGCAAAGCAGTGACGCAATTAAGTTAAATTTACGGTTGAATGAGCGCACATGTGCATGCTGTTGTCATGGCGAATTTTAAGGTGTTTGGGGCAGTTTTAGTGTGGTTTTGAGCTATTCCAATTAGGTAGTAACTTGCTGGTGGGTGCTGCTGAAATTTATGTTGAAAATGGAGCAAAAAAATCAGGCTGTGTTTGTGGCAAAATGAATCGTTTAAGTGTCCAATCATTTGTGATTTTATGAAAGATCCATTTCATATCTACAAATTTTGATCAAAATTAGTCTCCGAAAAAATGGTTTAGCCACCCCCCTAGGGCCATTTGCCCCCCTGGTTACTCAATATTTTGGTTAAAAGAGCAACCAAAAATGGAACTGGATTTTGCAGAAAAATGAATCGTTCAACTACCCACTCATTTGCATTTTTTTGTAAGTTCCAACTCTTCTCTATGCGATGGCATCAAATTTAGTTGCTGAAAAAGTGTCTATGCCCTCCCCCAAGGGCTGGGTATACCCCCCTGTTGGTCATATGATCTTCCAGGGGGCCCCAAAAGTCCTTGCTCTGTACAGTCTCATCCAGGAGCAATTTTTTTTTTTTCAACTTTGTACAATTCCAGGTCCCTATGTAAGTCACAAGACCCATCAACGGTCATTGGGAAACAAGCGGAACAGTCGCTAGATGCATTACAGCCGAGGGCCTTGAACACAGGATTTCTCCTATCTAATACCCATATAGGTCCTTAAGGCGAAATGTCAAATTTTTTAAATGGTGAAATAGACATTAAATTTACACTGAAATATGTTTATTTATGTAAGTTAAACATCATGGGAGGATTTTAAACCAGCTCCAGTCATCAGTCGCCACCTAGTGACAAAAATGAATTTTTTCAATGCCCTAATGTACATAAAGTATGGGGTCTGTTGCTTGACTTTCAGCTTTCAAACAACTTGAAATATAGCTTAAAATGCATGCATTTCCTCTATTGTCATTCCGCAACACATTTTGAGTCATTTATAACACATAGTTTTTGCAATGTATTGTTCATTCGTCATGGCATTTGTTGCATGTGCTGTCTTTCACAGCATCCATTCTTTTGTTGACCTATTTTGCAAAATCTTGAATTAAAGGCTATTTCATCTTGTTTAGTTATAATACATAAAATATAATTATTTTGTGGCCTAAGTACTGTATTTATTGCCACAGAAAGAAGTGGTCCAATGCCGGTGGGTGATACTTCATACGAAAGGATTCCAATAAACCCACTGCTGAAACTGCCGCAACCAACAATGTATTTCCTGTATGTACTGCACTTGTTGACATGTACAGTAGTTCCTAATTGTGTTTGGGCCATTAAATTTCAATACAAAACACTTTGCAAGGTCTTGTAGGCCACTTAACAGCACTTTTTTCATGTCATTTTCATGCTTTGGAGATAGCCATGATTTCTTACCATTATGCATGTGACTAATTAGCCTCGAATATTGATTAATTGAAACTTTTGTTGTGTCATTGAGCATGTGTGCATACAAATGGGTGTTGCCATGACTGGTGCATGATGTTTCGGTGTAATTTATGTGAACCGCTTAAGGTCGGTGGCATCATTTTCTGCCTATTAGCTGTACTGCTTGTAGCCCTGCTGATAAGGCCATTTTCTGTTGTTTTGGGGGGTGTTGGTAAAACAGCCATAACTCTGGGATCGATGATCAACCAGGTGTGAAACTTCACATTGTGATAGGTGAATGTCCCATATACTTTGCGGCTTAGGCCAATTGGGAATCTGGTGCATTGGCCTCCTATTGAAGGACGCATATTGGTATTTCTATGAAAATTAGTTTTGGTGCTGGGAAATGCCCACCGTGTAGACCTGTGTCACAATGCAAAGTCATGCATCACCAAGCAAAGCAGTGACGCAATTAAGTTAAATTTACGGTTGAATGAGCGCACATGTGCATGCTGTTGTCATGGCGAATTTTAAGGTGTTTGGGGCAGTTTTAGTGTGGTTTTGAGCTATTCCAATTAGGTAGTAACTTGCTGGTGGGTGCTGCTGAAATTTATGTTGAAAATGGAGCAAAAAAATCAGGCTGTGTTTGTGGCAAAATGAATCGTTTAAGTGTCCAATCATTTGTGATTTTATGAAAGATCCATTTCATATCTACAAATTTTGATCAAAATTAGTCTCCGAAAAAATGGTTTAGCCACCCCCCTAGGGCCATTTGCCCCCCTGGTTACTCAATATTTTGGTTAAAAGAGCAACCAAAAATGGAACTGGATTTTGCAGAAAAATGAATCGTTCAACTACCCACTCATTTGCATTTTTTTGTAAGTTCCAACTCTTCTCTATGCGATGGCATCAAATTTAGTTGCTGAAAAAGTGTCTATGCCCTCCCCCAAGGGCTGGGTATACCCCCCTGTTGGTCATATGATCTTCCAGGGGGCCCCAAAAGTCCTTGCTCTGTACAGTCTCATCCAGGAGCAATTTTTTTTTTTTCAACTTTGTACAATTCCAGGTCCCTATGTAAGTCACAAGACCCATCAACGGTCATTGGGAAACAAGCGGAACAGTCGCTAGATGCATTACAGCCGAGGGCCTTGAACACAGGATTTCTCCTATCTAATACCCATATAGGTCCTTTACACTGCTTTTTACCTCGCTTTATCAGAAGAAAAACCTTTCAACACTTGCTTGAATAAATGTTTTTCATTGCCCACAATGGTGAGATCGTACCACGAGCTGCCAGGGTGGAAACTAATGGCCCAAGAAAACGTGTTCAAGTATTACCGTGTTATGGTTAGTCACACAACAAATGGAGTTATGGGGAAGCATGAACTAGGCTGTCCATGAAATTTGTATAGCCGACGCAGGTATGGAATCAAGTTTTGGAAATATCAGATGACCTCTTGTATAGCAAACCGCATACAAATATGTCGTGTAGCTGGTCGTGAGTTAGCAGATACGATAAGGGTGTTGTGTGAAACTGAAAAGTGTCCTTCATCCAACCTGTCTGGCATTGGGGAAAAATAAGCAACACTACGTGTTTGGCCGGCGGCTATTAAAATTAGAAGAGAAGTTAAATAAAACAGGGATTTTAACACCTTGAGTGTGCAGACAGTCGGCAAAGTTTTCCAATACAAATCCCACACAGAAGGCCTTTTATTGCTTTGCACAAATCTCTTTAAAAGTTGTACACAGTGGTGCACGCAAAAACGTTCAGTATTTTACAACGGGCGTCTCTTCACAGCTCGTTACGCAGAAACTTCCGTTTTCGTTCTTTGAGAATATCCTCCCCGCTCTTACCTCCGTCCTCTCCCACCGTCTCATATTGGGCGTAATTTTCTTCCAGAGAGCCAATCAGCTTTGTGAACAGGGCTACAATAAAAACATGTGCAGATTTTCCAAGTTCGTGTTTCATGTAATGGCAGAATGCGTGTTACTACTGCACACGGAGTTATAAAGAATTTTGACCACACACGATTTTTGGTAGCATTGGTGCTGTTTCCACGCTCCGTTTCGAAATACCTTTTTTAATTTTGCTCCAGATTTCCGAAAAAACAACAACTTGATTTTATACAATAATATGGAAAGCGAACCTAAAGGGGCGTCGTACACTTCTTGTAAGGAAAGAACGCCATCCTTGTTGGAATCAACAAAATGGAATATTTTCACCGAGCTCTTAGAGCGGTGTATTTCTATCCAGCGTTGCATCATCGTTTCGCGGTTTTTCTTTTGTCCGTCACCCTCTGGCTCCTCTGGTGGTGCTTCAGTGGAGAAAAACTTCAGGAAGAGGTCAAGGGTCATGTTCTCGCGACCAACAAAAAGATCCAGGAAGGCCACTCTGCATTTAACGTTTAACATGGTTTAACATCAAATTATATTAAACGTGCCGCATCAGTCTTTATATATATATAAAGTTCGTAGATATATCTACGAACTTAATTTTCTTGATGGTTTAACATGCATCTTAAAATTTGGTATTTCGTTTTGTTATACCTAAATTTCAATATACTTGTCGCTTCCATAGATCACCTTCACGATAACCACGTTTGGTTGTAAACTGGCCCATCCCGTTAATTTTGTGTATTCTCTTTTGCGCGGTTGGTAATTGCGTGTGGCGTGAGAACTAATTATGTATGAAGGTAGTTGAATTAAAACCAAGATTCTTCTGTGTATTTCTATTCACAACACTTGGGCTGATAAAATAACAAAATTACTGGTCCAAAACTACCTCGAACTTTCACCGACATCAGACATTTCCACTTGCGAAAGAACGGTTTTTCTTTGTCCACTTTCTTCGCAGTCATCTAAGACGCGGAACTGATGTGTCAGCCAAAAGCTGACAGCCAAATTTCTTGTGTTTGAAGAATTGACAAAATGAAACCAACTGCAAAAAATGCCACATAAATTTTCATTTATTCATGATCTGTATGTGATTAGTTTTAATCAATGTCAGCGCCATGCCTCATTATTATGTACATTAAAGCCCAATGGCGTCTAATGGCAACCCATTCATTAATTCAAAAACCACGCCCTATATTTTGCTATTTGCAGCAGAACAATTTGATCAGCGGTTGTGTAACCACGTTATGTTCAATAAGGCTTGAAATTTATTTGACCTTGGGGAGCGTGCCGGACAAAGCTAAATTTAGAGTTGCGCCACTTCTGTACGTTATGTCAAACCCATTTCAGAGTCTCATATGGCACGAAATTCGTGTAAAGTGATAAACTATGCGTAATTCCACAATCCATCTTAGACACAAGTAACCTCATAATATTGGTCAAAAAGACGTAGGGAGGATCACGGCCGCCACTTAGCGCCACCTCGTGGTCACCGCCATCTAACTAAATGTAACATGAAAAAAATTTTAAGCTACGAAGTTTATATAAAAGTAAAAACGCAGCCGAATCAACTAAGTAAAAGTGTGACAGAATATTGTTGAAAAGTCAAGCCGGTGGTGACTTTTTTTTATTCTGAAATTACATCGTGGCATTAAAAGTTTATTTGGCGATGAACAAAGAAAGAAGCTAAAGGCAATTAAACGCGCTTCGCTGATTTTCATGCGGGAGAAATAAGAAATCGTTGAACACCACTCAAAGTGGTAACATTTATAAGATCAACTAGTGAACAAAACCATGCCGCGTGTTTTAATTATGTTGGTGCAGCTTTGAACCATTGTACATGTACCCGGTTATTTAACAAAGAATCGACATTGTATCAATGTCGAAACTTGTCTGTAGGAAGTGAGAAAACTTATAGTAATATTTGACCTGTATCTGTGCTCATGGTTGTTTTACTTCGGTTTGTATCAAAGACATCACTTACCCATAAGGCACGAAGTAACAATCTCCTGGTTCCACGTGCATTTTATACCATGGCAGTTCGGATATCTCTGGAAACTTCCTCATATCAACTTTGTCCACATCCATACTCTGATACTTTCCTTCGTCGCTGTTTAAGCGCAGTTCGGTATCTTTCTGTCAAATGAATTATTAAATTAAAACACAAAAATCTGTTATGCGGCACAAATTGTTAATTTTTAGCGGCACAATAAAATCTTCGTTGGCACCAAGGGAAATTTTCTGTACACATGCGGGGAATTTTGTTCGTGACACGAGAAAATAGACAGACATGCGGTAGACAAGCACGCTAAAGATGAACGAAAATCAATCCTAAGACAACCTCTGTCACTGAAGCGTGTTTTATTTTCAATATCCTGGGACCGACCTTGAATTGAACCAACTAAAATGTGATTTACCGTTGACAGAACATGCGGCATAACAAAAAGAAACAAACAAGGATTCACCAATCGTAAATGGCTCGTATGATACACGATATAAACTCAAAAAATGAATTACTTTGCTGATGAGTAAATATTCTTTCCAACCGTCTAACATGCACTCCAAGTTGTCTACCCCTTCTGCGTGCAAAGTTGATTTCGTTCCTCCAGATGAAAACCACATGACTACGGATTGGATGCTTTTCTGGAAACCGCCGCACTGAATGCATGGAGGCAGCAACACCTCCTCTGAATAGCAGTTTGTTTACAGAACTATCGCATTATAAGCTTAATTACAACGTCTTCATAACATGGTTGAAAAGTACGTTATGGACGCAAACCCTTTGGCGCAAATTAATGCAATTCTGTGTTTATGATTACCCTTTATTGCACATTTAAACTCAAATATCAATTTACACCGACCGACATAGAAATACAATCTTCGACATAGATAAACAGTCACCTGTCATTGGATTTGGTGGCACAAGATCATGAACGAGATAGGAATCTGCTCCTTTGTATTGGTCGAGAAATTCGTTTAAAGACATGGTAAATGCCGGTTTAGAGCGATCTTCTTTTTTGCCTTCTTCTACCACAACTTTCCAACTGCCGTACTTTCTGTCAGTTTTAAAGAGTGTTGGATTGGAGAGTAGGTTTTCGGAGCCTCTGTCTTTTTTGTGATTATCAGTGTTCTATTCCAATACGGATTATCACAAAAATACATTACTTTACCACAGGGACCTTGAGAGAAAACAAATGTGCCGGTGCGTTGAAAAATGAAAAATGTGCCTTTGTGATAGATCCCTTAGTTTTAAAGAAAACAATGGTGTTCGTGGGGCCCCTTATGCTATTCACGACCTCCCCCCAGACCAGATTGGAAAAAATGGCGTGCGCGGAGGATGCACTTTTGCAAAAATTTACAGATAATCCGCGCAATATTTATTAGCTAATGAAAAAACGTTGCGATCGTCCGCGCAATTAACAATCGCCGAAACAAAATCCTCCGCGCATAAAACAAACTTTCCAATCTGGCCCCCAGACTGACATGGGCCCTGCGCCCACCACTCGTGGGGCCTGATTTACAAAAGCAACATCTTACAGCAGCAATGGATATTAGCTGGGAATTTTACTGCTTTTTTTTAAATAACCGGAATTTTTTTTATAATGATGCGGTAAAAGCCGTCAGCCCAGTGAGAGATGAAAGTACTAAGTTAGTATCTTGATGTTTCCGAGAAAAACTGCTGAGGGGCTAAAATTGTCTATATAGGCCTAGGCTTTATAACCTACCGTATCAGTGGCCTACCTTAAATATTGATCGGTCCACAACTTGTAAGCAGGAAAATTTGTCGCGGCGCCTTTGAAAACAACAGGCCTACTTGCAAGCGAGTAAGAAGTGTAAAATTCTTTGGGCGATGGCACCGTCCATTTTGTATCAACTTGTCGTGGGTGAGCATGCGATCCAAGCGGTTCCATGTGTCCAGCCGGATAATTGACAAAGATATCTAAGAAAACGTAGCGATTGAGGGACAATTTGTTATGGGCAATTGTTTTTCCCGCTACAGTTGGGGCGCGACCGTGCGGTGGATCTATAACGACGAATTTTATGGGTAGCAAGATGTTCACCCATGTTACATATTACACGTATTTACCTGTACTATCTTACAAACAATGCACCTAAAGCAAGTAGTTCGGTTATTAGCATATATGAGCCTGTGGGTCGAAACATGTTACTCAAATAATAAAGGATTTACAATCGAATTTGTTATCTGTGAAAACCCTTATGCAAGGGTAGAAGGCCTACATTCCGCATTTATGTGTCGCAGGACACTCTTACACAATTTGTTTCACAACAATTTAAAAAAACTAGAAGTAGTTTTGATTCACAGAAATATTTTCGTGTGATAGTATCAGACTACTTACCGTCTGCTGTGCAAGTGCTTACGAACCATAGTAAAAGCAGCACATCCAAAATCTTTTGATACTGCATTTTGACGAATATCATAAAAACAAGTACCGAACTCTTTTTACGAGGGCAGATTTAGTAAGCTACGCTTCGGCCTGGTAAACTATCATAAAAAAGTGCTATTTTTTCTACCTTTCTATTACATACAACAAATTTCGCAAACCAAACTCGCGATTTGAACAATACTCGCTCAAAGTCTACATGGTAATTTTCATTGCTTCCAATCCATACAAGACCAGTGAACGACACGCATATGGCAAACTGCACAGTTTGAGGAAGTAGAAGGCAGGCGCAGATTGGGTTGCTTTGCCGACTAAAGACAGCAAGCCACTAATGCCAAGCGGAAATACTGCTGCAGTATTGCACAGTCTGCAATTCACCACACGTTTTGGGCTGTCCCCAACTATGTTGATTGAAAGTAATTTACCTTTTCTGACATTGACCAATAAATGTCAAAATTTCCAATGAACATGTGTTGCATTACACACTTACATATGGGTGTTATCATTCAAAACAATAAACAAACTGCCCTCTGAAATCTTGCGAATGTTTGTACAAATGGAAGTGTATGTTTTGTTTATTTGCCTAAAGCAATTTTATTGCAAGTTTTTATCTTGTTTAGATGTTGCACCCGTTGTATTAGCACAAGTGTATACCATAAAGTAGTCATTAGGTAACCGCTAAAGGACGGCAACCTATGTTTTCGAATCGACATGTTGTCCTTTCAGAAAATGTCCATAGACATGGCAAGCACACATAGAAAAAACTATAATGCAAATAAATAAGAAACATTTTGAAGTTAGTAGTGAAACTAATTGTGAAAAGATGGACTTTGCAAGTTCACTAAAAACAAATAGTAATATTTGGTGCAAAAAAACTGAAAAAGGGATGTATACATTATTTTGTCCCTTCAGGAACGTTCTCCTCAACCACACTTTCTCCAATTACTGTGTCTTTACTTTTTATATCTCCTGCTTTCCTACGCTTGTAGACTAGCTCAGGATTACCTTCCATTGATGAAGTGTAACGAGCAGCCGTAAATAAAAAGTCACTTAAACGATTGACATACTTTAAAACGCTGTTGTCAATTTCATCCTTTTCATGCAAAACAGCCATTCTTCTTTCAGCTCTTCTGCAAACACTTCTTGAAATGTGTAAATGGCTGCTGCACTTTCCCCCTGATGGTAAAATAAAGTTTTTTAAAGGGGGTAAATCCTCTGTGAAAATGTCAATCCACGATTCTAGTTCTTGAACTAAGTCACCATCGAAAGCGGTCCGAGAAACATGTTTATCGGATGCCGTAGACAAGGGTGTAGCTACACATGATGCCACATCCTGCAATACGCACTGGATTTTCTGCAAATAAGCAGTGAGAATTTCAAAGTTTTCCTTTTGCCAAGATTCGTGTAAAAGTTCCCTGGAGAAACCAATGTTTGAACTCAATTCATCAATTGTTCCCAAAGCTTCAAAGGCTGCATCATGTTTTATTCTTCGCTCTCCAGTAAACAAACTTGAACTGCCGCCATCACCAGTCTTGGTGTATATTTTCATGCAACAGGCACACGTTGTGAATGCTCTTTGCTTGCTGGAAGCAGTGAACCCTATTTTTAGTACTTGGGTGGTCTTTGCACCTCCTCTGCAACTTTGCAAAAAAATTCTAGAAAAATTCATGCCTTATGCTAAAATACAAAATTCTACAATGTTAACTTATGCAAACAACACCAGATTCGAAAGTTTCTAATTTTTGGAGTTTTTCAGATAAACTCTCCACGCCCTGCTGTCTTTTTTAAAAAAAACTACGCATTTTAAAGTAAACCTATTTTGTTATGGATTATACTAATGACGTTTATTCTTTTTGGGAATTGCAGTTTCCCCTACCTTCCCATACATTTTGTTGTAGAGCATTGCTCCATCTGGTTGTCTGAAACGGCATTTTCAGGATGACACAGCATAATAAAAAAAAAGGTTTTGTGCTTGTATTCATATTTAAAATAAAATAGCCCATATTATTTTGATATAGATAAGCGAAATACTATGAATTTATGGAATAATGTTCAACTGTTAAAATTTACATTTTTATGACGAAGGGCAAAGTTCATGAGCATAGGGTAAGCCCCGAGGTAGAAAGCAAAGTTTCCCTTCAGTCACTTCCCCTTTTGCCTTGTGTAGGTGAAAAAGGGAACTATTTTATGGCACGCAGTGTCGCAATACAAGCAGTTGTATGATTGGTTTTAAGGAACAGTCACAGGTAAAATTCGACCAAATGTTTAGGAAAGCTGTTTGGATGAGGGTTTAGAAGGGAAGGGCACTATAAAAGGGTTAAACTTAAATGAATCTAAAGATTTACCCCTTTTCACTCAGATAACATGCCGTTTTCACAGTTTGTAGGTGCTGAATGCTGATTAAGACCTACTGCTATCTGTAGCCTACACTGTTATCTACCAACCATCTATACAAACTAATTTAAAATTATGTTATAGGAAATACATATCTGCAGATATATCTGTAGATTGGAATCTGTCTTGCATTCAGAGTAAGTTACAATTGGCGGCCCTTGGCCATGACTGATGACGAATGCCCCCGAAGACTGTACGTGTGTGACATTCCAAAGGGCTACGGCCTTTTTCCACTGAAGCTGAAAATTGGTGAAACTTTGGGTGACAAGGATGCATTGCAAACAATCGAATTCGTGCGAGGTAAAGACGGCACCAGAGTCGAAGGCGCCTCCGAAATCCTTCTCAAAAATAATCAATGTGAGTGTGTTGAAGTGGATTGTTGAAGCAAAATATGCGATGGATTTAGCACGAAAAATTTCAAAGCCAGTTAACTGATAAAGCATACAGTGATGCCAACGTCCAAAGGGGTAAAATGCTACAGAATAGTTCTCGAAATAAATGGCCTAATTTACAAAACTAACTAGTGCTTTATGGCGAATCACGTGCTTTGAATTGGCAGCCGCAAGTCTGTTTGTTGTTAGGTGTCAAGTTGTTGAAAGACAGCGGATTGAAAATCAAGCACCGTGGCAAATTCATCGACTTGAAGATTACCGACAACTTGCCTGGAAGCAACACTGAAAGGGCTCCCACGCCAGACATTCAAGGTTCGTAGTTATTTTTTATGCACGGTTTATGATTAACTTGCTAGCGCCCTTAGCACTAAGGCACCACGTGATGTCGTGTGGAAACAAAGGTTTCGCCCCCCTTGTTTGTGTGCATGGTTGTGTAAGAAACGATGTCACGGATCATATCGTTTCCAGTACGTCACGTCATTAGGGAGGCGTGTGTGAGCAAGAAATTTTTACGATCTTTAAATTAATTTTGAAAGCTTCGACAAATCATCTCTACTTCATGTTTCATTTACATTGGTGGAATGCGCCAACATATATTTGAAGAATATTTTATGCAAACATTGCAAATAAATCACAGAAAGCAACGAGGGTCCATCACAGCCCAGTCCAACACAAAGGAAGTTTTCCAAGGACAGACCGATACCTGCACCAAGAAGCTCCACATCAAGTTATCAGGAGGATGAGGTTCAGCGTCTTCAACGGAGAATTGAATGCAGAAATGTTCCATTGCACATGTTTCAGAGAAAGAATATGTTTGATCATTTTAACCAGTATGTGTTTTCCTCAATATGACTTTATTTTGAATTATTTGTTGTTTTGGAAAAAACTTATTTCTTTAATTGTCTTTCATTTAATCGGGAGTGATGGCGATTTTCAGGTATGGAAATATTGAGGACTTATTTGTTCCAAACTACTTAGAAAGAAATAGAACTCCTTTCGTGAAAGTCAAATACAAAGATCATGTAAGTGTATTGCAGTTAGTACTCTCCAAATTTTTTTTTTGACCAAGATTGTTTCTTCATTGATCAATGAAAATATTCCTGGGTTGTGTTTCCGTAAGTGATCCCAAGTGTTTTCCAACTTCCGCATCAAATCCTGTTCAATATTGTGCGATGTAATACACAATTCTTTTACGTTCTGCAGGAATCGGCTAGACGTGCACTTCTCGGAGGCGGGGATCTCCCTGCGTTTGGACACAAAATGTACATCACGTGGGATTCAACGGAAGGTGGGCGAATAATACACAGCAAATATAATAGGGATGCAGGGAAAAACAAATGTTACAGTTTGTTTTGCTCTGTGCAAATTTTGCCTTAGTTACGGTTTTATTTTTTTTCTTTAATATGAATGACAAGCTAGGAATCTGCTGATTATTATTTCTCTATGCACAACACTGAACTGTGTAGATCATCATCGCGGTTTATCCACTCGTCTCTGCTTGCACAGCTGGTCTTACAGCCAAATAGTAACTGCACTAATGATGAACACAATTTAGTGTGGTGAAACATGTGTCATACTAATCAGCAGATTCCGAGCTTTGGTGTTTGTATTTAGTTGGCATTTATAAATTCAATTGTGAACATAGTGACTTGTTGATTTTAGTTGAAATATTTTGTAATAGCTAGCCAAGTAAGACATCGTCTCGGTATGGAACTTAACAACAATCGTGGCCAAGTCCGAGACCGTACAAGAGAGAAGCAAGCCAACAATCGTGGCCAAGTCAGAGACCGTACCAGAGGGGAGCAAGCCAACAATTGTGGTCGAGGAAGGGGCAGACGAAGCACAAGCGAAGAACCGGTTCTTACGCACGAAAAAACAATCGCAACCACTGAAAGGTCATCAATGCCCAAACGTAAAGAGCAACCAACACGAAGCAGGGCCACCTCGTCCTCCTCAACCAGCTCGGAAAGGCAAAGCCGAGGTCAGTTGGTAAACTTTGTTGCGCTGTGCTACTGAACAATTCTTGTCTTTGAAATACCCTGCGTTTCTCACAACCTTGCGGATCCCTTTTGATTGCATCAGAGTTGCGTATCCCTGCAGGTTTTTGTGCTGAGATTCAAGACTGGGTGGCAAAACACAATACGATTTTGTTTGCCTTGCAACACGGCTAATATGGTATGTCAACCGGCCCATTAAAATGCGCAAATATTTTTCGAAAATCTGGATTTATTAATCTAGCAGCGCATATTCAGAAGTTGTCGTGGATTCTCTAATACCGCTTTAGCAGCGTCGAACAAACCCGACCAACGAATAAAAAATCACTACTAGAAACAGATAGCATTTGTAGTTGCGAATTTTTTTGTATGAACTACTGATAATTCTTAACATAGATCTTGTACATATGATCCACAAAGCGAATCTAGACAAAAAAATGCTTTCTTGTTTTTTTCGGGAAGTATTTAAAGTAGAATAAATTATTGTTTACGATTGATGTACATTTGAGGTTGATTTCTAAAACAAAACGACCCAAAGGTATTTGGAGCAATTTCATTTTTTGTGAATATTCCTTAGCTCAACGAAACCTTTTTTCATTTGTCTTTTTCGTCAGACCGCAACATTTCATCTCCAACCAAACGTCAGTCAAAGGCGTCCCGAGGTCAAGGCGATAAAAAAATTTACGACTGGTTCGATATTCTGCAAGAAAACAGTGAACTTTTTCAGGAGGGTGCTGGAAACAGGTACTATACCCTTTACCCACCGAGATAATCACTAATAAGACACCAATTGAAAATATCTATTGCAACTTAACATGTGAAACAAAACCTGAAACGTCTTTTTAGATGTGTACTTTTGCAAACCAACCGCGTTGATAAAGCGGATGAAGTGAAGGAGTATTTCCAAGAAAACCACTCTGTAAACATTGAACATACGTATCCGATGCCGGATGGGATTCTGCTTGTATTTGATAGCGAGGATGGTAAGAACATTCACAGTTTTTCTCATGGCTTGGCGCTCACGTTTAATTGCACATATCTACGTGTTGTTGGGTGAAAGCGAGTATAAATATATATTTTTGCGTTTTTTTAGTTTTAGTAGAACATCATGGTAAAACGCGATATCAGCTTAAATAATGTTTGGGCTTCTAGCAAGTAATTGTAACTTGTGTACAAATTTTGCTTTCACTTCACCATGGGATCATAATATTACACTAACAGGCGCCGACGAAGCCGTGACCGCCAAAAGCATCATCATTGACGAAGAAAAAATGAATATTGTCGCAAAGACAGTACCTGGAATGTTTAGGGATCGTTTTTTGCTAGAGGTAAACTCGCATTAAAGTCAAAACATTAAGGATCACCTTCTCCATAATTTTCCATAGGGAACGTTTGACGATCATGATGGCGTCGAGGCGCTGCTGGACTGTTGTTATGAGGAGGATGACGCGTGCTATGATGTTATCGAACTGGAAAGCTCAGCGTTTTTGGTCAAGTTCAGCGATGAAGTCGGTGAGTTCATGTTTATTGCAACTTTGTGTTACGAATTTTGTGTCGCACAATTGCCTTTAATTTTGCCCACAGACATCGACAATATTCTGCAGGAAATTGAGGGCGCAGAACTCGATGACTACAACCCAAAAGTGAGTCCCTGTTTTGATTGTTATGGACATTACGCGCTGTATTTCTTTTTATAAAAGTAAATGTGAATCAACGAACTATGCTATGCATGGACTTGTGTTTCAACATAAAAGTGTCATCTGTTTGCTCGCATGTCTAACAGCTATATAATTTCCGATACGAATATTTGGTTGTATGTTGTTGATAACAGGCGTACGCAATATGCCGAAGCGACTGCGTTAAAGTGGAAAACCTGCCCAAAAATGTTAAGAACGACGCCCTCAAGTTGGCTTTCCAAAACAGAAAAAATTGTGGAGGTAAAGTGACGAAAGTGGACAGAAATGGAGCGAATACATCAGCAATTGTCTACTTTGCCGATTGCGAAGGTAAAAGGAAAGGGCGTCATTACGTTTCTTTTTCTTTTTAATCCTGGTACAAATTTCACAACATTTCAACGTCTTACTGAATTCTAATCCGCAGATGCCGAGAAAGTTTATGAAAAAGTGTCCAAAGACGGACTCCAAATTAAAAATAAACTAGTGGAGGTTTCCCTTTATTTCCGCAACATTGTCGAGGCTGAAGATAAAAGCGACGACAGCGACGAAAGTGACGAAAGCGCCAATAGCGTAGATTTTGAAGAACCGAAACCAAAAGCCAATAAATCAAGAAGGACATCGGAACAAACAAACAAAAGTCGACAGAAAGTTGATGGAGCTGGTGACAACCCACAGAAAAAAGAAAGAGCACGAAAGAGTCAGAACCCCAAAGAGTCACGTGATACTGCGGAAAGTTCAAAAGGGAAAAGCGCGCCAAAAACGACGAAGCGTGCGCAGAGGAAACGTAAATCGTGCTCGTTTTCCTAACTCTTTGTGTGAATTTATTAATCACTAATATTATACTTTTATCCATTCTAAGTTTAAGTTTGAAAAACGTATCAAAAATTTTCGCCAAGTTTAAAACTATCGATATTTAATGCAGGAACCGTTGTTAAAGAGTTTCGGGTCACCCCCCAAGTCGATGGTGACGTTATCAAGTACGTCAGAAAGTCAAAGAAAGGGTTCGACAAATTGCACGATGATCTTGAAGCTTTGTGTGAATTAGAGGTGGTTGAAAGGATGAACGATGTTTCTTTCTGCTTTCGCCCAAGCATTGAGGTGAATGTTAATGGAGTTTCTCTGTATTCGGATTGCAGCAGATTTTATTTTCTTACCGCCTTTAATTTTGAAGAAATGTGCAGCCTATAGTAGATCCCCTTTTCCATAGGTATGTTTATCTCACACACTTGCACGATTTGTCGACAGAAAAAACATTCAAATCAATTGCACGATGTGTTACCACTTACATGAACAAAAGATAAAAATGGCATGGTCACCAATAAAACCGTAAGCGTTATCAAGCCGGACACTCACATCGGCATTTCGCAAAGTAGCGCAAATTGTTGCATTTTTCAACAAACGCTTCATGAATTGCAAAGAAAACATAAAAAACTGTATTGTAAACGTATGCATACACACTTCAGGAATTGGACGAAGACACAAAATACAACCAAGAGGAATTCGAGGAAAGATGTACTTTGATTATGGACGAGTTTTTTAAGGAGTTTTCCACGAAGTCGGCCACGTACGATGCCACCAACCTCATGAATCTCCGCACAACTATGAACTGGAACGAAGACCACGAATATATGAGGATTGATGTAGAAAAAGAGAAAGGAGTTGACGTTTACATCAGGTTATTAAAAAAAAATTTACTTGTGCAAATCGTTTACCTTGCAGCATTAAATTGTATAGTTTCGGTCGCAATGATCTCGGTGCGTCAGGCTTGGACCAATGCCATAATTTTGAAAATTGTGCCATATAAAGTCATAGTACACATTGAGAGTTAAACCATGTTCTTGTGCTAACCAGATGGTCCGCGAAGAACCAAGGTCAAGTTGTGGTCACCGGAATTGACGATGAAGTGGCGGATGTTTTGCAGTTTGTTAAAAGGAAGTGTGACGTCACAGAACAGTCGATGAAGCTACCGACGAACAACTTTAGGTTTGTCACAAGTATAATCCGATGATATGAAACGTCTGACATAAATTTATTTTGTATTCGAAAGAAAATCAAGGAATCGTTGAAATGTTTATGTAAAATTTTGCCCTCTGCAAACTTCTTTTGATCATATGTTTTCTGTGACGTCAGAGCTCTGCGGGAATGCAACGTCATTAAACGAATCGACCAAGAAGTGCAACATGACGTTGAGATAAAAGCTGAAGAAACAGGAGATAAACAAGGATTGATCAAGTTCAAGGGCCCAAGGTCAAATGTGGAGGAAGCCAAGACAAAAATGACCAACGGCATGATGGTAAATCTTTAATTGTCTTAGTTGTTGAGGTTAACGGCAATAACACTCTGTTTATTTGCAATTGTTTTCATTGAAATGCAAATAGCAGTACTTTAGTAAAAAATATTACTGGTCAAAAATTATGATGGCACCTGCGAAATGGAATTTGGCGAAAGTTATGTGGAATAAATTCAGCTTGCGGTGTAATTCGAGATCTAGATTGTTTTTGTAATATTTCCTGTAAAACACATAAACCTACTAACGCATGAATTTTGTTGTTAAGGAACTCACAACACGCACCTTGCCTAAAATGGGAAGTCGATCAGAATATCTGCTTACGTCACTGAAAAGTGAGGTTGACGGATTACAACCTGGTGCAGTCGACGTTAGGCAAATAATACAATCTCAATTTGACACCGACCACATATATGGTAAGTATGATTGAACTGTTCATAATTTAGACAGGTATTACGACATCCCATGCACTGCATAAGTTTTTTTAGCAAAAGTTAATTAAATTTTACCGTTAAGGCCTTCTATATATAGCTAATGCTAAAGCGTTAATATGAGACATTGGGCATAAACTAACTCATTTCTAACGATACTGGGAGTCAGAAGCACCCAACGTTAGTTGCAAGATACCATAAACAACATAAATACCTAGAAACTACGCAGACAACTATCTGTGACTCAATATATCCCTTTTCAGCATCGCTTCAATTAAACAACGATGAGGTTTGCATTAAGTACTGTGATGCCAGTGAACTCGAGAAAGCCCAGACTGCCTTGGTCGAGATTGTGGAGCAAAAAACGATTCCAGTGAAAGAAGGATTTCAAGAAGTGATCAGTACACCTGAGTGGAAAAGGTTGAAACAGAACGCGTGCTCTTCCGGTGCTGTGCAGGTTTATGTAAACGTAAGTACAAATAAATACTTTTATTGCTTTGAAAGAAAACATTGCTAACAAAGAAAAAACAAATTTAATTGATGTGCAAAGAACAACTAACTTGTATATTTGGTGAATTTCATCAAGGTCCCCAAATCGAGTATCGACGTGGTCGGTTTGTTGCAAGCCTTCCGTAAAGCTTACAATGACGTCAGCAAATACATCAGCGAAAACGTGGTGGTCACCAAATCTTTTAGTGGAAGCAGCTACGTCATCAAATATCTGCAAGATTATTTAAAGTCACACAAAGACAGCAGCAAAAAGTTGAAGGAAGTCAGGCTGGATTTTAAACCAGACGAGGCGGTTGTGTTGGTGAAAGGGAAGATCAGATATGCAATGGATGGTAAAATAGTTGGTTGGATAGTTGGATTGGTTGCGCAAATGTACATTTTTCAGTAAAACGCTTTTACAATGACATAATATTCTAAAAACTACACTTACTTTTCTTAGTAAAATCTTACCAATAAGCTTTTGGTCATTAATTCGCGGATAATATAACACAAAGCTGTTGAGCTGTTGGTCAAAAACATTTATTACACATCTTTTTCCATTTGTTTAGTTCAATTTTGGTTGGAGGAAGTTGCATCCGAATTAACGATCGTGGAAAAGTCGATCCAGAATCCAGGGATGCCGGGATATTTCCGAGGCAGAAGAGGTCGAGAGCAAATTGAGACGATTGCTACAAAAAATCACTGCATCGGTGTCATAGATTCCCAGGACGAACAAACCTTTAGTGCATCACCTAGTTCGGTAAATGCAGAAATGTTTTGTTTGCTGTGGTTGCCTAAACCAGGGTTACTCAACGGTCGACTATTTCGTTAATATATAAATGTATCGTTATGTAGAAGTTCAACTGTTTTTTAACTGTCAGTATATCACTAGTATATGCAAGTTTTTTGGACTAATAAAAATACCACAAAACCCCGGGTGGAATCATTGAACTTCAATTTTTGGAGTTCATTGAATTTCAACCGATAAAATACCTTGGCTTTTGCAATTTAAATCCACTCTTTCCCAGCATAATTTACAATTGATAAAACATGCATAAGTTTTCTTGTTTTTAGCCGGGCACAAAGGCAACCGTCACAATTCCAGATTCCAACGTTAAAATCAGTTTGGTAGTGAGCGACATCACCACAGTAAAATACGACGCAATTGTCAACGCATCTAATACTGAACTTGAACTGCGACCTGGTGGAGTTTCTGGAGCTATTCTGAAAAAAGGTGTCGTACAAATTTGTCCATCAATGTATATTTTTATTGCTTATTTTAGTATCATTCAGTCGTTGTGATTACAAATCGCCATTCGATAAAAAACTAAGAAATGTGATGCTCTGTGCAGGTGGGCACGGAATACAAGTAGAAATGGTGCTAGCAAAACTAAAACTAGGCGGAAGAATGTTGGCTGGCCAAGCTGTAAGCACAGGATCCGGGAATCTTCATTTTAAAAGAATAATTCACACTGTTGGACCAACGTAAGTATAACATACGCTAATTTTTCAAAAACATATCTTTGGAATTGTTGGTTTGACCATAAATTGTTCATCCAAACCGGTCGACACTAACAACAATGTTAATTTATTTTTGGTTATTTTTGGTTCCGCAAATGTCTGCTAAAGTGGAGAACTTTTCACAGTTGGCAACAGGGAACAAGTGCATCTTGTCAACAAGATCTTCGAAACTGCGTTAGAAATTGTCTTCGTGAAGCCTCCGATCATAATCTGCGATCCATCGCCATTCCCGCTATCAGTTGTGGAATATTCGGGGGCAAAGCGTCGGTTTGTGTTCCAATCATTGTGAAAGCTATCGTGGATTTTGTCACTTACAATGAAGGAAGTTCTCTTCAACAGGTTTGTTATGAGTGTAATAACGTAGATATGAATCCTATTGTCAGTTGTTTGATTGAAATTCAGTTCAATTACATTAAGTTTTACCATGTAAAGAAAGTTTTTGTTAATCAGGTGGCCTTAGTTGAAATGTCCAACAAGGAAACGGTCAGAGAGTTCGAAAAATCTCTTAAAACCGTCAATTCCAACCAAAACATTTCATTGGAAGATTTTGTGAACCTACAGCAACTTCCGAGGGTGTGTAAAAGTTATTGACTTGGCGAGAATACGAACCTACAGCTTTTTAAATGCAATGCAGGAAAAACAAACAACGCCAAGAAACAGAGCAAGAGGAAGACAGCTTCAGTTGAATGTAGCTGTGGGCGATATATCCACATTCCAGGTAGGAATTTCATCAAGTGTTAGTGCAAACGTTTATAGTGTGTCCAAAATTTTTGTCGGTACCTTTCGTGTTTCAAAAACTGTTTTTTGTTATCAGGCCGATGTGATTGTGACGTCAACTAACCCTGAAAACCTTGTCAATTGTCAAGGATCGTCAATATCGAAAGCCCTCCTCAAACAGGCCGGAAATGCTTTAAAGGTAAACTTTAGATAGAAAACAATACATTTGCAAAAAAACAAACAAACAAACATAAAGATCACAGAGCCAAAGTAGTTTTTTATTCAAAATCAAATGCTCTGATTGAGAGTGGATATCGAGTATGTTGTCGTTTACAGAAAGCTTGCCACCAAGCTAGCCACAAACATCTTAAACTGGGCGACGTTGTTCCAACCCCTGGGTTTAACCTTTCCTGCCAAGAGGTGTATCACGTGATGTTCGGAAACTACAATCCCTACAATGGGGAGAAATTCTTGCAAGAAGCGATTAAGTCTTGTCTTGACAAAGCCGACAACAGCGGGTATTCGTCAATCGCCTTCCCTGCTCTAGGAGCTGGGGGTTTCCAGTATCCGTCACAAGAAGTGGTCAAGGTGTTTGATGAGGTAGTGAGGAACTACGAGGCCAGCAAACTTACTAATGTGCATTTGGTGATTTATTCTGGCGACGCTTCGACTATTTCGGTATGTATACATGTAGTACAACATTCACGCGATGTAAGGTTGTCTTCTATTTTGTCAACCAACAATGATTTCCAGATTAAATCCCTGCCTAAAAATCCCCAATGACATGATATATGCCCTCACATGTAGTAAAATTTTAAAAACTTATGTGAATGAGTTTCGTTAGATTAATCGTCACAGAAACTATCATGTCAAAGTACTTTTAAGGTGACTTTAGATTAAAGATTTGCCAAAAAAGTTAATTTAATAAAAAAAGAAAAGAGAAATTGGCGCAAATTTATCAGTTATGATATTGGTTTTGTGTTTAGGCTGCACAAACAGAACTTTCAGTCAACATTTCTCAAGTACCAACAAGCAATCCGGCACCAGCAACTGTCAGTCGAACCACAGTTCAAGTTATCGTTAAACAAGGAGACATTACCGCGACTAGCAGTCCTGCTATAGTTAACTCAACCAAACAGTTCGATCTCTCCGGTAGTTAAACATCAACCAAGTTTGCTGTACATTTGTATATTTTGAAGCTTTCGGTAGACATTGCTTGAATGTAGGTTTAATGCAAATTGTATTTAGGAATTTGGCTTCCAAATATTTTCATACAATGAAAAACCTATACAGGTACCCTGGAAAAACTTTGTTTACAGGCCAGGTTGGAAAAGCTCTTGTGGCAAAGGCGGGCGTAGGAATTGTCCAGGAATGCGCAAATAATCCGATTAGTCAAACCAACAACATGAGAGTAACATCAGGCGGGAATCTGTGCCAATACATTTTACATCTTGCAACACCGAAGAATCCAAACCAACTTGAGAATGTTCTTATTGACTGTTTTCGCGAAGCTGACAGACTTGGTGTCAATAGTTTGGCTGTTCCACCGGTTGGTACAGGTATGATTCGCTTTTACTATCAATATACTCAGTATAAATTAAGGATGCCAGTGAAGCTGTGATCTTACTCTCATGATTTTCCCAACAAACGCTAAACAGAAACCAGCGTTGCTCCTGACAAAATCTTTATTTAGTTACGTGTATTATCTTGGTCGTTTGGTTGATGACTTAAGTAGTGGTATAACTTACTGCTTTTTTTTTCAAAAATGCAGGTGGAATTGGGTTACCAAGTCCCGTCGTGGCCAAAACCCTTGCTGTCGCAATTGATAAATTTGACAAAACCAACCCTGTGAACTTAAAGAAGATCAAAGTTTTCGTTTTCCAAGGAAACATGCTGGCCGACTTTCAGCAGGAGTTGCTTAATCAACCTTCTCAAAGTTTTGTGGGAAAAATGTTTTCTTCTGTCTCATCGGCATTCGGATTTGGAGGCACCGGTAAGAACAAATTGAGCAATATTTAAAACAAACAGATAACAAATAAACGCTTTAAACACGAGGATGTGCGGTTGTACGTATTAGAAAGTAACCATACTAAGATATAATGTTTTTGTTGCTGCCAGGCATATTGTAACTTAATAATCTGTTCTTCTGGCAAAGATAAAACGTAACTTTATTCACCGACGTTTCGCCTGTTATTCAACAAGTAATATACCATTACCTTGAGGAAGCCTTGTTGAATAACAGGCGAAACGTCGGTGAATAAAGTTACGTTTTATCTTTGCCAGAAGAACAGATTATTAAGTTATACTAAGATATATTTCATATACGGTAAGTTTTTTGACCTATCTGTAACCAATGGGCAAATTGGCTAGTGGTTACATGAAAAGAGAAATGCTTTTGTATGAAATTTCAGGCAAGCCAAAATCTCAACCAAAGCCGCCTTCGATTTTACCACAAAAAGGAAGTTCATCCAATCGAGACCATGTTCGCATATTGTTCTGCTCATGGAAGAAACAAGAGGTCGACAAGGTGAGCTGAGAAAAGTGTGCTTTGCGGACCTGAATGCGGAAACAAAGTCTGTTTAAATGTTTCAGGCATTTTCTGCCCTTCAAGAAATCGTAGATGAAATGAGTATCGAAAAAGTCATTAAAAACAATGCAGTTGCCGATTTAACATTGGAGGAAGAGCGAGAACTGCTTTCACTTGCGCAAAAAGAGGGAGTTCTCATTGAAAAGACATCTCGAAAGTAAGAAAGATTCACAAGATTTCGCTTAAGAGTTTTCATCTTGAAATTGTTTGTATTATACCCGTTTGCACACGCACTGATTAGACCTGTAATGTCATATCAGTGCAGCTGTTGTCAGTGGCACTGTGCTAGCTATTACACTAGCGAGCACACTAATTTCCACTTTGTTGTGCCTTTCGGTCAACGTCGATCCGTTGGGTACCCTATACTGAGTACCAAACAACGGAGACGAACCACTGTGGAGCGCACTATGGCCAAACGGATTTGCTTGGTAACCCATAGTGCTAAGGCAAAAACATCAATTCAATATATATGCAAAAAAAGAAACATACATTATACCCGTATATTCCACAAAGCAATTGCTGGTCCGAAAACTTTACAAAAATTTTCAATATATTATACATCAGCAACAGGTGTTTTATAAAATGTATATTTATAAAGTGTACATGCAATGTCATGCCAATTCACATATTTCTAATATTTCGTGGTTGCTGTTTACAGCGAGTTGACTCTAAAAGGCCTGGGGCCTAAAGTATTAGAAGCTTATGGCCAAGCAAACGATATCATTCACCAGTTTAAACAAGCATTGCTCATATCCGAGCACGTCATGTGGAAGTACCAGGACCAAAACGACAGCCAAATGAAAGAGTTTTCGTTGCACGCGAACATGTTACTGGAAGATACCCACAAGGTTTTGTGTTCTTGATTTCGTGTTAAGTTATAGCTGAAAAAGTTTGTGTTTTAAATTGTCATTGTTCCACTGTACACCGTGCAGAAAAACGACAAAGGAAAGACTAATGTACAAATGGTGGAAGGTGGAGTTTCGCTTAACTTTTCCGTCGATTTTTCCAAAATGGAGGCTCGCACAGGATCTGGTGTATGCAAAGTGGAGAGGAATGTTTTGTCATCAAGTGTTGACAGTAAGCACATTGATGAGGCACTTTAGTAACCATTGTAAACTGAAGTATAATGTCATGCAACATTGTGAACATGAAAGGCCTTTATAAACTTGAGTGACTTCAGTATCATTATGAAACTATGGTGCCGCTGTTGCTGGTGTAAAAATGTAGGTATAATGAATTTTTTAAAGAATATCATTCCGACGAAAATTGAACATAGATTTTAATAAACAATCGCCTCGCCAACCTTGCAGAAGCGTTGCTTTAAATTACTAAAATTATGTTAGTAGCATCATACAATTCAGTAGTATTAAAAACTTACACCCGTTGTTGAAACTAATTTTAGCTCCCATTCCTCCATCGTGGGATGACATGGGAGGCCAAATGTGCAAACGGGTCGTGGTACCAACGAACACAGCGGAATATCAAACCACTCTACAGAAGTTCCAACTCGGTGTGAACGTGATATCAGTGAGTATAAACACTGAGTATAACATTGAATTGGTTGTATTTTTGGTTTGAAACCAATTTCCATGGCATTACATAAGTTTCTAAAACTTCGCAGGAGAAGCGGGTGTATTGTCATAACTATTGCATCTGCGGCATTAGTAAAAATAAAGCTCGTGTTTTGCAGTTGGAACGCATACAGAACCCAACACTTTGGAACCAATTCCAGGCTCAAAAACGTAAGATTGAAAACAAAATGCTGAACCAACAAGTTACCCGCGAGCTGTTTCACGGTTCGGACAAAGTCACGTGCGACAAAATCCTCAAGGATGGATTTGACAGAAGTTATGCCGGAAAACATGGTGTGTTTTTTTGTGATCTGCAGATAGCTCTACTGTTTTCTCCTAATAATCTTATCGGTGCAGCTTTGGTATGCCTTACAACTTTACGTTTTGTTATTGGCATTAAATCATTGGTTTTTACATAGTTTGGTTTTAATTTACTATGTTTGTGGACTTTCAATTGTATTTTGTAAGCTGCATGCCGATGGCCACTGTTTCAACCCATAAATTCTCACCAGTGCAGCTTGGTGTGACTATGGATGATCTTGCCGGCCAATCGGCCAGGCAAAGACTTCCACTTTCTGGTGACTATGCGTTCACCGCCATCCCTTGGACACCAAACTAGGTGCAACCATCCGGGAAACAAGCTGCGGAAACACTATGGCCAACCAAAGCTAAACCAATAGTGCCATCAGACCCGTGTCACATTATATCAAGGTCGATAGCTCATTGGTCGAAACAGTGATCATCCGTATGCAGCTCAAATAATCATATTATTGGCTCCATGTTTTATTTTTGATTGTATGTTTAGCCACGGCGTTTGGAAGAGGGGTTTATTTTGCCACCACCTCGAATTATTCACACGGGTTTTCGCCTCCTGATGCCCAGCAGCGCCGTTCCATGTTTCTGGCCGAGGTCATCACAGGAACTTATTGTGTCGGAACATCTGCCACCACCGTGGCCCCGATGCAACAAGACGGTTCGCCATTCGACAGTGTGGTTAACAAGCAAGCAAATCCGACCATTTTTGTCGTGTTTCGTGATTCGAGTGTTTACCCCACATATTTACTAACGTACATGTGATAATGTTACATTGGTTGCAACAAATCGATGAAGGTTCTCAAAAAAATTTGGCACGAAAGCTTCTTTATTTTGAATATTAACCTATGATAGTTTTTTTTCATATATCTTGAACTATTCTTTCTTCATTTGCAACCTGTTTCGTCACAAAGTCAATGTGAATGACTCCGTTGCTGTTGATCGATTATTTGGACACTTTTTTCGCAAGTAAGCAGCTATACTACGCGCTATCAAATTTTCCACCGTAACGGTTCCACACTTTGCATATATTTTGTCCTAATTCTTCAAAAATTATGTCATGCAGTGAGTACGAATGTTTTTAGAAGCATTACACGTGAATCTTGCTTGCTTTCTCGTTGTTCCCTTTCCTTCGACCTTTTCTCAATAACGAACGTGTATCACTCTGGTCCTCCCTCTTCAATGGTTTTCATATTACAATTCTCAGCTTTTGCTTTAACCCGTCCGTGTTTCATATCAAACACTTTACATTGTGTATTTATTTTTATTTTGGGGCACATTTGTATCACTTAAATGCAGCAGTTGTAAAAAATGTAAAGCAAACAAACTTCTCAGTAGTTGACAGATTGTCACCAAAGTCTCAGTGTATTGATAAGTGCAAAGTATGACAATCCTTTATTGAAGATAGAAAAAACGTACGGCGGCAGTCCAATCGGAACCACAAGTAATGGAATACTGATGCAAGCCAATATCGCCCATTTAAAGCATACACACAAGTCAAAGGAGCCCGCCAGGCATAGCAGATGACGGACCAACAAGTTACGTCATCTTAGAGTCATTTAGTTTCAGTGAACAGTCATAGGAAAAAAAACAATATAAGAAGATAGCCAAGAAGGAAAAGAGCAGTATAACAGGGTAAAAACTTCAATGCATATGAAAATTTTATCATTTTTTCACTCAGATAACACGGCGGTTTCACAGTTTGTAGGTGCAGAATGCTGATTAAGAACTACTGCTACCTATAGCTTACATTGTTATCTAATCACCAGCTTTACAAACTAATTGAAAGTTATGTTATAGGAAATACATTTATGCAGACATATATGTAGATTGGAATCTGTCATGCATTCAAAGTGAGATAAAATTGGCGGCCCTTGGCCATGACTGATAATGAAAGCGCCCGCGAACTGTACGTGTGCGACATTCCAAAGGGCTACGGCCTATTTCCACTGAAGCTGAAAATTGGTGAAACTTTGGGTGACAAGGATGCATTGCAAACAATCGAATTCGTGCGAGGTAAAGACGGTACCAGGGTCGAAGTCGCCGTCGAAATCCTTCTCAAAAATAATCAATGTGAGTGTTTTGAAGTGGATTGTTAAAGTAACATATGTGAGGGATTTAGCGCAAAAAGTATTGATGCAAGTTAACTGATAAGGCAGTGATGCCTATGTCCAAAGAGATAAAAGGTTACAAAATAGCTCGAAATAAATAAACGACCCAATCCACAAAACTAACTGGTGTTTTATGGCGAATCACGAGCATTGTATTAGCAACCGCGAGCCTGTTTTTTTAGATGTCAAGTTGTTGAAAGACAGAGGATTGAAAATCAAGCACCGTGGCAAGTTCATAAACTTGAACATTACCGACAGTTTGCCTGAAAACAAAACTGAAAGGCGTCGCACGGCAGACATTGAGGGTTCGTATTTGTTTTTTACGTACACGGTTTATGATTAACTTGCTAGCGTCCACAGCACATAACAGGAAGTGTTTCAGGAACGTCATCACGTGACGCGGTGTGGGAAGCGATGTCTCACCGCTTTTGGTTTTGTGAATGTTATAGTAGTGTAGGAATACCGTGGATAGTACGTTACGTCATGCCGTGGATAGTACGTTACGTCATTGGGAATGAGCGCGTGGGCAAAAAATGTATCGACCTTTTAATCCATACTTTGAAAGCTTTGACAAATCATCTCTACTTAATGTTTCATTTATATTGATGCAATGCGGCAACATATATTTGAAGAATATTTTATGCAAACATTGCAAATAAATCACAGAAAGCAACGAGGGTCCATCACAGCCCCGTCCAACACAAAGGAAGTTTTCCAAGGACAGACCGATACCTGCACCAAGAAGCCCCAAATCATGTTATCAGGAGGATGAGGTTCAGCGTCTTCAACGGCGGATTGAATGCAGAAATGTTCCATTGCACATGTTTCACAGAAAGAATATGTTTGATCATTTTAAGCAGTATGTGTTTTCTTTAAATATGACTTTTTTAAATTGTTGGTTGTTTGTAGAAAAAAACTTGTTTCTTTAATTATCTTTCTTTTAATCGGGAGTGATGGTGATTTTCAGGTATGGAAATATTGAGGACTTATTTGTTCCAAACTACTTAGAAAGAAATAGACCTCCTTTCGTGAAAGTCAAGTACCGCGATCATGTAAGTGTATTGAAGTTAGTACTCTCCAATTTATCTTTTTGACTACGACTGTTTCTTCATTGATTAATGAAAATATTCCTGGGTTGCGTTTCCGTAAGTGATCCCAAGCGTTTTCCGACATCCGCATAAAATCCTGTTCAATATTGTGCGATGTAATACACAATTCTTTTACGTTCTGCAGGAATCGGCTAGACGTGCACTTCTCGAAGGCAGGAATGTCCATGCGTTTGGACACAAAATGTACATCTCGTGGGATTCAACAGAAGGTAATATGCGAGGAATATACAGCAAATATAATAGGGATGCAGGGAAAAACAAAAAAGTGCAAATTTTCATTTTCCTTCCTCTGAACCCCGTGCTGTCATAGGAAAAACTATTTTACAGCAGGGTTATGTTTTTTATATATATTTTCCTTAATATAAATGCAAGTCTGGGAATGTTCTGATAAGTATGGCACAAATAAAAACGGTTCAAACACTGGACTGTGGAGATCATCAGCGCGATTTATCCACTCGTATCTGATATGCTTGTCGATGTGCACTGCTTGTACAGCTAGTGTTGTAGTCTTCTGCTGAACTTATCAGCAAATTCAGAGCTTTGCTGTTTGTATTAGATTGGCATGTATAAATTCAAATGTGAATATAGTGACTCGTGAATATAATGACTTATTGATTTTAATTGAAGTATTTTGTAATAGCTGGCCAAGTCAGAGACCGTATCAGAGGGGAGCAAGCCAACAATCGTGGCGGAGGAAGGGACAGACCAAGCACAAGCTACGAACCAGTTCTTACGCATAAAAAAACAATCGCAACCACTGAAAGGCCATCAATGCCCAAACGTAAAGAGCAACCAACACGAAGCAGGGCCACCTCGTCCTCTTCCACCAGCTCGGAAAGACAAAGCTGGGGTCAGTTGGTAAACTTTGTTGCGCTGTGCTACTGTACAATTCTTGTCTGTGTTACTCATATCTTTGCGGATCTCTTTTAATTGCATCAGAGTTGCGTATCCCCGAAGGTTTTTGTGCTGAGATTCAAGACAGAGTAGCAAGATACAATATGTTTTTGTTTGCCTTGCAACATGGCGAATTGGGGATGTTGAACGGCCCATTAAAATTGCGCAAATATTTTTCAAAAACTTGAAGTGCATATTCAGAAGTTGTCGTGGATTCCCTAATGCCGCATCAACGAATAAAAAATCACTACTAGAAACAGATAGCATTTGTAGTTACGAATTTTCTTGTATGAACTACTGATAATTCTTGACATAGATCTTGTACGTACATGGTCCACAAAGCAAAGTCAAGACAAAAAGATACTTTCTTTTTTTTCCGGAAGTATTTAAATTAGATTAAATTATTGTTTACGATTGATGTACATTTGAGGTTGATTTCTAAAACAAAACGACCCACAAGTATTTGGAACAATTTAATTTTGTGTGAATATTCCTTAGCTCAACGAAACTTTTCTCATGTGTGTTTTTTGTCAGACCGCAACATTTCATCTCCAACCAAACGTCAGCCAACGGCGTCCCGTGATCAAGACGATGTAAAAGTTTACGACTGGTTCGATATTCTGCAAGAAAACAGTGAACTTTTTCAGGAGGATGCTGGAAACAGGTACTATATCCTTCCCCCATCAAGATAATCACTAATAAGACACCAATTGTAAATATCTAGTGCAACATAACATACAAAACAAAATATGAAACGTCTTTCTAGATGTGTACTTTTGCAAACCAACCGCGTTGATAAACTGGATAAGGTTGAGGAATATGTCCAAGAAAACCATTGCGTAAATATTGAGCACACGTATCCGATGCCGGATGGGATTCTGCTTGTATTTGACAGTGAGGATGGTAAGAACACCAGTTTTTCTTATGGCTCGGTATTCACATTGAGTTGAACAAATCTACGTATTGTTGGGTGAAAGCAAGTATATCAGGTAAATGCGTTTTTCGTAAAATATCATGGTTTAAAATGTATGACGCGGTATTAGCATGAATAATGTTTGGGATTCTGCAAGTAATTAATTCTTTCTCTGATTGGCACTCTTTTGCAAAAGACTGACTTTTGTATTGTAAATGGTACACAAGCTTTCGCGATTTTCCTTCGCTTCGTCAGGTGTAAATAAACACAATGCGATACAAAAAAAAAACAAGCGCAAGGCGGTCGAAGAAAAAAGGCACTGCAAGTAATTGTAACTTGTGTACAAATTTTCCCATCACTTCCCCATGGACTCATAGTATTACATAAACAGGCGCCGACGAAGCTGTGACCGCCAAAAGCATCAACATTGACGAAGAAAAAATTAATATTGTCGCAAAGACAGTACCTGGAAAGTTCAGGGATCGTTTTTTGCTAGAGGTAAACACGCAAAAAGGTCAAAAGAATTAAGGGTCACCTTCTCCATAATTTTCCATAGGGAACGTTTGACGATCTTGAAGCCGTCGAGGCGCTGCTGGACTTTTGTTACAAGGAGGATGACGCGTCGTATGATGTAATCGAACTGGAAAGCTCAGCGTTTTTGGTCAAGTTCAGCGATGAAGTCGGTAAGTGCATGTTTATTGCATCTTTGTGTTACGAATTTTGTGTCACACAATTGTTTTTAATTTTGCCTACAGACATCGAGAGCATTGTGCAGGAAATTGAAAGCGCAGACCTCGATGACTACAATCCAAAAGTGAGTCCCCGTCTAGATTGTTCTACCCATTACGCACTTTGCGCTGTATTTCTTTAAATGAAAGTAAATGTGAATCAACGAACTATGCTATGCATGTACTTTTAACCAGGCGTTCAGTTTGCTCGCATGTCTAACAGCTATTTAATTTTCGATACGAATATTTGGTTGTCTGTTGTCAATGACAGGCGTACGCAATGTGCCGAAGCGACTGCGTTAAATTGGAAAACCTGCCCAAAAATGTTAAGAACGACGCCCTCAAGTTGGCTTTCCAAAACAGAAAAAATTGTGGCGGTAAAGTGACGAAAGTGGACAGAAATGGAGCGAATACATCAGCAATTGTCTACTTTGCCGATTGCGAAGGTAAAGGAATGGGTGTCCCTATTCTGTATAACGTTTGTACATTGTCTTGTTGACTATTTCTATTTCAACGTCTTGTTGAATCTAATCCGCAGATGCCGAAAAAGTTTATGAAAAAGTCTCCAAAGAAGGACTCCAAATTAAAAATAAACCAGTGGAGGTTTCCCTTTATTTCCGCAACATTGTTGAGGCTGAAGATAAACGTGACGACAGCGACGAAAGTGCCGATAGCGTAGATTTTGTAGAATCGAAACCGAAAGCTAATAAATCGAGTAGTGCATCGGAACAGAATGTGGACGGACCTGGTTGCAACCCACAGAAAGAAGAAAGGGCACCAAAGAGTCAGGACCCCAACGAGCCGCGTGATACTGCCGAAAGTTCAAAAGGAAAATGCGCGCCAAAAACGACGAGGTGTGCGCAGAGAAAACGTAAGTGGTGTTTGCGTGAATTTGTTTATCACTGTTACAGAACAATTTATCTAATCTAGGTTTACTTTTAAAAACTTCGAGCATATTAAAATTTTTGGCACGCTGACAACTATTGATATTCGTTGCAGGAACCGTTGTTAAAGAGTTTCGGGTCACCCCCCAAGTCGATCGTGACGTTATCAAGTACGTCAGAAAGTCAAAGAAAGGGTTCGACAAGATGCACGATGATCTTAAAGCTTTGTGTGAGTTAGAGGTGGTTGAAAGGATGAACGATGTTTCTTTCTGCTTTCGTCCAAGCGTTGAGGTGAATGTTAACGATGTTGCTTTTTATTCGGATTGCAGACAATTTTCATATCGCCTATATATTTTTAAAGAAGTTTGCAGTTTGGTAGATCCCCTTTTCCATAGGTATGCTCGTCTCACACATTTGCACAATTTGTTGACAGAAATAACATTCAAATCAATGGCACGATATGTTACCACTCACAAGATCGATCAACACTAGATAAAAAATGGCATATAGTCACCAATAAAACAGTAAGCGTTATCGAGCCAGGCGCTCACATCGGCATTTCGCAAAGTAGCGCAAATTCTTGCATTTTGCAATAAACGCTTTATAAATTGCAAGGAAAACGTAAATACTGTATTGTAAACGTATACATGCACACTTCAGGAATTGGACGAAGACATAAAATACAACCAGGAGGAATTCGAGGAAAGATGTACTTTGATTATGGACGAGTTTTTCAAGAAGTTCTGCACGAAGTCGGCCACGTACGATGCCACCAACCTCATGAATCTCCGCACAACTATGAGCTGGAAAGAAGACCATGAATATTTGAGGGTTAATGTAGAAAAAGAGAAAGGAGTTGACGTTTACATCAGGTTATTAAAAAAAAATTTACTTGTGCAAATCGTTTACCTTGCAGCATTAAATTATATAGTTTCGGTCGCAATGATATCAGTGAGTCATGCTTGGACCAATGCCATAATTTTGAAAATTGTGCCGTATAAAGTCATAGCACGCTTTAAGAGTTAAAACCATGTTCTTGTACTAACCAGACGGGCCGCGAACAACCAAGGTCAAGTCGTGGTTACCGGAATTGACGATGAAGTAGCGGATGTTTTGCAGTTTATTAAAAGGAAGTGTGACGTCACAGAACAGTCGATGAACCTACCGACGAACAACTTTAGGTTTGTCACAAGTATATAATCTGATGATATGAGACGTCTGACATAAAGTTATCTTGCTTTTCGGAAGAAAATTAAGGAATCGTTGAACTGTTTAAATAAAATTTTGCCCTCTGCAAACTTCTTCTGATCGTATATTTTCTGTGACGTCAGAGCTCTGCGGGAATGCAACGTCATCAAACGAATCGACCAAGAATTGCAACATGATGCTGAGATAAGAGCTGAAGAAACAGGAGATAAGCAAGGACTGATCGAGTTCAAGGGTCCAAGGTCAAATGTGGAGGAAGCCAAGACAAAACTGACCAACGGCATGATGGTAAATATTTAATTGTCTTAGTTGATGAGGTTAACGGCAATAACACTCTGTTTTTTTGCAATTGTTTTCACTGATATGCAATTAACAGTAATTCAGTAAAAATTATTACTGGTCAAAAATTATGATGCCACCTGCGATGTGGAGTTAGGCGAAAGTTATGTGGAGTAAATTCAGCTTGTAGTGTAATTTGAGATCTAGATTATTTTTTTGATGTTTTATAAATACTAACGCTTAAATTTTGTTGTTAAGGAACTCACAACACGCACTCTGCCTAATATGGGAAGTCGATCAGAATATCTGCTTACGTCACTAAAAAGTGAGGTTGACGGATTACAACCTGGTGCAGTCGACGTGAGGCAAATAATACAATCTCAATTTGGCAGCGATAAAATATATGGTAAGTATGATTGAACTGTTCATAAGTTGGACGAGTATTACGACATCACATCTTCTGTTTGGAAGGCTTCGAATCGCGTTCACCCGGTAGCCTTTCCGATTTCAGCACCACAGCTAATTTCCTCATCTGTATGTGATGGCGAAATATCACTAACACGCCACACACGAGTTATTGTGTGTAAAATTTTCCAACATTGAAAGTAGTGTAGTCGTTGAATGTACTGTGCGTGTTGTGTTCCGCGATTCGTTCACAGACTGCCTTTCAGCAAAAGTTAATTAAATTTTACCGATAAAACCTCCAATATAGCTAATGCTGAAATGCGTGCTTTAATATGAGGTATAGGGCACAAACTCACGTGCTATACGACGCTGGGAGTCAAAAGCACCCCACTTTGCCTTGGCTCGTCGTGACCGAGACTCATATCCTCTTTTTCAGCGTCACTTCAATTAAACAACGATGAGGTTTGCATCAAGTATTGTGATGCCAGTGAACTTGAGAAGGCCCAGACATCCCTGGCCGAGATTGTGGAGCAAAAAACGATTCCAGTGAAAGAAGGATTTCAAGAAGTAATCAGTACTCCTGAGTGGAAAAGGTTAATACAGAACGCGTCCTCTTCCGGTGCTGTGCAGGTTTATGTAAACGTAAGTGCAAATAAATACTTTATTGTTTGGGAAGAAAACATTACTTTCAAAGAAAAAACAATTTCAATTGATGTACAAAGAACAACTAACCTGAATATTCTGTGAAATTTATCAAGATTCCCAAATCGAGTATCGACGTGGTCGGTTTGATACAAGCTTTCCACCAAGCTTACAATGACGTCAGCAAATACATCAGTGAAAACGTGGTGGTCACCAAATCTTTTAGTGGAAGCAGCTACGTCATCAAATATCTTCAAGATCATTTAAAGTCACACAAAGACAGCAGCAAAAAGTTGAAAGAAGTCAGACTGGATTTTAAACCAGACGAGTCGGTTGTGTTTGTGAAAGGGAAGATCAGATATGCAATGGATGGTAAAACCGTTGGATAGTTGGATTGGTTGCGCAAATACACATTTTTAAGTAAAACGACTTTACAATGACATAATATTCCAAAATCTACACGTAATTTTTTTAGTAAAATCTTACCAATATGCGTTACGTCATTTATTCGCTGATAATATCACACAAAGCTGTTGAGCTGTTGGTTAAAAACATTTGTTACATATCTTGTTCCATTTGTTTAGTTGAACTTTGGCTGGAGGAAGTTGCATCCGAATTAACGTTCGTGGAAAAGTCGATCCAGAATCCAGGGATGCCAGGATATTTCCGAGGCAGAAGAGGTCGAGAGCAAATTGAGACGATCGCAACGAAAAATCACTGCATCGGTGTCATAGATTCCCAGGATGAAGATAGTGCATCATCCAGTTCGGTAAATGCAGAAATGTTTTCTTGCTTTGATTGCCTAAACCAGGTTTACTCAACGGTTGTCTATTTCGTTAATATATAAATGTATCGTTATGTAGAAGTTTAACTGTTGTTAAACTGTCAGTATATCACTAGTATATGCAAATTTTTTGGACCTTTAAAAATTACACAAAACCACGAGTGAATCGGTATTTTGGAGTTCATTAAACTTCAACCGAAAAATACCGTGGCTTTTGCAATTTGTTTTTGGATAAATCAACTCTTTTCCAGCGCAATATCAATTTACAATTGATGAAACATGCTAAAGTTTTCCTGTTTTCAGCTGGGCACAAAGGCAACAGTCACAATACCAGATTCCAACGTTAAAATCCGCTTGATAGTGGGCGACATCACCACAGTCAAATACGATGCAATTGTGAACGCATCTAATACTCAACTTGAACTGCTACCTGGTGGAGTTTCTGGAGCTATTCTGAGAAAAGGTGTGGTAGAATTTTGTCCAACAATGCATATTTTTTTTCCTTTTTCTAGTATCAAACAGTCGTTGTGATTACAAAATCCCAGTTTGATAAAAACTAAGAAATGTGATGCTCTGTGCAGGTGGGCACGGAATACAAGCAGAAATGCAGCGAGCACAGCAAAAACTAGGCGGAAGGTTGGAGGCTGGTCAAGCTGTAAGCACAGGATCCGGGAATCTTCATTTTAAAAGAATAATTCATACAGTTGGGCCAATGTAAGTGATATAATATACACCAATTTTTCAAAAGCATATTTTTGGAATTGTTGGGTTGACAATAAGTTTTTCATCCAAATCGGTCGACACTAAAAACAATGTTAATTTATTTTGGTTATTTTTGGTTCCGCAAATGTCTGCTAAAGTGGAGAACTTTTTACAGTTGGCAACAGGGAACAAGTGCATCTTGTCAACGTGATCTTCGAAACTGCGTTAGAAATTGTCTTCGTGAAGCCTCAGATCAAAATCTGCGATCGATCGCCATTCCCGCTATCAGTTGTGGAATATTCGGAGGCAAAGCGTCGGTTTGTGTTCCAGTCATTGTGAAAGCTATCGTGGATTTTGTCACTTACAATGAACAAAGTTCACTTCAACAGGTTCGTTTTGATTGTAATAACGTAGATATGAATCCTATTGTTGCTGTTCGATTGAAATTCAATTCAAATACATTACATTTCGTTATGTAAAGAATGTTTTTTTGAAACAGGTGGCCTTAGTTGAAATGTCCAACAAGGAAACGGTCAGAGAGTTCGAAAAATCTCTTAAAACTGTCAATTCCAACCAAAACATCCCATTGGAGGATTCTGTGATCCTGGAATCCCCTCCGAGGGTGTGTAAATGTTTTTGACTGAGCGAGAATACAAACTTACTCATTCAGCTTTTTGAATGTATTGTAGGAAAAACACACAACGCCAAGAAACAAAGCAAGAGGAAGGCAGCTGCAGTTCATTGTCGCTATGGGCGATATATCCACATTCCAGGTAGCAATTTGACCAAGTATTAGTGTAAACGTTTATAGGGTGTCCAAAATTTGTGTCGGTGCCTTCCTTGTTTCAAAAACCGGTTTTTGTTGCTAGGCCGATGTAATTGTGACGTCAACTAACCCTGAAAACCTTGTCAACTGTCAAGGATCGTCAATATCGAAAGCACTCCTTAAGCAGGCCGGAATTGCTTTAAAGGTAAACTTTAAAAAGAAAACAATACATTTTTATGTTTGCAGAAAATCAAACAAACAAACATAAAGATCACAATGCAAAAGTAGTTTTCTTTAGAGGTAAACTTAAGGCAGAAAATAATACATATATGAAATAAAAAAGTCAAAGCTAATATCAATAATAGCATATTCGCTTTGGCTTTTCTATTTCAAGTAATTAACTCCAAGTATTTTGCACCCAACAATACATATATATCTCTGCAAAAAAAAAAACAAGCAAATATAAAGATCACAGAGCCAAAGAAGTTTTTAATGAAAAATCAAATGCTTTCATTTAGAGTGGATATCGAATTTATTTGCGTTTACAGGAAGCTTGCCACCAAGCCAGTCACAAACATCTTAAACTCGGTGACGTCGTTTCAACCCCTGGGTTTAACCTTTCCTGCCAAGAGGTGTATCACGTGATGTTCGGAAACTACAATCCCTACAATGGGGAGGAATTCTTGCAAGAAGCGATTCAAACATGCCTGGACAAAGCCGATAACAGCGGCTATTCTTCAATCGCCTTCCCTGCTCTAGGAGCTGTCAGTTTCCAGTATCCGTCACAAGAAGTAGTCAAGGTGTTTGATGAGGTAGTGAGGAACTACGAAGCCAGCAAACTTACTAATGTGCATTTGGTGATTTATCCCGGCGAGGCTTCGACTATTTCGGTATGTATACATGTAGTACGACATTCACGCGATGTAAGGTTGTCTTCTGTTTTGTGAAAGCAACAATGATTTCCAGATTAAATCCTAGCCTAAAAATCCCCAATGGCACATGCCCTTTTCCAATTTGCGTGTTGCAAAATCTTAAAAACTAATGTAAATGATGTGCAAAAAAGCCATAATATTGGAAAGCTGCAGACAGGTTGTGTACACGCACTCTCTCGACCTGTAAGGTCTCATCAGTACAGCTGTTGACAGTGGCACTGTGCTAGCTTTTACACTAGCGGGCACACTAATTTCAGGTCGAAACTGTGCGTGTACACACCCAGTTTCGTTCAGTCGTCACAGGAACTATCATGTCAAAGTACTTTCAGGGTGACTATATTAAAGAGGGAATTGGGATTGTCAAAAAAGTTAATTTGTTTCAAATAGAAGAAATGCGAAATTGGGCGCAAATTTATCAGTTATGATATTGGTTTTATGTTTAGGCTGCACAAACAGAACTGTCAGCCAACATTTCTCAAGTACCAACAAGCAATCCGGCACCAGCAACTGTCAACCTAACCACAATCCAAGTTATCGTAAAACAAGGAGACATTACCACGACTAGCAGTCCTGCTATAGTTAACTCGACCAGGCAATTTACACTTTCCGGTGAGGAAATTAGGACCAAGTTCCCGGCACATTAATGTATTCTGACTTTGAGCTTTTGGAAGACATTACATGAATGAAGACTGTTTGCATGCAAATTTAATGTATCAAAAATTTTTGCATTAAATGTTTGAAAACAAATATATAACCTGTCCCCCGGAAGCACACATGGTACTGGTTTCCAGATTGTTAATAATTCGTTCCCCAAACATACTCGTAAAAAAACGGTTCACCTTGTTTACAGGCAAGGTTGGAAAAGCTCTTGTGGCCAAAGCGGGTCAAGGAATTGTCCAGGAGTGGGTAACCAATCCGATTAGTCACACCAACAGCATGAGAGTAACGACAGGCGGGAATCTCTGCCAATATATTTTGCATATTGATACACCGAACGATCCAAACCAACTTGAGAATGTTCTCATTGACTGTTTCACAGAAGCCGACAGACTTGGCGTCAATAGTTTAGCTGTTCCACCGGTTGGTACAGGTATGATACGAAATTTTGACCCATTTCCGACACACAAATCCAAAAACCCTGCGCAAGATATCTTGTCGGTTAAAGGGTGATAATTTAATGCAACATAGAACCAAATGAATTTGTCGTAAGTTAACTTTCTCTCCGTACTTGCAGGTGGAATTGGACTCTCCAGCCCTGTGGTAGCCAAGACCTTCGCCTCCGCCATTGACAAATTTGACAAAACTAATCCAAGGAATTTACAAAAGATAAAAGTTTTTGTTTTTCAAGGAAACATGTTGTCCGATTTTCAAGAAACGCTCCTGAATCAACCTTCTCAAAGTAAAAGATTATTGGAAAAATTTGCTTTCATTCGTTAGTTAAGCGCTAGGATTCGGTGATATTGTTGATACTCGATAAGAAAAAGCTCTTCGTTTTACAAAAGATCATTAAAAACTTAACTTTGACTCATAAATATCATAATTCAATTTCTTCAATTTGCCGTGTCAGTCTCTGATCTATGAATATATTGCTTGCTTGTGCACTGCTTTTATAAGGGACTGACTATGAAACCACTTTATTAGCACGAGCTTTCGCGAGATTGATCTCGCTTCTTCAGGTGCAGCAAATAACGTGTATAAATATGTTACCTATCGATCTTAAGTTGCCCAAATGTTTTTTTCAAAAAAAGCGACTGGTTACGTTTTAAAGTTGTTTACATGGCAACACAGGGAAATCACAAAGCCAACCTAAGCCACCGTCGATTATACCAAAACAAGGAACATCATTTGAACGTGATGCGGTTCGCATATTGTTCTGCTCGTGGAACAAAAACGACGTCGAAAAGGTATCAACTCTAGGTTTATTTCAAGGAAAGAAGAACACAAGTAAATATTTATATTAAAGGCCTTCGAAGCTGTTCAAGACGTAGTTGGTGAGTTGAGCGCCACGAAGGTAATAAAAAATGAAGTGATCGGAGATTTGAGACCGGAAGTTCAACAGGAACTTATGGACCTAACCAAAAGGGAAAATGTCCTGATCGAGCAGACCTCAAACAAGTACTTTAAGATTTTTGTTTATTGCATAAGAATAAAACGTTTTTTTTGTCCGGGTATCGCATGTGACACTAAAACACAATATATTGCAAATAACATTACGTACGCAGGGAACTTACCATCAAAGGGTTACGCCCAAATGTTTTGGAAGCCTACACGCAAGCAAACGACATAATTCACCAGTTCAAACAAGCGCTTCACATTTCCAAATATGTTATGTGGAAATACGACGACCAAAATGGAAGCCAAGGGGAGTTTTCCCTCAGGGCCAACTATCAGTTAGAAGAGGCCTACAAGGTTAAACGAAATTTATACGATTTGAATGTAAACATTTACTACATGCGTTGATGGTGTAAAATTTGTGAAACATGAAAATACGCAAATTAGCAAAAACAATCATCTATTTTTGCAGAAAGATGAAAAAGGAAAAACAAAAGTGACTGCAATGGAACGCGGTACAAAGCTTCAATGTGCGGTAGACTTTTCAAAGATGGAAGCTTACACAAGAAATTTTACATACAAACTAGAAAGAAAAGTTATATCCTCCATCGTCGACAGTAGGTTTTGATTATCTGGGAGCCTTCTTGTGTTTTTTTTTATGTTCTCCTGTGAAGAGTTTCAAACTTACAGAAAATAGACGAAACTGTGTTCAATTGTTCATGTTATTTCGTAGACCCACTTCCCCAAACCTGGGATGACATTGGAAATCAAATGTGGAAGCAAGTTGCAGTTCCTGCAAATTCTTTTGAATATAATCGCATGGTCACAAGATTTACATCATTATTGGGAGTGTCTCAAATTATTAGTGTAAGTTCTAATGTCCATTTGCTCCTCGTTCGTCTCGATATAATTAAGCGACATCATGAAAAGTTTCCTTTTGGTCGGTGTTACTCAAATGTCGGCTCGCGTTATTTTTTTACCGCATTATTCACAAATCAGATATTTTTTCTCTAAATTGAATTTTATAGAAAATTTAACTAAAAATTTTTGAGAACCAATACTTTAAGTGATAGTTAACAACGTTCTCACCTGTTGAGCGTGAAAAAATGTTTTTACAGTTACACCGAATACAGAACCCGACGTTATGGAGACAGTTTCAGGAGCAAAAACTTAAGATAGAGAAGAAGCTGCAAAGCAAGCATGTCACCCGAGAGCTTTACCATGGAACTGCAGGCTCCACATGCACTAGCATTTGTAAGAATGGATTTGACAGGAGTTACGCGGGAAAAAATGGTACTAATTTGTTTTCTGTCCAGTACCTATTTGTTTGGTGTTGTTCAAGTTCACGCGTATTGTGCAAATTAAAATTATGAGTAACTGCAACTATTTATCTTAATTCTTTATCCGTATAATTTTATTCGGAATTTTTGTTTCGTGCAAGTAAGTTAGTAATTCTAAACATCGCACACAGAAGCTCATGTGTTGTCTATGATTTAATCTCTAAACCATATTATTGTGATAATTACGTTATGTGAAGTAAATTGAAGTAAAATAAATGTTTTATGATCCTGTTCCAACGATCCAGTTTGTTTGTTCTGAAGTGTTTGTTGTCATTCCAACAGGCACAGCTTATGGAAGAGGTGTTTATTTTGCTACTACAGCACAATACTCAGCCGATTATACTACACCAGATGGCCGAGGACTACGTTGTATGATATTAGCTGAAGTAGTGACTGGTAAATACTGCGCGGGGAATTCATCCCTCAATGTCATTCCGATGCAAAATGACGGATCCCCGTATGATAGTGTTGTAAATGATATAAGAAATCCCACTATATTCGTTGTATTTCGAGATGCCAGCGTTTATCCTCTGTATATTTTCACGTATAAGTAAATGTCTGAACTCTTTGTAACACACACTGCTTTGGTTTCCTCTGTCGTTTTTGCAGAGCCATGCGTTGAAAAACTTCTTCTTACTTTCTGTTCCTTAGTCCTATAAGCAGTGTTGGTGGTTTCTTTTGTTCGCGGTATCCTAAATTTTATGCGGAACCTTTAATGAAATGTCGTAGTTACTGTTTACTTCTTGGTCAAACTCAACGGTATGTACAAATATATATGCAGATCAGTACAGGTTCGTAATAAATAAGCTTTTAATTCCCTTCTGTTTTATTGCATTGTGAATTAGCGTCGCATGATAATACATATATAGTAACAAAGTCTCTTGCTCATTCTTTCCAATAAAATAAGACTTCTTAAAATACGTCACAATGCTGCAGGAAAAGATTAGTTGAAAATGCATTGGTTTAGATAGGAGGTGTTCATTAAAACGCGTGTAGCGCAACCCTTAATCCTATTGTGGGAAAAACATTTCTTTACCTGCAGCATTGTTACGTCAGATCCATTGATGACGCGAAGTCGAAATCACGAACAAACCTCCATAGAATTTACGAAACACGTAACATCAAACTCATGATTGCCTGAAACAGCATTTTTAGGATGACGCAGCATATTAAAAAAAGATGTCGTGGTCGTTTTTAAATTTCATTTAAATCCAACCGCAATTTTTCTGTTATAAACAAGCAGAATGCTGTATTTTTGTGAAGTAATGTTAAAAGAGTATATTTCTATAGCCAAGGGCAAAGTTCATCGAGTTCGGGTAAGCCCCGTGGTAGAGAGCAAAGTTTCCATTCAATCACTTCCCCTTTTGCCTTCTGTAGGTTAAGAAACAGGAACTAGAGTCGCAAAACAAGCAGGCGTAAGGTTGGAACAGTCATATGTGAACTGCACAATTCGACCAAATGTTTCTGACTAAAGCTGTACTGGTTTAAAAGATAGCAAAGAAGGGAAGGGCGCCATAAAAGGGTAAAAACTTAAATGAATGTAAAGACTTAACACTTTTTCACTCACATAACATGACGCTTTCACAGTTTGTAGGTACTGAATGCTGATTAACAACTACTGCTATCTGTAGCCTACACTGTTATCTACTCACCAGCTATACAAACTAATTTAAAGTTATGTTATAGGAAATACATTTCTGCAGATATAACTGTAGATTGGAATCTGTCTTGCATTCAAAGTAAGATAAAATTGGCGGCCATTGGCCATGACTGATGATGAAAGCGTCCGCGAACTGTACGTGTGCGACATTCCAAAGGGCTACGGACTTTTTCCACTGAAGCTGAAAATTGGTGAAACTTTGGGTGATAAGGATGCATTGCAAACAATCGAATTCGTGCGAGGTGAAGAAGGCACCAGGGTCGAAGGGGCCGCCGAAATCCTTCTCAAAAATAATGAATGTGAGTGTTTTGAAGTGGATTGGTAAAGCAAAATATGTGTTTAGCACGAAAATTTCAAAGCCAGTTGACTGATAAAGCAGTGACGCCAACGAACTTTGTATTAGCAACCGCCAGCCTGTTTGTTTTTAGATGTCAAGTTGTTGAAAGACAGAGGATTGAAAATCAAGCACCGTGGCAAGTTCATCGACTTGAACATTACCGACAGTTTGCCTGAAAACAGAACTGACAGGCGTCGCACGGCAGACATTCAGGGTTCGTATTTGCTTTTTACGTGCAAGGTTTATGATTAACTTGCTAGCGCCCTCAGCACAAAGCTGGAAGTGTTTGTCATCACGTGACGCCGTGGTGGAACCGAGGTTTCACCTCTGTTGTTTTTTTGTATGCTGGTTGCGTAGCAAACGAAGTCGCGGATCATGTCGTATCTCTACTTGGTGTTTCATTTACATTGGTGCAATGCGCGTTATAAGTGTTAAAAAAATTGTGAAAACATTGCAAATAAATCACAGAAAGCAACGAGGGTCCATCACAGCCCAGTCCAACACAAAGGAAGTTTTCCAAGGACAGACCGATACCTACACCAAGAAACTCCACATCAAGTTATCAGGAGGATGAGGTTCAGCGTCTTCAACGGCGAATTGAATGCAGAAATGTTCCATTGCACATGTTTAACAGAAAGGATATGTTTGATCATTTTAACCAGTAAGTTTTTCAAAACGTATATTGAATCTGTACAAGCAATGAGGCACCTTTAAATCAACGAGCTGCTGGCAGTTTAGACCATCAGCGCAGCTTTCACGACGGTCTTGTCGTCTAGCTAACCCGACAAAGACCCGAGACGAACCACAGTAGAACACATTTATATTGCCTCGGTTTTAACAGTTTGGTTAATAATTGAAAATCTGACTTTGTGACTTTTTTCTAATGTTTTGTGTTGGTGATTTGTAGATATGGCAATATTGATGACTTATTTCTGCCGAATCGTCTGGAAGGAAATAGAAGGCCTTTTGTGAAAGTAAATTTCGCCAACCACGTAAGTTTGGAAGTAGTTAATATTCCCAACAAAGTTTTACACAGACATATTTTTGATGGTTGGATGATAATAATGTTCTCTGGTTTCATTGTAACCCATGTTGTAACATTGTCTCCCGTCTCAGACCGAAGTTACATTAAAGTATTTTGATTGCTGCAGGAATCTGCCAGACAGGCACTGCTTGAAGGCGGGGATCTCACTGAGTTTAACCACAAAATGTACATCCTATGGGATCCAACTGAAGGTAAAAGAATTCTTTATTCATGTTGCCATTTATAGCATGAAAGGTACAGCATGCAAAATTACCATGGCCCCACCCCTTTGTTCTGCAACATAAAAACTCTTCTATTGTACTACTATTGCTACCTGGCATATTAAAATTTAAAATTGACTGATCTTCTGGCACAAAATTAACGAACTGTATTCTGTCGACGTTTCGTCTGCCATGCGGCCTGACTTCATCAGGGGTTGGTACCGCATTTCAAACATAATTTTTGGACATATTTTGTCACAGTTTATTTTCAATCGCAAAACTACGTTTGTTGGTTGATTGTTCTGTTGTGACAGCCGGCCAAGCCAGAGACCGTATCAGAGAGGAGCAAGCCAACAATCGTGGCCAAGCCAGAGACCGTACCAGAGGGGAGCAAGCCAACAATCGTGGCCAAGCCAGAGACCGTATCAGAGAGGAGCAAGCCAACAATCGTGGTCGAGGAAGGGGCAGACGAAGCACAAGCTACGAACCGGTTCATACACACGAAAAACCAATCGCAACTGCTGAAAGGTCATCAATGCCAAAACGTAAAGAGCAACCAACACGAAGCAGGGCCACCTCGTCCTCCTCAACCAGCTCGGAAAGACAAAGCCGCGGTCAGTTGGTAAACTGTTACGACGTATGTATTTTCCAACTCTTGCAGTTGGTCTGAAACAGAGGTCAGCAACCTTTAGGTAATATATTATGGATAAGGCTTGTGTCTATAGTTTACAAAACAAAAGTGCAGTCAAAAATTGTGCTTGCCTAAATAATTGTTTGACATTTTTATTGCAGGCTGGGTTTCTAAAACAGAACAGCCAAACAATTTTCAGGGTAATTGAATTTCATTTGATGTAACCATTGCGATTTTATTAATATCCATGCGCTCACCCAAGAGACAATTTCAACCAAATTTGGTTATATTGCAATTTTTGTCAGATCGCAATGTTTCAACTCCAAAAAAGCATCAGCCGAATGCGTCTCGTTACCGGAGCAGTGAAAAAATTTACGATTGGTTTGATATTCTGCAGGAAAACAGTGAACTTTTTCAGGAGGATGCAGGAAACAGGTATAAAATTACATGTATTTAAATATCTAACTCCCAAACACCAACGAACAAAAGCTATTCCAAAAAAATATGCGAAACAAAACCTGAAACGTTTTTCTAGATGTGTACTTTTGCAAACCAACCGTGTTGATAAACTGGATGAGGTGGAGGAATATTTTCGTGAAAATCATCACGTAAATATTGACCACACGTATCCGATGCCGGATGGGATTTTGCTTGTATTTGATAGTGAGGATGGTAAGAACATTTACAATGTTCTATTTTGTTTTAAATTTTATAAAAAATCATATTCCTGCATCACATGATTAAAAGATAAATTAATTTTAATGCCTGTTGGCGAAACTGTCGTATTTTTGTAAAACAACTTGTTGGTATTTATAAGCTTGACTGACGCTGGGACTTCGCAAGTGATTGTAACTTGTGTAAATGTTTTGCTTTTAATTCATGAAAAAAAAACAGGCGCCGACGAAGCCGTAACCGCCAAAAGCATCAACATCGACGAAGAAAAAATGAATGTTGTCGCAAAGACAGTACCTGAAATGTTCAGGGATCGTTTACTGCTGGAGGTAAAAATACAATAAAAGAAAAAAGTGAAGGCTTTAAAGTTCTTACGTAAATTTCCATAGGGCTCATTCGACGATACAGATGGTGTTGAGGCGCTAATGGAGTGCTGTGACTTAGACGATGGCGTATCTTTTGAAATAACCGAGTTGGAAAACTCCGCGTTTCTGGTTACGTTCAACGATGAAGTTGGTAAGTGCGGGTTTCCAACCAGTGCTTGTTGATTTTCCTAACTTCAGTGGTTGTTATTTTTATATTGCCGCAAACAGATATAGACAGTATACTACAGGAAATTGAAAGCGCAGACCTCGATGAGTACGACCCCAAAGTGAGTCCTATACCCCACTACAACACTAACCTGCACCGCCAACAATAAGTGATTCCCAACCATTTTGTGGTTGCGTACCAAACAATCTCGACGCGTACCACCTAGATGAGTGTTACAAAGTAACCTAGGGGATGAAGTAACGAACATTTTGGGATCACTTACGACTTTTTAAATTCGAACTATTTCGGCAAAATACCGAAAGGTGCTCACGTACCACCTAGAATGCCGTCGCGTACCGCTAGTGCTACGCGTACCACCGGTTGGGAAACACTGGCCTACATTAAACTAATGTTTAGAAACTCAGATCTAGTCTTTAGACGTGGTCCAACTTCGAATATATGTAAATGTCGTTTTTATAAAAAATGTACTTATTAGAGGATAAGAGAACATAAGTAGATAACCACCAGTTTATTACACTAAATGTAACCAACTTGGTGTTTATATCCTATAAACCATTTCCATAACATTGCACGTATGCGAAAGCTATTTTTTAGATTAAAATGCCAGGAAGCTTTCTAACAAGCACATACCCTAACAACTAAATATGTTCCAATTCATGACAAAAAAAATTGGGGCACTCATTGTTTTTAATTATTCCCTCTTTCGATACCAGGGGTACGCCATGTGTCGAAGCGACTGCTTGAAAGTGGAAAACCTACCCAAAAGTATTAAGAACGACGCCCTCAAGTTGGCTTTCCAGAACAAGAAGAAGGGCGGAGGCAAAGTTACCAAAGTGGAAAAGATAGCAGGGAGCACTTCAGCTATTGTTTACTTCGCCGATTACAAAGGTTGCAGGACGAAATATCGTTGTCGAGTTACTGTATCGTGCTCTTGGCTTAATTACTTTATCGCCCTAATTTTCCATGCGATTTTGGAGATTTTCATTTGTTGTGGACTGGACTTATTGCAAATTCCTAACGAATGATTAATAATTAAAACCAAGCTGATAAACTTTTTATCGTAGAAAAAGAAAACATGTTTACATAAAAGAGTTTGCTTTGCAGCGGGCGGTAACGTTTTCTGTCATTTATTTTTCCAGACGCTGAGAAGGTTTGCGATAAAGATGAATTCTTGGTAAACAGGAAAACTGTGGATATTTCCCTTTTTTTTCGCAACATTGTGGAAGCGAACGATAGCAGTGACTACAGCGACGAAACTTATGAAAGTTGCGAATCAGACGAACCCGAACCTAGCAAGCACAGCACATCAAGACAATCGAAGAAAAGTCCACGTAAGGTAAACGTAGTTGGTGAAAAAGCAAGAAAAGGCGAAAAACAGCAGAAAAGGCAAAATGCTGATGAGCGGCGCGACACTGAAGGTCGTTCAAAGAAGAAAAGTCCACAAAAATCTGAAAAGCGACCTCGAAAAAAACGTGAGTTGTTTTGCACGATTGGCTTTCGGTGTTTTTTTAACATTATTCAGAGAATAACAAACGCGTAATTACTCGCAAATTGAAAGTCTTTGCAAGTTGCAGCTAAACGTTTGAAAATTAATGTTCGCATTTCCAAAATTATTTCGCAGGAACCGCTGTCAAAGAGTTTCGGGATTCCCCGAAAGTCGAAGCTGACGTCATTAAGTACGTAAGAAAGTCAAGAAAGGGGTTCGAAAAGTTGCACAAAGATCTTGAAGCTTTGTGTGAGTTGGAGATAACTGAAAGAATGAACGAAGTTATTTTCTGCTTCCGTCCAAGCATTGAGGTAACGATAAGTTATGTCGCTCTGCGTCGGAAAAGAGATAATTTCAGTTTCTCACATTTTTACCAAGTGTTTATTTTTCTGACTGAGTCAGAATCATTTTATAACCAACAATTTCATAAAAAGTTCCGACATATTACAAGCCAGCAATGCCGCAAAACTTTTATAATTTCTTTTCTTACTCGCAACGAATAGAAAATTGCAAAATTTCTTGCTAGGAATTGGACGAAGACATAAAATACGACCAGAAGAAATTTGAAGAAAAGTGCGTTTCGATTATGGACGAGTTTTTCAAGGAGTTCTGCACGAAGTCGGCCACGTACGATTCCAACAACCTCATGAATCTCCGCACAACTATGAACTGGAACGAAGACCATGAATATATGAGGATTGATGTGGAAAAAGACAAATGGGTTGAGGTTTACATCAGGTGATTTAAACCTTGCGTAACTCATTGTTTATACACTTTTCTTTCATTGGCTGTGTACGACCACCAGAATATATTTTTATCGCATTAATGCACCAAACCAATGCCAATGTTTCAAAATGTCCTGTACAACACCACAAAAATTATTGGTTCGTAACTGAGATTCAAATATTTGTACCTGTTGACTGTTGAATTTTGTATCCAGCGTCAAAACCTGGGCGAGTCTATGGCGGCTTATATTGTTTTTGTTGTTGACAGATGGGGCGTAAGGGATCAAGGTCAAGTTGTGGTTACGGGAATGGAAAATGACGTGAAAGAAGTTTTGCAGTACATTAAAAGGAAGTGTGACGTCACAGAACAATCGGTGAAGTTTCCCATACATAACTATCGGTTAGTTACGAAAAATGAGTATTTACTTTTTACAGGAAGAAAAGGAAAGAATGGTTTAAGTGCTGGCTTTTAATTAAAATTCTTGCGCGTTTGCTTCTACTTACTGTTGGTTACTTTGGTACCAGAGCTCTTCTTGAATGCAACGTCATCAGACGAATCGACCAAGAAGTGCAACATGATGTAGAGATAAGAGCTGAAGAAACAGGAGATAAACAAGGATTGATCAAGTTCAAGGGTCCAAGGTCAAATGTGGAGGAAGCCAAGACAAAAATGACCAACGGCATGATGGTAAATCTTAATCCTTCCAAGTTAATAAGTTTAATGGTTGTATTTCTGTGTTTTACTTGTAAACTTGTAAACCAAAATGCAATACATACCGTAAAAGGCTTTGGTTGTGTAAAATAAAAGATTCAATACAACCAGCAGACTTCAATCTGAAACTTACACATTTTAGATTATTAAGATTCAATAAAAAATATGGCATATATTTTCTTTGGTTATCTGTAACAACATTTAGTTTTGTTGTTAAGGAACTCACAACACGCACCTTGCCTAATATGGGAAGTCGATCAGAATATCTGCTTACGTCACTGAAAAGTGAGGTTGACGGATTACAACCTGGTGCAGTTGACGTGAGGCAAATAATACAATCTCAATTTGGCAGCGATCAAATATTCGGTATGTGTGGTCAACATTAACTATATAGCATTGTGGTGGGGGCATCAGTTTTCCTGTATAATTATTGTCAAAAAGAAAGTATTTTTTGCTGACCTGCTGGTCAGCAGCATTCGCTTTAGGCAGTACATGGTCCACTTCGCGCTGTGGCAAATTCCGCACCATTATAACATGCAGATAGGATGAAAAAACACCTCTTATAATGCAAGAAGCAATGTATATTAGTTTATTTGAAGAAATCCCGAATGGTTAAGAATAAAAGTGAGGCGGTCGTGTGATGGGAATTAAAGACTCTATACTGCAAATCATTGAATCATTTGCCTTGGGCTGTATAATCACATTTTGACAATAACATTTTCTTGGTTTACTTGTGCCATATAGGCGTTAAATTGCGGTTGTACAACGGACCCAAAATCATGTGAAGGCAGAGGTAAAACGTCTATAGTTGCCTCTGCAAGTTTTTCCGAAATGTCTAAATGTCTAAACCTATCATACACTGACTGAAACTTATATGTCCTCTGTGAGCTGCGGACAGATGACCACTGTTTTGACCCATAAGGTCTTATCAGTGCAGCTTGGTGTGACTCTTCTAGACGACTTTGCCGATTTGTAGGTCGAAACAGTGGCCATCTGCCTGCAGCTCACATAAATCATATTATTGGCTCCACTTTACTTACCTATGTGTCTTGTTCTATCTAGCGTCAGTTCAGCTGAAATCGGATGAGGTTTGTCTCATCTATTCCGACTCCAGTGAATTTGAGAAAGCCCAGACATCCCTTGCCGAGATTGTGGAGCAAAACACACTTGAAGTAGAGGAAGGGTTTCAAGAAGTGATCAATACACCGGAGTGGAAAAGGTTGAAACAGAACGTGTGCTCTTCCGGCGCTGTGCAGGTTTATGTGAATGTAAGCGACACATTTTTTGTGTTCGATTACACTGAAAGTAGAATATATAAAAGTAGTTTGAAAATAAACGAATCTTGAATATATAAAAGTTTGAAAATAAACGAATACTTTTAAAGAAATTATTATGTCAAGCACCAGTAACAAGTGCCAATCGGTAAATTTTTCAAGATTCCCAAATCAAGTATTGACGTGGTCGGTTTGACGCAAGCTGTTCGCAAAGCCTATAATGATGTCTGCAGTCACATCGGCGAAAATGTGGTCGTCACCAAATCGTTTAGGGGACCTAGCTACGTCATCAAATACCTGCAAGATGGTTTAAAGTCACACAAGGACAGCAGTAAAATGTTGAAGGAAGTCAGGCTGGTTTTTAAGCCAGACGAGTCGGTTGTGTTGGTGAAAGGAAAGACCAAACATGCAATGGATGGTAAGAATATTCTTATAATTAAAGCTGACCATTACGTGCATCAGTGCTGGTTTCCAGCCAGTTTACTAAGTTTGGATAATTAAATTACAAATTAGTTTTTGATATTTGCATCAGACAAACCCACATTTTTAAACAACTTATTCCATTTGTTTAGTTCAAGTTTGTCTGGAGGAAGTTGTATCCGAATTAACGATCATGGAAAAGTCGATCCAGAATCCAGGGATGCCGGTATATTTCCGAGGCAGAAGAGGTCGAGAGCAAATTGAGACGATTGCTACAAAAAATCACTGCATCGGGGTCATAGATTCCCAGGATGAAGAAACCGTATCTGCATCGCACAGTTCGGTAAATGAAAATGTGTTGATAACTTTTACTGCTTATTTACCTTCATGTGCCACATTATATATGAAAGAATGCTACAAGAACGTGTGTAAACTATACCAGTGTTTTCCAAGGATGTCTCTTTTTTAAAGCAATAACATAAACTAGTGGTTTTACAAGCAATTTTCGCACAAATATAAAAATTAATTTAGCCGGATACGAGGGCAACAGTCACAATTCCAGATTCCAACGTTAAAATCAGTCTGTTAGTGAGCGACATCACCACAGTAAAATATGATGCAATTGTTAACGCATCTAATACTGAACTTGAACTGCGACCTGGTGGAGTTTCTGGAGCTATTCTGAGAAAAGGTGTTGTAGAATTTTGTCCATTTAGTTATTTATTTATTTCTATTCTTTATTATTACTTGGCATTTAGTCATTATAGTTGCAACAAATTACCTGATCTAAATTACTTAGAGAATCGTTGACTTGTTCTGTGCAGGGGGACACGGAATACAAGCAGAAATGCAGCGAGCTCAGCAAAAACTAGGCGGAAGGTTGGAGGCTGGCCAAGCTGTAAGCACAGGATCCGGGAATCTTCATTTTAAACGAATAATTCACACAGTTGGACCAACGTAATATAATTTACAGCACTATTTTTGTATTTTTTGTTGATTATTTTTGCATTACTTGACCTAAATATATTTTCAGCTAGCATTAGTTGTACAAGTTGATTTAATAAGATCGACTCCAAATTCAACATTTTGCAAATATATTAAATCCACGTCATTTTTTGCAGTTGGTATCAGGGAAGCGGTCCGGCTTGCAAACGTGATCTTCGAAACTGCGTTAGAAATTGTCTTCGCGAAGCGGCAGATCATAATTTGCGATCCATCGCCATTCCCGCTATCAGTTGTGGAATATTCGGGGGCAAAGCGTCGGTTTGTGTTCCAATCATTGTGCAAGCTATCGTGGATTTTGTCGCATACAATGAAAAAAGAAGTTCACTTAAACAGGTTCGTTAACAATTCAAAACTGAGATAAATGAAAAGACTGTTTTTTGTCCACTTTATGCTGTAAATAAAATTATTGTTTTATTTGTAATAATTCTCGATTAGGTTGGTTTGGTTGAAATGTCAAAGATGGAAACTGTGAAGGAATTCGAAAAATCTCTCAAAGCTGTCAACAGATTTGAAACTACAAACACAATTGAACATTTAAGATCAGCACCGGTTCCAAAGGTTTGAAAGCCAATATCGGTGCAACAGATTTTGCAATCTTCTCTTAATTGCAGAAGAGGTCAAATCCACAACGAACAGCTCGGGAAAGACAAAATCAAATCCAGCTAAATGTGATTGTCAGCGACATTACAACATTTCAGGTAACTCTAGGATGTCACCGAAGAAAGAAATTTGTTGATGCGACTACTCAAATCGACATCAATTTTGATTAAAAAAACAAGTTTACGTATTCATTAAATCTGAGTTTGCGGAAAATTCCTCCTTAGAAACACCACCAAGACAGCAAAACTAGTTTTGTAAAACTATTGCAAGAAATATTGGTTTCAGCTGTAAAAAAAACGTTTTATTTGGTGATAGCATTAAGTTATTATTCTTTAAGGCTGATGTGATAGTGACATCAACCACTCCAGCTAACTTTGCTGACTGCCAGGGATCGGCAATTTCTAAGACTTTACTCCGTCAGGCTGGAAACAATCTTAAGGTACTCATAACAAAGAATGGAATTGCGAATTGTTTTCCGCACAAAATATGCCATTGTTTTTTTTCCTTCTATTCAGGCAGCCTGTTTAGCTGCCAGTCATAAAAATCTTAAACTGGGCGACGTTGTTCCAACCCCTGGGTTTAACCTTTCCTGCCAAGAGGTGTATCACGTGATGTTCGGAAACTACAATCCTTACAATGGGGAAGAATTCTTGCAAGAAGCGATTAAGTCTTGTCTTGACAAAGCCGATAACAGCGGTTATTCGTCAATCGCTTTCCCGTCCTTAGGAGCCGGGGGATTCAAATATCCATCGCAAGAAGTAATCAAGGTATTTGATGAGGTTGTGGGAAACTTCGAGGGCAGCAGTTTGCAAACCATCCATCTGGTGATTTATTCTGGTGACAGCTCAACTATAGCGGTAGGTGTTATATGCCGCAATAAAAATAATTGATTTTTACTCCGTGCTTTTGCCATTCCTTGCAAATTATTTTTTAGCACCTTAAATAAACTGGTATTTCTGTTTAATGCAGCTGTGTTGAAGTTGTATTTATGAGTGGATACTATATTTACGTTCTGTGCAAAAAATTATATTATTGATATAAGTATGTTGACTAAAACATGATTTACAAATTTGTCTACAAGTTTGCTTTAATTTGAAAACGTATCGAGGCATGACGACGTAACAAATGTATAAAACTGTAAAATAAAAGTAGACTTAATTTACACAGTAAACAAAATGGTTTGTGTGGTTTGCTTCAAGGCCGCACAAAACGTGCTTTCAGTCAATATTTCGACACCAACGTCCACAGAAGGCAGTGTCAACCGAAACACAATTAAAGTTATCGTCAAACAAGGAGACATCACTTCAACTAAATGTCCTGGAATAGTGAATTCCACCAATAAATTTGATCTATCAGGTATAATTCCCAGTTTTACTGTGGATTTAAAGACATAAATGTTCCTTAATGTTCTTGCGTGTTTTACCTAATTTTGTCGTTTTAAAATTTGTCTATTCCACGCGGGATGATAAACGAATGTGTGTTTCATTTCAAAGGTCAAGTTGGAAAAGCTCTTGTGGCCAAGGCGGGTCAAGGAATTGTCCAGGAGTGCGCAAATAACCCCATCAGCCAAACCAACAGCATGAGAGTAACGACAGGCGGGAATCTGTGCCAATATATTTTGCATCTTGCAACACCGAACGATCCAAACCAACTTGAAAATGTCCTTGTTGACTGTTTTCGTGAAGCTGATAAATTGGGTGTTAAAAGTTTGGCTGTTCCACCAGTAGGCACAGGTCGGACATCCCTATTTTTAGTTTTGCATGGCAGTTGTTCATGAAAATAAATTCAACGCAATTTGGAAAATTACAGGTGGAATCGGACTTTCCAGTCCGGTGGTGGCAAAAAGTCTTGCTGCGGCAATCGACAAGTTTGACAAAACCAACCCAAAAAACCTAAAAAAGATCAGTGTGTACGTATTCCAAGGAAACATGCTGCCTGACTTTCAACGTGAAATATTTCGTCAGCCTTCCCAATCCACAGGCTTATTGACGAAAGTTAAAAACGCTGGAACCGCCGTATTATCTGCAATCGGGCTTGCTAGTGAGCAAATTTAATATATTGAACCTAAATGTAAATACATGTTTTTTTCAAAGAGGTATTTTTATTGTTAGTGGTAAAATTATCTTTCGTGGCCATTTTTGCTTCCTGTATTGAAAAACTCCTAATTTCTACAATCCTGTTCGTAATTGCGTGACGCAAGCGTCACTGTTCCTTGGGTTTTGCATTGTGTTTGTATTTTGAATTGTAGTTATTTGAGGACTAACTGATTGTTTCTTGATTAATTTGAGAACAGTTACTCTAAAGCAAACAGAACCGTAGGGTATTGGATCTTAAAGATCTCATCTTTATTTTAACCAATTAATAGTAGCAAAGTCCTTATGCTTCTTGAAATGTACTTTCTGAACATATTAAAGGTAACACCAAACCCCAAACGAAACCTCGTTCCATTTTGCCAAAAAAAGGAAGTTTGGTTGAACGTGAAGTTGTTCGGATTCTGTTCTGCTCGTGGAAGAAGAGAGATGTTGATAAGGTTGGAAGTTTGTCATATTCCTGTGTGGTGTTCCTGTTTGGGTTTTCTATTTAACAGGAAAACCCCACTTAATGTAGGATAGACAAAATTACATTACTCACTGGACAACATTTAAAGGCTTTTGAGGATGTTCAAGATGTTGTTGATGAGATGAGCATCACGAAGAAAATTGAAAACGACGCAATAGACGATCTGACTGCGGAAGAACAACAAGCATTGCTTCAACTCATGGAAAACGAGAAGGTCCTCATCGAAAAGACTTCAAACAAGTAAGCAAACATTAGGGTTTGAAGTGAGAATCAGAACGTGGTAAGGATTCAATACATATTTACGTTCCTTTGCCAGAGAGCTGACTATACAAGGATTACGGCAAAACGTGATGGAGGCTTATACTGAAGCAAACAACATAATCCATGAGTTTAAACAGGCGTTTCACATATCCGAATATGTGATGTGGAAATATATGGACAAAAATGATTCCAAAATGAAGGAATTTTCCCTTAAAGTGAACTATGAGTTGGAAAACGCTTTCAAGGTAGAAATAATACGCGCATGAGCGATTGGCGAAGTGTTTATTCGGCTGTGACTTGTGCAATTTTAAACAGAGAAATGAAAAAGGAACAGCCAAAGTTACATTGGATAAGCAAGGGGCAAAAGTTCAATGTTCGATCGATTTTGCAAAAATGGAAGCAACTGCAGGTGGTGTAGTGATGACAATACAAAGAAATTCATCCTCAAGTGTTGACAGTAAGTTTATGTTAATACAAATCAACTATGTTTAAAGACACTCAATTGAATGTAAATTCCATAATTTTGTATTTGGTACAAAATGTAGTATTCCATATGGTAACTAAAAGCAAGCAACTTATATAATGCCAAGAGTTTTTACAGTGGAGACTACATACTTTCTATCAGTGGCAGATTACAACGGTTATAGGTGCTCTTAAAAAGCTGTTGTTAGTACCAAGCGCCAACGACCAATAACCCATTAAAAATAAAAAATAAAAATAAAAACTTTTTTTTTATTTAGCTCCGACCCCGTCCACGTGGGAGGATATGAGCAGTCTTATTTGCAAAAGAGTGAAGGTTCAAGCAAACACAGGAGAATATCAAACAATCACTCAACTATTTACAGCAAGCCGGGCTTTGAATGTTGTTACTGTGAGTCTGTTTTCATTCGAAAGATCTTACCACACACAACTGCTATATGTATGTAGTGGATAACACATATTTTCAGATCGATAGCTTAAACAGTCTCAGCAATTTTTGTTACATTTATAAATTGCACTAAGTGAAAGGTATAACATTATTTTCACCCCGGCGGGACAAACATTTTAACGCACGTTTCACCAATGTGATCTCTGTTTTTTAATTAAGTACACTTATAATAGAAGTTTCATTGTCTCTTAGTTGGAGCGAATACAGAATCCAACCCTTTGGAATCAGTTTCAAGCTCAAAAAAAGAAAGTTGAATCTAAATTGAGCAACCAGCAATCGGTCACAAAAGATCTCTTTCATGGAACAGATCAGGCCACGTGCGACAAAATCCTTCAACACGGGTTCGACAGAAGTTATGCTGGCAAAAACGGTAGATAAAATATTCAAGTGAAAAAAATTATGCCTTTCTGTTACCCCTAATGATCTTTACACAACTATTATAATTTTGTTTGTATGATGTTAAACACAAAGCCTTACTTTTCCAAAATTTTGGATTTAATGCCAATACGAATTTGTGGGAGTAGTTAATATTCGTTTGTAGCTTTGGTGATCCTTTCAAGCGCAGAAGAAGATTGTATTTATCTAGAAAACTCATGTATCTAACCGCTTTTGTTCCTTGCTCAGCAACAATGTTCGGCAAAGGAGTTTACTTTGCAACAACTTCCAACTATTCTCATAATTATACCACCCAAGATCAACAAGGAAACCGCTGCATGTTTCTTGCTGAAGTTATCACAGGAACTTTTTGCGTTGGAAATAGTCAGACCAATGTCGCACCAATGCAAAGCGATGGGTCACCGTTCGACAGTGTAGTGGACAATATTCAAACTCCCTCCATTTATGTTGTGTTCCGTGATTCCAGCGTCTATCCGTCATATTTGCTAACGTATAAGTAATTAGAAAAGTGCCACCTAGTTGGACCAACGCAGTATTGTTTCATACAACGGCATGATTGGCACGATCGCCCTACTGCGCCAGTCCTTACTTGGCGATCACAGCTCGTACCTAATTTGACCAATTCAACATTTTATTAAATTCTACAGCGTTCAACAAAAACCTTTTTCCTTATGTGTATTGTCTCGTACGTAAGTAGATTCTGGATTCTGATAGCCAGGTGCCCATGCTCTTATTTTTTTTCAAGCTGATGTTTCAAAATTATGGATTTTTGTTTTATTGTTTCTCAACTGTTTTAATATCGTGTTATATTTCCACGTAGTATTTTAGCATCCACTATAACTTACTGTAATTCATAACTTGACTGCTACAGTTTTAAAATTACCAAAAAAAGTTTAGCTTAATATTTTCTCTGTTCGCTTTCCGTCCGTGTATCCACAATAAAATCCACTTTCTGCTATTTTGGTTCAGCCTTGCGTCCAGAGGTCGGCTCTTTCCATCCTTGTTGTGGCACAATAGAATCTCATGTTAGACAAAAACTGAAGGCAGCTCATTTATTTCCAGTCCTCTATGTTTTTCAAGAGTTCTTATGACTGCCTATTATTTGACACGCTTCGTAATTTTTTCCAGGTTCAAAGTAAGCCTTGTTGAAGTAGGTTATTCGGTTTCCAATTGATGAAAATCGGGTCAATTTGACGCTAAAGTGTTCACAAACCTCTTTCAGCGTAATGTGAATTTTTAATCCATCTCCATATAACACTTTTACGGGGAAATTAGTCTTTGTTTCTTGTTAAGTAGGCTAACTTTTCATAATATATCATAACTGAAGTACTGCTAATTGCATTTCTCAATGAAAACAGTTGCAAATAAACAGAGTGTTACTTCGGTTAACTTCATAAACTAAGACAATTATTTGTAATTTCGGAGTTTGTAAAATGTATAAATTACCTAAAATGTTAAGGTCAGCACTTCGTGTTAGTACGGACAAACCGGGCCCAAAACAGCTGGTTAAAATGTGGACCGGAAGTGTTTATTTCATTTTTACTGCTTGTTATACCGCGACCTTATAAACGTAAAGTTAATGGTCTTATTTCCTTACAGGCATTTTCCGCTTGTTAGGATGAATTCATCACATGAACATTCGTCATCTTGAACGTTAAGTTGAAAATTTCCTCTGCATGACTGCAAACATACAGGAGAACACGACGGCAGGCTGCGTTTTTTCTTCAAGATGCAATTGCATTGAAAAGGATTATTAAATGCGTTAAATTTAGAATAAACGTTTATCAGTTGTTAAGAGAGACGATAAAATCCTGGTATGTAACATATAAAGTAAACAAAAACACGATTTGGGTGGCAGAAAGTAGTTTAATGTGACGAAACTTTCCTGGGGTACAAAATGAGCTTGTGCCGGTCCTGCGCGTCCCTGCAAATATTTTTTGAAACATGAAGTCTTCTACATGGCCCGCAATAACGAAAAACTGGTCAATAGAAGAAAGTACGTTCAATAGAAGAAAGTACGTCGAATTTTTGAGAAAGTAGGCTACGTTGAAAATCTTTATTTCGAACTAAAAATATTGTTCAATAACCGCAAATTACAAACTTTGAATTTATCCGTTGCTGCTGAACCTACATTTATGATAGAAAAAATATTTATGTTTACACCCAGCCACAATTTAAATTTAGTAACACATATAACTGATTTCACGTAATAATCACGAACATTAAACGTTTTTATCAATGTATGTAAGCCTGTTATGTGTGCTCGCGATTTTTTGGTGTGTGGGACTCTAGTGGTCGGTCTTTGCAAAAATTTAGCGTCTATTGCTCACATAGCGACGTTGTGTTGATTTGTTTCAACAATATGTCTGAAAGAAATGTGGAAAAATTAGTGCCCTTCAAAGCCCCATTCTCAGTCGTTTCGTTGATAGAAACAATTGTTCCTACTGGAGAACTGCAACTAATTCGGTCATATTTAGGAGAATCGTCAATAGAGTATTGCCATGATCTTCGACAAGAGGTTTGTTTGGAGCTAATTTAAAGTTACCTTACCTCGCTTTGGCTAATGATTCCTGTTGTCCAGTTCGTCTGCGTTACTTTCTGCTATATATCAGTCCTTCTATATGCTTTCTCTGTATGCTGTAGTTTATTCTTGTTTGTGAATAAAAGATTAGCCACTACACTCAACAAACCACTCCTAAATTTTGTGGCCATAGTTTAAATATATTTTATTTTAATACTATGGAAACAATAAAGTAAGCAGTAATGTTTAATTTTATTCTAGTTGGACATGTTGTTGGAAATATGGAAAGATGTTGGAGAACAAAGTGAACCACCGACCATAACCAAATCTGAGGACTTTGCAATGTTTGACCCACCCAATGCACGAGAAATGCTCACAACCCAAATTAAATTTCTAACAAAGGTATCTAAAATACGCTCTCATTTTAGAGTGGCACTTTTATCTGTAGATATTTAGTTGAGAGGTTGATCTTTTGTTACTGGGTTTCTGAGCATGCGTCCCTTCAACAAATCTTCACATATTTTTGACAGGAGCTCCATGAAAAGAATGGAGTAGGTAAACAGCTCAGTTTCACTGAAACTGACGAAAAGGTCATTAAATACGTCATGATTGCCGGCGGTCCAACAGAAACAGGTATATATACACACATGGAAAATCGTTTTTTTTATTTTTTTTATAAACTTGGTGATACAACATATACATGTGTAGTGTTTTATCATTAAATGATTGGTACATGATAACTATTTGATATATTTTCATATTTTGTACACATATCAACATAAAATTTTCTTCATAAGTGTATATTTTACAACTATGCAAATGATTATCTTATATATACAGTCAGTTTCTGAAATTTTGTTCCCAATTTTTTTGTAGTTGATCGTCCCTCCACTCCAATGAGAAAAAATAACCCTGAATGCACTTACTACACTTCTCCTGTCAAACTAAAGCAAGTTCAGAGAAACATCAATGTATTTGATATTGACAAGGTTGCGGATTTAATACGTGATGCCATTCAAAAAGAGTGTACAGCCCTTGAGAACGATATACAATTTTTGCAGGTAAGCTTATATTTATCTGAACCACTTCATTGGCAAAAACTGTAAAGACCCCAAGTTTTGTATATATATATATATTCAGAAGGGATAAAATAATCAAAAAGATCGGTGATTATCTGTTACACTTTTTTGAGTTTGCTGACATGTAAAAGTCTGATTTGTCAGTCTACACAAATCTGCCAGGCTGGTGCTTATTGTCATTCATGACACTTTCTCTTTAGGTGAAATAAGTGAGATAAAAAAAATATTTGAATTTGATGTTAATGTGCCTAGAAAAATGCTTAAAGGCAGTGGTCACATTCAGATGTTTAATGATTAGTAAAATATGGAAAATATGCAGGGTTGTCATTTGCTTATATTTATGAGTACTTAATGACCATATCGATGTATATACATCAGTGAACTTGCCTTCTAAAGGAAAAATGTTGTCATCATGATGTAGTAAAAAAAAACAAATATTCAAATTTTTAACAATGCTGAATGCCACCACTCCTTGTAGGCCGACTTAGTAAATTTAACACCAAGACAGACATGTTTGTTTTAAACATGAACAGAAGTGTGTGGAAGAAGAGCATGACATTGTCCAACACAGACCTACAAGTCCTATACGGGAACCACCACTGTCCAAGCTGAGAGAAGTTTGCAAAACACTTGAATCAAAGGCTCTCGCACCTACAGCACTCATTGGAACAAACTCACAGTCAAAATCATTTCGCAACAACTTAAAACACAGCACCTTGCCTAAAGAAATTCTGCCCACTCCCTGCAGCCCTATAAAATCCAAGCAAACCACTCCACCATCGCCCAATAAAGTGCGCTTAAAGCCCTTGGATAAGATTAGTCCTGCTTCTGACAATGAACAAAGGCATCTGGGACGTTCTGCTCCAAATAGCCCTTTATCAGACAGGCATTGGTTACCAGTTCGGCCATTAAGTCACAGGTTGGCTAACTTTAAACTGGAAAAAACAAACCAGGGTGAAGAAAGCCCAACAGAGTGTTGGATCGAGCCGTCCTGGGCGAAAAGCATGTCTTCCTCACTTCCTGGTAGTCCAGATAGCGGCGTGTCATCAAGGCCTCCAACTAGAGACTTAGCCACTATTCAAACTATGATGGACAACTTAGAAATGCAGTCCGGTTTAGGTGGAAATCTTGAATCTACTGCGGACTTGGGCTACAATACCTCGAGCTCAGCGGACTTCAAATCTGCTCCGTCGCATTCTGACTCCGATGTAGAACCGCAACCGCTTGGCAGCGATACCAAAAAAATATTACCCTGTCAGCCGAAAATTATGCCCCGACCTCCGGCGGCGAATGACTCCAATCGACGAGGTCGACGTACAATAAGCAACACACGTTTTACACGGAAATCTGCCAAATTACCCTCGTGACTGATGACAGCATTTTTACAGGTTGTATTAAAATGTGCTCAGTATCAAACAAAATTGTGTTATCCTGTGTAGTACAATTGTTTAGTAAAGCACGAATTTATAAGCGCTTTAGCATTGCTTCGATGCAATACGTCTTCCAGGTACGTTATTGTTTTTATGTTACTTTTGTATTTTTACAACCTATACTGACCTATAAGATTTCACTGTGTCCTCATTGCAATGTGTGTTTCCAAGTAGTTAGAGATTGTTTCGATCGCGCAAAAAAATATTAAATTAAATTCGACCCAACCCTGTATTCTCCCAAATTTATTCCCAACCTTCACAAGTTACGACGAAGCAAAATTTAATCCTTTTGAATATCTTCAAGTGAAGCAGCTTGAATCTTGTCTAGGATGACTCGAAACGCTTCCACAGATGCTTTGCTTGTTTCGTCGCCAAGGGCTCCTGTCCACTTCACAGCCAATTCCCAGACTTTATCAAAGGCCTCGTCGGTCATTTCAACCCCGATGCCTTTGAAAATTCTTTTGACCTCGTCACGCGTACGGGGTTCGAACACATCGCGTTCAAACACGCCGTTCTTTGTATAAATCGAGGGATTCAGCAAACCGTATGCATCGTACTCCTCGCCGTAGTTTCTGCGGTCACTGATTCGTCGGATGCGAGGAGCGGGAACGTCCGATCGTACAGTCGGCACTCCGTAGGCCCGTTCCTCAGCCGTTTTCACGCCTCCAACCACGGCGTTGATCGCAGACGATGACGTCACGTGGTTTGTCATGGCCTTGTCGATATGCTTGCAGAGACGCGGGACTTCGTCGCATTCGTCGGTTCCGTAGCCTGCAATCGTAAACTTGTCTTTCCAGTTGAGAAAGTTGACAAACTTCACGTAGTCCAGCTTACAATCACTGCTATCAGCCGCCACACCATCTTCTTGCACAGTGCAGTAATGCATTAAGGCTAGAAGCAGGTCGTTGTCGATGGGAAGGTTGAACTTCCAGCACGCGTCGCGCACTTTTTGTGCGTCCAGATAACCTTTGTTGTTGTAATCGTAATGCTTGAAAGCCGACTTCAGATCGCTAAAGTTGTGGTAGTTCGCCTTTTTTAGCTGTTGGCGCACAATGGAAAGCACACCGCGCTTTCTGTCTTTGCCAAGCAAGAAGTTGCCCGGTGAACGCATATGTAGGAGGTCGCCGACCCCGTACTTGTCTGGCCGAATGGTAATCCCGTACGTATGTCCAGGCCCAGTCTTTAACGTATCCGCTATAGGGTCGTGCGATTTTCCCAGCTGAGGCTGCGTGCGCTCGCGAAAATCATCCAAGCGCTTCGTGACCATAAGGTTTGTTTTCTCTACAGGGGTCTTATGCATCCAACGCAAAGTTTCCGCCATATTCCGGCCGTCGTTATAATGGGGAGTTTCCACACCAAAACGAATCGTTTTGGGGTTATTGCTCCCCCAGTCGTACTTACGGTCGTACATCTCGCCTACGTCATAATCGTGATGCGTCACAACGTACAAGCCGTGGCCAGCTTTAGTTTCTTCCTCAACTTGTGTCCGAGTCTTACTAGGGTTAACAATTAATCCAGCCTCAATGTCCAACTCAGTGGGTAGACCGAACGTCAATGCACTATCTGGCCTCTTGTCCTGTGTGCAATGCTGCGGCAACCTTGTCTGTCTCGATTTCCCTAGTGGCGAGTATTTACTGGCATAGAGCTGTTCCTTCTTGTCCAAGAGCTTTTGCTGGAATAGAGTTTTGGGTGCAGGGTTGATTAGCTCGCCTGCCACCAAGGAAGGCTGCGTGCTCATTCCATGGGTGATGCGGTGTACTATGCCATCAACTGATTTTTCTGTCTTATTTTTTTCACATACATTTTCTACATTGCTGACCGGTTGCAAACACTCTTTCGCTGATCCTCCTTGATTGAACAACTTACCTGCTACTTTGTCGTAGCTTTTTGAATGTGAAAGTATCATTATCTATGGGACATTAGCGCTACACCACAATCTCATTTGCTGTTTAAAGATAAAAAGTTTTGGGGTGCCACGAAACGATATTTCTGTAACAATGCAGCTTTATTTGTCGATTGTGATGCACCGTGTGGTAAACAATTTGACAACAAAATCATTGCGTAGGAAATACACAGCAGTTACTTTAAACCTAAAACAATTTCTTGCAGTAAAAATTAGGGTTGAGAAGTTCCTCGAGGAAAACAAAGACAAAAGTGGCTTCACAACTCGTTTTCACCGGCTTCTTCAACATTGTAGAACGTTCGAATGGCCTTCATCATGGCTCTGGCCACTATGAAAGAAATGGACGTAAAGCTCAAAAAGAGGGGGCACCCGGATTTGAACCGGGGACCTCTCGATCTGCAGTCGAATGCTCTACCACTGAGCTATACCCCCGCACGACTAACAGCGCTTAAAATAGCCTTTCAAATGGCAAACTATCGATGACGTAGTGTCTGGTACGTGGCACGGCTATTGTTGTTTTGTGCTATTTCCTGAGGGCGTTTGGTGCTTTATTTAATCATTTGCTATTTATGTTGCATTATCTAATTGGATCAAAGCGGTTTTTGCATATAAATTCGTATTGTTTTGTTTATAATTGAAGGATTTTAGTTGTTTCTGTTACACTAACACAGCCAACTTGAACAGAGACAGATAAATGCTCACCGGTCAGTGCATCTGAATGGTAATATTTGTAGGGTTCGCGTGGGAACACTTCTGGGTTGGTGATTTCAGTTCGAACAACTCCATCTGCACCTGAAGTTTAGTCATTATTATCATCTGATATACTTTTTATAATTTTGTTTGGTGTGATGACATAAGATGCAATCTACTACAAGTATACGCCCCGGCGAACTTGATTGAAAGAAAAAATATTCTGAGCAAATATTTTGCATTTTCATGACAAGATATAGGTAGAGCCTTGCGGCGTGGCAAGGCCGAAATATTGCTTATCTACTTATAACTTTAAATACCCATAAACAGAATCCTTGGATAGTAGACGCCATCCGGTTGAAACTTTTCGTCCATTGGTTCCTCTTCATCCATTAGATTTACCATTTCAAATAGTGGTGCCATTTTAGCGATGTGTCTAAACCAAAATGTTTGCGAACTAGATGATGCGTAGATATTTTTATTTTTATCTTTTGACTGCTGAAAATAGATAGGCCTATATAGCCTGCCAGAGGTGCGCAAATTGTGGTCGTACGGTCGCATATGGCGGTGGATGCTACAGTTTCATGCGTAGGCTTACACATGCTTTATAGTACATTTGTATTTCCGGACGGGGATCGTTAAAAACTAAACAGGTTTTTACCTGGATGTTTGGGTTCTGAAATTGGTTAGTCTTTGTAATAAAACAACGCAAAATCATGCATTTTTAGGTAAGGAAAACGGAAAAATAAAACATTTCATTACACTTTTGGGCAGATGTAAATGCGAACTTATCAGTTTGGAGTCCTTGGCGGCCGTTAGTATGTGTGTGGTGCGGCCGACAAAAATAAAAAGGTTGTGGGCCCCTGGCCTATACCATAAATCAAAGTTAAATTGCACTAAGCGATAGACCTGAGTTTGCAGTTAGAGGTGCGTTTCCAACTAGTAATGGAAAATTATATTTCATACTCACGGCGACTGACTAAATGAAGGCATCAACAGCCGACATGCTTTGCACCATTTCTGGTGAAACAAAAGCATCACAGGCTTGCCGGTTCTGGCGCTGTCCTCACAAGCATCTTTGTATGTTCTCCAGTTCAAGTGGGATCCGAAACCTAAAATTAGTGAGTAGGATTATTTGATGACGTTATTATTGGCCTTATTTGTTTGTTGAATTTGTAGCTGTTTCACTAGAATTTTTGAAAAGAAAGGCAGACGACCTCTATATTTTTAATTCCTACTAATTTAGCCTGCATGTAGATACCTCTGTGCAATTCTATTTGCGCAGGCGGCGGTACGCTGGTGGTTGCATGACAAAACATCGCCAAAAACAGTAAAAACCAACATCTCTTCATCTTTAGATCAGTTCGCGGAAAACTGTTCGCTCAATTTCTTACGTCGCCTACAACTCGTCTAATGAATGACGTTGCATTGTAGCTTTCACTGCGTTATGAAGTGGTTATGGCACTTTCAAAAAATCGATAACTCAGTGCCACTTGACCAGTTGGCCGTTCCCCTCGTTTCGGGTTGTTAAAGTGTTGACATCCAAATAAGATTTGATTGTAAAATCCCTTAGAAATAAACAAGTCTGTTTCTTGAGGTCGACATCACCCCGTTTGAAACAGTCGTTTGGCCATAGTGCGCTCCACGTGGTTTGTCTCTGTTGTTTGGTACCCAACGGATCGACGGTTGACAGAAGGTACCAACAAGTGGAAACCTGTGTGCCTTCTAGTGCAAAAGCTAGCCCAGTGCCACAGTCACCAGTAGAGAAAGTGCAAGGAACGTCCGCACACTTATGAAGCCGCTATCACATCACGATAAAAAGCTGATTAATTTTGCTTCCATTCACGTTTTTCTTTTGTTTGGTTGCAGAGGAAACAAGAACAAGACTTATCAAACATACTTCAACGAAAACTGCAAAATCCATCCGGAACTTCAACACGTATTTCTGTGGCACTCTACTACCGGAGCACAAAAATTTGTCGCAAATTTGTATTGTGTCGCAGGGGTAAAAACAGTAGCTTTTCCAGCTAATAATTCGTTTCGGAGACGATATCCTTTAACTGAAAGGCCGAAGCTGGGGATAAAAAAGTTTTGCGCAGGACTACATCTTCACAAAGTATTGAAAAACAACATTTACAAAGGAATGATATGATTTCTGCGATATTTTGTGTGAATCGTTCAACATCAAGTAATATTCTGCACACAGCAGGTGAACACACCGGTTTAAATCTGTGTTCAAGTAAAATATCGGAAAATAATTCACAACAAAAACCATTAAAAGGCGTGGCTCACAAACAACAAAGGCAGTGACGAGCTCTCGTTGAAGTTTGTCCACCAAACCACGTTTAACCATTCCACGCCCGGACAACTCGGGCGTTTGCCTCACAAATCATACAATCGTGCACAGATTCTAAACGCGCAGACTCTGGGATGTCGATGGAATGAAATGGGCGATGTTGGCCAGAGTTTCCGACTGAAATACAGAGAAATAAAGCCTTGCAAGTTCATGGCAACGGAACATGTGCAACTTGTTGACTATAGCCAGTAGATTAACTACAGGTAAGTCAACGTAAGAATTACAGTACAGCATTTAGTTACAACACACCAAACTAAATTCTATTCGGACTCTCTTTCGGACTTGTTTTATTAAAAAGCTCACTACAAATAAACTAAATATATTGATATGTATACTGCCAAGTTAAACCAAGTGCACTGCATCTTTTTGCCGTGATGCAACTGTTATAAGGTCAAAAGGCTTTTTGGTTTTTATAAAAAAAAAAATTAAAAAATGTTTCGGTTGTAATCACGCCGTGGCACACGTGGCATCGTCTTGTGGCGCAACGGTTGCTGAGCATTGCTCTCCAATGTGTCTCGTTGCGTTCTTTTGAGAAAATTTTAATCACGGGGAACACGATCTCACCATTGTGGAGTCCGGAATCGCCCCTTGTAGCTGAGGTACTTGGTTGGTTAGAGAAACGAGTGGAGCCAAGGCACATAAAAAGCTGTCCAACAAGGTGGGTATGACTCCAGCCATGGATGTCCCGCTACCTGAATTGTGGACTTTGCGACCTACAGGTGAAACAAAAAAGTTTATGAATCCAATAGATTTTTGTGGTCCTTCAACATGGCATTTATTTTTGACAGAAAACTACAGCAATTTCGATAAACATGTTTTTTTTTAATAGTCCCAATTGACATGCTGTTATTTATGTGTCAAACCCTGTTGGTGCTGAGGTTTACAGTATTTTACTTGCTGGCTCAAATACATCAGCTGCCGAGAAAATGCCACCACCATAACTGTATTAAAATTCACAACTACTTTCTGACATTCTGATTAGGATAACCAACCACATTAAATTTTTAACTGACCTATGGCGACCAGGGATTCCCCCAGTAAGTGGAAATGCGCTGCGGCGTCGATTGGTTCAATCGAGGGAGCGGGAAGTTTGGCAAGTTCACGTTTCATTGTCTGTTCCGGGTTCCTGTGAGGTGGGTATGGAGCAAGAGGTGCGTCTCGAAATTGCGGCGTCCTGGGAGACGCCACTGCTGGGGAAAAATGTTTCTTTAGGTGTTAACAGCTCACGAAATGATAATATCCAATGCAAAATTGGATTATTAAATTTTGCAAGATTATTAAACTATGTAAGTAGAAGTGACACATATGATGACCAAGCAATGTTTAAGTGTTGACTATTGACTACACCACTGATATTTATCCACAGAACTATGCCTGAAAAGCAGAGGCAAATGAGCCATAAGAATTGGTGAGCTGCAGTCAGTGCACACCAAACTATGTACAAACCACAGATGAACCAGACCTGCAAGACAGTCCTCAGTTACCAGCTACACTAATGAGACCTGGTAGGTCAAAAAATTGTGAATTATCTGCAGCTCCAAATTCAAAAAAGCTGTAGAAAGACTGTAGTGCACAAACCTTGTTTCTTTCTCGGGCCGGTTTCAATCATCCGGCTTCCCTGCTTTCTCTTCTGTGGAACTCTTTGCATTTTCTCAAGCTGGGTTGCCATCTTAACACTTCGATATTTCCACATCTATCACAACATAGAGTAGCATGTTAAGTAAAAGCAAACACCAGAGAATGAAATTTTTTGATTTAATTTAATAATACTGCAATAATTTTCAGTATTATAATTTGTTGATAAAAAAAAATTCCAACGTACATTTTCATAGAAATTTGCAACAATGTATTTTTTTGAAACAGTGCAGGTCAAAAAAATATAAATAGATCACCTGTTTTTCTTTGTCAGGTATTCTCTTCCATAGATCGCCGAGTTTTTTGCTTACATCCCCAAACTGGAGACCCGGGAATTGCGTGGCAACCTGTTTCCTCATCTTACTCGACCACAACATGTATCCACTTGCCTTACGCTGTTTCTGTTAGCAGTTTGGCACAAAAAATACCTATTAGTGTTGTTCACAAGTTTTATATGACACATGTAATGACACTAACATATAAAAATTACAGTACTGCCGTGTTATAAATTGTCATAATTTTATTTAGATTCTCTATAGTGGATCAGGGAAAATGTGTCATGTAATTACCTTGTCTTTGTCATCTTGCTTTGCAAGCTGTCGCTTTTTGGCAGCAGCCGTAAGTCGCTTTTTCTTGAATTGTGCAGAGTTGACAGATTTTGCCATTTGCCGTGCATGATCTGCCTTTCTTGCTAAATTTTCCTCGGCAGTTATTTCTGTAAGCATGCAAGCAACAAAATGACTGTCAAGTCAATAAGGCATAAACTATACAGTTTTTTAACTTTACTGAGAATGAAAATGATTAAAAAAGGTTTGCAATCGCATGTTTTAAATTTTAAAACGAAATTACTGAAACCAAGTATACTAAAAAGACAACTTTTTACAAAAAAAATATTTTTTGGAAAAATTTAATTCACTTCCCACCTTCAACTGGAAGTGGAGAATCTGGGACATCATCAAAATTATCTTCTTCATCTGCGGCAATGTCTTCCCACGACACCACCTCTCCCTCATCCACTCCCACTATTTCCTCCTCCACAACTTCATTACCAATCACCTGCTGTTCCTCCAACTCTTCATCTACATCTTCCACACCGGGAGGATCAGGATCTGTGTATGGCTGTAATAAGTGTAAGATATCAAAATGGAGGATTTACATCACAACCTTTTATCCAAAGTTGCACAAGGTAAGCTAATAAATGGGATGCTGCAAAATTAATAGGCAATTGGGGTACTGAGAAAAATGGGCAGTTTTAGTGTCACACTCTGTTATGCGACAAACAGGATAAATTGGTTTTATACGCTTTGAGACTAAATTAAAGTTTGGGAAACTGGTGTTGTCACCATCTGCCTTTCGGATCGCATTAATATAGTCCTCACAAAATAGAACATATTAGTTGCATTTTATGTTAATTAAGGGGAGGTGAAGGGGGTGTTTCATATCACCAAGCTCTTCAGTGGGTGGTACAGAAAAAAGCAACATTAAACTACTGTCTATCATCGACTACAATGAATTCTGTAGCAGGTATTTATTTGGAACATTATTTTTAAACAAGTCCGACAGCAAACAACCAGCTTGCATACAAAAGAAAACCAAGGTAATGTCACAAAATATACTTCTGGTTATAGTAAGATACTGATATTGTTAATGACATAATAATTTGTTGCGGAAAAATCCCTAAGTTTTCTTACCGATTCTTGAACATCAGTACTGTCATCGTCATATGAAGTTGCTACAATAAGGAGAAGAAATTTTATAAATTTGAACGTATGTTGTCAATTTGTTTCACTTACCTTTGGCCGGTGCAGATTTTCTTCGACGTTTCTTCTAAAGTAAAAGTCATTTTATAGTCAAACAGTTATTTTTCTAATGCAAGTTTGCAAACATTAATATATGCAAACACAAGTACCTTCGTTTTCACCAACTTCCTTCCACGTTTCAAGGCATTGGTGTCCTTGGAACCTAAATTTTTTATGACAAACTTCATTTTTAGGCCACCATGACCAGCTGGAGTTGACCTTCTTCTCCCAGCCTGGAAATAAATGTCTTAAGTCAAATCTCACGTCTTCAAAAACATTGAGCTGCCTAATTTACCTTTTCTGTGTCTTCTGTTTCGCTTGATTCCACATGAAATGATTTGGATTTTTCTCTTGACTTGCGACTTATTTTGATTTTCAAAGCTCCTGAAAACAAAGAAAACCATGTTTTTATAAGTTTTGGGTTTGTTAATGAGAACTTTAGCTGGCAAATTGCAAATTAGGACCAAAAACTAAAAACATCATTTAACAAACACATACTTTATGGATCAATACAATGAATGCAGATACTATCTGCATGATAATTAAGCATGAAAGAGTTACAGGTTAAAATCCATCAGTCTGTCTTCAGATTTGGGCACATTCGATGGTTAGTCGGTTAGTATAGGCACTGATGATGAATACAGGCTGTATTTGAAACATCTGCTCAACATGTTCAGCATTCTAGCTTTGGTATTTCTAATCTGTCAGCTTTCTTACTGCAGCACCATTTGCAACATGGGCAATACTTCTCAGGATCAATTCAACAAGAATGTAATAATTTTTAGTCTAGCCGCACCTTTCTTTGCAGACTTGGCAGAGGATGAGGTGTTTGATACTTTTGCACTGTAGCTTATCTGCATGAAAGCATTGATCACAACAATTTCAAATTGAACATGAACAGGTTATCAAAAATAAGTGCTTTATATTGCAAGCTACTGAAAACAATTTCACAAGCTAATGCATAACCTGCCTGAATGACCAAAATGGAGCTAGGCCCAAACTAACATAGTTTAAATACTGAAGCTTAAACGAAAAAATAGTACTTGCTGGTGCACTGTTTTGTAGCACATGAAAATACCTTTGGAGACAATGCCACAGTTTGTAACTTATAAATAATTGTTAAGTACATACCTGTTTTTTCAAGGGCAATGACTTAATTGAGAATGGAGACTGTGGTGAAAGAGCATCTGATGACGACCCTTTGCTGCAATTACAGAAAGAAAATAAATTTCAAATGACAACGTAAGTTCTTTGTTTTATATTACGGTATATATGCCTTAATATTAAAATAGGTTTTTACTCACCTTCTTTTAGCTGGAGGGGATCTCAATGTTGAATTGGAGTCAGAAGCATCAGTAAGCTTTGCTGGCCGTTTTCTTGTGCGAATGTCTCTCTATTTAATAGATTTTTTTTGTCATGACTTGCTGTAGACTCAATGACATTAACATTAACATTACTCAAACATTTCATGCGGCAAAAATGAAACGAACACACACTCAACAAAAGAACAACAATTTTGCAGTGTATTTCATTTAAAAAATGATGTGTTATGGCTTTCAAAAATAATCTTAACACATGCATGGGGTTTCTGAATACTTAAATAAAACAAAAATTAACACAGAATTACCAGGTTGAAATAATATTAATAATGCATTACCAACCTTTTTGGGTGTTACTTCAAACACAGCAGATTCATCAAATCCCTACAAAATGTATATATATATATGTGTTTGTAACACTTCGACAAAATATGCCTAAAAGTGTTTGTAGAAATACAGCCCAAAAGTCAAAACAATCCAGTGTATATTGCAATTAAAACTATGCTATTACAATTTGAGAAAACACCAACCTCAAATAATTCGGACCCTTCACTGTCAGATTCCTCAAATATATGCTGCAAGTCTTCTTCTTCTTCTGATTCTGTTGCAGTGCCTTGGTATTCTGAACTTGGGTTTTTCATTCCAAATGAGGTGTTCTGCTGCTTACGCTCTCTTGCATTTCTGCGATTCTCTTTAGTCCGACGGATTTTTGGTGACACTTCAACGAACACAATGTATGCATACATAAACTTTTGAAGCACGAGGTATTAAGATGAATTAGCGAGAATAATTTGTTCCAATTTGCAAATAGTTTTACAGAACAACAGTATAAACAAAAACAGTTGCCATACAAACTTAAAACACACTTTCGTTGGGTCAACTGTAGGACAAACATCGATAGAATTAAACAACACAGTATGTTCTTGGTATTGGAGTTTACAAACTTTACTTGGATCAAAAGACATTGGTGCTCCTTTTTCCATTCTGTTGTCTTGGTGGAGCTTAGAGTGGAGATGTTCAACTATATTGTCTTTCCTTAGGGAGTGGATTACTTTGTTACACCACTTGCAGTAAAGCTTATGATACTTTATGATAAACTCATCAGGCAATTCTGCTGCCCTGCTTTCAGCTGTCACATGAACAACAGGAGGCATACAACACCAATCACCTTCAAGTACGGTCACATATCTACCAATGAATAACACTAATTAAAAGAGGATTCTTTAAAGGGTATCCATTATTTTTTTGTTTGTTATTCATTTTTTTGTAGTCCGCGCAAAAAAACTGCAATGTATCCTTCGTGGCTACGTAAAAGTACGTAATAGTTATCACATTTTGCCGCAAACGGCGCCATAGAAGCATAATCATACGGTTTGATTTTTAAGAAATTACACTATACACTCCGATTTTTCAGGTAACTACCAGCAGTACTTAATTTCCCTATACGTGACTTGAAATAGTAGGACACTCAAACTATTAAGAAATTTTATTGTTAATACATTGAGGTCTGGCTGCAAATAAAATTGCTTACAAATGTAAATTATAACCACAGAGCTGCTGAATGCAGTGCTGTGTGAGAACAAAATAGTTTTATTTATATATGCGGGAGTAAATAAAAACGATTGGAAGTGCATGAGTTTATAGGAAAATAAATCGTAGGGTCCATTTTGGATTGATTGGGATCTGAGGGATACTGTTTGGGCGTAGATTAGACATAATAAATTAATTAACAAAACACAACATGATAAAGCAGTGAACAGAATAAAAATGTGATTCTTTTTTACTAAAACCTAAATCGACAAATCCAAAGAACTTTTTCATTAACTGTTATGGCGACAGGCGTCATGCTCTTGCCTGCATTGGGGGGCCCAATGTTGAAATGTGGTGTTGTACATCATAATTGGCCTCGTCCAAGAAAACTGTTGGGTAAATCAGGAAATTCATTTATGAGGTCGCGATACGTTGAGTCAACGTTTGACACACGGGGCTTTAATGCACCGTGTTCGGCTGTGAATGCACAAACGGCGTCCCTTTCAAAATCCACGAATATATTCCTTTTGCGTTTGAAAAATCTGCCCAAAGCAAGGGTTTAGGATACATCAGCTATAGTGAATCTCTACACAAATTTTCCAAACGGCAGGTGTAGTATAAGTTTTTTGAACCAAATGTAAGTATGTTGGTTTCGTTGCGCTGATCTCTGCACCGCTTTCTTCTAAAAATTGTTTTTTGGAGGTTCGGTCTGAGACGAAAAGGAGATTAATTCGTCCCCCGGCCGTCGAAAATATTAAGGACGGCCGGCTTGGTCGTTTCCCTGATAGGCACAAGGCTTGCGGCATGCTTTCGCCATTGCTCAAAAGCATTGGTGGTAGTTTGGAAATTGTAATTTAGTTGGCGTGGCTTCGGCCGTAATTTGGCAACTGCAAAGTTGCTGTCTTTCGTGCCATAACAAATCTGCCTTCTTAGCTAAAGAACGAAGTTCTACAAAAAAATTTTCCGGCATTTGTTGGATAAACAAATAAGCAAAAAAAAATTATGTTGACCCAGCAATGCTTGCACTTCGTCCTACTTAAATCAGTGCTGTGTTTACATTGTACAGCTTGAACTTACATGAGATCCATCCAAATTCAAAATTTTGCTTCATAGCCAATAAGCATGCCTCCAATGTTAAAAATCGGTGGTGTGTTTGTGTTAATTTGAACACTGCTGCCATAATAATTCCGTACATACTGATCTGACTATACTGCCGCCCACGCGTGGTTTTTAACTTTGCCAAAGCTTTGTTAACAAGAATCGTCAATAGAAACGCATACAAATGGCAAAAAATGGGCGGAAAAAATTTTTTGACTACAGGATAAAAAGATTTCATCGGTGTTCACATCATTTCATTTCTCATTGAGTATTACGTGTTTGCGCAAAATACAAATGCCTCGTTTTGATTCTTACAGATTTGTCAAAATAAGCTAGAAAAGCCGCCTGTGGTGACGCTTTATTTAGGCAAACATTACCAAGTCTAACACGCACCTGTACAGGAATTTCAGATTCTGGTGTAGACAATTATATGACAAAAGCTGATAAGAAACCGAATCAGGTTATTTGGTAAATATGCATAGTATTGTATTGGTTGTATCACGTCATTCGAGTTGGAATTGTATTTTGTGCAAAGTGGCAGGGTATAGAACTTGTTTACCACTTTCACGATATGAAAGGATTGTTTGTGAGGCTATAAATAAAGATCAATGTGTTTCCAAGACGAATACTCTTTGCTTTCCAGTCATCCATTAAGCAAACATTTTGCAGTCTGTAAACGTGAAAGTAAACCCTAGACGTAATTTGAAATTAGCAGGTGCCGCATCCATTCATGATCACATAGTGGAATGGACTGCTTTGTCACAGATTTTGACTGTTAAAGACCATGACGCGCACACGTACTTTACCGTGTGCCTAATAAGTTGTGTGACATTTCAGACGCTTAGTGTTAAATTTATTCGTGTCAGGGCAGGGAAATATATTCAAAATGTTACGTTGAGAATATACAGCTCCATGCAGCAATAAATTTAAGCTTTAGAAAGACAAGCTCAATTTGCATTTCATAAGAAATATTGTATATACGTCTTTATTTCATACCTAAGCAATAACCCAATTTACTGTTAAAAGTTGGCTAGACACTACAAAGTAGTCGGCCTTGTTTGAGGCAATATGGATAAAAATGACGCGATTCGTTTGTTCGTTTGTGATATTCCGAATGGATGTGGACTGTTTACTACAAAAGTAGCCATCGAAAAAGCTCTTGGCACGTCTGTATTGCAGTCAATTGACTTTTTAAAGAATGATCACGGGACGAAGTTGGGAGGTGTTGCACAAGTGTGCCTTGCAACCAGTGAAGGTGAGTTGCAACATGTGTTTAGATAATAGTTTACCCTTTTCGCATTGTCTTAGCAAAATCAGCAAAACAAGCGGAAACTTAAACAGATATAAAGCGTGAGAATATATTAAAACATTTACATTTCTATAACACAACAATAAAATACTTCACTAATAGTTCAGCGGTTTACGATTTCGCGTTCAATTATCTGAATTTTAATCTGGTTTTCGGCCAATCAGGTTCCGCCATTTCGTGGATAGGCGCACTGTATATTCTTACCTCCACGCTATCAACTGATCTAGAATCTCTACTCTAGTTTATTAACTGAGCTAGGATGTTGATTGCTAGAATATGTAACTGGCCATTGTGCAACAACTGTTTTGTTGATTCACAGCTGCTGACGACTTATTAGAGCACGGATTACAAGTCAAGTTTAAGGGCAATTTATTCGATCTGAAAGTTGCATGCAGTTTGTCGGAAGAACTATTGTATCCTGAGTACCAAGGAAAAAGTAGGACGTGTTGAAGGCTTATTGCATTTTATACGTCAGGCGCTCGATCCACATAATTTGTAAAAGGCATGTTAAATAAATGCGCGCGGGAAAACGGCCTCGAATCGTTATGAAAAGATAAAGCCTAATGGTTAATCTCAGATTGATAAAATATCTCAGATTGAAAAAAAAGATTCACAAAAAAAAGTGTTGAATAAGTGGACACAAATTTAATCACATCCAAAAGCCATCGACATCTCAACAAATTAAGCAAATCAACATTGAAACAAGAAAACAAAAGTCTATTGTGTTATAAGGTTCACAGGCTTCGCAGCCAAGGCATATATAAAGGGCCTGCGCAGTGGGGCGATCCCGCCTTGCTATGCGTAAGCATGTCATTACTTCTGCGTTGTCTATTGTGTTATTTAGGGAAATTTAAGAAGTTGGTAACATTAGCTTGTTTGCAGAAAGCAACATAAGCTTTTCCAACCCTGCACCTGGTCTTAGGAAAGCTCCTACTCCTGCACCGAGAAAAACACAACCGAAAGCAACTTTCGCAACGCAGGTGAGTTTAAATGACAACTAAACGAACACAGAGTGTCGAGAAAAATATACTTTTACTTGAAACAATCGTATGTTTTTTAATTACTGTTACGTTGTGGTTAATTTTAAGCAATAATTTTGCAAATTTTGCGTAAAACGCATAACTTTGCAGATTGTATTCAAAGTTCACACTATTTTAAATGCATGAAGGGGTTTACATCGGTTCCATTTCGTGAAGGTAGCAGCTTTCTACGTCCAAAAGTGTCTGCTAATCAATCAGCGACTAATGGTAGGAATACATATTTCTTCAAGTTTTTATTGGTAAAGTTTGTTCAAGTAATGGTGCAAAAAATGAGTTTGCACATGCATAAATGTTGTTAGTTTTACTAAAAAGAAATGTTGTTTTACTTTGTAGTCAAAATATTTATTATCAGTTTGCAGTGGTATATGCGTTGTAAAACTGGCTGGGTCGTGAGTGCAGGTCTTGCTGGGTGAACTATTGTACGTTCCCCGATTTGTCAAGAAAAGGCTTGTTCAAGCTTAATTGCGATGCCACAGCATGTAACCTAGCTTAAACCAAACTATATTTTATGTATTTTATAAGGAATTCACTATGCAAGATCTCAGAATCTCGTCGTCCCAAGAAATATGTTGAGACACAGCGGGGAATTTCGGCAAATTCAAAGCCCTGAAACGTTATCCTCTTTTAGAAGCGAGACAAACTTGGCGACAATGAGAAATACAAGGCCTATAAAAACACGCCCTGGTAAAAATGAGGTGTCGTTTGTAACAGATTTGAAATGCAGCGCCTTTTTTTCAAACAACGGATAGCAAGCCAATCATATAGCCGTGACCGTCATGATCAGCTCTTTGTAGAAAAATTAACTATCTTACAAATCTTTGCTGTAGTTGCAATTGTGCAATGAAAAATTTTAAATTGACATTTGGTGTTTTCTGACAGTCGGAAAAACGTCACCATACTTTAGAAAGCTGCGTGCCAAATATACTACGGACATTGGAGAAAAAGTCTATGATTGGTTCGACATTCTACAGGAAAACAGCGAACTCTTCCAAGAAAGTGCTGAAAATAGGTTGGTTTTATCCATTCTGCCTTTAAAAAAACACAACAGGATCCACCTTAAACTGTTACTCATCTCCTGCGAAAACGACTTAAACAGGTAACAACTGTATGTAGCGGCCGTAATTAACTCGAAATCTGTGCAGCCTGGATCTGCACCGACCGCCGCACTAGGGGGTTTCCTAATGTGTTTAAACGCAACACTGCAGGCCTTTTTGGTACGAATTCCTCCTTGTTTGCACAACAGCATTGGTTCTCTGTTAAACGAACAGACATTCAAATACGCACATTCAAATAACACAATTTCATATTCAATTACGTACCAACTTGTTAGGAGTCCAGGACTGAATTACAGGCACTTTTATGGACTAACACGTTTCAGCATTTCAGTTAAATTAACTCCAGTTTTTATAGCTACACACAAACACTAAATGTTAGAACAAACATTTCCAAAACTAAATTGGATCAACTATGAACTGCAAAAACTGAAACTACTGCTTACAGCACAGAAAGAAACTGTAAAACGTGGTCAGCACAAGATTGAGACACTAATGACATCACACGCATTGTTACGTTTTTGGATTTTAACCAATCATGGTAAATGCCTTGTTACGTCATAGTCAATGAAGTCAGATTACTGACATGAACTAGAAACAGGGAAATAAAGCACATACAAGTCATTTCTCGCTGTAACACTGTAGCTTTCATCTATTTACAGGTGCGTCCTTTTGCAATGCTCTCGGACCGATCTATTAGCTGACGCGACAGACTTCTTTTTGGAAAACTACTCGGTGTTTGTCGAAAACACATACAAAATGCCTGATGGACTTCTGGTGGTATTTGACAGCGAGGAAGGTAAAACGGTTCTACATGGCATTACTGAGTCTGCTTCACTGTCAATGAGGCTTCAAAATATTATCGCAATTATTTTTATATGCCTGCCCACCTCTGTGCACGCCTTGAAGTACGATTAGAACTGACAATGAACAGTGCGTTGTGCGAAACGTCTGTTCTATGTCTAGCACACTAGCTTCGGCTTTCTTGTTCAAATGTTTTTGTATGATTTGACGACAATGATTTCTACACAGGCGCCGAAGAGATCGCTAAGCAAGAGCATTTATTCATTAGAAGTGAAAAGATAACTATTGTTCCTAAAATCGTGCCAAGAGTGTACCATGACCGTTTGCTGTTAGAGGTATATACCAAAGTGACGATAAAAATCTTGTTGTTGCGTTTGTTATTATACTTTCAACATTTTAAAAGGAATCATCTGAAGACAGTGGGGTGATAATGTCCATACTTGAATCTATCGATGAAGATCTGATGTTTGATGTGACAAAATTGGAAAACTCCACTTTCTTGGTAAACTTTTGCGAGGAAGTTGGTAAGTTATGTCTAGTTCGGTCTTAAAATTATATATTTGCGTGTTTATTTCCCCTTGCAGACATATTCCACATACTCAAAGAAATTGAAAATACGATCCTGGACGACTACAGACTTAAAGTACTGGCAAGGAAAACCCGTTTTTAGCATTTATTTTCCTGCAGAAATAAATCTTTATCTAATTTTAGGGATATCCATTGTGCCGAAGCGACTGTGTGAAAGTGGAAAACCTGAACAGAAGTGTTAAGAACTGCGACGTCAAGTTGGCTTTCCATAACAGGAGAAAGGGCGGAGGTAAAGTTACCAAAGTGGAACGGAATGAAGGGAGCACATCAGCAATCGTTTACTTTGCTGACTACAGAGGTTTGGTGTATTTTGTATTCGCAAACTTGATTGAACCGGTTCGCGCGAACCGGTTCTTGGAATTTAATGACCAAAGCAAACCGGTTGTTAGCGACCGTATGTGTAGACTTATGTTTAACTTCGAGAACTGTATTCCTGCGGTTACTATGACATACTGCTTGTGAGAGAACCGAATGCTAAAATATTTCAATCTCACCACCGCTTTGAGAGTATCAATCAGGCATGTTAGCTTGTGTGTTTTTCAGAGGCAATTTTTCTTTTTTACAGACGCAGAAAGCATTTTCAAAAAAGCTTCAATGGAAGCTATTAGGGTCAACAAAACACCAGTGGAAATATCTCTTTACTTTCGAAATATTGTTGAGGCTGACACCAGTTTCGAGGTGGGCGAAGCAAGGTATTCCGATTCCGGGGATGTGTTTTATCAATCAACTTTTCCCTGGCAAGAACGACACTTGGACGGCTCTCATCGTATAACAGCACGTGTAACACCAAGAGCTTCTCCGAAACTGATAAAGCAAGCACCCGTTAAAAGTAAAAACTAAATTATATATTGACGAGCTGCAGACAAGGTGTGTACACGGTTTAGCACACTTACGTAGACAAGTCGGGTCACGAGAGACTTGATGTTTTGAAAAGGAAGAAAGCAAACCCCTTCTTCTTCTTTTTCTCTCTATCTCTCACACACACGGCCGATCTTTCTTGGCGGTAACTTAACGAATCAACAGTTCGTCTGCCCTACACTCGGGGATTCCATCCAGGATGTGAGGCATCAAGCAGAAGAATTAAATAGAATTAATATGGTGCGGCGTATGTACACTAACCGTAAATCCATCTTACTCATCTCATCCTAACAAAAATTAAACAAATACCCAAACTAATGTAATAACCTAAATCAGTTATCTAAACGCCTATATTTATACAAAACTTTAAAAAAGTACAACGGTAACGATACCAGGCCATACAACGCGCTAAGAAAGAAAGCTCAACAGCATCAAAGTGTGAGAGAGAGAGAAGATTTGCCTTCTTCCTTTTCAAAACATCAATTCTCTCGTGAACCGACTTGTCTACGTAAGTGTGCTAAACGTGTACACGTACTGTTTCGACCTGTAAGGAACGGTACCACAAAGTGGAAATTAGTGTGCCTGCTAGTGTAGAAGCTAGCACAGTGCCACTTTAACAGCTGCACTGATGAAACCTTACAGGTCGAAACAGTGCGTGTACACACCCTGTCTGCAGCTCGTCAATATTATGGCTTTTTTGCACATAAATTATATATCTTTTTTTGAAGCAACACTATTCCTGTTTGTTATTGTTAGGTTATAATTTGGATCAGTCAAAACAACAGAAACACTATTTTTATATTTTTGCCTCATTTTCAACAGCGGTTGTGAGAGAATTTACGACTCGCCCCGATGTAAACACCGACATCATAAAGTACGTGAAAATGTCAGAAAATGGTTTGGGGCAGTTGCACAACGACCTGCAGGCAATTTGCAAATTGAAGTTTAGAAGAACAGGCGACGATACAATCTTGTTTCAACCAAAGACAGAGGTTTCAAAAAATATTATTGCCTTTATTTGTAATATACAAACAAGATTTTAACGTTTAGTTCCCGAATCTTTAAAAATCGTATCGAATCGATTGCATTTTGCATAAAACACCACCAATAAACACAATTAATTAAAATTTCATGGGTAGGCCTACCGATAAAACTTAGTAGGTTTCAAAATAGTTGTACCACATTCCAAACATCTTTTTCAGACGTTGGATGCCGATCTGAAATTTGACCAAGACAAATTCGAGGAAACGTGCATTTCTGGAATGGAAAAGTTTTTTGATCAGTTCTGCACCAAGACTGTCAACTACGAAGAACAACTTATTTTGAACATGAGGACAAAACATTCCTGGGATGAAAACGATGTCTTGGTTACATTACAAGTTGGCAACGATAAAACGGTCACAGTCTTTGTGAGGTAACATTATACGAATTTTAGCTTTGCACTGGGCATGGAGTATATATAGAATGCCTTTTTTTAAACTGCACATAAATTTCTGGCATTTTTTTTAAGATGGAGCTCCCGTCAAATCAAAATAAGTGGCATCAAGGACGAAGTCGAAGCTTTTCTGCAATACATCAAACGACAGAGTGGTATTAGAAGTATAGAGAAACGATTAAAACCAAACCAATACCGGTATGTTTATCCTGTGCTATATGTAATTCCTGGAACAGCCAGTCTGAAGTTTAATAATGTCACAGAAACTTACTCGAATGCAACGTAATAGATCGCATTCAAAAAATGACGAAGCTGGACGTGAAGATTGCGACAGAGGAAAATATTGTCAGACTGACCGGTCTGAAAGAAGATGTCGAAAAGATAGAGGCGGAAATACAAGACACGCTATATGTTAGTCAACTTAAAACCATCCAATTTTACAAGCAAATACAAAAAGATCGACCATAACTGGTCATCTTATTCCTAAGAATCATTGTGGATAAAGTTAAACGATGATTAAGCACGAGTAGTATTTACATTGTTTTTATTCACATATTTACTGGCTTGTGGAAAAGTAAACTTGTTAAAGTTAACCTCAAAATACATGTTAAACACTTGGCGCTTTATGCTTGGTTGTGAATCAACACTAATGTTGTTTGCTAAAGGACCTAACTGGACACGAGTTGGAAATGGATACCCGTACGGAATACTTGCTAAAAGTTCTGGAACACGAGATGCGTGGTTTGCAACCTGATGAAATTGATGTCAGAAAGATAATTCAAACCAAGTTCCAGAGAGACGGAATATTAGGTCATAAACTTTTCGATATTGTAAACACCATGGTGTTTTTTTGCCTCCTAAACGATGACGTAAATTGCACATTAAACCTCATGAGAAATGATACTTGTTTTTCTTCATAGCTTCACTGCAGTTGAAATCAAACCAGGTTCAAATTATGTGCCTCGATGCTGGCGAGCTTGACAAAGCAAAAAACGCATTGATTGAGATAATCCAGCAAGAAACCGTTAAAGTCAAGGATGATTTTGATGACGTGTTCAGAAGCGATGAGTGGGATCAGTTAAAACAAGACATTCACCGATCCGCTTGCGGACAAGTAAATATAAAGGTAAACATCAACAAAGTGAGTTTTAAGTACTACCGTTCAACATTTTAGCGCAAAGTTAGCAAAACCATTGCTCACTATGATCAGATGTTTTCGGTGCGGAATTACGCTTATGATTTGCAGGAACGTAAATCGGAGATTGAAATTGTCGGCTTGATGAAGGCCGTAAAACTAGCATACGCACGTATCACCAATGACTTCTTGAAAAAAAATATGGTTATTACAACAACATTTCCTGAGCGTCACTTCGTCGTTAAGTTTTTAAAGAAGTTTTTAAATCTTCACAAAGACAGCGACAGAATGCTGCAAAAAATTCAACTTCAGTACGAAGAGGAAGCAATAGTTGTGAAGGGAAAAAAGGAATGTGTTTTAGAGTGTAAGCTACTTTGTGTTACCTAATCAAATATTAAACCAATTCCACACAACAATTATGAAGTTTGTAATATTCAAATAATAGTTAAATTTGAAAGAAAATTTTAACATTACTTCTCTTACCAGAATAAATGTCCACCATTTATTCAGATAGTTATTTTCGATGGCTTTAAACATAATACTGATTGCAAAGTGACAAAAAGTAGTCATATACCGAATCTTCTCTTAACTTTGTTCATTAGCTCGCCGATGGCTGGAGCGTGTGGTCTCCGAATTGCATGTTGAAACAAGGTCATTTAAAAACCCCAAAATTCCTGAATTTTTCCAAAGCAAAGCGGGTCGTGATCAGATCAATGTGACTGCGAAAAGTCATAGTTGTGTCTCTGTAATTGACCCTAAAGACCAGCAAGGAGCAACATCCAATCAACTTGTAAGACCTTAATACTTATATTACTGTATGTTCTGTCGTCATAGGCGGAATTGTTGTTATATGTTGTTACATTAGTATGATATCACTTGTGTTTGGCGTGTTCTCGTTAGCTTATATCAAAAAGAGTAAATCTGAAGGCAACAAGTCAGGCACGATTGCCTTTTTCTTGTTTCTCTCTCTTTTTCTATCTCTCGCGAAGACAAGTCGGGTGCGACTTAACTTTTTAAAACACGACAGAGACAAACCGTTAGTTTAGCATTGTCGTTTGTCCACTCACAGCAATAGATAGAGGTAGGTTAATTGAATTAATTCAATATTTTGGCCGACCAAATTAGCTTATTATGCAACACAGTTATTCTGTCATAATACAACTTTTTGCCCGACAGCAGCGTTGCCTGCGTCATAAATGATTTATTTAAATCGCCACAATCAACCACTAATGTATTTTTCGCAATATAGTTCGTAACTAGAACTGTTGGAATCATCAAATTAAATTTAACACAAAGGGGAGGTTAAAATTATGACATCACATCCAAAATGGCGTCATGTGATGTCACTTAGCAAAGAAACGCACCATTCCCGTCTTATCGAAGTACAGAGTTATGTCGTTTCTGCTATACCCTATGGTTTTCCGTTAATTAGGGACAAATAAGCCTTTGATTTGTGACGTCACAATGACATATTTTTGTGTGATGCAAATCCCTGTCTCCTATGTTTAAAACGAGTCGATATCTGCAAAAAAGGCGCCTTCTCCTATCTAAACAATGCATTTTTCGACGCGAGCGCCTTGTGTGATGTCCTTTTCTCCTCAGCGCAAAAGGTTTACGATTTTTGGTCGCCACTACTTTTCGTGCAGTTTTCTTCATGTTTTAGTTGACGCAGAACCGAAAAACTTTGGAAATATGTTTGTTGTAGATGTACCTTTACTTTTACGCAAAGTTGTCATGGCCGTGTCATATGCACTTTAAGTTGGGCACTATGATTACTGAAAACCATCACGTACGATTACAACAACCATATTCTCAAAATACGTAACCGTTTACGCGGGTGACCAATTTACAAATATGGGTTTTTCTAAGTTTTAACAGCTTACAAAGTACACTTCTACATAATTTGCAGGGTAAACCACAGATGACGGTTATGGCACCAAATTCAAATGTTGAAATCGCCTTGATAGTAGGCGACCTCACATCTATAAACTACGAGGCAATAGTAAACGCATCGAATGAAAACTTGGAGCTTCAAACTGGCGGAGTTTCGGGAGCTATTTTGAAAAAAGGTTGGACAAGATTTATGTTGGCCTGAATATGTCTCTTGTGGCATGTTTTCCCCACAAATGGCACATGGAATTTACGATCGTTATTTAGCTGTTGTTCCTTGGCGCAAATTTTCACAAGCTAGCCATGAACAAAACACAATTTTCATTAATTCATCGTTTTATATTCTTGTTTAGAATCTTTGTTCAAAGTATGATGTTTTTCAGGGGGAGCCGACATACAAAAGGAAATAAACAATATGCTGCCGAATCACGCAAAGCTGCCAGTTGGAGAAGCTCTCAGCACAGGATCAGGAAACCTTCATTTTAAACGAATCATTCATACTGTGGGACCAACGTAAATGACGTTCATAAAGTCACTGGCAATTACTAAATTAACCTTGGTTTAGCTTGGCGGTTAAGTTTTTTCTGAACAGTTCGGATATTTGTTTTGCCAGATGGAATCAAGGCAATACTACGTCAGCATGTTCTCAGGAGCTTCACGATTGTGTGAAAACCTGTTTGGAAGAAGCAGTAAATCACAACCTCACGTCAGTTGCATTTCCCGCAATTAGTTGTGGAAATTTCGGTGGTGATGCTTCGGTGTGTATACCAATCATATTGAATGCTATCTTGGAGTTCGTACGTCACAACAAGACGAATTCACTTCAAAAGGTTACTAACTTCCTAATACTGCTTAATGGCAAATCTTGGTCGAGTGGACAAAATTTATAACTACCTAGTACACATTTAATTTCCTGTCAGTAAATTTAAGAATATTTGAAAACAGCCTGTTTGGGCACTTTGGTTATAAGGCTTTACAACCACATTTTTTTATTGACAAATGTTTATTAATAGGTAGGACTGGTCGAAATGTCAAATATGGCAATAGTTAAGGAGTTCGAAAAGTCTTTAAATTCTTTGAAAACCAACAGCAGTCCTCGTGCATCGTCGCGCTTTTCAGGAGTAAGTTTATACCACTACGTGAGTAAAACGTTAATTGCACCAAAGTGTTATGGCACATTTACAGGCAAGATCAGGGAAAACTACACAAAATCAAACAAAACTTGAGGTTGTTGTTGGAGATATCGCAACTTTTCAGGTAATTTTGTTTTAATCATAATGTTTGTTAAAAATAATTATTTTTTTCGTAATTAAGACTGATGTCATCGTGACGTCAACAATCCCCGGAAATCTTGCAAGCTGCCAAGGGTCAGCAACATCAAAAGCCCTCCTCAAACAAGCAGGACAGCAATTAAAGGTTTGTTTTCGTGAAAAATGTTTACATGCAAAGTAAAATTACATGTTGCCTTTAACATACGGTGATTCCATGCTAAATGATATTAAATTCTCTTTTAGAGCGCTTGCCTCTCAAAAAGCCGTGCCAACTTGAAATTAGGCGAAGTAATTTCTACTCCAGGGTTTAATCTTAATTGTCAAGAGGTGTACCATGTAATGTTTGGAAATTACGACGCTAACAGCGGAATCGATTTTCTGCGCAATGTGATTACTTCGTGCCTAAACAAAGCTGAAAAAGGTGGCCTTTCTTCGATCACTTTTCCAGCTCTCGGCGCCGGTGGATTTGGGTTTCCATCCGCAGAGGTGGTAAAGACGTTTAAAAACACTGTTCGCAATTTTGTGGGCACCTCCTTGGAAGCTGTGTACTTGGTTCTTTATTCTGGGGACAAGGCAACTATTGCAGTAAGCTTATTTGTTAGTTGTACGTTTATAGTATATAGTGTAATTGTGAATTATGATCATGATGCTGTCATTGCCGTCACCATTCGTAAATTTATATTACCCCTAACTGATCAACATAATTACATTACAAATATCTCTAGGCCGCAGAATCGGAAATGTTGATTGGCATTTCACAAAAACCAACACAAACATCAGCATCAACTGCTGCCTTGAATTCGCTACGAGTTACTGTCAAACAAGGAGACATAACGTCAACGGATTGTGACGCTATTCTCAATTCAACTTGGCAGTTTGATTTGACCGGTTTGTATTTGTAAACAGCTACTTATCACAAACTGTCCAGGCCAATTTCATTATACCTCAAAAATGCATTATACCTCACCATTAATGTAATGCCTTACTCACTTATTGTAGGGCAAGTTGGGAAAGCTCTTGTAGCCAAAGTGGGACAAGGATTAATCCAAGAATGTTCACAACATCCAACCACCAAAACCAACAACATGCGCGTGACAACAGGTGGCAAGTTATGCAAATACATTCTTCATTTGTCAGCGAAAAAGGACCCAACTTATCTTGAAAATGTCTTGATTGAATGTTTTACTGAAGCCGATAGACTAGGTGTCGACAGTTTAGCTGTTCCACCGATTGGCACAGGTAAGATTAAACATGTGTTACACTTTTGTTTGTAATTGACAGTTAAAGTGCGAACTGAAGTAATCGATTAACATAAGAACATTAGTAATATGCCAGTACGTTATATGTTAACAGGTGGAATCGGCTTGTCTGGCGCTGAGTCAGCAAATATTCTTACATCAGCAATTAAGAAGTTTGACAAAGTGACACCTAAGAACCTAAAACATATAGTGGTTTATGTTTACCAAAAAGACATGCTTGCAAACTTTACCCAGAAACTGTCCTTCACGACTGCTGCACTCCGTAGGGGGCCTTTTAAAAGGATTCTTGGATCTCTACAAATAAGAGGCATGTTAAAAGCATTCTTGGATCAGATAAAAATTGGTACACTGATCCCAATATATTTGGCTTTTTCGTAGAATATCACAACGAAAAAACGTAACAGTTTTTGCCTCAGGTGCAACCAACCCAGTAAAGCAATCAACTGTTCTTTCTTCGGGGACAAGGAAGGAAATTGTGGCCATTTTGTTCTGCTCGTGGTCGAAAGGAAACGTCGATTCGGTATTTTCCAGGATAATACTCACGCGTGTATTGTGGAATAAACTCCTTTTATGCCCCATCCACTCATAATATAGATCTGATCCAATGTTTATTAAAGGCGTTCATGGAAGTCGAGGAAATCATAAATGAGAAAAGCTGTACCTTGACCATTGAAAATCAATCAATCAGCAATTTTACCAAGGAAGAAGACGAACAACTAATGGAAATTGCAGAAAATACAGACGTTTTTCTGGAAAAAACTTCTGATAAGTAAGATATTTTGTAATTGCGTTCGAATTAAAAGTAAAATAGTAACAACCCAACATAATGCATTGTAAACTTCTTTCAAAACTTGTGTAACTTGTCAGTGGAATATTTGAGGTCAAAGCGCAGTATCAAATCTACCAAACGTAATACTTTGACAACCACAATCTTAGTAAGGTGACGATAAGTGGGATGAAAGCAGACGTAAAGGAAGCCGAAATGCAGATTGATCGCATCATCCGCAAATTTGAACAAGCCCAAAACATTTCTGCTTATGTGGAGTGGACTTACAAAGATCAAAACACTAACAAGGTCGTCAGGTTCTCAGCGAAATGTGCGTATGAATTGGAAGATACCTATAGGGTGAGTGAATTTAAACTGAAAAACATCGGAATAAGTAAAGTCGTAAAGCAATTAATTTGTTTAGAATTATTTGGGACAGAAGTCGGCAACCGTTGTCATGCAAATGCCATTTACACACTTTTTTGCTCCAAGCTAAAACACGCTTTGAGCGGCAATACCTATGTTGGTAGGGATTATCTTCACCCTTTAACGCATACGAAACATAATAAACGTCAGCGTCACTGCACGTTTTAATGAAATTCCAAAACCTACAGGAACGTTTCCAAAACCTACTGGAAGTGCACCATAACTCGTTTTTTATTTTTCTCGATTATTTACAATGCAGTGGTTTTCTAAATGGGCTTGTGAAAGAGCTTGTTAAAGAGTTCAAGAGCTATGAAATCATATAGGTGCCGACTTCTGGTTTTGGAAATACCAAATATAAGTATAGTTTCGATTTTTGCCGAAAAAAACTTGATGACAATGGTATCAATCTGTTTTATACCCTTTGGTACATTCCTAATTATACCAAGTGATTTGGGAAATCCACATTTACGTGAATGGCCATTCCTTATACAACACGTACAATCAAAGCCTTCGTTTCAAGACTCTTGGTAAAATTACAGTAACACACAAAAACCGTACATACTTTATGAGCAGAAACATAAGAAGGAGAAACGAGTGGTACCTTTGAATCACCAAGGAAAGACAATCAATTATTCGGTCGATTTTACAAGTATGATAGCAAGATCCGGCAGCACCGTGATAAATTTGTATAGGACACAGACGAGTGACAGTAAGTTAAGTTCGTAAGATTTGTGTCATTTCGAAAATACTTTCATTAAAATAAAAAAATAAAAAAATTTAAAGCCAAAGCTGTAGAACTCTGCTGATTAAGCATGAAGACAGAGCAAACGTTTCGAACACTACACTGCGTTCATCATTAGTAAGAACAACTAACACCATTCAAAGCATTTCTCAATCTTTATATTGCTTGCTAAATTTAACAATTACTTTAATAAGCAAGTGGAGTCAATAATATGCTGTACGGATGGCCACTTTCCCCTATATGTTCCCTACAAGGTCTCATCATCAGTGCAGCTGGCGTGACTTTCAGACGACTTTGCCGACCAAACGGTCAGGCAAAGACTTCCACTTTGTGGTGACTATTCAACCCCAGGCATCAGTCGGGCACCAAACTGGCCGTTTGGGCGGCAAAGTCACTGAAATTACTTCAATTGTTATCACTGATGATGAACGCAGTATAGTGTTCGAAACGTTTGCTTCATCCGTATGCTTAACCAGCAGACTTCTATAGCTTTGGCTTCATGTACAGATTTTTTCGCCCAAAGTATTTTACACCCCAAAACAAATGTTTTTAGCTCCTTTTCCTACTACGTGGGAAGACATGGGTGATGAGTTGTGTTTAAGGGTACCAGTGACCACAAATTCAGCAGAGTACCAAAAAATTATTAAAATGTTCTCAGCGACTCAGCCAGTCAAAGCAATATCGGTAAGGGCATCCCAAGATGTTTTTTTTAGTATACATTTTCCACAAACGATTTATTTGTTTGCAGTTGGAAAGAATACAAAACCGAACCCTGTGGAAGCAATTTTTGGTCATGAAACAAAAAGTTGAAATGAATTTACCTGGAAAGGAAGTTACTAAGCAACTTTTCCATGGCACCGACAAGTCAACCTGTGAAAAAATACTTAAAGGTGGATTTGACAGAAGCTATGCTGGGAAGAATGGTAACTGTTTGATTTCTTTCCTTATTTCCCAACTAATCTTTTATACAAAGCAGTACCTTGTATTTAGCCACATTGTATGGCAAGGGAGTGTATTTTGCTACAACCGCGAAATATTCGCATGGCTTCACGAGCCAGGAGCAGAAACAGAGATGCATGTTCCTGAATGAAGTCATAACTGGGACCTATTGCTTGGGTACAGAAAAAACCACTACAATCCCAATGCAAAGTTGCGGAATGCCGTTCGATAGTGTGGTGAACAACGTACAGGATCCGACCATTTTTGTAGTATTTCGTGATTCCAGTGTCTATCCTTCATACCTATTAACATACGAGTAGATTTTAGCTGGGATTGCAGTAGAGAAAAAATAAGACAAAAAAATTGCGTTTGCTCTTTAGAGTTAAGCAAGCTCTCACGGCACGTTAGTTTTAGCGTAGTATTTGTGTAATTTAGCAGCTCTTGAGGCCATGTGCAAATGTAAAATTAAGCTATGTAAACCAACACACGTGAATTTCTTGGTCCATTAATATGCTCCTCTCTATGTTACAAGTTTGAATCAGTAAAAATGCCTAATTAGGTTCTCCTTTCTTCACTCTGTGGGAATAATTTCACCAAATGTACATATATGTGAATACATAAACATACCCGGTTACTCGCACAGAGCAATGTTTATATGTTCTAAAAAAAGGCTAGAAATTTCCAATGTAGCACTCTCACTTGTTTTCGCTAAGAGCGCGCATGGTTTGGCAGTTGTTTTTAAAAATCGTTTATTGACAATTTTAATTAGCCTTTTTGCATCCCATCGCTACAATTGTTGATCACACATCCAAATCAAAACAATGTCTGAATATTACAAAAAACAATCGATGTAGTGTTTTTGCAACAAACGTATCTTTGTGTTTGTGTTTACTACTGCTCACAGCTGTTAAAAATTAGCAAAGCGTGGATGGGAAAGTACGAAACGAACATAGCCGCGTACCATTTCCACCATTTCTTCATGGGAAGGTGAACTTGCGTGGTTAAGAAAAGTCAGTTGATTCTAACTGAAAAGTAAAGAAAGCAGAACTGCAGTTGGCTGTTTTTGTTTCTTGCCATTATGTCATTTGTTCATTTGTCCACATTTGAGAAGTAATAACATAAACATGGTATCGTGATGGTGAACGACAAGGCACCCCCTTTCCAAAAACTTTCAGCAGCAAGGTGCTTAGTACGAGGAAAAGTCACTGGAAAGATTTTGACGAATTGGGATGAACTACATGCACCCAATTGACTGCTGGTTTGTCCTTCCGCTATCAGACAAAAAAACTGTTCATGATGTTTGACGATTATTTAAACCGTTAATTCAGTAATTTTGTGTTGCCAGTTGTAACTGAATTTGAAAGCGTGTACGTTGCGTTTCAAGCATTTTGATTCACATCCTCAGAAGTGCACTAACTGTTGTTGCCACACTATAAAAGTTTAAAAAGCTAGGGTTTTCCATTGTTTCGGCGCACCAAGAAAGTTTTTAAGCGATTGCCTTTATTTGACAAGCTCCACCTCACAGATGTTATTCAAAGTAGTCCTCTAGCTCCACCTCACAAATGTTATTCAAAGTAGGCCTCTAGCTCCACCTCACGGATGTTATTTAAAATAGTCCTCTAGCTCCAACTCACGGATGTTATTCAAAGTAGTCCTCTAGCTCCACCGCACGGATGTTATTTAAAGTAGTTCTCTAGCTCCACCGCACGGATGTTATTTAAAGTAGTCCTCTAGCTCCACCTCAAGGATGTTATTTAAAGTAGTCCTCTAGCTCCACCGCACGGAAGTTATTTAAAGTAGTCCTCTAGCTCCACCTCACGGATGTTATTTAAAGTAGTCCTCTAGCTCCACCTGACGGATGTTATTCAAAGTAGTCCTCTAGCTCCACCTCACGGATGTTATTTAAAGTAGTCCTCTAGCTCCACCTCAAGGATGTTATTCAAAGTAGTCCTCTAGCCCCACCGCACGGAAGTTATTCAAAGTAGTCCTCTAGCTCCACCGCACGGTGGTTATTCAAAGTAGTCCTCTAGCTCCACCACACGGATTTAAATTTTAAAGGCTTGCATGGAACCCCAAAATTTACGGAACTTTTGGGTGTGCTACCTGGAACAATAGGATTCCGCGAAACTCAGGTTGAAGAGCTCTGTTTTTATTAACGTTCATGTAGTGGAACTAAATAAGAATTTTAAATAACATCCGCGTGATGGAGCTAGAGGACTACTTTAAACAACATCCGCGTGACGGAGATAGAGGCGTACTTGGAGCAAGATTCGACTTTATATAGTTGGGAAATAAGAGAAGAAACCAGGCAGTTACCATTCCTGCCAGAGTGGCTTCAGTCAAATCCACTTTATAGATTTTTAGAAGGTTGAAAAAGTTTCTTACCTCGTTTTCAGCAGGAAAATTCATTTCCACTTTTTGTTTCATAACTGAAAATTGCTTCCACAGGGTTCGGCTTTGTGTTCTTTCCAACTGCAAACAAATAAATCGTTTGCAGACTATGTATACACCAAAACATCTTAGAATGCTACAGTATCTTCCCACGTTGTACGAAAAATAAGTCTGGTTTTTGGATCCAACCAACAAATTTTACAGTTTTTGCAAAGTGAACCTTAAAAATTGAACCCCACCCCCCACCAATAAGTTGGTAGTATGTGCGAAGTAAGTGTTTTAGGTTCCGCAGTAATACATATCCCAATCCACGCCTGTTTTTTGGCAATACTGCAACCATTCAACTTCTTTTTTGACGACCTCGGCTATACTTCATACAGTAAAAAATCATTTGGAGATACAAAGGTTGCATACTTCAATTTTCCTACTTATAGTTTACGCTGGTAATCCTATACAAGTTTCTCTTAACAACGCCAACAAACCCCGAGCAAGTTCATATTTATGACCAACTTTAGGAAACATAAACAGTAGCCGTAAAATGCATGGAGCGCCAAGAAGCCAATTTACCCTTGTGGTGTGTTTAGTTTTTGTAGTCAGCCTAAAATATTGTTTTAGGGTTGACCAAATATGTAAGCAACAGTTTAAGGTTTAAATTATCGTATTAAGAAGAAAGGTGTGTTTAATAGAAAAAAAATACAATTGAAACGAATATGAAGCTACAAATATTTGCAAAAACGAAACTTCGTTAACATGTATATTTGGGAGGGACCATGGCCCCTTTCGCTCCTCCCCGGCTACTTCACGGGGTGTGTATCATTCTTATCTGCTTACAAATATGACTTAAACATATCAGTCCGCCCATAATCTAACGATCAAACTACCACTCAGCGCGCATATTAAGAAGATACGTCAGATGACGATCACGACCTACCTTAATTTTGTCGGTGAAATATAAACAAACGACGTCACTGCTAAAAATGCCGAGACATTTATCAGGACGTGGACAGGAACTTGCTAAGGGCATGGCTTGCACTAGTTAGCGTTTGAAGGTATTAGTTTTTTTTTTTTTTTCCGCCCTGTTTTTTTTCCTTTATGACGCAACCGCATGTGTGTGATGTCAAAATGACGTATGTTTCCGAGCACACCAACGCTTTTATTGCATGTGGCATGATCTAACCTAACATGCTGCACGCGCGTTGTTTCAAAATTTTCCAATGCTCGAAAATAGACATCATATACACGCGGTTGCGTCATGGAGTCAAGAAAAAAAAACAATTTTCGAGAATAAAAAAACATTCTACATCATATTGCATTGGATGTTTAAAGCGTAAGTCTATACCAGTTTTTTTTCGCAATTATGCAGCCATTATATCGGCAACGGATAAATTGCGTTGCAATTTATACGGGTACTGCTGATGGGCGAACTAAACAAACGACTTGATTATCGTGCTATACTTATATATGTTGTTAATTATTATGATGGTTTGCCAAAATCTCGCAACGGTGACGTGTGCAGTTTGGATACGCCAGCCCACTGCTTGATAGTCACGCGGTCGAACGTTTCAAACCGTTTCAAGCTTGCCATACTCCATCGGCCCACATTGCCGAATCGATGCAACCTGCCACACGTATTATGATGACTCCTACCACGGCACGACGACACAACTTAACAACTAAAAAACGCCTCACCCATGCGTAAGCAACGCGTTTGACAAATAAAGCTTGCGCGTGTGGGTAGATGTCAGACCATTACTCGCAAGATTGAAATAGCCCAATAAAATACACCACCGTTGCACGGTAACTTTATTTCGTGTATTTCAACTGGTTTTTATGGATATTTGTGTTGGGGACGACGAAAGTGACAGTAGTAGTAGTAGTAGTAGTTCAAGTGGTGTAGAAATTTTCTACGAAGTTGTCGATACTCGAAAAGTGGAAGAAGCGGCGTCTTTGGTGGTTGACGTTTACTACAACGATGAGCCTCTCGCACAAATGTTTCCAATCTCTCGTGAAGAGTTCGAAGCAGAGGAATGTCGTCTGATAAAGGTAATGCACAAGTTCATATTTGTTAATTAACTCGGTCTTCTAATATATGGCTCTTGTATTGGTTTGCAATTTTCTTTCCGACCAAACGCATCAAAGTTAAACTTGTATAACTTATACCCGGATTAGTTATAACGCACTGCAGGAACATAGGCTGCATAATAGAATGCACAAATCTTTCTGCCGAAACCAGAAATCGAGAACCCGCGCCTCTGGAGTCACATGCGTTTTTTTCAACCCTCTATTCTGACTCCATACGACAAGCTCATTTGAGAGAAAAACAATTATGTAAAAAAATATTCAACATTTACCGCTTTTGTCTCGGGAGTAGTGTGTGGCTGCTTAGGTTTAAAGCTCCGAGTATAACTTAGCTTAAATACCAAAAAGGTCGTAATGACTCTTTATATACGCTAAAGGTTGCTGCCCCCTGGTTTCAACCATTGTAGCATTCCGTGTCATGTCGGATGGTCGGCAATATTACCAGTTTAAACGTTTCAAAACGAATTGTTGTCCCGTCATGGAAAAGGTACCCCCGACTAATGCAACGGCATACAGTTTCATGAGTTTGCATGGTGCCCAAACCCAAATTGACCCCGTTCAAATATAGTCCTTCCCAGCTGAAAGCTAATAAATTAGTGCCGACTCAGCGGAGAGTCATTATACTATTGATCATTACGTATGTGACAATTGTATACGTCATGCGATACACACACCGGTCACATGAAGCCACCCTCGGTTGACGAGCATTAAATTGAGGTTTTAAGTTGATGGAGAAAAATCATCTTGTTGTATCAAGCAAAAATATTTGCAGGAGTCAGTTTTATTAAAATGAAAAACAATAAGCCTCGGTTGTAATTAGCTGCAGTAGGTGTTGAGCAAGCCTTGTGCGATGTACTGCTTGCAAAAATCAAGGCAGACAATTTTCAGTATTGTGTATAAGCTGCAGACAGATGGCCACTGTTTCGACCTAAAAGGATATACAGTATTCGTATCAATCATAGTAGACCTCTCTGTATACTTTTGATTCGGGAAAAATGTATTTCGCCGCAAAGTCAATTGGAATACCTTGCTTGGATTAATCCAGTTTGTTTCCTTGCATCACAGCACTTACTTAATTATCAAGTGACATGCATGAAGATGGTAATTGGCATTTCTGTTTCAACAGGGAGATTTATCGCAGGGAAGTTCAGTGGCTGCATTTGATGAAGAAACGGACAAATTATGTGGGGTTGCGGTGAACAACTTTCCAGTGTTGCAAAGCTACGAGGAAGAGTTGGAGAATCCGACGAAAAATGAGAAAACTCTCATTGTTGCCAGGGTAAGAACGCGGGTTGGAAACCCAGCTTGTGATTTTATCAAGAAACTGAATTTGGAATGCATAATTATGCTTGCGTAATGCATTGTCTTCATGTTCAGTTTTCATTGGATTTTTAAAGTTTAATTTTTAAAGCAAAACACATTATTTCCACTCAACACATTCTCTGTAGTATTTCCACAAGTGTTTATCTGTTGCAACACATTCTCTGTAATATAGAATGTACAGACAGCAAAGTCCACAAATGACATTTTCGAACCCAAGCAGGCAATAGGATATCTTCCATGGCATGTCGATGAAGCACACACAATAATAATAATTTTTTAACATGCACGCGCAGGGCTAGCTTCCGGCCAGGTCGTGCGAAATGCTTTGATGCAGTTCTGTGTGTACACATTCCAAAATGGTGGTTTGTTGGTGTTACCACTAGAATTGCAGCAGTTTTCTCACCCAAGTGGTACAGCAAAAGTAAATAAGCATTATTGAGCAGTTTTTCCCAATATACGGTTCACCTTGGGATCTGTGTAATGGTTCCAGAATGTCTCTGAATGAGCAAGAGCCAACTTTTTTAATTACATTTATATTTACGCTCTTCTTATCCCAGAGGTTTTCATTTTCCCTATATTTTCTACTATTCATATAATATCCATAATGGCACAACTTATAATTCGTCATATGAGAATTGTGTAGGGGTCCGTACCTTGGCTGATTTTACAAAAAGGTTTTGTGACAATGAAAACGTTAGTAACCACAGAGTACATGGAACTCTCTTTGTAAAATTCTGGCACTTTTTAACATTTCGACATAACGCAGATTTGAATACTAAAACTTATTTTGTAACATTCACAGCTAACCAGAGGAGTATGCATATGTATATATTGGTCTATTTAGTTACCAACATCTGATGGTCCTATGTATGCAGGATTACATTGGTTTCAAAGTTTGTGCGTAAATAAAAAATTACGTTTATGTCCGCAGTTTCTTGATCACATGTGCACTGAAGTCTTCATGTTGACGGAACCTCTTTTCTACATAGATATTGTCGTTGTCGCACCAGAATATCGTAGAAAGGGGATTGGATCCGAACTGGTAATGAGGTACAAGCTCTATTGTACGTGAAACGATTTAAGTTTCAAATGACTTTTTGCCTGGTTAAAAATTTGCAGAAAGGCAACATTTCGGAGTCCAAACCAAGTTTATTTTTAAATAATTTGATATCTTGTATTTTCGCGACTTGATTACAGGCAAACGACAAACGTTTTGAAACATAATAACACACTTAACAAACACGTAACGTTTTGACGCTTGGTTGTAATGCATGTTTTGAAGAATCAGCATCAGTCACGCGTCTGTGTTAAGCAGCAAAGATTACGATGCACCTAACATTTGCATGACATATCTACCATGAGTGACGGCTAATCTCTTGTAGAAGCGAACAACGTGCTTTGCAACTCGGTGGCAGTGTTGTGTATTCGGTAACAACGTCCCTTCACTCAAAAAAACTTTTCCAGCAACTGGGTTACCAGGTCATGAAAGAAGTTCGCTACAGCGATTACGTGGACCCGGTTGCTCAACGCAAGCCGTTTCTGGATCCACCGATTCCTCATCTGACGGCGTCGCTTGTTGTAAAACATCTACTTCATGATAACAGTGAATCGCACACTATACCATATTAATAGCGATGTATTATGCTCACATAGTCCCATTGTTGGTGTCAAACGTGTTGCATACCTTTCAAAATCCGTTCTTCAGGGTGGGTGATTAGCAAAATCAGTCGAGCGCCCGACCTATATGCCAAGAAAAAAACCTGATCGGAATTCCTATCCAGGACATCCTGGGTCTGAACCTCGTTGTGATGTCAAAAAAGGCCGATCTTTAGGCAAATTTACGTGGAATTTATTCAACCCACGTTTTATCTTATATGGGAAAAGTTGCGCCTTCTGGCTACCCATGGCTTGAGACATACAAAGCTGTTTTGTAGAAGCAAAGCTTTGCCGTATATAGCTGGCGAAACCTTACATGAATAAGATCTTCGGTAATTGTTGCAAGAAGGTCTCGGTTATTGAAAATGTCGTTGACTTTCGCTAACAATTTTAAGTTTAAATATATTTTATCGCGATCACCCGCCTTTAAAAGATAAAACGTCAGTCTGTAATTGTAAAGCTGTATTTCCGTCAAGAGCACACGTTTGTCAGCAGAAATCACTTATTTTACAAAGCTCTATTGCACTGTGGCGGTTAGTCATATTTTTTTAAATGAATAGTAATGTTTATTTTTTTGTTCTACCTCAATAAAAAAAATCATATAAAGTTTCAAATTGCACCATAAAAATTTAGTAAAGAAAAATTTCAATGCTGTTTAAAAAAATTTCCCAAAAATTTCAAATTCCATTGACTTTGTTTTTTGTTTCATAGAATAGAAACCATTGGCAAACAGAATCTGCACTCCACTTACAGTTTTTTTTTGTTATGTTTTTTTTAGTATTGAGCAATTACAATAGCCGAACAGTTATTAGAGTCATACCATTGTATACTATGCGCCTTTATTCATATATTTACCGAGAATAAATTCTGACACATTTTCTACACGCATTTGTTTACCTTCTGCACTACACAGTTGGGACTCGTATATTTCTTAACTTTGAACAAACCGTTAAAGGACGCCACGGAGCAGACAGAGCCTCACGATCATGAAAATGTACACAAGTGGACAAGCGATTGGCAACATCGGTAAAGCGTCCGATTAGTTTAACAACTTGACATTATCAATTGGAAGGATTGCTAGGGCCCGAGGTATGGATGCCCGTAAACCACACAGTTGCCAGCACATCCACGGGAAGCCGTTGACAGCTTTCACGTCCACATGTTCGGTCACACCACAGCTATGACATTCGGGCGAACATGGTGATGTATTAACGTTAAGAAAAGTACAAGCAGGTGCTAAATTCGACTGTCAGGGCGTTAGTGCAATTTTGGGATAGATTGGATAAATTGTGATTTTTCAGGTGTGCTAAGTGGTAGATGTTCGTTACTTCGTTGCTTTGTTTTGTATTTAATTCTTTTTACCTGTCAATTCTTTTGGTTGACTTAAACATGTAAAATACAAGCACTAAAGTAGTCAAAAACTGCACCACGTTTTACGTATTGTACAGTAGGGGAGACCGGGGATACCTCGGACCAGGTATTTTAGGTCACAATTAAGTGTTGTTATGACACTTTAACAAAAGCTTAATGTCTCCATCACACGTTAACAGGAACTTTGGAATTAAATCATGTCTGCCTAAAATATTATGATCAAAAAAGTCAATTTATCAGTGAAACCAAGTTTTTCAATTTGTAAGTGTAAGGCTATATATCAGTCACAGTTAATCAAAATGCAGTAATTTTTGGTTAATTGCATAATCAAATATGTATTTGTGTAACCTTAAAAAATACGGCCATTTTTTAATAATTTTCTATGTCGTTACGTGGTCGGGGATACTTCGGACATCATGGCAAGAAATCGCGAGAAGACAACACTTTTTGAGTTTTATGAAAAATTATCAGGTCATAAAAGAGATTAAACAAAGACTTGATGAAATGATCGAATTTTGGCAGGAAGAATAAGCCCCAAAGATAAAAAATCGTTTGTTGATCCGAAAATCTATGATATCCGTGCTGCCGTTAAAAGTACACGAGTTACCCAAAACGTGAACGTGTTGAAGGGTCGAAACGATAAGTGGCCACGCCCTGATTCCTGAAAGCTTGAATGATATTTTATGCGCTGATGCCCCTAAGCTGATATTGCGCCAAGTTTGATTTCAGCTATTTGTTAAATAAACAAAAAAAACGTCTGTTAAAACTTGCTGTCCGAGATATCCCCAGTCATGTCCGATGTTACCCCGGTACCGGGGTGACTTCGGACATTTGAGACCTGTTTAAAAAATGGGCTGAATGATCATTTTTAGTGAGCTAAAACGAACAAAAACCCGTTTGTTTTTTGAGCAATGCTTTACTAGTTGTGCTTTACTAGTTCCGAGCTAGCCCCGGTCTCCCCTACATGTTTTGGCCTAATCTAATCACTGACCATTACGGAATCTTTGGTTTCATGATTTCCGTAACAGTAAATTGGTCGTAATTCCGTTACAGAAAAATACTACAGGGAAACAGCCTTCAAAAACTGGTTCAAATTAGCTCCAATCTCCGCAAAAAAAACATTGGCAATGCAGACGACACGAGCAACTGAAATTGTGAATCAAACCGTGGGGTGGAGTGTTGATATTCGTTGTTTTCCAAAGGAAGTTGCAAAGAGCAATATCGAAGATCCTATCTGTCAGGCAGTGTTGAAGGTAAGTCAAAGCCGTCATACCAAATCGAATTTGGATGTATATAGTTAAATAATTTTTTAAAGCAGTGGTTTCCTAACTGTGGGCCGTTACCCAGTAGTAGGTCGCGGATAAATTTTCAGTGGGCCATATAGAGTCCATTCACTACAGCTTGAATCTTGAAGTATAGTTGTACTGTATGTACCACATGTTAAATTTAATCATTTTGATGAACGTAGTTGGGTATGGCTTGCTGTCAATTTCACGACGGATGTGTATGCGTTCAATTAAAGGTATAGTTGCTAACTTGGTCTGTGCCCGTTTCGTTAGTTGTGTGAGCAGCGCAATGGTGACATATCCACATGAAACAAGATCGGTTTAAATGCTGATTTAATGCAATATCCAACATTAATCCTCATACGAAACCTGGCACGTGTCCTGGTATAGAAGGCACGTCAAAAAGGAAATTTTATCAAATAGACAGGCGCCTTGAACCTTAATAACCTTACATTTGCAGGACGCCCTCGTTGGTTTGGGGCTGGTCTTCGGTCAAATCCAACTGGCGAGGGTCGTGATGTCGTGGATTGGTTTCATTTTCGCCTGCGCGGGAAATGTGGCTGTGCTTGCGAGCGTCACCGTGTGGCGAAGTACGGCGCAAATAAAAAAACACCAGATGGTCATCATCAACATGAGTGTCGCCAACCTTTGCTTCACCTTCTTCATTTTTCCATTAGGTGAGGAAGTTACCTGTAAATTTACACACGAAGAATGTAGATGCTTAATGTTATGAAATATATGGGATATTTCCGCAGTTTTACAACAGTTATTCACACAGACAAACTGTTTTAATGATAAACGAGGTTTCATGCCTTTGATACTTTTACAGATGGGATCTGGCAAACTACCATGGTATGGTTCGGCGGGGATTTCCTGTGCAGATTTCTAAATATGGGCAAACAGTTTGCCATGTACATCGCGTCGGCCATCGTCGCGGTTGGTTAACAGTTTTTTTTATATCACATAATGCTGACCTAACCATGCTCGGTGCTCAAATGTTTAGAAACAACTTGGTCAGACTTTAAAAACTTACTTCAGATAATCTGGGACTTTTTCGGACAAATAAATTCGAAGTAAAACGGCTTGGCATTTCTGTTAAGGAAGTTAATCTGCTTGTCACCAGCGGTATACGTAACGCAAAGGTTGTGAAGCACCAGCTTAAAATGTCAAGACGACATCCGTCATCCATATACCTTACAAATAAAACCTCATCGCGATTCTTGTCTTGGGTAATCTGAGTTCGAATCTCAGTGCGTTAAAAAATGCCACGACGAAATTTAATAACTTGCTGTTTCCCCTTGAATAGGTGATGGCAATTGAGAAGGTTATTTCTCTTCTTCGAGCCTCATCTGTCAACGAAATGCGGGCGGTTGTTGTGAAAAGAATGTTAATCGCCGCATGGATGTACAGCTTGCTCAACTCCATTCCTGCAGTGAGTTGGAAATTATGTTTCGACACCAGATTTTTTATGCATTATGGCTTCAATGTTATAACATCCATAACAATGCGCAATTTCCAAAATTTTTTTGAAAAAATGCTGTAAGAATTGGAATGCGATGGATCTCATCATTAATTTAAACTTATCCACTGCATGGCAAAATCATTGTGGAAGTCATTTGAACAATGTATTGAATGTTTTTGAGGCGCATTGTAACAAAAGATTTCTTTCAAACCAACAATAAAATAGTTAGTTAAAGGTAACTTATACTTTCGTCCGTAATGTCCAAACTCAATTTGTGACAAAACCCCTCAGTTACGGTAAAAGCCGTTGTGTTGGAATCTACCCAGAGCATCATCTTTTCTGCGTTTGAAATCGGAATTAAGCACGAGAATTGCTCGAAATTGAGCTTTGTCCAATGTGGTGATTACTGCTTGCTCGACAAGAAGGCAAAATCCTCATATTTCCTCTACACAATGTGCATGTCCTTCATCGTCCCGGTGACCATCATCATAGGCTGCTACTGCATTATAATTGTGGTGCTGGCACGAATGTCAGAGAACACGAAAGGTAAGGATGGACGCCATGTTTGTTTATTTGAACAAGACGCTGGAAATAAACATAGGGCGCGCTGGCACAAATGCCGGTCAAAATTTCTGTTGGACTTTACAAGCACCGCCCGCTGCACTGCGGGAACAAAACTCACTAATAACCACCAACAAAAGTGATTTTAAGGCAGAATGGGATTTAACAAAACAAATTATTTGAAGGAAGAATTTCAGTATGTTGGTATTTAATCGAACTAGAGTTGTTCTGTGTTACATTCGGGTGTTTGTCGTGATGCTTTGAGTCTCGGTTTGAGTATAATTTATCCCACAGACGAACGGAGTCAACTGACCGACAAACGACTTCGACAGGCCAGAAGATCTTGGCAGATTGTCACGTTGCTGCTCACGGCGTCTTTTTTCATCTGTTGGGGACCCTACTACTTTGGGGGGATTGTTTACTATTTTGATGAAAGTGTCTTGGATCATAAGGTACGTGTTTTCAACACAAACTCACAATATCAACACCTTACGTTTGACACTCAATAATGTAAAAAAGTTAATCGCTTTTTTGTGGACTTTTAAAAGAAATGTTTTTTACTGTGATGCAATACCTCTAACATCATTTCCTCTTTCCAAGACATACATAAAAACAATAGTAGGAATCTAAATTCTGTTCATTTTAGCAGAAACTTATGCCATAGTTAGTTGCTTTGTTGGACAAACTTTATAGGCAGGCACTCGCCAACCCCAGGCACCCAAGGAAAGTTTGATGAAAAATTTACGTCGTGGGTTATAAAGTAAATCCGATGTAGTTCATACAATGGGTCATTGCGATGCAGCAGTCACTGAACGAATTGTCAACATATTACCCACGTGTATTTTGGCATGCAAATTTGACATAAATTGCATTAAACTTTGTAGATAATGATGCTCCTGGTAATTTCGTCTTATTTTTATCCGTGCTTACAACCCATCATCACTCTTGTGCAAATAAAGGAAGTGCGCGCCACCTTGCGGACGCGAACCTACGGACATATTTCGTCCATTTTCAGGTGAAGTGGGTTAATTAATTATTTTTTTAAAATAATTTTTGATTTGCAAAATAATTCAATTGAAAAAACGCTGGTCTCACAAAGCACACACGTGGCCTATGTTTAGTTCACAATCCGAAGATTTTCGAAGTCACCTTTTGTTCAGTCAAGGCGTCGTTAATGCGTTATTAACGGAAAGTAGGTCCTGATATCAACAATGAAATGTGAAAAATAAGTTTTGAAACCACATGTAAGAAATTTTCTCCAATCCAAGTCTCCACACCAAATGAGCTGTTTTGTTGTCTAAGTTAACAATTGCTTTCTTCAGTTACTTTATCCTTTGCAGTAAACATAACTTGGTTTTTAGACGTAATTGAATGAATCGAAAGGGACAAAAAGGTATTCTGACATCGCTCCAGGAACTTCCTCTGAGGATATAACCAAACAACTGAGTTTGGATCACAAAACATGTCCGATTCTGCATGTAACCCTGTTTGTTCCACATCATAACTATTTTTTTTTATCATCAGCGTGGTTGTTAGTAACTGCTATTCCTGCTGCCAGGCATACTAGTTAATCAGCATCGTTTCTCTGGCACTTAAGTTTCTGAAAGCGTTTATTTGAAACCGACGCTGTTTCTAGAGTTTAAACTGCAGACGAAACGTCGGTTCCAAATAAACACTTCAAAAACTTAAGTGCCTGAAGAACGATTGTGGTTGTTAATGTTGTTGTGCAAAATACAAAGAAATAAAGTTGTTCATCACAGTCCCCTTTAAAATGTCATTTCGCATACCGAGACATGTTTTTTATTTCTTGTTGAACAAATCGCTAAACACCGGCGCAAGAAATTTGAAATCGTCTGATCTTACATGTTTGGTGTCAACTTTAGGTTGATCTTCACCTATTTCCGTTTCCATCGGTCCCATTTCCTCGAATTCAGGAACAATTTTATCACTGAAACACGATTGATCACTGTCAGTTGGAAAGTAAAAAAAATCTTACCGGAATCATTGAATTCGCACGAAAAAATGAACCATTATGGTTTCGTATACTATAGCTCAGATTTCTTGAATAATTTACTATATTTAAGTTTCTCGTAACGATTTGGGATACGTCAGTCATTGAATTTTTACTGGAACGGCGTTCCGTCAAGAATTCTTATACCGGAACGGCGTTCCAGGCCTCCGGCTAACTTTCGTCACAAAGGTTTATGGGTTTTGGGGTCTGAATATAACACAACGCACAAAAAGCATTGAATTTGCGTTTTGGCACAACATAAAGCATAAGTGCAGCCAAACCCATGTGCTACTCGATTATTATTGCTTGCTCTTCATTGCACATAAACTTTGTTCATAAGAAATGCCAATAAAAAATGAGCTTTGAAAAACACCAACAAAATGCAAAATGATCGAGATCAGTTGAACGTGATTAAAGCGAAGTCATACGAGTCCCATTGAGTTGGGGTCAAAACCATATTGAGTAACCAAGCCGATAGCAACAACTTCGTGCATTGAACAATATCCTGTTAACGACGCAGAAAGAATGTGTAAATTTAAAGAAATTAAGTCAATGTTATGAAACTATCAGAAGTTTCAAAATGATGGAGGACAATACCCGACAGTCATCATGCCCATGTTGAATAAATATTCCTGTCGTGAATTACTTGACAACATCAATTGGAGGGATTACTAGGGCCAGAGGAATGGATGCCCGTTAACCACACTGTTGACCGCACAACCACGGGAAGCCATTGACAGCTTTCACGTCAATATGCGCGGTTACACCACAGCTATGACATTCGGGCGAACACGGAAATGTATTAACGCCAAGAAAAGTACAAGCAGATGCTAAATTCGACTGTCAGAGCGTTAATGCAACTTTGGGATTTGGATAAAGTGATTTTTCAGGTGTGCTAAGTGGCAGATGTTCGTTACTTCGTTGCTTTGTTTTGTTTTTAATTAATTTTACCTGTCAATTATTTTAGTTAACTATAACAAGTAAAATACAGGCACCAAAGTAATCAAAATAGTCAATCCTTACGAAAAATTTATTCAAGCTATGGTACGGTACATGTTTTGGACTAATCTAATCACTGACCATTACGGAATCTTTGGTTTCATGATATCCGTAACAGTTAATTGGTCGTAATTTCGTTACAGAAAAATACTACAGGGAAATATCCTTCAAAAACTGGTTCAAATTAGCGCCAATCTCCGCAAAAAAAAAACATTGGCAATGCAGACGACACGAGCAACTGAAATTGTGAATCAAACCGTGGGGTGGAGTGTTGATACTCGTTGTTTTCCAAAGGAAGTTGCAAAGAGTAATATCGAAGATCCTATATGTCAGGCAGTGTTAAAGGTAAGTCGAAGCCGTCATACCAAATCGAATTTGGATGTATATGGTTGATAGTTTTTTAAAGCAGTGGTTTCCTAACTGTGGGCCGTGACCCAGTAGTGGGCCGCGGATAAATTTTCTTTGGGCCATATAGAGGTATTTGAATAGATTGGACTATTTTACAAAATAATTGCTTTGTTTCAAAAAATATTTCAAGCTTTTTGAAAGCTTACCAGAGAGATTTTGTACAAGCCGTTATAAAAAACAGATTCGTGACGCGGATTAGTTAAACTGCATAAAAATGTTCCCGCCTATTTAACCGCCGCAACGAGGACAGCAAAACTACAAAACAATATTTGTGGTCCATTCGCTACAGCTTGAATCTTGAAGTATAGTTGTACTGTACGTACCACGTGTTAAATTTAATCAATTTTACGAACGCAGTGGGTATGGCTTGCTGTCAATTTCACGACGGATGTGTATGCGTTCAATTGAAGGTATAGTTGCTAACTTGGTCTGTGCCCGTTTCGTTAGTTGTGTGAGCACTCAAAGAGCGCAATGGTGACATATCCACATGAAACAAGATCGGTTTAAATGCTGATTTAATGCAATATCCAACACCCTTACACGAAACCTCGCACGTGTCCTGGTATATAGATGGCACGTCAAAAAGGAAATTTTGTCAAATAGACAGGGGCTTTGAACTTTAATAACCTTACGTTTGCAGGACGCCCTCGTTGGTTTGGGGCTGGTCTTCGGTCAAATCCAACTGGCGAGGGTCGTGATGTCATGGATTGGTTTCATTTTCGCCTGCGCGGGAAATGTGGCTGTGCTTGCGAGCGTCACCGTGTGGCGAAGTACGGCGCAAATAAAAAAACACCAGATGGTCATCATCAACATGAGTGTCGCAAACCTTTGCTTCACCTTCTTCATTTTTCCATTAGGTGAGGAAGTTACCTGTAAATTTACACACGAAGAATGTAGATGCTTAATGTCATGAAATATATGGGATATTTCCGCAATCTTACAACAGTTATTCACACAGACAAACTTTTTTAATGATAACCGAGGTTTCATGCCTTTAATACTTTTACAGATGGGATCTGGCAAGCTACCATGGTATGGTTCGGCGGGGATTTCCTGTGCAGATTTCTAAATATGGGCAAACAGTTTGCCATGTACATCGCGTCGGCCATCGTCGCGGTTGGTTAACAGTTTTTTTATATCACATAATGCTGACCTAACTATGCTCGGTGCTCAAATGTTTAGAAACAACTTGGTCAGACTTTAAAAACTTACTTCAGATAATCTGGGACTTTTTCGGACAAATAAATTCGAAGTAAAACGGCTTGGCATTTCTGTTAAGGAAGTTAATCTGCTTGTCACCAGCGGTATACGTAACGCAAAGGTTGTGAAGCACCAGCTTAAAATGTCAAGGCGACATCGGTCATCCATATACCTTACAAATAAAACCTCATCGCGATTCTTGTCCTGGGTAACCTGAGTTCGAATCTCAGTGCTGAAGTGCCACGACGAAATTTAATAACTTGCTGTTTCCCCTTGAATAGGTGATGGCAATTGAGAAGGTTATTTCTCTTCTTCGAGCCTCATCTGTCAACGAAATGCGGGCGGTTGTTGTGAAAAGAATGTTAATCGCCGCATGGATGTACAGCTTGCTCAACTCCATTCCTGCAGTGAGTTGGAAATTATGTTTCGACACCAGATTTTTTATGCATTATGGCTTCAATGTTATAACATCCATAACAATGCGTAATTTCCAAAATTTTTTTGAAAAAATGCTGTAAAAATCGGAATGCGATGGATCTCATCATTAATTTAAACTTATCCACTGCATGGCAAAATCATTGTGGAAGTCATTTGAACAATGTATTGAATGTTTTTGAGGCGCATTGTAACAAAAGATTTCTTTCAAACCAACAATAAAATAGTTACTAAAAGGTAACTTATACATTCGTCCGTAATGTCCAAACTCAATTTGTGACAAAACACCTCAGTTACGGTAAAGGCCGTTGTGTTGGAATCTACCCAGAGCATCATCTTTTCTGCGTTTGAAATCGGAATTAAGCACGAGAATTGCTCGAAATTGAGCTTTGTCCAATGTGGTGATTACTGCTTGCTCGACAAGAAGGCAAAATCCTCATATTTTCTCTACACAATGTGCATGTCCTTCATCGTCCCGGTGACCATCATCATAGGCTGCTACTGCATTATAATTGTGGCGCTGGCACGAATGTCAGAGAACACGAAAGGTAAGGATGGACGCCATGTTTGTTTATTTAAACAAGACGATGGAAATAAACATAGGGCGCGCTGGCACAAATGCCGGTCAGAATTTCTGTTGGACTTTGCAAGCACCGCCCGCTGCACTGCGGGAACAAAACTCATCAATAACCACCAAATAAAAGCGATTTAAGGCAACATGGGATTTTACAAAACAAATTATTTGAAGGAAGAATTTCAGTATGTTCGTATTTAATTGAACTAGAGTTGTTCTGTGTCTTTGAGCCTCGGTTTGAGTACAATTTATCCCACAGACGAACGGAGTCAACTGACCGACAAACGACTTCGACAGGTCAGAAGATCTTGGCAGATTGTCACGTTGCTGCTCACGGCGTCCTTTTTCATCTGTTGGGGACCCTACTACTTTGGGGGGATTGTGTACTATTTTGATGAAAGTGTCTTGGATCATAAGGTACGTGTTTTCAACACAAACTCACAAACTCACAATATCAATACCTTACGTTTGACACTCAATAATGTAAAAAAGTTAATCGCTTTTTTGTGGACTTTTGCAAGAGACGTGTTTAACTGTGATGCAATACCTCTAACATCATTTCCTCTGATTTTTAAAGACATACATAAAAACAATAGTAGGAATCTAAATTATGTTCCTTTTAGCAGAAACTTATGCCATAGTTAGTTGCTTTGTTGGACAAACTTTATAGACAGGCACTCGCCAACCCCAGGCACCCATGGAAAGTTTGATGAAAAATTTACGTCGTGGGTTATAAAGTAAATCCGATGTAGTTCATACAATGGGTCATTGCGATGCAGCAGTCACTGAACGAATTGTCAACATATTACCACGTGTATTTTGGTATGTTCGTTCAAATTTGACATAAATTGCATTAAACTTTGTAGATAATGATGCTCCTGGTAATTTCGTCTTATTTTTATCCGTGCTTACAACCCATCATCACTCTTGTGCAAATAAAGGAAGTGCGCGCCACCTTGCGGACGCGAACCTACGGACATATTTCGTCCATTTTCAGGTGAAGTGGGTTAATTAATTATTTTTTTGAAATAATTTTTGATTTGTTTGAATTCAATTGAAAAAATGCTGGTCTCACAATGCACACACGTGGCCTAGGTTTAGTTCACAATCCGAAGATTTTTGAAGTCACCTTTTGTTCAGTAAAGGCGTCGTTAATATGTTATTAACGGAAAGTAGCTCTGATATCGACAATGAAATGTGAAAAATAAGTTTTGAAACCACATGTAAGGAATTTTCTCCAATCCAAGTCTCCACACAAAATGAGCTGTTTTGTTGTCTAAGTTAACAGTTGCTTTCTTCAGTTACTTTATCCTTTGCAGTAAACATAACTTGGTTTTTAGACGTAATTGATTGAATCGCAAGGGACAAAAAGGTATTCTGACATCGCTCCAGGAACTTCCTCTGAGGATATAACCAAACAACTGAGTTTGGATCACAAAACATGTCCGATCCTGCATGTAACCCTTTTTGTTTCACATCATAACCAAAGTTTTTTTTATCATCAGCGTGGTTGTTAATAACTGCTATTTCTGCTGCCATGCATGCTAGTTAATCAGCTCGTTTCTCTGGCACTTAAGTTTCTGAAAGCGTTTATTTGAAACCGACGCTGTTTCTAAAGTTTAATCTGCAGACGAAACGTCGGTTCCAAATAAACACTTCAGAAACTTAGGTGCCAGAAGAACGATTGTGGTTGTGAATGTTGTTGTGCAAAATACAAAGACATAAAGTTGTTCATCACAGTCCCTTTCAAAATGTCATTTCGCATACCGAGACATGTTTTTTATTTCTTGTTGAACAAATCGCTAAACACCGGCGCAAGAAATTTGAAATCGTCTGATCTTAGATGTTGGGTGTCAACTTTAGGTTGATCTTCACCTATTTCCGTTTCCATCTTTTCCATTTCCTCCATTTCAGGAACAATTTCATCACTGAAACAATATTGATCACTGCTAGTTGTGAAAGTAAAAAAATCTTACCGGAATCATTGAATTTGCACGAAAAAATGAACCATTATGGTTTCGTATACTATAGCTCAGATTTCTTGAATAATTTACTAAATTTAAGTTTCTCGTAACGATTTGGGACACGTCAGTAATTGAATTTTTACTGGAACGGCATGCCGTCAAGAATTCTTATACCGGAACGGCGTTCCAGGCCTCTGGCTAACTTTCGTCACAAAGGTTTATGGGTTTTAGGGTCTGGATATAACACAACGCATAAAAAGCATTGATTTTGCGTTTTGGCACAACATAAAGCATAAGTGCAGCCAAACCCATGTGCTACTCGATTGTCATTGCTTGCTCTTTATTGCACATAAACTTTGTTTATAAGAAATGCCAATAAAAAATGAGCTTTCAAAAACACCAACAAAATGCAAAATGATCGAGATCAGTTGAACGTGATTGAAGCGAAGTCATACGAGTCCTATTGAGTTGAGGTCAAAACCATATTGAGTAACCAAGCCGATAAGCAACAACTTCGTACATTGAACAATATCCTGTTAACGACGCAGAACGAAGCAACCGATAAGCAATGCCCACTAACAGAACAGGAAGTGATAGCAATTTTAATGGACAGCTAATACGTAGAATGAGCTGCTTGTCACCACAGGCTATTGCTGCGTGCCACAACAGGAAAAACGGGAGTATTTGACTGAACCAAAGCGTATGTATCAGACTAATAACGAATATTACGACACAACTAGACGTTGTGAAACGGGTTGACATTATCACGCAAGATTGAAATAAATTCCACGTGATCCTAATGGCATCTAAGACAACAGCGTCCAACTGCTTTGCAATTAAGTCGTAATAGAGGGACGTACATATTTAGTCATATGACAGGACACCGAATACACGAGACTGTTCAAAACCAACACAACCTGTCTGACGTCAGTGGTACAAAAAGTACGCGGTGTGAAAAGTTGGCAGCTATTTTAAGACGGGTTGGTTAATGGCGGAGGGTGACAAGGTCTAAAATTTCGTGAGCAATTTCACATTATTTTTACATTGTTACGTGATTCAGTGAACCGTATTGCCGTAAGTGACGTTATATCCTGTGTCAGACGCTTTTTGAACCCTTTTTACACCAGGTTGTCTAGCTTGGGAGTTGGATGATTGTTCTACATTGCGGGGCATTCTTACAATGTTTTTCATTTCAACATCTATTTGACGTTTTAAAGGAAAACGTAATTTTAAAGGTTTTTTTTCAAATTTCACACAAAAGCAATTGAATTTGCAAATCACAAAACATATCTTGGAAATTTAATTTTTTGTGGTTCCATGTTTTCCTTTAAAGTGTTCCAAAATGTAGAAAAAGCAGAAAAATTATGAGCCAAAATTGACGCCTTTTAAAAAATTCTGGCTTCTTAAAAATCAACCCTTAGCTACACACTTTCCTAAATTCCAAAATGTATAATTACCCTCTGTATTTCTCTGCACTATCTTCAACGATCACTGGATTTTCTTTCAGCAGTAAGGTGGAAATAAACTGCTGACAGAGAGGTTTCATCGGCGGCAACACGTGGGTTGGTGTGTCGAGAATTAGTGACAATGCCTCCTGGAATACACACATTGTTGTTCATTGTTACGTAACAATATCAGTATGCAAACAATCACGCATTACGCTACACCCACCGAATTTAAAGAAAAATAGAATGGCAACTAGTCCATTTAGGGAAATTTTACTGTTACTCATATACTACAGTGCAAAAACAGTTATTTGCCTGCTTTGTTTTCGGTTCGATTGACAAGTTATTGGCACTCTCAATTTTCTGCTCAACCGATTTAGAGGAAGGCAGCACGTTCGACAGGTTGTCAATCTCGTTCTGTGACGTCACAATGCGGTTGTCGTGTTGAAGGGAAGATTTTTCGGCCGCAAAAGTGTGGACGGTCTTCAAAATAATGATGTCAGTGATTAAAAGAAGCTTATGTACACTTCCTTTCAAACGATAGATAGACCCCCACCTAGTCACATAATACACGAGGAAATAATATCCAAAATTTACATGGGACAGCCACACACGGAAAACGCGCCCAAAATCTCACCATTTTGTCCGAAATCATGTAAAGTTGTGAATTTCGGTCCCAGCCCAAATTTTTCGATAACCTTGGCACGAAACAGGCCGACACGGGACGAAATTCAAGGTCATAGGAAAACTTGGGGATATTTTCTTCAGGTGAAAACACGAAAACTGCAAAAAAACAAACAAAATGTTGAGTATGAAACGTTTTCTTACAAATAATTGTAAGTTTTTAATAGCGCGACTTGGGCAGAACATAGCGTATTTACAAAAAAATGCAGCGGTTTGGTGCTACAAAGGTTTGACGTCAACAAAGTTTGGTTTACGATAAAGTCCCCGTATTCTGTGCATTTTCCAAAAACAACCGAAGGCGCAAACCAAATTAGGCGTCTTACAACCTCCGATCAAAGATAAGCCGTGACTAAACGAGGTTATGTATTTTCCATGTACCAATAACATTGCATTGCAAGTCACAATAAAGTGTAATGGCCCAGCTTTCACCACAGCGGAAACGCATTGCAGTTTATCACGCGAAAGGACACGACGCGGGGTTACAACATCACCCGCGTTTATTCTCCGCGTCGAAACAAAAGGCTATGTTACGTCATAAAGGCAGAGGCGCTTTAAACAGTAGCAGCGGCGCCGGAAACACGCGGCTTCCTCATTCGTGATGTCACGCCCAGTGTGACGTCATACCCGAGGTGTCAACAAACCCAGCACTGATCACTACACAGTGATTGTGTATAGGTACTGAGAGTAGCAGTTTAGAAAAGAAAAGCGCTCTAAATTGAAAGAAAACAAGATGATTTGGATTATTTTTCTGACGATTTTGGGATTTACGCGAGGAGCAAATGTAACCAAAGGCAACATTTTGGGGGTGAGTTTTTTTAGACCATTTTCCTAAGCTTTACTGGCATTGCTGTACTTAAAACACCACTAAAAGTACAAACATAAATTGAAACTTTTGGTGGGACATTTTTCGTTTAGACGTACGCAAACATTTCGCTGTGTAAAAATATGTTTTTTTTTTGTGATATCTAAATATTATAAAGATGAACATTTTCCAACCATGCAGATTCAGGTAAGATTGTATTTGGGTTAAACTCCTAATAGGCGAAGGTTGATCAAAATACGTAAAACGGATATTCATACAACATAAAAAGGTTTACGGGTAACACTTTTTCAAACGAGAAGGTTTTCAAACGATCCTGTCCCGTAAGTTAATATTAAAAAACAAACTACCTTTTTCGACAATCTTGTCAAAAACAACAGATCTAATAAGCCAGTAGCAAAACCGAAAACGTGTTTTAATGCCGAAAAGAGTTTTTATCTGATAAGCAATGTGGAGCCAATAATATGAATTGTGTATAAGCTGCAGACAGATGGCCACTGTATCGACGGGGCCTGGCGGCACTATTGGTTGAGCTTTGCTTGGCCATAGTGTTTCCACCTTGTTTTCTCCGTAGGTTGCATCTAGTTTGGTGCCCAACGGATGACGGTGATTGTATAGTCACCACAAAGTGGAAGTCTTTGCTTGGCCGTTTGGCCAGCAAAGTCGTCTGATAGTCACACCAGCTGCACTGATGAGACCTTTTAGGTCGAAACAGTGTCTGTGGCCATCTGTCTGCAGCGCATACACAGAGTTTTTATCGATTCAAATTTCGACACCGGATTGTCAGAAATCATTTTGGTACATATTACGGCCTCGTCATTTAAATACGTTTCCGATTTTGACCAGAACAAAGACCTTGCGCCACGATATGGACACCATAGTGATAGCAGGAACACATAGAGCATGCGTAACACTACCGGATGTTGTTGTGCAGTGCTGACGCGTCATAATATCGAAACGGGAAAAGCCGTGAGATTTAAAAGATGCGGAAAATAACATTGCGTACATTAGATCAGAGGTTTAAAAATAATGTAGTTTAATATGCGATAAAGCAGGGCTAATGTTTGCGGTTTCCTTTCTGGTCATACTAAAGGAACGGCGCGGCGTTTTTATATTAAATACACCATTTATTGAATGAACATAAAATAGAGGTTGAAAGTTATGGAACCAAAAAAACACCCAACTATTCCAATTCCAAACCCACATCTGAGAATCCAATTAAATTGTTTGAAACAAGATGTTTCGGATTGGAGTCAAATTTTCCATTGTTTACAATAAACTAGCTGACTCCAATCCGAAACATCTTGTTTCAAACAATTCAATTCATACACTGGCGTCGCTGGCGATAACACGATGCCTAATCGAGGGCTAGATTCTGCCAAAACTAAGCAACCAGTCTGAGAATCCAAATAATTTATTTTGTTAATTTAAAAAAAATGTATACATTTATCTTGCCCAGGAACTCCAGGGTAGCTGGCAGACATGGTCCCCATGTACGGACAAGACGCGCTGTTTGTTTCAGAGAATACACAGCTGCACCCAGCAGCCCGATCCCGCACAAGCTTGCACGAATGCTGCGGGCGAGAGAACGGCTTGGAAAGAGGAACTGAAAGCTTGCGATTCCTGCTTAGGAGACTGGGTGGGGTTTACAGCCGTCGATGTGTTATTTTTGAGATTAAGTAGAAACTAAGATCGGTTTTGGCGATAGCGGTTAAATCAACATGTGATTTGAATAAAAGCGTTGGTGATTCAGTTTAGACTCCACCAGTGGGGTGACGATTTTCGTTCGAACACAACTTCCGTCGTAAAGATGAAAGAAACAATAGGTTCAAATATAGTGAAACCTTCATTTTTTGGCATGTATCGCCTTTAGCTTCTTGTCATTTTTGCACGTTTACCTTTAATTTTAAAGTGCGTTCAACTGAATAGGTAAATAAAGTCAGACAAATCCAAAGTAATGCATAGTTTTCTTCGTTTAAGATTCTATGGATATGTTTCCTTACAGCTGCCGAGGTCCACGTGGTCGAACTGCCGAGGTGTCGGGTGCATGGGAAGTTACGAAACGCGCGAGTTTTCATGTTCAAACTCGAACCGTCAACCGAACTGCGCGAAGACGGAGACGCGATATTGCGACGGTACAGGAGTGTGCGACGGAGCTTGGGCGTCGTGGGCCAATCTTTTCCCTTGTACGAAGACTTGCAATGTTGGACTTCTGGTAAAAACCGTTGTAACATTGCATGGCTTGTAATTATAACGCACTTTTTGGTGTGGTTAAGCGGCATTTTGATGCACGGTTTGGTTGAGACTAACGCGGAAACACATGTTTTCGTCACTGGAAAGTAAACAGTTTTGACCTAAACCTTTTTTGAGCTTAATGATCGTTAAAATTTGAAAATAACTTTCACGGTTAACATGTAACGAACAGAACAAAATATTGCCTAATTTTTTGGTAGCCTAATTTTGCCTAAAAAAAAAACTAGTTGCCTAATTTTGGTAGAATCTAGCTCTCGGTTAGGCATTGCCTTATTACCAGCGACACCAGTATATCGAAATAAGAAACAAATTTAAATAAAATAAAAAAGGGAAAATTGTGCATGTTAGGGGAACGGTAAAATAATACGGGGACAGATGGTCGAAAAACACTGGTTTAGACCAAGGAACCAGCAACGTAACAAAAGGGACGGAAACTGTAAACAAAAGCTGACTATGACATAAACACATAGGCTTGTATTAAAAACAACCGCAGTGTCATTCAACTGATTGTTGAAAAATAATGAAATTTGTATACACAGGCACGTAGTCGTGTTTGCAAGAAGGGAAACCGGAACAGCGGCAACTGCGCAGGCCAATTTACATCTGGGTTCATCGACAGAGTTACAGTGTTGTGCAACACACAATCTTGCAACACTGGTAAGTGCAGACAAAATTTTTCGCGTGGTTTTCAATGAAATAACTATTATTTGCGGTTCACGCTCCTAAACAAAGGCGAGATTTTGATGCTGTTTACAACTTTTATAAAGTGGAAAAGCTAAAAAATCAAAACAGCATTGGTTGCTGTCAGCTAATTACAGGCGAAAGTTTTCAATTTCTTAGCAACATTTTTTATCGGAAAGACTGAATAACCTATCCCACATATTTCGTTATACACCCGGCAACTGTGTTGAAATGCCAATGTCATTATATCAATGCTTTTTAGGTTATATTTTTCTGTGCCACAAAACCAATGCAACACACCGAAAAGAATATTTAACACACAAAAAACTGTTACGCAAACTACAAAAACTTCATGGCAATATTAACTTTGCCGTTTTTTTAGTTCCCACATGGGGCGGTTGGAGTCAATGCGACTGTACAAAGGCCTCAGGACAACAACAGCAACGACAGTGCACTGCTAACTGCCCACCGGGACAGCCCACGATCGAATACAGAAGTTGCGCGCAGTGCACAACTACAACCTTGGCACCAGTAACGACCACAACAAGTATAACCACTACTAAGAGTACAGCACAGCCTGCAACCACCACTGACGCACAAACAGGCACTGTAGACCTACAAGGGAACGTTGGCGGCCGGGGGATGGCCACAGCGGGGTCAAAGACAACCACATCAAGCAAAGTGCCTGAAAAGCGTATGCAGCCAACCACTGGCGACTCCAAGGATCGTATTATTATTATAGTCACTGCAACGGCAGTGGTGATCTTCCTGGTATTGATCATATGCGTGCTGGTGGGGCGAATACGGAAGAAGACCAAACCTCTACAAATACAAGTACAGCAACAGGCGCCTGCGCCCTTGGATGGCAACAACAGACGCACACTGCTGTTTGAACACACACCGGAGGGGGTGTACGAAGAAATGGGCCTCGTGACGACACGCTCAGGTTCCTGTCCGAACTTTAACCGGGCCCTACCGGCGACACCATCTCCAGGAAGACGCCCCCCAAAGCCACCAAGGCGAAATCGGCCGGTATCGCAGATTTCAACACATTCGTTTCCCGACATGCAACGGAGTCTGTCCGTGCAAGACTGCAATGTATCGGCGGCGTCGGTCGAATCGTCACCCACTGGGTCGTTCCGCGTTACGCAAATTTACTCGAATCCCCACAGTGGAAAGTATCTCAATCCCATGAACTGAGTTTTTTGCAGTATGGATGGAAGTGGGAAATGATCTGAATACGAACGATTGTGCGCGACGCGCCATAACGAGACGATTACGTAACGCTGGCTTTAAAATATACGAGCATGCTACCGATAATCGCGATCTAAAAGCCAATGCTTAAAGATCTATATTAGTGATTCCTGCACGATTCCGCACAGCAATTAAATCCATCGTTTTTTCAAAGCAGGACATTGCTCTAAGATTTTTTCATTATTTCAACTGTGATTAGCAGCTACACAATGAAACATTTGGTCGCTAAGTAAGAAAACAAATGCAGCAACCATCATGTAATTTCCATTCCTATGCGATTGGAAAACATTTAACTCGGTAACAATTACGCCCCAAACATCCCAAATAAAAATTTTTGTTTTCTCTTCAAAACGGCAGAAGTGTAATGCCTTGTCTGCGATGCTAGTAAGCCCATTTTCTCCTTTAGTTTTATTTTCCTTGACTGTTCCGTTTCAGTGTTCGTAGTCTGTTTGGTGCTGAGTACTTTTTGCGCACAGTTAGAAAATATTACGCTGAACGATGTTTTTTGTTGTTGTACATTTATCGAATGATACAAAACCTATGCGGCGTTTGAATTCTTCCCAGCGTTATGTTGTACTACGATATTTTCACGTCTTTGCAGCATCACCATGTTACTGTTTGCGTTCTTACCGAGTTTCTCGTAAACCCAATAAATTATTCCTTGCAGAAGTTCGTTGGCGGCCCAAGTTACAACGTAATAATAATAAGTGAGACAATATTACAGTTTTCTGCTATTTTTGACTGAGGAATTCTCGCCGGATGATATGCGAAACGTCGGTTTCAATAAACACTTTCGAAACTTAAGTGCCAGAAGAGCAATTCTCATTAAATACAATTTACGTTGTATTTTAGGAAAATCTAGAAAATTCAAAGGAATTTCAAAGGAAATTCAAAAATGGCAAACTAGTCAATCGTACGAAGGGCGCAACGTGTTTAAAACTGAGTAAATTTTAAGGCAGTCACAACCTAATACAGTAAATAAATAAATTGCAATATGCAAAACTTTGTACCAATAATCATTTGCAATACGCCGCCGCCAACTAGCGGCGACACCATTCGCAAGTCTACAACTAGAACTTTTTTTCGAACTGAGACAACGCTTTCACTGTATCGTAAATAGAAAAATGATAATCCTGATCTTAATTTAACCAGCCTCCTAACGTCAAAACAGCAGCAGTTACATACCAGAGTTGGACTTGGTGAACAAAGCCATGTTGCAGGAACACTTGTCAGCCACCAGCATGTCTCCATGTTTCACTTCGCTGCTCCAGGAGAGGGCGCCTGTGAGAATGTTCCAACACTGGAGGTCGGTAGAGAGGGCGACTAAATAGTGGGAAGACGATTTTCGACCAAACTCGACGGATCTAAAAAAGAGTCAAGTACACAGTAGTCAAGAATTGCACTCCGTCAAGTACAGCGGAAAGTATAGGTATATTCCATATATGTTTAAAGTGCAGCCTACGTGTAAAACCGATTTACTGCAAAAGGATCCAGTCCCATAAATTGCAAAAATCACTCTGTGTGTGTTCATTTGCAGTGATTGGTTAGAAAGAAATTCTAAGAGGCCATCACCAAATCCACAGTACAAACGCAAAATAATTTACCTCAAATTGAAATGATTTCAATCAACAGATACAATCCCTTACATAACACAAAACAATGCTTACGTTATATCTTCGTTCTGTGACGTAAGCAGCATAAGTTGTTCGGGCTTTTCAGGGTCACACAGCATGATAGACCCAGCGAATGACATTGCAAGCATGGAACCGTCTTCGGAAAATGAGGCGTCGTTACATGGCAGACCGCGGTATGTGACGCAGCTCTCACAAATCCACTCTGGAAGCCATGGTTACCAAGGTTACTCAACAACAAATTACACTTGAAAAACCTGCGGTCGCGCCTTGTATGATAAAAATTAAGTGTGGAAATTTATCGCACGAGAATTGATGATCCATTTGTTAAGGGCAATATATTTCTTGTTGCAAATTAACGTGCACTGAAAGACAAATATTTGCGAACGATGCACTGCTGGACAACTGACGGTGTAGAACCTATCTTTATTTTAATATAAGTTATTTACTTGCTGCCACGGTTGACGCGGCTTCCTGGAAAAAAATGTTTTTTGTCATCACACACATATACACTAATTGGACTTTAATGGCATTGATGCCCTTTAACCACATAATACACAATCTTTAAAATGTAAAGTACGCGTTTTTATTGGTTAGGAAACTTAATGTGATTAGCATGCCATGTAGTTTTGAAAACACACTTACTGAAGTCTTCATAACACCATATCTTGCACGTTCCGTCAACCGATGAACTGGCGCACAAGTTTCCAGACGGGTGAAACGACAGGGAAGTGACGACAGCGTCACCATGCGGCGATGACACAACGGTTTTCAAAGTCCATCTGTGACGGGATAATAACTTTTTTTTTAACTGTATGAGTTACATAAAACAAATGAGGCTTTAGCACAAGGCAGAAAGAAATTTTATTAATAAAATAACTTACTCTTGCTGTGGTTCATCATATTCCCAGAACTTTAACTTTTGGTCGCATTTTCGTTCGTTGTTAAACTCCAGGGTCACCATGCGGTGATCTGCAAAATAATTTATGTTGCCGGATCAACTATCAAGGAAGCAATTGTCTTGCACCTGTACACAAAAATGGTCATAGCTTACCATTAGTGACAGTACTGGAAAATGCAAGCTTCATGATTTTGGTTTGTGAAAGTGGTTTCTCAAGATCAGCAGATGAAATAAAGTTCTGACCAATAACGTCCAACTGCAATGATCAGTAAGATGTCAAAAGAATATATCTCCCTCAATGAAATAAGCACTAATCTATTAAATATTTTTCAAACAGACTCCTTATAATACTTAATCAGACAAACCATTCCAAAATAAAGCAACGTAAAATGTATTGGCATTAAATTTATAACTAACATTCTGGGCCACTGGGCCACATGAAAACATATATACCTACATTGTATAATTGTGTATCTGTGGTTGCTTGATAAAACAACAAATGACCAGGTTTTCCATTCGTAACGCATGCATCAAACCGTTCATCATACTGAAGTCCACATGGCAAATCTATCAGAAAATCACATTCTTCAGGGTATAATTTTCCTCCCTATACAACTGGTATAATTTAATGTTCATATGCAGTCACATACCACTGTTGGCTGCAGCAAATCCCTCAAACACTTGCTTGATTGTAAAATAACTGGATATAATTGTGATGGCTGAAAAAGAAGCGTATGTGTGTACACATAAATATTACCTTGATGTAATGCAATGTGATAAAGTTGTAACATATATGCTCCATTTGTTTATTCAATACCTATTAATATTTCAGATTAGTTTGTTATTTTATTAACAAAAAAATTTTTTGTGCAAAAATGCATCAAAACTAAGGGCTTCTCCTGCATTAAGAAAGCAGCCTTTTCACAGCCTCACACATGCCTTTTTGTGGAAAAATCAGGTTCAATGCAAAATATAACATGAAACAGATTCACTTACAGTTGTCTGAATGACAACATGCATACAAAGAATTGTCATCAGACACAGAAATCCGTGATATTGACGATCCGAGTCGTGGAAGGAAGTGTTTTTGGTCGGCACTCCACTGGACGAGAACACACTCGTGGCCGCCAGAGAGCAGGGATGAACCCCGTGGTGTAAAACATACAGTGAGGACTTCCAGGGAATGCCAATGCTGACTATTTATCACTGGTGTGTTTTCAAATATGTTGTACCTGCAAGTATACATGGTTTAGGGAATTATTTCTGTATCTGCGTAGTTACTACTTATATATACACACTGTTTAAGATAGTGACTGTTTTTAGACTTTTAATGCAAATAGTTTTTTACAGTGTTGCTAGTGCAAGCTTGTGATACATCATGTATCATACATACGTACGTTTTACTTTGTAATATTACAGTGTTTGACATTAAATGAATTGTTTGAACACAACCATTTAAAACACCTTTAATTTAGCAACAAAAAAAATCCACAATCTATGAATGAATTTGGAATGAAACTATGTTTTTCTGCTTACCAAATTCTAATCTCTCCATTGCGATGTCCAGTAGCAAGTATTGACTCTGACTTTTGGCAAGTTATACAAGATATTGTTGAGTCTTTTCCTGTGCTAACTTTTAAAACTGTCCTAGAAATAATAAGCACACCAAATAAAACACAACAAGTACAAGACAGTTAGCACAATTGTACAACAACATGTATATTATATAATAATCAATGATTAATATGACTTTTTTGCACATTATATATATATAATTTGGGTGATCCTGAGCCAGTAGCACTATCGGATACCAAGCAGTCATTTGGCCATAGTGCACTCCACGGTGGTTCGCCTCTATTGTTTGTTAACCAACGGATCGACATCAACCGAAAAGTACCATAAAGTAGAAATCTGTGGCCTGCTAGTGTAAAAGCTAGCCCAGTGCCACAGTCAACAGCTGCACTGATGAGACCTTACAGGTCGAAACAGTGTGTAGACCTATCTGCAGATCTCAAACATTTATATCTTTTGCAATGTATGTGCACCCTTGACAAAATTGATCAATTGCCATTTTATCAGGAAATACCTTTTGCACTTCTTTTTTGAATTTAAATTCCTGTATACAACAACTTTATGTTGGAAAGCAACCACCATGTAGTGTTGGGAAAATGCACACTTGTTGTTCATGTTTTCAGGCAGTTCTTTTGCAAGAATCTGATCAACAGCGTCCTCCTCACCCAAAGAACCTTTTTCCAAAGCAAATTTTCGCAGTTCATATCCATTTTCTATACGAAATATAGGAAGGAGGTCTGCAATAAGATCAAATTGAAAACAAAAATGAAGATCATTGCATACCCTGCTTTTGCACAACGAAACCCAGATCTGGATATATGTTATTGCAAAATAATTTATTTAAAGGTTGATGGAGTGAAAATGTTGAAAGCAGAATGCCATCTTCATAATCCCATACATTGACATTGCCATCAAGGGAACTAGACAGCACCTGAATTGAGAAAAAATATGTCTTTTTGTTTCAGAAATATGGTGTATGTTTTCTCAAAAATGAAAAGAATTTTTGAATTTAACAACATGTTTAGAGACCAGGTTGGAAAGTTTGTGAAGCAAAGATTTTTTTAAGTGACTGTTGCACGGACAATGCATGAACCACTGAATATATTAGCTAATCATGGATAACATTCCCAGATTGAAATGTGGTAATTTATGCCTTTTTGGCGACTGGTAATTGGATGAACAATGCCTGGATTATCAGAACATTTTTGTATGTTTGAGCATCGTTTTTTTCATTTTTGAAACTTTATCAGCAATCCTGACAAAAAATATCAATTAATGCATTAATACACGAAAAACATTAGTTTGTCCGTGTAATTAACATTCATCGAAAAGAATCCATCTGCAAATATTACAAACTTTCCAATCTGGAACATAACATATATGAAAAGATTTTAAGCAATTTAGCAAACCTGGAGCTTAATTTTGGGATGGTGTTGTATGCTGGTAACTTCCAAATTGTGGCCACACAACCTTCTGTAGCAGTAACCGGTGGAAATTGAAAAAACCTTGATGATATTGCCACAAGGACACAGCAAATATCTAAAAAGTATTTTGTTATTAAAGCAGATGTCCACTTTGTTACAAAAGATCCTTTCTGTTTACTTTGAATCAAGACTGAAAAGTGGTTCGTGTCGCACAATACTCGATCCACCAGTTTCTATCGTCACCATCTTGCCTTCATTAATTTGCTTCATAGTTCAAGAGCCGTATTCAACACTTCTATCTTACTAAATTCGCGTTCCTGTTCTTATTGTTACAACCGCCCACATGGGTACAAATTTTGGGACTTTTTTCGTGTGAGATTTTTATTTCCACACAAACAAAGCAATTTTATGTTTTATGGACTGTTCTTTCTCTCCATAAACTAAATTGAAAAATCTAGAAAAGAAATAGATGACATTTTTGGGAATTTTGCTTCAAAAAAGTGTATAATTATATTTAATACCAGACATGAGGTACATTTTGTTGTTTTTCTATGTGATACGTTAATTGTGAAATTTCTTGGTCACGCATGGTTGCATCACGTGTTTGTGAATCGTTTGTGTTTACATCACTTACAATCTTGCATTATTGGTATTTGTTCCTTTGGACAACAATGTCGGAGATTCAAGTAAAGTTTTTTACAAAGCAGAAACAGTAAGATTTTTTATTTGACTTTCTCTTAGCGGTTCCTATTTACATTAACTGGTTAAACCTACAGTGCTTTTGTATATTTTTATACATGTGACATGTGACCTTTACAAATATGTGGTTTACTTGCTGACAGGTATGAAATCCCTGAAACACCGTTTTCTGTTTTGGGCTCTGTTGCTGGAAGTGACCTCTGTGATTTGATCAACAAACTTCTGCTTGAGAAGGTAAAAAACGACTTTAATAAATCAATCTTGAATGTATTTTGTTATTATAGTTACTATCATAATGATCTAATCTTGTTTTTATGCACCACTTGCCATAACAGCAGCTCTTCCTATTCAGCCTCCACTTTTAGAAATTTTGGCATGTCAGATGTCTTTGTGGTTGAATTCAATGTGGCCTGAACAAAATTTCCTTAAACCACCTAAACAAGCTTATTTAATCAACTACCGACAAATGTGGTTGCAAAAATATTACACTGGCAAATGTTAAACTTGATGTGTTTGTGAAAGATTGTTGTGTCACAAAAAATACTGTTTGCAATATGTTATTTTAATAATTTCATTCACAATGCAGTTGTTGTAATTGTTGTTCTGTAACATTGTTTACAACCTGTGCCACCACTACCATTGGCTAGAAAATTTAGATAGTGATCCCCAAGCACAAAAACAACCCACAGGTTGAAAACCACTGCTCCAAACCATAATGTATATGTACACTTACAAGCAGATACAAAAACATGCCAAAAAGTCTAGAAGCACATAAAAATGGGTGTCACTTACAAAGTATTGCAAACCATCAAAACAATTATACGCTGCTTTTGTTTGGCATTAGCACTTTGTGGGAGTATGTTAAGCATTACCCAAAATAGTCATCAAAATGATCCAGTTCTGTCTTCAACACAGTTAAGTTCTGTCATTTAAAGTGTAAATGTGGAGGCTGAATGGTTTCACCGAAATGGACATTACAGTCATGCCTGTGCATGAATGCAGAGTTATTTACAAATTATTTCAAAGTGAAATTAACCATATTTTTTACAGGATAATGAGGATGGGAAGAAAATCTTTGACTTTGTTGTGGATGGGGAGTTTCTCAGATCAACGTTATTGCAACACATTGAAGATAAAGGCTTATCAGTGGTATGTGTCTTTAAGAGCGTACCATTAAATGTCTACAGGGTAAAGACACTGCACTTCCTTTAGGAATCTGTTCTTTCCATTGAGTATTTTGAAGCAAAACAAACTCCCGAATTAAAATCGACATTAACTGAAAATGATTGGATCAGTGGAATTGAGATCAACGACCAGTATATACTTACAGGTAACAAACAACAATTATTTTTTTAAAGGTAGTGCTATTTAAAATTAACAATCAATCAAAGAACTCTTAAAACATGCACGGGAATCTCCCGACAGTCTTATGGTAACAAAGACTTGGTATCGGATTTCTCAACAAGTTATCTAAGAGCAAACCTAAATCCATTGTCTTTCAGTTGTTTTAGAAATATATATATCTACAACAACTGAAAGACAAGGGACTTAGGTCTATTCGATCATTCTATTTGTTTTAGTATGTTGAAAAATATGGTAATATTTACTAATAAAACATAAACCTTACATATGATCATTTGATGAAAACCATATCTTTCAATGGTGATTTTGCATAGGCAACAAAAAAGCAACAATAAACCTGGTTAAGATTTTTTTAGTAAATGAAACCATAAACGTAACACATTGTTTCAGGGACATATGACTGCAGTGTGAACATATGGTGTAGAAATTCCTCAACCAAATTAGCAAGTGGTCTTTCACATTCCGAACCACTGAAGTCTGTGGCGTTGATTCCTTCATTTGATGGTAAGCATTTTGTGCTTTTATACATATATATATGTTGTACTTGGTAAATATGCTTGTATAGATACTGAAGATATTAGGTTGGCTACCGCCTCGCAGGACCAGAAAATTATCCTATGGGGATTTAATCCTAAAAAAGGAACATTAAAGCCTAAGTTTACTTGCAAGGGACATTCCCAGAGTGTGGAATGCCTTGCTGTTAACAAAAAGCTACAACAGGTAAAGTACAGTTACATAAAATTATTGTTTTGCTATTATGCTACCATTATGTGCAGACTGCGCAAGTGAATTATTGTATGCTTTTTGCTTCTTTCCAGTTTGCCTCTGGCTCATGGGATACCACTGTAAAGTTGTGGTCTTCTTCATTTGTGCCAGAAAAAGGAGGAATGGAAGAAGAGCAATTTACTTCAGCCAGTAAAAAGAAAAAGGTTAAGTTGGAACAAACAGGATTGAACAGGGTGCGTTGATAGCTTAGTTTTGCTGATAAAAATGCTAAAATTTCTTTAAAAAGATGAAGGCTGCTGCATAACAGCCGAAATGTTGAAAAACGTCAAAAATAAAATTTGCCTAAAGAGCAGTATTCAGCAACAAAATATGCCTGGCAGCGTCAGTAACAATTTATCTTCTCCATTCAGTTTATTCAATACATTTTACATTTTTGAAATAAGGCAAAAAACCCTTGCTTTTGTTGTCTGTTGCTGCAGTGTAAGGTAAAAAAAATTACACCAGTTTTAATCATTTTCCCTAGGTTCCGCAAATGACCGTTTCAGGCCACACAGAAGCAGTGACTGGTTTAGTGTGGATGGAGGGAAACCACCTGTGCAGCGCCTCATGGGATCATACCTTGAGGTTATGGGATATGTCGGAGGGCAAAGAAACCTCACACATGGTAATTTCTAGTAAACAGTTTATTTGTTGACTCAATGATGTCTTACATTGTTCGATGCCTTTGCCACTATAGCTTCTGTAAATATATATATACATTAGTAGCTGAGTAAAGCCTTTTTAAATCAATCTGTTAGACAGCTCTTTGAAAGATGTTTTTACATCCACAAAATACACACATTTGATTTATTGTTCATATCTTATGATGTCATAACCTACAGTTAACATTTTTTAATTTTTGTGTGTGCTGTTTATTCCTTTAAAACACAAAAAAACATATATTCACAGATTTGTCAAAATAAGTTGCAATGAATTTATCTTATATTTTGTTTAAACTATGAGTTGAATCAAATTAGAAATGTAAAAAATAGGTTTATAGTGGTATTTTTTTCACTTACTGTAGGACTTAAAATGTAGCAGATTTAACAAATGTTTATCAGGGTTAAAAATCTTTTAAATCTTAGCCTGTGAGAGTAGCAACATCTATTTTTTTGTCATTTCTTAATGTGTCAGCGTGGAAGCAAAGCAATATTATCTGTGGATTATTCTGACCTCAACCACACCCTGGTAACTGGAAATACAGATAGACATGTTAGACTCTGGGATCCAAGAAGTTCAGGTACGTACACTGTGCAGTAATTGGAAATTTATGGAGAAAAAAAATGTTTTTGTTAGTTTGATTCATGAAGTTAATATTCTTTACATTTTACACTGAAAACTGCTTGGGGCTGTAGTCTATGCTTTGCAACATAAACATTATACTTGTGTAAGTTGATGCATTGGACCTGTTTGCTACGTAAAGTGCAATGCAATGGTTTTGCGTTTAATTTGCAGTATCAATGTAAAGTTAGTAAATAACAAAGTGTGTTCATTGTTTTAGGTTCTGTTGTTAAATCCAATTTAACGTCGCACCATGGTTGGGTAACATGTGTAAAATGGTGCAAAACCAATTCTAACCTCATCGTCTCTGGATCACTGGACAACCTCGTTAAAATGTGGGATGTGAGAAGGTGGGAAAACCTGTCGTTAAAAGTTTTCTTGGCGTTGTTGCAATTCCTTGTATTGGGTGTTAAATGTGTGGTCTGAACCAATACTGTTGTTAGTATTATATTATCACACTGTGCTGTGCGGGTATTAAATTCTTTAATTTGTTTTTTTAGCACCAAAACTCCTTTGTTTGACCTCACTGCCCACACTGATAAAGTGATGTGTGCTGATTGGTATGAATCAGAGGTGAGTTATATCATCTGCTGTTAGTTCCTTACACTTTAACCTTATTCTAAAATCGCAGACAATCGCAACTGGAGGCGCTGACAACAAAGTTTTCCTATTTTCTGCCCGTGATGGATCCTTGAAGCAAACCTTGGCGTGAAAGAAGGTGCTTTTGTAAATAAGCATGATGTTTGCATAAAACCGCTTTCAGTTGGACTGGCTATAAAACGTTTTATAAAATTTTTTTCAAGTGTCAGAATCGATGTATTTATAATATGGCATGAAAAATAAAATTCAAAAATCAAATCGTTCAACAGCAAATAAATAAACGATTAAAAAAAAAACCCATATCCAATCTTAATGTAGTCGAACCGAATTAGTCAAGAAGCTTTATATTGGCAGATGTATCCAGGTAATGGGTCGTAGCATGGCGTTTTGTGCCTTATGGATGCCAGTGCAGTGACGACGAGTGACACGCAATTGCCTGTACCACCTGCTAACCAGGTGGCATTCATAGGCGAGCCGTCAGAGTATTTGAATCCGTCGACTTGGCTCTTTCGATAGCCGTCAATCCAGTACTGACCAGCGGACACGACACTACTGATAGCTTTCTGCGAAAAATTTTTGTCGAAAATAAATACCTGTCGTGGTGACAAAGTCTGATTATTTTGTAGCAGTTGCAGCAAGTTTATAAATGTTAACCAAATACAACGAAGTGAAGCAATGGTTTTCGGTTGGAAGATAAGATCGTTCAAGCGCAATTACGATGCGTACAGCCCTGAGGGACAAAAACATGAATATAAAAAACGCAACCTCGATGTATTGATGACGAAACGATGCGAGCCTCGACCCGGACTTTGCTGCCCAGCATCCAACCATGCTTTCGGTGCTCTCAGCATTCCTTGTCAACTTAACGATGAAAAAGCACAAGTTGTTTGACCTTATATGGCCCACGTTGCACCCTGTATAAAGTTGTTAATTTATTTTCAATGGAAAATTAACTCTCTCTTTAATGCAAAACCTGTGCTAACCTTCAATGTTACAAATCAAGTCCACGGTTAAGTTTGCTGCGTTTTAATTTAATGTACTGTAGGTTTAATGAACGCTTGTATTATTGGAATCACCCGATGGCTTCATGGCCATCATAAGTTATTATGATTTGAAACAAATTGTTTGTTCTGACCTGCTGTTGATGTGTTATGACCTGTTGGTGGTACAGTTGTTGATGCACTTGTTGGGTTTGGGGCATCCCATTGTTTGTACAAGCTTAGCATAATAACCCTTTGGCCATCCTGCAACAACATAAAAAACAATGAGCTCTCAATACCCAACTAAGATACCTCGTGCGCAAGGTTTTTTGGTTTTGATTCATTGTGAATTAGGCCTGCAATGCAGAAAAACTTAACACAACAACAAGAGAACCGAAACCGATGCTGTATTTATAGAAACAACCAAGCTATTATTTATTGCAGGAAATGTGAGTCATATTGGGTAAATAATCTGTATGCTTTGAAAAGGAAAGCCAAAGCTAGGATGCTGTTAATCATATTCTTAGTAAACGTTTCAAACTCATACTGGGTTCATCATCAGTACTCCACTTATTTTGCACCCTTATCTGTATGCCTTGAGCGAAAATGCAAAAAACAGGGTTGTCCAAAGTATCAAAATGTTGCAAATTCCGGGTCATAAATGTGTAAATCCCCACTCTTTTCAAATTTGGAACGGATTTATACGCTCTCTGACAAAATACTGTACCTGCGTTGCTAGAATTTGTTGGCGTAATTTCTGGACTTCTGTTGCGCGACTTGTGATGTTTTGCAAATTTGCCTCAAAGGTTTCATGTTGCGTCGCGATACTGCGTTGCTGAATGACTAAAACGTTAAACAAAGGAATGCGTGAGTGGGATAAAGTAAAATAACGGAAATATGACGAAAATCCTCACCAAGATAAACCACAAAGCACAGCAGGGCGACGAAGGCTGTAGTCAGACCCACAAGGTACATTTTTATGCACAGCGGAACTTTTCTGTTTCGACCTCCTGTTGTTTTTCCACCTGAAAACAAAAGGATGATTCCCAGTTTTAAATTCGCTTCAAAGTAAAATACACAGCATCCCGCTGGATAAAATTCATCGTTAGTTGCCGTGGTGATTTGGGCTATTGAAGTTACAATACCGGTTGGTGACTTTTCGCTCTTTTCCGGGTTCGTCTCGCTTCTGTTTGTTGACTGCAACATCTGCCTCGTTTCAATGTGAGGTGGAATGTCATACATCCGTCTGTCCGCGTGCAAGTCTGCCAACAGCAGAAACATAATTAGTGTTCATTTGTTCGGACGGCAAAAAGTGCATAAAAATAGTGTGGGCTATAGGCCTATATATAAATAACAATACACATGACCATCTTATCTCCACCATTTGGCAGTCTCTTTGTCCTTTAGCATAAATTTTTACAGAAAACCTGTTGTTAGTGTTTCTGTGTTGAGGTTGTTATGGGGGTTTTTATTACGAATATAAATTTTAATCAGAAACAAAATTGGAAACTTTTTATGATTTTACAATATTGTCTGCTCCTGAGCACCCTACAGTCATCGCAAAAACACTGAAGTCGCATAACTCTCCTATAATTTTTCCAAAGGGCCATCATCACCTTTGTCAGACACACACCTGGTGTTGCAACATAACGCGATTCCATTTCACTTTCATCTCGACTCCATTCTGAATCGCCCATGCTGAATCTGCAGTCGGAAGCCATAATAGATACAAGTACAGACTTTGATAGTAGCCGCGCCCTCCCTATACTGGATTGCACTGTTTACGTTCTGAGGGCTATCCGCGGTGCTTCGTTGTAACCTCTTAGCCCACCAGCTTCCGGCGTGGTGCTCTGACGTGTTGCATTTCCTGTTACTGGCGCGCTATGATGAGATTATGATGTAACAGATAAAGCATTGTTATCAGTCCCGCGTTCCAACAGTCTCTGGATCTAAATTTTTGCATAACTTCTGAATGAAATAGATTTTAGGTTTCACCGATTTTGACTGACAAAACAGAATTGCGTCATTACCATCATGCCCCATTGTACTTGCTGTAGAAGTTTTATTTGCACACACTTTATCACAATAGGCCCAGAAACTACTCAATTCAAAAGATTTGCAAACTCTTTTTAGCCTGACCTAGATGTTTCGACCAATATACGTTCGAAACTTACATTTTTTGTTTTTTCTGTCGCACAAATCCGTTTCCCATCGAACCTCAGCCTGAACCTCTTTCCTGACAATTTTTCTGTCCTTTCAATCCCCATACACGTCTAACCTTCACGCCATGCAACTAATTTCACACCGGATTACAATGCAAACAATCGGGTTAATATTTGGGAATGGGTTAATGAAGACGGACAACATACACAAATGACAGCAGTCGAGGATGTTGATTACATACAGTCACGTGATGCTCAATGAAATATAAGACTGAGGCTCTTTAAACTCTGTCCAACTCTTTAGATGGCTGGTGGTGGAGGAGGCGGAAGCTGAATCCTTTGCCGGATGCTGGAACAAGGATCTGTTGACAGGTACAATTCGCTGAAGGTCCAAGTCGTTTTGAAGCAGTTTCTGTTTTCAGCTGGGGCGAAGTGGTGGAGTTGGCGGACAGATATCTCCGGGTCTGGGTTATTGGGCCCCACTAAGGGACGGTAGAAGCTGGCCAGTGATCCAACCTCGTCGGAGGTCAATACCCGTTGCCAGAAGTTGAAGGCAGAAAAACCGCCCTTTACGTAACCTGTACAGGAAATTAAATACCGTTGGTTTTTAATTTCTCACAGATATTCCCGTGTAATTTAAGTAACCATGAACATCCTATTAGGATTTTGAAATTTAGCTTCTTGCACTGACAGAGGAGGTTATGGACGTTTGTACTGTAAGGGTTACTTTCGTAAGAAAACACTATTAACTCCCAAAAAAAGGTTTGTGTTTTTGTAATGTGCTTGATTGACACAAAAGTAAAAAATGGACCTAATAAAGATCGAACAGCGGTTTATTCGAAACTTTCATTTTTATTTCAGGCCTGCTGTTGTGTGTCATCGTCAAACACGCAAGGCCTGATCAAAGAGGGTCTCAACTGCTTACCTCGTTTGAATGCATTTCCATAATCACTAGCTCCAATGGTTAACTTCGCGTTGGTCGGGATGTTAACCGGTCTCCTCAGCGCGTATTTCGACGAATATCCGACCTTTGTACCATCGATGTACACCTTTGCCCCAACTCCCCAGTCCCATGTCAGTACGACGTGGTTCCATTGGTTCAACGGAAGTTGGCTGAACGAATAAAAAGTGTTTTGTTTACTAAAATCCAGCTACAGAGATCTGAGAGAGTTCCCAAGCACGTTTACAACCGTTCCCGGACATCGGGATTGCTTACAACGCGACAAAACTATAATTTAAAACTTGTTGATTTGTCAGAAAATATTAACATCGAGCGACGAGTAATCTTTCACAATTACAGTCCAATGGCCCAGTAAAGAACTGACTGGCGGCACATTGTGAAATAGTGTTGTGGAAACAAATTGCAAATACAACTAAACATAATAGTTGTCTTACGAGGGCGTTATTCTCTGTACGCGATACAAAATAACTCCGTGATTCATCACAAATCGGAATTCGTTCTTCCTGCAAATACAGCAAATATTTTAATTTTTATTAATCTGTTGTTCTGGCAAAATTAAACGTAACAATTATCAACCGATAACAAAAATTTACCGACAATCTACATATGCACCACGAAGCAAACAACCTCCGGTAGATTTGTGCATATATTTTTGCGTATGATATTTGATTATGATTTTGCAGGCCCTTTGATATTGATGCATGGTTCCCCTAATGAACAAATAATTTTGGAACATAACGCACGGCCTTTATAAATCTTAAAGCTATATAAATCAAAACTTCAAGGCATAGCAGTTACATGGGCTACACTGTTTGTCTTAAAAAATTATTTTTGCTTAGTAGCAAAAATAAAACTGAAATTAACAAGGTTGACCCTGTAAAGCTTAAGTCTATTTCAAAGACTATTTCAATTATTAATGACACTGCGGTGAGGCAATGTGATTAGTAAATCAAAACTGGATCAAAAAACCAAAGGCCCCTGGCAGGCTGTCGATCGCACACCGTATCAATAATAATGTATTAAAATCCCAACACAGCGATCTTTAGACAGCTCAGATCGATTTAGTATTCGAAACAGACGGACTTACCACCACACTTTCTCGAATTTGAAAACGGTTTTCGTCTTTTTTCCATAGCTTACTAAGACCATCGGCACATTGTTAGACAGTTCAGAAAGCCTCACTAAAAAGGACACGGTAAAACCGTTGCTTTCGTTGATGCCTCGGTCGAAGGTGGGATTGGAACAAGTAAAGAAGTTATTGTTGTTGTTGGAGTATCTTGGGTCTTGGTTGATGATCGATCCTAAAAGCAGGCAGACAAAACAAATTAGTTTGCCGCCACCGTAGTCAAGGTTGCCATAGGCCTGGAGATTGTGTGAATTATTTCAAACATATTGGAGATTTTGGACCATTATTACATCAGTACGATGACCTCCTTTCAGAGACACCCAACGATAATTTGGCTTAAAACGTTGTCCACAGTGATCCACACAACTAAAATGAATGCAAGTTCGTTCAGATAAAAAAAACGTAAAGATTTCTTCGAAGTAACCTTTTCTTTATCAGACACTGCTCTTAAAAACTGGCACCCATGACTGTAGTACATTTTGAGAAAGATCGTGTACTCGTAAATTCTATCGAAGAGCTGGTGGCTTGCTTCGTTAAAAGGTTAGCTACCAACCTGGAATGCTCACAGATCTTGAGACGCCAGACCAACTTCTCTTGAGCGTGCAATTCCTCCTCGATGTATATCCCGCACCTCTCGGTAGCTTGTACCAAAGTCCGTCAGACACAGCTGCGACAAATAAAGCGAAAATGTAGGTTGTATGCATGAAAAAAACAAAAAGAGCCCTTAATTTGACAGGCAAAAACACCGATCACATTAAAATCGATTTACCGAATGGGAGCCTGTAATTTGCCGACAAAAAGGCACCTAGAAAAAAATCTCAGTTCGATTTGTTCTTTTTTTGTACTCTATGAGAAGCTTAGCGGCGGGGTTCGATTTGGCCAAATCGATGTAATGAGCCCAGGATCGGCCGTGCCCAAAACCTTTGTCAAAACTAACTGCAGCAACTCACCAGGGCAGGGGAATCCTTCTCTTGCGCACGGTCTCGTCTCGCGTACAACTTCGCCAGTCGGACATTGAGAATAATCAAGCGTCTCGTTATTATTGGGGTCAATGCAGTATTTCACACGAACGGAGAGCTCGGAGTCGCAGAAACCCTTGCACACCGACCAAGGACCCCAGTCGCTGATGCGAGGACCTGTTGTTTATGGTTAAAAAAAGGGAAATTTGAACTGAAATGCGAAGGGTCAAATACCGTTCAAGCAAAACTGCTTGAACACTGCTCACTGCCACTCAACGCCACCACGTGGTTAGCATGCCGGTGCCAATGTTGTTGGTGTTGGTGTCATGCGTGAGAATGAAGACTTTGTTTGATGATGCAAATACGGTACTACTGGTTAAGTACACGACGCTACTTTTATTCAAAATGAAGACCAACGGGGAAAATGTAATAAAAAGCATTGGAGATTTTAAAAAAAGACCATACTACACAAGAAACAACGAAGTTTGTCTCTATAGCAGCGATACAACAGAAAAAAGTCGTTCAGAATCGTTCCAGTAATTGCAAAACCTGAAAGGAAAATAGCAATGCAGTGGTGGCAATTGCAATACAAAGGATTCACTTCGACAAGGAACGTGTGTGTAATACTCAAGGCATAGAACAACTACATTACAATCTCCGAGCTAAAAACATTGAAAGTTGGGCAGGCAAGGCACGATATATACTGTGCACACTTCAGCTACACTGCTTTTTTAACCATACAAAAATACATATTGCAAACGAGACGTTCTATACTGCATTTTACACATGCGTTTGCAGTGGAAAATAGCAGACAATTACACACGAAGCTACTGAATATCTCTTACATATGAAGCGGTTTCTCTTCAGAGAACTGGTTTCGCAACGGAAGTCACGGAATTGTGAACTCCAATAGGCGGACAGTGTGTTAATGGGATGAGGTGTTATGGGGTTAATGTCGATGATGGCCGTTGGGTTGTGTGGTATCAGTGACGCCCGGTAACCTACGCAATGTGATGACTGCACAAAGGTCAGGGCAGAGCGAATGGAAGTAACTTGTGGTAAAATCGTATTGTTTACAAAGCCGATGTTCGAGGTAAAAAACAAATTATAAAACATACATTTTAACCATAGAAAATATAAGGCAAGCGGGATTGAATGCGCAGCCAGCAATCCCGGCGTACGTGAGGCGTGAGACAACGCGAGTTGCAACAGAAATAATATACAAATGCAGTACGAAAAAATACAAAGTAAATGGTAACGATGAACAGAATGACGTGGTGATCAGAACTAATGAATAAAGTGGCTTCGAATTGCAAATGTTAGGTTTAGGTATCTACGTATTTATATGGTGTGGTTGCATTAAAAACTGTGGCATTTGTTTGTAAAAAAAAAACAGGTAGTGGATACACAGCCTTATTGTGGTGCCTCGAAGTGCCACAGAAACTAGAAAGTGACGCACACTCTTTGTGTAATAAAAGCGTTTTAGGGACACCTCATAAAAGCCCATGCGCATTAAAAACAATCCAACCAACTCCTCGCCTCGGAAAAAGTTGAACTTTTTCGTGCCGAGGACTTTCGTGCAAAGTTAAAAAACGCAAAACACATTCATCTATTTATGTTGTACATTGTTTGCTCTTTCCAAGCGCAGGTTTATACTTTTAAAAAATTTAAAACATGTCCCGTTTGTTGAAGGTTGTGTGACATCACAATGTGCATGACGTCATCAAGTTAATTGGGATCATAAAAACAGAGCCCCCTCAGAAAAAAAATATTGCAATTGCGGTTAATAATTAGGCATAAATAACACCCAAGCATTTAAAATACACCTCCCCATAAACAATGCGGTGGTAACGCGGAAAACATCGTAAACGGGGGTGCGTCAATGTTGCGGTGGTTAGTGTAACGTGATGAGCGCGAGCAGGGTGCACAGAAAACAGACAAACCACACCACCGGCCGTTTGGCACTTCCTCCGCCACTGTTACCTGGACATCCGACACATTCAGAGCCGCACAGGGTGCATGCGTCCGACGCCGCAAATTGAGGAACTTCTAGAAGCTTCGAAACCTGGCGATCTGTGACGTAAAGGTCATGCGTCACACGGTTGATTGGATTATACGTAGTAATATCTTTTAGCATAAGAGTTTCAATGTAAAGTCAAAAGTCGTTTGAAGGAAATTTGTAGTCGAGGGAACAAATTCCACCACGATCTAATGACGTCAGATTGCAGATACGTCATTGCATGAATTGTGATTATACGTGGGATGATAACAGCAAATAGCAAATAGTAAATATTTTTAGGAACATAACTCACTTTTTTGTAAACCTTTACGACAAACAACACAGCCCATACAGGTGCGAATGATTACAGAAACAATCGAAACGTCTTCCAATTAATTTTAATACGGGATATATTGTTTATCTTAAATAGTATAATTAAAAACATATTGGAACAGCAAACAAAATCGATATAAGGGCTCATTAGTACACGTTGTGGAAGCTAGCTTAGAACACCTGGTTTGTAATAGTCGGAAGCAGTGAGTGGTTGTGGTTTTGATTTTGCCACGTCAGCGTAACGGAGTAACTCCACATTGGCACAACGTCTTTGACCTGGTGAAAGCTGAAAAGAAATATTGGGTTCGATCATATGGAAAAACCGCCATCGCAGAGGGAATGCAGGGAAACATTGGGAACTAAATGTAACTTTTTTGGATGTGAAGATGCAACATCAGTGGAATTGAAACACATTCAATCAGTACTTTTGTTCACCCCCAAAGAAGGTTTTTATTGAAAATGTCGTTATACTTTATGGTCAAACGGACTTGACATGTTGTTTTTTTTATGTAGCTAGACCGTTACCCTACAAAAGGTGGTGGGTCTTGTAATGTACGAAATGTACGAAAATCAAGTTGTACTTTTAGGCGCTGTCCACGGCTGGAATATTCTGAGTAACTTATAAAATGGCTGCAAAAAAATGAACTCACAAAGTACGATAGGACTTTTTAATGCGTACTCAACCAACAGATGAGTTTTCCTGTAATATACCATACAATTTTCAGGACGTGATAACCACATAAACTTACGTCATCGTAGTAAACGTTAACGCTGTCGTCATCGAGTTCAACAAGCTTTGCATCCCTATTTCGTTCCCTCTCTGCGTCGAGATCAACAGTAAATCCGTTTGCTAACTTTTGTTCCATCAGAAACATTCCAGTCGTTTCGTTCGATCCCTGCTTCAATCTACAAAAAAATATTGGGCATTGTAAAGGACGTCTGGGATTTATTAGGGAGCAGGAGTAGGACCCGAAATGGTAGTGTAAATAGTTTTGTTTGACTTCTTTTAAATATCTGCGTTTTTTAGTGTCAGCAGGCGGCTATATAAGGTTACGAACCACTGATTTCAACAGTTTGATTGCAAAGTCGTTGGTTCGTTTTGTCAGAAATTAAAACTTTCGGTTCTATCCAGACGGAGGGAAGCCCATTGTTCAATTTCGGAAATCATGAATTTGGTAAGTCATGTACTTTCTTCATTTATAGAAGCCTAATATCAAGAAATGGATGTTATACAATCAGAATAAGGTAAAAAATTTAGTTTGGAAAGACCAATTTATCGCACTTTTGGGCAAAAGTAACGCATTTCTTGAGCTGATACTACTTTTGTCAACTGAATCAAAGAGATAAACACCAAGTTGGTGGTGGAAAAAAAACAAAAACCTATAGACAGAAGGTAAACAAGGCAGTTTGCCTAAACGAAATCAACCACGTCACTTACTGACAACAGAAATCCACACGAGCGCTCTTCGAAGATGCATCACTGACATCGGCTGTACACTCAAAAGACTCGCCTTGGAATGGGCCTTCGGGCAAGTTGTAGCACACGGAAAGTTGGACAACACCGACACCCACGCCGTCGGCGCGGACTTGCACATCACCGTCAATCGGTGACACCTGCGAAAAAATATGGGTATATCGTTGGTATAATGCCTACAGGGTGCTTAAAAAGAAGCACTCATGAGACCTGGAAGGTAAATGGGGTACCCTGTTTGCTGTTATATTGGTCTGTACTTGATACTACATTTACTGTCGAGATGGAAAGGAGAAAAAAATATGGAAACCGTCACCGATTGTATTTAGGTTTTCCTGCTGCAATACAGCTCTTCTGGCAATATTTTTTGCCAAAAAGCAGTATTGCAGCAATAAAACATGCCTGCCAGCATCATATATTTAGGTTTTTACCCATAAACAAAAAACTTTTCTTTTTCACAGTACATTGGTATATGATAATAAGACAACAGGAGCAGCAACATACGACGTCCTTACGTTAATTTGGTTGAAGACCATGCTGTTAGCGGGCGTAATAGTGACGTCAGCGCTGAAAGTGGGGTCGCTTGAGTGTGTTGCTGTGATGCTCAGTTCTTCAAGTGTTCCAACGAGCAGACCTGCCACATTCGACATCGCTTGGACCGCAATAACCGTGTCCTATTGATATAGGATGTATGTGTTGGTTTGTAGCCAAGATGTTATTGTTACACTGGCAGAAATTGAGATTGATCGAACGAAAATACATTTCAGTTTACAAGTTTACAAACTTCTGCGTTCGTTGCGGATATACGATGTTTTATGCTTTGCCTGATACACTGTGAAGTGCCTACATGAAATGTCTCGACTGCAATTAACTAGCCAAGGGGTGTAAAACTAGCAGGGTCACATTTAGGCCCATCAAGCACATTTCGTGACCCGAGAAAGGTTAGTTATGCGACTGTAGTATGCATTCCAACTGATGTGCTGAACAAGAACAAGAGTTTCATAGTGACCATCTTGGAAGTTGGATAATTGCGCTTATTGTGATGTCATAAAGTGACATTATGACATAAGGTCACAGTACGACAAATAAAGCGCTTATTGTGTGTACAAATATGACCAGCTGTACAAAGTGACTTTTACACCTCTGGTTTGAACACTAATAGGTAACGGAACCCGATAAAACGCCAGAAACACATTTTCAATCATAATCCAACTTTCCAGAGAGCCTTGTACCTGTGTGGACGAATATCCACCACGTGGATTTTGTTTGGAGGAAAGCCACTTCATGATCGGAGCGGATGCTCCCACATTTCCCCGTCTCACATAAGTAAGGAGTGCGTACGCGGTCATTTCGACGTCATTGGTTGATGGTTTGTAATATGGAGGCCGCCAGGATTCCTTGTACATTGATATCTCCCTGTCAGGTTCTGCCCAGAACTTCATACCACCTGTATTTACCACAACACAAAATGTTACCTCAACATTTGTACATCAGTAGTTTTGGAACAGACAACCCCTTGGGGCAGCGTGTTTTGAGTCTCCAAGGGCGTCGCGTGACAGTTTTAAACAAATGAGCTTTTTTAGGGAAAATGAAGGCTAATAGAAAGTAATATCAGCCTTCTGCGACTGAAAATTGTTAACCTAGGAACAAATCGCCTTGATAGATTTATAATTGTGGCACAAGCGGAAAAGTTTGAGAACCACTGTTGTACATGAAATATCGACAACACCTAAATACTATGTGGGTACATGGAAATAGTGGCAGTGCATTGAAAAGCATCACAGCCGTTTTTAATGGGTAATGCACAGTATTTGTAATAAATTTGTCTAACACGGAATAAAAAACTCTTCAAAATCACAGCTGGTCAACGAAACGAATTCCAATTTACCAAAGGTTCTCTTAGAAGTAAGATTGTCTTACTATGAAACAGTGCTTGCATGCTCTTGTGAACATCAATAGTTTTTTTTATGACGTCACTAAGGCATCGTAAAGAGTTGGTGAGAAGTTAAAATGCGGCCACTACGCGGCGCGCTTGGGCAGCTATTTAAAACGACTGGATCGTTGTGCACATGTGAACTATCAGGTTAATGCGGTTCCTAGGCCTGAGGCGATTGCAACCCGTATGTCCGATGCAAACTTAAGTGGTTTGTTTGTTTTTGCAGCAGACATTACGGCGTCAATTTTGCATGTTTTGAGGCCCAAGGCGATATGCGGCAACTTATACTTTAACATACGGTCGTTTTGCATTCAAGTGCTGGTAATTTATCGCCGTAGTTCGAGAACACATTTATATGTTTGACAACACATTGTCCGCGAGCCTTCAAACGAAATTCAAGTAATATGGACTGCAAGACATGTATTTTACGATGATGAAATATTGTACGTGTGTGTAGATCATATACACGACTGTAAAACCATTACAAGTCGAGCATTTAAACAGAAAGGTTTGTAAACCAAACCGTTTTGAAATACAGTTTCGCAAACAAATTTGTCTCGAAACACCGATCCCAAAACTTGACCGTAAGTGTAAGTTCGCCTTTGATGTACGTTTCAGCAAATATAACATATAAAGGAAGCAAGTATACCTTCTATTGTGGCCAGGAGTTCGAGGGCCTGTAGGGCTTCGTTGGCTCGGTCGCTCTCAGCAACGTGAAGTGCGTACGTGACGATGGCAAGCGCATACTTGTCTTGCTTGATCGAATTGAGGTTTGATTCAAGGTAGGTTCGTGCGCGGTCCGCCGCCTGCTGTACTGACTACAAACACAACTGATGGTTGCTCAACGTGCAAAACAAACAGAAAAAAAGAACTACTTGTATCAAAATGTTCATTTTTTAGGCAAACATTACAATTATGCTTGTTGCGGTCAAAAGACAAACGGCTGTTCGTCGGTTTGGAGTGAAATAAGTTCAGCAGTTTCTTACCCGAATGCGATAAGCGAAATTGGTTTCACGCAACGTCACCAACACGTACGCTGTCATCGTGATAGGACTGTTTACGCCTCCCTGTGAATAAAGATCGTATAATAAACCATTGGTTTATGTTCAATGTACTTAAGTGTGCTGCAAACTATAAATACAAGGCAGCTACAACGGGAGTGTATGAATTGGACCGTAAAAAATATGTTTTTTTAAACACGGTTAACCAATGAAGAACGACGATTTGAAACGCCATGGTAAAAACTGATGAAGCAACTGTCATAGCAACAAAAATCAAAATGATTTATCAGTCAAATTCCCAAGTAAGCATTCTTCCAAATACCTGCATATCTTTGTGTGAAACTTTGCCGGGCTCGTTAAAGTGACCGTTCGAATCCTGCTGGTTTACCAAGAAGTCAAGACCAGTGGTTACAATTTCCTCTTGCACAAGGTTGGGTTGCAGCTCTCGGGCGTACAGAAAGCACTTGATCACGAACGCTGTCAACCAGGTGCTACCTGAGGGATCACTGTCGCCGAATGCGCTGTACGATCCGTCGGAATGCTTGTAGCTGCGATCGGTACAAAGGCGTGATTTCAAATGTTCGTTTCACATAATACGAAAGCAGAAACACCGTGCAAGAATATGATGCATTTACCAACTATTATTACTACACAACAATATAGATTTATCATTTTTTAAGTGTAATTTACTAAAAAAAAACTGATTACATCCAGTGTACTCAAGAGTTTTATATTAAAGTCGTTTGTTTTATAAATAAAACGTGTGGTTTATGTGGCACTTACTTCAATTCATTGGTGTAACCCGAGTGGAAATGGTCATAGGCCTTGCGGCGAGTCTCGGCGTCCAACTGGTCTGCCTTGTGAAGGTAAAGGGTCACGAAAACGTCAGGTGCAAACCCGAGCATGTTCTGCTCTCCACAGCCACTCGGCTTCCTCAAAAGGTTACCAAGGTTCTTCAGAGTGTTGCCGAGGATATCACCTGATTAGAGAGGTCACTTGAGGTCAAACGCGAGCGCAAAGGTGAACGGCAAGTCACCGGATTTATGCCTTGTGAGTAATGGGAATTTTTCAGGCAAATTTAAATGTGTAGCAAGGAGAAAACAATTTTTAATCAAAATTCCGGGACTAACTCGTGTACATTTCATATTAACACAGGACAAAATTAAACAAATTCTGTCCTCAGAGCTATGACGCAGATGTGTTTCGTGGTATTTTATCGGGGGAAAAGGTGGTTTTAATCCAGCTTGGCTGTCATGGCGGCGAAAGCTTAAAGCTATCACGCAAGTCCTAAATCATACCGTAGATGGAAAGTTGGACTTTCTCCGATCCCTGTACAATGTTGGCGGGAATTTGGATTTGCATGTCTTCTGCCGTTGTTGGCTCGCTTCTGGATGCGCGGTTGATCAGCGCGGATGTGGAATAACATTCTTGGACTCCCTCCGGCTATGTGCAATATCATTACACATTAGAAAGTCGGCACACAAACGCACAGGCGAATTTTTCAATTGAACATTTAAATTACGAAAATGAGGTGTATGCAGGCATTTCCCAGGCCAGAAAATATGACGATAAAGAGGCATTTCTTAGCTCAGAAAATGAAGATTTAATTTGTGTTCGGGACACAATAATATCAACATTTAGTCGCGTTCAACGTAAACCTACCGTTCATAACAGCAATGTATTGCTGATAATTATTTGTATAGCAACGTCTCTTACCCTGACATAAACCTTGCGTGTGAGGGCGTCACCAGCAAACTCAGAGACCGCCGATACGGTGATGGGTACTTCCCCTAGAGCGAGCATGCGCAAGGGAAACTTCACAGAGACTGCACCGTCAGCCGGAACGTCGATAATCCGGAATGGACCGGCTGCAAGCGGATCGTCACCCGGCCTGATCAGCTCAAAGTTACCGCTGTCACTAAGTGTAACTTCAACCTGTGGTTATTGGGGGAATTGTTTAGTGAATGTACATTGTAACGTGGAAGCAATGTAATAAACAAGGACTTGCACAACGAACTACTTTTCCAAACAAGGGAAGTTTAACAGAATCAGAATACGACACAACCAATTTGAGAAACGAATAGCTTCAACCAACATCTTACCGCCAAATCGGTTTTGAAGTAGTTGAAGATGATCGCTTGAACTATGATAATTTCTCCACGTGTGATTTTCAGTGGCAAGTTGAGCGAAACGAAGAATTGGCGGAAAACTGTGATCTGTGGGACGAAAGCAAAACAAATATGATTAAATCTGTAAAACCTAAACAGCATGGACAATAAAATGTCAGTTATAACTGAAAAGTAACCGCCAAAATGCTGTCAATTTGGAGCATATAATGAGCTTTAAAACATCGCATAGGAAATTTGGAAAAAACTCAGAAATGTATTTTTTGTGTTGGTTATGAAAATTAGAGGTTTCATTGAAATGAAAATGCATGGTGCCGACTGTACAATATATAGACTGCATTCACATTAAAGTGTAGGTTTTTCTTTAAAAGAGATAGCTTGAAGTTTATTAATTTCAAAAAACTTGGGAGTCGACTACCAGTATCTTAGCTTCGGCTTTGATCAAAGAAGTTTAATAAAATAACTATTAGGACCATTAGATGGACCGACCGACCACATCCACTCGTCTTAAGCAAACAACGATCCTCCTATTTTAACCACCAAAGACCTACCTTAAAAGAATCTGCCAATCCAAGTCCGTATTGGTCAGAAACAGAGAAAACACTTAAGATCCACGACGTGATCGTGTCAGGGGCAGTGGTATTGAAGTAGGTTGAACCGTCAGCACTGTTCACATACAAAAGGACATTGCTTGAGATGTTGGGACGAACCGCACTTAAGTGTCACTTAAGGGGTTTCGTGAAATGGTCAGTAGGCATTTAAGTGCTTGGGCTTTAAACTAAAGATGTTAAACGTGGTTACAATGGGAGAGGGAGGTTATAAGAATGTCTCACGGGATTTAGTGGAGAAAATTATCAAAAAAATTTTACCATTTTTATTCCCAATTTTTTAAACGCATAGACACAAAAAATTTTCTTAAAAACTTATATAAACAAAACCATTACCAAACACGTGCATCATAATAATAATAATAATAATATTAAAATAATTATAATAATATATAGGAGCAGCAATTACGTACAGCATGCAAACACTGGCGATTTTTCATGCAACATGCAGTGAGATGTTGGTTAAGTTTGATAACGACGGTGATTGAACAAACGAATACCTCTTTTAACCTTCTCAGTAGTTTTTAGGCATGGTTTCAAGAGGACTGTGATACGACACGTTGCTTATGAACTGATCGTTGAATCAATATCACATATAAAAATGATCCCGAACAGTTCAACACATCATAGGACTGAAACCACCGAGTTTAATTTTGTTTTGCGAATTTCCGCAAGGTCGGCGTTCGGTTCAGAAAAAACGAAATTCATCAAATTTTGCAAACAGTAGTCGGAAAGCTCTCCTGTTAATTACCCGCGGCCGCTTTAGGCACATGGACTTTACGTTCCGCAGGGGGACAAATCTGCGCATTGGACAGCATATGCCAGTGACGTAGGTGTAATTTAAATTATTGTCACACGACGATATACAATAGTTTCATTTGTTCATCCATTTGATGTCATGCATTTAACGCACAATGATGAGAGAAGCAAGAGCGCTTTGCTACTTGTTCATGAAAAGTTTGTGACTTCAATTTCCCGTAGTGAACAACAGTGTGCATGACAAACAGGCTGGTGCAAGAATGAATGTGAGAAATGACAAGATTCCGTCTAATTGCAAATAGCGTTGTGATATTGCGATTAAAAGCGAGTCAAGGTACCCTGATACGGAGTCCGACCATAGCCAAGTTTCTGGAAAATGAGATCTTGGTGTCGGTTTGGGCACAGAGGAGGCGGAGGCGGAGTCGGTGAAGACGGAGAGAGAATTGGACATGGGGACAGAGTCATATAAAACCATTTCGGAAGCATCATCAATCATGAACCTCCACGTGTATGGATAATCTGTAACATGAAATGAATGACATTGAGGAGCGCAGGGCCTCCATTCTGATCGAAAATGTAAGCCTCAGGAAAGAATTGACAGTCCAACATATAGTTATAGACTATTCAACACCAAGGAAGAAGGTGGTGTTCGTTGGCATTGAGCAGATGATAATTTTGAATCTGAGCAGCTGAATCGAAAAGAGAATTTTCAAAGCTGGCAAAACATTGGAACTACGATATACCAATGGGTAAAGTATAACGGAAAGAAGTTATAGATACAGATTCTCTGTATATAGTTTTTTTGTGTGGATGATATGATAACTTCTCATTTATCCTATATAACCAACAAGCACCATCAGCGGTCCACCGTAACCGGAGGAACACATTACCAACCAAATCAAAGTGAATTTTTGTGATGTTCCTTGATTGTGTACGTACAATCTTCTTTCAGGACTTTTCCGGTGGAATCAGTATTAGTGAGTTACTAAAGTGAAGTTAATCTAAGTTTCACAAAACGCCACAAGGTGGGGACTGATTCGGCAAAGATTGGAGGTTGTGTGTACAGAAGTGGTCGCAAAGTTGGAACGCTTGTTGCATTCGAAAATGAGATAACCCAAAAATTAGACTGAAATTATGTTAGTTAGCCTTACACTGGACGCAACAAAAAAAAATGATAAAGCAAACATGATGGCGTTGACCTCGTCCATGAAAAGTTTGGAACTAGAAACTGACTTAATGAGCTGATAGAAAAGAACTTGACGAACATATTACAAAGAATCCGTATAGAATGTGTTGTGAAACTGCTATGACCAGTAAATGACAGTACCCTGATACGGCGTCCGACCACAGCCAAGCTTCAGGGAAATGGGATCTTGGTGTCGGTTTGGTCACCGAGGAGGAGGGGACAGCGTAGGAGAGGGAAGATGCGGGCCTGGGGGCCAAGTTATAGTAAGCCACATCGGAAGCATCTTCAACGATGGGGTTATAGTAAGCATCATCAATCATGAACCTCCACGTGTATGGATAATCTGTAACATGAAATGAAGGACATTGAGGAGCGCAGGGCCTCCATTCTGATCGAAAAAGTAAGCCTCAGGAAAGAATTGACTGTCCAACATTCAGTTATAGACTATTCAACACAAAGGAACAAGGTGGTGTTCGCTGGTATTGAGCAGATAATAATTTTGAATCTGAACAGCTGAATCGAAAAGAGAATTTTCAAAGCTGGCAAAATATTGGAACTACGATAAAGCAATGGGTTTGTTTTTACTGTGAAGTGACGGAAGAAATTATAGATACAGATTCTCTGTATATAGTTTCTTTGGTGTCGACGATAAGAAAACTTCTCAGTTATCCTATATAAGCAACACCATCAGCGATCCACCGTTACCGGAGGAACACATTACCAACCGGAACTAAAAACTGACTTGATCAGCTGTTAGAAAAGCGACAGTTTTAACATTAACACCATCCATACATTGGCTTGTTTCCCAATTCTGCACTGAAGGGAGCAAGAAAGGGTTTGTCACACCTGAATTTTTCAGTTAACCTGCTTTATCGTCCAGCAACACCGGTGATCAAGAATATTCAACGCAATTCCCATTTCAAAGAAATTAAAAAACGTTGAGTTTTGATTGTTTGTAAACCAACATAATGTCGGCAAAGAGAAAAAAACGGCAGTGGTTGTTGTTGTTGGACGAAACGCGCCTTGAAATTCGGGAATGGGGGCAAATCGCAAATTGGACTAATGCACAGAAGCAGTTCCGAAAAAAAGTTTTCCATTCCAATAACTTAAGCGGGTAACCGACCCAATAAACAAGCTGGTGGTACCTACGTTCGTTAAAATGATTTGCACATGACGATGTATAGAAAAAAAGTTCGTTATGAGTTGTGTGAATGACAGGTGGGTTAATGAGACAAAAACTTCTGCTGGCAAATTTTTGTTGTCAAGGTACCCCGATATGGCGTCCGACCACAACCAAGTTTCTGGAAAATAAGATCTTGGTGTCGGTCGAGACACAGAGGAGGTGGAGACACTGTTTGGGGAGATAGACGATTCTTTAGAAAGCATGACGTCTTCTGAAATTGATCCAAACATGAATACGGGTTCACCATATTTGTAAAACCTTTTGCGCCAATCTGTAACATGAAACGACAGTTTAATGAGTGATACCAAAATAGTGTCAATTTTAGCGTTGCTGCGTTATGGTGTGCGTACAACCTTCCCATGTACTGTTGGTTTTCATGTAAACAAAGAAACCAAAAAGCGTTCCACACACCAATGTATTTCGATCGTGAAACGAGGGAATTTAAGGGCGGGCGTTGAAACCAACTCTCGTTGTCATGACTCTCGTTGTTAGGTTATATACAGTCAGATCAATTGTACACCCAGGTAATCGCGTGCACGCTACTCGTTGTTTTCGAAGCAGTGGTGTTGTATAATCCCGGCATCAAGTATGAGCTCGATCCATTCACCAGCCCAAAGGTTAAGATGACGCGTGACTTTTCAACAGAAACCCGACTTTCAGAGTCAAGTACATTTCTCGAAGAAAACCAAACAACAAATATCGTGTAAAGTGCTGACAGAAAAGAAATGAAAAAGAAAAGACAACACAAAAATGGTTGCGCTTGTCCGTTAATGACCACTGAACACTGTGGATGGAAATGAATGCGTGCTATTATGGAGGCCACCAGGCGGAGTTCGTATCATACAGACATCCGCCTGGCCACCTTTTGAAGCGATGTGTTAAAATATTGAGCGTTTAAGTACCCCGATGCAGAGTCCACCCACAGCCAAGATTCAGGGAAAGCATATCTCGGCGTCGGTTTTGGCACAGAAGCGGTGGATACCGTCGGTTTGGAAGCAGTGTAAGACGCGTACTGGGGTTCTGAATTTTGAGCGATGTCATCATGGTAATAACGCCCAGCATTCTCACCACTGTCAGAGTTATATTCATATTCAGGACTATAGTCCGTTCCCATCAAATAACTGTTCCAATGGTAATCTGCGTCAAAAAGCACGATTAAATAGCGGAGATTTGAGCAGGTTTTGTCCAGAAGATTACAAAACAGTGTGAAAACCGGAAGGCTCGTTTGTAAAATAACCCACAAAGTACAAGGCAGAGAAAGGTCCGACAGTTCAGGTGGTTTCTCATTGAACGAGGGTAACCATTCACAAAAGCAACAAAAAAGAACTGGTTGCGCTGCTGACCGCCGACCAAAATATTTTGAAAACCGACTTGATACATGGCGAGTTGTGATGCAAAAATGAATGTCAATGGCGGTGTATGCTACTTCGTGAGGAGTCTGTATCTTTCAAGACACCCGTTTTGTTAGCTTGTTTTGTGACATTGTTAAGGAAGTACCCTGTCGTCGAATCCATCCACAGCCAAGTTTCAGGAAAATGATGTCGGGGTGTTGGTTCGGAGACTGTGCCCAAGGAAACGTGGCTCTGTGGGAAATAGGAAGCGCTAAGTGATAAGTCAGCATCCATCACTGGAAAGGATCTTCCCCGCATTAAATGATACCAATCTGCAATGGGTATACAGTTTATAGGCAACGCAAAGGGAATGCTTTTGCTTGCATTGGTTGATTGAGCGCTGCATCTGAAAGGGATTTCGAAGGTTAAACGGAGAAAGGAAAAGAAAAATGTTGCGGCTTTTTCGTGTAAGAAGCACCAGTCAATAAGGAAATGAGAGAAAAGAATGCCCACAGAGACCTTTGTGCTGTGGGGAGTTTCCAAATACGTTTTACACCGGGTGATTTCACTACCACGGTAACATCATAACAAGGGTTCTCTCGACTGAAAATATCGTCTTCATCATGAAAGCCATTGTCTTTTCACAAAAAACTAAAAACAAGTGGCGTGCAGTGCAAAGATCAATTTGGTCAAACCAGCACTCAAACGAAAAAATCACCCATAAACAAGCAGAACATAATAAAAAAAAAGGTAAAAAACTTATCGCAGAGTGCGCTACAACTTCCAGGCCTAATCACATCGACACACACAAATAACAAAAACAGAGACGTGGCCCAAACAGGTAACTACCCAGTCACAGCATGGTCCCACAACCAAGTTTCGGGAAAATAGCTTCTTGGGGTAAGGGTCGGTGCATTCGAGTCAGTGTTGCTTACTGTCCGCGTCGCTTCATCTACAAGCACTACCCCAGCATTGGGTACGTTGAAGGCCAAGACCGGAGGAAGTACAACTGAAATGGAAGAATGGCAAATGTAACATAGGTTCATGCAACTCCGCTATAGCTTGTAGAAACTATTTCAAGGTTTTCGTCATGGCCTCAATTGCTGAACTTGAACATTCGATCGATGGTGACTCCATACGTTGTGACAAATATACCCTCAGGGCGATGAAACAGATATAAAAACACCACATAAAATACAGGCAGTTTAGCAAATACGGTGTTGCGGGGTCAGATAAGGTCCCGGAGGATCGCATAGCAACAAGTTTTATGAAAAAGTTCGATGCAACAGACTTGTTAACCTGCGAAGCAAGAAATCCAGTACCTAATTTCAACGACTTCCGAATACAAAACCGACCAATTGGCTGCTACAATATAGCGTGCAAGGTTGTTTTCGAAGCAACAGCTAGCAAGTTTTTTCCGTTCTGGTAAGGATTGGATTACCCTCCACAAACGACCAATAAGTACCTTGTGCATGAATAGGCATACGACACACTCCTTTGCAAGGATCCAATCGACATTAAATCTTCTCGTAACGTGAATGGAAAAATGCAAATTTTACCTGAAATCATTCGCAGTCAATAGGTACTTGAAATTCTTGGAACTGGTCATTAAGTACAACCTTCGAGACGCAAACGAGCATCGTGAATCATTCAAGTTGAAAGTAGTTGCAACAAAGCATTGCAACTTTTACTGTTAAATCCGTGCGTCAGCGGAACCACGCACAACTTCCTATTGGTTCAATTGAAATGTGCGCGGTAAGGGTACGAATGGCAAAGGAGCCACGAACATGAGTAATTTACCACATTTGTAATGCTGTGCGACTATTTTATGAAAGTGCCATAAGTTTTGTTATATATACACACACACACACGTGTATAATCCTTCAGTTTGTTGATGTACAAATGTTTTTGTCGGACTTTAACTAAAAGTGTGAAACTATTCGTGTACATTACGTCCGGAATTTTAGGCATGCGTTGAAAATGTGGGGAAATCACGGGGAGTGCTGATCGAAAATTCAAGAGGAACCCGTCGCCTTTCCGATAAATATACAAAGCTACAAAAAAATGCTGGAAAAGTAAAAAATCAAGCATACACAAAAGTTGTTAAGCATTAGTTTCACCTCAAGTCTGCATAGAAGAATAACGTTTGCACAACACAACCGTTTCATGCAGGAAATCTGAAACCGTACTACGCATGCAGAAACAAACCCTTGCAACGTAATCTACTCTCGATGCGCTAAGTGTGTACCCAGATATTTTGTCCTCCCACAGCCACGTCTCCGGGAAATAAGATCGCGGTGTGACAGGGGAAGCACCCGACCCGCCACCTTTATTGACCGCACCTGGGGCCATTGCATCAACCGCCAAACTTTCCTCGAAGGCGAAATACACGGGGTAATTGTCTACGGATAAGACGGGTGGTTTAGAAGTGGATATTTCTTATGCGCAGTATTTCGAGTTAAGTGGCAAAACTAAAGTTTTGGGATTTTTTGATCATTTTGCCCGGGATGCAATATGCTCCCAGAGACCCTTTTGTTCTAAACATGATTCGCACTGCATGAATTTTTACCGTGCCTTCTGTCTGACCTGCCGGCAAAAAGAGAAACACCACATGCTGAGACGGGGAAAATTACAAGCTTTAACTTTTACACGACAGCCATGGTTGTTTTCCAGGCCCTAGAAGCCGAAAAACAAGCAATGCAAGCTCCCCAGGCGCATCCCGTCCGGTCCAACAGCGTGAAATACCCCGTAACTGCGTCCTCCCAAAGCCACGTCTCTGGGAACAGTTTCCTTGTTCTGGGCGCAGCGTCTTTGGCAACATTAGCAAAACTCGCCGTTTGGGGCCGCGCAGGTAAGAGTAAATGATCATCTATGGAAATCCGATCTCCGAAGCCAAAATAGTGCACATGTAAATCTAATTCAAACACTTGATTTATAGAGTTATAGCTACAACGACGACACAGTTGTGGTATCATGTGCAAGCGGGTGGGATTTGAGAGAGATCCCAACGATTGAATCACGAAAGTGAAATGCTCTAATTTTTTCGTTTACTACCGACTTTGTTCAAAACTTTTCTTTGTGCACGGTCTAACTAGGCGTAGAGAACGCGGAAGTGCTACACGTTAGCGCAGGACAATGCCTTGGCTGCGACGATAGCGAACCTTTCTTGCGTAGAGATAAACACCACAAGCGAGGAATGGACAACAAACTGCAAGATTTAGTTTGAAAACGGCACCCATTGTCGTCTTGCTGAAGCAGGACGCATCAACTAAAATAAGCATAGGCGCACAATGGTTATTGGCATGCCACCACGATGGTTGTTAAATACCCTGTTACTGCGTCCTCCCAAAGCCAAGTCTCAGGAAACAGTGTCCTTGCACTGGGCGCAGCGTCTTTAGCAACAATAGGAGCACTTGGAGCTTGTACTCGTCGCGAAGATGTGGCGGGAAGTGCCAGCATCAAGCGGGCGCCAAAATAATCGGAGTCTACTATGCGCCGGTACAAATCTAATTGACATGATTATTGCATTACCGTTACGGGAGAGACACATATAGGCATATGAAAATGAGTCAAGAACGTATTTGGGGAAACAGCCGAAATATCGCAGGCTATTTTTTGCAATTTTTGTTCCGCGTGCTGTACCTCATAGTATGACTGATAAAAAAAAGTGCGGCACGTTTCAAGGTCAAACATACAGAGCCCAACTAGGATCGAAATTGTTCGAGTTTCGCACGTCAGACCCACACAATCAGAAAAGCAATAAAACCTAAACGCCAAAACGTCGAACAAGCAGAGTTAAAAATCAATCCGGTTTTTAAATGGAGAGAGGTATATCTATTGAACATACTCTATGGACGATGGTAAAGGTTATATCCGAATGATGCATTCTCCTGGCTGGATAATGCTTCGGGAACAATGCTTTTCAAATTAGGAAAGATTACAAAAATTGGGTCTGAAGGGATCTCGCATGGGTCAAATAATACATTGGCTGACTTTTGATGATGAAATAAGCACCCACTGCTTACAAACTGATTAAACCTCTAATGCGGAAGAGCGTTTCCCACGTTTAACAACGAGCATGATGAAGTCTACGTACGCGCTACACGAGAGGTGACAGGCGTGTGTTAATGATTTGATGATGATTTTTACAGTGACTGCGACGTGGGCGTTGAATCAGGCAACGGTACATGATGGAGGGCGCACCCTGTGGTCCCGGATTCCCAAATCCACGTTTCTGGGAAGTAATTTCTCGGGGTAGGGGAAGTCCCTCTCGGTACCGGGGTTGCCATGGCAGGACGTCTGCGCTTCCCTGCTGTTTTGTACATTATTCGTCCTATACGACTCGAGAACCGAATCATACTGTGTCCATCTGTGCATATGTGTAACAAGTGATAAGTCAACGTTCATATCCCTCTTCTTTAAAACTCGTTTGGGGACGAGTACCGGCTGCGACTGGCAAAAGCATCTGCGGTCAAACAAGTTTTTCATTCAACACAAAACAGAGGTAACATCGACCAGTGCCGCTAGAACACTGATTTGGGTTTCGAGAATATTGCGACGAACTTAGAGTCGCGAAAACAAACGGCAAAAAAGCGCAATCGGGTTCGAACAAAACGTAACGACTGACAGCGTTTTAAAATATTACATGGTGAGATGTAGAAAATACAATGCGCACGAATACGCACTGGCATTGTCGCTTTGCTATGGTAAAAGCTGAGCGTAGTTGAGTTAACCAGATATACAGTCAGCGCATCGTCAAACCTGACAATGTATTTGCAGGTACTGCAAAACGTAAACCTACGGGAAATCTGAGCGAATCGCCTGCGACGGAAATGCTCCCAGAATAAAATCTCTAAACTTTCGAACAAACAAAAAGGAAAAACTAAACTCAAATTAAAAATAAGTGAACACCTCGCTAAACTGCACAACATATCTCACCCAGCAAGTGCCTCTGTCCAAACCCAGGTTTCTGGGAAACTGCTTCTGATCCTAACCTCGCCTGTGCTTTCCTTCAATCCTCCGCCATTCGGCTCAGAGCTATAATCCAAGGCGAACATTGGAATGTCATCGACATCGTAGTCGACTCCAACGTGAATGTCCCAGTCGAAGTCTGACATGACGTGATAAAATATAGGAAACACTCACTTTCTAAGAGGTCCTGCGTATTGAATAAACTATCTATAGCTAAATGCATTGGACCGGTTGTCACAACACACCTAGCATGATCCGAACAAATTTGACAGAGAGAGTTTCTAACCAGAACTGTCTATTGGCAGGACTTCTTTACAAACTTTTTAAAATATAAGTTGTTGCGCATGAAACACCCTGTGGTGAAACAACGTATTTCTGTGCACATTTTCCGCTTCATAATGTAGCTGCGTGGAATGGGACAAGAGACAAATATGTCATTTAGCACGGATAAAACACAGAACTATTGTAAGCATGAATGATGATCCACCATTAGATTGGCAAACGACATGCAACCCCCCACCAATGTTAAACGACCATGTGTTGTAGCATGTTAACAACCTAAACTCGCAGGTTACTTGCTACAGTGACTGATGTACCACCATCTATTGGTAAAATTACCCGGTGACTTTCTCATCCCAGAGCCAAGTTTCGGGGAAAAACGTCCTGGGCTGCGGAGCCGTTTTGGCCGCAACAACACTGTCTGTTGCCAAATTGGCTCGACCCGCAAAGCCCAAGGCCGCAGGCGGTGGCCCAGCCAATGCAAAAGCGAATTCTTGAAAAACCGGGAAAATATCTACAAAAATTAGTTTGGTTTCCATGGTTTAATCTGTCATATGCCAAGCGTGAGTGCAAATATTTTCTTGAACTTTCCACAAACTAAGATAGAATGAGGTGAATTCGGACAGCACGTACGCCGCCCCCGGCAATTGCGCAGCGTTATTACTCATTAAAATTGAGGATAAGATCAAGGTTCGCGGTTTGTTAAGCCTGAATATCACGTGATGAAAAGCATCGGCCGATAAATAACACCTGGCTGTTGGGATGGGCTGATCAGAATAAGGATAATTATACGTGACATTCCAAATTGTTGATAAATTATGCTATGTGGTGAGAATTTGAAAGATATCGTTAACTTTTTTGTAATAACGCCACTGATACCTATCCATATTGTGCGTACTGCTTTAAAATTCAAAATAATGTGATCTTTAAACAAAATTGTACTTTGCCCATCCCTACGAATAAAAAAGAATCAGCTGTGACTTACAGTCTGGTTGTTTCTTGTAGACGAGAGCATCGGTGAGAACCAACATTCCCATTTCCTGTAAAACAAAGTTCGTTGCCTCGTCAATGCATTTCATAAGTTGAAAGATGACACAGAGAAATCAGACAGTGTGCAAAAAGGTACACGTAGTTGTATAAAATGACCAATAAAACTAAATCACGCCTTTTGGCGAAAAACTTTGCGTATCAAAAAATCCAATGCATTTTCATCAACAAATTAAATGACTAAAACCGCATCATTGTTTTGTAAACACGCTTAACAGTTTGCAGATGAACTTACCGAGAAAACTTCGGATGTGTCCTTGGCTCCAGATGGGACAGGATACCACCACCACCACCTCCAGTAGTCCGGTTGCTCTTCGGTCTCGTACTTGCTAAGGTCGGTAACCACCTACATTTCGGAGAAAAAAAACATGACAAATCACACAAATTTGTATTTTAAATATACGAACGGATCCTACAAAATGGTTAAGCTGATGGTTTCAAAAAATAGCAGTTTCTGAAAATTACAGGAAAATATGTCAGACATATCGGACGTTATCAACATGTAAAGTTATATGTATCTTCATCACAGACAAATATATTGATTATCGTTAAGGCCACGGCGCAATAATGAGGCTACAAACGACATGGTGCAAAGCATAACCTGGTAACAAGCAACACACAATAAAATATATCCATGCCGACAGCAAATCGCACCAACGCGACCAATTACTCTCACACAGTGGCACGTGACCATCACAGCGTCATGACAATAAGCTTAACAACCAACCTTATCAGTTGCTAGGCGACAAGCTATAGCAACATTTTATAAAAGCGTGAAAGGTGCTTACTCGCTCTTGCGAAATATCGTTTCCAGATTTTAGCAGAAGGACGCTTTGGTCGATGGCACGAGCTCCCACGTAAGAACCTGCACCGGAAGTCTGCACCTTGATACTTACGTCAGTTCCGGCGTCGACACGCGTGGCTGAACTAGTGACAGTCACCTGTATGAGGAAGAGGTGTTTTTTTACAGAACAACGACTTGGGCCAAAAATGCCGTTGGCTGGAATACAATTAAACAAAAGTGCATGATGACTTTGGTCTGTTAGCAAAGGAAGACGGATAAATCATGGCGTTGTTTGTTTAACAGCAAAACTAATGCATAAATACGTGTGACTAGCGACATGAAAGGACAGCTTTCCGCATATTGAAACACAGCACGCCACAGAGTCCACGTGCATTAAGCCAGTAGTAAAAAGGTCACACGTACCTGGTTTTCCAGTGAAGTGCTCACTGTCAGTTTTATGTAGTCGGCGACGATCTCACCGTCCGCACGGACGTACGACACCAACAACTGAACGCCCGGAATCATAGCGTGAGTGACGTCAAACGAGTAGTCACGTGACTTGACTGGAGTCCCGGTGATCGTCTCGTCTTGTAAAACAGAGCCGCGGGAAAGAGACTGCGCCAATAAACATATTGAATTGGAAATGTATTCGGTTTGTGTACAGGAGATATCTTTTGGGGCTCAAATCTTTCTGTCGGTTTTGACTAAAGCTTAGACGTCCAAGTTAACTTTCTATGGAAATTCCATTAATCTCTTTTTTATTTAAACGGAAAATTGTTATTCGATATCGATTGAACAGCATTCTATTTGCCTTCGTTTGAATAACGCTTCCTAAAAAGAATAAAACGATTCATCAAACCCTTTGTTGCAGCAAAGCCCCCATAGAGCATTGATCGAGAGACAAACATTAGCATAAATACCTTATCATAAAAATTAAAAATCCCTTATTATAACAATTTCGAAGCTAAATGACTTAAAACTCTCTGGTGACAAAAAAAGCATTATTATGTTGGATAATCCAGGTCGACAATAAAAACATAATTTTTACGATTGAACATAGACACACACGCTATTTATAAAATTCTACCGCGCCCATCCCATAAAGGTGGTCGCAATTCCATACAGAGTTACACAACCGAGACGGGTTGAAAATGACAGGAAGTACTTGCCATGATACGAACGCTGGACACTTCGCTAGTAGTACGAATGGTGACTGTTGCAACTTCTCCGGGGCTAACTGTGGTGCTTTCAGATGTGGTGATTTGCAAGTAGGAATTTGACGGTGATTCAGCGCGATCTACTGACCAGTTCTGACCTTCCCATTTGTTGGTTCCGCGCATATAGGCCTGTTATAAAAATGGTTGATATTGAGTGCAATATCACAGGAAACCAGTGCATGTGTTTTTAGGGCAGTGGTTCTTTACCTTTAGTGCTTCAAGGCCCTTTCTCAACCAATTAACCAAAAAACACAGATGACAAGCAAAAAAACAACCAAACAAAAGCATTTTTAATGAATTTTAGTGTAAGGCAATCCATCCGGGCTAGGCTAGTGGCACCCCGGGGGACCAAAGGCCAAAGTTAAGAAACCCTGGTACAGGATCCTGTGAAGTTACTGTGCATTATTGGGTCAACACATCTTCAGGATCGTTGTACCATATTGTTGTTCAATCAGGCCTTTAACTTGGCTGAGCGTGTTTTTACATCTTTTAACACAACAAAGGTGGACATTTATGCTTACTTGGAACTGCACTGATGAAAAATCGGTTTCTGGAGCTGACAGTGTGAACACAACAACTCCATCGGGTGGTATTGCGTGCTCCGTTACAGTCTGATTTCTTGCACGGGTTGACCTGGATCTGTATTTAAAAATAGGATAGCTATTAGGTTGTCCTACATACATCAAAATAATTGACAAACTTTGTAACTAAGACATTGAAAGGTTAAATTAAAACCAGATTTACGCATTAAATTGAAAATTATTTTAGAACCCAGTGTGCTCAGTGAAATTTTGCATGAGAATGATAATTTGTTGCACAACCTTTGATGGTTTGTCATTAGGTATCACAGATTTCAAAAATAGGGTACCAATTAAACATAAAAAATCACCAATCCACTCACGTGAATTCACTAGAAATCATCAAAGCATTTGTCGTACGGTCACTTTCCATCAGTTGCTTTCCATCTGGCTCCGATACCTTAATCTACACGAAAAACAACAGAGTGAACAAAAAATATTATATGATGTAGATGAGGCTTACGTAAGCAGTATAGAATAGTCCAGGTTTGATCGTATTTGGCTTGTACAGTGGGTCAATTTTGATATTTGTTTTCTTTGCATCAATTTCTATGGTTTCGTTGATGGTGACTTTGCTTTGGCCATCTGTAACACTACCCGTGATACTGATTTTGCGTTCAGATTCTCCATCCCAGCCAAGTTGCTTTTTCACTGCGTCAAGTGAAAGCTCTACTTTGCCCTCTCCATCGAAATCCTGAAAAAATTTTCACACTTGCACTCAGAAAAACAAAACGAAAGAATAAAATGACTAGATTAAACTTTGTATCATACACAATACGAATGCAATATTTTGTGCTTTGTAATTTAAACTAAAAAAAACACCAAAGAATGGTTATTTCCAAAGTTGTATAAATATAATAACGAAATTATTTGTTAAACTGATTTTTTATGGGAGTTAAAATTGAATAGTTTAAACCTTTTTTCTGAAATGATTTAAAACCAACAGCCTGAAAGAAAATAGTCATTATAATACCTTGAACAATTCATTGAAATTCCCCTGAGGGGCACTGTTTCCGAAAAATCCACGTGAATGGAAGAATACTGGCCCACCATATGAATACAGAAGTTTCATTGACAATGATGCCTTTCCTTTGACTGGTTTACCATATGTATATCTGACCCAAATAACATTTTTGTTATGTTTGCACCATCATGCAGTTACCAGGCATTAGCCGGTGTAAACATGAAGGCATAGATTTTCACTTACGTTCCTTTTAGTGTCACAGTGAGACTTGGAGATCCTTTGTAAATGTAAGTTGGCGCTTCTATCTCCACTTTAAACTTGGGCAGTTTGTAAAGTTTTACCTCCACACTCATCTCTTCCTTGTAACCCTACATAAAATATAACTTATAGTAAATCGTAATCCACCACACATATGAATCATAAACACAAAAAATAAAAAGGTATCGGCAAATCAAGTCGGACGACCCCAGTAAAAAAGCAATCAACAAAAATATATCATTGCTAAAATGCACAAAGTTTTAGCATCTAGCATTAACTTTATAGTTGGGATATACCAGTGTTTTGTAGGTGATTTTCCAGTTTCCACCAAGGGCATCTTTGTTGAGTGGGAATTCATTTCCAGCCACGCCATGATCCAAAACAACATCGGTTTCCAACAGGATCGTGTTGCCCTTAGGATCTTTTACGGAATAAGAGACATTCCCAATCAGTGGACGAAGATCAGGTTTCAAAACAATTGCCCTGAATTTGACTGAAAAAAAATAATCAGAAATTTGACTGATAAAAGTACCATAATTTTCAAAAATGTTTTTCCACATAAAAACATACATAAAATATTTAAACGCACATTAGCATTATTGTATAATTGTAACAAATACTAGAAAATGCAGTATGTTACTGTTACTGTTGTAAACGCAGCGACAATTATGGACCACTGTAAAAGTCATTGCATACATACAATCAAATTCAGAACAGTTTGGTCTTACTGGTTTGGCCGGGTTTGTAAATTGCCTTGTCAGTTTGTATGAAAATTGAAAGAGTTTTTGCAGCAAATGTGAAGTCAGAGGTCTGATTTGTGAACAAAGTATCACCAGTCACAGAATTGACACCAGTTACATTCAAAGTAAACTTGTGAGATCCTGCATATCCTCGTGGTACCTAAGCACAAGCGTATGAATACTTGCATTATGCAATTAACAAACTCATAGGTTACAGTACCTGGCCCACATTGATTGTAGCACTTGAACCTGAAAAACAGTGTAATAGTGTATGATAAATTATGCCCATGCAGAATACTTTCAATAAAATACCTGAGTTGATTACTGCCTGGTTTTGAAGATTAACCACATTGTCACCGGAAGTAAGATGTACAGTAACTTGTACTGGGTTTGCAGAATTTAAGATTGAGACAGCTGGCTGGATACTGAATCCTGGGCGTATGATTTTGGGCACATAGAGTGCATAGGAACTAAAAATTAAAAAAAAAACAGTTCCTAATCAAGTACAAAACATCATACAAACATAATATTGCCATCGGCAACAATTTATCCATTGCAATTAAAACTTATACCGAAAAACATCATTGTACTAGTCATTCGGTGAATAAAGTTACGTTTTATCTTTGCCAGAAGAACAGATTATTACGGTACTAGTCATTGTTTGTTACTTACTTGTCTCCCAATGCACTTCCAAAAACTCCACAAAGGAATAAAAACACAAACTTCTTCACACTCATTTCAGTGCCTCTTTGACACTAATGTAAATGAATAAAAGCAATTTCAAATCAGATAAAATCGATCACTGCATAAAACTTTGGAGAATCTAAATACAAGCACATTTAAACGAGAAATTCTGCAAATTTAGACGAGTTTTTGTCAACATTTTTGGCAAAATTTCTGACACAGACGTTACAAAAACCGGATAACTATCGCCTTAATCGTGTTCTGACTACAAAATATTACGGCATCGCCAACTAGTTCTCAAACCAGTAAATCTATTAATATCTTGCAGAACAAGTGCGTCATATCATGGTAATCCTGCGTGACGCAAAACCAAGCCCACATCGCAGCATTGTTGCGCAAATCAAAATTGGGAACTCCCCTGTACTATGGGCTTTAATTAAAGATAGCGCGTTTGGAAATAAACAACATAGAAAATTATTACGTTTAGTCCATAATCGTCACTGCGCCATTGCCTTCAGCTTATTTTGCATCAATGCATTTAAACCTGTCAGAACACCGTAGTTCAAATATACATTTCGCTAATGTCGATATCCTTACAAAAAATACTAATCAAGCATGTCGTTGAGCGCTACACGTTTTGGAACATAGTTTCAACTATCTTTCACCGGGAATAGAGCTAACATTATGTTTTCAGTGAGTTGCAGACAGACTAACTAAATCGACCTAGTAGGACAAGATCGTCACTGGTTACAAAGTTGCACTGATAAAACGTGACAGGTTGAAGCGGATGCCATCTTTCATTGAAATACCAGTCGCAAACTGCCTACATAAGTTTGCTGCGTCATCCGACAGCAACTGTGCTGTGCGCACAACCTCAATGCGCGACGTTGCTTATATACAGACGAAGGAGAAAAAGTTGTAAACACTAACCTTTCGAACGGCGAGGAGCTCGAATCGGTGTCGCCCAGGGCTTGATAAATTTTCTACCGGCAATCTCTCGAATTTGCACTCCAGGTTTCGGGAGGAGTTGGAAACCGAAGCATAGGGGAATACTTTAAGCAATTCTCTCCGCCTCAAGGGCCCTCGGTTTTGATAGTTCTGTCAACTTCATGTGATTTTAAATCTTGTTTGCTGGATATTATCCAACGGTTGGGATTTTCTAACATAATTTATAATCTTTAATGAGAATCGAAGTAAACGGCTAAAATACACAACAACGAAGATAGATATTGTGTGGCTAATTGCTTTACCTATACGAAGGCATGGGGGGATGAATATTTGAAACATCTACATGAAATAGTAAAATTTATTTTTTGTCACCAAAAACATCATTTCAAAAGAGAATCCTATGAATTGCAAACAATTGAAACAATCAACTTTTCTTTTACAAGTAACACTGGTTTGCTATAAGGCAACCGTCATCGCCTGGACTGGAGGATGTTTTAAAAGCAATTAGCTGATAAGTGCTAAATCATTTACACACAGGTGCTCGTATTGAAGTCTCGCGCACCACTTACGGTTTTATTGTGTGAAAGGAAGAGGGGGGTTTGTTTCGTAATAATTTCAGCCGGGGGGAGTAAGGAGAAATCCAAACAGGCGGCACAGTATAATAACAATTTGTAATCACCAAAAAAGCCTTAGGCGATTCGACTGCCTCTAACTCTGCGGCTTGCTTCTCGTCGGCACGCCGAAACATGAAAATGTGCGGCAATGTGCTGCACTATGCGGCAATATGCGGCATTATGCGGCAATATGCGGCAATGTACCGCAATGTGCGGCATTATTCGGCAATATGCGGCAATATACATAGGTTGTTTCAGTATTTTTTATGGTTGAGGCAACCTGAAGGCTGTCTACTGCATTCTGTTAATTAAAAATTCCATATGAGTACTTTTAAAAACAGGACAATAATGTCAATGTTGCTTGAATGTTTCCTACCGCCATATTTCTTTGCACAGACCAAAAAGTATCGATAACCTTACAGGAACGTTGTTTATACATTTTGAATTAATTGGGAATTTTTTTGCGCATGTAAAATATCACGTAACTTAAAACGTCATTGTTTTTTTGGAACTAGTCGATCGCGTTATCTGCTAGTTCGGGTTTTGCACGTTTCACTCTGTCTGTAAGTTTTCATTAAATTGAGTTCACATCGACCATCCCTAATCCGTATTACCCGAGGCTTGGTATTTTTTACCTAGAATCTCTAGCATTCTGGCTCCAGGTATTTGGAGGAGCAAGAAATGGATGCTTCTGGGAATACTTGAGGCGATTCTAACTACCTCGAGAGCCCTCGGATTCGGTAATTATTGCGCTTCATTTTGAAGTGTTGTTCTCGCTAAAGGTTATCAAGCTTTTCGAATGGTTTATTCCCAATAGAAATCTTAGTACTTTGCTGTACAAGTGTCGACAGATTTGTTACCACGTAGAAATCTCCCGAGTTTACACAATAGGTTTTTAGAGGAGTTGGAAGTTCATCCTTTAGGGAATACGTCAGGCGACTTGTGGCTTCACGAACAATCAATCTTGGCTCCCATACATGCTGGCCGTGGGCTTTGTGGTAAATTTTGACGCGAAATTGTTCGCAATCACTCTTGAACTCTAAACGCCGAGAGGAGCAAAACGCCATTGACAACTTCTTTAAACAAACAACAATACTGAAACCACCATGTGTTACGTTCAACTATAACTATAATGACTTTCCGATTGTTTGGGTTTCTGTATTTGGTCTTGTGGTCTCATGTTGTAATTAACGCGCATAGTTGAAGGGTTGATGCAATTGCCCCGCTTTGAAGCTTGTACGGTTTGATAGATTTCTGCGTTGCCCAATACTTTGGTCTGTTGTGAACTTACGGTGATGTAATCTGATGCTCTTTGCTAACTGAAACTGTCTACAATTCCGCCAAAACCCACAATTTGTTTTAACGTTGCCACACAATGAAGAAGTTTTTATTCGAGAAGGAAAAAAACAACACTGTTTTTCAGATTTGTCCGCGCTGAGATAGAACACGCAAAATTGAGGAAAGCAAAAAAGAAATTTGTGAAATATGGATGGCTTGCAATTGTGCACCACACGAGGCAAGGTTGGAATTTGCTGCGCAAAGCAGGGCTGCAAATCTCGTTTCGTGTCCCGGGCAATAATTTTCCTGTACCTGGACGTTCCGCGGGACACACATCTTTGGCAATGTCGAAACAATGGAAATTGCGGTTTTGAATCAAAAACAAATTGTTATCAGTTACCTTCAGTCATAATACCGTGTTATGAAATCATAATAAGTGTAACTTGTCGCACTTTTTGAGAATCAGGATATTTTTTAGCTCGCTTTAATGCAAGTGCAAAACTAATATGACGCGGGCCACAAAACGAAGCAAGGCGGGCCGCCAGTTTAACACACGTAACCCGAAGCAACAATACATATTCAAGCGCCTGCGAAACTTCGAAACTAAGTACAGTACATTACTTTTCAGACGACTGCAACCACAAATTGTACACCGCACTTAAAAATCACTATTCGGGATTTGTGTAAACACCTCCTTAGACATTAAAGCCAATCAATCGCATCACGTCTTAGCAAGTAAAGGGTTACGTAAAACTCAAACGTACCAACCCCTTGTTGATTACCCCTAGAACGGCGTAAATCCTTGCAATAATCATCGGTATATTCGCACACGTGCAAAAGCGGGGGGATAATGCGCTTTCAGGGACAGCAATGGGCAAATATTAAAACCGCAGTCGAATAGACTGGCACCATAATTGCATAACACTGCTCATAAACGAAGCACCGGAAAATTGGGTATGATTTGAAGAAGTACAAAAATTACAGTTCGGTGTGCATAGCGCCACTAGTGTCGGAATCCATCTGATCGACGTTCAACATTAGGTGGTAGTAGAGATTGATCGAAGCCTCGAAAGAGTCGCGGTGAATACGTTCATCTCGTCCGTGTATTCTGACGCAATACATGGGTATGTAAAGTAGATCCTGTTGTTTGTTACGTAAGTCCTGATGACGCACACAGCGTACAATATTTGCATCGAACGTAATAACGAGGCAAGTTTCTGCAGATTTTGTTTAACTACCCACAAATAATTGAACCTGCTTTGAATATACCAACTTTTCTAGCCACATGTAAAACTGTTTTGAGATTATAGGACACTTTTCGGGTTATAAGTGATAATTGCCGGTGCTGAAAGCAAGCCGTTACGGCGAAAATTTTCGAATTCAATGGCTGGTGTGTCCCGGATAGCGGAAAAATGATTCCAAAAGCGTTGGATTTGCAACAGATTGGCTTTTAACGACAGGAGCTGCGGGTATATTACCGGAAGTGGTTGTGAGAATTACATTACTAGGGGGTAGATAAAGAATGTGATTGATTTTTCAGCACTGGCCAACTATATATGGCTGCCACGTTGTTCTATTTCTGAAATTTTTTGGACAAAATTTTTCCTTTTACATTCAACAATTCTTTTGTGCGAACTTTGACATCACCTCCAAACCGTTGCACAATTCGTTGTGTTAAATGCCGTACAAAAAAATCCAGTGCAAAATATTTGGGTAAATGAGATGCTGCATGCAATAAGGTGAAAGATTAAGTGGGCTTGAACATACAGAACTGTTATGAGACGCCATTTGGCACATGTTTACCTGTAGAGATCTTTTCCAGACATCACCACTGGATTAAATCTGTAAATTTTATCAGAGAATTTCAGGTAGTGCAGCATATCCGTGTTGGCGACCATCGTAACTAAAACAGAAATACGGCCAACATCACACGTTTTCCTCTGCCAATATTAACAGAATATATATAAAGAGTTACCACCTAACAAAGAAAAAACAGGTGAAAAATTTTAACGAATATAAACCGGCAACTGGGGTCTGTAAATCTTCCACGTAACAGTGAACACTCAAGCAAAGTTATTTTAATTACTTGGCACAGTCGCGGCATTGGGGTAAGCCTGTATGATGGATTTGCTGATTGCCTCAAAGGCGGGGTTCGCTGTTGGCGATACAGGGTGGGCTTCATCTCCATGTATGACTTCAACATGGACGCGCTCGTCGTCGATAATTGCCTTATCTGTGGCCATCACCTGTAAGCAAATGTAACTCAGATACAAGTAAAACGTCTTGTTTCTCGGTGCGTTGTTATGGGAACCGATTGTAAGAGGCATGAACAACCAAATATACGCGCGACACGGACTATGGTAATATACCCTTTTTATGTTTTACAGATACCGATGATTTTAAATACAGCAAGCATATGTGTATATATATCAATGATAAACCTTGTCTAAGAAACGATTCAGGGTTCTATACAGGATTTGCTTAATGGCAATTTTTGTGAGTTGAAATGTTGGGTTATCACTCGTGGATACCTAACTCGACAACCGTCACAATCTTATCGGCACACCCGCAATAATTCTTGAGATTATGGTTTATAGTTTGTGTTACACTTCACAATAAAAATAAAAATTTCGCGTGGAGTTGATAACGAGTTTGTTACGTTCTTTGCAGGTAACAAAAATACGTGCTATAACCGAAAAGTTTTGGCCTGACAAAAGTCATCAGAGAATGTTCTTCTTTTAAAAACCGACGCTTTAGAAAATTAAACGAACGTTTTTATTTTTAAAGATTTGTCTTTAATGTGACTGCAGTGCATCAGAGCCCAGACATAGGAGGTCCATGAATGTCATTGCTTGCTCTGAAACCGATTGATTTCTACCGCAAAGGTTCGACCACCTCCCTGCAATCTTACGTGGTCTCAAAAAAATTTTCGTCTCGCTTTGGGCCCTGATCGGGTGTTTAGTAATTTTGTTACTTCTTATCGATGCAAGTGGAAAACGGATTTTCAATTAACCTGCAATGCGTTCAATGTACATTATATACCTCATCAATCGTTTGCGATGGGTGAATCCGATGGTTAACTATGGCCCACGCGCTCGGAGGTATGACGTTGTGCTTGATTCCGCCGTTAATCATAGTAACAGCTGTAGTGGTCCGGACCAAGCCCTGCGTGGACCCCTTGGCCAAATTATGGGCAACAATCGGCTGAAATAAAAAAAGTAACATCAATACATTACATTAAAATATAATTTTTAAAAAACGACGTATTTTTGCCTGTACGTTTTCTTTCCGTCAATGCGGTACTGAAACGCAATTTGAACTGGCGTATCGAGTGGTCAAAGTCACCCCTGAGGACTTTGTGGCTTCGAGTTTTAGTTTGGCACAAAAACGGTCAAATCGGCTTTCAAATGCCAAAGGTATAGCCGACCTCTGGTTTGGTACAAATTTGTCAGTGATTCAATTGCAAAATCACGGAGTACATGAGCGTAACACGCCCACGCCTTGTCATTTGTCACATGTGTTTGGGCGAAGAAAACGAACGATTAAATACTCACGCCGAACAGCCAGAGATTGGAGCAGACCACGTTGAGGGGAAACGTCATGTCGTAGGAGAGTGTGTGAACGAGAGACCTCGTGATATCGTCGAAAATCAATCGGTGGGGATTCGCCTCGAGTCTGTTTCGCAAGTTTATTTTAGGCATTTACGGATTTGAAAAATGTACATTGGTACGCGTGGGCGCTGCTTGGTGTGCACAAAACGTAATGTGGATTATTGTGTAGGTGGAAAACAGCAGACACTTCGAGCTTTGGAAGTCCTCACTAACATCATTATACTCTCCCTGTGACGTTGTGTTGTTGGCCCGACTTGCAGCAGCAGTTCGTGACGTGACTTAACGTGTTTTTTTTGTTTGCATGCAAATGAATGGCGCCGGTTGAACTTTGATCGGTCGTCCGACCCTGTGTTAGTTTTTCGTTCAGCGACTCCTCTACTTTGATTTTGGAATATTCCACAACCGAAGAAGTAACGACTTCCATATTGCAAATACAGTCCGAATGACCAAGGCCCAGCAAACTTATTCTATCGCGTTTGATAAAAAGGAGATTTAATGCATTTATTATACGATTCGGGTAAAATGCAGTATGTGGGATCATGTTCCATTCAAATTTGAAAGCATTAAATTTCAGAATGATACCGAAACTTTACAATGCTCTCCGTGTAATTGAAAAAAATAATATAGTTTAAACAATGACCTTGCGATAGCGTTGGATAGAATGCCGATACTGGATTCCCGTGGAGGCGCAGATGAATGACCACCCTCACTGTGCACACTTAAATTTAAAGACGCAAATCCTTTCTCCGTGACACCGATTCTGCATCAAAACATAAAGTGCATGTCAGTTATTTCAGAACAGAGTTGTAACCGCCTACTATAGGTAGAAAAGTGGCCATGTCCAGAGTTTCCTGAAATGTTGTAACCTTTGTTTTGGCCACGCGGTGATTGCGAAGCTTATCGAACTTGCCGACAGGATCGCCTTCGCTCGTCTTAAAGCGCTAATGAGATGCGATCGAAACTCAAACTCTATCGAATGTTGCAATACGTTCTCCCATGGCGTGTAGGAAACGAGACATATGATTTTAGTATCGTTTGGCACTGCTATATTGTCTGTAGTTTGTGGTTACATTGCCGACCACGTGCGCTTACTTTTGGGATTTAAAAATCCGCATCGGGATTAAAACCCAACAGGTTGCCTTTAATCGATGTAGCCCAATAGACTTTGTTGAAGCAAATAAACAGCAACTACAGAGGGTTTACCCGGCCATGTCCTTGTTAAAACCCGGCAACAAGCCGGTAGTGATAGGGAGACCTTCGTCGAGAATGAATTCAAGTTTGTTGACTCCTCGTTTCCGCAACGCATCGGCGATTTTGGCGGCACCGTCGGCCCCGCGAACCTAATCAACAATACTTGAACAAAAACTGTCGAACCATTGTTTAAAGTAACATTCTGTTACCACTTTATACGGCTGGAAACCATACAAAGCAATAGTCGCGTTTGAACTTCACACCACAACGTTGCAGTGCAGTCACTCAACTATTGTGTCACGAACATCAGTAATTTTATGTTACCGGTGTTCTTTTCAATGTCATATAAGTATATGTGAAGTTAATATCAATGTATTTGATGAAATTGGCTACAAAAGGAAGTGGTTGGCGGCTTCGCAATCTCGCTTCTTTAACACGTGGTTTACTGTTCAGTCAACAACGTATTAAGCACAGTTCCACACTTGTTGAACAAAACCAAACGCGACGTATACCTCCTCATCGTGACCGTAAGCCATGTAGAAGGTTCTTTGCGGTTTTACGCCCCTGGTAAGGAGATACTCCAGTGCTTCAAGTTGCGCCTGAAGAGAACGGGTGGATTGTTACATGCATGTTGACTCACACAGCAATGCAAATACGAGCGGCAATACGGCGACGAGCGCCCGAAATGCTTGTTGACAACCAGCTTGCGTAGTTTCCACAGTCTAGACGGTAATGTCGTTTTTTATCCACTGCTTTTGCAATTTAAGTTAAATTACTGTTCGTCTATGATATCATAATGGACAAATTCATCCGCCATTTGCCGGTTAAGTTATAGCCTCGTGGGTAGCCGTTAATTCGGTTGAGTGTTCTGATTTGCAACTTTATGGGTTTATAAGTTATACCAATGCATTGTTCAATTTAGGACAATTTCCTATTAACCCTGTGTGTTAGATTGCGCTTTTTATTGTGCTTCCGCGCTTACAACAGACGTCACAGTAGCATTACGACGTGCAGAAAACGCTCCCCTGAAGAGCTGTTAAAGGAGATTACGCCATTCGGCAAAGTGCGGCGTAAACACCAAGTTTCGGTTCCTATATGACCATACTACAGCATAGCAGCAACCGTGAAAAAAAACTTACATCCACACAAATTAGCAAACCCCACTCTTCATTGTAAGCTACGCTACGAATGCAAAACGCGTTTAGAACGTACATGCTTCATTCATCTGAACAAAGAATTACGACAGTAGAGGGCTCCGTATAAGGTTAATAGCAGTCACCTACAGCAGCATTTAAGTTTCGTGTACGATACAAATGTCTGTTTCCATAATAATGCAATGAAACTTTTGAGCAATGAAACTTAAACACAACTATGTAATGCTGTTATTGCTGCCAGGTATAGTAGGAAGTCTCGCCGGATGATAGACGAAACGTCGGTTTCAACAAACACTTTCGAAACTTAGTGCCAGAAGAGCAATTCCTATTCACAACTATGTAAATTTAGAAATAATCAGAAACAACGACTCGTTGAAAGAAGACACTTATGCGTATTTTCAAACATATATGTATCTTACCATAACTGGACCCTTATTATCCACAGCCCCACGTCCGTACATCACCGCTCCTCCTTCATCTTCCTCGCCTCCGAATCCCTCCCACTTCCATTCCTCCTGGATAACGGGAACAACATCCAGATGACCAGTGAGTGCGTAGGGTGTAAGGCTTGCATTCGACCCTTTCACCTCGATTAGAAGACTGTATTCGTTGATAACGTCGGGCCGAACTAGCGGAGATCGGAATATACCCGGGTAGTCTGAAAATAATGTGATATTCAGTATTCTGCACATAAATTTCTGACGTTGGTATGCGGCAATATAATTTTGCCCGACACTGCTGTGACTACAGCGAACTACAACGAAGTCTAAAACAGAAAAAATGGCAACAACTAAATTTTCGATCGCTTAAAGTCGCTTCTTAACCAGGGAATCGCAAAGGTCCTTTGGTGGTTAAATTTAACCTTTTAATGAAATAAAACGTGCTAATAGCTTAGTGACAAAGTTAAGATTTAAACAACGAACCTTTTTAACAGTCTGAAACCGCACCAATTGGTCCCTGAAATGTTATACTTACTGTGGCGAATAAATTCCACCATTTTCTTCAGGGCGTTACGGTCGTAATGATGGGGCTTAAAAGACACAGTGGGTATTTTAAGAGCTTTTTTCAGCCTTGGCCAGGCTTCGGTACTTTCGATATAGCCTTCATGTTCATCCTTTTGACACGGTGGTGGAGGACCTGCCCTTGTCAATGTGAGGTAAGTGGTTCTTATTAAGCATAAACCTATCAGGCCTAGAAAGACCAACGACACTGCCCCGACAAGTTTTACGGGCTTGTTCATTACGCCGCGTTCACAAAACTACCTGACGTACAAACAAATGGAGAGGAATTGAGAGTAAATCATTGTTGGAAATACAACTCAGAAGATTTTGAAGTAAAAACGACACTTAATTTGGAGTAACTGTATGCTAATCTACCACCCAAAGACATCTCTAAGTATGCTTGCAAACTAAGCATCGACCTTTGCCCTTCTTATTTGGACTGAAATGATCAGATATACGCTTACACCAACATCAAACCAAACTAAACTGACCTAGCATTTAAAGACAATGAACGCACGTTTGAAACAAACGCGTAACTTTCTGCTTTGTCAGTAGGACAAATAGGGAAATTCTGTCATGGTTAAAACCACAACAACGTATGACAAATAGGACTATTGGCCCATGCAGGCTTAGTATATAGCTTGTTTACAGCGCAACCAAATTTTCCAAGCGATACCAGCCCACTTTTTAGATTTCTATCAATCAAAAACTAATGACGACTATCATGTAATTCGAAACTCTTAACTCTGCCTTGTTTCGTACACAATGGTTCTTTGTTACTACAATGAGGCGTGCAGTATCCTGTTTGTCCGTATTGTGTCAGTAAACTCTGCACTTTAATTTACTGAGAAGTGAAAAGATTTGTAGATTACCAACCTGTGAGAGCACCTGACGCAAGAAGCAAAGTGTTTCTAGTGTCTATCGAACCAACTTTCTATGTTCTAAGCACGAAAAACCACGTGTAAAGTAGACCTGCTAGTTCAATCGAGTGTTGTCTGTGTAAGCTGTCTAGTTCTGGACACATCTGTTCGGCATGTTTGAGACACGTTGACGTTAAACAGACTTCTGTAAACGCTGGGAAAACACGAGCGTTCAAGGTCTAACTTCAACATTGGTAGTGCTTATTCACTGCATCACTGTCGACACTTCTTTTACTGCAACAAAAGTCAAACAACCTTCGAAGCGGAAAGCTGAAGTGCAAAGTCTAAACATTACCTGAGTCTGTCCAGTAAAGGGAAGCGTCGACCGGGTTGGTGTGGTCACACTTCACTGCGCCGGTGCATTGCGTTGCTGTCTCACGCTTCATTGTCTCTGACCCACAACCTGACGGGCAATTGTTTTTGATCAGTTCTTCTCAACTTTCCTCGGATATGTTCACTTTTCATTTAGTGGAAAGTTGCATTTTTGTACAACGTTTATTCAAACCAGGTCATAATTTAGAAACAATTTACTACACCAGTGCAGTCCCACTTTTGCAAATAACCCCATGTTCACAACTGCACTGCCCAAGTAGTAGTTGTCTGTCTATATTGCATTTTCACTTGACAATTTGCGACGAGTGACGAAAAACCTGTATAATGGTGTCACTTGTTTTCTTCTGTTTCCTACTAAACGCTAAACTTCACACTAATCATCCTATCAAGTAAACACGCTTAAGTTTTCGTTTATAAAACATATAAGTTGATATATATTGATCTTCGGCCAAAATACATCTGGAATGTTGGAACTCTTCTGTAAACAACAATATTGCTTTTGCAGTTGTACTCAAAGTTCCCAACCGGTGGTTGACAAACACAATATCGCTCCAGGCGTTAAAATCTGTTGAGGTCTCTGTTCTCGTCCACTGTGCAAGTTGTTACCTTGCTTTACTTACATAACTGAGCTGCTGTTCCTGCAACATTTTGCATCCACGCGGCAAGCACAGTTATTTGCCTTACAATCGCCTCGTATGTTTGCTTTTGGGTCGTTCCGGGAAAGACTAAGCAAATTTACCTCGCTGTCACCACTGTGGAATGTAGAAATGAGTGGCAGGCCAATGTTTAAATGTAACGTAAGAACATATTGAAAAACATTTGAAGGATCATATATGCTTTAAACAGAGACAGCATTTTTTACGTATTGGTTTCATGTGCTGGTCAAGCACGTTGCCACACAGTTTGATTGCTAACTCATGGCTCAACATCGTCATCTAGCGTAGATTGTTTTACCAATTAACTTCATCACACACGAATATACACGGAAAGGGTTTGTGTGGCCCAAGAAGAATATTACACTACCTATAGTCTAGCAATCACACCAAATTTAAGACTGCGTTGCAAATGACCCTGTATTTAGAATTGAAAGGTAAACATGTTTTTTAACTAAGAAGTCTAATTTTTTTGCCCTAATTGTTAGCAAGCACGTTAAAGTAATTCACTCTATTTATGTAATTGGTTTTCGATGCGTAGGGTAACGAGTAACGGCGTTGTAAAACTGTCAACGAAATGATTCATTTTGCCCATTTACGAACCAAAAACACAATCGGAAATGACATTACATTAGCAGCGATAGACAGAGCACAACAACCCATTTGTAACATGGCCAAGGAAAAAATGCAAGTGCCTGTTCCGTTAGTGTTGACGTTGGAAATCTTGTTGTTGTTGGGCAGTTTGAAACTAAATACAGCCTCAAGTAAGTATCAAGTGATATTCTGTGTGCAGTTGCATAACAGTATAGGAGCATGACTATAGTTGGGATAATAGAGTAACTTTTTGATTACAATACGTGAGTTGTCGGTTTCCAGCTCCTCTCCTTATGCGATTATAGTGTTGTTTGAAAGCTGTAGTTTCACAGTAAAATGGATGGCTTGTTTTCTGATTAGGTTGTAACAGTTGTGGTTCTGAAACCAATTACAGTTGTTGTGTCGCTTTTTTTTCAATAAAGTTTGCATGTCATTTGACATTTCTTAAAGTTAGGCCTAAATATAAACTCAGTTTTTCGAAACGGTAGGGTCGTCATACAAATATGCGATCACGAGTTGTAATTAACATTTGTACATGGCAAAATTACAAATTTACAAAATGCATATTAACTGTATGTTAGAAGACATTGATTGTGATGAAGATTTTACCACCTTCACACCGGCCGGCATACAGTCTTTGTCGTGTCCTTCTGACTGTCCGATGGAACCTCACAGGCCGTGCATAGGTGGGCCGTACGTATCGGGGAAAATTTGCACCGAAGCAATTCACAACAATGTTATCAATAGTAAGCACTGATTCTTGTATGCAGTTGAGTATTTTCTTGCAATGTATGCGTATTTTCGAGTTGATTATACTTGCTCTAACTTTGGTCAAATTGTTAATCTTTGGGGCAATTTTTTTCATAGAATAAGTATATAGGGTAGTGCAAGAATAGTTGTGCAAACCCACTCAATAATTTAGCGCAACCCTAAACAACATCTGGTGAACAACGAACAGTACCACAGATTACCTTCTTTCTATTTTTGACAATAAAAAACTGTTTGTAGGTTCTGGAGGCGCGTTTATCATCTTCACAACTTATGATTACAGCTTTCAGAGAACGGTTTATCGTAGAAGTAGGAACACGTTTACTTCTACAACTTTGAAAATTTCGTTTTCGTTTACCAGTAAGTTTAATCAAATTTTGCGTTGCTATAAATTCACATACAGAATGAACAAACTTACAGTTAGTTCAGTAAGCCTATTAGTAGATGTTACTGAAATTATTTGAAATTAAACTTGCTTTTACAGCATACTTTCGTAATAACAAATTGCATAATTGCATTTAACAGCAAATACTTTATTTAACAGGACTTTTAAAGCAAAGATTCCAAGACCGCATAGAGTTGTCAGTGAAACATCTCACTTATAAATTTCATAATGTTTCTGAGAATAAAGAGGCTGGGCCATCATAATGTTGAAAACATTGACATGTTTTATTTATTTAAAATGGGTCAGTCTCTTTATTCTCAGAGTAATGATCAAAACCGTATATAGTGTCCATAACTGTGTAAGCTGCAGACAGATGGCCACTGTTTGTTCCTAAGAGGTCTCATTTGCTTATCATAGTGTCGATAATGTTTAATACTTTATTTAGTATCGTGTTCTACGAGTGGAGGAACTGGTCGTTCCATTACGGAAGTGGAGTGCCCAGCGGGTTGCCAAGGCACCGTCGTTGAATGCGGACCAAAAATGTACGTCCTGTCTACACCAGTTTGCGCTGCAGCCAGTTCTGAAATGAAACTTCTTCCAGGTATTTCAAGTCTTATGCCTTTCAACAGTGTTTCCCAACCGGTGGTACGCGTACCTCTAGTGGTAGGCCTACACGACGGCATTCCAGGTGGTACGCGAGCACATTTCCGCAAATTGCGGATATAGTTCGAATTTCGTGGGTGATCTCAAATATTTGTTACCTCATCCCTTAGGCTACTTTGTAACACTCAACCAGGTGGTACGCGTCGAAATTGTTTTACCTCCAAGTGGTACGCAACCACCAAAAGGTTGGGAATCACTGCCTTACAATAATCAGGTTTTAGGAAATAATTTTACCACTGAAAAAGGGATTTAACATGTAGTAACATTTTTGACGTAGGATTTATTTAGATTAAATTGCATTTTTTGGCACATTACATCGTTTTGCCGTTTAACCTTTACCGTTCGTGTGATTACCAAATAGCTGGTCACATAACACGGGCTATAAACATTTTTGCATAAATTTGGCTCTTATACATGAAAAATCTGTCTTGTTTTATATCCAACAACATTTAATCAAGCTTGTTTGCAAACAGGTTTTTAGACATCGCCTCTAAAAAATGTCACACAAATGTTTGGCACAACGAAAATCACACGCATCCCTGTTTTAAATTGTGCATTTCTTTCCTCTGATAAAGTCGCGGTAATGCAGTTAGAGGCCAATTTTTCCTGGTCTGCGATTAAGCCAACGCCAAAATTTACAATAAGTACGTTTTTTGACAAACACAGTTGTGTATTCCTAATATAATGTTTTGTTTTTTAGCGTCGTTGACCATTTACAAGTATTCACGTTACAAAACTGCACCTTTCTATCCGACAAACAGTTGCATTGGGAAGCCATGGTACACTTTTACAGGTGGGTTCACATTATATAGCGCTCTAAACGACTTTGAGTCGTGTAAAACCTAACGCATATACATGGCGCTCAAGTATCTTTCACAGTTTACACAATCTTGCAAATGTATTGCAGTCAGTCCTCGTTAATTCAAATCAAATCATTTTAGATCAAGCGAATCATTTCACAATAAACATGCAAAATATAATGCCAAGGGCATCAATAAAACCGGAAGGTTTTTAAACCGCCCATGTGCTCAGTGAGTGGCAATGGAAGGTGATGTTATAGGTTGGAAGGTGGTGTTATAGGTTGGAAGGTGGTGTTATAGGTTGCAACAGATTGTATATTTAAAGGTGGTTCGCCACGCGTCGTTAATCCAGACTACTATAGGCCAAATTTCTGCAACTTACTTCAGGGTGTCCTCTTTCGTCGTATGCCTTCCCGCGCGACAATCAAGGCACGGACTACGTGAGGTATCAAGAAACCGTGGACAATTTTAACGCAACCACCATGTGCGCTTGGATCAACAAAACAAAGCCGTTTTCGAACGCCACAATTTTCAGCTACTTTACACCAAGCGGTGACTTGGGAATGGAGATCATTGTCAAACACTCGCTGGACTCACAAACGTTGGAAATCAAAGTTAATGGCTCAACTACGGAAATACAAGATTTTCAATTGCAAGATGGAGTGGAGGTATAATATTCAGTTTTAAATATAGCACGTACGCTATCATAGACGAATCTTCTTTCGTGCACGTCCCTGGCCATTTTTTCCACACCAGGATTCGAATCTTGGTTATCCAGAACGCAACAATCCCGATTTTCTGCTTGGTATTCCAGTTGAGCGCCTTTTCCGAATAGTTTATTACTTTGTTAATAACAAGAGCGGTCTAAAAAAAGATCGCCGTCGAATTAAAACATGAAATAAGGACAACTGAAAAAAATATGTGGTTAAATTTCTACGGGGTTCATTTCTTTAAAAAAGCTCGGTTATATTTTTAAGACTTTTTCCAAATCATGGACAAATCTTAGAATTAAGAGACAGTTATCGAGGTCTAAGCACGGTAGGGTTCCATTAGTAACCTTCAGGGGTACCGCGAAATACCTACTTTGGTCATTTTTCACCATATACGATTTACCGGTACTTATGGTACAAATTTATGGTGTGGTATGAAAGCCCGAATGATTGCAGCAATCGTGGTGGTGGTTACGCCTGAATGCCACGGAATCTTTATTTTTTCGTAAGCCAAAAAACCTCGGAACAAACCAATACAGTTTACCCTGCAAACTTCATTTGTAAATACAGCATTGGAAATGTTTTTCGCCATATAGAATACTAAAAAAACTGAGCAATGCAAGCGGTGCTGTACCTAAACTATGCTTATCCTGGACTACAGTACATGGAACAAAACGTGCAACCACAAATTCGCAATATTGTACAAAAACAGTATTTTCCTGTAGACTCACCTCTGCGTGGTGTTCGATGCACCGACCAACGCTAGCAGCTACTACATTGACGGCGAATTCAAAGCAAGCAGACCTCACTTCGGCAATGCTGTTCCCGGGGGTGGAACCCTGTTACTTGGCCAAGGGCCAGGTTTGCTTAATACTAATCAACCAGACCCGGAATGGGCTTTCAAGTAGGTGAAAAGGCAACAGATAGAAATAATCATTAGGTTTACAGGCTTGGCAGTCCAGACATTGCAGCCTATAGGCTCGATACGATGCCAGTCATGCCATTGCATGAAACATTACTGGGTAGAAATAAGGTAGAAATATGCCTGGCAGCAAAAATAGCACCAAATTCTTATATATTTATTGCGTTTTCAACGCCAAATCTAACGTTGCAAAAACAGGCATATGGCAAATCATGAACGTTTAATGTGTTACGTAAACAAAAATGTTGCAAAAAACGTTTTCTGGGAGGCTGCCCTCTGATTTTGCGTCATTTTCAGGGGAACTATCCGAAACTTTGTGATGTGGCCGCGAGTTCTTGGACCAACACAAATACGGATGGTGTTTCGCGACTGTTATTGCGAGCATGACTACATGGTTATCCCGGTTTCCGATCTGGTTCAATTGCACGGAGCGGTCGTGAATGAAACAAGAAGTTGCACCAAAGGAGTTTAACCACTCACTGATCTATGTATTTTTGGACAATAGGTTGTCGTAAAATTACAATAAAGTTTAACATTGGGGAATAGAAGAAGTCAACCAAAATGTATGCAACGAATGTTTAGTTATTCATTTCACCACGTGTAAAGTTGTTTTTTAAAAATAAAACGTTTTCGTATGCATCACAAATCATAAAAAAATAAAAATGCTCCATTACATGCAGGAGCTTCAGACTTTGAAACAGTAAAACAGTCCAAATTCTTGCTTGAAAAATTTATTTTTTTCTCATTTATTTATGTTTTTTCGAAACCAACAATGAAAATTACAAACCCATATTATCTCTCAAAGACAAATATTAATTTTTTTTTATTAAAATAAGAAATTCATTACTACTAACATAAAAGGTTCTGTATCAATGTTTTAAATTAGTCTGCAATTTGTTTTTTGCTGCCTTTCTCTATTAGCGCTCTGCACTGAATCACTCTGTCAAACTGTGTGCGCAATTGAAGGTTCGACGCATGGGATATAGAGCAACGCAGGGTCGATTTTTGTAAAATTGTCCAAGAAATGATTCATTTTGCCCACATGCGTAATCAAAAACGCAAGGGGAAAAGATCATGACATTATTATCGACGGCCAGTGTACATGTGTTCATTGTTACTCTGCTGATTATTTTGGCAATTTTGATCGTTCTGCAACATTGCAGCCGTAAATAAGTGACTGGTGACGTTTCAAACTATAAATACTGTAAAAAAAGAGTTACCATGTAAGTGATGAGCAATTTGTACTCTCATTGTATGCTTTCTGCCGTGACAATCCGCACAAGAATTACGTACCCTATAGAGCAGTATTTTTCAACCTTTTTGAGCCACGGAACACTATTTTTATCAAAAAAATCTTGCGGAACACCAAATTGTTGGAAGTACTGCGGCATTGTACTTATCCAGCAACAGGCTCGGTGACTTTCCGTATACGATGCCACCAACTCCAAGCCACGTAGCAACAAGAAAACCTGCAATCTCACCAGCTATCGCGCCCTACGAAGTGAATAGTTTTGTTTACACATATAAATAGATACAATAAGTTGTATGTTACAAGAAATTTAAAAGCTTTGTAACAGAGGCATTGTATAGTCTGACTTTCTCCCGACAAGTCGGTGTGGGATGTAAGAAATGAAGCTCCCGGTGAGGTTTGAACTCACGACCCTGGGCTTTGCCGGGTGTATGGTGCTCATAATACTTTGTTTTTTATAACAAGGCAACGAGTCTATCATTGAGGTGATTAGTAACACATACAGAAATTTAATGTCGCCGATGGCAATATAATGTTTAACCGTTGGCCGGGTTTACTCATATTAAGATATTAAGAGCTCAGTCTTTGAAAACAAACAGTTTTGCCTTTGTGTTGCACCAGGGTAAGAACATGGCAAGAGTGTACACTCCAATCGATGCTCCTATGAAGCCTCCTTTTATTGAAACTATCAGGTTCATCACGGTCCCATCCAGCAGTAGTAAAATATACACAACGCCGGTGACCAAGAGACCGAGAACAAACGCTGCAAAAATACCGCAACTTTTATCTTTGCAATACATTTTGCGAAAGGGTGACAGTGCTGCAAACCTGCAAGTTTACTGAACGTATTTTGGAAAGAAGTGCTGAGATTCGGATGGAAGGCGAGCAAAAAGTCCTCAAGCAACTGCGCACTCATTGAATTGAGGCCAGATGAAACTGTGCTAAAGGAAAAACTAGTTGCTGACTCTCTTGTATGTCAACAAGGGTATATCACAGTATACAGAATCATGCATCATTGACGATAATATTTTGTACATTTCAACACGTTTGAATACAATATCAATCCTACCTCAAGGAGCCACTGAATGCAGCAGCAACGAAAAGGCCAGCCATGCCTGGCAGGTTGCGAAACACTTTCAACACGAGATATGGATACATCTGATCGTTCTTGATTACTTCTCCAGATACCAAGGGATCGCAACCTTCGAAGTAGGCGTACGCCACAGCACCACTCGTATAAGCAATGCCGCCAAGAACGGTTTTTATGATTAACGAGGTAAAGGCGGCCCTTGGTAAACATCGTTCGTAAGTGTATTTAATTTGCAAGGAAACACGTTACCCCAAGGATAGGCCTTACTTTTGAGCATCGGGGACAGTCTTGCACGACAAGTATCTTTGCATCACGGTTTGCTTGGAACAGATGGAGAGGGTTTCAAACACACTTGATCCTATGAAAACCGTCCAAAACGTACTGCGTATCGTCGGGTTCGGATTAAATCTATAAAAAGTACATCGAAAGTTGGTATTCTTGGAATCTCCTGTTTGATTTATGGCCAACAAAGTAATTAGTAACATATTTTCTTAAAAATTTGTGGAAATATATATATTTCGCCTGTACTTGCAGGCGTCATCAGTATCACTTATTCAAATACAATCTACTTGATGCCCACAAGTTCAGGCGAAATATATGTAATAAAAGTACACCAGATTGGCACCTAATCGTGATGTAAATCAAGGAAAAAATGGTGTGAGGATGACCAGGAATTTTTTATTTGAAGTTCAGTGTCACAAAATAGATACTGTATATGATATGCGGTTAAATAAATAATTAAGATCCATATATTTCTATATGCAATAAACCCAGTCTATAATGAATATGAGAACTTCTGTCAGCAGTTCGTCAGGATATTTATTCCTGCTTCGGACTAAGAAGAAATTGAACCTACTCGAAGAAGTTCAGTCTTCCACCTCTGTCCAGCGAAGACCAAACGTTTCCAAATCCTCCGATTTCAATTGTTGCCATTACGAAAGCTGCGGCCGACCCAAGAAACATAAACACAAACTGAATCACGTCTGTCCATACCACGGCTTTTATTCCTCCCTGAAATGCGAAAACTTAGATCAGTGTTTCCCAACCGGTGGTACGCGACGGCAATCTGGGTGGTACGCGAGCACCTTTCCGTATTTTGCGGAAATAGTTCGAATTGAAAAAAACGTAAGTGATCCCAAAATGTTCGTTACACCATCCCCTAGGTTACTTTGTAACACTCAACTAGGTGGTACGCGTCGAAATTGTTTGCCTCCAAATGGTACGCAACCACAAAAAGGTTGGGAATCACTGACTTAGATGATTGTACTGTGAATGTAACGTATACAGGGTGGTATGGAGGAAACACAGCGACCATCGTTTAGGTAACAGTAAATTTAACCCTAATGCGTGAAAGAACAATGTTATTGCAAAGCTGCAGACAGGGTGTGTACACGCACTGTTTTGACCTGTAAGGTCTCGTCAGTGCAGCTGTTGTGTGGCACTGTGCTAGCTTTCACACTAGCAGGCACACTAGTCTCCACTTTGTGGTACCTTTCGGTCAACGTCGATCTGCAGGGTACCCTATACTAGGGTATACACACAACAGCTGCACTGATGAGACCTTACAGGTCGAAACAGTGCGTGTACACACCCTGTCTGCAGCTTTGCAATATTATGGCTTTTTTTGAACAGTGTTATGTTGTGGAAATACAATAAAACATTTTGAAACTCTGTAAAAAACTTAAAATCATGTGTTGTTGTTACATTACTTGTACTGCAATTATCAGTAGATTGACTTACCACTGTGGTGTAAGCTGTGCAGACGGCACTCGTTAAGATAATGCTCCAGTAAAGATTGATTGGTGTCATTGCGTTGAACGCTAGCACGGGCACAAGAATAGCGAAGCACATATAGAGGAACTGAAAAAATAAACCATATTTTAAGGTGGTCTTATGGAACTTTAACATCCCACAACCTACCGATGACATTAGTTCTATGGCAGACATCATCTTCCTGAATGGCGAATTGAATCGCATTTCCAAGTACTGCAAACAATGCAACTGTGCATATGGCCAAACCCCTCATGTTCAACACATGTTTTTGATATCATACCTCGAAAACAGTCTTTACTTGTAGTCGATGAAAGAGCGGAATGTAATACATCATTGCTGCAAGGGTGCCGGGAACGTACCCGAAAATGTACCATACTGTGACAGTTCCATACAAGTATGTCTCAGTAGGGCCGCCGATTATAGTCACCGCTGACAGGTAAGAAACTGCCAACGAGACACCGACCGCAACCTGAATGGGAAAATGGCATGGTTCGATACAAGTGATTGTAGTTGATAGAAGTTTTCTTACCGGCGACATTTGCTTTCCTCCGAAGAAATAATTCACTGTGTTCCTTTTTCGATCTTTTACTGCGAAGAATATTCCCTGGAAGGCACACACGAGAAGAGATGCTAAGAAACGCAAGTGCTCGTAAATGTGAAAAATGTGATTTTGAATTGCGCAAATGCTGTTTGAAGATAAGCTAATGGTTGAGAAATGTTTGCGGCAAACGTAGAAACCACAACGTATTGTTAATTTGGTCAAACACCCTGTATTTGGGAGTTGTGCATCATTTGTGGTACTCCCCAGGTAAATGCCTTTAAATCCATAGAAATGGTATCATGACGTCAGATTACCCTGTGTATCAGCAAAAAACAAGAAATGCTTGCTCTTGGCGCATGGAGTGAAATATATTGGTCTTGTACAGGGGTTACAAACGGTGGATTTGGTATTTATAAATTCACAATTAAATACAGTTTCAACTCATCTGGTTTAAATAAAATGACTGCAGGCACTAAAGGATTAAATGTAAATTGTGACTTGATTCCTTTTCAGATTGCTCCACGGGCGAAGGATAATAAAATTTTCTTAAACTGTGTGCATTTGTTAAGCCTTCACTGGCTTTGGGGCATTGATAAAAATACTTAAAAATTGGCAAAGGCGCAAGCACAGAGAGCGATAATTTCGTTCGAAATCTCGCCAAGTTAAGACCAGCTAGGAATTCAAACCATGTTTATCAGTCAAAGACAATGAAACCATGTTTATAACCGAAGCAAATATGCGACTCACCGCCAAAGACAATGAAATCCACGATACCGAAATGCTGCTGCCCGACGTTTCCCATCATAATCCAACACACAAACACTTGACAACACTTCTAGATACTATATGCGTCTACAATGAAATTGCTGGGTGCATTAGCATGGCCGCCAAATACCTTACTTCTACGTAAGTCCCGAGGCTAAATTTAATCTGCAATATATTTGTAACATGAGCAGCATTTGTAATTCCTAGGAAACCAACCCAAGTTGTCAGTGTAAGATCTATGCTGATTGTAAACATTTTTATATGAGCGGTATGTGATTGTTTGCCGAAACACTTACTAGATGTCGACCCTTTCCTTTCTTTTTATCACGCTATTTTAATTCTAATTTAAAACGACGTTGTCCATTTGATCTCGTAATCGTCTTCTAGTTGTAATGACAACCAAATGACAGTAGTTATGCTCTGCTGGTTTCTTTACCTTAAAATTCTTTGCCTCGAACTGTGGTCGCAAAAATAAATACAAACCTAATTGCTGCAAATCAACATACATAGAATGCGCAATGCGATGGCTGCTAATAAACATCGGTCACACAGTAAGGCCCGCTTTTTTGTTAACCTGACGAGGACAACCACCAACAGACGGGGCTGGAGTGAATATAAACGAAACACGACAGTTAAAAAGTCTAGGAAATTGGTGATAATACTATAGCGACGATACTACATTTAGTGGTGTTGCTGCAGTTCCGCAATGCCTGAACACGAGCCGCCACTGAATAATATTAACATTTCCTTCGCAGCGTGCAACACTGGAAATGTGCTCATTAAGAAATTTCCTGAACATTTGGCTGACTCTACGTTTACTCATATGGAAAATGCGCGGTGCAAGAGTCTGAGCGTCCGTTCACGAAGAAAATTTTTTGATGACGTTGCAATTCTAATTGTCGGTCGTAGAGTTCGTCTGCGAACCTTATTTGAAAATTTATTGAGCTTGAATTTAAAAGCAACTGCTTCTTTGGGATGAAAATTCAACAATCCCTTTGACAATCATCCGTTATTGAATTATTTTTGCAAAATACAACGCCAATTGTGCAAAACGCAACGGGTAACTCGGGGCCTGCTCGGCTGGACGCACCACCATGGTCTTTTTGTACACATATATAGCGGTAATTCTGAAATCCTTGTCCCGAAAGACTACCTCGATTCAGACAGGGAAGAAAAGCTGAAAAAGGTTAATTAAACAAAATTTGCTCTCCAACACCTTGCAGCGTGAAATGCTTTTATTTGTTTTAACAAGGTGCGAAAAGTTTTTAATTTTGCCGATCAACCCACGTACAAACCTAACATTCATGTGCGGGAATACCTGGGTTTAAAACAGGAAAAAATATCAAATGTAACATTTTCGTGAATATTCACTGCAAACAAATTAAATAGCAAAGAAACAATTGTCTGGCATTTAATCGAAGTCGGCACGAACACTAAACGAAAGGTATGACAAGTAAAAATTTAAAATCCCATAGCCAATACTTAAATTTTATTGAACAAAACGCTGGTTCACAGGTAAAGAACGACCCAGCAAAGACGACGAGCAATTAAACGTACATACATTCATTATAGAGGCGGGTCTTACACAAACAGGGGAGAGTTTTTGGGTCCCATAAGTAATAAACAACATAAAAAATTTTTGGGCATTTTTTTTCGTTATTTAATAGACATAAGAGAAGCGCTCTCCTTGGCAATTTGAATATCTCTAGTTTTTAGCTTCAAAACAACTATGGAATCGTCTTCAATTGTCTGAGATTCTTCTTGACAAACTCGTTCCGGCATCTGACTCTTTGCCACATACGGGACACCAAAGCGAAAGAAATCTCGAACACTTTTAGGCAGTCTTTGATTGTCAATAATCGGACAAAACAAACGCGGATCGCACTCCTCCGGTCGGTCGGCCCCTTCAAAAGTTTTTTTCAATGCTTAATCTATTTTTCATTTCAACAAAAACATGCCGTAATCTGCAATATGAATTACGGCATAGCGGTAGCGCCTGCAGTATAAAACGTAACTATGTGTATCTTTAACCTACTTGTTGCAAACGACACCAGCAATCCGATTACAACAGTAACACAGAGTCCAACACCAGAGAGATACCAAAACGAGACTGCACGAAGTGGATTGTGTTCATCATTGGATTGGGAACTAATGCATAGCGAGATCAAAGATTTGTTACTTTTTAAATCTAAACCTCATTTAAATTCACACGGGTAACCTGTGCGTGGTTGTCGTTTCCACGAAGCTAATTTCCACAGACGAAACATTTGCCACTGCGCACACGGTTGTGGTTGCATTGCAGCACTGCGTTGACACAGGCAGTTGGCGTTGACTTTCAGGTGACCTTCCAGACACGATGCCGTCGACTCCTAACCAAGTTGCCACCACAAATCCGGCTATTTGACCAGCAACTGCTCCCTGAGTATTAAACATATAGATTTCTGAATGCGGTTATAATTGTGTATGCGTCATGATCAAATACAGTTTTACATTAAACAAGTACATTTACAGTTTTAAATAACTATTCATGATGCAATAAACCTTTAGAACAGTTCTTCGAAATTACAAGCAAGAATGGTCATTTAAGTACCTTAGTGTTGCACCAGGGCAAAAACATGCCCAATGTGTAAACCCCAAGCACAGCACCGATGAAACCACTTTTTACTGACATGAGCATGGATATGACAGTTCCCTCCAGAAATAGGAAGAGATATGTGATTGCCGTAATAACCACTCCAAGACCAAACGCTATAAGGCACCAATACAAGGTTTATACATTATGTTTTAGGCTGTTATACTATGATACAGTATAGTTTATGCCGATTCTCAATTCGGAATTTTTTTATCAAACTTTGAAACAGCATTTGGCAAATAGTTTTGTTTTGGCAAATTTATCTTATTTTGTATACCAGCCAATTTGCTGAAGACGTTTTTAAACGAAGAACTCAGGTTGGGTCGAAAAGGAATTAGAAAGTCTTCCAACAATTGGGCACTCATTGAATTAAGACCAGACGATACGGTGCTAAAACAGAAGAAGAAATGCATTTTAAATGACGCAAAACCACACCAATATGAAATAGAAATAATTCATTACAATGAAAAAACAATAAACAACACCGGATCGGTGAACCAAGCCACCCTGGTAGGCTGTCGATCGATACCGTATCTGTAGTAGCTGAGTAAAACTTTTAAATCAATCTTTCAGACAGCTCTTTTAACGATGTTTTTATTTTTGTCAGAAAAATATATTTCGCCCTGAAAAGGGCATCATCAGTTTCTGCAAAGTGTACAAAACAGCGTAAAATAACGAAGTAGAAGTCTGCCACATAAAGGAAAGTACCTTGATAAAAAATTAAAAAAAATAAAAAAAATTAAAATTAAAAATTAGATAATGCAAATAAAAACCTGGATATGTAAGAAAAGAACTAGTAACTGACTGCCAGTATAATTCCAACAAAAAATATGTCGCCCAAAACCTGACAAAACTCGCGAGCAAGTCCAACATCTGAATGTACACGTCACACGATATACGACGCCAAAAAATGCAACGAACCGTAAAGAGGAAAAAACACTACAAAGAAGGGAACACGAGGTTCGAACTTTTGAGCCTTTAGGCGGACAATGATTGTTGGCAGTGCCACACAATCGTGACGACATAAAACGCTACAGCAAAACACGAAGAGCAATTGAAAACAAACAAGGCACATTGCAAATATACTATTTGCATACAGGTGTGATCATACTCTGCACGTTGATCTGTGCCCGTGTCCTATGCAACCGCATATCCTCATATATATCCAAATTCTCTGCAGACGGTTTGTGCACGAATGTCACACTGTAACAGCGTGATTATCACGTCCGCCTAAAGGCTCAAAAGTTCGAACCTCGTGTTCCCTTCTTTGTAGTGTTTTTTCCTCTTTACGGTTCGTTGCATTTTTTGGCGTCGTATATCGTGTGACGTGTACATTCAGATGTTGGACTTGCTCGCGAGTTTTGTCAGGTTTTGGGCGACATATTTTTTGTTGGAATTATACTGGCAGTCAGTTACTAGTTCTTTTCTTACATATCCAGGTTTTTATTTGCATTATCTAATTTTTAATTTTAATTTTTTTTATTTTTTTTAATTTTTTATCAAGGTACTTTCCTTTATGTGGCAGACTTCTACTTCGTTATTTTACGCTGTTTTGTACACTTTGCAGAAACTGATGATGCCCTTTTCAGGGCGAAATATATTTTTCTGACAAAAATAAAAACATCGTTAAAAGAGCTGTCTGAAAGATTGATTTAAAAGTTTTACTCAGCTACTAATTCATTACAATTTACTCTAAATCGATTTCACGGAAATTAACGGACTGAAAATAGTTAACATAGGTATGAAAAAAAGTTAATTTCTCATGGAAGATGGAAGAACGCATGAATCAGTCTGTGGTGCTCCGTGTCGACCAATGGAATCTGTTGTTTACGTTTTAGTATTATCCGGAAAAACACATATTCAGAGATGGCATACGATCAGCAACGGTATGATATGTATATTTCTTTTCATATATTTCTCATGGATCGCAAAACAAAAGACTATTCTGATGCTGATCGTCTGCCACCATGTTATTTTTTCTGGATTGACATAGAAACGTTTTAATTTGGCAACCACTGTTGTATTACAACATCACATTGGGAGCCGCTCGGTTATGATTCGTTGTCAGTAGGTTACGTTATTGCAAACATTCCATACGTTTACACTAACCTTAAAGTTCCACTGAAGGCGGCGGCCACGAAAAGACCAGCCATTCCCGGCAGGTTGCGGAACACTTTCAACACGAGATATGGATACACCTGATCTTTCTTGGTTACTTCTCCAGAAGCCAATGGGTCGCAACCTTCGAAGTAGGCATACGCCACAGCTCCACTCGCATAACAAATGGCCGAAATAATGAACTTCGGAATAAAAGTGCTGAAAGCGGCTCTGATGGAACAAAAGCTGCTTTTACATTTCGTTCGTGCATCATCGATGCAAAACGAAAATATGAACAAACACCAAAGATCATCTTTTTGTCATAATGTTACGGAAAGTTCGTTGTTTTCATGTAATGGCAAACTACCTTATATGTTGAAAAAACTGAAAGTAAGCATCACATACTGTACTTGATAAAAAAAAACTCGGAGTGTAAAAATGTCACCAAATTAACAACACAAACCACCTTTGCGCCCCCGCAACAGTTCTACAGGACAAATATCTTTGACACACCGACTGGCTCGCACACATTGTCACGCACTCCCCTATTCCTCCACCAACCAGCAGCGTCCAAGCGGTGCTTCGGAGAGTCGGGTCTGGATTAAAACTAACCAACAACAAAAACAATTAGACTCATGCTTGACATCAGTGGTTCTCAATGCAGTACACAGCTAGCACTGATTATAAACTCAGTTCTGTTTAAAACGTCTGCTTGATATGTTCAGTGTCTTACCTTTTTGCCCTGGGTACAAGTACATGTAGGAAATCTTACAAGTTATAGATTAAACTTACTCGAAAAAGTTCAACCTTCCCCCTCTGTCCAGGGCGCTCCAAATGTTTCCCATTCCTCCAAGTTCGATGATTGTCATTACCAGGGCCAACGTGGAACCAATGAAAATAAACCCGAACTGGACAACATCCGTCCACACAACAGCTTTGATTCCACCCTGACCAAAAGTAGGATTTGGTTTAAATTTGCGAACAAGATACAAAAATAATAAATATATTCAGTTCGAACACTATTTGCGGGTATACTCATAATTCTGAGAATAAAGAGCGAGCTTTATCTATGACTTGTGACGTTAGTCAGGTCAGCTCCATATAATCCTGGAGATAGACCAACCGCATCATTTTCAACTAATGATGGCATAAGTTTTTGCCGAAAGGTTTTAAATAAATAAAACATGTCAACGTCTTCAACAGTATTGGCCAATATTCTTATTCTCATATTCAGATAGTTTCACAAACGCGTAATGTAGGGAAGCAACACAATCACCCAAGAAACACCAGTGAAGCTACGTTAACAGCGTGCAAAGTAGTAAAAATTTCAATAAATAAACGATCCACCTATACTACGCGTTGTATGATATCAACAAATAGCGCCGTTCTTATTTGTGTCATTTATCGCTCGCACAAGGTCCGTGGAAGAGGGCAAGTTTGTTTGCTTTGAATCTGAAGCCGCAAAGGCTTGCTCTCCCATCTTATCTCCAGAAAAGTTATCACACCGAAAACTTTAGTTTCCTTTCGTGGGAAATGCACTTGTGGACTAATATTAAAATTACGCAATAAAATAATGATTATTCTTTTTAAACTCGATACGAAAGCTGGGATCGACAAGTAAGGACCTGCGCAGTGGGCGATACTGCCAATCATGCCATTGCATGAAATATTACTGCGTTGCATATTTCTAATTGTATTTAGTGCAAAGAGACACAGTTTTTGTACCAATCTAGTGAGTAGTTTATATCCAACGCAATTCAAAATATTGTATTGCGTTGTACACTTAATGAAAAACTTGACTTGCCACTGTAGTGTAAGCTGTGCAAACGGCACTGGTCAAAATTATGCCCCAATGAAGACTGATCGGAGTCACGGCGTTTATCGCGAGAGCTGGTACCAGTAGGGCGAAACACATGTAGATCATCTGCAGAAACATGCGTTTAATACTGAACGATTTCAGGAAAAATGGGTTGGTGGAAACAAACCGTCGACACCAGCTCAAATGCGGAAGCCAGTTTCCTGAAAGACGAACTGAATCGCATTTCCAAATACTGCAAATAACAGAATGAATGCCGTTGGCTGATATATTCGTATTCATGTGGTAAAACATACTTCATAAATTGTTTTCACTTGTAGCCTGTGCAACATTGGAATGTAATACATCACCGCAACGACCGTCCCCGGAATGTAAGCAAACGGATACCACAGGGCAACCGTCCCATACAAATAAGTCTCTGTTGGCGAACCGATTATTGTGAGTGCCGATACATAAGTGACAGCTAGGGACACGCCAACTGCTATCTGTAATTTAACCGATATAAGGGTTCGTGATTAAATATATTGAACATGGGTTATATGCTATATGTACCGGTGGCATTTTCTTTCCTCCAAAATAGTAGTTCACGGTATTTGACTTGTGTCGATCCTTCACAGCAAAATATACTCCCACCAAAGCTGACGCAAGCAAACTCCCTGCGTTTGTGAAAAGGTTACGATATACATATGATAGCACTAACACAGGAAATCTGGGCTACTGGAAATAGTACACTCGGGGAAAATTGTACTCAAAATGACATTTTTATAGTGATTTTAAAATGGAAAATATAAAATCCTTTGCAGGGCAATTTTCCCCGAGTGCACTATTTCCAGTAGCCCAGATTTCTTATGGCGTATGGACAAGTGTATACACTGGCTGTGTAAATGCAAGTTTAAACGGTAGCACGTTTCTAATTCAGTACGCACGGCCCGTTGGCGTTGTTTTCTCTCTCGGACCATGGTTAGGTTGTGCTTGCGCGGCGCCAGACATTATGTTTTCCATACTTCAACTCATAAGTTTACTGCTGTGTCGGCACTTAGTAAGAATAAAATTGTACACACATAAATTGGACGACTTAGATCATTTAATACAGAAGAAAGTCGGAAGAGATTTTCAGCATAAATGGTGTATTTGCCTTTAAATCAATAGGAAATAAACTCTAAATTAAAGGATCACGGTTAAATTCTACGCCTCACAGTTATTTACCATTTGGCGAAATTAAAGCGCCACCTACGGTGCCTGTCGTTGCAGTCGTTTTTGCAACACAGCACCTATACCTGCAATATTATTATACAACTGCGACGTCTTTATTTATGTATACTCACCCACAAACACAACAAAGTCGGCAGTTCCAAAATACTGTTGGGTGCGCTGGTTGTCCATCCTGTCGCCGAGTAACAATTCAATTTCTATGGGGTTATTAGAATTGTATTTCCAACTGCTGCAATTAACGCGCAGTTGATTAAATTGCACCAACCTTTTCTGCGTTATACTTGATGTTCAGACAAAAAATGTGACTGTTCTTGCATTATCTAAAAAATTAGATAAAAATCGGATGATTTGTGCCCCAAATTAACGATTGTAACCTGCAGTACCATTTCATGATTACAAACAGCACGCATCTCTCACACGGGTTCAATTGGCTACTCTTTCCATATGCAAATGAATGAGCGGATCGTACGAAAAAAATAAAAATGGGCGCCTTGTACTACGAAAAGCAGCACTCCTACTATGCTTGAGCTAAACAAAACAGAAGCGCAAACAAGTAAAATGTAAGATATAGAAACAATGCTAACATCTTATTTTTGAAAATAAAATGCATGATTGTCGTCATTTTCACTACAGTCCTACACCTTTTCACAGTTGATTTACGATTTGTTCCGATTTTTCCCCACTTTTCTATGTTTGGAAAAACCAACAGATACACAATTTAGGCTTGCGCTGTTTGTGGGAGCAAAAATACGGATCAAATTTCGCATTACATTCCGGAAGTCCGAATGCTTCCGTTCTCTCTTTTAGCAACGCAAAATAAACCATGCGTTCCATTTTTTTAAAAATAGCAAATTGCATTGTTTGTCTATGCGGTGAATGGGCTGCATCCAAAGGACAACTCAAAAATATATATACTGACCGCAACCTCAATAATCAAGCAAATAAAACCCTACGAACAAAAGTCCATATCGCGCCTATAAAAATCTATTGGTGCTGATGCAAAACATCGACTCCTCTGCAAGTGCTGTATGGTGACGTCACCTTTGAAATATGGACATCAATCATTTAGCACGGGAGGCGATTGGGCAGAGCGCCAGCGATTAACCTTAAAACGCCTCAAGGAATTTATGTGCAGGTTTGTGTCATGGCCAAATTAATCGTGAAAAAATGCCTGTGCCAAAGTTTGTACACACAAGAAATTCGTCGTGACGTTATATCAATGTTATCCAGATACGTAAAAACGTTTTCAGAAGCAATAATATGCACAAAGTTGTATTGAGCCTGCGTTGTTTACTTAGGCCCATATTCCACCTAATAATTTACATACAAATAACTGAAGTCAACTAACTACGTGTGTAACTTCTCCAGCATCCATCCATTTCTGTCGAGTCGACATAAACTGTTTTTCTTGAAATATCAAAAGTTTAGGAGGCACTTGGAAAGGGATTTGGAATTTTTTTTTTATGTTGACAATGAAAATGCCTCGATTCCAACAAACCTTTTTATAAAAATACTCCCCATTTCCACCAAGTTTGAATCTTTCTTGTCATTTAAATACGCTTAGAAAACTATTGCCGACATCAGTGCTGGACTGTGGTCCATAAAGCCATATGATAAAAATTTTCCAGAAATACACAAATGTTGTTGCGTTTAAAGCGTGTTCTTCAGTAAACTCCGTGTATCCAACACTAATCAGGTATGACAATCTTTTATTGAAATGGCTAAAACGTAGCAGTCCAATTCAAATCGCAAGAAATGAAATCGTTTGGAATCACCACAGAATGGGTGGATTCACCTTTACGACCCCCACTAATACAGGCAAATGCAATTCAGTATATATAGTGGCACTGGTCAAAGAGGCCCGCGAGGCATGTCAGGGCGGACCAACAAGTTACAACAGTTTAGAGTCGAGGTTTACATTGATTTAGAATCAGGGCGGTCGTTATTAAAAGGCGTGTAATTATTATTGCACACGTTTGATTGACCTTTTGCATGTGGGAAACAGGTCACGAATAACATTTTTCATATTAATACACATTGTACAATGTTGCAACCACTATCAATAGATTGTTGACCCCCTGGAGGCTGTTTGACATTATTAAGAGAACCAAATTTCATTCAGAATGGTTATACAGAAGCATTATTACTTGGCTATCTTCTACATGTATAATTTATTTAACTTTAACAACAGGCACCTCTCGAATTTGTTTTCTCCAACTCCATTGCTCGCTCCAAAAACCGTATTCATGTTGTAGAATATTTATTCTTGAATTATTGTGGTAGTGAAATAAAATTATCTGTTTTGCGGTTTTGTAACAATAAGTTCGGAACATTACAAAGTGGTAAAACCAGTTTAAAACGTAAACAATCCTAAACTCTGTCCAGGCACATAAGATTCTATAGAGATCACATCGTAAAAATATTTGGAATATTGCAGGGAGTTACCCTTACACGCAAATTACTTTATGGGTGCGATAAGCGAATTTTTTATTGTTTTGGGGATTGTATTCTGTTTGTACATATATACCACAACCACTCACTTCGATAACTTGTGTAAGGTTTGTGAGTAATAACCCCACATTATGAGCAACTGGACTGTCATTTAAGCACGAAACACAATAACCTTAATCGTTTTGGTGGTGGTGCTTGCTTAGCTTATGCTATTTCGTGATTCAAAGTTGCTATTGCGTCATATACCAGTAATGCAAAATAAAAAGTAAGACTGTTTGGCGATTCAAATACATATTCAAAGAGTTCTGTAGTAACATAGGATCTTATGATTTGAACAGCAGGTGTTGCAGATACAGGTAAAGCAATTTGGAATGGGAGATGCCAATGACTACCATGAAGTAGAAAAGAAGTTTGAGTACCTGGACCACACGGCAGATGTTCAAATTCACTCGTGGGGAAAATCTGTTGAAGAGGCATTCGAACATGCCTGTCTTGGGATGTTTAATTACATGACAGACATAAATGATGTATTACCTCAGAAAACTGTTGAGATTACAGCAGAAGGAACCGATTACCTGTCACTCCTCTACCACTTTATGGACGAGTTCCTTTTCCTGGCTTGTACTGATGACTATTTTATGGCTCGACAGATTGAAATTATAGAGTATGACAAAGAAAATTGGAGAATGCGTGCAAGAGGATATGGAGAGGATTTTAATCGCTCTAGGCATGGCGGTAAAGGTACAGAAGTGAAAGCAATAACTTATAGTGCGATGAAGGTTTTGGTGGAGGATGAACAAACAGACATTTTTGTGATAATCGATATTTAGCTGCATGATTTTGACGTGTTTGTTGTAAACCAGATTTAGTACTAATTCCCAAACACATGCCGAATTTATGCTAAGTTTGATGATAGATTTAAGGAAAACCATGATCACACTGGCATTGCTTGTTTAGAATCAAATCGCTAAGTTTTTTTTCCCCAAATTCTCTGTCCATTGTTCTAAATTCCAGTTTGGGCAGCAAACTGTTTTTTGGTATTTTTATTCTTTACTGTTGAAATTTTAGCATTTGCATAAATTTGATACGTCATGCTAATGCGATAATTATGAATTCGGACTACCTCAGTTAAACACATGAGACATTTTGAATAACATTCATTTTCATTACAAATGTATTGACTTTTATTGTTTGTTTTTCAATGTCAATAATCTGTGAGTAAAAGGATATTAACTGTAGTTGTTTTGTGTCAATGGACTTTTATTTTCCAGCTACCCAGTTGCAAAACCAGAAAGGTACAAAGTTTTTCTTTGCAGCAAAATAACAGCCAATTAAGCAGCATCTGTCAATGCACTACCTTACCATAATGTATTGCTGGTATATGCATGACTACAACATTGCTGTCGTCTAGCTTGTGCCCTTATAACTACAGCCCTCTTTCACCACATTTTCATCCAGTTGTTTCAGGGTTAGTCCATGACCCGACGGCCAGAAGCAAATTTCTCCGCGTAAAGTGCAAATGGTATATGGGTGTTGCTTTCGTGGGATAGTCAGAGAGCAAGTAGTTTCTGTCTGAAATAGTCGCATGGCCACGTTGCAGCCCAACATCATCTGCATCAATGTCCCAAATTGCTTGCTGAAAATCCCATACCTTAACCGTGTTGTCGAGCCCACCTAAACAATAACAGATGCATGTTGGATGTACGGTTTGTCATGTAAGCCAGTTCATCCCTGGACCATAGCAGTCCTCAAACTTGCTATAAAGCCATTGCAAGCAAATGTCATTTTTTCACGTAATAATAAATATTCTGTTATCGATGATAAATCTATTTTTAAACTTAGCAAACATAACGACATAGAAAAATACCACAGCGAAATCTAACCATCACCTGATGCTAAAACTTCACCATCACGGCTGAACACAAGGGTGTGGACGGATCCAGTGTGTCCCAGAAACTGGCCAACCATAACTTTTGTTGACATGTCCCAAATGAGCACCTGACCATCAACACCACTTGATGCCAAGTACCTCCCATCAGGAGACCAAGCAAGACACAAGATTGGTTTCTGTTAAATAAAGAGTTTGTTTTGATCAAATACACATTATCCAACAAAAAATATTTGGAAGCAGTTTGGGTTAATTTCAAAGCTGGAAATAGCACCGAAATGAGACAAATGCCACATTAATCTATAGTTTTGGCAAAACTTATAAATTTTATAATTGTTGCAAACCCAACAATGCTTTGTACCTTGTGACCAGTGAAAATGCGCACACAGTTTCCTGTGAGCAAATCCCACACACGCACACTGTTATCACTTGATCCAGTGGCGATGTAGTTGGAGTTGTGATGGAAAACAACACAATCAACATCAGAAAAATGTCCTGGTTCAAAATATTTAGTTTTTTTTTCAATTTACATCAGAACATGATTGATCAAGTATGGGTAAAACATAATTATATTGCAGTAAATAACTTAATGTCTAAGAAAAAGCAGTTTAGTAAGAAAAATTTTTCTGGTAAAAAATAAACAAAATATTTTTTGAACTTTGTATTTTGTTGCAAAATGTCTTTAATGCCTTAAAGTTACAAGTAAACCAGATAAAAATGGATTTAAAGAATACTTATTTATGACAATTATACTTCTTGGAAAAGCAAATGCTTAAAAAATGTTCTGCCTTAAAAAGTTTACAATATACACCTGCGAAGATCCTGACTGGATGCTGATGGTCTGTAACCCACAAGCGTGCCACTCTGTCTTGTCCGCTTGACACAAAATAATGCCCATATGGACCAAATTTGCAATCCCACACAGACCAAACATGTCCTTTGTACACAATCAGATTGGTCCACGTCAAAAGGCTCCACAATCTTTGAAATTTTGTTGTAAATTGTACAGAACATTGCTTGGAAGTATTGTTTTGTACGCGAAGATATTAAAAAATTGTAGAGCAATTTTTTTTAAAACATCTCTTGATATTGAGAAAAACAAACCACACTACAATCAATGAAAAGGTTTTAACTTCACGAAATCAATCTAACCAGCAACACTTCTTTTGTGTGACACCAGTGAAACTTCAACTCATACATTCTTATGACAACTTTGTGTCAACGCTTCTAGTTTCAGAAAACGTATATATTTGCATACTAAAATCAGTGTTTTAAGGATGCGTATTTATTTGTTTTAATTTCTTTAAATGCCTTAATTTAATAAAAACAAGCATATTTTATATACCTAACTGTCCCATCTTCTGAACTTGAAACCAACATTGTCCTGCACGGACTGAAGCTCACCGAGTATACAGTTCCACTGTGCCCATACAAAGTTCTACAAAATTCATTACAAAGAGTTTGTTATTAAACACAATTCCCGAAGGTGGGTGAAATTTTTTTGTGTTCATTAAAGCAATCAAGTTCTATAATTATAGCACATTTAATTTATATACAGATTTTTTCTAAAAATACCTGGATTCAACCCCAGTGCAGTCATCCATCATTCTTTCAAATATATCCTCACCCTCCTTGTCGAGTAAATTCAATTCAGAGGCAGATTTTACTGACCGCAAACTTCTAGGTGTGAGGCTCCACACCCTTATGTGGGAATCAACAAAACCTTCAGAAATTAACAACGAAAATAGTTAACTAACCAGTTTCTTGATAAATAATTAAAATTAGTGTTTGTTCAACACATGTGGCTGGTATTAAAAATTAAATTCTGAAACTCATTGTTAATGTAATCCTGTCACATTATTTGGCGCCTAATGAGATACCTGTTTTGGGTGAACTACAAGGTGTTTTTATTGAATACTCATTGTTAATAAAATTCAAAAGTTTGATTGATCTTCACTACAGACTCACACACTCACAATGAAGATTAAATGTTAACAACAGAAAAAAAACAATGAAAAATGAATTTTTTTAACACATTTTTAAGCCCTCTACCTGCAGCAAGCAGCGATGAATCGTCACAAATATCAAGTGCAGTGACTCCTCCAAAAGCATTAGTAAATGTGTAACAACACACTGAGGGCGCAACTTGGTCAATTCCTCCCAGTCGAACACGTTTAAGACTTTCTTTTGCGGCACTTATCCTTTCCACCTTGTCAGCATCCTTACAAGAAAAAATGCAATCATAATAACACAATTAAAGGAAAAAAGCTACAAAATTATTACTTTGAATTTTTTGGTTGATCTGAGAAATATATTAAACAAAGTTTTCCTTTTTTGCAAATGTTCAAATAAGTTTTTAATTTTTTGTTTGTTACCATGCAGCATTGGAATAAAATATTGGTATAAATAAGTTTTGTGATTTTACTGTTTTTCTTCACATGGATGTATAAGAAAAATGTGTGCCATATTTCATTAAAATTTCTCACCTTATCCTCATTTAAATTTCACCTAATAGCAAAGTAATAAGATTTTTAAATACCTTTAGCTCAGGTAGTGGTATTCTTGTCATAGATGGTGCGTTTGGGTCGGCCTTGTTTTTCTTGGAAAACATCTCCTTCTTTTTCTTCTTCTTGGACTTCGAAGCTCCTCCCTCACCCCCATCTGCTTCCCCAGCATCTTCCTCATCTTCAAGTGGAATGTCTATGTCAGGTTCCTTGAGCAGTCCATAATATACCTGCAAAATTCACAGGAAATGGATTGCACAGCACATCTATATACAGGTTTAGTTTTATACAATGAACTCAGAAACTGCCAAATCTTAAATTCTGGTACAAACAGTATATACAGCTTTTATTGATAGTGAAAAGAAACAAGAAAGTCAACTGGTATAATATTGCTTGTGATAATTTTGTTTTGCATTTGATGATTTGAACACAAAACTTTTTTTGACTTTGTTTAAAATTGTTACCAATCTTTTATGGCACACTGTGGTCCATTTTCGAACGTTCTGTGAAATTTTACAACTATTATAGTTTGTAAAATTGTGTAGGCTACAAATACAATAACTTCATGTTTGAACATAATTCAAAATAATCTTGTGAATCTCTTAATTTGAATCGCAACACAACATAATAAAAGCTGAATCACTGAATGCAAAACAAACCCATCATATAATAATGTTGTAAACTATCGTACTTTTGCTTTATTTTCTTCATGTCGTGGTTCACCGCACATACCACCGGCACTTGCTTTGATTTGCGATTTTGTTCTGGGAAGGCCTTCGAACACCTCCATCAGCAAATGCTCACGTATTATATTACTCACAATTGGACAATTTTTTTCCTGCAATTATAATTTTAGCAAAGAGTGCAAATGGACCCAGCAATTTCTGACCAAATGTGTGCTGTTTGTTTGCCACAGTTTCATGATATATATAAAGGTACTTTTTGCAATCCAAAAATTTGCAGGTAAACAATTTTACAAAAGTACTGAAGTAGGTACAACATAAATATAATTAACAGCCAAAAATTCTTGCTTTCAGAAGGGTAATTTAAAAAATTGGACATTATACAGAAGTTGTACATTCATGTTTACCTGAAGGTTTTTTTTCAGAAGGTCGTTGGACTCGTGGGATATTCGAACGACAAATTTATTGCTCCTTAAACTATACACAAAGTTATTGCCCTCCATTTGCAGCTTAGATGTTATAGAAGCCAAATTTTGCAGCACACTTGCATGAAAATCCTCCAGGCTTGACCTAAAAAATGCATGAATTCACAACTTTTTGACAGTATGTCACAGCCAAAGTGTTACTGTAAATCTGTGATATTTGTGGTTTGGAAAATTCAAAGATGCAGTAGGTCACAGCAATTCTGTCATTTTACACCAAGGCAAAATATTTATGTGTTTAAGCACAAATAAAAGGAGCCAAAAATTTTCTTCATTTCCAAGAAAAAAATTTTCAAAAAAATACAAAATTGATCAATCGATTCATTATTGGGTCAATGGAGCTATGTATAACTGTGCACTTTTTTATAACTTGTTGTTCACCTGAAATGCATGAAGAAGGATCTGGCCTTGATGTCATGATTGTTGTAAACGAGTTCCAGATACATGTGAACAAAAAGTGGATACAACAATTGAGCCAACTCCCACTTGTTCGTGTCCAAGCTCGATTCAACAATTTTCTGCAACATTCTGTACAAAGGAACTTTTTATACAATGAGAAGTATAAAAAAGGAAAACAAAAGTGAATCTTGTTGAACCAAAGTAACCTTCCCTGACAGACTGTAAGTCATGCACCATATATAATCTGGGTTTTTTTTTCACTAAAAAATTTCTGTCAAATGACCGAAATGCCAGCAAATATTTAAGACATTTTCAATTTATTTTGGTCATTTACAGTATAATACTTTCGTTCGTAAAAATGTAAGCAACTTGAATAATCTACCAGCCAATTTCCTTTGGGACATTGTGTCCAAAATGGCTTTTATTTTTTGTGACATTTCTAAAAAAATTGGGTCAATGACAGACAAATGACACAAAAAAAAACCAGTATATAATGCAAGCAGTATTTTTATAAATAACATCAATCACAACAGAGAGCTGCGATGTTTCATTTCAGAAAAATACATTTCACCAAAAGGGTTTATCAGTTTGCAAGTAATTGCTTTGTTGAACTTTCAGAAATGATCGACATTTTGAATGATTTATCATAATACTGTCTTCATGTTTGTTTTAAACCCATGTACACTTACATTAGCAATCCTATGCAAAAAAGTACAAACCTGTAGTTGTCATCATAGCTTGCTGGATCGGCTTCATTGGAGTAAGCCGACAATAATGAGGAAACTTCAGCATTACTTAATGACTCCGATAACCCTGCCTTTGTAAGACTTGACACTAAAAAAATCAAGTTCTGGGATCCCGGAACATGAAATAGAACTACCATAAATATGATAAGCAAAGTCGTCTTATAGTCACACCAGCTGCACTGATGAGACCTTTTAGGTCGAAACAGTGGCCATCTGTCTGCAGCTTTTACACATACCATAAATATGTTTGTTACAAAGTGCCACTAAAATACCAGTGATACCAGTTTGTTACAAATACCAGTTTGTTACAAAGTGCCACTAAAATACCAATTCAATGTAACAAGATTAGTAACTTACCATTGGTTGTATCTGCTTCTCTTTCCAACACAGCCGCTGCACGTGCGAGTTTGTTCTTTTTCAGGAATTGCAAAACAGCAAGAAGGGTTTTTTGATCTTCCTCAGTTTCCAGTTTAACCGGTTGTTCCTTTATCCCATTGTCCTCCACTTCCACCTCTGTCATAGGTTGGTCTGAAGAAGGAATTTCTTCTAGTTGTGTTGTGTCTTCTTGCTTGATAGGAGTGCTAAATGTGTCAGTGGGAGTAGGTGCAAAAGTTTGATGTTCAGCCATTTTTGTCTACAGGTTTGCTACATCATGCATGTGCAACCCTATAACCTAGAAAATGGTTACACATAATGTGAGTACATAGACCACAGTTTAATGAAATGAAAAAGCATAACCACCAGAATGACTCTGCTTTATGAATTTTACTTGGGTTTGGCACATATTAAACAAGTTGGTATTTGTTGAAAAAAAATTGCCCTGTATATATGAGGTTGAAATGTGTGATTGCGGAAATCTAGATTTGTTAAAAGAAAAACTGGAAATTGTGTTATTTTTCTGGCGAGGATTCCTGCACATTATTGTCGTCCCACTTTAAATCAAAGAAAATTTCCTGGCAGGAAAGAGTCTTTAAATTCACCAACACTGCTGAAGATGTTTTAATAAAGGCAGGCACTGATAACAACAACACCCTCTGGCCTTTGTCAGAAGTCTCTATTGATGATCCATAGCTTTCTTGGTTTCCGCAAAAGTAAATATGTGGACATTTGTTGACAATAAATGGATCAGTTTTGTAATATGGAAAGCACCCGAGAGTGTCCGGAGCAGTTGGAGCTAAATGCTGGGAATGTAGAGTGGAGGACAGCAACTTAACACTATCTGCAACATTGCTGAACAATTTAAGATTGTTTATGTTTTGGCCAGAAGTGCCCAGCATATGAACGCCATTGACTTTAAATTCATACGGGTTGGTCACTGTGTGGAAGGTGCTTTTATTGAATCTTCTTGCCAAAGGAAACATACAGGGATGCAGAGGTTTTTGGGGCAAAACATGATTGGTTGGATCAAATTCTCCACTCATGACATCCACACTGACATGTGGCACCAGTTGTGACAAAAAGAAATCAAGGTCACTTATGGCTTGAACTGTTGAGGCTTCTGCTTTGTACGTGAGATACCTGGCTTTTGATTGTGATTCCTTGTCCTGAGTTTCACCAGCAAGAGAGTTGCCGGCGACAACGACATGAACAATTTTGGAACACAATTCATGATCGTCAGTGCCACCCAACATGCCGACAATGTAATCAATCAAAAGTTGAACCTCAAATGTTTTTTCAGTCTTACTGCCCAAACCAAGTCCAGACACAAACAGCACATGTTGCTCCTCTTCAATATTGGGCATTGGATCTTGTTCGGGAAGACCAGAATATGTCATTTCATGCACTTGGAATTGCCCGGCAACATTTTCCTCGCCTAGCAATGCAACAATACTCCCAGTGAAACACATCTGTGGGTCAATATTTCCAGTGAGTGAGATTCTTTGCAATGCTCCCTCCAGGACAAGTTTGTCATTTTCGCTGGTGAACCGACTTCTGGGTGGCTGTATCTGCAAATGATGTTCGTCACTGATTTCTTTTAGGATGCTTGGCTGTAGTTCCATTTGCTTGAAAAGCGTCCCAGTAATGCAACATCTCTCTTCAGATTTAATGTCCGCCAATTCTTTTATTAAAACATCATCTCCCCATTTCTTCTTTGCAGCAGCTTTGATGCGCTCGCCCATGAGCTGACTGCGCATAAAGTAAATGTTCGAGTATTGTTTACCATAGTTTTCTTCAGTTGCTGAAAATTTCTGGGACAGGTTTTCTAAGTTACAAACAGGCCTGGTGAAGATATCCTTGTCTGTACTTTCATCCATAGCCACAGGCATTATATGCTGTAATTTATGAGATATGTAGGCTATAAGGTATATTAATATTTTTCTAGTTTGCCTGTATCGCCTAATTGTAATTTGTAATAACAGTAAAACTGCAAATTTCAATATAAAGCTGAGTATATTTCCTTGATGTACCGTACATCAGTTAACTAAAAATAACAAACACTTTCAGTATATCAGTATTCAATTTGCAATTGTTTGCAAAAAGTTTAAAGACGAAAAACTGCTACTTTTGTGTGGAATCAGCGCACAACTGGAATTTTTTTGCAGTTTTAGAGAGCAAAAAAAATTCACAAAAATTGTGGTACATAGTTATTTTGCCATCAAAGAATGTAATCCCTAGAAATTCAAAAAGGAATGTATTTATCACTATTCTCAAAATCTCATTGAACAGATTATGATTATTGATTAAATCATTACAACACAAAGCCACTCGGGCGTGACAAGCGCGCGAATATTTGTGATTCCCAAACCTTTTTTAAAAAAAATAAAATTATTCAAAAAAATTTAGGAACATGAAGAACAACAACAGCAAAAAAAAACTGCAAATGACAATAACAAAACCCCAAAGGTTATATTCAATTGCAAGTGTTATTATTCTCAGAATAAAAAAATACAAATCGAAAATGCACACACCAATATATCTGGGCCTACACCTCTTTTTAGATGTGTAAAAACATAAATTTTATTTGATAAATTCGTACGGGCATTTGGGGACTAAAATGTAAACCACTTGGCGAGTTCAAAAATACCTAACGTTTCAAACGTGGCACGCGTGCCAGAAGTTGCGACCAATAGAGTTACCGTATCTTAGGCCGGGTCCACAGAGAAGCACACACCCCTAACACATATGACCAATAGAGTTACCGTATCTTAGGCCGGGTCCATAGAAAAGCACACACCCCTAACACATATGACCAATAAAGTTACCGTATCTTAGGCCGGGTCCACAGAAAAGCACACACCCCTAACACATATGAGGTTAATGACTGTTTATTGAAACCACGAATGTGTTTTACGCCTTACCTCACCCAGGGAATATTTGCGTACAGTTTCATCTGCATACAGGAAATGATTCTGCGTGGGCTTCTGCGTCAATGACTTAACAAAGAATCCGCTGGCGCAAAGCGTGAGTGTGGATCCGGCCTCACGGAACTCCATCCCTGATCAATTTATGTTTTTTACCAATGCAACATTCCGCCCTTATGCAATGACACTTAGGTACATCAATGTTTCTATTGCGTAAAGACTACATATAAAGGTTTGTTTCCGTAAAATGCAACTTGCCAGAAATGTAATAAAAATTTATATTCTCCTGCTTATTTCGTAATAAACGCGCAGTGATTGCGCCGGTAATAACGGGGACAACATTTTTAGCTGATGAGTTTGTTGAACAATACGGACAAAAAAACACGCAGAAGCTCACAAAGAAGCCCCCGCAGAATCATTTTCTGTATTCAGATGAAACTGTACGCAAATAATACGTGGGCGAGGTAAGGCGTAAGACACATTAGTGGTTTCAATAAACAGTCATTAACCTCATACGTGTTAGGGGTGTGTGCTTTTCTGCACCAATCGCTTGCCAGCCTTGGGATTATAAAATATTTGCTTAAGATCAGGTTTCCTTACAAGCACCTACGACATTTGTTCTGCTTTCACATAGTCCTATATACTTCACTGTTAGGATGGTAAGGCTTTTCTGCGTGAAGTGTGCTGTACGGAAGAAAAGTAACAACAAAGCATTTTTATAAACATTGTTAGCTGCCAGATGGCTCTGAGGTTGATAAAAAATGTTGTTTGCTCTTGTCGGTTAATTATGTTGTCTTACATCATTGTACAGTTCCTAGGAAACGATTAGAAATATTATTTTAAACAGTTATGAACAGCCATTAAAATGTCGGAAAAACGAAGTGAAAATGTTGAGGCAAAAGCACTGGTATATACTTGATATAATTTGTTCTTTAGTGTTTTATATTACCATATTTTGGCAGTATTGTACAATGCAAAGTATATGCGATTTTAAGCTTTTTTATATAACTTGCTTTACTGTAGTGATTTATTGCAAAGTCTTTGCATATAAAAACGCTTAATTACTTTGGCGAAATTGACCGTTCTAAAACAACTAATGCCTAAGTTTTTTTCAGGATTCCGCTGACAAGGACAAAGATAAAACATACAAACAAGAAACTTGTATGAATCCAGGTTAGAAAACAATAGATTTTTAAACCAAATATGTGAAATAACTAAAATAATAAGTAATATAAAAAAAGACTAGACTATTTGTCATCAAACAATAAAGTTAAGCACATGTGTCTATTAGTTGCAAAGATTGTAACATAAGTTTGCGTTCCAGCACCTCAAGTTCAAGCCAGCTATAAAAACGTTACATTCAATGGACCGGCAACTTTTGTCATTACTGGAAACGATGTAGGTGAGTTACATCCTTTTGAAAAACTGTTTACCTCCTAAAGTTGGACTACCAATGGCCTTCTTTCAGACGTTCTACAGAACTCAGTAATGGAAGCACAAAATACACTTGCAGGTATGCTCCAGTAATTTATTCTGTTTTAAATAAAAAAGTAAATATTTACCAACGCTTCTTTGTGCCATTCATTTATTTTTACAGGGCTTAACCTGAAAGAAGATTTGACGAAAATTACGGAACGCTATTTAAACAGCAATGACCAAAAATTTTTGACAAATGACCTCAATTTGGGAGATGGTGAAATTCCCGAGGTTTACCCTAGGATGATTAAAGTAGATTTCTATAAAGGGAAAGAACCAAACCCGAAAGAACGCTTCGAACCGTCGACAAACCACAGGGATCTTGAAACATCTAAGTCAGATCAAACCATTGATTTTGCCAATTTGCTGTCTCTTATCAAAGAGTCACGCTTTCTTACTTTGTTAGGTCCGCCAGGCAGTGGCAAAACCACTTTGTCACAAAAACTAGCAAAATTCTTGACCAGTCAAGGCCGTTTTGTTATTCTGCTAAAATTTATGGATATAGGCTACGATAATCGGCTCACTCTTAGGCAGCTTCTAATCGATCATCCTTTTAATGATTTGGAGAAATCTAATTGCGCAAATGTCTTCACGTGGATAAAAAATAACCAGGAAGAGTGTACCTTTGTATTGGACGGTTTCGATCAGTTCACTTCGCTTAAAGGCGTCAATCCTCTTAATGCTTCCTATGATACTGCACTGTCAGTTCAACAGATAGTCGCTAACCTTTGCAGCAAAAAATTTTTGCCAAAATCTTCGCTGGTGTTTACTTCGCGCCCACATCCAATGCTTTTACTCTCCACTCCGTTGCGGCCGGATGTGACAGTTTACGTTCACGACTTGTCGACCGAAGACATGAAAAGGTTGTTCTGCGTTTACGCAGGATCAAAATCAGAGGAGTTGTGGGAAATGCTAAGCACCAAAGCTCCGCAGTTGATTGCTCTTTGTCACAATCCACTTATCCTGCAGTTTATTGTGTACGTCGGCTTGCATGGCGGTGTAAGCCAGATTCGCACAATAACAAAAGTACTCGAGGCTATTTTGGCTCTTCTCCAATACTCCGAATTTGCAAAGGCCCCAGGAATCGATACCCTTAAAAAGCCGCTGGGCTCGATGGCGTACAAGGGTATGCTTCGCAAAAGTGTTGTGTTTACAACTGATGACCTGAGAAGAGAGGGTCTTGAAGATGTAAAGGTTCAGGATTTTGTGATTAAGTCTCGTCGTTACTCGTTGTTTGAGGGTGACGCAGTCTTTACATTTATCCACCAAATTTTCCAGGAGGTTTTTGCAGCCATTTACCTGTATATGTTCATGTCAACAGAGGAGTTCAACAAAGTTGTACACGAGGTTATTTTTGAAGGCCATTGGTCGATGGTACGGCGATTTCTGTGCGGATTTTTGCTTGGGGACAAAATGGTTGAAGGTTTGTGCACTTTTTTATTTTGAGGTACACATATCCATGATTGTCGATTTCAAAATATATGAGCTAAAGGACTATTTATTTGCAGGAAAATGTGAGACATTTTACAAAGAACTGGTGGACTTTATTCAGTCATTTGACTACATCGAACAGTTAATTGGTGAGACTTCCTATTCCTCAAACAGGAAATACGAATTACTGTTGTACATTTTAATCTGATGAAATCACGTTCATAAAAAAACTTTCTAATCTTTTCTTGCTTTCAGATCTCTTGGTCGATTTGGAGGAATGCTCAGACGAAGTGAAAAACTCATTAGCAAAGTACTTTCCTCCCGAATATCATCTGACGCTTGTCCCGATGAGTCCCCTCACAGCTTATGCCTTGGGACAATTACTACCCAGGCTCACAAGTCCAGTTGAAGTGTTAGACTTGAGACGATGCAATTTAAATTTTACCATGGCAAAATGGATTTTCAACGGCATCATTGCATCAAAACACAAGGTGCGAATTGCGTTTAGAAACATGGACAGATACAGCTTGTTTAACTTTTTCATGGTGTTTGATAAGTCATTAGGCTGCTTATGAAGTAGAAATACATAAGTGTGTGCCATCCACAAAGCAACTATTTAAAAAAATGTCTTAGTTGTGATTTACGAATCCACGACCATGGCAATTTTGGAATGGCCTGAACGACTCACAAGGACATTATAAATTAAAACTACATGTATAACACTAACCGTTTTCTTCTGAATCGAAGGTGGAAATTGTTTACTTAAGTCACAATAACATCGGAGACGAAGGAGTGAAGTACATCTGTGACAGTTTACCCAAGGTAAACAAATGGTATTTGCATGGCTGCGCAATATCCAAAGCGAAGATTGAGGTCATCGCCGATGAGGTCGAGAAGCTTGGCATTTCTGTGAGTAAAAATATTGGAAGTATATTTCGTCTCATCTTGCGTTCATTTTATTTTCAACGTGCCTCAATTTGGTTTACTAATGTCACACAATAAAACAGGTACATGTTAGTCACCGTTTTCAAATGCTATACCAGAGCATAGAAGAATATTCGATACATTTCTTCAGATAAACGCTTCGGAATTTGATCGTGCCTTTTTGTTTGCAGCGTTCCGCCATAGAAGGCTTGTGGATCGAATAGATTTTTGCTTTGGCAACAACTTTCGTTTTTCTGTTCACGACGAAGGCTACTTCCTGTTGATAATGTGTTTATTGAAAGTGCCACGTGCGTGTTTTAGTTTTAACTATTTCTTTTGTGGTTGTATTCTTTTCTCCTCCGTCCTCATCTATTGCTTATTATTCGCAAACAATTGTGTGTACTCATTGTTTATTTAACATATTCTATATTGTGTACAACTTTAGGCCATTTGACTGTGGCAGAGATTAGTACATAACGTCACTGCAAACTTACTCATGAACGTAACTTCAATGCTGTGATACAATGTAACACAATAATAAACATTTTTTTGCACATCAGCAGCAGAACAAATGTCTACAATACATACCATGCAGGAAAACCGCCGTTAAAAATATGTCGGTTTGTAACTTTAGTTTCTTACGTGCAGCGGTTTTTCACGACTGTCATCGCAAACGTTGCCGCCTCAGGTTTCAGAAGTGATTCGCTGTTTTTACTTGCGTTCAATATTCGATTTTAGTGCTGTATAATTACACAATACACACCTAACTGCTGTAGTTTTTTGTACACTTCTTGTGACAGACTGCATGATATCAAAACACTTTTAAAAGCGCGATCTAACGGTTTCCACTACTCTCTTTTTTCGGTGCGACTCTGATTTAGCTAAACCGGAACACGCGCTAAGATCGCCAAGGGCCGTAAATGGCAGTTCGCAGTGGGTGGATCCTAGCTATTCTTGCGATAACATGAAACAATATTCTAACCGCCCTAACCACTAAGCTCCGTTGCACAAGCTGTAGAATATTGTGTTAGGTATGCCAACGGCTGGGAGTTGATTTTTCCGATGCCTTTGGATGTCCGTGAACTTGATAATCAAAATACGATAGCTGAGGTTCCCAAGTATAAGGACCCTCGCGGGCGATCGATCATGCCTTCGCATACGAAAGCAAGAAACACTTTTGTGCAGATCGTACATTTTCCGTCGATACGAAGATCACGACCATTTTCGCGCAACATCTACTGGAATACGGTTTTTGACTGCGAGCGACATCTGACGGAAAATATTGCGACTAGGTTTATTGGCCATTACAACTTAGTTTACTGGCAAGTAGCTTAATAGACGCTATTATTTTGCAAACACCGACCACTACAGTCCATGTTAACACGCTCACACACTTGATGAAACTAGTTTGATGTTCGTAATCATTAAGTAAAATCAGTTTTACATGTCGTTAAATTTAAATTTTGCCTGGATGTATAAAAGATCTTCCGTCACAAATGTAGGCTTTGCAGGAACGGATAAAAGTTTTTAATTTGCGGCTTTTGAACAATATTAAAAGATTATTGCTTTTTTACTTTCACTATCAGCAAGAACTAATTCTACCACCAACACAAGGACGTTTTTAAGAATTGCTTAGATAACTCATATTTATGCAAATACTAACCGACGACCAAACCACACGTTTCAAAAACAGTCTAGTTGACTGCACTAATACCAATAAATAATAAAACCCGCGAAAGAATGTCACCAACCCTATTATAAATAGAACGACCCCAACTTGTTTTCAACATACAGAAATTTAAGCAATAGGAGAAACTGCCACTAAAATATAAATGTTATTTATCCAATAATGCTGGATATTCTGCTTTACATTTGCTACTTTCAGTGTTTCGTGTATTAGCTGTATTGATTTTGTCTATATACATACTCATACACTTGTGATATTTGTTCCATACGTACATTTTATGTGGTCTACACATAAAATTTTTGATGCAAATACTAAATATTGTAGTGTTTTTTGCTATTTTTTCTGGTAACTTGGTCCCATTAAGAACGTATACCACACACAGAATACGGAGAAGGAAAAATACCACCTATTTATCGTGTGTAAACGCATGTAAATAGGTTGGGAATACAAAAACTAAATTTCATTTCGTCTAATCACCACTTATTGCGATATGGTTTAATTTTGGTTCGTCGCACGATTCGTTCGATCGCTCTCACCATAAATCTGTCTGCAATTACTGTTTACAATGTTGCGAAACAACAGCAACACCCCATGACGTCGGTTAAATGAAGCACCAAAAAAACTGCAACGAGAAACGATTTCGCGGGTCTGTGCTTTTTATTGTTAGTTAGCGTCATTGAAACGCCCTTTGGAATTCCACGTTCAAGTTTGTTATTTAAGTATTCGTTCACGAAGTAAGGTTACAGAGTATTTGAAACTTCGGAGAAACAAACTGAATATGTGGAGTTTGAGTTGTTCAGCAACGATAAGTCCAGGAATTCTGTTTGTGCTGCTTGGTATTTGTAGATTCGTGGGTATGTAAAAATTGGAGTAATTTTGTTCTGATATTTAATAATGCAATCCGACGTGGCGGTTCTTACTGCAGAATATATACGCGTAATATATTTGTATTCTGTTCACTCAACACTGTGCATGGTTTGTAAAATAATGCTGATTTGCAATGTAACTTGGTCGAAACATAGATTCATTATAATTTCTAGGCTATTATCCCTGTTTCACCAGCTGATTTGCAATGGTTTGTTTTCTTATAAGTTTTGCAAGCATTAGTTCAAAGAAAAAACAATGGTAGCAAACCCGGGAATACCGCGGGTGTTGTAGTTTTCCGCCATGCTTTGAATAGAAAGTAGTATTTTTGCAAAATGGCAATTAGTATCATGGGTGCATTGGTTACACATGCGTGGTAAGTTATTGCTCTTTAAATTCATTGGAAAGTGAAACTGTTGACGCAAGAATACTTATTTCTATGCAAAACATTTATCAATCTTTACATTTGATAAACATTATTGGTATAGCAGTAGGTATTGCTTTCAAAATTTACAAAAAAAAGATAAAAATAAAGATGTAAAAAAAGAAATATTGGCACGGCAAATGGCTTCAACATATTTGAATATTCTTCACACAATAAGAAGACTTCAAGCGCATTTGACTATACATTCTGATATCTTTCTGTTGTGTTAACACAATCTCAACAGAATCTATGTTACAGGATTTTGCCAAGCGCTTCGACCAGTTGAGCTACAAGAAAACAGTTATGCAAAAGTACCTCTGACTTCCTTCGCCAACCGGTGGAACGAAAATTCTTCAATCGCCGAATTACAATTAATATTTCGACCTTATACAAACAATGGAACTCTTATTCGGCTGAGCAACATTGACCGACATATTTCTATCCACCTTCAAAAAGGTTTCATGCATCTTCAACTTATAGAGGTACCATAATAAATGTTATGTTTGAAAATAAGGTGTTTTAGTAACACACAGCATGTTTTTCAAACTATTACACACAAAGAGCTTTGGATAAATGGAAATATTCTGAAAAGTCAAAAATTCTAATTTTCCGTCAGTAAGTTAATAATAAATGCATGGAAACTTTAAGTTGAAAACTAATAGAAAAATGTGCCACACAATTTTTAATCTTTATAGAAAGGTCAAACGACGGACGACTTCCGGTTGAACGAGAAGCCATTTACGTTAAATCAAATTCACGTCGTCAACTTCGAGTTTTTTTACTCAACGCAAAACGTAAGTTTCCTTTTCACTGTTCCGTGTTTTTATTAGCTGACGTAATTCCTTTCAGCTTTCAGTGTCAATTGATGACGTAACTACACGGTCGTATTATTCAGAAGCTTTGAAGGAAAACTTTCAATTGAATTTAGCATCAATATTGCTATTGGGTAAGTTTGTGTTTTTATATACAATGTCAAGTCTGATTCTGTTTGAATAAGTGACGCCTGCAAATACAGGCGGAATATATATATCCCGGAAAAAGTCAAACAAGCGACTTGGGATTATTTAGAGGAGTTGTTAAAAAAAATTGTTACTCAGTCTTTGTTGGCCTTAAAGACAACAAGGAGATTCCAATAATACAAATTTTCATTTGTCATGCCATTTGCAGTTTTTGAAACGGTTCCGGTTAAAGTTACTACACCTCTTTTACTGACACAGGATCTTCCAATTTCTCCCCTCGTTTGCCAACATTATCGTGCTGTTTCTACCAAGTGGTGGTAAACAATCATCATGTGATACTGCCGGGTGGCGCTACTGAGTCACGGAATTTGGGTCAATGTCAACAAAGTACTGCAACCTCTTGTGGTGAAAATTATTGCGGCCAGGGAGGAATCTGCTACAAAACTATCAGATGCGACGAACGACTTATCGGTTAGTTGACTTTTTCTTAATATGATCATGTATACCTTTTGAATCGTAAAGCCAACAAATGTTGTTTTCACCAGTGGAAGGATATTTTTGCATACAAATAACATATTCCGGTAAAACCAGGTAAAAGCAGTCAACGGAAGCTGAGTTGTTCGAGAATGTAAAACTGCAAACAATTGGTATTTGTAATGTTTCAAAAGTCGTTTTTATTAAATTAACAGGTGAAGAAATGGGGCGAAGCAGTGTGTCGTCACGGAACCACGAATCAAACCACAGTGATGACGTCACAACGGAAACAGAAGAACAGTGGATCGAATACAATTTCGGTAGGATCACCCTTGTTAATTTCTGAAGCAGCACCGTTGAGGGACTTTGTTTAGAAAGCGCGTACTCTCAACACTTCTTGGAGTAAAAAAAATAGGAATGCACCAGCGTACCGTATCGTAGGCATAACAGCTCCGTTCGGGGCTTGTAACGTGAAATTAGCAGCAACCACTGCAATGGTTAAAGAATCCGGTAAAACGATAGCAAAAAAAATGAATATGCAATGAGAAAAGCAAAAAGTAAAACATAAACAACCACAAAGCGTTAAATGTATTTCTTAATTTCCTATTCTCAAGGAAGAATTTACCGCATTCCAATAGTCAAATTGTAGGGCGTGTGCAATAAAGAGCAATTAAATGGGGTCGGGATAATACAATGAAAACAGTCGGGGTACGGCGATAAACGAATTGATCAGAGTGTTTTCAACCGAACCGACAACGTCACTCTTTCCCACGTCGAAAGATTCCCGCGAAATCCGGTATAACACCTCATCTGTACCCTCTAAAACACGGCGCAGTGTGACCATATCGCCATCGCTTCTTAAGGTTTTGTCGATTGTAAACCGGAAACGTGCTTGACCAGATTCGGTGTCGTCGCACTGGGCCCGCAATGACGTCATATCTGCTTTCGGCGGTTCGATGTCCTCAAAAAGGGGTTTGCTGATTTCTATCCCGCCTTTTGTGTCGTCGCTTGGTAGCGATGCAGAGGCGTGGCTGTCGGCTTGCTGCGTTGGACCAACTATGTGGGGTGTTTTTGAGCTTGCGTAGTCGAAACTGCCTGCATTAACAAAGAAACAATGTAATGCATAACTGTATATTGAAAACATATTATTCGAAAAATTAGACTTGTTTGAAACATTTGTTAAACTTATAATTTCAATGTTATCTAAACTTTGAAAAGCGGCGTTTCAAAATCTGTGGATACTTGCAAATACCAATACTGACTAAGTTCAAACACAAACATAGAGCACTTTCCCACCTGAAAGCTTTTGGAACGATGCTTTGTTGCAATTTCTCCACTTGTTATCGACCGGGTCGTAGCAATCCACGTCTTTCATTTCCTTGTATAGATTTCCTTTACGTCTGCTTACCCTCCGCGCTGAGTGCACGCAAATTACTTGGCATCCCTTCCCAACCAAAGTTAACTGCGCAACTTTAAAGCTCTGCACATAGCCTTGTTTCGTCAGCTCGTCACTCTCTAGCTTCCACGCTGGACCCATTGACGTAAAAGCACCGTCAGTTTTCTGAACTTGACGTTTCTCGAAAGGATTAAAACTGTATATTCTGATGCGCGTTTTTCGGATTCGCCAGCAGTATTGTGACGTCACAATGAACAAGTAGTTCCGCATGGTCAACGCTTGTACAATGCTTTCATTCCGTCGAAGGCTGAATTTGTCTACGACGTTCGGAGTCCAGTTGTTGTCGTTTTGAACACGTTGGCGAAAATCCACAAGCGCATATGTTCGTCGTATGTCACCTTGATCGTCCAGACAGACATCTGTTTGCAGTATTACAGTAAAATTGCCCCCGCAAAGGCAGTCTGTGCCAAGGCGCTTTTTCTTGATTGCGCTTAGTTGTGCTGCATCCAGCTGTTTACCGCTGGATAGCTTCAAAAATTCGTGATAATTTACCACTGCGGCTTTTTCAGCGTGCTCGTGAATTTCGAACAATCCGCATTGTTCGGCGTAAGGTAAGACGTGTACTGCGCTGGCCACGTCCATTGTCGAATCCCGCCCGTTTGCTTTCAGTTTGTCAATCCAGCCGCGAGCTTGAAAATATCCAGCTGCGAATAACAAGTCATCAGCGGCTTCACCAAGACTTGTGTCGTTTATGCTGTTTATTTTTCGTACAGTCTTGGACAGAAAACCTCTCCCTTGCTGTCGTGCAAGAAAAATTTCGCGCAGAACCCTCCTTCGGAAGGCGCTCTCTCGCGCGATTAAATCCTGTGCTGCAGGGCGCAGATCGAGAGAGCGGTGTCGGGATTCGGTCATGCGGGAATCAAACATAGCGCGGAAGTAGTCGCAATTTTCGCGCAAGACGTCTCGAGGGACTTTAAGAAGTTTGCCGTCTCCGCAGACAATCGAAAACTCGCCCCCTTCCATTATTTATAAACTCTTGATGAATTTTATGTCAATAACCTGCACCAAAATGACATGGTTTTAAATTATACAGCCACTGCAACAATAAAATTACCAAAAACAACTACAAAATATTATACACAAACTGTGAATTTTGCTGTTTTGCTACCTTTCCTAATTTTCTGAAATATGTTTTGAGGTTTCCGAAACATTTTCGAAAACACTGTACTGTTTACTAATGCGCGTAATTACGACCTGAAATATTGACATAAAACTGACTTCTTCGACATCGGAAGCGTTTGCTTTGCAACAGCACAAACAGACTTTACGCCATAAGTACGTTTCGTGCTAAAAGACAGTGAGTCAGTCATACTTGTGACTTAAAAACGTGATCTACGGGTCATTTCAACTTATTGAAATTATCGAGACGCCAGAGTAACAGTTCCGAAACCAAATCCATGTGCAATAATTCGCAAAGCAGGAAACGCCCCAATATGAGGCGTATTACATATTGCGCACTGAAATGACAGCGCAGATTTACAGTGACGACAAAACAATAGCTTGATGATCAGCGCGCAGCCACTTATTGGTAAACATACGACCTCGCATTCCAGAACCACTGGAGGAAGCTGTTTGTTTTCGGCCTACTGGCGGACGCGAAATCTTTCAGTCTAATTGATCTGCGTGCTAACAAATTACCCGTGACGCTGTGGTATTAATGATTTTGCCGAGCCTCGTCCTACGGGTTAAGTACAAAACGTGAGCTTTTGTACTTTTGCAGTCTGCAACTTGTTTGAAGAGTTTGCTTGTACATCTTAACGTGAGTTTGCTTGTACACCCTTGGTTTCCTTCTATCCTTTTAAACCCGGCGCACTTTTACATGAGAAACCGCAGTCAAGCTCTATAGTCTAACTACAAACCCACTAACACTCAGGAACACAAGACCATCAGCGCCGCGTGGGTGGCGATTTTTTTTCCTTTCCCCAGCTGTGTTGCTGCTTCAATCAGTCGCGTCTACACAATCAGCACCGCTGCTGACAGCTCGCTACGTCGTCTGGTCTTTCCCTCTATGTGCTACCCGAGAGAACAAGTGGTTAGCCGTGTAGATGCGCGTCTGGCTGTTTAAGTTCATCAATAATTCACAATCACAAACGGAATACTGCTTCCAACCTTTCGTTACTAAGGCCTATCCGACATTGTAATCTACGGCTGCCGACTGGAAGTCGATTGATCTTGTAGGTACAAACCCGCCATTACTTGGTGTCCTGTAATTAGCTGAATCCGATAGCGCTCGACGGCATCCGCTGGCCCTGACAACGCACTGACGACTGTCTCTCAGCCGCCAACCGCTTATGAATCGCCGATTTCGCCAGGCCTGCACCGCGTGGGCCTCCAGCCTAACAATGGACGTAGCACAGCGGTGCGAGGTAAATACAAAAAACAGCTGTCACATCTGGCACCAATTTCCTGCAGTACAAACATTTCGGGTTTGTGTTCGAATGTCGACAGTTGCGTGAAGGTTTAAAGAGCTCTCTGGTAACATCGTCATCCAACAACAATATAACCCAAAATCTAGGTTTACACATTTTTTACATAATTTACCTACGTATTCTATCGCGAATGTCTCACAGAAACCAAGAACATTTCTTAGGCCTCAACATTGCGACAAGACAATATATATGAAAGTCGTGGCAGTACTTCAACAAGGCACGATTAACATTGCAGTAAATCGACTATCAAACAACAATGATCGTGTTGTCATGCTTTCGTTGCTCGGTCGAATCCATGCTTTTAACAAGTGACAGTGTCAACCAGCGAAAAGCAAATTAAAGGCCGCCAATTCTCCTGACACTAAACCCCAACCAGTAACCCCTGCGACACCCTAGGTCTTGATGGTTTGTCGTTGTTTGAAACCGTTGTATTTATACAAAACACCACGTGATGTGGTTAAAGTGAGACAGATATGACGTTTCGTCAGGTTGAAGTCAGCCACGGTCGCTTGGCTCACGACGTTTTTCCGTGACTTGTTATCAAAAATATTTAGCTAACTGTACATTAGTGTCTTGCTTCCGTTCGCCGGAAAGGCAGTTACCAGCAACTAGCAAGGCAAACGTGTGTCGCGTCACCCTATTGTGCTTTATGTCGTCACAGGTTGTTACGTACAAGCTTAATCAGCCGCAGTATATAAATTTATTGCAGCACCCAAAAACAGGTCTGTCAGGCCTTTTCTATTAATATATATAAACGTTTGGGTGTCACCACAGTTCGCCTGGCCTTCGTTGACCCTGTCTACTCTTAACGTAACACCAATTAGGTGAAAAGGCAAATTACAAAACGGCAATTTAGAACAAAAAAAACTTTATTTTTCAAAATAAAAACGAATCAACTTCCATTCTCCAAACAGTCGTATTCGTGTAGGCGAAAATATCCATAAACATCACGCAAAATGGATTTTAAACTGTATAGCAAGTCAACATGCACGATTTCAAATAATACCCCATTGTTACTAAACAATTCACGTGCAGAATTCAAAGTCCCACCAAGCGCGCATTTAATAAATTCTCCCTGTAGGAGATATCGACGTCCTGTTTCCCTAAAAACTGAATTCCTTCCCTAAAAACTACCCACAGACACATCGAAACAACGAAAATTAATGCTTCTGGAAAGGGCAGGCCTAAATGTGTTACAATTTTAACAAAACTTCAAAACAAAGTAGTTACGTGACCACACACGAGTTGCCAAAACATAAAGAAGGCCAAACAGAAAAAAGCCAACTTGTCACTAACCGTAACTTACACATGAGTAATTTTCCCGCCCTAACCTCGCCCGTATCACCGAACTCGGGTGCAAAAAAACTGCGGTTTTTGATACTGGTGATTCCAACTTTAAACATACGTAATATAATGGCACAAATCTTTCATATGTTTTTCTACCGTTTTACCTTAAACAAACCGATGAGCTATTATAAATTATTTACGGCGAACAAACGCAACGTTTACATCTGTTTTCCGCGAACGAACACAACATCAGTTTCTCTCTAGCAGGCACAACAACGATTGAATTGGCTGCGGGGCCGTCATGTGACCACAAAAATCGATAGGAATCTAGTTATGGCCGAATCATTTGCTCAGGAATGGATCGAAAGATGCCTCTGCATTTTCTCTTTGAACTTATTGCGGATTCAAATGCTTTTAAAACGTTCCCAAACTTTGGAAATAAGATTGATGCAGTGCACGAGCAATTGATTCTACGTCGTACACATTTTGAACTTTATTTCCAAAACAATTTTATGCAAAAAAATACCTCCCAGATAAAGTTGACAGCAGGATGTAAAATTGTTGTCTCACTTGTATATAACGTTAGGTCAGCTCCAAAATAGCATTTTTTTCTATCTTTTTATAAATTCAAGGAATTTTTAAAGCTGACGGGCATTTCAGTCTTTTAAAAGGTACGCCAGGAACTGCTAGAAAGCAATGTCACTTAAGAAAGTTGTTTATACTGCAGATGAATTATATATTTACCCATTATTTTTGCTAACTTCGTTGATAACATTTAAACCTTAATTATTGTGAATAAGTTGGTTTATAAACTGTTATGTAAACAGTTTTTGTTCACGTTTTTTCACTCAACATTCACCATTGGCCTGTCCTGAGTCGTTTGCCGGCAGCCAACATAAACACATTAGGAGTCATTTTGCACAATCCGACCATGATTTATGCTTATCTATATGAATTACCACCATTACGATGGAAGCAAGTCATTTACACGGGCACACTGCTTTTTCAAATCACAGCGGACAGCAGTAACTGCAGAGCATTTTCCGGTTAGCGTATTTTAAATTGCTTCGAAACTTTCGCAAATGGCTTCGAAAATTTACCTTCAACCTTTTTACTCCCATTTCAAGTGGTCAATATTGCCTGAAAACAAAAGTCCACCGCACTCGGTACTCTAATGCATTTTTGCATCCATCACCGCATTCTGACAGATTGCGGAAAATTCAGGCTTGTTGGTCCTTTTCTATAGGAGTTTTTGAGTAATATCGTCCATATAAACGTTCGAAACAAACAAATGTCCCGTGGGTAGGTAGCAACCATGCAAAAGCGATCATTACTGTTTCGTTACAAACTAAATGCCTTTTTTTGTGTAAAAGTTGGCCCTAAATAGTTTTGGGCTGGGGCAAAGACAAACCTTCTTATTCCACTGATCATGTCTCACCAAGCACTCCTGTTTGTCTTGAACACGCACTGGGAACAGTGAAATATACGCATGAATACTAGTAGCAACGTTCTGCCGTTAGTCGTCGCTAAGCCAGTTGCATAAGCTATGTATGGCGTATAATAACAGTCATCCGTCAAACCGTAGTTTCACCATCAGTTTGACAAGAAATCAATTGACCTTTTTTCTGCTGATGGCGTTGCCTAATGCCCACCAATGGATATTCCCTTATATTTGCTGCACTGCCGCACAATATCTACTCCGGCGTAAGCATCAGCTTCGAAAATATCATGCTCAAATAGTCGTTGAAATGCAATAGTACAACAGGCCTTTTCTGAATGACAATAAATGCCATTTAAACTTTCTGACCCTAATCAAAACTACAATCTACTGGCATTGATTGGTTATAGTTGTCGATAATGTTGCCCCAAAAAGTCGAACAGAAAAACTATATTATTCATATAATACAAATAACACATCACGAATGTTAGGTTCATGACCGCAGCTTACAGAACTTGACGTCAATTTGTCCCAAAAAGAAAAATCCTACAACTTCAGACCTTGTCAACCTTTATCCTTCTGGTAAAAGCTAACAGAAATCAGAAACAATTGAGCAGAACGGGACCAAAGCGATCCCGCTTCGGACGACTTGCGTTGGAACCCCGAACCACTTCCCTCTGTAATGTTGGCTGTTGTTACAGGAAATCTGGTTTACGTCCATGGCATCGAGTCTGTCGGGTGCGACGAAACGTCAAACCAAACAAGAGCACCGGGAAATGAGTTTAGACTTTCGATTCAGTTCGGCGACGACAAGGGATTACGCAACTACAAGGGAGATATAAACAAAAACGTATTGCTCACATTTTTCCGCTCCTGTGATTTTGTTACGTTAAGTTATTGTTTCCTTCGTAAAATACGGGTGGCAAATCCTGTGGGTTTCAGTTAGTTGACACAGCGTCAGGTCCAACGTTGGTATTTGCGGTTCAGGCGTTTTCCTTCCATCGAGCGTTCTACTTCTCGTGGCCGATTGCCGCCACGCGGGTCAAGGTTCAGCTCACGGGGAAGAAGGGAGAAACTTTCTGTCATCAGTCATGGGCATTCCGGGGATGCCAACCAGAAAACAGTGACATTTGGAGTCATTTGAAGCCAGCAGGTTTATTTCTTTGCAGATTTTTCATTCCAAATTATGTAGATTTCCGACTAACATCGATGCATGTATTTTTTTATTTAAGATACTTTTGAACGCACTCATACCAGTATTGGGTTGAAAACAGAAAATCCTTATGTTTTTTACCTCTGTTGCGCGCAGAATGGGCAATCGTACTCGAAACGGATCTGATGTCATTGAACGACACAATGATGTCATACGGTGATGTCAGCCACTCCCCTAACTCACCGTCAGAAATCAAAATCAAATCAAAATGGTTGGATTTGATATCGCCAGAAAGTCCGTTGAGTTGGAAAGTTGAGTTTGCTGAAAGGAACGCCAAACATCCCAGTGCCATGTGGTTAGCAACCGGCACCGAATCCTGCACCGTTGCTATGACCAAGCACTCTCTTCTCAGCGAGGTTTGGACTCTGAGAAGTTGTGGGTTTGGAAGATTGTGCTCCTGGAGGCAAGAGCAGGAAGCCGCCAATGTTGATCAAAGGGCTGAAAGTAAGTAATATTTCAATATAAATGCCGTTTCCAAATATACAAGATTTAAACTTGAAATTTTTGATGCAGTATCGCTATTTTATGGTTTCATTTGTTTCATTTTTACTTTGGTATTTTACGCATGTGGTACATACGGAATAACTACACTATAGGTTGCGACGTAATAAATTTGCGCTTCTCTAGGTATAGGGTAAAAAGTGGTGAACGGACAATGTGGTAGAAGCTGTATCACCGAAAACAACTAAATCAAGCCAAAACGTCCACAAATTTGTTTTTTTATTGTATTTGCACAGACACCATTGTCCGCATATCTGTTCGTCGTTCTGTCAGCGCAATCGACAGCTTTGTTCGACTCGATGGTTTCGCCGTCAAATTTAGGAACATTTCCGCGTTATCCGGAAATACAAGCGAGAAGTGCGCCACCTCGTGCTTGCGCGAGAGCCAAATTGGCTGCCTCGGATTTCAAGTTTTAACCAAAGCAAACGGAAGCCGAGTTTGCAGGAAGTTCACAGAAAAACTCATTTCCTCAGTTCTGTTAAAGACTGAAAACAGTTACGTGTTTGTGCTGCAAGGTATCTTTGACGATTTTCTTTGTTTTCCAGAACTATGAAATGTAAACATAAAATATTATTGGACGTATTACGAGTGTAGTTATTTCTCGGGCATGTCACAATTCCAGTTTTGGAACCAAAAACACCTGTTTATTACCCACAATAATTTTAAGGAGAAGTCTTTTCGCATTGGGGCGCAACAAACTGCTATAAAAGCGCACCAGAATTTTAGATTCGGTTTACAACGGTGTCACATAACGGTGGACAGTTTTTCAGACAGCCGTGCTTCAAATGCTAGTTGGTTCCTCAAACCGTGCATTTTCGGCCTCCTTTCAAGGTGTAACACGTTTTATCCATTCAGAAAACGAAAAGACGTTTCTTCCCACGAGGGAAATCCCCGACCGATCGTCGCAGCAGATGTGTAAGCACATGATTTGTTTACTGTTTGTAAGACAGAGAAAGACTTGTCGGATGAAATCATTTTTCACGTTGACTTGGCACGGATATCCGTGCCCTTCCTGCTTACGAAAATCCTCGATTGTGACGTCACAAGCAACACGTTGCGGATGTTGTTCGATGTGTGTTTTCATTACATGCTAATAACGTCTATAGGAAAATTATCTACCTATTATGTAGATTCTGATGAGTTTTGGAGGTTTTATTGCTATATTACCTTGCTCTATTATGGGCTGGTATAGGAAGCAAAAAATCGGTGTTGCGTAACCGGGGAAATGGTCACGCCAGTGTGAAAATTTTTGTGGGCACCGCATGAATGGAAATTTACATCATATCTATCATTGGCTGTCATTGGGTTGGCTGCCATACCGCTTGTATTTGAAAAATTCAACCTTTTTGGCATCCCACAACGGTTTTGCGACTTGATGTCATGTACCATTTCGTAAAATTTACAAATTGCACTGCACAAAATATGGGGGAAAAATGCTGCAAACTCGCTTTTATTATTGGTAAACTGGGTTTCGTATTTCATTTTCGCTTGGAAGAATTCTCCTGGTCGAAGTCGAACAATTCAAGTTTCCAACAGTTGGCAGTATGAACAGTAACCGAAAAGTTATTTTTGTATTATGACTACAGTTTCGATTTGTCGTTACAGTGGCGTATTTGTAAAAAGAATTATAACGACACAGGAAACCACTTTACACATGTAACAACAAGTAACGTACAAGTTTGACTTGCAGGAAAAAAATGATGAAATTTTTGGGCGTAAATCATATTCGCCAACTTTTCTAAATAGTTTGTTTTGCAGCGGGGTTTGACGCGGGTTTTCAGTGTCAATGCGTCAACGGAATGATCGGCGCCCGTTGCGACAACAACAGTCACCATGACTACACGTACCACGTGACCATATCTGATCAACAACAGGAAACTGAGTAAGCGGAATGACGCTTTTTGCTAATATTTATATCGCTGATACTTCATCCCAACACAAAGTACAAACAAAATGGTCGAGATAAGTCAGAATTTGGCTTGAAATTAAAACAGCGACAAAATTTGTTGGGAATCTCGCAATATAAATTTAGTGTATCTAAGATGCCAAACGCCAAAGTTTTTCAATTTGTTTGGGTCCGTTGACCACCTGCTGAACCCCCATCATCGATGAAAAGTTTTAAGACATTTTTGGTGATGTCGCTATACAAAATAAACTTTAACACTGAAAATATTATTACTTGAGCAAGTCCTGTGGACCCTTCGCTTTGTCACTGTGGACCCTCAGGAGTCCACGGGACCATGCTTGAAAAACCTTGCCAGACACACGGCTTTGTAGTCAATGTAGTAGTCGGTTTCTTTGATAAATTACAAGACAAAATGGAAACTAACGTCAAAATCTTTTACATCAGTTGCTATCGACATTTTAAATCATCCGTCATCGTTACGTCACACGAATATACGTAGATTTGAGGCAAAGGCCAAAGTTGCATGATGCAATGATAAAAAATTCCCGGGGGGGGGGCATTCAATTGTTTTGCGCACTTGGTGCTTTGTTACGTCACGCAGGACTATTGTTTCGTGCAGGATGGGATGACGCAAAAACAGATTGCGCGCGCTTTAAGCACGCATTACGTCACGGAATATAACTTCCTCTTTGCTGTAATTTTCGCTTGGAGGTCAAAGGTCACATTTTTAATATCCGCATTTAATTCAAATGAACCATTGTTACGCAACCACAATACTTGAAGACCCGATTCGCTGACATGTTCACCATGCCAGAATTATTGCACCCACCCATCCGTATGCTTCAGATGCTATATTATTAAAATAAAAAATTTGCTGAAAACGAAAACACATGCGTAAATAGTTTGAGCAGTTTGTGCGGTGTGCTGTTTAATCTATAAATGTGATTTTGTGGAGGTTTGGTTTTGTGATCTTGACATTTCATTTTCTGACACAGCTTGGAATGCCCGAGTTCGGACACGCGACAGTTCATCATTGACATCGAGTTTGCCATAGGTGAAGTATCAACCCTTGTAAAAAATGTGGATGTGGCAAAGTTACTTAAAGCTTTATGCAATGGCAGACAGGTAATATTTTATGTTATGCTTGTAACACTGTGGTCTATCTTTTGGGAAATTTGTTGAGAAAAATTTGCGTGTGTGGCTTTAACGATATTTTTTGAAAACCTTCTTGCTATAAAAGTCAAGTCTATAACATTTGTTCAAACGATAAATACAAACTTGGTGACATATAATCTTGAGAAATACTGTGCTTGAAACAATACAAAGGAACAGTATATAAGTTAAAAGACCATATTCAATATCATATTTGCATAAACATAGATTCATCAATAAAATTAAGTTTCAAGGACACAAAATATACGTGTTGTTTTCGGCAGGCATGTCCTATATCTGTCAACTCCATTAACTCGTTACTGCCCACTGGCGGTAGAAGGATTAAACTACTTGAAGTTCGTTACGCCTGCGCCCTTCATTCAACCGCAAAAGGAACGCCTACAAACACGAACACGTCAGGTACTGTCGATCGCTGCGTAATATTAACATGCTTTAATTAACATTAAGGTTTTAAGTAACTAATATGTGTGCAGTTTAGGTGCTACAACGCATTCTTTTATGTTTCTTTCATATTACATAGGTTCTTTTATATACCATGTAATTAGCATTGCAATTTCCAATTCATTCCTCTGCGAAACACAAGGCGAAAAGAACTGTTGCTTGTTTTTCCAGCATCTCATTTGCTTCCTCCGACGAGTAATGCTACCACAAGTCACCAAATCATCGAGGGCTCGGCTGCTTGTCACGACTGTGACGTAACAGACGACGTGGCGGTATTTGAACATAACAACGAAGCTTTACCGGAGTCGGGTGTCTTCCTTCTTCAACTGTTTGAAAAACCCGAACCTTCCCTAGAAGTGACGTCATCAACACCCACCACATACTTGACGTATGTAAATTCTACGATATTTTTTCCTTTTTAAGTGTGTTGATTGTATCTTGTTGTGGTATCATGAAAATTCGCCAAGTCAACAACTTTTCCAGCAAATGTCTTTAAACAAATAGTATTTCTCAAAAAATCGATGACTACAAGCTTCGTTACCGTGTTGCAGGACGGGACACAATTCCAGTGTGGAAGCAACATCACTTACAACTACTGAAGGTTTCACGACCATCGACACGACAACCAACGTAGAATCTACGTCTGACGGGACAAAACAAACAACTGTATGTGACCAATTCACGGGCGATACGTGAAAGTTTAAATGTATGCTGAAAATCAAATCATTTTACTAATGTTTTAGCAAGTTTACACCGAAGCTGGGACTACAGCGGTTCACAAACCCTCTTGTGAAGACCGGTTGGCAGCAGACGATAGTGACGGCAACATTAATATTAATGCATCCTGTCCGAAAGGTAATTCTTTGCAAAACCGTGTAAATAATTGCATTTGAGCAGCATTGACCTATGAGATGCAAGGAAAAGAATAACTTTATCGTCGTTTGTAAATATTATTTTCATTGATAAAAATTTTTACCGGGTAAAGACTGTTGCAGGGATTTAATGATCACGAATTTTTTTTTCGACTAACGAATATCTCATACAATTATGACATATTCAAATATCCTCCTGTCCTTTCCAAACCAATTTTAACTGAATTTTTAGCTTCGAAAGTTGTGAGAAGATCGTTCTGTGATCAAGACTCCAAACTGATCGTGAAAACAGAGTGTGTGTCTTTCAAAATATTGGAGATATCAAGTGTTCTGGAGCAAGTCACACAGGGTCAGTGTTAAAACCAAACGCTCAAAAATGTTCAATTTTAAAGAAAGGATTTGCAAAAAAAAAAACATTACATTTTAGGTATCATTGCTGACCCATACGTTTTGCAAGACGTCGCCGAAAAACAAACCAGCCTTTTGACGTCACGCGCCGATGACGTGCTTCCTGGTGACATCATTGAAAATACTAGGATACTTGAAAAGTGAGTTATACATTAACATCTGTTCACGCATCTTAAACTTTTCTTCATGTTTCAGGATCGTGTACTTGCAATCGGAAACGTTGACAGACCAAAAAACCTTATCTGAAAGCGGCAAAAACGTTTCAGAATCGATTTTAAAGACCGTGGACACTCTGTTCGACGACGGCCTGCAGGAAACTTGGAACAAAATATCAGAGGTACATTTCGATGGCTGTTTAACATAGCGTGACTCCTTTGTTAAAAATTTTAACTTTTTTAAGGATGAAAAAAGTTTGGTTGCTGACCAATTAACACAGGCGATGGACAGCGTTGGATTTTTACTCGCGAGAGATATGAACGAGAGCAAGACTGAGAGGCGATACAACAAAAATACTGCGCTTCAGGTGAGTGTAATACTACAAAACATGTATTCTACTTAATAGCTTTGCAGAACTGGTTAACTGTAGTTACAATTTTGTAACAGTCAAATCATAAAACTCTACATTGTCTCCAGGTAAATAGGCGTAATTTCTTCCACCAACAAATGCTTTGGGTTCAATACCAGCACTTGTGCACTGATGTTTCAAAAAATCTTAATTTTTATTTATCACCAGGTCGTAACCTTGCACCCAAACTCCCAACAAACTGGGAAAGATCGAATAAGTTTCCCTCAACCTGACAACGCGGATACGTCTTCTGACAAAGAGAAGTGGATTGAAAAAGCCGGCAACATTGTGGTCCCAATAGGAAATGTATCGAAACATCCCCTAAATCTCGTTTTCGCCGTCTACAACAATTTGGACTCTTTACTCGGTAATTACAGTGGCAGTACTGACATAAATAAAGAGTCATACACACATCTGTATAGTGTGCAACGACAATAACCCTCATTTTAAAACTCTAATAAACTTCTTCAATTGACAGACAGTTGACAAACCGTCATTTTGATATTGACTGTAATTTCATAGTTTTCGACACGCTGGTTTCTCATCTTTAAAACGGTAAAACATCGTTGCTCCAATGCCAACGTCATAACCCTTCCCAAGCGAAAAACAACATGTCCCCAGGAAAGGCAATCACTTTCTACTGGCATGGATTTTGCAAAATCATCAATAGTTTTTCAATCAGCTAGAATAAAATAAAAAAGCAATTATCAGCAATTCTGCTGGGATAAAATGCTTGCATTGCATTAGGATGTTATCGCTTCCAGCACGTTTTGGTGCGTTAAAATAAAAAAGCAACTATTTCAAGGAGCCTCATACGGAGAAGCAGCGAATAACAACACAACGGTGGTAAACGTTCCACAAGGAAAAGAGAAAGCTGATGGAACAACGAAAGTTCGTGAAAAACTTGTAGTGAATTCTTGCGTCATATCAGCTTCAATACGACCTTTTCCAAAAGACCTTATTGCCAAGAAGAAAGTCATCATCGTTCTCAGACACAAAATGTCTTCATCAGCCCCAACCAAGTAATTCTCTTTTATGCTTCGTTTGAGTGTATTTTTGTTTCTGCGCCAATTTCTTGATTGGCATATCGGATTTTAACAATTGATGTATGATAACCAATTTATTATTATTAATGTCACTATTGCTCGTTATTTAGAAACAAAGCATAATACCTTATATTAAGTAATCTTGTATAGACTTATTTTAGCGGAAAATGTTCAAGTAAAAAAAGTCGTAAATTCACGATAACGTATAAACAGCACGTACTTAAAACGGTCAATGATCCTTTACATGCACTAGGTAGTTTCTTATTATGTTATTTACACTATTTGCGAACCAGGTGCGTATTCTGGAAAGCCAAAAGATTAAACACTGGAGGTCACTGGTCGTCGGATGGTTGCAGGGTGGTAGAAAGTAACCACACACACACCAAATGCGAGTGCGACCATCTCACTAACTTCGCTATTCTGATGAACGTTGCCGGAATTGCGGTAAAATTTGACTTCTGTAAATCGTGTTTATGAATTTGAATTTAGGTTAGAATTTTCACAATTTAACGAACATTTCGAATATATTTTATGGGTCTGAATAAAAAACAACCACAGAATTGGTTCAAATTAACTAACGAGGGGGTACGATGCACATAAGTGCGCGACCTAACGATTTACAATAGTCAAGAACTTTGGAACCGATAAAAAAGCTTTTGGTAATTTACTTTGCAGTAAATACGGAAATTCAAACGTTTTAATGAGTTTTTCAAACAGTGTAAGGGTAACGGAACTTGCCTTTTATCAGATGGACACAGCAAACGACTTTGTTCTCACAGTGATGACGTGGGCAGGTTGTTCCATGTCGATAGTTTGTTTGATCGCCTCCTTGTTCTGCTTCAATGCTTTACGAGGCCTACGCTCCATTCGCAACTCTATTCATAAAAACCTGTGCGTCACCTTGGCCCTTGCTCAGACTACTTTCCTCGTCGGAGTGGATCAAACGGACACACCTGTAAGACAACCGATTTATTTTGTTTTTTATTTCACACAAAAGGCTTAAGATTGGGAGGATTGAAGAGTCAGCTTTGTGTGGTCTACTTTGTTGCTGCAATATTATAAAAGAATTCCAGTTTGTTGGCTTGCACTACAGAAATTATAAAATCGCCTTCTGTTATTTAGCTACAAAGAATACGACCTATTATGTCAATGAAAAAGCGTATTTAAACCACTATGTTGCGATGCCGCACATTTTTAGATTCTCTGCACGTCCATCGCTGCGCTCCTCCATTATTTGTTCCTCTCTGTCTTCTGCTGGATGAGCGTGGAGGGACTCCATCTTTACGTGTCGCTGGTGCAAGTGTTCGAGATTGACAAACGCTCCCGGCTCGCGGCTTACTACGTATATGCTTATGGGTTGCCTGCACTTGTCGTTGGAATTTCAATGGCTCTTCGTTACGATGGTTACGGGAACAGTCGAAGGTTGGAAAATGTTTAAATTTCAAAAGTAGAAAGAACGATTCCGGAACTTTTACTGTGTGTTTTCACGTTATCTGTTGCAATGCTGCGAAAAAATATCATTGAATTTTCGTGAGTTAACTTTTAAGGAGAATAACTAAGCTTGGTTTGCAACACGAATTCACGAATTTTAATCACGAAAATACATTACTTTGGCCGAAGCGTGCAGCTTGTCCTTTCCTACAGATTCTTGTCCTTTGGATGTTTTTTTGCGTGTGAAATTTATATTCGCTGTGACTGCTTAGTTCCAAAAACACTTTTCTTTTCTTCAGCTGCTGGTTGAATGCTGACGACGATTACCTTATTTGGAGTTTCGCGGGTCCTGCTTTGGCGGTGATTTGCGTGAATACTTGTTTTTTTATCGTGGCTTTAAAAGTGATGCACTCTCACCGAATAACAACTCCAGCACACCAGACAAAACTAGCAAAGGCAAAGTATGTATTCACCGATAAAGTACTTATGATTATACGATTGTGGTCTTGCAAGTAATAGATCTTTATGGGCAGGATTTGGATCAAGGGCTCGTCCGTATTACTTTGCTTACTTGGACTGACGTGGATATTTGGTTTGTTTTACGTGGACGAAAGGACAGTGGTGATGGCCTATATCTTTACTGTTTGCAATTCCGTTCAGGTTAGCAGAAACGTTAAGTTTACTAGTTACTAATGTGAAACGTTTCAAAAAAATTTACTAATGTGAAAAGTTTCAAATAAAAGTCAGCTAATTTATTATTGTCGAAAAATCGATTTCGCCTGCACGGGCATCCTCAGTTTCTTGTTCTATTATTCTTTTGTCGCTGTTCGCTGATAGTATGACAATGCCTAGTAAAGGGACAGATTCTGGCAAAACTAAGGAACCAGTCTTAAGTTGACTATATATCTTTCGCACCAAAACGACCAATTAGTTAGTGTTATATATATTACCAGTGTAAAGATTTTACTATTTGTACAGTACATGTTCAACGTTGGTTTGCAGGGCGTTTTCATCTTTGTCTTCCACTGTTTGATGAACGACAGAGTAAAAGCAGAACTTGCGAAGTATTTCCGCAGATCGAACTGCTGCCCCTCGTGTGTTCGTCGACGCTACCACGTCACATCCAGCGTCAATGCAAGATCGGCTTACGTCACAACTTCTTCACTAGTACGTCATCATCGTAGAATTGCATGTAAAATTATTACATAAGTATCACATCATAGTTTTTACATCGATTGTAAAAAATGGGATTACGACAAAGGAACTACACTAAATGCGATAATCTTGTAGAAAAATAGCTCGTAAAGCTATTAAGCTATTGCGGAGTGATAAAGAAAAAAGTCGCCAAAGCTTACACAACAGTTGCTATACCAATCTTACTCATCCCAATTGCACTTTTTTCAGGGCACACGGGGGCGCCAAACTGCCAGTGGAATGGCAGAAAATTCTGGACGTTCGGTGAAGTCGTCATCGTGGATTAAAGTGAAAACGTACGTTTCAGTTTAGTGTACGATACTTGCTATTTGTTTGTAATTAAAAGCTCTTCTGGCAAAAGAAAACTTGTTAGATCGACGTTTCGGTTGTCATACAACAACCTTCATCAGGATAATGAAGTAAAAAACGCCCACACGGTGATAAATATTCACGCGCGCATAAAGCAAAAAAGGCAAAAAAGGGCAAAAAAAGGCGAAGGAAACAACACAAGCTAGGAAGCGGGGATGGGGGAAACACCAATAATAGAAAATGCGCGTCAACAGGACGAAACCGAGGTCTAAAGCATAGCGCCTCGAGGTGCGCAAGACCATAACGTTCAACCAGGGGGCATTTCGTGCAGACCGTTTATCAAATTGCGATAAACGGGTGGAAAGAAGGTTTCCCTCTTATCATTAAGTGCGCACCCATGTGCGTTTATATGAACAGACTCGATGAACATCCTCTTGTATCTGTCCTTTTCCCGGTCCAGAATTATTGTGTTCTCAAAATTAACCGTGTGTCCTGTTGCTGCAACATGTTGCGACAATGCCGTCCCTGCCACCTTATTGGGCTTGCCAACATCCCGTTGATGTTCCTTTAGACGTGTTCTTAGGGCGCGACCCGTCTCACCAATGTACACCTTCTCACACCCTCCACATGGAATGCGGTATACTACCCCTCTAGCATCTAGCGTACCACCAGCGCGATCTTTAGGATGCGATACCAAGGAGCGTAGTGTAACCGCAGGACGCTCGTACACCAGGATGGAAAAGTCCTCCAGCAGTCTCTTTAAGGTCTCTGAAAGTCCTGGAAAATATGGGAGAACAACCACACCAGCGGTGGGACTTTTGTTGCACTTAGGCAGGGATGCAGGATTTTGTCGCAGAAAGGAGATTGGGTAACCGTTTCTTAAAAGAGCATCCCGCACACTACCCACCTCTTGTTCTCGGGCCTTTTCCTCTGTAACAAGATTGTCCGCTCTGGTGTATAGTGCACGCACTACAGCCCGCTTGTGGGATATAGGGTGCGCTGACCGGAAAGATAGATACCTGTCAGAATGTGTCGGTTTTCGGTAAACACTCGTGCGTAGGGACCCACGGTTTTCCCTTTGAACAGCAACATCTAAAAACGATAAAATCCCACCATGCTCAACCTCCATGGTGAACTTAATGCTCGCTTCGATCGAGTTGAGGTGCTCAAGCAGCGATTCCACGTAGTCGCGATGCACAACCACAAACGTATCGTCCACGTAACGTCGCCACAAGCGTGGGGGACTCAAAAACGTTGACAACGCTCTTTGCTCCACGGACTCCATGACTATGTTGGCGACCACCACTGAAAGCGGAGACCCCATGGCTGTACCAAATATTTGCTTGTAAAATTCACCTTTGAACGACAAATAGGTGGCGTCCAGACAAAGTTGAATGCACTCCACGATCTCCGGTAGTGGCCACGAACAACGTGCCTCCAATGTTTCATCTCTCTGCAGTCTTTCTGCCGCCACTTCCACCGCCAACTTCACCGGTACGTTTGTGAAGAGAGAGACGACATCAAATGATACCATTACCTCTTCGTGGTCCACGCGCAATTCTTTCACCTGTGCCGCAAAATCAATAGAATTCCGGACGGTCTCATCCGTTGCACCCACAAGGGGGGCCAAAATACGGGCCACATGTTTAGCAAGATTATACGTTGGAGATCCTACGAACGACACAATAGGCCTAAGTGGAACCCCAGGTTTATGAATCTTTGGAAGACCATAAAGACACGGCGTCCGCCCATCCGTGCTATGCAACTCGAAAAACTCCCTTATTGATAACACTTGCTTATCCCTGTGTAAGCGACCAACCATTGCATTAACCTTTCGTTCGACAACGTGACAGGGATCCCTCTTCACTTTGCGGTAGGTCTTTTCGTCAGCCAACATTAACTTAAGCTTGTTCTCGTAATCCGATCTATTCATAATCACCGTCACATTTCCTTTGTCCGCAGGGAGTATTACAATGTCATTATTATGGCGTAACTGCTTGATAGCTGCGAACTCTTCCCTTGACAAATTAGGCTGCGCCCGTTGATGGCTCTTGATGCAGTTAACCACTTTGCTCTGCAACATAGATTTTATGTGGGCCGGCTGGTGCGCAATTCCTTTCTCTACAGACGCTACGATTTGCCTCCAGGGTACACTTGACTGCGCGACGGCGAAGCACCTCAACTCGATCGAAGCGAGCATTAAGTTCACCATGGAGGTTGAGCATGGTGGGATTTTATCGTTTTTAGATGTTGCTGTTCAAAGGGAAAACCGTGGGTCCCTACGCACGAGTGTTTACCGAAAACCGACACATTCTGACAGGTATCTATCTTTCCGGTCAGCGCACCCTATATCCCACAAGCGGGCTGTAGTGCGTGCACTATACACCAGAGCGGACAATCTTGTTACAGAGGAAAAGGCCCGAGAACAAGAGGTGGGTAGTGTGCGGGATGCTCTTTTAAGAAACGGTTACCCAATCTCCTTTCTGCGACAAAATCCTGCATCCCTGCCTAAGTGCAACAAAAGTCCCACCGCTGGTGTGGTTGTTCTCCCATATTTTCCAGGACTTTCAGAGACCTTAAAGAGACTGCTGGAGGACTTTTCCATCCTGGTGTACGAGCGTCCTGCGGTTACACTACGCTCCTTGGTATCGCATCCTAAAGATCGCGCTGGTGGTACGCTAGATGCTAGAGGGGTAGTATACCGCATTCCATGTGGAGGGTGTGAGAAGGTGTACATTGGTGAGACGGGTCGCGCCCTAAGAACACGTCTAAAGGAACATCAACGGGATGTTGGCAAGCCCAATAAGGTGGCAGGGACGGCATTGTCGCAACATGTTGCAGCAACAGGACACACGGTTAATTTTGAGAACACAATAATTCTGGACCGGGAAAAGGACAGATACAAGAGGATGTTCATCGAGTCTGTTCATATAAACGCACATGGGTGCGCACTTAATGATAAGAGGGAAACCTTCTTTCCACCCGTTTATCGCAATTTGATAAACGGTCTGCACGAAATGCCCCCTGGTTGAACGTTATGGTCTTGCGCACCTCGAGGCGCTATGCTTTAGACCTCGGTTTCGTCCTGTTGACGCGCATTTTCTATTATTGGTGTTTCCCCCATCCCCGCTTCCTAGCTTGTGTTGTTTCCTTCGCCTTTTTTTGCCCTTTTTTGCCTTTTTTGCTTTATGCGCGCGTGAATATTTATCACCGTGTGGGCGTTTTTTACTTCATTATCCTGATGAAGGTTGTTGTATGACAACCGAAACGTCGATCTAACAAGTTTTCTTTTGCCAGAAGAGCTTTTAATTACAAATAGTATGCCTGGCAGCGTTAGCAACAAACTACTTGCTATTTGTTTTTAATAAGATCCTAGCTTACATTGACAATGGTTGCAATGATTTAATGGAAACATGTAAATGACAAACCTGGCAGTGTTTGATCATGTTTTAATTAAAATAGAACAAAACCGAAACTTCGGAAGGTGGTTGAAAGACGTGACACTCCTCATTGGAAGAATAACGCACTCGACGTCCAGGGTTAGTGTGATGAAGAGTTTTTGTTCTCAGAGTAAATTATACCAACTGTTTAACTTGTTCTGAAATGCAGTTGCAACAAGCTATATGTCCATTTAAATGTGATTTTTAGTTTTGTTATGTGACATTAATAATGTATCATTATCAATATATATGCACAATCCACCTTGTGCAGATCAGCAAAGCACATCCAAGTCAAATGAAGTTGTGGATGAAGTGCCATATTTCGGCATGATAGCAAGCAACCCATATGCCGAAACCGTCAAAGAATTGGATGATGACGGGGAAAAGAAAGTGGGTACAGAACAAATGGTAAACCAGGCAATATGCATTGCATATGAACTATTGTCATAGCAATTTTAATATTAACAAATTGTATAGTAATGTGATCTGTATCCAAGCAGAACTTTATCTCATATGGAAAAAGGTTGTTTTAAACCAGTGTTTCCAAATATGTTTTTCTGCCATACACTACAAGGTTACTTAAGTTGAAAAGGAACCTCAAAACGTCAGAAAAATCAAGTGAATTTAACCATTATTCACCCAAATTGTTGCAATTGTTTTTTTATTTTTCACATGTCTTTGTTGCCCAAAGAATTTACCCAAACACGTGAATTTAAGCGTGTTTTGTTTAAAACGAGATGGTAGCTCATGAAACCCTTCATGTTTTGTTATGCAGTCATATCGGGTTCCGCGAAACCGCCTTTCTTAATCACAGCTGTGTTAAAATAAAGCACTATGTGTGTCAAGTTAATTTGAAAACTGTCCTTCGTTAGTACGACTGTTAACAACTGGAAATGAATTGATAGCCTAAATGACTCGAAAAATTGAGATCTAAACCATAGACTGCTGATGCTGGCCTAGCTTTTTGCCTTCCGTAATGGCAATATACACACAAGCACTAGTTTATATCAACAGGATCAGCCTGGCTGTTATTTGGAATCCTTTAAGAAACCTAAGATGCCCACAGGGCGAAATATATATTCCAAACAACAACCAGGCTGATCCTATAGTCAAAAGCTAGTGCTTTATGTGCAAAGTGAATTGGTCGCATTTATTTGTATCCTACTGCACCAACAGAAATTAGACAAAGAAGGCGGAAAGAAAGACAAGGCTTCCAATGTCAGTGACGTCGACTTTTCCGACGAGCTGTCGTCTGGTTGCGCTTCAAGCAATAACCCAAGCCCGATTCACAGTCAGAAGCAACTTCCCGTCGACCGACACGACGCCTTGTCTCGCCACCACAGCTTTCCGATTCAAAATAAAGTTTTGGAAAATATTCGACGACAGGAACAAACCGTCGACGATTCCTTGCTATTTTTTAACATTGATTTGTCGCTCCACTTTCAAACAGAAAAGCTTTAGCCTTTTTTCGACTAAAATAATATAAATGTTGTTGAAGGATTTATGTAAACCTGCTGTACATTTTATACGTTGTCTTTTTGATAGCCCTTTTCCTGGTGGCAGCAGTGCCTGACGAAGGTCTGACTGTGCTTTTGTGTAATAAAATAAAACTTATTGAAAAAGCCTCATAACTGTATGAAGAAAAACTTGAACTTTGGAATACTCTCATATTCGTGTCAAAAAATGCTTAAGTTTCACTACATTTTCGCTTCCTGGTGTTCTTTACCAAAGGCACGATGGAGTTAGGTTAGCGTCTAAATATCAACGCAACTCGTAACACGATCTAAAAATAACTAACAATCTGATTTCCATTTTATACAATAATCACTTATGAAACACTTGAACTTGAATAATTGGTACCAACGTCGTAAGTTTGGCTGACTGAAAAGTACCTAAATCAAAATAAAATGGGTATTTAAAATAAACACAATGGATAACAACAATATGAGGGTTAACTCTTCCCTTAAACCAGAGGAGATATTTATATTTTTTCAACCAACAACAACCTCGAAGTCTTTTTCTTTTTTTAACAATGACCAATATACTTGCCAAATATCAATAACGCATATTTGCTGATGAAAAAACCATGAACTACACGGGATCGGTGAACCCAGCCACCCTGGTATAGTCTGTCGATCGATACCTTATCTATAGTTGCTAAGTGTAAAATGTTTTACTCAGCAACTAACGCATATTTTTCACAAGCATATTTTTGCCACAGGTATACACTCCATATGGAACAGTTCTTTCTGTAGTCTGTCAAGGCCACTGAAACGCCATGCCTACATCTTTGAAAAACTGTTCGTTGAACGGGTGGTAAAAATCCCGTAGTTTTTCCTCAACCGCAGGAGAAATTCTCTTTCGGCCGTTTCGAGTTCTTCCTTTGCCGGGAATCAAACATTTTAACTCTCGAGACGCGTTTTGGTCCAATTCAGTCTGCTCCGTGAATCGTCTGTAACAGTAAAAACCGTGGTCGGGACTCTTAACAAAATCTTCGCGGAGCAAGATCCTGGGGATTCCTATGAAGTCCTGAAGTTCCTCCATTACTCCTCCGGTATCTTCGATGAACCTTTCTCCGTCAATAATCTTCAGATTGGAACTGTTGAAGACCGACAGCCATTTTTGAATATGAGCTGTATATAATCCGTTTGAGAGAATAGTTGTAGCATAGTCAGTTTGAGTCAGTTTAATTAGATGTTTTCTGAGCTCGCCGCGCTTCTTCTGTTCCATCCATTCAACCAACTCAATCTGCACCTTTGGTAGGTAATCGCCGACGTATTCATCAAAACTTTCGTACTGGCCAATCATTTGGTCGCCGTAGTTTGCGTATCTTATCCGCTGCAAACATGTAGGTTTGATTTTAAATGATTGAAAATGTCGTGTTTTCACTTTGATGATATATCCGTGATTTTTTGCGTACATTCACCTAAGTTGTATTTACAATGGTATCTTTTAACTGTATACCCTTTTTTATGGACCTGGACGGTATAGAATGAGTGGCAGGCGTAGGAGACGTTGATCTGCCAGCATGCTTGTGAGAAAATGCCATTCTCTTTGGCACATCATTGAAAACCATATTTGGTTATATAGTCTCTTATAGTTAAAATACAATTCTTCGGACTGGCCTGCAGAGCTACATTCCTTTTTTGAAACATTTTTACCTCCTGGACGTAGTCCGATAAGGCTCTCTGTGTTGGATCACACACAACTAAAATCAGCTTTACGTTCGGAATCGCCGTAGAAATTTTTTCAGGGACGTCATCCGATCCTTCACTAAAATATATCGGAGTCTTTTCCATCGCAATCTGTCTGTCGTTGGTGGGAGGCATTCTATCCCTGTTGCCATGCAAAGTTTTAGGCAATTGTAAATTACACCCGTTTCAAATATTTTTCCCGAAGTTTTTTATAGTTTTCACATAGAAACACTTAAAATTTTAATTATTATTATTATTTCTGTTCGTTGTATGATTATTCAACATTTTACTCATAATTGTCACAAAAAAGATAGTATTCCGAAAAATGTGGGATAATTTAGAGAAAATGCATCTATGACTTGGTTTCTTTTGCGCTAACAAGGACAAGTGATGCTATAAGATAACAACAAATGATCAACGTACTTGTATGAATTGTAGTCAGTGTTCCCAGAGTCGAAAAAGAACATTTCTATCTCTGCAGGAATTCTCACCAGCGGGTGGTGGTTGAGGAAGTTAATGATGCCGTCAGTCCCACACTTCTTAATACCAATACCAATCACTTTTGGCAGGCGATGACTTTCATTCTAAAATGAGCTGCAATTGTGTTGATATCCCGAATAAATAGCATAAATTGCCTTTCGATTTGTCACAGACTCTGGTTTCCGTGTTGGTTAAAACACTCCCGGAATCAAACTAATCTGAGTCAATCTTGTCAAACACAATGTTATGTTCGTGCCTAAAGTGTATTCCGCACAACAGCGCTTGCATGTCACAGTCGAGTAATTTGTGAAATGTTCTGCAAGCATCCACCAAATACTATTCATTATATTATTAGCATTCATTCGACGAGCAAAGAAGAAACGCAAGACATTAATACTATGTTTCGATGCCGCGATTTGGATTAGCCCAAAATGTTTGGTCCATGTTTTACGATTTTGTATAGTAACGCAGGGATTGTCAACGCGTTCGCCGAGATGTAATACAAGCGCCGCACTAGAACAGATTTTCACCATAGCTGATTCAACTAAACGAATGTTTATGTTATGAAAATACTGTTTGAATAAAGTCCTTTCTTAATACATGAACACAGACTGACAACATTATGGACACATCTTACCGCTTTGTGGTCTTCGTTGTACTTTTCCATTTCTGACCACAATTGATCACGTATTTTCATCCTTTCCTTTGAGGTTCTGCTTTCAGAACATTTATGGACTTGCGACGTAACCACATACATAGTTACCGAGCTTACAACTCCACAAAGAATTAGGCAAACTTTCATGTTTCTGCTGCGTGGCCGCCTCATTTCAGGACCAGAAACGGTTTTGTAACACAAAACCTGCCGACGCACTTATCGCTACCATAAGAACTGTTGCATTGCAGTCAACAATAAAAGTAGGAAATAGTGGGAGGCTTTTTGTGGAAAAGTCAACATTTCGTTGACTCTATACAACATCAGTGTTGTTACGTCCTTTGTATGGTTATACTCTATACATAGTAGAAGGAGGATTTCATGCAATACAGCAGCTTTAATACGTGGTTACTTTATACACAGTAGTAGGAGGATGTCAGTACACCAGCTTCAATGCCAACGCCTGTTATGTCATAATCATTTCTTACTGGTACGGGCCGGTGGATCAATAGAAAACATTAGAATGAATAATACGAGGAGTGGGAGACATTACGAGCGACATGTGTTGACGAGTAGAGTGCATTTCTCACCACGGACTAAAATTAATTTGGACGTTTTTACACAAGGTTTGAAACTAAACTGCAACCTCCCTAAAACAACATAAGAAAACAAAAGTAAAGACGAATTGTGAAGCACATGCACATGTACGTATCTGTGAGGAAACAAAAAAGTTTTAACCATTTTTGTGACAAGTGTCACAATATGACACGTGTCACTAAACCAGAGCATGCCACGTTGCATGTACGTGTTGAAAGCATAATTGTCTTCAAATGGAAAAAAAGTTCAGTACTTTGTGGTTGTCAAACACAGACAAGAAGCTATTAATAAACCAAAACATTCTATACTAGTCGTAAAGTGACCACACGCAGGGAAGTTTCGCCATACATACAAACCACAAAATAACTGCCATGCAAAGTGACACGCACGAAAGGTGCACTACAAAGTAAGACGCAAGATAGGTGACAAACAAAGTCACATGCTTGGATGTGGTGACATATGTTATCGTGTGACACGTGTCATAAAATGGCTACAAGCCTGTTGCAGTTTTAGATTCAAATCAAATGCATCACATTGTCGGTGTACCAGCTCTCGGAGTACGCCTCCGCTGAGCCTCGCACCCAAAGGATCCGACTGAATAATCAAGTACGACTAAGGGATTTTCCAGTAATAAACATGAAACCGACAAGTGCAATTGAAAAGTTACGTTGATAATTTTTTAAGGATGTCAGTCTTGACTTGCATTTCTCGGCTCCGCCAGCCATATTATAGGTACAAATTAAAGTTGTTGCGATTGGCTGTACATATTCTTCAACAAAAAGCATGTAGGCTACTGTTTGTACTGTTTTACACAGTTAACGCATGTAGGCTACTGTTTTGCATAATTTTTTACGACGCAAACTAACACTACAGTATGTTGAACCAAACAGCACAGATTATGAAAACAAAGATGGTATTGAAACAGGACAAGGTTTTCCAACCGTTCTACGCGTCCGCATCACACAACCACCACTAAAATAATATACGTCCTCTCCTTTTAAGCAGTCGCCTTGCACTCTTGCATCAATGCACAAACAGATATTAGCCCTGTTTACATGAAATTGTTTGCGAGCGAGCTTGCGCCGTTGAGCCATGAAGAACTAATTAGGAACATAACTAACGGTTTTGTAGATCTTTAATATGAACAGAATAGCCAATACAGTGCTCGAAAACTTCATGTAAACGTTTCGGTATTGATAATGGTTGTAGAAACAATCGAAACGTTTACATGAAGTTTTCGAGCACTGTATTGGCTATTCTGTTCATATTAAAGAACTAATTAGTTCTTAACAGACCATAACGAGCGAGCTTCGGGCCTCAATTTACATGCTCTGATGTTCTTGCAAAATGCGCAAAATGTTTTGGGTTTGTTGTAAAATGACAGTTGTGGTTCAAAATCATTAAAAACGATGCCGGTTGAGAAAAGTTTTTTTGCTTTTGCTACATCCTGGTGCATAGCATTCTCTAAGACTAAGCCGAATATTTGGGCGACCTTTTCGTAGGCAAAGGTGATTATTTGCTTGGAACGACTGTCCTTTTCCAGATCTGTAGTTGAACATTTACCTATGTTTTACATCAGGTCATTTGTTAATTTCAAAATAAAAAATGTATGCTTGTTTGTGAGGAAACAAAGCCTAATTATTTGCGCAGTCCATGTCTGTAACCAAAGCTAGTTGTGGTGCTTTACTACAATTCGTCGCCAAGATATCTGTTCAATACTTTTTATCTACTCCCTTTTGGACATACATGACAGTTGATTAAAAGCATTATGAAACACAAAAAAATCATTAAAAAAGTATTTTCATCATAGCATTCTTTTGCCGTCAATTGTCTTTAGGTGATTCATTCCAAATGTCAAAGTCACAGCCCATTTATACTTACATTTAAATTAGTTTTTTTATTCAAAATTTGAAAAAAAAAGTATAAAACCGCATTAAATATCCAACTACATCAAAATTCGTGATGGAAATCTAACCAAACTTGACTTTGCCCCCATATTTTTTAATCAGCCGATAGGCAAAAAGAAGCTAGTTCGCTCAACTAGCTTCCGAACCCACCCATATTAAGCTTGTTCGCCGAAACCGCTTCCAAACTAGCTTGGGCTGTAATGCGTATCGCTTTTTCCGATAATGGCGGGAAGCGGGTAAGAAGCGTGCCGCGAACCCGCTTCAAACGTCCAATGTGCCCAACTGTGCCCGAATTTTTGCTCGTCGAGCAAAAGCGAGCACATCCCAGCACAGACCGGCACATCCCATCCCAGCACAACTCAGCACGCGCGCACAATAAAACAAACACGGAATCGTCTGTAGTGTAAACGGGCCTTAAGTAGAGACTGAACACTGCGTTTATTTTCAGATTGGTTCCGCTTGAATGCACCTGGTAACTTCGCGGTAGTTTTAATGAAAATGCCTAAGAGAAAGTGGGGTACTCGCATGTTTTTTCGCATTTGCGTGATTTGTAGACCTTTTGATTTAGTTTTGGGCTTTGGTGCAACTACTAGAATACTTCTGCTAACATATTAAGACAAAACATCAGTCGTCAGGCAGATATACCGGGCAGAGGTAGCGATTGCATGCGACACTTTTAGCGCAAAACTTACCGATGCCCAAATCAAGTTTTATGCCAAAAATATATATACCAGTATACATATTATTACAGTTTACTGCACAGGGACGACCCAGGCAAAAGGTCTATACTTTTTTACTGTAGTGACTGCCAGTTGCAGCCTGCAACAGGTTAAAAAAATGATGTTTTTAGCTTGTTTTCCAGTTTCAATATTGTGCAAATAGTACATCTTTTGTAAAACAATTTAAAAAATCCTCAGAAGGGCACAGTAACCTTTTTCCTTGTTTTTCCATTTTTTGTAAAAATTTTCCGTTTGTTTTTTCCTGGCATAGTGCCTTAAACAGATCCTCATGCTTTGTTTCATTATATTTTTTAAACCCCCTGCGAAGAAGAAACCCTCCAATGTATTCCAGGATATCTAGAAACAGGTAAATGGTTAAAGGAACATTGTGCATGTACTTGTATCACAGATTGTACAAAATTTCACCAACCTGTGTCACGTTGATTCCAGATATAGTCGTGGTTTGATGGCTTTCTTTTCTGAAGTGATTTAAAATTGTGGCATGGACTTTAATTAATAGCATTGCTGCTTGGCTTTGGGGCATGTCAAAAATGTTTGAGGCATCTTTGCATGTTTTAGAATACATCATGTAAAACAAATTTGGATCAGACTTTTCTTGAAATGAAAGAAACAATTTTTTGACGTGCTCTTTAGCTTGTAGTGAAGGTATAGTGGATTCCAGTTTTGTGTGCTTTTCAGTCAATTTTACTGCATTGTTATATATAATATTTATTTCCTCGTCTGTGGGTGGTGAAATACATTGTTGTCTCGAATGAGTTTGTCTGAAGTGCGTTTTCATTGCCTTGCAAGTGGCGCACTGGACTTGGCAACCTGCAACACTGCACACTATATTTTGTTGCTAGACTAGAGTGAACGCTTCTTCAATTTCCTCATCAGTTAGGTCTTCCCATGAATCCCACATGTTGTTTACAAGGCAGTTAAAAAGGCATGCAACTACACATATAACAATTCTGAACAAGTGTTGATTTTTTAGGCAAATTGCGCAAGGTAAGAAAACAAGAAAAGACATTATTATGACTGGTATGAAGTTTCGGCACACCAGTATTCGTTATGATGAAAAAGTGTCGCATGCAATCGCTACCTCAGCCCTGTATATCTGACTGACAACATATATTTTGTCCCAATATGTTTGCAGAAGTATTCTAGTAGTTGCACCAAAGCCCAGAACTAAATCAAAAGGCCTACAATCACGCAAATGCGAAAAAACATGCGAGTACCCCACTTTCTCCCATGCATTTTTCATTAAAACTGCCGCGAAAGTCGCCTTGCACTCTTGCATCAATGCACAAACAGATATTAGCCCTGTTTACATGAAATTGTTTGCGAGCGAGCTTGCGCCGTTGAGCCATGAAGAACTAATTAGGAACATAACTAACGGTTTTGTAGATCTTTAATATGAACAGAATAGCCAATACAGTGCTCGAAAACTTCATGTAAACGTTTCGGTATTGATAATGGTTGTAGAAACAATCGAAACGTTTACATGAAGTTTTCGAGCACTGTATTGGCTATTCTGTTCATATTAAAGAACTAATTAGTTCTTAACAGACCATAACGAGCGAGCTTCGGGCCTCAATTTACATGCTCTGATGTTCTTGCAAAATGCGCAAAATGTTTTGGGTTTGTTGTAAAATGACAGTTGTGGTTCAAAATCATTAAAAACGATGCCGGTTGAGAAAAGTTTTTTTGCTTTTGCTACATCCTGGTGCATAGCATTCTCTAAGACTAAGCCGAATATTTGGGCGACCTTTTCGTAGGCAAAGGTGATTATTTGCTTGGAACGACTGTCCTTTTCCAGATCTGTAGTTGAACATTTACCTATGTTTTACATCAGGTCATTTGTTAATTTCAAAATAAAAAATGTATGCTTGTTTGTGAGGAAACAAAGCCTAATTATTTGCGCAGTCCATGTCTGTAACCAAAGCTAGTTGTGGTGCTTTACTACAATTCGTCGCCAAGATATCTGTTCAATACTTTTTATCTACTCCCTTTTGGACATACATGACAGTTGATTAAAAGCATTATGAAACACAAAAAAATCATTAAAAAAGTATTTTCATCATAGCATTCTTTTGCCGTCAATTGTCTTTAGGTGATTCATTCCAAATGTCAAAGTCACAGCCCATTTATACTTACATTTAAATTAGTTTTTTTATTCAAAATTTGAAAAAAAAAGTATAAAACCGCATTAAATATCCAACTACATCAAAATTCGTGATGGAAATCTAACCAAACTTGACTTTGCCCCCATATTTTTTAATCAGCCGATAGGCAAAAAGAAGCTAGTTCGCTCAACTAGCTTCCGAACCCACCCATATTAAGCTTGTTCGCCGAAACCGCTTCCAAACTAGCTTGGGCTGTAATGCGTATCGCTTTTTCCGATAATGGCGGGAAGCGGGTAAGAAGCGTGCCGCGAACCCGCTTCAAACGTCCAATGTGCCCAACTGTGCCCGAATTTTTGCTCGTCGAGCAAAAGCGAGCACATCCCAGCACAGACCGGCACATCCCATCCCAGCACAACTCAGCACGCGCGCACAATAAAACAAACACGGAATCGTCTGTAGTGTAAACGGGCCTTAAGTAGAGACTGAACACTGCGTTTATTTTCAGATTGGTTCCGCTTGAATGCACCTGGTAACTTCGCGGTAGTTTTAATGAAAATGCCTAAGAGAAAGTGGGGTACTCGCATGTTTTTTCGCATTTGCGTGATTTGTAGACCTTTTGATTTAGTTTTGGGCTTTGGTGCAACTACTAGAATACTTCTGCTAACATATTAAGACAAAACATCAGTCGTCAGGCAGATATACCGGGCAGAGGTAGCGATTGCATGCGACACTTTTAGCGCAAAACTTACCGATGCCCAAATCAAGTTTTATGCCAAAAATATATATACCAGTATACATATTATTACAGTTTACTGCACAGGGACGACCCAGGCAAAAGGTCTATACTTTTTTACTGTAGTGACTGCCAGTTGCAGCCTGCAACAGGTTAAAAAAATGATGTTTTTAGCTTGTTTTCCAGTTTCAATATTGTGCAAATAGTACATCTTTTGTAAAACAATTTAAAAAATCCTCAGAAGGGCACAGTAACCTTTTTCCTTGTTTTTCCATTTTTTGTAAAAATTTTCCGTTTGTTTTTTCCTGGCATAGTGCCTTAAACAGATCCTCATGCTTTGTTTCATTATATTTTTTAAACCCCCTGCGAAGAAGAAACCCTCCAATGTATTCCAGGATATCTAGAAACAGGTAAATGGTTAAAGGAACATTGTGCATGTACTTGTATCACAGATTGTACAAAATTTCACCAACCTGTGTCACGTTGATTCCAGATATAGTCGTGGTTTGATGGCTTTCTTTTCTGAAGTGATTTAAAATTGTGGCATGGACTTTAATTAATAGCATTGCTGCTTGGCTTTGGGGCATGTCAAAAATGTTTGAGGCATCTTTGCATGTTTTAGAATACATCATGTAAAACAAATTTGGATCAGACTTTTCTTGAAATGAAAGAAACAATTTTTTGACGTGCTCTTTAGCTTGTAGTGAAGGTATAGTGGATTCCAGTTTTGTGTGCTTTTCAGTCAATTTTACTGCATTGTTATATATAATATTTATTTCCTCGTCTGTGGGTGGTGAAATACATTGTTGTCTCGAATGAGTTTGTCTGAAGTGCGTTTTCATTGCCTTGCAAGTGGCGCACTGGACTTGGCAACCTGCAACACTGCACACTATATTTTGTTGCTAGACTAGAGTGAACGCTTCTTCAATTTCCTCATCAGTTAGGTCTTCCCATGAATCCCACATGTTGTTTACAAGGCAGTTAAAAAGGCATGCAACTACACATATAACAATTCTGAACAAGTGTTGATTTTTTAGGCAAATTGCGCAAGGTAAGAAAACAAGAAAAGACATTATTATGACTGGTATGAAGTTTCGGCACACCAGTATTCGTTATGATGAAAAAGTGTCGCATGCAATCGCTACCTCAGCCCTGTATATCTGACTGACAACATATATTTTGTCCCAATATGTTTGCAGAAGTATTCTAGTAGTTGCACCAAAGCCCAGAACTAAATCAAAAGGCCTACAATCACGCAAATGCGAAAAAACATGCGAGTACCCCACTTTCTCCCATGCATTTTTCATTAAAACTGCCGCGAAGTTACCAGGTGCATTCAAGCGGAACCTATCTGAATGTTTTCGCAAAACACCTTTATCATTTAAAAAAGAATAAGATTGATTTTATATCTGATTTAAATTTTAAAAAATCTTTGTTTATGTTATGTTTAACATTTTTATAACTTAGTTATAACTTCATGCGTTGTCTATTGACAGAGCAATGAGATTATTTGTGTCGTTGGTACGTGCGCAGTGTTCAGTCTCTACTTAGTAGTCTCTGGTCAGAGAGAACAAATCTTGAACACTGGATGCGATCCCACGACTAGAAGTGCATCTTCGCTGCAGTGAGGAACACGCACACTATAGGCATGAACACAACAATATGTTTGACAAGATTGTCCTGTGGATTACGTTAAGGGGTGGCTACTGCACAAAATTACGCAAATTCATAGTCTTGTAGGATATGCCATGTTGAAAATACGGGGCATTTTGCCGATTCTCAATGGCGGAATCCCGGACATGATTGGAAAAATCCGGATCTTTGTTAAAAAATAATAATGTTTTTTTGCCATAATTTGAAATAACTTTACTACACCGCTTTGGATTATTTGCCAACACGAAGTAGTTGCCTCGGTGATCCGTTGACAAACTATTTGGATTTTAGGATTTTGAAACATAGTATTTGTTGTCATTTTGTTTTACAAAGGTGACTGCTCATTCGACAGATATACGTCAAAGAAAATACCGTGTATAATGACCTATGATTTTCTTTTGTTTTATGCTTTTCGTTTTATCAATCTTCATTTAAATTTCAAGTCAGCTTTCATAAACCTACAGCAAAGGTAGGCTCATCTCATGGCGAATCCTGCGCCATTTTAGATTTAAAGGTGGTGTTACCAAAAACAGCATGAATATCGACATTGTTGGTCGAATTCGACCACCACTCGCTGGGGAAGGTCCAGTTAGTCTGAACATTTCAGATGGTAAAAGGGTTCATGTCCAACAAGGTGGCACTTCACATAGGTATGATGATGTTCTTCTTGTACCTTATGATTGCGAAATATTCATGAAAAGAAATACCTTGTGATTGTGTTTACTTTTGTTTGTTTCATGGAACAACCTGAAAAATTTAACCTTTGCACCAAATAGATACATATTTTACTCTGATCTGACTAACATATTTGATGTCACGTTTTGTTTATGTCTTTAATCTTTTCTTTTGGCAGTTTCCAAATACTGTACCAAGCTGATGCAACTAATCAGGAGCTGTTTTCTAAAACGGTTCAGCCACTTCTGGACCTTTTTGTTGCTGGTTTCAACACATGTATGCTAATATACGGAGAAAGTGGTAAGACCTATCATATTGTCAGAAAACAGTTTGCATACCAACAAAGTCCAATATGAACAAAATGTTGGTGATCTAATAACAATAGCATTTACACAACAATGAGTTGCATGTGTAACTTTGCTTGTGTCAGTTATTTTTTATTTAAAGTCACATGATTTTATGGGTTGCTGGGTCACCATGTGTTTTATTAAAATTGCTGTTTAATAAATTTATAAAAAAAGAGATGACTGGCAGACATGAAGGGTCGCAAAACATTTTATTTGATTGACTATTTGCTTACTAATGTATATACAGGTGGAGGCAAATCATTTACATCAGTTGGTGAGCAAGGTGGTTCTCAACCTGGAATAATACAACAGGCTATTACCTATGCCACCAATAACATACAAGAACAGAATGCTCAACACCCTGGTACATACTACTATTACAAATTTGTACAATTGCTTTCTTAAACAATCATGTAGTGCTTTGGGATTATAAGGTTTTGGGTTTGCTGCAAGACTTTTTATTTAAATTATCTGTGCAAATTTTGTAAGTTACAAAAGTAAGTATTTTACACAGGAAAAAAAGGAGGGATTTTTGAAGTAGGTCCATTTCTCAAGGTTGCAATGTTTTGAAACATTTTCCAAAAATATTAAACAAGCTTGCAATAATGCTCCATGTGTTTTGTAGTACAAGCAGAAAACAAACCAATACATTTCACCCTAATTTTTTTATATACAAAACATACTTATAATTATAATTTGCATGTAATTTATAGTGAGTCTTGTGACTGTAGCGAATTCACATCTATTTAGAACCATCATTTGCGACATCGGAGGGTGCCCAGACCTCTCCGAGGGAAAGAGGGAGACTGATTATGTACACATATGAAATCTACAATGAGATAATTAAAGACTTGATGGCTGCCAGAGGATCATTATCTGGTACTTTTTTCAACTAACAAACCCTTCATACTTACAATAATGAAAACACCTAATTCTTATGTACAGGTAGGGCTGGCAATACTCCAATGGAAATTCATTACTCAGCAGAAAAAGGAATGTATGTCAAAAATCTTCAATATGAAGTATGCAGAAACCCTGTAGAAGCTGTTGCAGGTACATAAATTACATACATTATCTTCATTTTGTTTTTTCATACAGTATATAAATAGTATTTTAGGGCTTGAATTTAAAGTTTTGTTTGTAATTTTTTTTAATGTTTGCCTGACTGAATAACCTTATATATTTTTTGGTCCAATTTTCAAAGCAAAATGATTTGAATAAAAAGCGTGCATGACTGTCTGCATTTCAATTTAATTTCATTGTTAGGTTTTTGGCAAGCATGGGTTTCAAGAACTGCTATCAGCAATGACTTTGGTCCTTCTATGAACTTCGGAACTTATGTTTTTCAGCTTGAGTTGTTCATGGTCAGTAAATTACTTTTGTTCAAGATTCAAGATTTGTTTATTTTTTCGTCATCAAAAATTTCACAATTTTACAAACACTAATATGGGGGCCTATGTGAGACGAAAGGGTACAGCTAAGAACCAAATAATGCATTAAGTATGTATCAAACTGCTCCGAAACACACTTTTCCTGATTGTAAGTAAAGCCTGACTAACTTCAAGCCACAGACTAGTGCGTTTCGTGTAATGGTTATGGCAGAGTGAAAAAAAAACTCGTTTTGTTCCAGATGACCGACGAAAACCCACTTCCAAATCGTTCCACCTTCACAGTGGTGAGGTTGCCTGGCGCAGAAAAGTTGGCAGACGACATGACCCGGACAAGGCTACGCGAAGGCCCGATGTTGTCCAAGTCAATCATGGCTTTCAATAAACTTACTTCGGATTTAGCGAGACAGCCTGAGCCGGAGCGGGTGATCAACTACAGGTATTGAGGTTTTTCGGGTCGAAACTTTTGATGTAAAAGCTTTTCATTATGCAGGTTTTGCGTTCTTCTGCGAATATGTAACTTGTTAAACTGCCTTATTAAAACAGTAACGTGACTTAATTATAAAAGAACAATAACAATGCACTATTGGATAAAAAAGAAATCCGTTATCGAGTGTTTGTATTACAAGTTCCTTTAACTGCAACTCGTACCATCAGGATTGTTATTCAAGTCAGGCTTTATCGTTCAGATTTGGCCTCGAAAAAAATCGAATTTACACTCAAAAATTTTGGGTCATAAATAAATTTTGTTCATACAGATGTACATGGTTACGTCAGACGCGTCACTTCTCATAAACTAAGACAGAGCCTTGTTACATCACAGCTGCTTGAAAAAACTTTTATCGTAAGATCAAAAAATCGGAATTTGAGCTTAAATGTGTAGTTTGATCGGAAGTTTGGATACAATACCACAAGTTTACATTTGAAACGAGAAAAACCCATATATTTATCTGCAAAAACCAAGTGTGGAAATGAATTCCAACCTTGCGCGTTGTTGCTGCTGCTGTTTCCCTTCTGCCTGCTCAGTCCTTTATTACCCCGACGCTTTTCTTGCATGCGCTCATTGTAGTACTGATGATGAACCCAGTTAGTGTTCGAAACGTTTACTAATGATTAACAGCATTTTAGCTTTGGCTTTCATTTTCAAAGTTATCAACTCCAAATATTTTGCACCCAATTCCAACCTATTTTATGTTTTAGCGATTCTAAAGTCACTACCCTGCTTGAAGATATACTCGGTGGCAATTGTAAGACAAGGGTAATATGTTGTTTACCTCCGAACGCCAACAAACCGGATGTTCTCTCCGCTGTTCTCAACGGCTGTGGACTTCTGTCACAAGTCAAAAACTATCCAATCATCAACGATTGTCTTGCTCAGGTGACAACTTGTATTGAGGAAGTTATAAGTTCACCTTTAATACGCATTTCTTTGTCTGTCAAAGTGAGGTCAATACTGTTTATGAGTAGCGTTGCGATAATTACACAAGAAAACTGGCTTTTGTAACGTAAACTTGTTTCAAAATGCAACCTTTTTCGGAAAAAATCTAAGCACTTAGAATGTAAAATTCGAGTTTGAATACCTTTCCAAGATACGTGTTTAGGCAAAACGTAAGTTTCCTGCACAAACACAGTCATGAAGTCAATGTTTTTGACGTAACTATAAATAGGCAAATTTTAATCATAAATTCACCTAGGTCCTGTGCCCGTTGCTTGAGTACGATAGACAATAATTTCTATAATTTGTTAGACTTTTTTTGAAATATATTTGTCATTGTGATTTAAGGACTTAGTGACGCAATATCGTACCAGAGTGAACAACACCCTGCAGATAGGTGGCGTCGGAGAGGCGGCAGGTGGTGCAGGCCTCATGACCCGTCCGGACCTGCAGGATCAACTACTGAAGATTACAAGTGACAATGTAACTAATAGCGCATCAGCATTTTGAAAATATTAGCATGTTTTTTGTGTGTGTCAGGTTATTTTCTGTTACCTCACGTACATTTTTGATAAACTTTCGATTTAGTTTTACCGTTGCTTGGTCTCGTCTAATTTTGTTGCTGATCGCTGTTTATTACGTCATAGACCCAACTTCGTGAGAGAAACGATCGTCTCTTTCAACGTCTTGAGATGACTCAGGACAAAATGACCGAAATCGCGAGGACCAAAGCTGAAATTTCGTCGAAGCTTGTTTCCAGCGAAGAAGAGAAACTTAAGGTTTGTTCGAGTTAGTTTAAAGGATGTAGCGTTTATCACCAAAGGTTTTATATGACGTGCATCAATATTTGGAAAAAAATACCAGTTTTAACTGATAAAAAAAGTACCATATGTCCTTGAATTGTACGAGTATGACATAACGTGGTGTAACATTGATATCAACGGGAAAAACAGTTAAACTTTGTTCAATCGGTTAACGCAGTGGTTCTTAACCGAAAGGAAATTACACGGTTGTAGTTGGGTAATTAGTTGGCACCGAAATGTCAAAATATGATCGAAAAAGTTAAAAAAAAGTTCAACAGATATAGCAAAAATGCAATAATTAAATTCTTAGTTAAAAATTTGTATACTAGTGGGAAATAGGGATTCCGTTTAATCTGAAAGTGGAAAATGAGTTAAAAAAGGTCAAGAACCACCGGGTCAACGCAATATGTTGTTGTAGGTTGTTTAATTCCATAAATTTATCGCATCTAAAATCCAATTCTCCAAAGGTATCGAAAGGTTTGGTGGAATTGCAACTTGAGAACAACCGACTTACTGAAGAATACGAATCCGAAAACTTCGAGCTTAAAAACAAGGTGAAAACCCAGTTGTGTGTGTTGTGGTTCGTTTGAACTCATTTCCATCTTGTGAGCGGGTTCTTTAATGTGGACGAAAAACACTTGGGCTGTGAATTTAACCAAATCTGTCAAATAAATGTGGAACAAAATACCAAATTAGTAATTGCTGTTCATTTTGCAACGTAAAAACATAAAAAAAATTACGTTCGGTATATCCTTGATCTAACGTCACCACAAAGTAATGACAAACCGTTACATTTATTTCAACAACTCCTGTAAATAATCCTTTGTTTGAAAGTCGTTTGTTTGACGTTTTTCCCTAGATATACATATTTTGCCTGAAAAAAACATGAGATTGCAAGAATACAAACTTTCATTTGTACATTTATTTTATAGCGAAGCTGCCCGGCTAATCACAAGCCTATAGCTGTTACCTAAATGCATTTGAAAAAAGTGTTAGTGTTTTCCGTTGCGAAGTCACGCGAAATTCCTGGTTTTAAAACTGCCAACATTCGACCCTGTTTGCAGATCCTAACCCTGGAAAACCAGTTGGTCGAGTTCGAACTTGAGAAAAGCAAATTCGCCAGAAGTCACGACCTTTCTGCCGAACACACGAGGCATTTGGAGGAAAACAGAAAGGCGATCGCCGACGAGTTCGTTGCCCTTAAGAAGAAGGCCCTCGACCAAGAAAAACAACTCGCTGAACAGGTGTGTGACGTCACGTTCAGTTGTCATCGAATCTGGTAGAAAAACAAATTAAATTCAGGAGCTTCTTGAAATTCGAACCAACGTTAGTCATCGTGACTTGCATAATATTATACAGAACTTTTTCATACAACTCCGTCACTTTTCATGTAGCTGTCGAAACAATCACATAATTTCTTATTCTCGCATATAAAATTTGCATTTAAGCAATGGAGCCTATATTGTATATTAAAGCGGGTTTCGGCGTGGAAATCTTCCCCTGACCCTTTGCCGGACAAGGTTGTCGTGTAGTTACCAAAACTACGGTGATGAAACCTTATAGGTCGAAACAGTATCCCAGTATACCTCACCTAAAAAATATACTATTTGTTTTGGAAGTCAAGTAATTACCTCAAGGAAAGACGATAAACCCAGCTTTCAGTTATTAGTGGCGTATGTTAATAAGATAACAACAACTTTGTCTCTCTCCAATCAAGTTTGTTAAGGTTCGAATCAAGCGCACGGTTATGTATGATAAAAAATGGGGAAAGGTCAGTGCATTGCGTTGAATTTCTTTCAAACCTTTCAAAGCAAGAATTTCCACTTTGTGGTAACTAATGCAATCGCCGAGTCTTTAAAGCTGCACTGACGAACCCTAATAAATCGAAACAGTGACACGCTCTGCAGCTCATGACCTATATTTTTGGCTCCACAGCGTAATAAATGACCTTTAACCTTCCAACAGATCCGCAGAAACAACGAGATGCGTACGGAGCTGGGTCGTCTTATCGAAACCGAAGCTGCTCTTCTCGACTTACGAGATAACGTGGAACGAAGACGGCAGGCGCACGACGAGGCCACCAAGGAGTTGGAACGGGCCCGGGACGTTTTACGCGAGGCCAATTTCCAAGCGACCGACGCAAGCAACGAAGATCCGCTGGAGGCGCTGAAGTCTCGTCGGGAACAATTACAACGCGAAGCTCTCAGCAAATCGGTATGTTTTATTGTCACGTGGTTTACGTTCCAAGTAAACTCAATTAATTTTGATGTTACCAGTGTTTTTGTGTGGAAATAAACATTTCGTGTGTCGGAACCAATTTAAAGCTTAAAACCTCAATTCAAATCAGTTCAATACAACAATGCTTGACTACTTCGTTTATACATATTTGCACTCAGAAGAAAATGCTGAACTCATTTAAATCAGTGACAAAATGCTAAACAAAGAAGTGTTTCAAGCTAGCAATTGACAAGACAGGTTCGCCACACTGCGCATGTCCTCACTTGGCGTTATCAGCTATCGTATTTTCAGCTATCGTAAAACACTTTTTTGTTGGTGAAAAAAAGGTGACACACAATTCAGCTTTTTCCATGACATCTAAAACATTGTCCCATTCAGCTCTTGGATGGCTCGCCCCGTGGTGGCAAGAACGACGTTCTCTCTCGGATGCGACAAACGTACGACGAACAGACTCGCAAACTCGAATCAAGGTTGGACGAACTGAAGGCCCAGCTGGCTGCTGCATACGCTGGTATACAGGTCGCTAATAAAAAGTCGGCGGAACAGACTACTGTGAGTGCATATTTGTGTTGTACATAATATCTTAATTGTTCTAAGTAAAAAAGTAATGAATCCTACCACAAAAAATGTTATCCGGACTTCTTTTGTAACATCATAAAGGCGACGTTGACGTTGAAAGAACAACACGAAAAGAGTTCCGGTGACGTCAGTAGACTCCAACAGCAGCTGAAGGAAGCAAATGAAGATTACAGAAGACGTTTGTGGAGATACGTGCAAGACATAGCTGTAAGTAACAGCTATATTCTGATTCAATTTTTAACCACTTTTCACTTTAAACCAGAATTCAAATGTTGCTTATATGGTAAAGAGGTTTAGACGTAGCGGAATCGCCTGTGCAGCACTCATGACCGCCAAAGTCTGTTATCAGATTGTTAACAAACGACTTGTTTTTTTTACATTTAATCCAACCACCAGTAAGCATTTGGTACGAGAGACACTAACTTTTTATCGAATTAGTGTTAGTTTACCGAAAAAAGAATTGTTCTTCTACTGAACTAAACTTATTCGTATAAACGGTCTTGAAAACTTTCCAACCACCAGCTCGAGGAAATAAAATACTTTTGTACTTGTCTTCACAAACTTCTTATTACTTGTTTATTTAAAGGATTTCGTTGACAACGGACCTCCAACAACTCCGGACAATGACAAAAATAAAAACAAACCAAGTCCATCGTCTGCCCCCATGCAAAGATATGTGGATGGAATGCTGAAGGCAATTGAGATTTTTTCATATTTGTCTATTTCACTGTTATTAATAATGGAAAAAGAGCTTTCAAGTAGTTGGAAAAGCGATATGTATTAGATAGATACGGCCACCTCATGTGACATGTACAGTTTAGTTTGAAAAAGATTTTGACGTAATTGTGACGTAACAGGAGATGAAGTCCGCCTTTCGGTCACGTGAGGAGCAACTGAGCAACGCAGCACGCAATTACAAGAAGCAGTCGAAGCGTGTTTCACAACGACACGAAAAGTTGCTCATTCACTACAGGTGACATATGTGCACTATACAAACACAAAAAAAAATTACAATATAAACTACAAAAATGACACTGAATTTTAATGTTACAAAAACGACGTCAAAAGTGAAATTGTACAAAGTATTGATCTGGCATTTGTGTTCTACTTGTCACGACGAACAAACATTTAGTATGTGAATTTTTCGAAATATTGGGTTTACTTATAAACCTCAACTTATCTGATAGAGTTCTGCGTGACCAACTCGAATTTCTCGGCTCCGTCGCCGAGAGAAAGGGCAGCGATCCGGAGCGTCAGAACTCTCTCTCGAGCTTCCCGCCAGTGGACGTAGGTCCGGATCCATCTGAACTCGTGGTGACGGAAAACGACTTGGTGTCAGAGAATACGTTGGAATTAAACAAGCTGCGTGCAATTCTTGCTCGCACTAAGGCAGAGTTGGCCGGAACGAAAGCTGAACTTCAGCGACAAAAGAAAACGGACAAGTCACTGTAAGTATGTTGTGAGTATGCGAGAGGTTGGGGTTTCGATTCCAAGCTCGGGCGTTGGGTCTGATTTTGTTTAATCTAAAGTTTAAATGTTGCCGACATGCGAGAACTAAGTAAATCATTACATAACGTTTATTAGTGTTTACCTCTGTTGTATAATATGGTTTTAACTGCATTTCATTTGATATTTTATTTTTTCTAAGCATTAGTTGTGGACTGTATTCTGTGAACTGAAGGTATTGTGGTGCTAATTTATGTGATATAATATTTTTGCTTCAACCTTTATAACTATTGAACAAAAGATTTATTTTACTTTCAAACCAAACACTTCGTTTAAATTTTGAAATGTGAACTCTTATGTACTTACCACAGTGCACCACTTCGACCTCTCGGCCAATCGCTACCCCGGCCGCTTAACAACAGCCTTGACAACATGCAAATGCGCATGCGCGACGTGCAAATGAACTCCCAGCTGGAGAGGGAACGGGCCGAATTGTTGACAAGGGCAACGGTTGCTGAGCAACAGGTTCGCGAACAACAGGAGTATATTGACACACATTTGACAAGGTACTTGTTCTGGCTTGCTGGGTGATTAGATTATAGGCATAGTACTCGTTATACCTGCTTTGTACATAGAATCGACAAGGGAGGGATAGGTAAGGTATCTTCGATATTATTAGGGCGGAACAACTTTCTGTTGTTGCATCTTCTAATCAACATATCTATGAAAACAGAAATGGCTGGCCCATAGTACAGAAAGCATTGAAATGCATTATTTATTTTAGACGTTTCGGCAATAATTTATGTCATCTGATGATGGCGTAAGTGTTATATTAAACTATTGATGGCATGAGTTGTTGTGTTATTAATGTCATCAGTTATGTTTCAGCCGACTTCGCACGTTTCGGCGAACATATTGACATGTTTCAGTGCAGCATTCTTTATTTGATCGTAGTGTTTAGTAATGTAAAATTGACGAATTTTTGTCACTGCTTCAGATACAGGCAAGAGATCGTCCGTCTTCGCCGCATGCTTTCAGACAAGGGGATTTCCCTCGGGGGAGGTCCCGACTTGAGCCCCCGGCGCAAATTCGGAGCCGGCTCGTACGGTTTTTAAATTTACAAGGGCGAAAAAGCTCAGCGTCAAACTTATTTGCATTGGTATATGGACAGACGGCGGGACTGTATTCAACCTTTAATCGAACTCTCTTTTTTTGGTTGGATGTTTTTTTGTTCCTTGTGTAGTGTTGTGAGTTGGTTAAAATGCAGTATTTGTTTCCTATATGTGCCTTTTTTTATCTGTTTTTCTAGTTTAAACAGTGCACTTTGAAGTATTTTCAGCTTCACTTTTAAAATCGTTTTAAAAAAGTCTTTACCGTTTTCTACTGCGTGCACAGTGACTTTCAGCACAAAACCTGATATTGCGTGGCAGTCTTCAACAACCTGAACATACATCATTTTCGTCCTTAATTTTTACTCGTTTTGGTCCTCACTTGCACTTTATTTGACTGTTTTGTTTGTGATCGCTGTAGGTCTTGTTAGTAGAGCAGTATAGCTGTTTTTAATTTTTTGACTTCCATGTTTCGTCAAATGAACTTCCGTGAACATTTTGTAATATTTTGCAGCAAAATTTGGTGCCTAATTCTTTTTTGCCAAAACTTATTCCTTGCTTCCCATTTTGTCCTAATTTCTTTTACCTGTCTTCAGAATCTTACCTGTTTTAACAGTAGCTTTATGCAATAGAATAAACCTGGGTCGTATTCACCTTATCATCTGCTTTACTTTCTGTAGTCGTGGTTTTGCGAATCCAAAGGGGTTCAAGTTTTTTAAAAGCTACAATATTGAATGTCATGTAAAAAAAAATTTAAGAAGCAACTTTGAGTAACAGTTCAAAGCAGAAAGGTCGAGGTAAAATAAGAGGCATTTAACCCAAAAATTGATGCCTTGGCAGCTTTCATATAGTGTAATACTTCGCCAGGTAATGTAAGACTGTATACGTAGGCGAAAATGTTCGACAAACGACATAGGATTTTTTACAAAAGCGTTTACAATGTTATATGTTGCCAAGTCTAAGTCGCCCAGAAAACTAACGACAAATTCTGACAACAAGATTTTAAGTTTGGTGTAGAAGCCTTATTTTAATATGCTGGCAAAAAAGTATTTTTGCAAAAAAATTCAAATTAATAAGTACGGCAGTTAAACTGGGCGCCTGACATGATAATTCTTCATTATGGTTTTATCTGAGCTCATGCCATTTCATTGTTCCTGAGTACTGATCATCGCACGATTTTTTGTGTAAAACACAAATCATTTCATTCGAAAGAAAACCAGTTTCGTGATTTTGTACAAACGTAAGCAAGAAATTAAGTTCGAATGTTTAGAATACATAGAGAAGTGGCCGATTGAGACTTAATTTTTTTCATTGGCAATTAAAAATCATTAATGTTATTTAAACAACATGGAACAGTAATTTACACCAGGTAAAACATTTCAACTATACATATATTATTTTGTGTCATGTATTGTTATGCTGACTCACAGAAAGCGTTTTGAAATGATGAGTCATAACAGCAGCGAACTACAACGAGAAAGAACGGTTGAACGTTAAAGTACACGTTTTTTTGTGTTTGTGGGCAAAAATATGAGCTGTATACCACTGATGATCAAAAACGATGCGTTACTCCGGAAAGCATTTTCGGTCACTCGAAACTGTATAGCAATGGAGCATGGTTCTTCGAAACGGTTGGTTTTATTTATCATGCCATGCCACTATATTTACATATGTAGCAGTATTGTCAAGGCCGGTTCTAGGAAATGCGTTGCCTGTGAAAAAAGGATGTGCAACGAATTCTTAATTAACAAAACTAAGTGATGCATAAAGGTCATATTGTTATGTCACAAAAGCCATATTGGTCATTGTGTTATGTGTTATTTCCAGTATATCGTCATTACTGGCTTGGAAATCGTTGCAAATGCTGCCCTGTCCTGTAAAGAGTGTTCTCAATACTCTTTGACTTTTCTGGTCTCCATATTGATGTGTGCTGCAGGTCCTGATTTAACCAAATGTTCCTGGGTCCAGCCTCCGCTATTGTGTAGTCAAAATATACCGTAGTCCTACCATATTTACGTGTTGTGAGTGCAAAGTAATGTAAAATTTAAACAGAATTAACATACAAATGTTTTTTTTTGCAGTTGTAACTTGGTTGCGCAACCAAGACCAATTTTTCCGCGCATGTACAAAACAACTATGGTGCTGCAGGATGGATCAACTGTGACAGTTCGCTGCAGAGAACCACGAAAAATTTTAAAGGTTTAACTGATTGCATTTGAAACAAATGTTGCGTACTTACTTGGATTGTTGGAACAAACTATAATAACTCTTAATAGACTGTCTTGTCTGATGGACTGATTATCCACTACGTGGTTACACCACAGTCCCTATTTTTTAGCTGGGCACCCAATTAGATATTTATAAACCATCGGAGACCTACCAGAGTGCAACACACAATAACACATTTTAGCACCTTTTAACCAAGTAATATGTTTCAAAAACGGCTATAATAAGTTACCATGGCTTGTGGGTTTGAATGACTTATTTTGATGTGGCTAATGTCAATTGCAGATGCCGATCGACATGCCGTCTCTCACAGACAAAGAAAGGACCAATCTGTGGTTTGCTCGGAAGGGTGAAATAAAAGGTGTCACGGAAGTTAAACTGGATTCCAGCTTTACCAGTGAACAATATTCAAAATACTTTAAAAAGTGAAAATCGCACTAAGCACAAATGTTATTGGTCCCTTTTGTCTCGCACTGCGAACCTTGTGCTGACGTTAAAAAATTGTTGGAATGTGCTTCTTTTTCTTGGCTTTTAAATATAAAAGAAATGGAGACTTTGCAAGTGTTTGTTGGAAGTGAAAACTTTCAAAATATGAACGGGTAACGACAAAAATATTTAATAATTTTATGCTATCAGAAGACAAACTGTCAATCTCTACCAACACAAAAGCAGTTGTTAAAGATGTATTTCATTGCAACATAAATCACATGTGGGTCTGGAACATACAACAACACTTCCTTGCAATTATGAATTTCTGGCACTGGCGCTAGACATCACTGTACAGAATCAGCAATAGAAGCACAACCTAGAGCTTGGACTTCTGCATTGTGTTCATGAGTTTCTCCAGTTTCATAGCAAGCATCATATTGCCATCGATTTTCAGCTTTCCTTGCATGAACGCTGCTGTTGAATTCAGTTTTCCTTGGAACATTGACACAAAATCCTCCGGTTTCATTGTCATGGTAACATCAGAGTCGCCATCACCTTGTTTGATGCTACCACTGCCATTTTTGAGATCTATTACCCAAGTTTCTGGGGTTTCACCTTGGAACGAAAGAAAGGTTGTGGAACATTAAACATACATGGAAAAAAAATTAACTGTTTGTTGCATACCATCTGAACATTGTAAAGCTCTAAACTTGTAACAAGTGTTACCTCAAAAATAGACTTATTTACTAAATAAGAACTGCCATTACAGCGTTACCTGACAGAACAAACTTGAAAATGCCTTTAGTCCCAGATACAACTTCCTCATTTAGAGCTGCCTCAATTCTCTTAAAGACCCCCTGTACCTCACTTCCACCTCCGGATGATGATTGGGCATTTTCATGAGCTTTTGAAAGCTGCTCCTGAAAATCAACTTCATTGCCTTCCAAGAAGAAGTCCAACATCAAAGGCTTTCCTTCAAAATAAGACACACCATTCGCTTTTAATTATTGATTTAATTTTTGAGTGGTCAAGTTAAAGAATGTAATATTCATCAAAATAACAGTGGTGATTTCTGAACAGGACTTTTGTTAAAATTGCACATGATACACATTACATGCGGCAGAACATTTTTGCATTCAGTGACATAAATTACAAAACTGAAAGAGACCAACAAAAATATCAACAAGCAGCACATTGAAATTTAATCTGTATAAAACTTTTAATTTAATTTACACACGAATTGTAAATCACAGCACATATCTGACAATGTTCTTTTGCTTTTTACTCCTTTGGGAATGCCCTAACAAGGCGCAACCAATCTTCACCAATATTTACAATATCCACAAGCTTTTTGTCAGGTGTACCTGCTTCGACAGCATACTGATCAAAATTTGTGATGCCTTCTTTCTCCAAAAGCTCATCGTCAATGACAAAATTTCCAGTGTAGCTTGCATCCTTGGTGAGAATTGCATAGGCGGCGTCTGCCATTATTTCAGGTTTTCTACATTGTGAGGAAACATCTTTTCCCCCAAGCATTTCCATGGCTGCAGTAAGAATGGCTACAAAGAAACCGAGACAATAAATTAATAAGAAATGCCACTGCAAAAAATATCAAGTTTTTTATGTGTGTTTGTTGGAATGAACAAGTTTTATGGAATGGTACCCAACGCTATTTTTCTACAGAGTCATTCCAGTTCATTTGGTGCTTTACAAACTTTTTATTATGTGACTAAGCTGGTTAAAAGACTAAATGGCCTTTTCACCTGTCTTTGGCCACAAAGCATTGACAGCCACACCCTTGTCCTGAAACTCTGCAGCCATTCCAAGCACGCACATAGACATGCCAAACTTGGCCATGGTGTAAGCGGTGTGGTTTTTAAACCATATTGGCTTCATGTTTAAAGGAGGGCTGATATTGAGAATGTGAGGTTGCTTGCCACTTTCCTTTGAGTTAAGCAAATGTGGAAGACAGATTCTGGAACTGTAATAGTTTGCATTAACTTTAAAAGCCAAGATAATAGAACAAATGTTTATAGCTCTGAAACATCAACTTACCAAAGGTATGTTCCTCGAGCATTTATTTGGTTCATAAGATCATATTTCTTCATTGGTGTGTCTAAGGTGCCAGTCAAGCTGATGGCACTGGCATTATTAATGACAATATCAATGCCACCAAAGGTCCTGACAGCCTCATCAACAGCTGACTGAACGGTCGATTCCTCACGAACGTCCACAATACATGGAAGACATTTGCCTCCGGCTTCTTCAACTAAAGGTTGTGTGAATGTGAAACATGCAGTTCATCCAGACAAGTCGCAAGTGTAGGACATAAAAATTGCACAGGCCACAATAGTGACCAGGTTTTGCTTACTTTCTTTTGCAGCAGTATAAATTGTTCCAGGAAGCTTTGGATGTGCTTGGGCCGTCTTTGCGGCAATTACCACATTAGCACCATCTCTAGCCGCTTTCAGGCCGATGGCTTTGCCAATGCCCCTACTTGCCCCGGTTATAAAAATGGTATATCCCGCAAGTTTTCTGCAAAACATGCGACGTATGATGTTCAAGTTATAGCCTAGCCTATTCTATATTTCGCAATGTTAAGGAATGTCGAAACATTTAATTGACGCAACAAAAAATGCATCTTACCCTGAGTTCATCATCTTTTAGTTAAATGTGTCTTCCGTTTTGAAAGTGACCAAACCCTAATTTGACGTTTAACCAACAACCTTCGTTCAAAGTCCGCAGAGCAATGTTACGCATGACTGCATTGTTATTGTTTTTTGAAGAAATAAATTTTTTATATCAGGCATTGACGAACATTTTCGTTACAAAAGAGTTATTTTAAAACAAATGTGCATGCAAAGCTTGGTTTTAGAGTCATTGCAGTGATTAAAATTTTTTTGCCTAGATGCTTGCAATGTTGAAAAGTCCGCAAACATTCATGAAATTAGGAATATCTGGGGTTATGGTACATGCGTCACAATGTCGTGTCTTTCTCTGATGCATGGGTCAGAAGCAAAATATATTCACTATAGGACGTAAGTGCCATCATAATGCCTGTTTGTTTCTTGTTGCAAGTGATGGGTAATTAAAATGTTTAATGACCACGAAAAATGAGCTTGTCAAAAAGGAAGACGGATTGAAGTTTTGGTTCTGATAGCAATGATTTCGCAATCGCTTAAAACATGCTTTTTCTGTCATGATAACATTTTGTTAACTACATGCTGGGTCGTTCATAGGGGCGGGAAGGCAGTTAACTAGCCTCAAACCTTATTAGGAAACAATAAAGGGCGAAAAACGACACTGGTGTTTATGACGCTTCTGCAGCCACACTAAAATACTATCGTTGTTGCAGCAGCCTCATTAAATTTGCTGATTAAATTTGAGTGTGTAAAATTCATTTATTTTCATTTTGCACCATGTTATGCCGGTTTTGTTCATTATTTCGGATCAATCCACCCCCACCCTCCATAGAATCAACAAAAATCAACAAAAATCAACTAATTTCATCCTTTAGTTGTTTGTTCAGTAGTTAGCCCAGAAACAGGCCTCGCAAGTGAGATCTTGTGCAATGGAGCGATCTACACCCGGTTAAATCAAATTTGATAGTTCGCCTATCTTATGAAACCAAAATTGAGACGTTTATTGCACACAGTATTCTTATAAAACACACATGGACACGGAACTGTTCCGATAACATTGTTTATGGAATGCATGAACATGGTGGAAGTGGAAGTAGGAAGTGGAACCTGTTTTTGCACAGCGCAGCCCGTTCGATCAGGTGCATGAATGCCTTTTCCTAATGCGTGATGGATGTTGAAATGATCCGACCCACGGAAGTCCTACGCTATATTGAGATAAGAATTCATCGCTTAAACTTTACGTCTGATTTCAGCCGCCAAATTTATAGCCCACATTACCTGGTTAATGGTTTACTTGCAGCTCACTATTATGGTTTACTTCCGGGTAAGGATCTGGTATTGACAGGGTTGCCATGTCTTCCTTATTTTTCTAACATTTGGGTGTCCTCATTTTTGGCATTTTTAGTGACCATGTGTAATGAGACACGTTTTTTTTTGATATTTTGCTATTGTGCGCCGTTGGTCAACGTTTCAAACAGTGATTGGAAACATCGTTTTTACAATAACTACGTTTTAGCGAGTATTATTTTTTCCTTTCTGTATATTCGTTTTGTTTGCGTTGAAATCTCTCAATGGATCAAGATAGAAGGACATTGGAACAAAAAATGTGGCTACTTTTGCTATCCTGACGACCACACTTCTATAACGCATATTCCTAATTTTCATTTGCAAAGTCAATGCGACATGCAGCCTAACGGCACCCACACGACAGGCTAACCTCGTACATTGGGCAGTAAGTACTTTTAGCTGTATACAATGTCCGCTTACATTGCGATGTATATATATGATATGTGCGAACTGCAATTTGCTGGTGATGTTGTTTGATTGACAATTTTGAACCTTTCTTGCCTGAGATACAGCTGGACTTTATGATGGCGTCGTTTGATCACCATTTCCCCTTACTATTACTTACATATCCGTGTTGCATCCACAGGTGATATAAAATTGATGTGTTTGTTACAACTTTTCTGATTAATGTTTGTTGCTTCCTGTAACCCATCGCATTCTCTCTGAAGGAAAAACAACGAACACGTAGCCCACGTACGTCACAACAAAAAAATATATAAAAACACAAGAAACTTCCGGGAGCCCCATAGCAAACAAAGAGTTTGTGTCGGATTTCTTTTGCTTATAGTTTTATGTGAAAACCAGTTAGAAGACATTGATGTACTTTGCCTAAATTTTAAGCATCATCAGTATCGTTGAAAAACAACGCAGTTTAAAACAGCAGTAATTCAAAAACATAAGCTGACATACAAATGTAGAGACATATGTGTGAAGTCTTTTCAGCTGCAGCCGACTGTGAAAACACAAAATACAAAGACAATCCCGTCGTGATGGGATCAAACCAGTAAAAAATCTTATAGGCAAGAGTTTAAAAAAAAACAGAAAAAGTGAATTGTTTGCAGTGGCGAGACTCAGCCCCGTGCGAACCGTTTCTCGAAATATATTTTTGGCGGAAATTTGTCGAATATCGCACAGTTTCATACGTTAAACTCTGCACAACCAGTGACGTAGCAGTCACTGTATACATTTCCCCGTAAAAGTGCTCCAACATTCGTTATTCGCATCGATCAATTAGACGTCACGTGATCAACTTCCTCTACCTTAAAGTAGCATAAAGGTGCCCTGAGACCCTTGCTCATTTGGCTTATTGAGCATAATTGAGATGAGGTCCGACGTTACAAAACAATACGGGCAATAATATTGAGAATATGTGTGAGATATCTATTGCACGACACTTACGATTCTCTTCTGCGGAACATGACGATTTTGGGTTAGTCTCACGAAATCGCATTGGTGATGGTACGACAGTTACTGACAAAGACAGAGTTACGCAGTTATCCTAATTAAACTCGCTTACGCACTAACATTCTAATGATCATTGCAAATCACTTAAACGATCTAACTGATGATCTTGCATAGCCATGATAAATTTGTTATTTTAGGGCAATTTTCATTTAGGCTGCTAGAAGTTTATGATAAGCAAACTTACACAATTCGTAAAGTTTGTGGTTTACACTGGGCAGAAAAAATGATTGGGGTGTTGTTGATAGTGGTGCTTCTTCACATGGGAAACCCTGTCCTGACTCACACAGGTACGTAAAAATACTTACATCGTCAACAATAAAACCGTTCAATATATTCTTGTAGTATACAAAGTCGTTTCATCTGAGCCGTTAATTTATAGCTTGGGTGTTTCAGGTAACGGTTTATATTTAGCTTACTTATGCTCACGAAAAAAGTTTAAAAAACGTAAATCGAAACCAAACCCACTTTTATGCCTAATTTAGTGAATTGCGAAACGAAATTCTCAATGCTGAATCACTCAATCTCGGAAGTAATCTGTCCACCAAACTGCTTGAAGCAAAACTCGGCGTTATGTGGAAGCGGCGTCTACGCTGATGGCCCGGTGTGTTTGGCAGCAATACACGAACAACTGATTGACGGTAAGAGTATAGGTAACAACAGGCAATTGCTTGCGGGTTTATGTGGATGGACTGCATGAAACACGTAGTGCATTTGCACTTTCATCCGTGAGAGCCATGTTGGCAACAGCACATCATGTTCATGACAATTTATTTAATTAGATTCTGGAGGGCTGATACGAGTGTTCAAAACATTTGGAAAAAATACATTTTCTTCTTCCATTCAAAATGGAGTGAAAAGTCAAACTTGTAAACCAACAGGATCTACAGCGTTCACGTTTGGAAGTAATAATGCCGCATAGGAATCGTCGTGATTACTGTTTTAATGCATTCTGTTTCCAGTGACTTGTTCAACAACCGGTGATACACAGCAAACCATCACAAGCGTCATTTGCCCACCGGGTTGTGAAGGTCAAGCCTATTCATGCGGAAACAATAGTTTCCACTTGAATAGTTCGATATGCTCTGCTGCAATTCAAGCGGGAAAACTTACTGGTGAACCAGACGGAAAATCTACTACAACACCGGGTCACAAAGTTTTCGCCAAACCTAATCCACATACAAGTCTGTGCAAAATAGAAATATGTGCGAATTTTAATAGTTAGATGTGTACAGGGCAACCACCTGTTAGTTTTGGGCATATATTTGAATTGAAATAGTACGCTAAATTATAGCTTTAGTATTCGCACAGATTTCTGTTTTACATAGGCCTCTATGTGGATCAAGTTTGGCGAAAACTTTGTAACCCGGTGTAATAGTATCTTCCAAACCGGTCCAGGCAGTGGGTTCAAAACAACAATTTACAAGCGATAAATACTTTTCAGCTACGGGTGGTCAAATCAAGGTTTATAAGTACACGGACGGAAACAACATATTTATCAACACACCGGCTAACGTAAATGGGTGCAGTGCTTCGTCGTGGTTTACACTAACTGGCAAGTAACAATCCTATGCATGATAGTGAACAGTTTTGTGTTTAACACGAGAAACAACTATACCAAGATTGATTGATTGTTATTAGATTTGGATGCGTGTGCCTTTGGAAATCCGTGTCTCAACGGAGGGACATGTGTTGATTTGCTGGGGGATTTCGGTTGTATTTGCGCCACCGCTTATTCAGGAAAAAAATAGGTGATTTTGTTTTTTCTTTAAATGGAATAGGGTACACGGTGCCATACGTAGTGCTGTACAAAAAAATAAACGAAAAAAACGAAAAATACGCTTACTAACTAATTGGTATGACATTGTTACTAACATCACCTTATAGTTGATATGTCCACAATGCTTAAAACGCAACATTCTACAATAACATTTTAATGCTTAACTCTTCTACCAAATCACACATTTGCAGTGACATGCTCAACATCCGGTAGCGCCTTGGGTACAGTCTCCAACGTTATTTGTCCTCCGGACTGCCAAGGACGAACTTACTCCTGCGGAAACACTGGTTTCCATTTGAATAGTTCGATATGCACCGCTGCGATCGTAGTGGCAAAACTTACAGGTATGCCAGAACGCTTTACAGGCTAAGTAAGTGGTATAACAAGAGGGGTGGTTTTAGAGCGTATGTGAATAAGCAAAAACAGTCACCCCATTCAAATTTACTATAATTAGTTCGATGTCTGCATTCCCGCTTTTTTGTTTATTTTTACACAAATTTTAGCTTTTGTACTAGTTAATGTAATACACCCATTGTTTTATCTTGAACGAAATGTATAGTGTAGATTGTTACAGCAGGCTTTGTTTCTTTAATACTTTGATAAAGGGTTCTCAGATTTGTTGAGTTTGTGCGGTTGTAACTTCAACCATTTATCAGACCTATAGTTTCAGACATGAGGGTGCTATATATTTGCGTTGAATGTTGGTAAAAACATAGGCTATGTTGCTCGCCCTAAACCCGGTTCAAATCACAAAAATGTATTTATGGACATGCACTTTGTAGCATCCGGTGGGCAAGTATCTCTTTACAAGTACACGAACGGGGTCAACATATTTATTAATCCAAATGCAAGCTTGGAAAATACATGCGATGCACCGTCTTGGTTTTCTTTGTCAGGCAAGAACTTGGTTTTCTTTGTAATTTTCTTTATTATAGGCAAAGATCTATGTATTTTGATAGAGTAATCACTTGTGATTAGATGTGAATGTCTGTGTGGTGGGAAATCCTTGTCTTAACGGAGGTACTTGTGTCGATCAGTTGGAAAATTTCCGCTGCGAATGCCCTTCTGCTTATACAGGGAGAACATGTGAAGCTGGTATGTTTAAATATCTTTCTGTATATATCTAGCCATAGAACTGTAGTCTCTGCCCGACCGATAACCATTATAATCAATTAACTATATAAAGTGACCCGACTCCCCAACACTAAAACTTAAAGCGTCGTAAGTAATTAGTTTAATGAGAAATAAAACATTAGCGTCGTTGCTTTTTGTATGTGTTCTATAAATAGTAATCAAAATTACAGTTTGTATTCACTAGCGCTTCTTTGCTGCGAAAGTTTACGTAAAATGTAACACAAGATCCAAAGCCGGGATTTAACAAATTACAGCATTTGAAACTAAAAGTATTCAAACTCTTGGCGGAGATGCTGTAGTAACATTTCGTGCTTTTTTTTTACATTTTATAAGAACATGTAATAAGAAATCACTTTGGCAACAACACCATGAACCCTGAAGTGAAATCTAAATAACCAGTAAATAGGAAAAAATCATTTCGTTTCAGTGATATGCTCAACCATCAGCAACAACCACAGCGTAATTGAAACCGTTATTTGCCCTTCTGGCTGCCGAGGTCAAACTTATTCTTGTGGAAACAATGCTTTTCATTTGAATACTTCCATATGTTTCGCTGCGGTTGAAGCCGGAAATCTTACAGGTAAACCAAACTTCAATTTCAAACATTCACAAGAAAATATCAGAAAATATGTAGGTTCTGGTGGTGAAGTAACGATTTACAAGTACACGAATGGCAGCAACATATTTATCGATTCGTCTAGTGGAAAGTTGCAGAATGTCTGCGTTGGTTCGCCTTGGTTTACATTGTCAGGCAAGTAAAAACGTTATTGCAACCAAAACACATCCACAATGTGAAAGGGTGAAGGTTAATTATGTAAAAAACTGAAGCAAGGAATGTTGAGGTTTTGTATACGTTTTGGATTCATTTCGACGCTTTTTTACCAGATGTGGACGCTTGCGCTTTTGTAAACCCTTGCCTTAACGGAGGTACGTGTGTTGATCAACCGGGAGATTTTAGTTGCACCTGTGTCATAGGTTACACGGGAAGGCTATGTGAATCACGTAAGTCTATAAATTGTCCACAACACAATCAACAATTTTTCTTTTGCAAAATAATGAAACAACACGAATTTCACTATCAGCTGCAATCACATTTCTTGCTTCTTTTCAAACAGTGAATGGCTGCGAAATATCGAATCCTGTGTTTCCGGAAGAAAACTCGCAAGTTGGGTGGCAGGTGATAAATAAATTTGATGCCATGGGTTTTACTCTAAAACTCTTTTGGGAAAATATGTTCTGTAGGCAAGTGAATGATAATATCCAACAGTTATGTGTTCATATGAAATAAATAGAGCTATATACGGTTAATTGCAAACACAACATCATTAGAATATTGAAAGGATCCCAAATGTTAATACTTTCATTCACTGGCTTGTAGGGCAGTATTTTTCTGTTGTTCAAAAACATGAAAATACCTTCCTACTACTTTTAAGGTGGTTCAAAACCGTTTTGATGGTTCAGTAAGCTTCGATCGAGATTGGGTGGGCTACAAGAACGGGTTTGGAACTAGTTCGTCAGAGTTTTGGTTAGGTTTGTATTCCAATGAAACTTGAGTGGTTTTTAAACTCCTGGCTGTTTAAACACCTTAGATTTTCTGCTTTCAAAAACCAGTAGTTTTTTTTTTGATAATGCAAAGATTCACAGCTTTGCACAGAACAAATCATGGTATAGACCTAAAAATTTTATGCCGAAAACTTTAAATCTCACGTGTAATGCATTGCAGGGTCCTCATATAAGCTGTGATTGTATTTGCAAGATTGTTAATGAATCACAAAACTTAATGCACACACATTGGTAGGTTTGGATGAACTGCATCGCATCACGAATGCGTCCACGAGGTGTCGCCTACGTGTAGACCTTTGCCATGTTTCTACTGAACACGCCTTTGCTGAATATAGGTATATAAAGGACAATAAAATTGTCAAATATATTGTAGTGTCTTGAGATAAAAGAATCCCAGTTGTTGTTTTTTACTTGTAAATGAACTACTGCAAAAGAATCGTAGTATAAATTCTTGTCACATCTTAAGTCTTCATTTGTATTTAACTTTTGACAACCTTTCTTACGGTTCAACCAAAACGACGTCTACATAACTTCCGGGTTCACATTTGAGTATTTTTGCTGAGTCATATATTTGGTTACCAACCTTAGAGTGACGCGCATCAAGCCAACTGAAATAGTGTAGTATTTCTTGTATAGGCATATGTTACATAAACACCAAACGTAATTATTGTATTGTTTTCAGTTCTTTTAGCATTGGTAATGAAGCGAATCTCTATGAAATATCTATATATGGATATTCTGGCAATGCAGGAAACGCTATCACTCCATCAGACAGTGACCAAAACGGAATGAAATTTACCACAAGAGACAGAGACAATGATTTATTGTAAGTAATGACGACCGAACTTTTTAATGACGGTGTTAATGCTTACACACTAACCGTTGTATTTTCCATGGTATAAGAGCTTCGGAAAATTGTGAAGCATCTGCCGGTGCTTGGTGGCATAGAGCGTGCGGATATGCCCGTCTAAACGGGCTGTGGTCGACCACTGCAAATACCCAGAATACTTTGAGCTGGTGGATGTGGAAAAGAGGATGGGGTGGAATTAGAACCTCAAGAATGAAAGTGAAATGCGACTAAACATCGAAAACATGTAACTGACAAGCTAACGGAGCGGAAGTTCGATTATATATAAATGACTGTTTTTTCTATGTTAAATTTCCGTATTAAATTCCGATGATGAATTTACATATTATATTTGAGCTAATTCTTGGGTTCAGAACGAATTCCATTTCTGTAACTTTCACTGTGCTGTATTAATTTGCTGGATAAAACAACATTGTACACTTTATATAGTGGAAATATATGCGCTTGTAAATAAAATCATTTGACTATAGGTTCGTGTACCCGCAATTAGAAGTAATATGTATTCGGCACTGGGTGCAGGCTAAATTTGAAGTACTTGTACATGCGCAGGGCACACTTTTTAATACTTTAGGCAAATGTGTCGTAACTTTGCACTGTCCGGGAATTTTGGTGGGAATTCTAAATGAGGAAACCGAAAGTGGTCAACGATCATACAAGGTAAAGCGTGGAAAAGAAATGACACGAATAACACAAAGGCACAGGCAGATCAGCAAACCTGACGTGTAATACAGATTGTTAGTCTAATTATCTTTGCTAGAAGTGTTGTTGTGGCCGTAACAGCTTTTAAAGCGGCGAGTTATGCGGTGATTGTGGAACGTTTGAGAAGCGTGAATTGCTTCTTTGGAGTGAAACTGAGACACAGGCAAAACCTGGTGTGCTCTGAAGCTTGTTACTTTAATTATCTTTGCTAAAAGTCTTGTTGTGGCAGGCTGGCAAAGACGGCCGAGAAAAACCGACAACACCAAGATTATGAACACAGTTATCATGTTATAGCAGCAGTTTTTGTCTGACAGTAGCCTAACCTATACGGGGTCGCGTTACATCATAAAATACATGATTCGGCCGCCAAATGACCGGTTTCGGTCATCCCAGTTAAACGATGCGGTACTTCACTAGTTGTGGTTTAAATTCACTATTACTATAAAATCCGCCACAATCAACCACCAATATATTTTTAGCAATATAGTTCGTAACTGTCACTGTTAGAATCATCAGGTGAGGTTAAAGTTATGACATCACACCTAAAATGACGTCCAGTATAGCACTGAACGAAGAAACAAACAATCCCCACCTTATTGAAGTATAGAGTTATGTCGTTGCTGCTGTACCTTTAGGTTTGCCAATAATTAGAGACAAATAAGGCTTTGGTTTGTGACGTCACACTGACATATTTTTGTGTGATGTCACAGCTTGCCCTAACCTTTGCGGTAACGTAATTTTGGGGTCCTCCTATGTTTGAAACTATTCGATATCGACAATACAAGGCGCTTTTACTATGCAAATAAGGCAATTTTTTGACGCGAACGCCTTGTATGACGTCGATTTTTGGTCGCTGCTACTTTTTGTGCAGTTTTCCTCACTTTATAGTTAACGTAGAAACGAAATACTTTGGGAATATGTTCATTGGGGATGTATCTTCAGTTTTACGCAAAGTTGCCATGACCGTGCCACATGCACTTTAAGCCGTGTTAGCATTTTGAGATCCAGCTTCTTTCTTTTTTAGTCTTATTTTTTTTGATTATGTGATACTTTTGGATGCTTTGCAATGGTGAAAATACGCAACTGTTGTGGTTCAGGCTATATGCACAGGAGTCAGGACTATATTGTATAACTTTTCTAAAATACACAACTCACACAAGTCGAAGTTTGTTTCGTTGCATTTTAAGTAAACCTTAACAGCATAGGAAAGAGAAATTCTGACACAAAAGTAAAAGTGAATGTCAAAATAAGAACGTGTTCAGAACGTTGAACGTTGCTATTCTACAGAATTCTACACTAAAGTATTGTGACAGATATTGTGATCAACGTAAAAAGTATAAAAGATGCTTGAAACATAGCTGGCAAGTTGCATAAATATCAAAAAGTGAATCGCTTGAGTATTAAACAACTTTAAAAGCATTTTTTAGTTTGCCAAACAAATATCATTCACGTTTATTTGCATTTAACTCTAATTCTTGAAGTTCGAATCCCACCCCACTGGCGTTTCCACATATACCAGCTTATAGTAGTATCGGAATAAGAAGTACTCGACCAAACTGCATTAAGGCGAGCAAAGCCACAAGCATTAAACCACCACGCACCAGTATACGGTCCAGCACAATGAACGGAATGCCTACAATGCAAAACAAACGTTTCCAGGTGGTGAATGGTGTAGTTTCAATTATTCGGTTTCGATCGAATAAACTGTTGGGTCACGTCATAGTTGCAGGCTTGCAACCGAGGCATATTGCAGCCTCCAATTGTAAACCTAATGATCCCGAAACGATAGCTATGATCCCCAATTAAGGACCTGCGCTGTGGGGCGATCCTGCCAATCATGCCATTGCATGAAACATTACTACGTCACAGTAAGCTTACAGAAATGAAACCGCTAAATCGTCTGTAAGAAGTTTTTTGATAAATTTTGCTCCACAACGCCCCATAACAACGAAATTTGACGAAATAGGTCCGTCAATCAAAAATTGTCAGCAAGAACAATTGTAGAATCAACATTCGGGCACTTATAAATTTACGAAAAACATCGATTACTTTTAGCATATGTTTAAGCTTGAAAACAAATGTTTTTTTTACAATCTGCAATGAAGGTTTGTTCTTTTTTGTTTGATGAGTTTCGTACTCCGGACAGGACTAGCAACTGGTTCATAAAATCTGTAGTTTTGTCATTTATGATTCGATTCAACACAAAACTACACGAAAACATTACATTTTCTCATTTACACTTACAAATCGTTGTCCCGATCCCGTGTGGAGAAGTACATTCCATTTTGATTAAAAGCTGGGTGATTGGGTCCCATGGCGTTTCCGGCAGTGCCAGAATATCCAGAGAAAGATATTCGATAGAGATTCGCTTCATTCTCAATGCTAAATGAACTGAAAACAACCATAAACAACAATATTTAAACTTGGTGATTAAAGTTGTTTATAAGCAATCAGGCTGCCTCAAAAACGTTGCCAGAAACTATAGAAGATATTAAACAGACACTTGTTATTCCATAAAATTATAAGGCTTTTAGCTTGGAGCACAATATTTTGGTTCCTAGGCAAAGCAATTGTTTTGAATTATGAACTGTAGCTATAGTTTAGGACGTTTTGTTTGACGTGTTACAAATTGACTGCTCAGTGAAAAACAAGTTAATCTCGCTACATTAACTTTATCTTTAATTATTACTTTTACCTATATTCGGCAAAGGCGTGATTCCTCGAAAAATCACAAAGATCGACACGAAGGCGACACCTCTTTGACGTATTGGTAATAAGGTGAATTTGATCCAGACCTACAAAAAAGTTTAAACTAACAAATCCAACCCGAAATATGCCAATGAAATCATAAGCAAGTTATTTATATAGCAACTCCAACCCATCCAAAACTCTGTCGACGTGTTTCCGAACCCGTTCTTGTAATCCACCCAATCTCTATGAAAATTTACCGAACCATCATAGCGGTTTTGAAATACCTGAACGTTATTACTTGTGAAAATGAGTAATGATGTAACAGGTGTATATGCGAAAATAATAACAAGGGAGAATATTTTTTGTTTTGTGTAAGCTGCATACAGATGTCCACTGTTTCGGCCTATAAGGTCTCATCATGGTGCACATCAGTGCAGCTGGTGTGACTATCAGACGACTTTGCCGACCGAGACCTTATAGGTTGAAACCGTGGTCATCTGCATGCAATTTTGGCAAACCTTTGTTTTGTTATACCTGCCACCCTGATTCACTGTCTTCCGGAAAAACAGGATTTGATTCTTCACACCCAGTCACTGTGCATAGAAACAAGGAAAATTATAAAATATAACGGCGGGAAATGAAGAACTTTAAACAGGTACGGTTAAATTGTTAGTGAGTAAAGCTATTTTGTTTCATCGTTTGCACCAACAATTGGCTTGTGTTAAGGCAATAATAAATAGACCTACGAGATTCACATCTTCGTCCTGTATACCCGGAAACACAGATGCAACTGAAATCTCCCGGCTTATCAACACATCTACCTCCATTAAGACAAGGATTTTAAAATGAGCAAGCGTCCACATCTGTTGAAAACATTTTATCGGATAAATCAAAGAATTGTCTGATTCGGTAGGCTTCTAAATCCTGTTTCATGATTAAATTTCCTCTTGGCCTCCATGTCATAATTTGTAACAGAATTCCACTAGTTAGGAAAATATATTTCCGTCGGTATACGTACCCTGTATAGGATCAGTGATGCAAAGTTTGAATTTCAAGAGACAATGTACAAAACCAATCAATTAACTTGGTTGATTTAGTTTTGGAAACTCTTACATGCCAAGACAGAATTGATCAATCACGAAAGCTGGGTTCCAGGCTATAGTATATGTATAATTCATAATCTCTTACCATCAAACGTGAACCAAGAATGAATGCTGCAGATATTTCCATGGAATCCATCAGCAGGAATAAATATGTTGCTTCCATTCGTGTACTTGTATATCCTCAGATAATCGCCAGACGCTATCGTTAAAACTTTCTTCATAATTTAGTAATATAGATGCCTGACACAGACGTTGCAGAAACGTGATTTTGTTGAAGCATGCAGAAGAGTGCTCAGTGCTCTTTTTCACTTGGTATCTTCGAATCCTTTTTTATCCTCTACTTGGTGCTCGTTTTTTTAACATTTTTGGTGCTCGTTTTCAAAGTGCTCAAACTGTTATAAATAAACACTTTTTTGTTTGTGAATTTGCTTGTTGTACCTGTTAATGCTCCAGCTTTAATCGCAGCGGCACAGATCGAACTGTTCAAGTGAAACTGATCTGTTCAGCATAGGTATGAAAGACCACGGCAGTCCGACGGACAAATGACGTCGGTAATGACGTACTGTGTGTTACCCGTTGTTGAGCAAGTCACTGAAACAAAGGCTGCACCTCAAATGAGGATATATTTGCAATGCATTCCACCTACTTGCGAATGAATAACCAGGCGAGTTGGATTTGACTGTTTGGCTTTGTTCTCCGTTTCGAAATGTTGAAGAAAGCGAAACTTTTTCAGATGTTTGGTAAACTTTAACCACACCACTTGAAACTTAGACAAAAACTTGCATTGATGGAAATAAATTAACGCCTGTATCAATATATGGAAAGTATCTCACCGTTAATCATTTGTTCACGTGCTGCTGTCAAACAAATAGAACCCTTACTGTAGATTCCACTGCCACACGGTCCGTTGTTTTGCTGATGTAAGCAATTTGCTGGACAAATCAGTTCCGTAATTGAGTGGTTTAACGACGAAAACTCCGTTTGGCAAGTTACTGAATAAAACACATACAAAGAGTTTAACGCTTTCTTAAGAACATCGTTGATTATGTATTTAGGTAAACTATATAAGTTATAAAATAAACAAGATTTTGACGTACCAGTGTTGGCAGCGATTGTTTGATCTAAGTGAAACAGCAATATAAGCGTTAGCGCAAGAATTTTAACTGCACACTGCATACCCTGCATCTGACCCGTTCCTTCCTTTTTACCTAATCGAATGTGGGCGCACTGTCAAACAAGCGGTAAGTTATATGTTGCCTCATTTTACTCCGAAACAATATGGTAAACTTCCTGGAAGTGACGTAATGATTTTAAAATGATACACGCAATGAGTATAGTATTGCAGTGCATCATCACCAATACGAAAAGTTTTTTTCGATAGCTCTTCGAGTGCAATTGAAACGTTTGACACGAAGCCAATTTTCTGGGGACGATACTTTCTAAATATTTTAGGAAGAGGTTTTCACCGAAAAAGAAACTTACGTTTGTATTTTTTACATACAAGATTCACAGTTTGAGAACCATTGTTGTAGATTACTTGCTGTAGCAAAATAACAGCAATATGAGAGATTTTAAACAAAACGTGTTTGTATAAACCTATTGGATGGCCATTCCTGGAAACGTTTTATTGTACTTCACAAGAAATAAACTTTTGTTCGCCGTCACAAGGGCTCGAATTTTGACACGCGCATGGTGCAATCCGCAGAGGCATAAACAGTAATTGCGACTGTGACGTCAGCAGAGCTACTTGTAACAGCATTTCTCGTCATTTGTCGTTCTATCTTCCAGAGTTGGCCTGTTTTTTGTCAAAATATATACATAAATATATTTTTGTTTAATTTCAGGTGTCTTTCCCTGTGCTGCTATTTGTGATGTGAGTCTGCTTGTATTGGATGTGGCCTCCTGTGATTAGTGTTGAAAACCAGGATAAATTTTTCTGATTATATTCTTCTTTGTATATAAGTTTTTTTCATGTTTGGCCTTTTTGAAAATTTACTTTCTACCTGAAGTCAAAGAATGTTGGGCATGGACACGACCAATGTAATTTTGACAGAAAATAAACGTGCTGTACAGAACGTTACCGAAACGTAGCACATCAGACCAACGCCGTCTATTTAAATCCTGATCAAGCAGAGACTACTGGAATCCTTGAGGATTTGCTATTTAAGATGTAATTGCAAACTATTATGCAAACAAGGCGACAATCAATTCTGAACAAAAATAAACAGAATTCGTAACGCGTTGATTTCAATACAGAGTGCCCTCCAGTCCCATCTTAAGTCACGCGTTTAGCAATCTTCGAACTCCCTGTCGAGGTCCTCTTTTAGTATATATGCGAGTGGTTTAAATAACATTTAGGAGCAGGGCATTTGGATTTATACAGGCTACTTCGATAAAAACGCTGTGATACAGAAAACGACAGAGTTTACACGTTGATATGTCAGTTGTTTATGCTGAGAGTGACAACGAGGGTAACGGGTTTTTTCGTAATGAAAAACGTTGAAGAACAAATTCCGATAATAGGAGTTTGCGAGAGGGCATACGACGACGCAGCATAATGGCAAACAATACAACAGAAAAATGTTATAACATAAGGAATGTCACGTGTCAATACAGATGAAAACATTGGAAATGTGTCAACAGTTGATCGTGATGTTGGTGAATGGGATTATGTTGCACCTCTTTTACCATAAAAAATGCCACGCGCCACTGCAAACGCAGGATGTATGTACAGTGAAGCTCAATATATATGATCACAAAATCAAATGTATGTCGACACACAACACAAATACCTCTAGTAACGTTAAAACAACAATACAATTAAAATCATGTTACACAAGGTTTTTAGTGAATTTTAGTATAAGAGTAAGATCCAAACCTAATTGGTTTAATGAAGTGAATCTGAAATGTTTTCACGTGCTACGCTCTTTAAAAAGATTCTTTGTTAAAATGTTGACGCGACGCCCTAGGAAACTTAAAATGACGCACCAGGGCATCCCGACGCACAAATAATTACTCAATGCAACGAAATTAGTGACATTAATTCTTGCAACCGAAATATTTACCTTATTATACTTTCAGGACGACTATTGTCCTGCTTTGTAGGTAAGCAGATACATTGGGTAAGCACTCACATCGCTGAATATAACAAATATGTCGGGTTTTACTGTGTCGTTGACTACACTGTCAAAGGGCCAACCGTCGCTCTGCATCGGCTTCGTTTGCGTAGTTTTTACTCCCTTGCAGTATTTCCCTGTTATCACTTCTACCAGAAACATGTGCTTGTTGCCATTGTTGTCTGGTATCGCGTATCGTTTGTCATCGGAATAACTAGCTGTGGTTGCAAAGTAAGCTCCTCTGCCGTACAACACTAAAAACAAGTCGTGTTCAGTGAAGTGTTACTTAACCTTTTTGCTGACGTGACCCAAACAAAGTTTGGTGAAAAATTATAAAGATCATTATTTCTTTGTCTTTTGGCCTAAGATGCTTTTCATATGTATGTATAACAAACTGTGGTCTATTTGTTGAGAAACATTGGTTTTTTAACTCGTATGGGAAGTTACATTTATTTGTTTACCGTTTTCTCCAGTGAAACTCCTGTCAAAACCCTGTTTCCAAATTTGTTCGCAAGCATCTCCTGAGCTTCCGTGAAATAATTGTCGGCTAACATTTTTACTACCGATGTGAGTTTGCACCTTTTGCTTTTGGACAATAAACTGTTTCCACAGTGTTGGGTTTTGTATCCGTTCCAGCTGACGAAGTCACAATACATTAATGGACATCAATTTTTTTCTTGTTCAATGGATAATCATTTGCACAGTTGCGTGTATAGCTTGGTCCTTATTTATGCTTTCAGGATAAAAATAAAATTTTACACACCTTCACGGCGACTTTTAGATTCAATGTGGACTTAAATCTTGAGATAACAGTCTTGTATTCGAGTGACTTTTTGCCAAGCTTTACTTTTTTTGTTTCTTCCATGCCCATCTTCTCCAGAAAAAATGAATCTGTTTGACGTAGATTTAAATATCTTAAAATAAACGATATACTTATCACTAAAACGCAACTGACTTTAGTTACTTTCGCAACTGTGGCGTACGCTTATCTTACTTAACCAGAACGGCAGATTGTGCGTGGAAACGTATAAATATTTGCCCAATTAAAGCAATTTAGGCTTGCACAATATCACATTACAAACTATCTGCAGGTTACATTTAGTGAGGATAATATAACTTGCCAAACTAAGAAAATGTTATATTTTCCAAAAAGATAGTTATCATTTGTGATCGCTTTGTAAACTTTACCAACCAGCTGATTATACTTGCCAATATATGTTCTGTTCGTCCTCGACACACCGCACACCATATGCGAAAGTTGGCTCTGGAAATCTGGCAACATGTGCGTTTGGTAAACGTACACCACAATCTTTCGCAAATTGGTCGAATCCATTTTGCTGAACTTTTCAATTGCCGAAGACAAACACTTTGCCGCAGCTATACTCGAAATTCCCATACCACCTAAACAGACAGAGTTTGTATGTTGTAAATCCAACAAATCCTGTGACATAATTTGGGTTTAGGCTGGTGTAAAATTAGTTGTGATGATCAAAAACACGAAGTTTTACTAATATTTGTTCATCATTGCAACAGATAGAACTCTTTGATAACGTAGCAGTAGCAGAATTGCCAAACAATCTTATGGGCGATAAAGACCTGGTATTTGATTTTTACTTAAATATATATAAAAAAAAACATTTGAATAAAGTCTTTTGAATAAATCAAGTTACTTTCGAAAACTAGGGTTTTTCTCATGCGATATATTGATCATTGCATCAAAGCTACTGCCATCAACTTCACAAGAAGTTAACATGCTTACCAGTTCCAACCGCAGGCACCGCCAATTTTTCGACAGCAAGGCTATCGGCTTCAGTGAAGCATTCAATCAAAACACTTTCCAGTCCGTTTAAATCTTTTGGTATGGCAATGTTGAAAATGTAACTAAAGAAACTACCTCCTTTCGTAACCCTCATCTTTGCAGTTTTACTTACTGGATTCTTTTCACATTCCGTTACTATGGCGTCACCACATTTGCTTATTAGAGATTTTGCAGTTGCCCCTGAAACAAAAAATCGATGATATTTATTTATTGATTTTATGGGATCCTACATGTTATCATGTATCCGAGCTAGATAGCTTTTACATTAACGCAAAAGCAATGATTTTCAAAATAACAAAATGGTTATAACGCAACTGTCCGAAAAAAAAATTATTTGCCTGTTAGGTTGAATTTTTCATCGGTAGAGTTAACGATACCATCGCAATTGGTAGACGTTATGTCTCCTTGTTTTACTACAACTTTCAAGTCGATTTCTTCTATAGTTGATTGGGTTAGTGGCATAATTCCCTGTGAGATATAATATTATTGCGCTATTTAATGTTAAACCCATGTCAAACTTACTGGTGCGAGTTTGGATGGGTCACGGTCTAAAATTGACAGTTCCTGCTGAAAATCTGGCAGCATTTTTCTTTGGTAAACATAAACTTCAATCGATTGAATATTGCTTGGTTTTGTTTTGTCAAATATGTCAATTGCTGAAGCTACACATTTTGCAGCCAATTTACAAGATATTCCCATTCCACCTATTGTGAATAGGATGAGTTTAAAATGACATGAGGTCTTTAAATACTCTACCTGTTCCAACAGCAGGCATTGCTAATGTTTTTAAACCAAGACCATCGGCTTTGCTGAAACACCGGACCAGAATCTTAACGAGGCGACTTAAATCTTTAGAAATGGATACATGTAAGATGTGCTTGCAAAGTTCCCCACCGCTTGTAACCTTCAAGTTGTTTGTTATGTCGGGATTTTCGGCCATCTCTTGAATTATTGCATTACCACCTTTGGCAATCAGAGATTTAGAAACTGGACCTAAATTCAAAAGTTAAAATGCATGTCAACTATTTCCTGGTATGGTTTTTCAATTAACAATAAATAATTTGATTTTGCAAAGCATCTATTTTTGAGATTTGGGTGTTTCTTGAATATTTCCAAATTTGTGATTATTTTTACGATAAGTGTCTTATAAAGTGGAGATGTGCTTATTTTTTGTCAAATACGCAATATAGTGGCATAGCGCTCTGTGCAAGATGCTTTTTGTCTAAAAACAGTTTCAAAGTGTATGGACCGACGTTTTTGTGCATACGGCATGTATCGAAATATCCAAGAAATGTCCTTACCTGACATGTTGAAATTGTCAGTTGCATTAACAACTCCATCGCAACTTGTAGTAGTTATGTCACCTTGTTTGATAACAACTCTTAGACTGTTTGCAGTGTTACAAATTGCTACCTGGCTCTGTATAATCGATCATAAAAGAATTTTTTTTATACACACTGGGTCTTACGAAAGCTTACAAGTTGTGACGGAGTGTCACAGTCTTTCAGTTCGTCCTTAAAAACTGATAGCATGGACTTTTGAAAAATGCACACTTCAATCATTTGCAAATTAGCGGGATTTCTTTTTCTAAACCTTTTATATGCGGAAGCCAAGCTCTTGGCAGCATCTTTAGTTGAGATTCCCATCCCACCTGCAAAATTAAATTGATCGTTTTTTTTGTCTGTGTTCTGATATAACTTTACATATTACCTGTTCCCACTGCCGGAACTGCCAGATGCTTTAAACCAAGAGAGTCGGCCTCATTAAAACATTCCAATACAGCATTTTCTAAGCTGACCACATTGTCAGAAATGGCAATATGCAAGACGTTTTTGCACAAACTTCCCCCTGTTGTTATTCTCATGTTGTCAGTTGATTTTATAGGGCTACTAGCGCATTCCACAGCAATTGTCTTCCCCCCTTTGGCAACAATCGCTTTTGAAACAAGCCCTGCGTTACAGTGGAAAAAGATAAAATATTACGGAGTGATGCATCACTGTGACATATTGTTTAATATTGTTGCTTAGCTTATTGAGATTTTATGTGCAGAATATGACAATATTTCTTTTCGTTTTGTCGCTCTTTTTCACATACCAGAGAGGTCAAAGTTTTTGGTCGAGTTGACAATGCCATCGCAGGTGGTGGAAGTAATATCTCCTTGCTTTACAACAAGTCTGACTTTACTTGCAGTGCTTTTGTGGGCTTGATTCGGTGCAGATGGCAAAGCAGACTACAAAGAAATTTAATATTGTTGGGTGTAAATAGATAATGTATAATAAAATAAATCAAATAGTTGCAAGCACTGGAATCTACCTTTTTGGATTTAGTAAATGTGACCATTTTCAATTCTTGTTGAAAATCTTGCAACATTTCCGGTTGATAAACATAAACTTCTAAGGTTCTTAAATTCACACTATTAGTATTGTTAAACTTTTTGATGGCCGATGCTAGACATCCAGCTGACTGTTTGCTAGTCAGTCCCATTCCTCCTGCAGTTTAACAAACAATACGCACAGTTCATCAAAAATCTTCCATATTAGTCTATAAGTGGTAATTCCAGTGGTACTTTAATGTAATGTTTATACACAACGTGCCCCAATTTTCGATTGGAATTGATTTTGCAAAGTAGTAGCTAACAGTACGGGGTTACTTTCTCTATCTGGATCAGAGCACCACAAACCAATTATAATACCTGTTCCAATTGCTGGTGTTGCTAATTTACTTAAGCCAAGACGATCAGCCTCGATAAAACACTCGAACAGTGTCTTTTCCACACTAAAAACATCTTGGGAGACGGATATATGCATGATATGCTTGCATAAGTTTCCTCCAGTCGTAACTTTAAGGTTGTTTGTAATTAATGGATTGTTGCTACACTGCTTCGCTATTGTTGTTCCTCCTTTAGTGATAATGGCTTGAGACACAGGTCCTGAGCAAAAAAATGTAGGTGGTTAGCGAAACATAATACGAACTATTACAGAAAAAGAAACCTGAAAGATTGAAGTGATTCGTCGGGTTAATGATTCCATCACAAGAGGTTGTAGTAATATCTCCTTGTTTGACAACAGTCTTGAGTCGTGGGGGTCTTTTTTCCAATATTGTATCCACAAACAATGCTATCTACAGTTTGAGGTAAAGTTTAGGGTGATTTTTGTGAGCGCACTCCCTTACGACCAATATAATGATAATAATAATAATAAGGGATTTTTTCACAAATAAACCTCACAAATTGTTTAGCAAGTAAGAGCAAATGAAATATCGTTTCAAAGCAATTAGAACTTTTAAAGCGTGTATGGGAATCTCCCGACAGTCTTATGACAACATAGACTTGGTATCTGATCCTTCAACAATATATACAAGCCTACAAATGTATAAAAATGTTTTACTAACCATGACATAATAGGCGACGAGTTCGACAAATATCCAAACAATATAATACAATGCTAGCATCTAAAACAAAAACTATTAATGGTTGTTTGGACTTTAAATTAACTATATACTGTTGACTTACCATCGGTTTGGCTACTTGGTCCATCACCGTTCAAATAAATTTGTCTTGGACCCTAAAAGGGTCTTTTATCATGCATTTGCCAAATAGTTAAAATACATTTTAAACTGTTTTACAAAATATCAAAATATTTGTATAAAAATATGCGGCAACTTAAAGAACTTGAATGAAATAAAAATTATAGTCCATCTTACACCGGCTACTGCTGGTATAGATTCCTTGTCCTAGACCTACATAAACGACCTTTGTGTGTTGTTGCATATCATACACGGTTGTATGTCGGTGTCAGTATACAGCCTCCTTGCGTTTACTGCTTCTAAATTCGCTCATGTTATCTTGGCATTTTGCATGCTTTTCACAAATGCAATACTAAAGTAAAGTACAATGTACTCATGCTGGTTTATACAAATGTCGGTTTGCCAACATATTCGTATGAAACAGGGGTACACAACCTGCGGCGTACGGCCTCATGTGGCCTTGGATGCTAATTCATGTGTAGCACACATGTTTTATAGCATGTTTGTTTTGTCGACCGTGCAATGTCAAAACCTTAACAGGTTTTGCCTGAATGTTAGGCTGATGAAAGTGGTCAGTCTTCGTTATTAAACAATGTAAGATCATGTATTTTTAGATTAGAACAATCGTTAAATTTAACATTTGATTACACTAAGTCATAAATAAAAGTCAAATTATCAGTTTGGACTCACTGGCGGCCATTGAAATCTGTGTGTGACCGGCGTTAATAAAAAGGTTGTGCGCCTCTGAATGATAGAATTGCATTATGCTTGTCATTTCTTTTCTTGTCTTTTGCGTCGCAACATCATAATTTCGTGTCACACCGACTCAAAAACCCCTGGCATCTACAAAAAATACTATATTCACTGGACACTAAAGGTAATAAATTCCTGCAATGGTGTACTGCAAAGTAACTAGTGTCGCAGGCCAATAGTTCCTCTTTTTGGTTCCTGCTATGAGAAGCTCAACTGCGTAAACATTGCTAGTTCCTCTTTGCCTGTGTGGGACTGTGATACGCTTCATTTGCTTTGTTTGAAAAAAACACAACAAAATCGAAAAACCCATAATCATATTTGTACCAAGGAAACGCTCTGTAATGTACAATGATGAGCTCACATCTTAACGCAATCACTGATCAGTGTGAGTTTTAGTGTTGGATCGTCTTTTTTCGAAGAAAGGCCACAGATTTTTATTTCCATTAGAATAAGTTTAATAGCTACCTCTGTAACAAAGCAATCAGACTGATGCATAGGGATCAAATTTACGGGTGACTGAGCATACTCATATGCATGTGGTGTTGCTAGAGAGAATTTGAGCGGGGTTTAATATCCTTTGAAAGAGTTACGCGCGTAGAATGATTTGCGTTAACATTTCACTGGGCGAATCTCTCTTTCGCAACTTATGACATAATACGCATATGATATTCATAACCAATTATGAATATGTTATTTTTTCATAATTTTGATATTGTTAGAAAGGTCAGCCTATGATCTATAACATGTAAAAAAAATCATGCCGCTACCTCGTAGGGCGGCCGAGTAACCCGCGTTCAAAGTTGTTAATTGGCGATTTTTTTTGTCAACTAACATCCCTCTGGTGCATGGGGCGTTTCAAATTTGGTGGTTACTTGGTACTGTTCCATCTAGAAACAATATTTTATGTTCCAACCTTGAAGAATAGTAGGTGACCTATAGGTCACAAGCCCCAGCAGCAATTAATGGGAAACAAGCGGAACAGTCGTCAGATGCGTTACTGCAGAGGAAATTGAAAACAGGATCTCTTTGATTGCATGAACATATGACATGTTGGCAAGCTGCAGACAGGGTGTGTACACGCACTGCTTTGACCTGTGAGGTATCATCAGTGCAGCTGTTGCAGTGGCACTGTGCTAGCTTTTACACTAGCAGGCACACCAGATTCCACTTTGTGGTACCTGTCCGGTCAACGTCGATCTGTTGGGTACCCTATACTGAGTACCAAACAACAGAGACGAACCACAGTGGAGCGGACTATGGCCAAACGGATCTACTTGGTAACCGATAGCGCTAAAGGCAAAACACCAATGCAATATATGTGCAAAAAAAGCCATAATAATATTGGCATGTAATAGGTAAATTCATACCATTCCAGCAGATTAAGGCACGGTTTTACCTTTTTGTCTTGACGCAACACAATCCTGAAAGTACGGCATTTTTTGAGTGCGAACTCATAATTCACTTGCCATGGCATCGGAAAAAACCTCGCGTGCCATCCATATCGGAGGTGAATGTTGGCAAAAAAAAGTCCACAACAATTTGGGATCATATGTGTGGCCCATTTCACCTTTACACAATCACATACCGATAAAAACAAGTGACTGTGCAACTGCTTTTTCAATGAAACAGAAACTGTGTATCCACGCTATAGGTTATGGGCATTAAGGTCACAAGCAATTTTACGAAGCATATATGTATGTCGATCATTTATATTTCTCATATTACAATAACACGACATTAAACATCCTTTTTCACATCAAAAGTGCACAATCTCAAACAGTCGTGCATGCCATCCGATAATCTCGGTTCAATAAGGCACAGAAATGTGTAATGTCTTCCTTTAAAGCTTGCCTTCACGCACGTCATGTGACGTTCGGCCATTTAAGCAAATCCTTTTTTTTCTAAAACGCCTCAATTCGCGTTAAAAGATTTCAAAGCTTTGCGCAATTATTAAACTTCAAACATAAAATTTTGGAAAATCATTCAATGCACAGTTTAAGGAAAGACGTCCAAAATACTGTAATTGATTAATATAACTTTTGAATATTATTCTCCATAAAACAACTACATACATTGTTTTCGTCTGTTCGGTGCCTTGCAAAAACCTACATAACAATAGTCAGCTACATTAGGGTCATAACTTTAACGGGGAACTGGGTGTTCGTGACTGCACACCCTGCAAGTAGGAACACAGAGCAGACTGGAGAATCGCCGCTCTCTTCACCTCCTCGTCTCTCGCCATCTCTGCGTTGTTCTCCAGGGTCCGGATGTTGGAAGTGAGCCTCTCTATGGTCTTCTCCCTCTCTCCCAAGGTCTCACGATGAGCAGCTGCTTGTTCAGCAAGACGGGTTTCGAGGCAGACGATTTTCTCTCGGAGGTTTGTCATTTTTGTCGTTTCCTCCTCGAAGAACGAGATTCTGTGGAAAAAAAGGGGATTATCGGTTGACGTCTCCTACAAATCGTCTCAAAATTATTTAACACCATGGCTATGGAACGAACACGTGGTTCGACATACTTAGCCACTTCAAAACCAAAAAAATCAAAATATAAACTGCTATTTTGAATTGGGGGCCTCACGCCAAGTTTAATGGATCGCAAAGAGTCAATTTCACATAAGTACGACATTAAGTTGTACTGTTTCCTAGAGGGCGCCGCTCCAGCGATATTATCACTAGTTTCATTACAAGTAACTGTTGGAATAAAATATCTAACTTAAATAAGTGCTTCTCGTGTGTGCAATTCTTGCGTATTATCGCGGAAAATATCTACCAGTTAAATAGGTTTAACGAGGTTTGGGAACCCCCTGTTCTGTTTATTACGTGTTTTTGTAATCTAATCAAAACTCCTGTGTTTGACATGGACCTGCGCAAGTTTTTTTTTAATGCTTCTACAATCCTAAATTACCTTTTTTCCAAATCCTTCCTAACGCGAGCGATTTTCTCCTCGGTTTCGTCATCCTTATTGGAAAGAACTTTTTGCAAACCGCCCACTGTCCGTTTCATGCCGTCCAGTTGGGCATCGGAGGCTGTTTTGGTCGCCTGGGCTTCCGCTAGCTCCGTTGATAGATCCGCCACCTTCTTTTGCAAGTCCCCCTTGTCGCCAGTGAGCCGACGCATTTTTTCTTGAAGCTGCTCCGTTTGAAACTACAATGAAAGTAAGTGCATTACAGTTTAATATGAAAGAAAACAGTTTGACACATGATACAAGACTTTTTTAGGATAAAAAATCAACTCATATTGCAGATAAAAAGCAACAACATGCTTTCTGCGAATAATTAACGGTGCACGAATACACTGTATTTCACCGGCAAAATATACAAAAACACATTATAGAGACGCGTTTTTTAATTTGCATAGAAATCAAAGTTTTCATGCATGAAGTCCCAACCTTTTCCTCATCTTTTAGCTGTTTCCTCATCATCCTAATCGTGTCGTCATGGTCCATTCGTTCTTGTGCAATCTTGGCTTTCAATTCTGCCATGTCGTTCTCCAGCGACTCTTTGGAAAGTCTCATCCTTTCCACTTTCTCGTCTGCTTGTTTCACAAAATTGTTCGTGTCCGATTGGAGTTTGGACCTTTCCTGGTTTTTCATCTCTTCCAGCTCTTTGATTTCCATTTGCATTCTCCTTCTTTCAGTCGCGAGCCTTTCGTCGGCTGTGGTTAGAGCAATTCTATGAAGAACAGTCGAGGTTGAACCTAAAATTCTTTACCTAACACCAGCAAATTAAAGGCTGTCACAAATAGAATAGAATATGAAGCCTTACATTTTATCATTAAAAATAACCGCAATTGGAGTGACAAATACAGATTTTGTTGAGAAAAAGGTTACAAATCATTTGCGATCCAGATTAGGCGAATTTAAACCGAAGTTCCACTTAAGCAATGTTTTTTTGTTGTATTTTTTTGAGGATTTTTTACAGTTTCGGGGTGTATTTTTGTACCACAACTAAAAGAACTGTTTGCAATTGCAAAATACATTATGTTTCAAATGTGTCGATACCTGTGTTCTGATTTTGCTTGATTCAGGGTTTCCTTTAATATGTTGATTTGGTCTTGTTGAAATTTGCATTTTCGCTCAAGGTCACTTATTTTTCCTTCCGCATTGGACAAATCACTCTGAGATCTTTCCAGACTCTCTTGCAGAGATTCCTAATAAAAACTTCACTAATGATTTAGTAAAGCTTGTTATAAACACTAAATTCTTAACAAAAAAAGAGTAACATCTACGAAAAATCAATAACTCCAAATTAATCCCTGCCAGACCTTCTCAGCCCTGCTATCTTCTCTTTCTCTGTTTATTTGACCATCATATGTCTTCACAAGCTCCTGATTGTCCTTTCGACAGAGTTCCAACAATGCCGATTGGTCATTGTTTCTCTGATCACTGATGGCAAGAGAAGCTTCACACATGTCAACTTTGGCCCTAAATACAAACGTCTGATTAGGAATTTACAATTGAAGTTTGAAACTAAGTCAAGATTTACAAGGATAATAATGCTGTTATGCACATATGCACAGTACATCCTGAATCCTGATGAAGCATGGCAACCGAAACTTTCATATTTATAAATATTATTGCCTTTTTTGTATTGATAACATGCCTGGCAGCATCAGTAATGAATAGCTAAAAACAACATTTAGTTGTCTTAACATGCAGTACTTGCTGGCCTTAATCTTGGAACATTAAAATTTCAGCACATGGAAAACAAGAAAAATGTAACAAACAATCCAGTGTGAAAATTTTATAAACAATCGCAGCCCCCCAAAAATGAGTACATGTTTGTACAGTGATTTCTCATAAGCAGGCATAAGACACATACAATAAAAAATATTAAAGGAAACAAACCTTAGCGCATTCAAGGCAGCTTTTCTCTCTTCGAGAGCAAGCTGAAGATGTGATATTCTGCTTGCACTGTCCCTATTGGTTGCATCAAGCTGTGACCTTGTGAGTTCAAGGTCGTCCATGAAGTTGATCATTTGTGTTTTCTTCTCTGATTTTAACATTTCAATTTCCCTGCAAATTAACAATGTAATGTCAACACTTAATCTGGCAAAAGGCTTTGTTTGCTTTCTGATTGGTAATATTACCTCATACAGATTGAGATGTTTTCTATAACTATGCCTAGGGGTTAGTACAGGTATAATATACAAATGTATATACATCTATACATATTTAGTAACATTGACAACATAACTGATAGAATACAGGTAACTTATGTTGACAACATAAACCAAGACAGTTTTCAATTGTGGTTTATCATAACATTATCATTTGTTTCAGGAAATAAAAATACACAACCATGGATAACCGAGAACCACCATATAACAGGGAGTACATATGACACCAAATAATCAACTTACTGATTCAAAATATTAGTTTTGTGGTGAGAAGACATTGTTATCTGTGCTCGGTCTTCATTGTGTAGCGTTGATGTTTCAATCGAACTCACCACATCCTTGGGAATGTTGTTCCCTGTAACTTGCACCTAAATGAGTTTTTTTTATATAAATTGAAGCAGGTCTGCCATTTCTAAATTGTTGAATTTATGCTGCAAAAAACAATTTACTCTAATTTTAAATGCATAAACCAGTAGGCCTATGATACCACAGCATTTTTTTGCTATGCACTCTGAGTTATATGTACACACATACATAGTTGTATGCCACTTCCAACAAAACTCTATATATACATCTAGAAATAAACATGGAAAAAACACCAAACTCTAAGATTTATCTCATAAAAATCCCTGACCTTAACTAGTTTGCATTAAAGCAGGCTGGTATTGGTTACCTGATTAACCGAGTAGTTTTTCTGCAGTGATTCTGCCAATGCTCTTCCACCAACAAGACCAGCATTATTCCATCTAATGTCTAACTCCCTGAGAGTAGAATTGCTTCGAAGTGCCAAAGCCAACTCTTGAGTAGATGCATGATCCATTTGGTTGTTTCGCAAATCCAACTTCAGCAAAGATGTGTTGGTGGCAAGGCCATCACAGAATGCAGCGAAGGATACCTCCCAGATACCCAACGAGTTCCATTCGAGTGCTAGACTTTCAACTGTGTGGTTGTTCTGCAATGTAAAAAAGGGACAACAATAAAAGCTTTCATAATGAAATATTCTTTGCCAGGTATATATCTAAATTCACCACTACATACCAAGTTACCTAAATTTAAATGTTTAATCAGAATTGTATAACACAGCTGTAAAATGTAAGGTACATTACATATATACCATATTTCCGGACACTTAAGAAAAAAACTTGTTGGCTCTTTTTCTGAAGACAAATACATTTTGCTTATTATATTAACCATCTCAATTTAGGTGATATGTTCTATACTTAAAAGACATCATGTATATACCTTACAATACAACAACTTAACATTTAGAATCCAGATCAGAAACGTCATAATTTTGCCGGTGATATTTGTTATTGGCTAATTGATTTTGCACTGTTAGCTGAAAAAATGCAAAATTTGGGCTCAGCATTCTTACCAATGAGGTGCATAACAACCTAAATGCATTATGGAGACCACAGTGTGAACTTTAAAGTCTGGGAAATGGATTCAGTGATATGTTACAAACATTTATACGTACCTTCAAAAAATTTCCAAGAGACTCTGCTCCCATTCTTCGAAGATTGTTTCCACGCAAATCCAATTCCTTCACGACGGTATTCTTCGCAAGACCAGAAAGTAATTGTTTGGCACATTCTTCACTGAGCATACAGTCTGCTAGAATGACAGTGATGACTGGCAAATCGTAGGCAAACAGTTTTCCCAAAATCGCACTGGTTGAAAGTTCAAGGGTGTGATTCGAAAGGTCCAAAATTCCATCATCGAGACTTTGTTTTTCAAGTCTTGATAAAATGGATTCTTGGGGGTCTATCGAATTTTCTTTGCACAGTCTTAGATACAATGACCGAAATTCTTCCATTTTTTTTAATGCTGTTATGTTTAAAATATGTATTTTGATTGTAAGTTTTTTTAGTTCTTGTTAAATTTCTACTAGAAGTGAGACCAATTGGGCAATCAACACAACTCATTGCACACAACAACATAAACCATTGTGATGTCATATAGGATAATTTTTCGGTGATCGTTTTTTGCGTGGAAAATCGCAACGGATTAGCTTTAAATTTTCGCAAAACTGCGTTGAGGATTTATAATGTACAAATGACCCCTTATTTTGGTTGGTGTACAAAACTAATTTGTTTCTGTAATTTAGCCAAACGCACAATTCTAAAACTTGGCAATTAGATTGGCTACCACCTTTAATTTTTGCGTTACTTGTTTTTGCCATAACAAACAAGTAACTGAAACTCTGAAAGTTAAACAAAAAACTGAAACTCTGAAAGTTGTAAAACTCGCTTTGCGTCACAAAACAAAACCTATGCTTTGACTTAAATGTAGCTGTTACCCAAGCAACCGAATAATAAAATTTTATGATTTCTATAACTCACCAATCTGCAGTTCTTTGCAGTGTTGTCACACAACACAACTCAATTTTAGGCCAACAATACACATACAATCAAAATTTGGAAGTTTTTTTGCCAATGTTGCAAACAAAACGTACGCTTTGAAGGTAAACCATTCAAATACGTGATAACAATTGCATCAAGCGAGGATAATTGTCTCTGGAACAATTTAAGTATATCATTAGATATGTTTGTCATTGAAAACATACAATAGCAATCAGAACTATGACTGCTTCGTAGTGATATTACATCTCACCGAGGTCCATTTTGAGTTGCCCACGCTTCCTACCGATAACAATAGTTCACTATCAGGTTTCTTCACAAATCTGCGATCTGGTATCTATATTGTGTTACGCATGGCATGGCGCAGCACCATTTACTGTGCACATTAGAATTCATACCAGAGGCAAAGTCGGGCAGTAAACATGAGTCAATTGCGTGAGGAAGTTTTAGTGAACAGTTTGAAACAGGTCAGCCTACAAAGACTGCGCTATTTGAAAATGGACATGGACAAGTTGGCTAGGGACTCAAGGATTAGAGATGTAGGCGAATTTTGGTCATTATTGGACATGCACAAAATAAGGTTGGGTACACCTGAACAGTTGTATTTATTTATATTATAACGATAAAGTAGGTATATGTAACGTAACTCTTCTGAAACAAGGCCTTTTATCAGCTAGTAGGCTAATTGCGTGCTTTACTTTTAATCCACGCAGACTGGATGAACGCATGCGGCGTGAATTCGGGCAAGTCATCGTCGATAACCGCGGTGTGAACGTGGAAATAGCTTTGCGCCATCTGAAGAAAGCTCAACGGAAGACAGGTAAAAACCGTAGACCGATTAGCTGAACAACAATCGTTTGTGGGGTGGCCGTTTTCAGCCCATAATGAGCTTAGGTTTCACTTGTGATGACTGTAAATACACTGTGGGGTTGTAATGAAGGAATTGATACAATAACACCAATGTTTTCTGTAACTAGAGTACCTTTATGTCGTAGAACCTTCGATGGTGGTGTATCAATCATTTAAACAAGAACTGTCCAACAACAAGTATGCGTTACTATGCGTTGTGATATAACAAATGTGTTTAGGACGGGATAGTGTCGAAGTTCTTCCGAAAGAACGCGAAGTACCAATTTTAAATCCAATCCGGTAAGAAATGAAAAAAAGGGGGGCATATCGCTTTCATTATCTGGTTTAATGCTAGAACAAAGTGATAGTAAGCGATTTTTTATAGTATGTGTCATATCTGCTTAAACGTTCATGGCCAATGTATGTTTTTTTTGTTTGAAAAAATCACAGTGCCACCCCAGTAGCTACACCGACCGTCTCCGTCTTTAAACCATCGCCACAACCGGAAAAGCGCAACTACAAGCTAGACAAGTTCAGAGCGAAAGCAAGAGGCATTGGAAAGCTAAGGGCGGCTTTCAATAAGGACAAGCTAGCACTCCCATCTCAAGGTCAAATACAAAACCAACATGAGGTATTGGTGCATAAAGTATCACCTTCAACGGGGGGAAAGGCCGAGACGTCACAGACAGATGCACCTCTTGTCGTTGGGGATAAAACTAAAGGTAGCGGTATCTTTTAATTTGTGTAATTTGCATACGATGTACAACTTAATCGGGTTCTTTTCGTAAGTATAGCTAAATCTTTTTGTTACTGGTGGATTCGTTGGTGCCGCAGCCTTGAAATTTTGTTTGTGGTGTTGTATAAAACTTGTTTTGTTAATTTTGGATTCAAAGGGTAGTTACAAAAAAACATTTCATGAGCACAAAAATATATTTTTGCATTGAATTTTACTAGATGCTTTATCAAGCAACGGAAGTGACGCCGTTCCTGATCGGGATCCTCATGAAAAGATTTCAAGTCATGTGAAAGAGCAGGGGAAGCCGCAACAACCTCTTTTGAAAATCCTTCTGCATGAGGAACCTTCGCATTCCCAACCTGGCGTGGAAAATAAGGCGTCAAAAGCAAAACCTGAAAAAGTGGACACACCTGAAATACAACAGACTGAACGTGAAGAAAAAACGGATAATTTGCTGCACAACGAAAACAAACCGAAAACACCAGTCCCCGAAATACCTTTGCAAGAAAACCAAGGTACATTACTGGAAGTGCGGGCGTCTATTGCAGAAAAAGCTGACGAAGTGGAAGAGAGAATTGATAAGCTAGCTGATGATACGGACAAGGATGAAAACGTGAAAGTTGAAACACTAAATTCAAGGATCAATAAAAACGACGATGTTTCACACGAACTTGTTGACGATTCGTTGGAACCAACCCTTGAGGCATCGAAAGCAGTTGACAGCACCACACCTGTAGCGGCACAAGCAGATAAGGAGATGACCAATACAGACGCCCAAGACAAAATCGAGAAAAACAGTGACGCAGAAAAATCTTCTTTAACTGACACTCCAGACAACGTTTCTAAAAGTAAGCCCGAACTCACTGTTGATAAGTTACACGAATTTCAACCGCAAATCGTGGAAGAACTAGGTTCTTTTACAACAACGACACAAGATAAGTGTCAGTCTGAACCCGATGCTGGTACTGCACCTCCTGAAAAACCCGTTGAGGAAACGACTTCTTCTCGTACTTTGTTGGATGATCAAATTTCCAGCAACCTTCTCACATCCACGAGTTCGGAAAACAAAGAATATTTGAAAGACCAGTTGGGTAATGAAACACAATTACCTGATGATGGAGGTGAAAGCCAGCAACCTGTGGCGGAAGGAACCACAGAAATAACAAAAGTTCTCTGCGAAGAACCGACTGTGGAGATTATCAAACACGATGCCAAACCACAAACTGAAAAGGAATCTTTACAAACTGAGCTAACAAAGTCGAAGCCAAACAAAAGTGAGTCAAAAAGTTCCCGAAAAGAGAAGTCGGCAAAAGTAAAGAAGAAACAGGAAGAAGAACCAAAGACACAGGACGAGGAACTTCCTCCCAAACAAACGTCGCAGGTGGAAAATCCGCAGCCTTACAAGGAAGAAACGAGACATCGCCTCGACTCTTCTGACTCTCAATCAATAACAACGCTCTCCTCAGACGATTTCACACATCAAAACGACGATTTCGAAGATATTGTGGACTCTGACCAATACAGATGGAAAGAAGGGTCAGATATCGGTCTGTCTGTGCAGTGGGTGTAAGTTTCCAAAACCTTTTCGAGGCCAAGAAATCTGTGTTACCAATAAATGGTTCTGGGTCGATGTCTGGATTATGAAGGCCTTACTTATAAATGTAAAAAATCCGAATGATTCTTGACGTATATATAAGTCAGACATTTTTTTACATACATTTCGTATATTCCTGATATGATTTCTTTACAATAAGCAATGACTTGAAAGCACCACAGGATAAAATTGATTTTCAGGCTTACTGTTAATGTTCTCTTTATTCACCAGAACCATTCCTACTTGCATTGCTTGTACCAATAAACATATCACATAAATTATTTTAGTAAATCATTTCATTCTATTCGCCTATCGCTGTCTACACTTTTGTTTTATCACCATTTGTCGATAAATAGTTGATTTTGCAGATATGGGTGCACGACATCATATCCACAATGCATGAAAATCACGATCAACGGCGAACTTATCTATTTCTCAGGCTGTGTGGTGATCGTTTACAACCACGTTCGAAAAACGCAGAGACATTACCTCGAACACAGTGGATTTATCACGGGGTATGTGCGAAATACTGCTTGTTGTTCACCAGTACATGTACACGCGGGGTAAAAACATTTTTACGCAGGGAAAATTAGACTTTTTTAAACGACTAATATCAGGTTAAAGAAGCGCATAAGCTTCCGAAAACTGAACGTACATAAACTCGAAGCAAAACACTGAAAGGTTAATTGTGTTTTATGTGTCAACCCAGGGATTCACAAACCTGCAATTTCAATAGATTCTTATTGCCTGTGTTCTAGGAAATAAACTTTGTTGGTTATTGTATGTAAATTTTCTTATGTTTAATTATTATTTTGTATATGTTTTCATGTTTCCGACTTGGTATTGTAGATTATCGCTACACCCGAACGAACCCAAAGTCGCGTCATCCCAGCTCCCCTCGCATCGCACCGCCAACAGCACGACCGACATTTCAACAGCCGTGGGATTCGGAGAAACGCACATACGAGTGTGGAATTACGACAACATGGAAACCATCACTGTGATAGGACTGGGAATACTCAGAAACCCCGTCTACATAATGCAATTTCTCGATTACCAGGTGCGCTAATTTCCCGATACCAGGAAAGTGTAGGATACGATGTGATGCATTATAGGTAATATATCTTCGATGACAACGCGTAAAATCGACGATGTTGAAATTGCAAAATTTTTTATGTTCATTATGACAGTATGTGTGCCTGGTAATCTATCCACTAGCCCAGTGCCACAGTCACCAGGGGCATAGATGAGATCTTACATGTCGAAACAGTTTGTACATCTGTCTGCAGCTCTCATTGATAATTATGGCTATTTAGCACATGAACATAAACTGATTTTCACCTGAAATGTTTTTAAAATATCTCGCATGAACTTCATTGCAACCAAACATAGGAAACACAGATTTTTCGGTATTTTACATCTCGTCATTTGCACAGGACTACTTCGTGACAATCGAAAGTGATGAGTCATGCACCCTCACTCTGTGGGAGGGAGGTTGCCGGGTGTCGAGCGTGAGTTCCGCTTTCCAGGAGGTAACGATGGTTGATCCGGTTATCACAAAACAAAAAGTGGATTCGAAACGCCCAAAGACATCTGGGCCGCGAGCTGGTGCCACGCAAGTTCGACCCACCAGGCCCGAAACCAGTGCTGGTGCGTGACGTCAGTATCAATAGTTTACAATTAATAGGGGTAATACGTAGCCTATACTTTAGCGTTTAGCATAATGTGCGATGTGCGAATAATTTACCATATCCCGCTATAAAAGCCAAACGTAAGTTGGTTTATTGCTGATGTTTAAAAAAAAATAGAATAAAAAAATTCAAATTTACATTCCTAGAAATACCAAAAATTAATTTTCTCTCAGCTCATAAAACTAGGAAATTATGAGTATAAGAAAGACGCAAAAAAGGCACAAATATATTTTTGCTGTTAGTTTTATTGGTTCAGAAAATCGGAAAGCTCAGCTTTTTGAAATGTTTCAAATAGATTTTTTTATTCTCGAAAGGTCATCGGAGGTTTACGCCACTTAACGGACCGCATTGCCTCGGATCGATTCACACTGGAGAGGGAAAGTTCGTAACAGCCGGGAAACGACAGATTAATTTTTGGAGACTCTTGGACGAATACGACGAGGAATATGTTCACGGTGAAAGCACAGGAGCGCAGCTCTCTTCACCGGTTACGTAAGTGCTGTTCAGATTTGCCAATCTAAACAGAATTCTCATCTGGTTGCAAGCAATTACCACCAAAGAATCACCTTGTTTTATCTTCAATGGTTTTTAAACAATTCAACGCTTAGTTTAGTCTGTAAATTGTGCCTCATTTGGCTAAATCATTGTGTTTTGTTTCCAAAAACAATTCCACTGGTAAAATAGCAGAATACAAATCAGAAATAATTTCATTATAAACCTTAACTTGGTTCTTAATATTCATCCTTACTGGCATCGATGTAACACAACCACGACTTGCACATTTTTAGCATTATTTCTGCTCTTTTGCCAGAGGTCACTTTGGTGGAAATTTCTTCAAAGCGGAATACTTGTCGTGTTGTTGCTACACCGATCGTTTCACTGACGGGAATATGCTCACTGGGGATTCGAACGGGACTCTCCTTCTGTGGGACGACTTCGCTAAGACTCCAGTGCGCGGATTCGCGCATGCGCACGAGTGTCATTTATCCTCGATATGCGTCGGTGATTCCGGTAATAAAGCATTTATGTTCGAAGCATTTTTCTTTTTTTTTAATTTTTGTCTGTAATAGAGTAAAATACATAATCACATTTCAAATTTCAAATTTCTTTCCAATGTGCGAGCATTCAACAGAATGGCTTTAAATTTGTTCATTCTTTGATATCATATTCTTTAGTGAGACAATGGATTAAAATAAATGCACACAGGAAGTTAGTATTGATATAATCGCAGACGAAACTTGTACTGTTGTCATGTTTCCATACAGGCCACATCTTCACATCAGGAGCTAAAGACAAGCAGGTGAAAGCATTCGTCTGTCGCAAGGGTAAGATTGAATACATCGGGAAGCTGCAAATCCCTGCGGAGTACGGCTCAGCAACTTGCCTGGCCGTCGAAAAGAAAACACTGTTTGTGGCGACGGAAAAGAACACAATCCTAGCCGCGACATTGAACTTAGAACAATCAGGTACTTCCAGGCCGAATGCCGCTCGGTTGCTGCACAAACGAACCCAGTCTACTCAGTCGTTGAAGTTTCCCAAGACCGCAAACCCAGAAGAGGGAGCAACAGATCGGGGAACGTCTATTTTTGTCGGCTGGGAGGAGCAGGAAGTGTGTAGAGGATTGAGCTTCGACAACAAGTGTGTTTGCGCGTTGAGGGCACTTAAATACAAAAAGAGACGACAGAAAGGTAAAAGGTTTTAGTTGTTTGTTTCACTTCGAGTTGGAGAAATTGTTTAAATACATTTTTCAACTTACTATTTCTTTGTTAATGATATACCTTAAATGTCTGTGTGATGTTGTAATTGTTTATGAAAGACTACGATTCCAATTATATATATGCTTCAAGCGTTAATTATTTGATATCTTGTAATGATAGCGGTGTGTACACCTGTCTGCAGCTCTCAATGAATATCATGGATCTCTTTGCACATATAAGTCATACCTTTTAACCCATTGTAAGGGAGAGCTTTTGAAATGAGTGGGCCGTTTTCAATCAAACAAAGTCTGAAATAAATAAATACCTGCAATAAATACCATCCAGGAACAGAAAACTTGGAAGAGTATCGAAGAATTTTAGCTGGAACACCTCCAACCGTGGAAATGAAATCTGCAATACGCCATCTTTCCAAAAGTGCCGGGTACAACTTTACCAAATCTAATCACTTCTATCCACGGGTTTTAAAAAAACTTGTTTGTGCTTTTTTCTCAGATTGAAACGAAAGTTTCCGCCAGAAAACATGGCTACCTACGCATGGAAGAGTAAACAGGATAAACTGAGTCAATTCACGGGCGACAAACTTCAGTTTTCAACCCCGCGCCTTCGCGCCCACGAAAGGATTCTCCTTCGGTAACTTGTTTATTTATTCCATAATCCAAACACTCGTACACATACAGAAAAGCAAAAAAGGTTGTGCTGAAGACAAGGTCGCGAGCTATGCTTTCTGAATCTTTTCTTGATTGTCGTAGGGGAAACTACGCTCAATTTCAGCGCTGTATTAATCCCTCTCCGTTGTATTATGAAGGAAGAAACGCTCAAACCTCATTATCTTATGTCCAGGGAAAAAGCAAGGGAAGATTCGGGAAAATTCGACGACCTCAGCGGGCCTCGGAATGTCGTCAAAAGCCAAGATCTGTTTGACGTGAAGAAATGTGGAAAGAGTCAGTTTTTCTTGACGGCGAGCAATGACGGATGGCTCCATCTTTACAATGCTTCCGAGCAAATGTAAATAAGAGTTATAAAAATTTCTAGCAGGTTTTCTACTTATTGCATTGGCCTAGCACCGAAGGTGAAATTTTCGGCAATGACGTTTACACACATGGTTCACAATTCTATTGAATAGCCTGGGCCCGACATGTCTATTTGCTAATTGTTTCGCTTTTATGATTTACTCCAAACAGGAAAGAGTTTATTTTAAAAATGCAAAACTCTATTCAAGAAGTGACGAACCTTAAACTGATGTAAACGCACGGTTGTGATGCAGAATCATTGGCCGGTGCAAAGTGCCCGAACTTCACGGTGTGCAGTGCATGGACACGTCATCACGCAGACAGTTTGTGGCTATCGGATGTGCGGACGGGACGCTGACAATGGCAAGAATCAACAAGACTGCGTTTGAGGTATGGACTCTTGCGGATATTCCAAAATATCCTGACACGGCGGTGGCATCTTTCTGTATATGAGAACGCAACGTTTTGCTAAAATCATGATATTATCCGTTCAAAATGTTTTATTCTTGGTGATGAGAATTGTTTAAAATAATACTTTTGTTGCCACGTCAGATTGTGACTGATACAAAAATCTTAGAAAATATATATGTGAAGAAATAATATTAGTCCAAAAGACAGGAAGCATGCGTTTTATAAATTTTGCATTCGTTATCAAGCATGGTCGTGAATGTTGCAAACTAACTGCATGCTTTACATTCCAAAAACCTTCGTTACAATTTGTGAAAAACGTGTGTCGGACAGCGCATTACAATATACGAAAACATACGTAATTTTCACCCAGCTTTTTCCGCCTTCCAATTTCTACTGTTCGACTGAAGGCAGAGCAGCCATCAACCAACTTCGCTTCTCTCCTAGCGGCTGCAAACTTCTCGTGTCTGTCGGTTGCGACGTGGTGGTCTGTCGCGTCGCGCGCTCCCACGTGGTGGAACTAGCACGGTACATAAACCCAGCATCTGTTGCATTTTTACATGGTTGTTTGAAAGTGGTTTGAAAAATCCTTTGTTCACACATTCGGTCGTATTGTTACTTTCGTGGGATAGTGGTTTTAACCTTGTCAACAGATATATATTAACCAAACCAAAACCCAAAATTATCTTGTATTTGGCCATTGTTTGAAAACTTATACATATTACACTTGTAAATTCCATCAAACCTGATTTAAAAAAATATACTTATTACACCAACTTTTCCGCTAAAGGTATTGAAAGCAGTTCCAACTTTCTAAATTTTGTGCAGATGTGTGGGTCACCGCTCAAAAGTTGTAGTTGGTTTAGATTGGACGAAAGATAAACACGAGGGCTCTCGTTACATAAGATCTTGCAGCATGAAACCAGGTGACGTACAAACAGACGTTATGCCAAATTATTAGTAACCCTTTCCGACTATCGTTTGCACAATTAGTTCATCTGTTGGAATTGTAGTTTCAAAACACTTTCAATTTAACCCTGAAACATTTTGTGTGATGCGTTACTGATGCTGACAGGCATATTGATAATACAAAAGGCCCTTCTGACTATAATAATTATTTCTCTATCTGCTTAGTATAACTTCTGTATTAAATCATTTCTGTGGTAAATGGCATAAATACCGGAATATTATAATTGATTGGGTATGTTCAGAAATTGAGCTTAAAGTGTGGAACGCCAAATCAGCTGCGGAAACAAGTTTCCAAGTAGGAAAAGATGAAAGTGTGTGGGCTACCCATTCGTGCGTGCTAAATTTCAACTCAGAAGGTGAAAGAACCACAGCATTTGTTGCGTTTGGCAGAAACATCCTTTAAGTATATTAGATAGAAAAAACGAAAGAAAACTACATGTTTCAAATTTCACAATATTTCGTTTATAATTCGTGGATTTTTCTCATGAGATTTTTTTTACAACAGCAACATCTTGATGTTACTGTCACTGAAATGTTAAAGATTTTTGGTACCAAACAGAATTGAAACCATTCGCCTATACTTTTTTTTCTGTAATAACATCCTTTGTTATACTGGTTAACTATGATATATTACCCACGTTCAACAGGACAGTGGAGCCACTTTGACGATTTCACCTACACAGCGCATTCAGTCGAAATGAATCCTCCAAAACCCATGCGACAACACAGACACGGTGGTGGCTTCTTTTGCCTCGGTGACGTAGAGGGTGTCGTCACTACGGGTACTTATCCCAGTCTGGACTCTTCGACAACAAACACTTGCAGGTGAATGGAAGGTTATAGGGTTTCACCCACCATCAGGATAAGTGACGAAAGGAAAATAGTAACCTGCTCAGATATTGGATCATGACTTTTAAAAATCCGGCATTTATAAAGTTTAAAAATCCTGCATACAGTACATTAAGCTTTCTTTAAAATTCACCGTAAACCATTTGCTCAGGGCACATATTACGAGCATCACAAGCATTGTGGGTTTAACTGGAAAACAACAAGTCCTCACAACTGCTGAGGGAGATCCGAGCATCGTTCAGTGGAAAATAAGCGAAAATTAAATCTTTTATATTCGGGTGCTTTTTTAAGAAATATTCGCAAAAAAACAATGAAATGTTGCTTGCAGTCATGCAACGTATGTTTGTGCTTAAATAAACAAAACTATCTACATTTCCAGTCACACGGACTTTGTCACCGAAAACAAAAACTAATCTATTGGTTTGTGTCTGTATGACAGCGTGTGAAAATAAAAACATTCGTCCTTTTGCAAAATATTTTACAAAATATGCCTTTTCAAGAAACACTGAGATAAAAAAATCGACCCAGAGAAGAAGGGATCTAAACTCTTCCTGAGGACTATTTCTGCACGAGTGATTTTCTTAAAACTGTTGCGTTTAATGCGTGTTAATACACTGTGTTCGCTACAAAACTAACTACTTTTTTGTAGTGTTACAAAAATATGAATTCAGCAACATATGTTTTGAAAAGTAGCTAGTTGATGTTTTTCATTGAATGCCATTACTTGATGTGCGTTTACTTTTACATCCGTCTCGGAAGAGTATCTATGAAAAATATTGAATTCAATACTTATTGCAATTGTTCAAGCGGAACAGTTTTTATTCCTACGCTCCGGATTACGTTTTCCACTTTCGCGTTTTAATTGAACGAAAGTCAACAATTCTGGAACTTGCGAACAAAAATTTGTCAAAACTGCAACGTATTGCCCATTGATACCAGATGTCGAGTGACGGTAAGTTGCTCAAAATTTGTAAAAGTTTATTAAACCTGTATAGATTGCCCCTATCTTGGCGTAAAGTGTAAACCAACATTGGTGCACATGTGCCATGACATGTTCAATGTTGTAGATGACGTAATCCGCAGAAGATTGCTTATTGATGGAGACGGTGGTGGTGATGAAAGACGACTAAATGCCCTCATGAAATTGTTTATAAAATGGTGCAATTCTCCGGAGGCTGACAAGTAAGATTTTTATACTTTGCAACTGTTTTCCCTACCCTTTCTGTTTGAAGAGAATAACTCTTACTCTACTGTGCTGGTAACTGCCCTGTTGCCCTATGTCAGTATGAAACCACCTAAAACCGTGTTGTTGAAGGTTTGTGTATTTGACAGTTCAACTCATCAAAGAATGCTTTCGTTTCTTGCACAAAGTGAATTTGCCATGACCAAGTCTTCATTTGTGCATGCAATGAACTTAAAGCAAATGGACAAATATGAATGCCTGCAAGTAAGTGACTGACCTGATAAAACAAGCTTTCTATATACGTACTTGCCTTGGCAGTATTTTGTTTATTTGTCCAATGGTGTTAATTAAATATTCAACAACTTGTATTAGGCTATATGTACCTTTTTTCCAAATGATGTAAAATTTTAGACATCTTTTGTATTCAGGCGGAGATTGACAAAAATGTATCACTGGCTCGCGAAGAAATACAAAAATGCAAAAAGGAACTTGAAGAAGCCCGACTGGTTCATAAAAATCGTCAACAGTATGATGCCCTGGCTGGGATTGTGCTCAAACATCCAGACCGACAGAAAACGGAAGGGTAACTGCATATAAATATAGTTGACAATGGTTTGGTTCAATTCACAACCTGCTTGCTGTTTTTGTAATTTTAGGACTTCATTTAAAAAAAGTATAATCTAATCATGATTTAAGTTCAAAACAAAATAAACAAGAAAATAAAAATATTTTTTTTTTGTTAACTAACATCCCTCTGGTAAATATTTTAACACAGTAAAAAGATAACCTTTTAGTGCAAAACTATGAACTTTTTGTGTGTATTAGACAAATTAGTGAGCTTGATGAAGAATTGAAGGAGTTAAAAGCATCTGAACTTCGACTTGTTGAAAAGTTGGATCTCAGGAAAAAACAATTTCATGCTTTGTTAACCTCGATACACCAACTTCAAACTGTACTTAAAGGTAAACTTACTAATATCGATAGGGTAACTTATTTTGGCCTAATCTTTTAATCGATCTTTGTTTGTAGATATAGTAATATTTGAAGAACAATTTGGTTGCCTATTGTAGTGCTGTATTTAATTTGTACAAGGTATAATCAAACCAGCATGCATGTAAATTGAAGTATACTAGTATTTAAATTTTTTATAAAACGCCATATACTTAATAATAAGCAATGCAAACAGTTCTTAATTTATAGCTAATCTGTTGACCTAAGCGATATACCTCCGGTTTGTTTCAAGTTGCTGTTTTTTTATGGAGAAACACCATGGCATTTACATATACCATGCCTAAAAATACTTCATAATGCTTTCAGAGGAAGAAGATTACATTGAGGAACAGTCACAAGATGAGGAAATGTCCATGGAAGTTTCACAGTCAATCGGTTGACCTCATTCTGTAATTCTATATCTTGGAAGTGTTTACAAAGCGTCACACCCACGGAAGAGGTGCAACTGGCAAACGAAGGACCAACAAAATGTTTTTCTCTCCTTCCACCGCTTGTACACATCACGTATACAACCAATAAAACGTTTTTGCGAGCGACTCATTTTGATTTTCCAACTAGCTCAAGACTTCATATTGCCAATTGATACGCCAACCGAAAAAACTGTTTGGTGGCGCCCTAGAGGGTCAAAGGGGACATTGAGACGTCGATCCGTATCCATATTCTTTACTGCACAAGTACCCGTTGAAATAGTTACTTATTCAATTTCGTCGGGAAGACAATCTGTAAGCATCAGTACACTGAAAACGCGTTGCCTCATTGCTTGTTCATGATTAACGCGACGCAGAGCCATCAACGCTTATGGTTACGACTCGGCATTAAAGTCGTAGTCTTTTAGTGGGCTGCACAAAAAAGAATGGCTTCTATTTCTTGTACATTGAATATTTGTACAAGCAATAGAACCCTTTGTTTTTTGGCTAGTTAGTCGGCGTGCTGTAGTCACCAGCTGTAGTGACGAGGGCAGATTTTGGTGGAAACAGTGTGTACTGCATGCAGCTCACTGAAACATATTCCATTTGTGAGAAAATTTAAATTATGGTCGTCCGAAATTGAAATAGCGCGACTATATATGAACATATTTTGCGTATAGTAATCGTCGATATACTTAACACAACTACACGCTGGATCAATTTGACATCCAGCAAAGAAATTCCCACGTATCATTGGGTTCATGTAAAAATCAGTTGCATTTCCTGGAAATTGAATTGGGAATCACAAAACGAGTCCATTTGTTGACCAAGACCCAACAAAAAGTTTTTGATTCGCTGAAAAATGTGCCACAACGCGATGGACACAGGTGTAATTGTTACATGGGGCCTCTAATACCCAATTAAAGTCTCATCAATGGCACAATACATATATTTCGTCAAAGAATGAATGGAATTTTGACCCTTCTGTCATTCGGGAGATTTACCCGCAAAAAGGTCATACAGTCAGGCGTCCATTTAAAGTTGTTATTCTTTGAACATTCACTACGAAACAATGGAACAGTGTTTATGAGGCGGAAAATACAAAAGAAAGGTTTCATTTTTGCTGACACCTTATATGTAGCGCGAGGCTGTTCGAGTCATGTCGTATCTGGTATCTTGGAAACCATATCGCAGTGTGAGAACAATCGCAGCACTAATAAGGTGTTTTAACAATATTTATGCGTTAATATTTTTATTTTTTGGTGTAAGCGCATTTGTATGACCACACCATTGTTTAATTGCCAAGCTTGCAAATGTCAATGTTGTAGCTGTGCAGATAGAAGTTTTGTTTGTGATGCTATGAAAGATTTCGCAGGAAGATTGTATAATATTACCTTAAAAACTAACTGGAAGTTATTTAAGCCACGTATATTTTAATATTGAAAGAGATGCATTTTGTGCAAATGAAAACGGAAAAGCATAACAATCTAAGAAATGTTGATAAAAACTACACAAAAAGTCGCCGAAACTTTTTTCACAATGATTTTTTTTTTTTCACAAAAAGTCGCCGAAACTTTTGCAAATAGGCAAGCAACAAGATTTTGTTCCTATGTTTCACAATGATTGGAATTTTAATGAAACAATTGTTAATTCATTCGGTAAACCAGGTAATTTGCCACCGACTTTCTGAACATGCTAATTTTTTGTCTCACAGACGAAGGACTCAAATTTGCGTACTTGTGCGTTGATATGTTTAAGCCGTTGTCAAAATAATTTGGCCATAAAAATGTACCAAGTTAAAAGGATGCTGTGATTGCCAAGCCATGATAAAAGTTACAGTCGTTCGACAGAAGAGGCGGCCATTTCGTTTTGGCCACTATGGAATATGGGCTGCCAATTTCTGTTTCTTCATGGTGGTGTGCATCTTTGGGACTTTGGCTTACTTAAGCATTGATCGATTTGATACCAAAACCGATGGATATAAAAGCGTGATCAAGCCCAATCTTGTACAGCAACGACTGTTTGAAGTGCAGGTAAGTACATACCAGGCACTGCGTCTAGATTTTTGTCAAATCTGTTCGTTGCAATGCACAACATATAGTTACTGTAGTATTTAAAATAAAGGTTTTCACCTATGGCTCTCAACCTGAGTAACTCAATTCCAAGTGGTTTTCAATGTCCACGTAACAGCCGTACGTAATGGTCTTCCATCACCAGTTTCCACCGCTAGATGGGGTGGCAGAACCACACCCTAAATCAGTGATTCCCAACATTTTTGTGGTTGCGTACCACTTGGAGGTAAAGTAATTTTGACGCGTGCCACCTAGTTGAGTGTTACAAAGTAACCTAGGCAAGTAACGAACACTTTGGGATCACTTACGATTTTTCAATTCGAATCTCTATCCGCTAATTACGGAAAGGTGCTCGCGTACCACCTGGAATGCCGTCGCGTACTACTAGTGGTAAGCGTACCACCGGTTGGGAAACACTGCCCTAAAGGAAGTAAAATGTCAGTCAAGGCGCCCGTACACCAAGTTGAAAACCTAATCGGGGTTTGTTGCCAGCTGAAACGCGTGCGATTTCGATCAAACAATGGAATAAGAATTCCGTAACTAACAATTGAGCAATATTGACACCTGTGGGAATTTTTCGACACGTCACGTGGCCAGTCAGATAGGAGCACCACACAACAGGGAATACATGTCTTGGCTCCAAAGCATGTTGGTCGACGCCCACCCGCACAAATAAAGAGCAAGATATCTCTTTGAACCTATTGTTCATATTCGCTTGTAGCTATGTCCCAGTTGAACCCCAATTCTGTTTATTGTCATCAAAATTTATAAAAATTACTGTATGACTTTATTTGCTAAAAATTTTTTACCTTTAGAATGAAGCATTTCGCGAACGTCGAAGGGTTTCGTTGCAAGGTTTGCCTACAGGATAATTTTGTGTACCACAAGTATTGAAACTATTTTACTAAAAGACTTGCTAAACCAAGCACTTAAAATATATTTGATAGCAATCTGCTGTTTAATGAACCCATAAACGTACCCACCAAAATGGCTTTTTTGGTAATATCATCCAGGCTTCCAAATGACGATAATGCAGTTTTAAAGTTTTCACTTTTGGTTGATACACTTAGGGCCATTTTAATGTTCAATCATATTTTTAGTGGTCGATGTCGTCGAAAGGGACACCGTGGGTATGTTCAAAACATAGAAACCAATTCCAAGTGCCCGTTGTATTACAATTTTATTTTGTAGAAGTTGAGGCTCGGGAGACGACGTGCGACTGCAGCAGTGGAGATGGTAATTAACATTATTATTATTATTATTATGTTTCTGAAATTCCCACAATGATAACGAACAACACGCTATACCCACATGGTATGGGCCTCATACAATTAGATGTAAAATTGATCAAATTTCCTGACAAATTTCTCTGATATGGAGAAACACATTAGTTCACTAAGGTGTAGAAATACAGCCTGCGCTTGAAATGGACTTAATCAGATTATGACGCGTGCTACATAACTTAAATTTCATTTTCCACAGCATACAGTAAAATTATTCGTTTTGCAGGTTCTGGAAGCGGCTCTGGCAGCGGATCGGGAATGGGTAAACGATTAAAAGTTATATAGAGATTTTCTTATTGGTGCTTAACGCTTTGTTTTCTTACAGAACCCTGTAATTGTCCCACTTCAACCACAGGTAATTATTGACGCATTGCGTAGAGACTTTTTTAGTTAGACAACTGTAATGTTTTCAGAGTGAACTTTCATCAATCTCTGTATTACATATTGAACTTGTTTAAAAATGGATCTAGAACCTGTAAAGTAACTTGAAAGTAACAGCGGCACTAATATGTTTTTTGCCTTGCATTTAGGCTCTTCAATGTCATTTCAAATCAATAAAACCCCCATCCGTTATTATTTTTGGTCAAACATAATCATGAACAATCTAAAATTTATTACGATTAGGATTTAATCTGTGTCCTGCCTGAGGGTATATAGTTGGATATATTTAGTCGCTGTCATGGTATTATTTCGCATCCAAAAGTTCTTTAATCTGTTTGGAAGCGAATGCGAGTCAAAAGTTCAGCACTACTAAAATTTTGATTTATTTTTCAGCAATGCCACCAACCACTACCAAACCAACCACAACCACACCAACCACTACCCAACCAACCACTACCCAACCAACCACTACCCAACCAACCACTACCCAACCAACCACTACCCAACCAACCACTACCCAACCAACCACTACCCAACCGACCACAACGACACCAACCACTACCGATCCAACCACTACCGAACCAACCACAACTGAACCACCAGGTACTGCCACAGTGCCTGCAACAACCACTTCTGACGCCACAACCACTGACACCACTACAGGTGCAAGTGATGGAGGAATTTCGGCAGCTCTGCTTGCCCCAGCAATCATCGCCGGTATTGCGATTGGTGCTGCTGCCGTCGGCGCGGCAATATGGTGCAAGAAGAAAATGGCCCAGAACAAGTATAAAGTACAGGAAACCGAACCAAAACTCAAAGAGTTTAAATCCGAGGTTAGTGCTTGTTTCTGCCTCATGCGATTTGGCGATGTCTCTATCAATGCTGTATTACATGTCGTGGTGTATTGTGGAATTTTTGTGCCAGTTCAAAAGGTTGTTTTGCATAGAGTCAGCTTTCAAACTTCCAGACCTTTTCACGTCAGCTTCATTCACGATTTTTGTTATCTCATCTTAATTATCAAGAATGTCCTAAACTGGGTCCTTCCAGCCCTCGATTAGACAGTGTGTTAGCGACACCTATACACAGAACTTGCACTTGCATAAGCATCATCAGTTTCTTACGTTAGTTATTGCTTAATTCAATATCCTTAACTATTGGTTGCCTTTGCAGGAGAGACCTGGGCCATCAGACGACCTGCAGCAGCTCTCCGCCAAGGAAGATCTTCTGAAGGATGCAATTGGTCAAGGCCGCATTTCTGTGCTGGATTTCGCGATCAAGCAGTCGACAGCGGCAGGCCTCTTCTCTGTGAATGACGCTCTTGTCACCAAAGCCCAGTCCAAGTAAATACATACTATGTTGTGAAAGCATGTTTCGGTATGTCCGCCAAAATATACCGATTTATGAATAACATCAGTAGTTTTAAACCGCCAAGCAAGGACCTGCGCAGTGGGGCGATCCTGCCATTCATTCCATTGCATGAAATATTACTTAGTTTTAAACCGTTTTTGTGCTGCGACCCATTGTAACTAATGACCACCTTACAAAAGTTCCCATTCAGGCCCATGCAACGCCCATAGTGTAACTCAAGTTTGAATGAAATAGGAAAAGCGTCGAGCAAGCGACTTGGGATTATTTACAGGAGTTGTTTAAAAAATCCGTTACTAAGTCTTTATTGGCCACAAAGACAACAGGAGATTCCGATAATTAAAACGTTCATTTGAATTGAAAAGTGCGATTTTTCTATTGTATAGGCCAGGACCGAAACTTCGATACCTTAAGTAAATTAAATGATAATAGCTAGGAATATTCTTCTTCTTCAATATTTTACTGTTTTTAATAGTTTATCAAAAGCCTTTTGAGAACCCCAGAACAATGGCAATTTTACCCAGGTTAAACACTACTGAATTACATGCAATTAAAACACACATTTTACACAGGTTGTACGAGTGGCGACGCGCGCAGTTTCAACTAAAAACAGCCTACGAGGCAAAAGACCTTCGCGCGATGGAAGATTACGTCAAGCGCTTTGAGGAGTTGGACATCAAAGACGAAACGGGGGTGTACGAAAAATCGGTCGACCTACAGTACGAGAGGAATTCGTTTAAAGCTCAAATGAGAGCGGCGGCAATCCAAGGCAACGAGGACGCACTTGTATCTTCCCTTGACGGTTTCCGGTGTGTAAAATGTTATTGCAGTTCACAGATTCCAACATGTTTGTAGCTAAGGTTTTCTTGTTATATCTGATTGCTGGTATCAGAATCATTAGTTCAACAAGTGACGTCTATCGCTACAATAAGTATATGCGTGGTTAAGTGACAAATGTGCCGGTTTCCGATGAAATATCGGAAAATTTCTCTATAGTGGGCAATTACGATCCAAAACTTATTGTGACGTAATAATAGCGAATTGGTCACTAACGACAAAGCACGCTAGTGTATGTTAAATCGTTTACAGTGTTATTTGTATGGTTGACAATCCTGACTGTGGCCCATATTGACGCACTGATAGGATTGAACTTTAATACCACGTAACTATTTCTCTTTGTTTCATTATGTCACTAAAGCGAATTTTTCGCAGCAAACTGGATCTACCGGCGGAGTACGTGGCGACCGACGGCGACTTCTTGGCGGCAGAAAAGGCCTTGGGAGGTATGCGTCAGGAACGCTTGCTGCAGGGAAGATCACACCGCGAGATGAGAGGGGAACTGAAGGAAGCGCTCAGGCTGAGAGACCAACAAAAAATCATGGACGTCGTGCGAAAATTCGAGGACGCGAAGATTCCGGACACAGACGGAGATCTGGAAAAAGCAAAGAAGTAACGACTTTTTTGTCTTAGGTTCAACGTACGCAGGTTTGTTCGTTATCCAAAGAAGACGTGCTGTTGTGAAAATGCCGACAATGAAAGTGTAAAAGCCATTGATTGTCCTTTTCTATGAATAACTATACGAAACGTGACGTTTGCAAGAATAGCACAACATGTTTTATGGGTGCATCATTCAAACTAATGCGTTTTGCCTAATGGTTCAAACACTAGGGATTTGCAGAGTTACATCTGTACAACCTAGAGCGCCGTTCGATTGACTTTACAGAGATGTGTGAGCCACGAACGGTAAAGTTCTTTTGTCCTGATAATCTTTTAGTAAAACCTTGCAGGTGATTGCTTAAAACAACTGAATTTTCTTTCGGAAATGTACACTTATAAAGAAAAACGCCATAAATAACAGAGTGCTGAAGGAAATGGAAACCGACCAACTCGCACAGCGCGACATCTCATGGCAGAAGATGCAAGACGCCTCGCAGTCACGTGACGCCGTTGGGTTGAGGGGAGCGATCCGTGACTGCCGGAAGAACGGAGTAGCGGAGAGCGAAATACACGACGGGGAAAGATTGCTTAAGCAGGTGGAGAGGGAGGACCAACTTCTGCATCAGATGAGGGAGCTGGTTGTACAGAAAGATGCTCCCAAACTGATGGAGGCAATAGCCGTGTTCAGGTGATAAAGTGATGTTGACACTGTGATAGTGAACTTGTGTAGCGCCACAATTCTAAACATTGGATAAAGCATAAACGCATTTTTTATCGTACAGAACACCTGGACTTCAGTTGGTCGACAAAACAGGTGACGTGAAACGGGCAGACGACTTGTTGCAACAACTGCGTGAGCAGGAACGCATGAACAGAGCAAAGGGCGACGCCATGTGGCGGCTGCAGAACGCACGAAATGTTGGAGATCTTCAGGCTATGGATGGAATGATAAAAGGTTTGGATTTTGTGGAAGTGATTATTAAAAAAGGAAACAGTCGCCTTTGTGAAGCATAATGAAATGCAAAAACGGACATGGTAATGTCACAAGTTGCACTAGCGGATTTGATTTTTGTTCAAAATTACGATTTTCAATAACTGAACGCTCTGTGTTTTGTTCCAGCTCTTGAGAATCTTTCCTCTGCCGGTGTGGACGTGGATGACGCCGCAGTCCTTCGCGCCAAAACCGAACTGGACACTTTGCGCGGTGAAGTGGACTACCGCACCCGCATGGAGGCGCTCAAGAGCGCGATGACGAAATCGATCAAGGTTGAGAACCTGGCGCAAATGGAAGACCTCATCGACCAAATGGTCGGCCTCACCGCCGACGGGAAGTTCAACATGACAACGGACGACGCGCGAATGCTGGACCAGTCACGTGACATGCTTCACGACCTCAAACGCAAGCACGCTCTGATGGATCAGATCGAACAAACCAGGCCCATGCTGCAGGTGCCTTTGTTGCCCGGAATGGTGGACAAACTCGCCGAGGGAGTCGCGACGATGATGAAGCTCAAAACATCGGCAGCCGAATTTCCCGGTATTTTCACGCCGGTTGATGGGGAGTTGTTGGACGCCGCGGTCGGAAACTCGGTTGACTTGAAACGGGACGTGGAGAAAATGACAGCGGCTCGCCAACGGCTGACTGCGGCTTCGGCCAAACGAGATTACGCCGAACTGGCAGCGGCCATCGCGCAGGCCGAGGACGCCCCCTTTATCGAATCTGAGACCTTGGACGGCCCGCGGGAGTTGGCCAAGTTCCTGGATCCTGTGATTCGCACTACAGCCCTGAAGACGGCCATGGCAAGCCGAAGCATCCCGGACCTTGCCAAGGCGATTGAAGACTTCAAGTCGGCCAAAGTGGCCGACCAAGGGCCGCTGTTGGCCAAAGCCGAGCGCACCATTGACAAACTAAAGCGACTCGAGCGTAAACAGGCCAAGGCGGAGATAAAGAGGAAAAAGCAGCAAGAAAGACGCGACGCTGAGATTCTGGAATTGAACAGTCGACTGCAGACTGCCATAGCAACCAACGACACGTACCGCTTGCAGGAAGCATTGGATTTGTGCGAAAACAGCGGCTACAGACAGGACGAGATTCCTCTGTATGAGGATGCGGAAAAACTCTTTGATAAACTCACTGTGGAAGACCTTGGCTCTCGTCTCAAAGACGGAATCGAGAGGAGGGACATCCAGCTGTTGGAAAACACGATAGATGAGGCTGATTACGGAGGGTAATTTGTGTTTTTCATTGGTTCTACTAAGCCGACATGCTGCAGTGCCTTGCATTTTGTTGTTGCAAAATAATGCATGTTGTAATCATCACAATTAAGTATAAACCGTAACTTAAAGGTATTGAGAACACAGCTCATTAATATTGCATTGTTTGATATTGCTATACTTCTATTTCATATACCTTATTGCCACATCAGGGATGCCATACTGTACTTATTTCAATGATTTCACCTTATTGCTGTCTGGGCGTCCTTATTTTAAGCTGTTTTAGCTTTTTGTGTCCTTTACCATATTATTTCCCCATAGGTATGCTTATTTTAGGCTTATAGCTTATACGGTCAAAATGTAAATCTTCTGCTTTCTTCAGGTTCGTAGCCGACCTCGAGCCAATCTACAGCAGCGCCAAGGATCTCCTTTACTCTCTGAGAGAACTTCACTCACTCCGGGAGCAAGTCGCAGGCATGAACCGGAACCTCATATCGGAGATACAACGATATCGCACTCCGCCTGCTGTGGTTCACACCGTTATGACAGCGGTCCTCATGCTGCTTGGAGAAACCCAGCGACAAGCCACGGTATGGAAACACAGTGTTAAAGGGGTTAATTTTTGGCGCAAATAAGTGTTGAGCAAAGTTGTGACCAGTTCTCAAACTCGCAATGCCGAACTTAATACCAAACAAAAAAGTACGCTTTAAATGCGGGGAGATTGGATTTCGTTCAACAACATGCGGTATTTTCCGAATTGACAAAGGATTTTTCGGGCAATTGAATATAGAACCATAAGTGTGCCTCAATTTCATTCGTTCGTTAAAATATCGTCATTACAAAACTTGATACACAACTTTATTGTACTAATTTAAAAGTGCATGAGGCAAGAGCTCTTTAATTTTTTTTTGTGTTTTTCGGTCAAATCTGTCCTCGGAGGGTAAAATATTGATAACCAATTTCCTGGTGCCTTCTTTAGAACTGGTTGGACATTCAAGCGGTCGTTGGTCGAACGGGGCGAGACTCCCTGGCTCGAAAGGTGAAGAGGAATGCCCCAGGGGATGTCCCTCTTGAACTGTGCGACCGAATTGACTCCGTACTTGGAGACATTGAGTTGGAAGACGCGACTGCAGTGAGCTCTGGCGCCGGCACCTTCCTCGCTTGGGTAAGAAATCTGCATAAGAACCTTTGGCTTTAAATCATATGATCGTCGCAGTTAATGCTTTTTAAAGAACCATGAAAATTCTTTTAAACAATAATGTTTCGCATACTTGTTATGTGACAAACACTCTATTGGAGGCATTGTGTTTTGACCTAACCTTTCAATTCAACCGCAAACCTTTTCGCAAACTAAAGCGTTTTTGCAAATTCTGGCATACCAAAAAAAACATTTTCTGTTAAAAACATTTACCATTATCGATCATTCGAAAAGATTCCTGTCTCCTAGTGTCAAATAATGTATAGGCTTAAAAAAACTCTGTCAAGACATGCAAAACTATTCCAAACCTTATTGGTGGTTTAATCTCTCTTTCATGCAGATTAAATGCACCCTTAAAGAGGCACGGTCACTCCAGTACAAGTCTGCAGAAACAGAAGTACAAAGCAACTCTGATGACCAGGCCTCAAGCTCGGCGTTCATGTGATGATTTAAAATCCGATACAACAACAACCGAATGCAGCATCCTCGCATTAAATATTTGCCTGACGCTTTTATTTGGAGCAAAGGCGTTTTTTCTGCGATATTGGTTGGCTTGTAATTTTGTGGATGAATTTTTTATTGTGATTTTTTTTTCTATTCCAGTACTAATTAGTTGCCATTATGTTGCAAGATCAGTCCATGCGTTAATACAGTACTAGCTTCCGAACCACTCTATGTATTGTAATATTCCTTAGTTTTATATGGTAAACAGGAATTTTCTTGGCGAATTATAACGAAAAGGCAGTTTCAAGCAGTTGTGCTCTTCTTTTATTAATCACATGAAGTTGTTAGGGAAGTCGTAACCTTCCCAGTAAAAATCCCTTTCACCTAAAGCAAAATATCCATGGACCCTTATATGCCGTGGGGACTGGCATTGGATGCACTTAATTTGCACGGAACATTCAGGTGTTGCTTTTTCTAAAATGCCCGAAAGCTTTTCCCTGTCTGTATTATTTAGTATTCCTACTCAGCTCCAATTTCCTCGAACGAACAAAAATTCTTAAGTGGGCCAGTTTCTTCCTTAGTTCCTTAAGTGAGCCAGTTTGACTGAGGAGTTATGATGGATATCCTTTATACCGGTCCTATCATATTCTGCAGTTCTTTGGCTGGTACTAATAGCGTCATGCTTCATTACGGTTTCAGGGTATTTATCTCCAATTACATCCTCAAGTACAACACAACCATTGATTACAGCATCACAAACCGATGGAGCAAGAAACAGCGTTTATTCGCTCAACGGAAATTGGAAACGCAATACGTTTTGACCGATCGAATTTAGCAACAACAAGCCGAGTTTAATAAATACGTACGGTATGCTTTGTAGCAGAAAAACATCACAATGGGGTTGACGGCAAATGTAATGGAGGACAAGTAAAGAGACAAATCGGTAAGGATGGTGCGCTGATCCGCAGTGAGCCCTGCAAACCAATCCGTTTCAGACCGTAAGATGTCGCTAATGCGCAATGGTACCTGTGTTAGTGCGAACACGAGCAATGCCATGGCAAGGTAGAAGTTGATAGCGCGCTCGCGGGAAACGTTATGTAGAGTCTGACGCTGTATTCGGCAGGAACGACGGCGCGTACCTTTTCCGTGTCCATGCGGTGGCAGCGACGCGTTACCCAGTGTGCCCATACCTGGGTTATTGGAAAACGCCAAGGACGTTACCGAAATACCAGACATGCACGCCACGGAAGGCGCCAAAGGGGAGAGCGGCGCGGTTTCGGTTAGAAATTGCCTGTGTGCTGACCGCAGGCTCCCGTTGGCTATTTTCAAGACTGGGGAAGTGTCGTTTTCGGTTAAATCCTCACTGGAAAGCAGGGGTGCGAGACGAGAGTGATACTGCATGTAGGAAGACTGCGACATCTGGCGGTCGACAGCCATCCGCTGCTGGAACAAAGAATCGCTGGTGAAGGTGCGGTTGCTTGGAAGGCTGTCTGTGGGGTAGTTGCCGTTCTCCACGATGGGCGCCAAGTCGAAGTCCATCCCTCGAAGAGGCAAGGTACCAGCTTCACTGGCCGGGGAATGGTTGACGCTTGCCTGCACTTCCCGACTGGTCGCGGAAACGGCCCTTGATAAGCGTCGTGCGATCAAAACGCCCAATACCACGCACATCAGGATAGGCATGATAAAGCCGAAACCGAGCAAATACCAGTGACGAAATGCAGCGTAGAACGTCATAAACTTTGCAAGCAACGGTGGGTACCGTTCGTCCCAGGCCGACCCAACCACACACTGTTTGTACGACACAACCAATCGCACTTCCATCGAACTGTTGGATTCAGGTTGAAGAGGTTTAAATGTGTCGGGGATTCGTAGAGATTTGGCCGCCAAAAGGTCACCGTATTCCTGGCGGTTGATTACAATTTCATGTGATGAAGTTCCCAAGTTCTTGTTTTTCCACTCCGAAACCACAGCCTTCGACTGCGCGGTTTCCATCAGAAGAATCTCAGGCGACGCTATCAAAATCGCGAGCAGCCACAGCGCTAGCATCTTACAAAATGCGCGCCCGCACCACTCCCTTGTTGCGTCACAATCGCGCGTCACATGACGCGCTGCGGTAAGTCGATCGATGGCGAGTGCGCAAAAGCTGAGAGCTGTAATTCCGAGGGCGACGACCTACAACACAACAATAAACTAATTAGTGTTTACCAAAAGGAGGATTTGTAAATATTTGGTGCAGATGTAAGTTGAAAATGCAGTTAAATTTAATGTGTTTTAAGGCAAAAAAATCATAAAATAGTATCCATCAATACGGTTTGGGGGTTTGGCATTCCAACGATTTGTGGGAATAAAAATAAAATCACACCCGGTTGAAATTGCAAAGAACATCTGATGTATTACAAACAATAGTTAATACAAGATTGTACAAGTTTCGACATTGACACAATGCGCTTTGCAATAAATAGAAAATGTCGCAATTGTTTGTGCAACCGCTACTATAAGAAACTACTTTAGAAACAAGTTTTTTTTAGCTTTCACGCCACACCTTATCCTCGGCGGGTTTTCCAAGCAGGCGCGCCCAAAAATGTAAAATAACGTAACACACCACAGTTGCACGTGACTCTTTCACCTTAACCTCCCAGAGGTCACACAAGGCAAGACGGCAGATGGTCAGAGGGCTTACAAATTGCAAATCCGTTAACGATAATCAACGGCCGTTAAGTCACGTCCGGGTTATTGCGCCTCCCTAAGCACACCCGAGGTGCACTTGCGTCGGTCACAAACCGCGGTAACAACGCCGCCAAACGACGACAATTTAAACTTTAACGACGATCGTAGGACGGCCAGACAGAAGGAAAGGCACACGTAAAGCGTAGCCCAATCTCTGGGGAAATTACGAATTACGAAACAGCCGTCGGATTTGGCGATTTAAATCGTAACAATGCAACCTGTTGTTGCCACTTGTGTGCGTCAGGTGGCGTCGGGGAATCTATGCAAACCAAATGCTGGTGCTCGAAACTCTCCAGCAAAGGGAAGCCCACGCTATGTAGGATCCCTGGGATTGTATGAGTTGAAGGATTTTGTAAAATTAGACAAAAACATATTTTTCCATCACATCAGTATTGTCACATATTTTAGCTTTACCCAAACGATACCAATCTACGAAAAAAAAATTTATCTTCAAAGAAAAACCAACATGTATCAGAAGCAACTTTTGATACTGTACAGGCGAGAAATTTTGTTTACGTTCAAGGAATTTCTCTATTTGCGGGTGTTTAGTTTCATCACATATTGTTACAAAAGGAACTGCTCTCTTGTTCCCAAGTGGTAAAATGGAAAGAAGACCAAAAGAGATTGAAAGCTTTGAAATCTCTGCCAGCGACACCATCATGACTACCCGCAAAACACTTTGGCGTCGTCTATAGTAAACCATGAAATGGGCTACAATGAATACAAAACAATACAGCGGTTTATAGGAAATGGGCGGCCTGGTGCACGACTTGAAAGAAAATAAAGTCTCAGACAATCCCATGGATTTAATCGCATTTCCGTGCGCTTTATAGTAGCACCCGTTGACCAGTGCGAATCGGATTAGATCGAATTGGCGAATTTCAGTTTCAATTGTTCCCCTGGACGTGTCTGGAACTCGTGGCGAATTATCTCCGGATTTGGGTTGGGGATTATATCCTCTGCACACCACTGTTAGTTGCCTGGCGTTTTTATCGCGCGCCGATCTGCCTTTATTCGAGTCATCGCGACACACAGTATGCCCCCAACCCCGTTTGACACTTTCACACGAACCCGAGACGGCGGTGTTCGATTTGCTGTTAAATACGTCCTTTGTAGTCGCAATGCGATGCACGCTTTCTGAATTAAAATTTGGGCCCATAAGTGAGCTCGTTAGTATTCCAAGTTCGTAGCAAATACCCCAGTCACATGCAAACCTTGACAATTGCAGACCAGACACATAGCGTTGGAACAATCCGTGCATATTTGTGATTAGTATGTTATTGCCGTTCTATCTGAACAAATTTCTATGATAGACATTTCGGCTACAGCAGTTCGAAAAGTTCTGTTAATGTGGCATATAGCGTTTATATGTACTCTTGGTAGTGGGCACGTTTTTAAATATTTTTTTCACATTATTGCCCTTAATTCGGTAACTAATCAAAAGAATAACTAAAGAAGAATGTTATCTTACCGGAATAATTGATATTCTATCAACTGGCGTCGGTGAAATAAAAAAATGCAAAGTCGAAGACCAGAAAGAAAGTGATTACTCTTTGGGTTGCCACAAGTTCGTGTTTTTCTGACAGAGCGAGTTGTTGAAATATCGCAGTGGGAGTTAATGTCAAAGTGAGCACAGACTTCATCAACATTCCACAGCCTACACACGGCCTTTGCGCCCGTTTCCAAAAGAGTTCCGCAAACAGAACTTGTCTGCGGTGTATGCAAAACAATAATCCATCAAAATTGGAAAAGATATGCAAAATCAACAAAACAGCGCATCAACTAATAAGTAAAGAAAAACATTTTCAAGCCTGGCAAATAACATTGAACTGATGTATTGCCCTATTTATTGCCCCGAAACTGTGGATTCCTGAAAACATAGTTTTCAAAATTATATCATGCAGTTTAAAAGTCTATCTTAAATTAGGTACAACGTGTCTGTACAAAGCTAAAAGGTATACCAGTGTAGTGTCAGATGCATAAATTCCAGTTCTACGCCTCAAAGACAAGGTACATGAACAAAAAATCGTGAGTGGACGGAGAAGTGCAGCACGTGATAGCGTCGCATTCCAGAATATCTACTAAACCTCATTCGCCCGCCACCCAAACAGAAAAGAACGAGTTATCGTTATCGGGCCCATAAACCTAAGGAGCCACAGTGGGCAGTGGGGCGTTAAGTCGGGCCATCTTGCATTCCTGGCACGGAACGCTCAGCTGGATCATAATACTGGCCCGGCGGCGCGCATAATTGGACTTGAATAGAGTGGGAGTCGTAAGAAGACACAAGCAGCGGTCACAAGTGAAAGGCAGGGATTTTCGTGTCACCACCCGTTAATGGAGTCCGCCGTTTGTGCGGAATGTGTCCTATTTTAATAAACCGGTTTTCATTTTGGTTCAGTCGACCTCAAAACGGCGATGAAATAGGCGTTATAGATAAACGAGTTCGGTGCTTGATGTGTAAATGGCATGGTCGATATATGGAACTCACATTATTTTTTGTAAACCTCAGTGATGTCCAATCCGACTGTTTTACATGCGATATTAAGAATTTGATTGCACAAAAATAAAGTGGAAAAACACCTGGTTTCCTTTCAAGACTTTTCCCGTTTCGAGGTTTAAATGTAAACAAACAACATTCACCAAACATTTCCTTTCAAAAAGGAAATTCGTTACTCGTTACAAATTTTCCCAGGCCCTTGCCAAAAAACGGCGTTAAGCATATTAAAAGCGCACCTCCATTAGCGGGTTGAAAAAACAAGCGAATCTCCTCTCTACGACAAGTAAACAACGCAACACTGTTTGTGTGCGATTTGGTGTGAGGACCTTTGGGGCGCTGTGCCGTCTTTGGCAACCCGATAGGTATGAAAGGGCCCGACCTAATTGCGGCCCTAGGTGCGGAGGAGGCCGGTGGGACACAAAACGCCCTTCCAAACAGTTTACCCCTTGAAGCGGGAGGGCCAAAAATTGGATTGGAAAGTCATTTTGAAATCGAGTATCGTTTTACAGTAACTCCGCGTCCCTGTATCCGGTTACTGGAAGAAGGAATGATCGCCTTACTGGTTTAATTGCGCGGCACCATCGGAATTCGGCGGATCTATACATTTGAAAGTGTCTGACTACTGCGAATAAAAATCAATTCGACCTGCTTGGGCATGAAATTGATTTCGGGCGAAATGACCTCCGTGGCCGCGAAATAATAATGATTGTTTATAAAAGTATGGCCTGAAATAGCAGTTTTACACCGTTTGACTGACAGTTGACTGGGTGGGCGCTCAGTCGAAACTTGGTTAGGCCAAAGCACTGATGATGAGCACAGCATTGTTTGAAACAATGGCTTTTAATGATTTGCATATTAACTTTTAAACCACAATTGTTTCATATTTTTACCAACTTTTCCACAACAAAGAAAATTTCCGGATGAAATCAGACAGTTTTCCCAAACTTTAATGAATCCGTGGCTGAATGCCAGAACACAAAACCCATAGCTTACCTCCAGAAATGACGCCATTCGACACGTGACGTCACCTAACATCCACTCTGACGTCACTAGTTTCATCACCGACTTGAAAGCGATTGCCGGTAGGCAGGTGCATATGTAGATTGTCTGAGCGACGCTGCAGCTAGCAATTATGACGTAACAGGAGGACAATGGGGTGCTCTTACGGCTGCACAAGAAAACATAAATGGTAAATCTGTTTGACGCGCAAGGGATTCTGGGTTTAAACACCTTGTCGCACCGCAAACTAATGAATCCGTACCTTGATTTGCTGGTGGAAAAGCTAAGGACACAGGCGTGGCCGACGAAACCAGCTACAAAAATTGAAGTGTAAACAATTAGGATCGTGGCTGCGGTGATCCGTGTCGACTCGTCCAATCCACCATCGAAAGGCGAAAAATAGTAGAAGATTTGTTGGTCCATTGTATTACCTAAACAAATTGTACGTGTGGAAAGGTTGTTTGAGTCATACAGCACTCACAAACAGCTTTAAAACTTACCCTTAGCATGTAATACCAGATTTCTTTCAAATGCGGTGTTCCAAAATGCACATGATATATCAAACTCGATGCATTATAAGTAGATTACGTGCTGGATAAATGTACATAACATATCCTACAGTAACAACATATATCTGCAAACACGGAATGCAACATCAAAGCATAAAACTGGCACAAATTGTATCAATTAGCAAAACGGTTGGAGATCACTCGATCAAACAAAGCAACGTGTCGCTGAAGTGTCAGATTTACCACTACCGTACACTCAGAAACGAAGTTGACAGTGCTAAGTATCAGCTACTGATAAACCACAAAATCCTCATCATGTTAATTTGAATAAATATTTTGACAACGTTCACATTTTACCCTAAAGAGTTTTGTATTATTGTATATTAGAATAGCAAAACCCAGAATTCTGCTGCTTGCAAATACCGCACTACATACACAAGTGTCTGCCACTGATTGAAATTAAAAGTTTTTAAACCCACTGGTTTGTTGCTGTCATAACTGTGCCTGGCCGTCCTTAACCATAAAAGCAATCCTGTACAAACTTTGAACGGCTGCCTGGCGAAAACAATATCTCCAAGAACTGACTAACTGTCCAACACACACACCGAACCGATAGCGCGAAGAAACACAATCCTACAGGCCTGGCGGCGCACATGAGTGGCACGCTTCGAACCGCCTGGTTCTCTTGTCAGACAACTGGCCTTTTTCACTTCACAATGGTTTGGAATGCCGCTGGCCTGTTTTCTTCTTGTTAATTTTCCCATGCAGTGTGGTGAACTGCGCACGTAAGCCGTTGCCGAGTAAATTTGCGTAAACAAACTTTAGTAAAACCGCCAAAAAGATAAAAACTTCATAGTAGTTAGCGATAACATGGATATTCTTAACGCAATTTAAATAAAATCAATTGAAACAGAGCAAAGTTAGCATGTTGAAACGCTTTCATTTATTCAAATGTTTAACAATCACTTCCTGATTATAAATAGCGTTATTGTTCCCAATCCTAGCAATTTCATTTATATAGCTGTCGTATGCGTACTCACATAACGCATATGAGGCAAGAAAGCTCAGTTCAAACCCAACAAACACTTCAACGCGTGAGCTTCAGGTTTAAAACAAAACAAACTTATTTTGCTGCCCTGTTGTGAACCCAGACTGGGTCATAACGTCACCAGTCACAAAGACTTAACTCTGAAGCCTCTCTTTTTCCGCCAATCGATTCAATCACTGTCCTTCAAGGCTTTTGTTTGATGCTATTTGAGTGTTATTCGACGAGATGCGTTTGCCTCCTCGTTGGGCAAAGCCCTTCGACTGGATAGGTCTGTTTGTTTCCAGGAAACGCCTTTTCGCTTTTCGCGACGCAACCAATTAACAGGACAGCAGCTTTCCTCCAGACTCAGGATTAGGAAAGTCCATTTTGTGCCTTGAAGTCCAGAAACCAGCAAAGGCTGTCCGATAAAATCATCGTGGACGTCTGACAATACTTTGCACTCAAACCGGATTTAAAGTGTTTGAAGGCTGCGTCGCCGGCAATAAATTATTCAGCAGCAGGTTTCCAACCTCTCTCCAAAAGGCAAAATTGCCTCACAAGGTCTAAAAACTTCGTCGTTCCTCTGGTAAAGTGATTACAGTAGTTGGGTTGCTTGCAAAAACATTTATAAACTAAAATCATATGATCCAATTATAAGAATTGAAAACCGTTCATGTGCTTTTTTAGTTTCAAGATTTGGAGCAATAACTGTTAAAATCATTCGAAACATTGAAATGTGTATTTAGGAATTTAAACCTTATAAGAATGACAAATCCACCATCAAGAACACATGCTTCAAAACAATCGTTAAAAGAAACTTTCCCGACAAATTAAATTCGGCGTCTTGCAAACAAAAGCTTGACACCTTTTCGGATGTATAACACCTTTTCCATCTAATCCCATGACACATTACCTAGAAACGCCGGTATGTAGACGCTATAACCAATAGTTGAATTTGGAATGAGGCGTACAAGTCATTTTATCATATAATTATATTCACAAGCAAATGTTTGCGGTTGCTTTAGGACAAAGAAATTAGCCTTGCAAACGCATGCTGCCATTAATTATGCAAAAGCTGGCGATAAAATATTCCTGGCACTGTTCCACAGTGAAGTAAACATTTGAGGAATTGCTTGGAAGCATTTTATATCGATTATGACGTCACACAGGGAAAACGCTTCCTGTAAAATTACAAGTGTGACGAAACAGGAAAATGTCGTTACCGAAAAGCAAAACGCGTGTTTAATCCTCATTTAAATAAACTCGGGATTTTCCTGTTTCGTCACACTTGTAATTTTACAGGAAGCGTTTACCCTGTGTGACGTCATAATCGATAAAAATGCTTCCAAGCAATTCCTCAAAAGTTTTCAGGAATTTCAGATAAAAGCAGGTAAACTTATGACCAGAAAATGCCCATTTTTGTAAAATTATACAGTTTAGGTGCCTGGCATATTGTTCCGCTATTAGTATTTGTCTGAGAGGCAACTGTCGTCCAGAATTACAATCAATGCTACTTTTTCGAAATAATATTTTTTTTCGAATAAAAAAAAAAAACCCAGGTGCGAAACAGGATTTTGGCAGTGAATAAAACGTAACAGCAGACAACCAGTGCACGAAAAGCGGTTCCATATTTTTCGTTTTAAGTTGGGAACATATGTTTAACTCATAGCATAAAATGCACTACATTGCAGTAATGTACATTATTATTATTTGTTACAACAAGTGTGGTTGATTGCTCGCCACAGTGGCAGAAATGTTGCAACGTCATTTACCGCGGTGCAAAAAGTTAAAATTCAGCTTTACAAAGGCTGCGGCAATATAAATCAGTGCAATGACATTCGTAAGTCATCGGACTCCTTTTTTGGACCGAACTTCGACCAACTACGACAAAATTATTGTTTACAAGCTGTGCGCATTTCTCTGTAAGCTTGAGTTCACCATTTAGGCGAGTATGAAATGAAAAAAAAAACGCAACAAACACAAAAAACTGAAAACGAAAAAAAGAACCAAAACGCGCGACTTCACAAGACGCGAAGGCGCGTGTTTATGACGTCATAGAGTATAACGGGTGGGTCGTCCTCGTCAACAGCTCGTCGAGATTTTTTCTCAATGACCACCTCCACGAACGGGGTTTCCCCGGCCTCGGGACTATCGTTTTCTCCCAGTAAGCGTTTAAGTTCATCCGCAAGTGCCTTGGAGCATTTTGGGTCCGTAAGATACTTCCCCGGGGTCACGCCGTTAAAGAAAGAGATCTGCGAATAGTTAAGTGAAACGTCAGATATAGACAGGTTATATCTTGGGCCCAGTCCTAGACCAAAGGACAAGCATATTGCTTTTTAATGACGCAGTATCAAACATGTAATTTATTAAATAATTTGAAGTTACAATACGTCATAAAAATTCTCCTCTAAAGTACGTCAAATTACTAACAATTTATAAATAATGCAAATGAGCACGTTTAGATAAAAAACGCCACGTCTATTAATGAAAACGATCGCACAAAAAACAACAGTATTAAAACGGCGGAAAACTTGTTCAAATGCAAAAAGAAAATACTGCACTCTTTACCCTTGAAAGGCATAACAGGCCAACTTATATTACTTTTCGTTCAAAGGATAAGAAACTATGTTGACGAGCATGTAACATTGTAAATATAATCGGATTTATGTCAAAAGCTGTTTTGTGGCGTATTGTACGGGTCTAGGTCGCGTGATAACATGCCACGCTGCACCTTTTAACGTCACTACAATTTTACAGCACAAGGAAAATTAAAGTGCGATTGTTCGAATTAATGCGTAAATTTCCCACCTTCGTTAATCTTTGTCAAGAAAACGAGTAATTTTCGTGTCTGGCCATCTGTCGATTTTTTGACCATGAAATGGATTGAGCGCGTACGGTGAATTATTTAACAGTTTATGGAAATATCGTTCAAACCGTATTATGATGTGAAGTTGTCGTTATAATTTTCCCACGTCGTATACGTTTTAACAAGATTTTCCAAGCCTGACATAAAAATTCAAACTCCATGTAATGGAGTTATAACTATTAAATAAAGGTGGCCGCAAATAGGAGATTTGTTCGTAATTTAAATAAGACCTGTTCTTCTGGCACAATAAAAACGTAACTTTATTAACCGACGTTTCGTTTTCTTGGTGTCGGTTGTGCGCTGTACCTGTATCATTACCCTGAGGAAGCCTTGTTGGATAACAGGCGAAACGTCGGTTAATAAAGTTACGTTTTTTTTGTGCCAGAAGAACAGACCTTTAAATTACAATATGCCTGGCAGCAACAGAAACATTATATTTGTTAAATAAGACCACTCATTAACTGGAGAAAATAATCAAACCGCATCTGATTTGCTCTCTCTGTACAAACCAAAGGTAATGAAAGCACAAACTTTTACCCACCGCCGATTTTCCCCTCAGCGTCGCCTCCAAGTGGTCGGAATCGTCGCCGAATTGCAACATGACGTAGAATCGTGGGATAAGAAGAGGGCAGGAGAGTGCCTGGGTGGGTTTTGATGGGCAGAAGTACTTGGATTCTTCCGACAGTGGTGGGATGGATACGGATGACACACAGCCCGGGGAACTTGAAACATGAAAACAATGTTTTTTGCTTGTTTGGTTGGTATTTCTGCTGTTGTATGAGTTTTCAAGTGGTTCCTGTGCTAGAACACAATGTGCATCGGCAGAAGATGAAAACAGGGTTTACCAAAAGGATTCGGGGCATTTTTGTCAATACGGTGCTACTGTTACTGCCAGGCATTGAAGTTTAATAGGAACTATTAGAACATTAACTCTAAAGAAGGCAGACAAAAAGGTGAGTTAAAATAAAATCTAGGGATTTTTGTGCCAGAATGCCAGTTGTTCTTAATGTTAGTAAAAAAGTTAGTCAACGAGACAAAATTTGCCAACGTTTCTAAACATTTAACGTTGTCAATGCGTCTACAATTTCCATACTTTGAAAGTGTTACAGTGCAATGTTTTAAATTACCAATAACTATTAACTGCAGTAATATTTCATGCAATGGCATGATTGGCAGGATCGCCCCACTGCGCAGGTCCTTGCTTGGCAATCACAGCTATCGTATCGCGATCATTAGGTTTGGAGGCTTGGCAGCCCAGGCATTGCAGCCTAGCTGGATCAGCCACTTTTTCCTGACAAGTCGGAGCAAGATGTGAAAAATCAAGCTCCCGGTGAGGTTTGAACTCGCGACCTTGGGCTAACTCAGTTGGTAGAGCGTTGGGCCTGGTTAGCACAGGGTCGTGAGTTCAAACCTCACCGGGAGCTTGATTTTTCAAATCTTGCTCCGACTTGTCAGGAAAAAGTGGCTGATCCAGCTTGGCTGCAATGCCTGGGCTACCAAGCCTGCAAACCTAACTATTAACTGTTCATTTATTTGAGCAGTTAGGCATTCAACGCAATACTAACCAGTAGTAATACACTCCGTCTTGATAGGCGAGCGGAGGTAAACTGGGATTGGTGAGACCCTCTTTGTCGAGTACTCTCACCACTCTATCGTAATTCGCACACAGATTTTCCAAACTTTCTTGATCTTTGGAATCCTGCATTTAAGAGAGTATAGTCTTAACCCAAACTGCATGAAGCGATTCCGGTTGGTCAAAGTCGACATTTTTGCAACATTGAAAAAGTTAAATTCAATGAAAAATGTAATCACTGCTTTTAAACCACCTAGGGTCAAGTATATTGTTACAAAATGACAAAACCGTATCTAAGGTCAAGTTGTACAGATTTTAGCGCCACTTGTGTGCTATTGAATATTGATGCTTCAGGGTTTGAATTAGCGATGCAACATGAAGCAGATAATGAGCGCCGCATCCTTCTCTATCTATTCATACGTACACGCAACAAGCGCTAATGCAAACATACTTACGGAAGTCTATAAAACAATGGCGATGTATTATTATTGAGTCAATGTGTTTAAAACAGCAGGTTACACAATCGCGTACTTAGCCAAATTTAAGTATTGGAATTTAGGTTGTAAGGTTTTTGCGATACGTTCTTTTACCGTAATTCGAACCCTGTGCTTTATGCATGTCCAAAGAAATAGTTTTATGCCGATTTTCGTCATATGCTGCCAAGCTGTTAAGACTCACATACAAAATGGTGAATTTATTGTCATCGCACTTTCTCTTCCGGATCACGTGGTTTTTGCAGGTCATGCTCTGCCAGTTCGAATTGTCGTCGTTGTCATGGTAACTCGACATCCTGCAAAAAAGTTGTCATGGGCAACGCAGAAATTTGAAATCCCTTGTAACATATGTTTTCGCCGTTATGTATAATTATTGTTTATGATTGAGCTTCACAAAATCCCGCGGCACGTGTCTGCAGTAGTTGTCACTTACAAAGACGGTTTGTGTAATTGCGTTTTGTCACTAAAACAGAAGTTATTTTATCCAGAATTTTTCCTATCCCATTAACTACTTCGATATGCTCATGAGAACAGCGACCAATTTTTCTATTCTACAATAAAGGATAGAAACATTATAATTAAACTTGGAATTCCGTTTGATAAGAAGCTAGTCTCATCATTAATTCTACAGCGAGAATCAAATCACTTGTAAATGTAAAAATATCGCCCAAAGAAAAACGTTAACCACGGTCCTGTGCACTTTTAACTTACGTAATATCGTCGGGTAAACCAGGCACGGGCCACTGCGTATTTACGTCTTCATCATCTGTAGTCTCCGCTGTGACGTTTAATATCGCAGACTCGGTGTCGCCCTCGTGCGGCGAACTGGTTTGATCAAAGCCGCTCAATTTTCGCCACTTGGTGAGCCATTGATGCAAATCTTCCGGAATTTCTAAGTTTTCTCCGTCGTTTACGGCGACGATGCTACGACAAGAGGAAGGCAGTTTAAGGCAGGGTTTCCTGAACTTTTTGGGCCACGGGGCCTGTTTGTATATCTGTTTTTTTCTCTTACGTCATCAATTTTGCCACCCAATCAGCGCGGAAGTATGATAGAATTCAAAATTGAAATAACGCAACAATTTATGGCAATTCGTTGTCATAAAGTCATAGGTACAGTTTGGAAAATTACATTTTATAGTAGTTCATTGTGTACAGTTTGTTCCAAATTTAAAGACACAATGAACTACGTGTTTTTCGACCTGTAATTACATTTTATAGTGGGTGAAATTAAATGAAGTTAGTTCACCTGAGAAGGTTGCTCAAATGCAGATTAAAAAGCATAACTTTGAATTTTTTGGAATATAGGGTATATGAACAGCAGATATTTAAATTGCTTTGCATAATTTGCTAGGTTTTTTGTCTTTATTTTAAAAAAAAATAATCGATGCACCTCCACACAAACTTAGGATTTTGCATTTGGCTTTGACACCAAAAAAGCGTGAAGACCTTTGATCTGTTTTGAGACTCTAGTGTTCAAAACAGACAGGTGACCAAATTATTTGCCTTACTTGATCCCAGTGGCTGGACAGTGGTGATAGACGAGATGCTGGGGCTCGGAACATTTCTGCACTTTCGCCCGAATCCGAAAAAGTTTCGACGTTCTGACCGGTACGTCAGCTTTGATGACGTCACGTATTTTGGTGACGTTGAGCGGCGAACCGTCTCCGAACACAACTGAAAGCAAAACAAAGAGGTAAAAAGTAACGTTTGGTTTCGAAATGGGGAGATCCCCCTGGAATACGTAATACCACTGAAAAACTGATTGCTTCGTCAGGTAATTTTAGAAAGCAAAAATGGCCTCACAGCTTTGAATGCCAGCACGCGGTACTGTAGGGCGCGGGTAAGCCCGGACCTGCCCTCAAATCGATACGCGGCGACCACCGACCTGTACACGATTCCTGGTGGCATCTGACAGTGGAAGTTGTACTATCCCGTGTCGAAACCTCGCATGATTCGACTGTGTTCGTTGCGTTGCTATCTTGCAAGGATTGGGCCTGGTTGTCCATCTCCATAAACATCCTCAGCGTATCCTGACTCTATTTGGCGAAAAAAATGCCTATTGGTTATTGACAAATGGCGGTGCGTTTTTTTATGATTTCTATGGTTTACATTTTCGTTCAACTCCCTTATTTTTGTTACAAGTGCTTTTACTTTTAGCAGTAAACAAGTTTTCGACAGTGATTCTCAACACTTTTTTACACAAAAAAAGTTTAATAAAAACTCGTTTTAGGTATTAAAATTATCCTAAAAGCAGGGTTGCCATACCGTCCTTATTCTAATATTAGTCCTTATTTGTGGTCAGGCGTCCTTCTTTTTAATATGTCTTGGGACCACGTTAAATGCAAGCCCTTATCCGTTTTTCGCCAGCATGATTTGTTTGGACATTCTTACCGCCCCCGAAAAGCATCATTACAGGTAAACCTTATTTCGTTTCAGACGTGTTAATTTTCGGTTCCATGATGGCAATATAGGTTGTTTACCATACGAGACCTAGTCCGACAAACCTCCTCTGGCTGTGCTGTCACTTTTTCGATCAGGCTATCAGAAGGTATAGGAGTTGTATCTTGTGATGATAATCCGAGAGTTTGGGGCGGTGTTCGGTAACCGTCGTCTGAAGGTGTTACTTCTATGTCTAATAATATGTAAAAAATTCGCACCAGTGAGTGATTGTGGATTGCCTTTGGTACACTGCGTCGTTTTAGTGACGTTGTTCTTTTAACCGTGAGGATAATAACAGGGAAATTTGCTTTGGTTTATATCACGCGACCATCAAGAACCTTTTCACAGTCACCATTCCATATAGTTTGCTGACATTCGTTTATTGTCTGTATGTGACAACACACCAAATGTTATTGTTGAAAATCTTTAGTGAGACGATTGGGTAAAAAACACGATATTCAATGCGATTGAGATGAAAAGTTTGACATTATTATTACCGTTATAATAAACAATGCGTTGTGAGATAAAAATACAAAAACAAGGATCCGCAAAACGTATGGAAAAGTCTTAATTGTGAAAAGGTTCTTGATGGTCATGTTATTTTAACAAAAAAAAACTTTTGAGTAATTCTTTTTCTGATATTATCATTACGGTTACCACAACCATATTTTCGAATACCACAACCCTAATAAATATTACCGTCTTTTTTTGAAATCCTCGAAGATTATATATAACCAAAAAAGCTTCTTAGTACCATACAATAAGATGCTTACTTAGCTTCTGTTTCTTAATAATAGCCGGGGTTTTCATCGGTGATGGACTGAGAGGCCGCTTCTTGGTGGGAGTGACAACCGACAACTGACTGTCCTGCTCCATTTTCCTTCGATCTTCAAGTATCGGACCTTGTTTTCTGATCAGGCGCCAGTTTTGACAAATTCTCTAGAATAAATAGTGATAACAAAAGAACTCACTCGATCATTTTGATCGTTTCTTCCATGTCCTCGTCAACCGGTAGAATTCCACGGTCGAAAATCAAGCCTTCGTGTAGGAAGAGTTCGGTCATGGGCTCAGGTTGCTGGTCGGGTTCGCTTACAGCCTGTTGTCGCTTCGGCGAGGCATGCAAATTGCAAATTCGCACGTAGGAACCTAGAAGATATGGGTACTGAAACTGTAAGTTATCTAGCACAGTAACCAACCCCCTGTAGAAAGTAATTATTGACCATAATTTTAAGATGTCGTACGCTTCAAGAACGCAGATACAAAACAGGTTGCAAACTTATGTTATTGTGCCGTGGTATTTTATCTTTTCCAAGGCTAGACCATTCACTATTTTTACACTGTTTTTATCTGTCCTTAAAAATTTTACCTGCGTTTAAGCAAACATGACGTCAGAAGGTTTAAAACATATGTGTACTGTAAAAAATCTTCATTTTTAAGTTATTGGACAGTTTAAAAACACAAGTATAGCAAAGCTTGCTCACCAACGCCAATGTCAGTATTCCTAAGCATCTTCACATGGTTGTCAAAAACTGTAACCTGAACCAAGTAAGGATCCAAATCTGGAGTGTTCGATAACGTTGCAAACTCAGTTACCTACATATAACTTAAATGTTGGCAGTTTTTTGAATTGTTTCAATTCCAGACAGTCCCATAACAACACTTCAATATGGTTGCGTTTTTTTAACCAAAGCTACATCATTCTAAAGCCAAAATTTTAAACCCTTTAAAGTAGAGCTAACTATGTTTGTAAAATAATGTTACATTGAAATTTTATACGCGTTGTCATGGTTAATCACAAAATCAGTACAATTGCCCAGAATAAGGATTGTTCAATATTTCATTTCCAGATTGCTGATAATTTTATGACAAAATCACCTAAAGGGTTTTATTTAGTTAAGAGCACAATATTACAAATTAGAAGACATATATACCTCATTTAAAATTGGTGAAAGAGAGATTTTGTGATTAGGTAAAGTCCCATCCCACACTTTCAATATAGCAGCATCATCTCTGGGAATCGCTATGGCAACCACCTATGATAGATTTTTTTTTAAAACAACATATAACCAACAGAACACAATGTTTAACTTTTGTGTTTGAAGCATTTGCAAACAATGCTCGGCAACAATAATTTAGTTCCAACGTATGTTAATGTTAATGCTTTAAATGAAATATCAACTAACATGAAGTTAATCTTAAAAAAGCTTTTTATTATATATTTTTGGTCAACTAACTTGACAAATCCAGTTGAAAAAGCTTCCGCTGGTGACATCAGATAGGAGCTTGTTTTCATCTGTTGCAACTCCATCCAGACTGGGATCTTTACATTTTTGAGTTTTGACCCATTTTCTCAACTCATTTACCTTCTCTTTGTCTGTGTCAGTCACTGTATACGTTTCTGATCCCGAAACACCATTTTCAATCGGATCAGCAGTCTAAAAGGATAAAATCTACCTTTACATCAATATAAACATAACTTCTTCGTCTTGGCCAACAATTGTTTGTTGTGTTATTATTTCACTAACCAATAAAAATACAACTGACTTTCACAAGCTCATAATCTGCAGTTTTTGCCTAAAGACATAAATCATATGCCTAAGATAACAAAAAAATAACCAAGTAAACCTGAAAATGTTCGAATAAAACATGAATAACACGATAGAGTGTAGGAACACACATTGTGAGCATAAATTACCACCAAAAATAACCTAAATTTCCAGATATTAATTATTAACAATTTTACATGCAGCCCTTTTCAGTTAAGTTTTACAAATTTTGTTTATAAGTCCACAACCACTAACAAGAAATAACACAAAAGTTGAATATGCTCAATGTCAAATGATAAGTAATATAGTCCAGCAAATTACCAAATACAAACTGACCTTGCCAGACCAAATTACCCAAGACCATGCCCTTGAACTTAACAGTGACACTTGGCTCATGTATTTATCGATTCGAACACGATGAAGTCGAATGATGTCAAATTCACTGACCTGTGAAAATGTAAATGAACACATTCCAGATTGGAAAGTTTGTAATTTGAAGTTTTACTTTTGCATGCATTATTATTCATTCAGTTTTACAAAATTGAGCAGAGGATATCTCCTCAACATTCTTCCAAACACATTCAATCCAGATTGGAAAAGCATGTCGTGCATTTGCGAAAACTTACTGATAATCAGCGTAATATAAATAAGCTAATGCATTAACATACAAAAAACATGCGATCGCCCATGCCAATACTGGTCACAGAAATTAAATCTTCCACCCAAATAACAAACTTTTCAATCTGGCATTCAACATCTTATATTTTGTAGGGAAATTAAATTTATTCACCTGAGGAAGTTGGTCACTTTCTGAGTGAAAAAGCATAACTTTCACTCCATCACTTTGGTGGAAAGTTGGGTCCATGATCCGCAGAACACAGAAAAAATCTAGATACATTGCAACCCACGATGAACAATGCAATTATAACATTCAAACTCAGCTTTAAATAGACAGTTTTGTTATTATATCCACAAAGACAAATGTAATGCTTTATTAAAATTTCAAATATGGACATGCTTTTTACCCGTTCCTTTGGATTTTTTAGTTTCCCTAAAGTCGATGACGACGCCATAAACATTGACGACTTCTCTTGCATTAGCAGTGGAACTTGCAACTTCCTTCAAAGTTTTATATTCGTAGGCTGGTGTCTTTCCCCGACGATGGCTGTTCCACGTGTTTGGGCGATCTTTGGCCGGTATTTCCATCGTTTCACTAAACCAGATCAAACTAACAACAGTTGCTTTTAATTTTAGCAAAACAACGAAGTCCCGCCACAATTAATACGTGGGGATTTCCCGATATAGATGACATGGAAATAATACAATATTTAAACACATAAAAATTATTACTTGCAAAAAATGCAAAAGAAGAACTAAGACTAAAACCATCTGGTCTAAACTATTTTTCTATTGTACAGCGTTGTAACAATGTTGCAAAAGGCTGATAATTTTTTTCCCAAGTTCATAGAGACCGCATCTAAAAATAAAGGGGTTGAAACGTCAGAACCATTGTTGGTCACGCCAAGCTTGTGGTTTATGCAACATTTTGACCACGTCAGTTTGCATATACCAGATATGATAACGTAGTTAACGGGATGCTCTTGGTAAAAAACGTTGGGACAAGCTAGACGCAGCAATATGGCGAAACAATGCAGCGGAAACATGCTACAACACCAAAAAGGTCACGTGTCACTGTAAATAGTACGTAGTTTTACATGTTGCCCATACAACTTTGCAGTAAATTGCGACACACGTTTGCAAAGAGGGGTGTTCTGGTTGCATGTTGACCAATTTATCGAATAAAGTGTATTTTTTGTAACGTACAACAGAAAATGATAGCAAACAAAACTATGATTAGCAAAGTGGAGCCAATAATATTAATTGTTTAAGCTGCAGACAGATGGTCACTTTTTGTTTGGCTTTGCTTTGCCATAGTGTTTCCAATTTGTTTTCTCCGTAGGTTGCACCTAGTTTGATGCCCAACGAATGACGGTAATTGTATAGTCACCACAAAAGGGAAGTATTTGCTTGGCCGTTTGGTCAGCAAAGTCGTCTGATAGTCACACCAGCTGCACTGATGAGACCTTTGAGGTCGAAACAGTGGTCATCTGTCTGCATCTTATACACTAAGATCGTTGAATTTTTTTTGAATCATGGGTATTTTTAAAGTGCGTTCATCGTTTATAGAAACAACTTTAGCTGTACTTCACGATGTAGCACGTTTGCAAGTGCTGTGCGAGATGCCAATCCGCCCTACACTACAAAAGAAGGCCACATTTGGCCATTTAAATGTCATATGGAGTTTAATAATATGCACAGCAAGGTTCCCAACAATAGAAATTATAAGGAGGTTTACTGAGAGGAATATGACAGTCAAACCAAAAAAGGAATTTTTATTCAGTAGCGATTTGTATGCAAACGCAAGAATGTGCACGTGTTTGTCTTTTTGCACAAATCTACGGGTCGAAGCGTGCACGCACGATGTCGCAATGTGCACGCACGATGTCGTAACTCTCTGAGTAACTTTCGCTTTTCGAAAGAACACTCAGACCTTTCACCAAACTTCCGCTTGGCCACAAGCCGGCGTATTCTTAACAATTGCGCAGGCATTGTTGCGTCACACATCACGTGATAGCGTCGCAAAACTGGAGCTGAAGCGAACCTGTGACTGATGCCTGTCTGTGTTGAGGCTTGATCACCGTTATAGGGAAAAGAACGAAAGATCTTATGCAGCTTAATCTTTTTTGCAAGCAAATATAGACTAGTACAGTCACGTCTGCCCTGCATTTATCTGATTGTATAGTTACTTTATAACGGATAGCAAACCTTTCCATGGGCTTAGTTACATTCAGTTGTACGGGTGTTGTGTAATCGAAAATCGTGTATGCCAAATAAACTATAAAAGGAAACAGACGCCTGCACATCCCTGTTCTTTGTCATGTGTGATTAAATACAATACATTGCAAGTATGTTGTGTTTTGCCACGCATGACATTTACATTGCTTGGCTTCCGACATGTTGCAAACATACGTTTCTTATATGTTCAGTGTGAATTTGGAATTGTTTCTGTAGGAAGAATTGCTTTCAGATTGCACCTTCGGGTGTGCTTGTATGACATTTGAGATGAGCGATCAATCAGCCATACTACCTATGGAGGGCGAAGAGGTGAAAAGGACAATGTATTGCAAAATCGCTTGTTATTTTGCTTCGTGCATTGAGGGTAAACATGCGTTGGCAAACGTGACGCATCACGAGGCGTCATAAGTACACACCATGATTGAATTGGATTAAGGCTTGCTTGCCTTTAAAGAAGCATTTAAACTTTAGGAATTAACAACTGCTTCACCAATGAACCTAGTGCATGTTAATCCTAATCCATGTGATAAACAGTAAGAACCCCATTACTTTTGACATGTAGCAGAATGTCTCTAAATTTAGATTGCTCGAACACGTCATAACCAAGATATTTCTCTTAAATACATGCCTTGATCAAATACATTCCAACCTCAAATTGTTTCCGTTGTAAAATTTATGATGAGGGCGACTATAGCTATTTATTTGCAACGCAACTTCACGTAACTGCGCCGCATGCTAAACAATATACTTTTCCCCTTTAATTTCAGACAAAAAAGGGTTTATCCGTGGGCGTTGCAGCGGTTTTTATTGTTGGGACGATGTGTGGAAGTGGAATTCTGGCGTTGCCGAAAGCGCTGGTCGACGCCGGATGGGCAGGTATACCAGTTGCACTTGCATACCAAAACCTATGAAGTAACCCATAGTCGAAATGCTGTGTAGGCAGTTCTCTGTCTTACTCGTTAATTTATTCGTGTTACAATTTGCCGAATCACGTGAATTCGTGTAAAAGTCCCGTGACTATTTGAAGCACTGGATGTAGCGCGAGCGTTTATGATAGCTCCGTCCACAGAACTTGAGTCAATAAACGGCGATGGCTCTAGGGCAGATATGTGTGTTTGCTTCTAGCCACCGTAAAACATCAACCAGTGTGTTTTTGAAACCTAGCGTTATAAACACTCCAGCGACGAAGTTGGACATCAATTTTTCCATCAACCGTCTGCTGTAAATGATCAACGTTGGTTTGCCGCCGGCATTATTTAACTAATACAGTCGCAAAAAAAATTGACTGCCTGAATTAATTACCATTTAAATTTTAACAAGTGCCCTTTTGTTGTTATTGTATAGTATATAGCAGATATGTTTACAAGCGTTTAAAACACTGCAACGAAAATTCACCTTAGAACGTCATTTTTCAAATTTTATTCCAGGCATTGCACTGCTGATCTTATGTGGCCTCCTCTCGTCATACACCGGAAGTATACTGGGCAAGTGCTGGACCGTACTGCGAATGCGTTACCCACAGTACAGTCACTTCGTCTCGGATCCATACCCGGCAATTGCTTTCCGTGCAACAGGAAAGTGGGGAGAATATGCGACGCATTTTTGCATTGTCGCCACACTTTTCGGGGGAGGTAATTAAGATTGTGTAATGTCAACTGTCAATTGCTTTAAAGTTGAGGCAAAGACAATGTGCTTTGTTATATTGCATTCTCATGTTTGGTCAAATCGCGTTGGCAAAACTTCGGAAATAAAACTGACATATGTACCATGTTAAAATGTTTGACAACATTGTTGGCTGTTATTTACATTTTTACCTCAACGAAATGTGCAAAAACCCTACAAGACACTTGCAAGTAGTAATACAAACTATAACTTAGCTTTTAAGCAGGATAAGACATTTTCATTCGGACCACACATATTTGTGATGTTAGATTCAGTAGCTCTGGTATAACTGGAAGTTCCTTAACATTGCAATAAACTTTGTAGAGCATATATATATATACCTCAGGTCGCACGCATGTTCGCCAAAGTCTTGAAAACTGAACGTATATTTCGTTTTACAGCCACTGTGTTTTTGCTGCTGATTGCGGGCAACATTTCCAACTTGATAGAGAGTCTCGGCAACTTTAACATGGCTGCCTGCTACTGGATCGTGATAATTGCAGCTACCCTGATTCCACTCACGTGGCTGGGAACGCCCAAGGATTTTTGGCAAGCTGGAATTATCGCCGCTGCCACTACCACTGTAGGAGGTTTGCTGATAGTCATCGGGCTTGCTACTGTAAGTATGTCAAAAAATTGTAGACAGAAAAAGGCTCATTAGTGTTCTCAATAAACATATAAAGAAAAGTCTCTTGCTGTGACTTAAAGAACATAGTATACCATCATACAAGTAAACGAATGATTGTGTTCATATCATAATTTAAAACAGAAAATCGCGCAAATAGAAGTTTTTAAGCAGAAAATATTAATCTCAATGCCACATGCATTCCTTGCAAAACGCAAATTGGAACAGCGCATTGTCAGCCATTGCTAATCGATGGTGACCACGATACGTCAGCACGAAAATTTACCCTCGTACATCTAACTTGCCAACCACGAACCAAACGTACTATCCTCGGAAATGCCAAGCAGTAAAACGTGATGGCAAACATGTATGTTCATGACTCTCGCTGGTATAATTATCTCAATTAAAGCTTTGGTGTTTGTATGCATTTGAGTTTGCGGAGGATATTGAGATTGTGGTGAAAAATTGAATTTTCGAAATCATATTGTCTTGAACGGTAATTCAGGCCCCTATCGTCTACATACATATGTATATGACCCCATGGGACAAAATAATCTGCCCAAGACAATATAGACTCCACAAAAAAGGTCATCGATACCAGCACAGGCAAAAAAGGGCCGAGTCTCAATATTTGGAATTAAAAGTTGGTCAACGTTGCTGACTTATTTCTAACCGGAATCGTGCGGTGACAAAAATGCTAACCCCAATATATATGTCATCAGATGGACATCGATATGCCAGTATACCACAACAATCCCTCTTTCGCCGGCTTTTTCAACGCCTTCGGGACGATCCTGTTCGCTTTCGGGGGTGCGAGTTGTTTTCCAACCATACAAGTAGACATGAAAAATCCAGACAAGTTTCCATTGGCCGTCGTTATCGGCATTATGTGTGAGTTATGTCCACGTGCAAGCATTTAAGTTTTTTGTATGTGTTGTTTTAGTGTAATCGGTGTCGTTTAAACACGGGTCCTGACAGTTATAGTTTGGGTTTGATTGACTGGTGCGAAATCCAACTGTTTAGTTAAGTTGTCGCAATGATTTTGCTTATGTGTTCCCTTGTCATACGAGTACATTACCTTTAAAACGCGTTACTATACGCTATTTAAAACTGAAATTTCAAACGAATTACAAAACTGAAGTCTATTATATCAAAATTTAAATCTTTTTGTAAGTAAAATTTCGTGATTGGGATTCATGCAGGTAGCAAACTGAAATATGTCGGAATCTCAAAATAAAAAAAACTGAACCGGCTTGAAACATGTCACGCGGTAACCTATAATAACAATTTCACTTTTCAGAAACTGTCACATATCATCATTTTTAAACATCTCATAGAGGAAAATGATTTCAAAATGTTTCGTCATATTTTAAGGCGTCCTTGCTTTGTACATTCCGGTATCTGTAACCGGTTTCGTGGTACTCGGCAACACCATGCATAATAGCAATATTCTGGACGAGATGGCCAAGAACGGCATCTTGTGGGCTGTGATCATACTTATCACCTTTCATCTGTTCATGGCTTTCTTAATCGTCATCAATCCAATTAACCAAGCATTGGACTTGATTTTTAAACTGGAAAACAGTTGAGTAGTACTTTTGGATTTTCGTTACCATCGTTTTGTTGTGTGGCCTGCATGCCGTAAAGTTTCTGTCAGGGATTTGAATCGACAGTCAGGATTATGTTTCTTGCACAGAACAAAACGTATTTTATTCTGTTGCAGTATTATTATTTTTCACCTGGTGGTTTATCACGATTTCGTCAAAGGATTTTATGACATTTAAACACCGCTTTAATAAATAAGTTGAACTTTGCCAACGAGGAAAATTTTTCAAAACTAGCTCTTTTGAGTGTGTCTCGTCACAATTGTACTCAGTCAAGTGCTCACTCGAAATCAAACTTCCTTTCTTCGCAGAGTTCTCGATAAAAAGATGCGCAGTCCGCAGTTGTACGATGCTCCTTGTGCTCTTCGTGGCTCTCAGCATCCCCAAGTTCGGCGTCATCCTCTCTCTGGTGGGGGGAACCACCATCACCGCTACCAACTTCATTTTCCCGCCACTTTTCTACATTCTCCTATCGCGGCAGAAGTGCGCCGCCGATTCCTACGGCCCACCGCCGGAATGGGAACCCGAGGAACCAGATATCGTCACTACGGAGCAAGTAGAGGGGGATTACCCAACGGCAAAAGCGGGCAAAACGGATCGACGCAGCAGCAGCGACATCCCGTGGACGCAATTTGACATACCGCTTTATGTCCAAGTGCTGCTCGTTGAGATTATACTGGTTGGTGTGTTCGGGGGCGTGGCATCCACATATTCAGTGGTGGCGCAATTGGTCGACGGTTCGTCCGGATTCTCGGTACCCTGCTACGTGAACTGGCATATTGCCGACCATTAGAACGCGTTTTGTTTTGATTTTCAAGCAGTACATGTTGTACTGAAAAGTCAGTGACATCTGCTGTTTTTGCAAGCACTTATGCAAACAAGCACTTACGCAAATGTCTATCTTTGTTAAAAAATCTTCAAATTATTGTTTTCCCTGTCGTTGAGCGAGGCGTTTTTCGGCAAGTCCATCATGGATTTTTCTGCCTGCTTCGAAATAACTCAACTCCTTTCTTCCGCCAAATTGCAACATCATTGTAGATGTTGCAATTGTTCATATATGTGTACATTTTTGGGTGACATGCTGGCCACACTTTCTACTTTTAAGCGGCTGTTTATGTAATACTTTTGTCTGTGGGTAACCCGCTCCTCAACATAAACCATTCCATTGCTGAGAGCTGGTTTGTTTCAATCTCTCAGCTCGTGTTCTGTCGCAATCCCTTGTTAGTTTTTCATAATTCTGCAAAAATGATCAACTGTAATGTTTTTTTTACAATTTTATGTCGATCACGTGATGCCCAAAGTACATGATGAGATAAATTTCCATCGACAACTTTGCTTTCTGTTTTGTGGAATCTTCCGCAAAAAATATATTGGTTGTTCCAAACTTGAAGAAGCAATACAAGATGTAAACATCACCGCGTGTATCCACTTCCGTGAATTCAAGTTCGGTAAACTTTGTGGATTTCTATTAACCGCGCTTCTGACTTTTAAGTTTGCCTCGTTAACATATGTTGGGAAAAACGAGGCGATAAAATAATACGACAGTGGGTAAACACTAAATAACGCAGAAGTTGACGAGGCAGGATCGCCCCGCCGCGCAGGCCCATTACACTTGGCGAGCTCAGATCTCGCATACGTGAAGGTCGTGAATTTAAACCTCACCGGCAGTTTGTCGGGAAAAGTAGCTGATCCAGCTTGGCTGCGATACCTGTGAACCTTATAAACATTAAATAATTACGTTGTTTTAATATGTCAGGGTTGGCCAACACGTCAAGGGTTTAATTTCAACTGGCCGATCGCTTCTGATATTGCGTTTACTTCACGAAATAGGCACATAAAAACAATCGTAATTTTTTAGGGTAAAATTTGCCGTGAAAACTTAAAGTTCATATTGATATGTTCGTTCCATTAACACATTTTGCTACTTTCAGTAACGCGACACAACTACACGCAAACTTCTTGGCCTTTCAGCAACAATCACGAATCTACAAGAAAATATAGGGGAATTCCCATATAAACCCTGAACTATTGCGTAGCTTATAGTCGATTGTATCATATTAGAAAGTTCCCCTGTCGATCCCTCTCGTTGACAAGTTGGGTACCTCTGCAGTATTGCATAAAATGAAGAAACGTATTGAGTTGCGCTTTATCGATCTGTGCACAATCGGATTAATCACCTAAAATTGTATTACTGCCAACAGATCGTGTACATATTAGCTATATCATGTGAATTTTCAATATGGCATGGAAAAAAGGTTGATTTCAGGAAGAATACCATTGTCTGTATCATGCGAGTACGAACAAGTTATCGGCATTTGAGGACAAATATATTAAGTGGCAAATCCCCCAAGCGGTTGTGACGTTACGGTCATTTGTATTGGGTGTCATCAACATAAGAGGAAAACACACAACATTCGCTTAAACAGCTGTGCTGGCTTGTTTTGCTTGCACACGACGAGTTTCGAGTTACGTTTTGACAGGGTGATTATTGCCCTGTAGGTCTACGGGTTAAATTGTCGCTTCCGCTGAAACACGGTCGGACACAAACGAAATTATGTCGCAATATCCAAAGGTTCTGTCTTCTAACTCGTACATTCGATTCCTCGCCTGTTTCAATTATCCGTTTTCATGAAAAGTAAACACGAGAAGACAATCGGCGACATGGGACCGCGTCCCGCGCGCGCATTGTCCAAGATTCAGGTGTCGATGTCACTCGCATGCAGTCCAGTGTGTACGGTCGGGGTTACAATTTCACCCGCTATTGTTTTCGCCGTTTAAAGCTTTCGCGTGAACAATTCCGTTGCCAGGTAGTCAATGTGGAGTTCCTCCAGTCTTTGGAAAGCGATTTAAAGCCCCGGCGTGATGTTTGAGACGCTGGGCCGTATTACGTAGCCGCAGTCTCCGTGAGACTAAACCCACGGCGGCAATCAGTTTTGAAGAGCTCGCTTGAGAGGCACTCGAAAATATGGGCCCACCCTGCGGCAATATACTTCAGTAGTCTTAAAAGATAAGCTAAGGGGATAATCTTTAACTAGCTGCCAGTCAGTAGGTGGTAACAATTTTCGACGAGTTGCTGTTACTTTTTTATTTGTTTGGAGATTGAAGGAAACTGAGAGTTAATTATGTGTAAATATCGCTTTGGCTTAAACTCCACCTTCCGCCTAAAACACGTAGTTCACTGCTACACATCCAGAATAGGTACAGTATGTTATTGCACCTGTATTACCAGTCGCACTATAAGAAGTCTAACAACACTACGTTTTATAATGGATCAACGTATTTCACAGAGATTAGTAAGAAAACACCTTGTTATGGCAGTCGTGGATGTGAAAATCCCGAAAGCACACTCGGCCAATTTAATCAACGAATCAGTTTACGTGTCTCACGCCTTGAGGTCTCAGCCTGTCATCATCAGTAACGAACATCCTCAACCATCCACGATGTCAGACAGAATTAACAGCGCTCTTGTTACGGAGCAAGACTTAAATAGCTACAAGCGGCCCAGCAACGGAAATACGAACAACAACAACGCTGGGCATAACCATGTGACGTACACTCGCTTTAAGCCGGTTACTTCGCATCCGTCGTCGTCATTAATCGCGACTCTGTACAGACAGCAAGCGCTTGGAGAACAAACGCGATTTATGCAGCCGGTGAACGATCGGTTACCCCAACTTTTCCAAAGGTCAAAGTTCGCACAGCCTCCAAAACGAAGGCGAGGGATTCGGTCGTTCAATCAACCCGCCAGCGGACAGAATAACTCGCCCAGACAGGAGCCGAAACGTTCCGCAGACGACCCACATGTCTCAGAGTCCCTACCTAGCCACGGCCTTAGTCGAGGGGGCTCGGCATCGACCGGCGTTGGCGCCAGTGCCGCTTGGACAGCCGTCCACGCATCAATATCTGCTAATGGACGCAGCATGTTTCCACCATCTGGCGAGCAAAGACGGTCGTCGAATGTTGGAAGTGCAAAATCGGTCACAACCTACCACCATCCTCACACGTATCAACAACGAACCACCGTCAATTACGTCCCGTTCTACGAGATACGCGGACGGGGAGACGGTGCCAGTGTGGTTGATGTGCCGTCTATTGACGTCGAGGGTAAGAAAATCGAAGGCGGGGCCATTACACACGAAAAGCCGCCATTGCCAGTGACCATCGCCAATCTTCTTGCGCGCAAGGACGAACCTAAAAAGAGGAAGGATTCCGAACCTGAAATAGGCGCAGTGCGTTCGGATCCCGCTCGGACTGCAGACAGGACCCCGACAGATACCAATGACGAAACTATAGACTCGTTAGTAAATGCGCTAATGCGTAGATCAATAAAAGATGTTGCTAGTTCAACAGCGACACCAACTAAAGTTGAAAAGAAAGTGCGATTTAGTTCTTCCGTAACGACCAATCAAATTGAAGAGCCATCTTATACCGAGACCCTATTGGAGTCCTTGCGCCGGCGAATCGAAACCACCACGAACGCTGAAAACCATTCTGTGTCTTCTGCTGGCTCCAGGGGCGGCAAGGAAAAGTGCAGTGACGGAAATTCGATAACAAAATGCCCGGGAACTGATGATGACGAACCGGTATTCGTCACGCCTGTGATGAAAGTAATTGTAACCAAAAGACGAGGCCCGACGGGCGCTGAAAGTAAAGAGGCAACTCAGCCTCCCCAAGAACCACAAACGAGCCAAATAAACCCTCAACGTCGCATCGCGAACATGGCATCTCGCGTGATCAACAACTACGTTTCAATAAGTCCCCCTAATGACGTTTTACGCCGTGGAACGCAAGCAACACGACGCGCGTCGACAGCCGGACAGGCACGAAGCAGTGAGGCCCTTGCCAGGGTCAGCAAACTTGTTCCCAAACGACAGACAGTGGTAATGCCGACTTTTCCCAAGCCACCAGCATGGTCAAAACGGAGCCTGACCACCCAGTCCTCGACCAATTCAAGGCTGAGAAGTACTGTGGCAGCCAACACCGCTTTTAACGCCGCCGTTCGAGGGAGCAGTTTTGAAAAGTCGCCACGCCCTGAGGTCCCCTCAAAACAACATAACGGTCTCGAAAACTTGCAGTCGCGTTTGACTGGCGCGGGATCAGGGGTGTACATCTCTACTTCACAGAACGCCAAAAGGCCCTCCACGACCCACACGGCGCCGGATCGGGTGGTGCCCGATGGCCCAAACGGGCCGACTAGTGGCGCGGCGTCCAAGTCGATTGGAGAATCTTCGGTCTCTATGCGTAACGCCGAAGTCACGGCCACCGACTTTCAACCTATTCCGACAATGCCAGACCACATAAACTTCTGTGACCCACACAAGACTGAGCTTATCATGAGATGGCTTGATGACGTCAACAAAAAGAGAAACATTGACATAAAGATTAAGAGAGGCGCCACCTTGCGACGAATTAAGGCGACTTAAATCGCAAAGCATTCCTTATTTATACATGTGTGCTGCTATTTGCAGGAGAAATTGAATCCCTACAACATACCAACATTCGATTCCAAGAAATTTAATTAGCACCTGTTTAACCGCTGTTGTTACTTTGCGAAGAGATTTGACCTTTTATGGCATCTGACTTTGGGTGTTTCGTGTTGGCAATACATTTTCGCTATAGACCCAACATTTACTGTGGAATCGTTTCTTAGTCGTATTTTTATTCTTCAATACAAGCTCCTTTGGTTTGAGTTGCACATGTTGTTTTGGGCTGTGTATTTCTTGGTTAAAATGGGTTTAATGCGCAGATAGACTGTAATCATTTCTATTTTAAATTAAAAGAATCACTGTTCCGGGCCAATAACCCAGATTGCATCAATCAGAGGCCTATATTGCCTTGTTAAAAAGAGTAAACTTTTTCGATTTACGCAGAAGGAAAACTTCAAAGCGGCGACAAATATATACAAAAAAACAAATAAAATATATGTAACTATTCTAAGCAGGAAAGCCAAATATTATACTGTTTATCATCCTTAGACAATATTTTTACACAACTTATTCTAAAGCGACACGTATGTATTTACAATGCCTCAATACACCCAAGTTGAAACACTCAAATTTACACAAATTGACATTAACGACTATCAAAAGACGACTGAGCAAAGTTACAATTTCGCAAACTAGTGTAATTTATCAAAATTTCATTTAAAGTTCATCTGCCCCTTGTTTTAATTAGGCTGGGACTTCTTCACAAAAGAAAAGAATCTATGCATACATTGGCATTAAGAATGTAAAGGGGTTGGAAAACTACTGATACGAAAACGATAGAACTACTTATATGATAGAATACAGCTGTCATGTAGCAAAGAAGATTCATGTTCCTTCTAATGGTAAGGGATACAAACCTACGCGTTACAAAAACCTAATACTACTGTGTTCAGTTAAAAGGGGACACATTGAACAGGACATACCCCCGTCAACACCAAACGATAACCATAACACAATTTCCATTTCTTGATGGTGCAAGATAACGTCAATCTGGCTCCTACCGTGCAAAAATGCACGGTTTATTGCCCATGTGAATTACATGACGTACCGCCATACAAATTCATTTATATCTGGGACACAAAGTTGGGGGTTGTAGAGTAAAGGTCGGTTTTTAAAGTTGGACATGAAGAATTCTGTGCTCCTTGTGCAATTGGGGCCAGGTATATTCCGTCTCTTTGATTGTTGTTCGGCATTTCATCCTGAAGATCAGAACATTTGATTACTGATTTTGGATATTAGCTTCAACATGAAAATTTAGTGATTTTAGATTTGTCTTAAATGAGAAGCAACAAGTCTCTAATTTTTAAATCAAGAGATACGATTTGTTTTATGTTTTCTGCATGCCATATACTTAAATTGAAAACAATAATTCCTTGTATAAATTTTGTAAATCCACTGTACAATTACAGAAAATAGAAATCAGTTTGCAAGAAAAAAAACACAGATAATTTAACATGGGTCTTAGAGTGGCGGTCAATTGAAATTCACGCAGACATGGAAGGGTGCATCGAATCCCTTTTTACAATTCACATACCCAGCAGCAACAGTAGGAAATTGTGTATATAAGTTATTAATACGGTATTTATTGGTTGACACGATATTATCGGACCGAGTCATGTTACTTCAGTTATACGATACACACGCACCAGTTTGTCGAAAGATTTTCGTCTTTTCAACGCTGGATCTGAAGATTGCTCTGCCTTGCGGTTTTGGCGAACCCTTCGGAAAGCAAGCAATTGATTCTGCATTTCGACAAACTGTATCAAAAATAAACTTCGATAGATTTATTCATTACATTTGCCGAAGCGATTCATTGTGTCGTTTTACCGAATTTAAACAATTTCTTAAAGTTTATTTAATCATGTTTGAAATATGCTTAAATCACCAAGCTTGAAAGAAAAATTCAAAGCTAGACTAAAACACGTATTTGATTGAATTTTTGCTCTAAAAAGCAGAGGCCTTGTCCCAAACCTGATCAGCCTTTTGGGTTGAAACGTGCAGTTAATATAAAAAAAAAACGTTCGAAAATAATCTTTTTTCTCTAAGGGTCCAACCTGAGTCTACTATAATCACGCATACCTGCTTGCACAAAAATATAATCTGAAAAATGAATCTCCACTGGGTGTTAAAATGTTAAACACATTGCCACAGCCATAAAAAAGACCAAGCACCTTAATTCTGAAGTCTGTTCTCATAAATCCGTATAAAAATGGATTGACAGCGCTGTGAGTCCAACCGAGGCATGTGGAGAAAATGTGAAAGTAGAAGTGACCAAGTGAAGAATGGGTTTCACCTGTGTGGAAATTAAAAATTTTTCCTGCCTTAAAGCATGGTGTGGTCTGCTAAAGTTCCACCGTATGATGACACTTACAAGCAGAAGCTTGAGCCCTATTGATATTACAAAATCCCATGAGTCGGACCATACTGATCTTTTAAAGGTAGCTTCAAATTTAACGTATAACATAACGTAACCGAACAATACCGTTCAAGCGCTTGAGTGTATACATGGCTGTTGATATTTCGTTTGGCGCCCAGCACAGGGTAAAAATGACCATAAGTGCGAAGAATAGCTTTGTTAGACGAACCTGCAAGAGTAGTGTAGGATATTTCGACATACAGATCCACAAAAAACAAAATAAATTCACTGTATCTGACATGGTATCATGAAAAAAATTTATCATAACTGAAACTTTATTGCTGTCATTTTTCAAAACTGTGTAATTTTGATACAATTATGAAACTGTAAACGCGAACGTGTCAATATGATTGGTAGAATACTTTTTTCCAAACAGTATATCCGTGGCATTTTAGGATTTTTTTCAAAAATCAAGCTAAAGGAAATTAGCTCAACAAAATGTGGTATGGATTTTTTCAGTAATTGTGTATTCGAAAGACCGCAATACGGAGACCTGAAAAATATAATGAACGATTTGTGTCGTCATAATATGTTCTTCTTCAATGCACCGAACTCATGTAATTGCGATATATTAATAACGAATATTTACAAAAACAATTAAGTTCTAGTACACAGCAATTACCTGCTTGTTCCTAATGGCTTCTTTTGAAGAGCTCCTTCTGGTTAAATACAATCCTATTGTGACGTAACAAGTGGTCATGATGGCCAAGGGAATGGTGAAGCCCAAAATGAGTCTAGATTTAGGAACACAATTGACGGTTTTGTACATCTTTAATATATACAAGATAGTCTATATTGAAAATGTATAGAAAACAATCAAAACGTCTGCATGAAGTTCTACCATTGTATGGGCTATCTTGTTTATATTAGAGTCTAGATTCGTTTTATAATTTATTAAATAGTATTGAAAAGCATTGCCCACCTCAAACCCATGTGCAGAAAATACCATTTACGATCGTGGAAATCAGTGTGATCAAATTGCCATTGACAATGGATGTGACCTGTGGTAAAACACAAAGGATTTTACTACAATACGCCTTTCATATAATTAGATATTGCTTAGTTTCAGAATGGGCAAGCATGGAGTGACGACAATCTTCTGCTGGACGAATATTTCGATTGTATCGATTGTAAGCCGCGGATTTGTGGTTGTTTTCGAATTTGTTCGGCTTGTAATCGAAGCCGATACACTAATATTTTGGTAGCCGCTCCTTGTTGAATGGTGTTTTGCCTTCACCCCTCTCACTTCCATCGTTACGTCACATAAGCTTTACTGTGTAATCCGTCTGCTATACTTTGTCCTATTTTAACGACAAATTGGGTGAAACTATTTTCATCTGATATTCATGCTCCCCATAGACTGATATGGGCCATGGCGCCACGCCCGGGCGGATTGATATCGTTACGTCTTACCCGTTTTAAGGTTGGTGAATTCCCCGCGATAGTGAAAAGCCAGAATGCTGGATGTCACCGCTAAAAACCATGCACATGCAGCTGAAATCCACGCTGTCTTGACTGTTCTGTATATTGGGACAACGCGAAACAATTAAGATTGGCGAATGATGAAAAAAAACATGTTGTTCCTTTTTCCGGCCGTTTGGCGATTATTAAATTGTAAACTCTCGTTTCATATCAAGTCGGCATTGTAACTGTTTTGGGGGCTGGAAGAGGAATGGTGAAAACATACAACTGCATGCAAGCGAATTGGTCACCAATCTTACGTCGAAATGCTTCACACTTTTTCAAACATTAAGAAGCATTGCTACAATATAGCTCTTCTGGCAATAATTTTGTTGTATCCACGTTTCGGCCACCACGAAGGGGGTCGTATTGCAGCAATAAAACATGCCTGACAGCATCAGTAGTAATTTATCAAGGAGCATACCTGTATTTTTTGCAGCTCTTATAGAACACCACGCCGCTGACTCGATCAAGGGACATAAGGGTAAGAAAGAAAACACTTCCGTACGCAGATGTTAAAGTAATGAAGCTGGCAATTTTGCAAAAGATGTTCCCGAACGCCCAACTGGAACAAAAGAATATATCATGCGGTATTTTTTCGCTCTATTTACACACAAGATGAATGCAAGCTTTGTAGTTAGTTTTGCGACAAATTAAAACCAATCGTTGTTTTGGGGTAATTTTGCTCATAAAACGTTCTTAACACAGTTTTATCGTTCTAGATCATAGACAGACGCACTGTTATTCATCAAAATGTATATGTACATATGTGTGATTCACTGCGCATGAAGGAGAAATGCATTCGAAGAGTGTTTGCTTTTGTTGTTAAGATTTTATAAAAATCCATTTGTCCCCTGTAACTGACTCGCTGCGCAAGCTGCGTCAAAGAGACCTTTTTTTAAACAATTCAAACGAGAACAAAATGGCGCAGCACCATAATAGTACTAGTTAATACTAGTTTGCAGCTAGTATAAAGCTTTCTAATAAACAACAATAAATGTTGAAGTATTACTTTCCGTGCAGGGCAAAATCACTTGACCAAGCAGGAAGGATGGATAGAAACAGAAGGTCGGCGCATGTCAAGTTAAGTAGGAATACATCAGAAATATTTCGCTTTCGATTCTGTAACAAGATAAGTTTCGTCAGGGTCATGAAAAAAAGGAAACTAAACTGCAATCGTTTGTGTTTATCTGGTAAAGATTACCGTAAGTACATTCAGGGAAAAACGAAGTTGAAAACAAACGGATTGTCCTAAAATGTTTGCCACCACATCGACCGCCAACAAAATTTCGATTTCACAAAAACAAGATAAGCTCAAAAAAATCCTTTATAAAAGAACGGCAGATACAAAGAATAATTCCCAGAATCGAAAAATTTAATTCTTTAATGAGTAAAAGTTTTTTTTTTTTTTTTTAAAGTGAACCATTTTCTTGTGACTCACCAACTTCCGTAGTACGCACACAACCAGCGAGTTACCGCAGGCACCGACCACAAACACTAAGTAGAAAAGGGTCGGGATCAGTTTCGAATACATAACCGAGTCGAATATTGCATGCTGCTTGCTAATACTCCTGTTGTCCAAGTGTGCGTGAACGTGATTTTCGTCATCACCCATCACTCGATTCAATATAATTCCGTATTTCCGTACCTAGATGGATCTCACGCTGACTGGTCGAGGTTGCGGTAACTCACATTGTAGTGAGTGTACAGCAATGCTCACGCCTGGGCAATCACTCGATGGATATTTGTTCTATAGGATTCGATCCACGGGATTACTTCGGCTTTGTATTCCGATGACTTCCCATAGATTTTATTTCAAGTAATCAGTCAACCGTTGTGCGTCAAAATTCGATTACCCTTCACAAGTGAATATAACTTGTGTAAGGAAAGATAAATCAATATCTCGTCTGCTCGCGCCTTGATTCTGAAATATAACTTTATCTTGTGGCATTTTGGTCGGACAAATAAGTTAATTTAAAGTAATATAAACAGTTAAAATCGGCAAAACGGAAAAATATCATCAATCAAAAAGAAACATTGGCCAGTGCTTCACTTTGACATCGATAAATTATTTTCGAAGCAACAACATGTAAGGCTTTTGGTTTCAGGGGGTGTTTGATGCGGAGAGCTGACAAAAAAAACTAGCAAGTACTAAAAACTTTTTTGTCTCGGCCTTTTGTTACTCGTCCAACTTTTTAATAACGACAAGCTGAAAGTTGCAAGCAATCACTACTTTACTAAATCAATTAAATACTCGTCAGCATCTACACAGTGAACATACAGAGCGAACAACTCCCCGTGAAAAACAAACAATTGGATAACGGAAGTTTGATTGGAAATTTGTTTTACATTTTTTGGGGCTTAAAAATCGTTGATATTTTACACGGATTGCTTTCTCTACATATTGTAAAAGCTTGTCAGGATTATAGTGCTTTTGCTAATACGTCGGCGGTTTTAATTAGCAAAGGGGCTAAAGGATTGAAATGTACCAGAACAAATGTATGTAATGTCATGTTTTCATAAAGGTCAATCGACCCTTTTTGTTATTTTTCGCTTCAAAAATCCATGTGTAATGCCGAAGATCCTATTCGGTCACTAACTTTCATTCTGCAGTACCAAACCACGATCCTGCAATCAACTTCTGTGACCCTCATAAGACTGAACTTATCATGAGATGGCTTGATGACGTCAACAAGTTTTTTTTCTTATTTTTTATTTTTTTCTTCTTGACATCAACAAAAAGAAAAATATGGACGTAAAGATTAAGAGAAGCGCCACCTTGCGACGGCTAAAAGCATTTATTCCCTGCTGCGCGAGTTGGTTATCTTCACTATCTGGCGTAGGATCGAGTAATTGGGTGCGACTCGGTACCATTTAACGAACTCGATGCTCCGAAAAGGGGGCAGTGATTTACGACGTAAACATTCATTTCGTGCTAAGAGAGAAACCAGTGCACATGAAAATTATTAACAAAAACAAATACCCGTTTTCGGCTAAACAGTGAAATTTTGCATAGTTCAATAGAAGAAAAATCTGATTCTGAAATTCCAATGCATTTCGATTACAGTAAGGTGAGAGTAACGAACATATATTGCGTAAGCCTATGTACCGAATTGCCTCTTGTTGACAACATATAATCTTAACAAGAAGTAATTAATATGATGTATATATGAAACAAATAGTCATATGTGTCGGACACGGGCGCCTTTTACATTTTTTTTAACCACGCCGGGATTTGAACTCAGGATATCCTGGCCACGAATCCCGATCAGGTTTTTTTTGGTATACTGGTCGGGCGCTTGACCAATGCTGCCAATCACCCGCCCATAATATGTAAGTCCGAATGCGCTGGTGAATAGAGAGCGACACCGCGTGATAGACGGATTTGTTTCACAAGCCTCTGCCCCTTATTTACGTTTGATACGCAGATGAAAGTTTTTAATAGTGTATTTGCATAACAGGCTCAAGCAAAAGGGCCTGCCAACAGTTAAAATGCCTTTTTTTGTTATTTAAACATGTGCTCGCGACCAGACGTTCACAGGCATCTTTTAAATTTATGACTGCAATGGCTAAATATGTTTTTATGGCCAGACGAATAATGCAGGACTTTATAATTTTTTTCGTCACCGTGGAACAAATATAATGCGGTGATATTTGTTGGTTTTGTAAAAATCTACACCTTGCTAAATAACAAAAAAATCCTTCCTAATAATTGCGCCCAAGCATATTCCGAAATATCTGTTGCAATTTACAAGTGAACTTAGTGTATTTGACAATTGGCGGCAGTGGTAACAACACAGCAACAAATGCAAGCGAAAACAGAAAACAAAAAAAAACGTAAATAATATAATTTATGAAGCTCTTTGGCGGGCGCCCATCACTCCTTGCTGGGCGCCGTTTTGGGCGTTGGAACAGGTTTGCCAAGAGTAATACTTTATTATTCTATTTATAACTGCCGGTAACTGCCTCTTCCTTTAGGAGCTGGAAGTGGCTCTTTTGTTCCTCCTGTTTCATTGCATCCGGAGAGGCGAGATCGATTCCTGTCTGATTTTTCTGCTTGCGCCATTTAATGCGACGATTTTGGAACCAAACTTTCACCTAAAAAGAAAACGATTGTTTAGAAATTAAAAAGCTAAATCACAAACACACGTGAAAGTGGTTATGGTTTAATCATAGAAAACACGCGCAAGCTTATCTTCTTTATGACAATCGGCAAATTTAGTAGTATGCTGTCAATTACTGTAACATTGGCTAGATTTAGTTTTGCTTCATTCAATTGTTTTTGCTTCACACGATATTTACCTGAGCTTCATTGAGGTTCAACTTCCTTGCCAGGAAATATCGTTCCGACCCAACCATGTAATGTTGTTGCTCAAACTGTTCCTCCAGAGCCTGCAGCTGCTCCACAGTGAAGATGGTGCGGTTCCTCTTGCCCTTCCCGTCTGCGCTTCCGTCGGAGGAGAAGACAGGTCGATCTTCCGGTCTGCGGGAGACTGGATGAGGAGAGTTGTAACTGTGCGGGTTGTGAGCTGGAAAAGTGAAATTTTGAGTTGTTTGTTTATCAGGATTTTTAACGAACAAAAACAAGTTGTAATAATTTTATTTCATGCATTAACTATAGTGCAAAGGAATTTATTATTACTGATATGCGCAAAAGTATTTTTTAAACAAAACAACTTTAAGGATTGACAATTTTGGCGTGTCTTTTCGAAACCAATGCAGTTAAAATATATTAATTTGATTAAATAATTTGTGTTTTGTTTAATGTTGCCAAATACATAGATGTTTCAAACTTACCACGAGCTAACGTCGTTGACGAAAATCCTGGAACAGTCGCAATTGCGTTGGGGAGAAGAACCGGAGAAACACCGTTGACAGCCGCTGGAAACCAAGGGTTGGGCATTGGCGTCAGTGGAGGTGTCGGCAATCCATGAACAAATTCAGCGGTAGATCGAACGACGTTTCGAGGCGAATGATAAGCCAGGGCCGTCATCTGCTGGAGATAATTTTGCAAGAAAGCTGACTGCGCTTGAATAACGTGAGGAGATGTTGTTTGCTGGTAACAACTGTACGCTTGCGTCGTTGGGGCGGCGCTGCGACGTGGAACTTTTGCGGGTCTTTCCGATGAGATTTGAGAAACCCTCTTAATGCTGTATACGTCCTTGTCACTTTGTTTCTTATCCTCGCCCAGTATTGCGTCAATGGTAAAAAGCGACCGTTTCTTGCTCCTCCTGTTAATGTTTGTCTTCTTGTCTGCCTCATAACACCGAATGTGAGGACTCGACTTCGCGGTTACTCCAGAAGATGAGGACAGGTGCGCGGGAGAAACCGATCCCGACGACCAGGAGGATGACAGCGGCCGGAGGAGGCTATCGCTGCCCGTTGAAAGAGGAGACATCGAAGATCCACGATCACTGAACTCAGAGGAAGTGTTTGAAGCTTCCACCTTTACGGCGCTGAGAAAATTCGTTGACGGTCTTTGCTTCATAAACGGCACAAATGGCAGCATTTCCTGGTCTTCGTCGCTTCGTGGACTATCCACGACTACTGTGGGTATCGCCGGTAATGCAGTCATACACGAAGATGTTGTCATGGTTGACGTCATAATATCTCAAAAACGTATTAACTTTACTGCTGCTAGCGGATTAAAACTGTTCTGTGTTCAATGCAAGCTGAATGAACGAATGATCAGAGCTGGCGCACGGGCCGAATAAATATCCCTGCAGCTGCGTGCTGCAGCCTTTTTCCCTTGCAAAGCTATCAGTTTGTTGTGTTTTCTCTCGGTCCGGGGTAATTACTCGCTATCGGTCGGGCGTTCCATTCTCTCCAAATCGCGATCATTATTTGCTGCCACGACGTTTGATGTGCGCGCGCTCGCCGCGACCCCTATCACAACACCTTGCGCCGTAGACCGACCGCGCGCACCAACGCGCCACTAATAATTAATTAGCAACATCTATTGTTTTGCTATCATCGGAAAGTTATCGGCGAGGTGCAAGGAGGTGCGCTGATACCACAGCGAGCGCTCGAAAACCGTTTCAGGCCCCATCATTGTTTTGTTATTGAATAGGAGCGGCGAGCACTTTCAAGGTACGAACAACTATCAACGGTCATTTGTTTCAATCGTCGCCAATTTGACACGTTAGCAGTTCGGTCGTTAAACGATTGTAACGATTTGGTTTTATGATCTAGGAATCTCTTTGGGCGATGGAAAAATGCAATTGTTGTGCACGTTTGCTTGCTGTGTTTGCACGTATTATTCACTGTGTGTAAACTATTGTGCGCGTTGTAAATTGGATTAATTTGACAAAAATAAAGACAATTAGTTGATTTATTCCATTATTTTCGCAAATTGGATGTTCTATGTGAAAATGCTGCTTAAGTTTTTTTTTACCAGAAAATTCGATTTGTTATAATGTGCTTTTGGGTTAAAACTGTATTTACAACACAAGCATAAACGGAAACTTTCTTGAGTTTCAACATCGTGGTAAGTTTTCCTGTTTTCAAACAATCATTAGATTGATTGCATTTACAATTTTAGCAGAAACAGCAAACGGGCATTTACATAAATAAAACAAACTGAATAAAACAAGGATTAATTTAAAAACCAAAGACCCCTGTCAATCGCACACCGTATCGATATAATTTAAAAAATAGTTGGAGAAACTAATGACGTCTTTTTTAGGCGAAAGATATTTTCTCCATCCACCATCTGAGCTGTCCACAGACCGCTTTGTACAATTTAACATATAATCATATCGATACGGTGTGCGATCGACAGCCTGCAAGGGGCTTTTGGTTTTTAATTGATCCAGTTTTTTCATTCTTTAATCCCATTAAATCAAACTGATATAGCATTTTCTTTGATATTTTTGCTATTATGCAACTACGGTTTATGTCCATAACATGCAGCCGTCACAACAATTTTTAGCTGCTACAGCAGTTAAAGAAGAAAATTCCTACAGATTTCGACACAACGCCAAGAATAAGGGCCGGCATTTTTACAAACCAATTTAAACCCAAATCCCAGTGTTGTTAATATGGTTTTGTCCAGTGTAAACAAAGCACACAGCTGGAATAATCCCACAAATCGCTTTGTTTTCTCTGTCGATGAGCGTAATTGGTCACCATACTGAGTAATGCATCTTGTTATCCGACCAACGTCGCAACGCTCATTGCTTTCCGAGGCGCTTCTAAAATGCATTCCAATGCTCGTATTAACCGCGTATCTTCGCACTGAACTAAACCGCAATGTAACTTGTAATATATGCGTTGTTATTGAGTGTACGCGAGTGGCGTATTGGAGATATGTTTTCTATGTGCAGAAACCTGTAATTTAGCCTGGAAAATAACAAGTGTGTTTGCAATGGCCCACTCCCGACTGGTTAATTAGTTTGTAATTATACACGAACTTGTGGTATTTCTACAGACTATCTAAAGCATTTCTCTATGTATCGGCACTTGCGTATTATGTTTCGACTCCTGTATACAAATCGATAAAAATAATCGCGTGTTTTGTATCGGAATAGAGTTTACCAGGCCGAACGGAACGCCTAAAACGTTTGAGCCACCTTTAGGCGTTCAAGCGTTATAAGCAAACAACAAACACGATGAGGAGATTGGCAATTGGATGCTAACTGCTTCTACCGTGGGAACGCAATGAGGATGACATTAAACGATCATCAAACGAGTCTGTCGAGGAGTCGATTTTGTTTTAATTGTCATTTCTATCGTTTTATTGCAACATGTCACCTTTTCATCTTGACGTTTTTTAAATTCACCGAAGAACTCCTCGCCTTTTATTTCACCTTTGGTTTTGATGTGTGGTTCTATTTTCGGAGGATAGAAATTATCGCACAAGATTTACTAAAAAGAAACCATCATCGTATAATATTTGGTCTGAGAGCGTAAACGCACGAAAACTATCAAATATTACATGAATAAATGCAGCTAAATTTATGCATAGCCAACGATTGCAAGTTTAACCATTTTTAAGGGTTTAATTTTAGTCACGAGGGTGTTATTGTTCATTTTGTAAAATGTATAAAACCGTAATCTGTAGTCCGCATAAAATTATCCGATTGTATTTGTTGCTATTACATGCTGTTAAATTTTGCTTTGAAACGTTTGTCAAGTTGAGGGTTGCCCCATTCTCGCCATAATAAAAACTTCAGACGAATCGGAACCTTTCATTTCGTCTCATTCCAGGTAATCTGTTAAAAATCTTCGGTGTCTAATCGCCCTATTCAAATGTTTAACTTGTTTTATGGTGATTGCATCGTCGGCCTCCAGTCATCTAATGTTTGCAAGCTGTGATCAAACGAAGGAGACTGCAGCATTGAAATCCGACCGTTTGAAACAACGATAAACGGCGTTAAGAAACATAACCCAATAACATATAATTAGATTCATGATCATTGGCGCAAAACCTTTCTTGAAACTTTATTTCAATTGAGCGTTTCTTCATGTGTTTTGGTGAAAACTGCCAAAATAATTCAAAGTAACTGAAGTTAAACAAGTAACATTTTGGAAAAGTCATTTGTAAAGAAATAGCTTATCTGTTAATATTCAACGCAAAGTATTATCTTGGTACTTTTTTTCACATCATTTAAGGTTGTGGTTCCTGACTTTGGAATGGAAATATTAAAAGCATATAACTCGGCGAATTATTGAGCACTGTGCTGGGTTTAATCGATTTGTTAAAATAAAGAAAATGTCGGTGCACAGCCTTTAACACATGTTCTGCACATGCAATTATAATATTTATGGAGAATATTACTTCTTTGTGCTAAAAACCCAATTAGCAATGACAGATGAGAAGATCAGCGCTATTTTCCGGAAATTGTTGTTCATGCATTGCCGACAACTCCACAGACGCCAATGTCCAACCCTTGGTTTCCAGCGGCTGTCAACGGTGTTTCGCCGGTTCTTCTTCCCAACGCCATTCCGACTGTACCAGGATTTTCGTCAACGACGTTAGCTCATGGTAAGTTTGAAACATCTATGTATTTGAGCACATAAAACAAAACACAAATTGTTTAATCGAATTCATATATTTTAACTGCATTGGTTTCGAAAAGACTTATGCCAAAATTGTCAATCCTTAAAGTTGTTTTGTTTAAAAAATTCTTTTATATATATATTAGTAATAATAAATTCCTTTTTCAGATACATTCAGTGCCACGTTCATAATCAAGCTAAACCAATGTTTCCAAAAGCTGCATGCTCTATAGCGGTGTGTGGGGGGAAGTGCAATAAATTAATCTTTTTCAAAAAATTAAATGTTATATCTTTAAATATTTTAGTTGTAGTCGGGGAAGACCGCGGATGAATTTAAACTGCAAACGAAGTCCAAGCAGCTACAAATTATAATCTGCTAAAACCACAAAAAATTATAAATAAACGATAAATTTTCAGACAAATTTATGTTAGGAATTCCAGAATTTGTACAAAAAAAACGAAACGGGGATCGGGCACGGAGGCTGTTGTGTCTTGGATGCCAGGATATTGTTATAACAAAGTTCAAACGAGAACTATTAACTGCCCGCAGCGCAAACCCCAGCAGCGAGAAACAAGATAATCTAACGCGGATATTGCTACTGGGTTCTTATCTGGTTGCAAACAGCCAACCGTTCGTGCACTAATCCTTAAAAATGGGGTCTTTGATTTTCGTTCGATGTCGATGCTATTTGCCTTGACCGTCAGCAAACAGATTAAGTGATGCGTAATCCGGGATGCGACTATAGTAAGCCCTTTAACGAGTAAATTAAGTCATTCACTTGTTCTTTTAATGCAACTACATAGCGCTTGATGCCGTTCTTATGATGTTAGTTGGAAAGAGTAAACGGATTTGTTGGGCCCTGATTGGATAACAAAGTATCCTATTTTATATCCCGGAATAGGATTGCATGTAACACCAGTGCCATTTCGGCTTTCTTTCGCAAGTTTAATTTTTTTCTGGTTTCAATTTATTTCTGCTATTTGACGTTGGGATGGGTTACTATAAAGTGACTTGAAGTATAAACAAGATAGCCCATACAATGGTAGAGAACTTCATGCAAATGTTTCCATTGTTTTCAACAATCATTTTCAATGCAAATGAAGGCGAACCGACAAAACGGTACGGTGTTGTGAAGTTATAGAAAAAGTATTTTACATTGACGCCCTTTTTCACAGTTTTCTTTCCGCTATAAAGTGACAAGAAACCATTGCTAAAATAAAAATGCACTAAACATAGAATATTAACATTTCCTATTCATACACTATAACAGAAGTGCGTTTCACCTGGACTTGAGATTTTAGCGTTAAAATATTAACTGCGCGGTGCTTAATCAATACCATCGATTATATTCGTAATTAACAAGTCACACCACGACCAAAAATAACTCAGTTAACCACAATAAAACGCTATCGATCATGAAATTCTATTTTTGTTGACGATATTGAAATGGAATAACATGCCCCATGCAGTGCCAACGGTGATACGCCACGTAATAATGAACGTTACACAATCGGGAAAAAATGGTTGAAAAGTAAATAAAGAAATTTTGAGTCATCTAATTGCAATTCCACTCAACAGAAATTGAAAGGACACATAATCAATAAGTTTTTGCACCTGTCGCGTTGCAAGCAAACAACCGACAAAATATCGCGAAACCGAAAAATCACTTTCTCCGACGTTTCGTGCGACATAGATTTATCTGTTTGAGCGCGACTCTTACACTGGTGTATTCAGCCTATTTTTTTTCCTTTTTAGGTTTGACGAATAATAGTTTTTGCCTACAAATATCAGCATACGAAGAAAACAACACAAAGTGTTTTTTTTTAAGGGGAATGAGCAGCCGTCGGTAAACTTTTCCAAACCTAAGCGCAAAGTCAAACTCTGCAACTCTGCTCTAAGCAGACCGGTATATACAAAAAAATCGTACTCTTCACTGCTTTTACTTTTTTTTTCAAACTTTGCCAATTAGGCCTAAGGGCAATACCATCACCAGGAGAGATGATTGGATTTCTGGTGTATTTTTTAACAATTGTTGATCGAAAATAGAATCATTCAACATGCAGGGGGTAAATACCGTAAGTTGCAATCAATACGACCAATCTTTATCAATATGAATGAGTAAAAACAACCCCACGAATAAAAATTAACTCAGTTGACTAAAATAAATCGCCATCAATCTTGCAATGCTATATTTGGTTCACGCAATTAAAATGCCAGTTGGAGTATCGACCTTTTGTAATATCAACGGAGCTGTGTTTTTCTCGATGATCAGTTACGGACATATGCATCATCATGTCCATATACAGCTGCGGGAGCAAACCATTAATTTAACCAACATCGCAGAAAATACATGTTCATATCTAAACACTTTTTGCATGAGTTCAAAGTATACCCTGAGACAGGGGTATTGGAGTTTATTTTTGGAAATGTTTCATTGCGTTTACGTTACGAAGAGATAGACGAACTGCTTTTCAAATGACCAACGACAAACAAAAAAAATGTAAACAGCCACTGCTTGAAACATAAATTGGCAATCAAGCAATTAGTTGTTCGCACCTGTTGCAGTGCAAACGCATTTCTTTGCTTTCGTCGGCCTGCGTTAGCTTCCGTTGCAGCATAGTATAATTTGACAATTAAAAAAAATCCTTTGAATATATTGTACAGTTGCCCCGAGTGGCCAATTTTATTCAGTAAAAAGGAAAATTTTTCATGCATAAAAACAGAAAAAAAAATCAAATAGCAACGTAACTTCCAAATGTGTTCTGATAATTCATTCAAATACTTTGTCACGTGTACTTTGTTGTTAATGGTTTTGAGATTTAAATCTGAAATAAAATTTTATCAAAAACTCTTTGTTTGCCTAGATGCATCAATTAGCATGACAATTTATCACTTGAAAAATGTTTTAATACCGACCCAAATATTGTCGATCCTTTGGTGCTAACTGCACAGCTATGGATCAAGACAAAACCATTCACGCGTGTCGTTGTGTTGGAGAACCGTTGCTAAGAGACATTGTTCAGTGGATTTCTAAAAACTTGTAGACTTGCTTTGAAATTGTGTCTAAAACTCTAATTTTTTTGCATAATGCATACGTGAAATGAAAAAGCACCTGCTATATTGGTGTACTCGATATCTGCGTATTTTTCACCAACATATGTTAAATGCTTTTGTAGGCCAGATTGGAAAAAATTGGTGCGCTGAGGATAGACCAATACGAAAATATGTCATTTTTTCGAAAATTTATTGATAATTCGGACCGAAATAATTAATTAATGCATTAACATACGAAAAACACGCAGTTAACGTTTGCTGAAAAAAGTCCCTCTGTGCAAATTACCAACTTTCCAATCTGGACTGTAGGCCTACATTTAGGCCTGCATACTGCATTTTGGGGCACACCACATTCCACATGCTATGTCCTTACTAAAAAGGTATGCATTGTTGGCATTTAAGTACCTTAAAACTAGATTAAAATGATCTTTATCGTTATGGTAAAGCACTGAATGTGGTGCATGTGTTTGTCAAATATGTTAAATTTAATCATTGTAAAAAAGCAATCTTGTGGTACAATACACCACAAATCATGTATTGTACTTTACTGATGGGCACCTAAAGTTGGATACCACTTTGAATCAACTGTTTTATTTAAGGTTAACTGGATTCACAGACACAGTCCTTTATTCACAGTCCTTTAAAATACAGATTACCCACAGAATCTTTTTTCTTCGGCCTTAAGTAATAAGTTTGATGCATGATATTGTCTAACTCTGGTGCTACTATTACAGAAAGCAACAAAATTCTTTCTCTTTTTGCACACAGTATAAGCAGATACATTACGATTGTCCTGTATTGAGAAATGGGTGTGGATTATTATGCTATCCTCTGTCTCACAAGAAATGCCACAGATGCTGACATTAAGAAATCATACAGAAAACTAGCACTGAAGTTCCATCCAGACAAAAATAAAGACCCGGGATCAAATGAGAAGTTTACCCAAATTGCAGAGGCCTATGAGGTACTTAGTGACCCGCAAAAGAGGGCAATTTATGACCAGTTTGGGGAGGAGGGCCTCAAAGGTGGTGTGCCATCGAATGAAGGAAGTGGATTCACTCCAGGCTATACTTTTCATGGAGACCCAGAAAAAGTCTTCCGTGATTTCTTTGGTGGTGCAAATCCATTTGCTGATTTCTTTGACAAAGACGGTGACTTTATACTTGGCTTTGGTGGCATAAAGGGAAGAGGAAGTAAGAAGCAGGACCCAGCGATAGAGAGAGACCTCTACCTTTCCTTGGAGGAACTTTTTCATGGCTGCACAAAAAAGATGAAAATCTCAAGACGAGTTATAAACGAAGACGGACACACCTCCAGTATTCGTGATAAGATTCTCACCATACAGGTCAAACCGGGTTGGAAAGCTGGAACCAAGGTCACATTTCCCCAAGAGGGCGACCAAGGGCCTAACAATGTGCCTGCAGACATTGTGTTCATTGTGAGAGATAAACAGCACCCATTGTTTCGTCGCGAAGGCAACCACTTGATTTTCGTTGCCAAGATTCCACTTGGCAAAGCACTCATTGGATGCAGCATCGAAGTTCCAACACTAGATGGCAGGCTTCTCAACATTCCCATTAATGATATAGTACACCCCAAGTACACAAAGACCATTCCTGGGGAGGGCATGCCACTTTCAAAGCAGCCAAATGATCGGGGTGACTTGATTTTGGAGTTTGACATCCAGTTTCCAGAACGCCTTACCCCAGAAAAAAAGCAGCTCATTCGGCAAGCGTTGCTGGTTTAGGCCTGCAAGTTAAAAAATATTTTTTATTTTGATGTTTTTTGTCAAGTGACAGAGAAATGTGCACGCTTTTGTGTTGGTCACCTTACAAGTTTTTTGTATCTTTTCTTTAAACGTGTACCTGTGTTTCAAACAATAATATATATCCAGCGCACAACATTTATTTCAGCGTTGTGAGCAGATCCGACAGCGTTTTTGCAGTTTGTGTTGTGTTTTTTGGGGATTTATAATCGATTAATAGCAATAAGTTCTCGTACTAGACTTGGTAAACAGGGCAGGTTGCAGGCACATTTTACCGGCCAAATCGGGCCTCGGGGTTGAAAGTGGGCCCGAGCAATTAGCTATGAATTGAATTGCAAATCTAATGAAGATTGGCCGAATATTTTGGCGAAATGCAGGCCCGCTCTTACCTGGACCGACACGTAGGCGATTATTATTAGAGCAAACAGGAGTCAAAGTCATGCAATGAAAAGTAATACTTCATTCAGGCGCCAGCAAGCTTGTTCGTTCATCATGGATGATTTCGTCTTAAAAGTAGCAGAACATACCTCGTAGCTTTTGCGACCCAACCTTGCATTTTCTATCACCCGACTAAAAACCACCACACAGAAAAAAATAAACTTTTACAAAGATGATTGTTTTATTTATACAGCCGGTTTTACTTGGAAATTTTCTTACGCAAACCTACCAACAGAAAATGTTTGAAACAAAACCAGAAAGTTTTGGGTAGTCTGGAATGACCAAAAGCCTAAAACACGACGATGGTACAACAGCAAATTAGCAGTGGGTAGCAACGCAGTGTCTAAGAAAGATAGGCAATGTCGAATATGCAAACACAAGGTGGCGTCAGCACGGACTTCTCCCGCCATTCTCGAATTGCAAACTTCTCAAGCTGTTTCAGCGCGGTCACGTGCTTGTAACTTGGCAACGAGTCGTTCCAACTGACGTTTGGCTTCGCATTGGGGGAAGTTGGACATGTTGTAGTATTGAGGGGCAATTTTCACAAGCCTGTAACATAAACATTATTTTTTTGTCTGTCGGGAATGCCTATGTAGGCCTTAGAGGGGCATTCGACGCGACACAATTTTTGCTCTTAGGCCCAACAGCCCTGAAAGAGTAAAAAATGTGCCGGTGCGATCGCATCAAATTAAGAGGTTTTGCCCCCGAATAAAAACATAATCATTACAAAAACGATACGAGCCTTTGCTTTGGACGAACCTGCGTCGTTACTTAAACTTGTTTTATGCATAAACACTTTTTTAATGCAAATAAAAAAATTATCACTGATCTCAGGAACAAAAGAAAAACCAACCATTCCGCTTTAATGTCGGTGCAGGTACGTATGTAGTTCTTGGTCGTGAGAACGAACTCATTGTAGAGAACCCACTCAGGTTTGTGATCGAGACAAGTAGAAGGGTGAAGTTGAACCACCTGGTTGTCCTTGACCGTTAAATAGTGACCAGTGCGCTCCAAATGGGCAACCTGCAAACAAGCATAAATGGGCAGTGCTTTTTAGTGGAATTTATCATTGTGCGAGGATTTAGGGAGTTATTTAAACAGGTTGACCGTAAATAACTTAATAACACAGGGTAGTTCAGGATAGGCTTACTGCGAGTTTATTTAATATCTGTACAAACACGACTAATATTCGACTGGAAATGTACAATAAAATAGATTGAATGACCACTATGCGGTCAGTTATTATGATCGGTAACAATCACAAATCTGTCCACAATGAAGGCAGTTACGTTTTTATTTCGTTTCGTAAGTTAAATTCGTGGCTGAAGTTGCCATACATCCGACAGAGTTATTACTTATTCTATTGGTCCGTGCATATGTGTATGACATCACCTGTGTATGGGTTAACGTAGACTACAGAACAAGGAAAATTGACATCCATGACCTACCTGCATGAAAAATCCGGCCACCAAAGCCTTGCGAATGTTAACGTAATAATCCCTGCTAGTAAACTCTGTACTTCGTCTTGGCAACGCGAATCTGTCCATGATCCGTGCCAACTGTGTCCGTACATTGTCACACTGCGCCAACGAGCGGTTGTTGATATAGTTGTCAAAACACCACTGCATGGCACCCTGGTCTGCACGCAAAAAAGTAAAACACGTGACATTTCTGTTAGTAAATCCTGTGTTGATCATAGAGGTCTAATATTGTGCCGAAAATCAGCACAAACAGCGACGAGAATTTGAAAAACGCCAACTTGTGGTCATTGGGTGAATAAAATATCATAATTTAGTTTTCGCAAAAACAAACGCTTTCAACCCATAACCCCTGGGTTTCAACCTTTCTTAAATCGAATTCAAGGGTCTTTTTAACCAAGATCATTGCTGTGTCGACGTTTGCTTTTGCGACAAGTAAAATATAATATTTTTTGTCGGATTCGGCCGAAACGCACAATCAACGCCAAATATTGAAAACGAATCCGAACATCGACAACGAATCCGAATATTGACAACGGATCCGAATATTGACAACGAATCCGAATATTGATAGGAATCGCGCATTGTGATTGGGGTTGGGAAATCCGTTATTTGTAGCGGAACATGAACGGCCAATTCAAAAATATTATGACGTCATTGAACATTCTTCTGATTCGGCCGAATTCCTTCTGTCAATATTCGGCCGAATCCGAATCTTTTTTGCTTTGGCACATCTCGAATTTTAACCAATAAACAAGAGCATTGATCAGGCACACACGAAACAACACAAATGTATCTTACTCTGCTTATAAGCGTGGTATACGTTGAGCATGGTGAGGTGGTCACCGTCGATATGAGCGAATCGCATCTTGGCCTCGTCCGCTTGTTTCTTAGCGTCCCCGGGCCGCACAAAGCACTGCGGAACTGACAGGGATGCAGGGGACGCACCATAAGGTGGCGCCAAACCCCAGAGCGTTATTTGGGAGTTCAGGTTAAGCTACATATCACAGCAGTAGGTAGCGGGAGGTATTTTGTAACAACTTTATGTGTGTAAGGCATCTGAATATATTAAGCAAGTGGTACAAAGAAGTTGTGTTTAGTGAACTGTTTATGTTATGATGCAGGGAACACAATGGTTTATGGAGGTGTCTGATGTATTTGTGTTTACACAATTTCAAAGTTGCTGCACCTTTTATGTACGTATTGGCTTTTGCCCAAATCCTCACTACTAACATAAGGAAAAACCAAACACACAATATTAATAACCTATGGCATATAACAGCAGACTATGTAAGTTTTTTTCACAAAGAAGTTAGTGAACACATATATGAGTAAATTAATAACTTTGTTTCCAGGTGAAAACAACATCTTATAATCTGATTAAGTTCTTTGGCAAATAATACACTAAAACATACCCGAAAGCATAGCTGTTATGCTTAGAATTTCGTTGGAACAATTGTATTCACAGCTGGCGACGAGCATTTTGGACAACTGCGGATCAAGTGGAAATTCAGCCATGATGGCACCCAGTTCAGTGAGATCTCCGTCATCGTTTAGAGCAGCGAGATAATTTAGGAGTTCCAAGGCCCGCATAAGTGTTTCGGGGGCTGCATGTTTTAAAGACAAAGAAATGGTTGGTAAATCCCCACCTAGAGTGGCTCGTGTGGAGTAAATGCATCGCCATAATATTGGAAACTTCACAAAAACAAGCATTTTTGGTCTTAGTAGCAATGCAAAATATAACGTAGGTTATCATCAAAATTTTTTAGCGTGTTTTTGTGGAACATGACTTTGTTTAAGTACCACAAGGGAGAACGGACAAGACTTCTTATAACTTATATGCAAACTCAATGTTATGACATCCTGTTACATTCTATTGTACCTGGTGGGTCCATAAAGTCGAAATGCACCAAATCATCAATCCCCAGTTTCTTGAGGTGAAGGACAACTGAACCAAGGTTGGAACGCAAAATCTCCGGATACGTATTTTCCTTGGAAAGATAGGTGATATATTAGTTGGCAAAAGGAATGATTTTTTTTGAGTTTTAACGATATGTTTATCGTACAGACTTTCATTTAATTATTTACTACAATTTTTAACCATTTTTAGGGTGGAACCTCAACAAATGGCTAAAGCAATGTCAGGTTGTACCTGCATCTCAGACTTGTAAGCTTTTTCTGTGTACAGACGGAAGCACTTTCCAGGTCTAGTTCTTCCTCCACGTCCAGATCGTTGCTGGGCACTTGCTTTGCTGATAGCTGACACAAGCAGGGATTCCACGCGGATTCGAGGGTTGTACACCTGTGTTAAAATTAATGTTATCCACAGTGTCATAGAAAATGCATTTGGCTTTAACATAATTACAAGCATGTTTAGGTTGTGAACACCTCGCTAGGGCCATCTTATAGTAAAAATATTTATTTTTGAATAAAACCCAGCATTTTGTCCTTGTATTTTTGTGAATCTAAACCACAAGTGTAAACGGCAACTAGTGGTCACTGCCTGTTCTGTAATAATGGTACACACAAGAAGCACTTGCTAAAGACACCATTCTTTAGTGTACGATTTTTTTGAAGGTGATAGGAAGGAAACAATTACTATTATCTTAAAAGTAGGGCAACGTCACTTTCAACAAACAATTTCGACACTATTTTATAAATGTATTGTATATATATATTGTTCAGTTAACCTTTTGTTTAGAGAACCCAGGGTCGATAACAAACACAATCCCATCAATAGTCAACGACGTTTCAGCAATGTTGGTCGACACTACCACCTAAAAAATACACAAATTGGAATCATGTGCAAAAATGTCTGGTATTAAATTAAGACCATATTTTAAGGCATGACATTTATAAAAATTTCTTGATGCAAACAGTGTAATCAAATCTTGTACAAGATGCAACATACATATATATCAGTACACAAATATGTTTATTTTAGTGAATGGTTTGTTTCATTCTATTTTTTTCAAAATCTAGGATTTCTTTGCAAACAGCATACTGGATAAAAGTACGTCACACATGCATCAGTTGACAATGATTAGCAAGGCTTACCTTCCTTCCAATAGCTCCATTTTCTTTTGCTGGTGGTGCTTTTTCGAAGATTCTCTGTTGTTGAGCAGGAGGCAAAGTCGAGTAGAGAGGGATAACTTTCAGATCCCCAACATCCGGACCAAGATTATCCACCTCCTGTTTGATCCGCCGACAGGCCTCATCGATTTCCTATTCCATAATGCAAATAGTATAGTAGTACAATATTTCATATAAAAGGCAACATTTAGACATTGTATATTCTATAACTTTTCCAAGCATGGTTTGAAGAAGTTGTTAAACTACTTTGATTAGCACACACACACAGCTACAACAAAAATATTGACCGGTGCAATTGTAAATGCAGTAAATGAGAGAACTGTTTTAATTAACACAGAACATTGTGTAATCCATACTAATGTGTGTCTACTTATTTATGAATAACCAATGCAGTGATGTGATTGTTTATCAAACTGTTGTAAAATTAGCTCTTGTTGCACTACTTGTAACACCAATACATGCCACTAATATACAAGATGTATCTGAAAGCCTTTCAAGAAGGAAGAACACACAGTTTACGATTAAATGGTTTTTATTCAGTGCCAAGGCTATTTCTAAGATCTGTGCTTATTTTCAAGAATAATTTCATCCAATGCAGGTTGTTAGTTATATGGTCCAATGTGATGGACATTTTCAGACATAGCAAAAAAAATTATCGCCATACCATTTAAAATATGTCATCATTCCGACATTATTGACAACAGCCTACAAAATCAGAAGAAGAAACAAAAATATTCAAAATTTTATTCATTTTCAGCATCAAAAAGCAGCATGCTTGTTTTGGTCACTGGCCGATGGTAACCCTGATTATATTGTGTACAACAAACCTCTTGTCCTGTGAGGAAAAGCAGTATGTCTCCCTCTCCCTCTTCACACATATGAATTTGCACCACAGTGCGTATGGCAGCCTCCAAATAATCCCTCTCCGGCTCTTGGGTGTAAAAAATCTCCACTGGATGAGTACGGCCAGGAATAGTAAGAAGTGGGGCGTCGTTAAAATATTGTTGGAACTTGCCAGCATCCAGGGTGGCGCTCATGACAATAATCTGGTAAATACACAGATTTGTTACTAAAATAATTTTAGCTTTTAAAGTGAACTTTCAATGGAAAGCAGTTTTAACTGATTAGAGGAATATTATTTTGTAAGCAATGGAGTCGATAATATTTTTATAGTGAGCTGCAGGCCACTGTTTAAATCTAATAGTGCAGCGAGAGTAAATTACTACAATATTTTTGGGCATTTGAATGGTTGTTGTTAAACACACACATGTCACTGTTGTAAGTAAATTAACACATAGATATATATGTATGCAAAATTATGCCCAATCACAAACAAAATGAAAACAAAACAAATTCATATATACCTTTAGGTCAGGCCTTTGTTTGCAAACTTCTTTAATGACACCAAGCAGAATATCTGTAGCCAAAGTCCTCTCATGAGCTTCGTCGAGCAGAATCACATCATATCTCTCCATAAGTGGATCGGCCATGGCCTCACGAAGCAGCATACCATCAGTCATATATTTGAGTAGTGTTTTCGGACTAGAACAATCTTCAAACCTACACAAGAAAAGTATATACTTTTAAATCGCAGTATTTTAACCTTATTCGCTTTGCAACACAAGACTAATAATCAAAATATTTGAACTTATTTTTTATATTTCCGTAATTTAACAAAATAGTAAACTTATTTTACTAAAGAGATAACACAGATGCTGTGGCCACGAATAGCTGTTCATAGTGGACTGTTCATAATGGTGTTTATAAGTTTAATATATACAGTTTATTTTGGAGCTCAAGTGTGAATAATAATCGTTTTTGGCCAATATTTTAACAAAAAGTAATAAAGTCAGCAATTTTTGATTGCTTTTGAAGCAATAAATGGAAAGGTGCTATATTCTTGAACAAGTGCAATACCTGATTGTATAGCCAACTTCCTGGCCAAGCATGACATCCATCTCTTCTGCCACGCGCTGAGCGACACTCATCGCTGCCACACGGCGAGGCTGTGTGCATGCCACAGATTTTCGACTGTTGACTGGGGTGTGACTGCGAATGTAGTCAACGCACCATTGTGGAATCTGCACAAATTAAAGGCAAAACATACACTGTTCAAAAAGTGAGAAATAGATTTAAATGAGTACAGCTGCTTCAACACAAAATGCTTTACTCAAATAAACAATTTTGCAGCACATTTTTATCACAACATTATTGTTTTCATCAAATGCTGTTCGACAATTTTAAACAAAACAAACTTCTTTTAGTAAACTTTAGATTTGCAGTTACCAACATTTCACCAATAAACATCTTATTTCTGCTAAACACCAGTAAGTACACTCAAACGTATCCGTGACTTTTTTAGGGGGTTTGGTGGATTTATCGATGGATACTTGTTTAGGATGCATAATTTGGTAAAACAATGACTACTAAATGCTGAACAGGCAAACATATGCAATTCTTACAAGGAACAGTGCTACAGTTATTAGATCATGATGTACTTCGTGCTTATCTTTTTACCTGCGTAGTTTTCCCAGAACCAGTTTCCCCGACCAAAACAAGCGTCTGGTGTTTTGCCAACAAAGTCACAAACTTCTCCTTGTACTCCCATACTGGCAGCGAAAGTCGCTTTTTCAGGATGTCATAATACTTTTGAGTGAACGGCAAGTTCGTCAGAGGATTGGTTGGAACCTGTATGGATTGGATATGTCATAATAGGTTCCAATGCAATGATACATAATCACACTAATTTGATGCTACATGAATGCAGAAGGTTCCTGAATCAGTCGCCATGATGCACTGGTGCTTTAATTTAATGTTTTAGGGCCACCACAAGCTTACTTAATTATGGTTGTGGTTTTTGTCACAAATTCATATTTAATCATACAGATGTAGCCAAAAAGATACAATCACCACATACATACTATTCATTCTGTTATTTTGGGAGGTATCAGTGCATTTTGGACCAAGTAAAACCAACTTTAATCAAATCACTAAAGAGCAAATATGTAAAAAAATTGTGTTGGTGAAAGACCTGCATCGGGTTGACCAATTTCCCAGATGATAAAGACTTTGAAATGGAAGACTTGCGATCACCCCTGTCTTCCCGGTCGTAATACCTGAAAGTATTATTTTGTTCATAAAACTACACACAATTGTTATTTTCGTACTCAATTGTCATTTTGTGACTGAATATTCTGTAGCATTATTAAAAAAACTTTTTCATGGGTTAATGTTGTGTTGGTGAAAAAATAGAATACATCACAATACCTGTCATCATCTCTACCCCGGTCACGATCGCGATCCCGTTCTGATCTCCTCTTCTTGTGGTCATCACCAATGTCCAATCGATGACGTTTCGACATTTTTGTTTCAAAAACAGTCTATATATGTGCCTACGATATTTACCTACAGGGAAAGACCTAAAGCGCACAAGTTCAGCTACACCAACAATCAATAAAAAATTACGCCATATGACATTGCACGATGCATTGCAGTGTTATATTTAAACCAGACTTAGTGGTTAGGCATTGTACTCACTCAGTGATTTAAATATGATATGCACTGTGCCATTCGCAGCTCTAAAATGTCTTTGTCGAGTGCATTGCTTTAATGCCACAGGACGGAAGAACTTTTAAACACATAACGTACAACTGTGGCGATGGTGATTACAGATTTTTGTTCAGTAGACAAAGCAAAACGTAAGATAGAAAAACTGGCAGACAGATGAACGAAGGATATAAAAACACAACGGCAGTTTAAAACAGTTACAAGGTCACAGAAATAGAAGAGCTCACACGGTACAAAACGAAAACGTTCATTATCGATTGGCAGAGCAATTGAATCTTACATAAAGTTCTTTGTAATTGTGTGAGCAACTGCATGTGGCACAAAAATCACAAAATCCCATGAAGGATTTTGCTTAAACTTTAACGGAGATACACTTCAGCAAATAAAAACACCAAAGGTTAAATTTTACAAACACACCACATTCTATTCATAACACCAGGCAAAAAACTGGCCGTGCTACTGTATTATGACATGACTGATCCCATTACCTGAACGGCTATGATCAAAAGAACTAAAGAATTCTTTCGCAAATTTGGTGAAGACAATTAGTTATTTTTTTCATTCAATGCATGTACATTTAGCTCAAGATGGGGCGGTTCGTTTTAAAAAAAAATAGTCGTCTGTTTTTTTCTGTTCTAGATGTGGTATATAACTTGCAAATTACAACATTTTTCGCAAACCAATAACAATGTGCTTGCAACACATTAGATTAATGGAGCAGTGTTGTCAGTTATTTTACAATTTACCACAATACGTATGGAGTCACATTTCCGTAATTAAGATGCGTTATGTACAATACAGAAAAACACTTCAAAACAAGCAGATTAACCAAAAAAATTAGCAACAGTACAGAAATAAACATGTTATACCCTTAGTAGTGTAGCACCTTTATTACTGTTTTCGTAACAAAAACTTTGCAACAAAATGAAGCTGACTGAACTAAATAAAGACAAGGCACAATTCAACTTTCAGCATGTCTCTCATGGTCGGGAGTATGGTGTTTTTCTTAGTGACACAGCACATTTTTTTGTCAACCAGTTTAGTTAAATCATGGTATACAAAATCCATTTGATCATAACAAACCAGACAATTTTGTTTTGTTTATATGGCGCAACTCAACTCATAAAAATTTGATTAAAAATTTGAAGTAATATGTTTTAAACCCAGGATAAAAATTTATGATCATCTTACAGTGAGCTAGATCTTTTGTCAAACTTAATATGTTGAAATTTTTGAAACAAATTGCTGTTACTTTTGTGATGAAAGAACCTTTTTGGCCTTTTTACTTTCTTGGTCTTGCCACGGTCGATTTCCCGGTCCCAGGCATCGAATGAGGAACGCTTACACTGTTTATGGTCTTCCCTGGCATCATTTTCAACAACTGACTTTTCACCATCCCAGCTTTTGACGGAGGAGCCGTACGCTTTGCTGGATGACTGCTGAAGGAGTTTGTTGAGGATGCCAGAACGTTCTTTAGGTTTCTTTTCATCATCTTTGCTGTCACTGAATTTCTTTTTCTTAGAAGGCATCGGACCAGAGGTAGCATGGGTGGGGTTTTCATCCTTCAAAAGTTTAACTTCTAATTTAGGTGAGTTCATACTCGTGGCTTCAGAGTTTACTGTCGCGCCGTCTTCAGGTGCTTTCCGCTTGCCTAAAAGCTTCATCTTACGTGCATGTGACTCACGGTTGTGATCAGAACGCCGACTGTCATTTGAGGAAGAAGAATGGTTGTCTGACTTGTTGCTGCTAGTGCCATTATGCTTGCCATGCATTTTGTGCCAATGTTTCTGGTGATTTGGTAATGATGAAAATGGTTTGATGTGGAAAGAAATGCGAGATTTATTGCCAGATTTTCTTGACGAGGAGCTTTCTTCACTGTCTCGCCGCTGTCGAATTTTTGCTTGAAACCAATCATCGGTTGTCATGTGTTTTTCTTGTTTGCATGAAGCTTCACCATTAACGGCAACAGTTTTGCTGTTATTCTGGGCAACTAAGTTTTTGGTTGGATTGGAATTAGTTTTTCCAACATCCTTCGTGCTACTGTTGTTTGTTCCTGGTGAAATTGGGATTTCGGAATTGGAATCAGAGCTTTTAATAGCTGGCGCAGGCTTAAAATAGCTGGGCTTATAGGGCAATGGCTGTTGTACTCCATTGCATCTGGGGACTGGTACTTTGGCAGTAGCAGGGATGCCATTACCAATAATAACTTTTGGGTTGATTGCAACTGCACCATTATGCTTTCCCTTGGTTTTCATTTCCTTTGACAGAACATCAAGAATTGGTTCACGTTGGTGTCCATTCTTATGACTTTTGTTGTTGTTCTGATATGTGGTGCGATGGTAAAATAGCAAATACGCTTGCTGATTCAGGGCTTGATTGGTGCTAACCTGATAAACTGAAGAATCATTAAAACAGTACCACTGGTTGTTTGAGGCTTTCGCATAAGCATAGTAGTGCCCAGATTGACAACTGTAGCCGGAATGCACTAGCACCGCGTACAGTTCATAGCAGTGTCCATTACTCTGAGGTGTGCTCATAAATGATCCAATGTTTAATTTCAATGGATATGACACATCTGAATTGATCTTGTTGCCCATAAACGATGAAAACCGCTTGAGTTGTATAGTGAGAATGTTAGGGGAACGGTGGATGGTAAAGGTCTTTGAAGCCTGAACACAGTTTTTGCATCGATGGCATTTGTATGAGTTGTCGCCATGCAATATTTCTGGTTTGACAAAGTGTTCCAGGCAGCGTTGTAGGTTATTACACCCCTGCTTGGCAATTTCCAAGCTGATATCGAGAAATGGATCAAATGTATCAGAGACAGCTTTACATTGGCGACATTTTACACGACTTCGAAGATAACCACCAAAAATTTGGTACACCAGGGTGGTAGCTTTAGTGTGGATGTCCACTTTGCTAGAATAACCATGAAGACAAGATTTCTGCATAGCATCAATTGAGTAGCGAATAAACTCATGGGCATCTTCTTGCCTTCCGAAGTGCAAATGTTTTGCAATCAATCGGAGGTTCTTTAATATGCACATGGGCCTTATAGCTTGTCCACTGTTTCCGAATGTGGATCGTATATGTTGCTGCAATGTGCACAACATGCAAAATTGGCCATTAAGCTTACAAACACTTCTATGATCACCGTTAAGCAAATAGTTTGTCAGCGGTGGCGTATAGCTTAAACACTGAAGCGCCGAATTGAGAAAGCAAGTGTTTCCCAAGTTTACTAGACCGGAACCAACTCGATGAGACTTTTTCCAATGTAGGTCTACCCTTTCAGGTGAAAACAAAACAGCTTTCGGTTTGGGAACTCCATCATTTACGCTGTTTACATCTTTTTGTGCCATCTTCACTCCATTAACGGCTAAAGTTGGTTTGATGTGGGCAGTTGGGTTGAGGTTCACATATTTTGTCTTTAGTTCCTTCATGCCCATGTTGTATGGTTTTTTGGCTTCAACAAATTGCACTTTTTGAAGAACTGCTTTTTTACTGTTGGATGTAAGATGAGTTTCCAAATCCAGACCATTGTATGATGGTTTAGCGTTTGGTTTTAACACTTCCGAGGCTATTTGCTGTGAAACTGTCATGTTTCAGTGTTTTCACATCTTTAATCAGTTAAAATGCGTATTTAGCGCGAACATAACAAACACCGATTTGGACATCATTCTTTCTGAAAGCAAATATCATAATCTTAATCAACAAAATGCTGTTTATCGCATACGTCTATACCTAGTAATATTTAAACGAACATAGGTACTATTGCCTATACTTATTACATCTCATACATGTACTTCCTTGTCTATTGGATTACCAATTTACAAGCTGCAGCCTGCAGACTCAAAAATTTTCCACGTTATAAAACGTAAAATCTTGCGAATTGAAACAGAACGTGTTTCCAGCATAGAAAACAAACCCGACATTGACGATTTTCATTAAAATATAACAGCAAACGGCAACTTGCTATTTGTAGGTCTTTACTTTAAAATTAAAAACATTACTTTTTATTGTGTGTTTTAATAATAAGATTGCCCAAAAATTTATTAAAAATAAAATTAAGCTTCTGTTCTGTCAACCTCAAAAGTAGTTATACTTATGTTATATAACTGCATTTTTATAATTATTATTTTTTTTTAATGAATTTGCTTCCCAAAAATCACGAAGCTGTACACAAAAGGCACAAACAAAAATGCCGCAAGTGCAAGCAGTCATGCGCTAATTTCAGTAAACAGTTCGTCACTTTGGAAGTTTGGAAGTTTGCTGTTTTCGTGTGCCGAGCTTATTGCGAAGGTTGCTTGTCCTTTTTTGCAAAATATGGATGTTTTCGACAAACCTTATGAACTGGAAAATCAGCTTCTGTTACGACTACCAACAGTAAGTATGATCTAGTGCATTTTTAGATTTGCAGTCATCGCGAACACGTTAATTTTAATGCTAAGCAAACAATATTTTGTTTTTGTAGGAACAGGCCGAAAAGCTCAAGGAAATACTTCTAGCAGGAAACTTAAGGGATCGCCTGAATATTGAAATGCATGGTACGTATATTGTCATACAACTGGTGTAACAATCAAAATTTTTATACCATATTTTAGTTACGTAATTAAACCTTTACACTGTGGTTATGAAATTGCGCATCGTAACACCCTGGTGTGTCATTTTGAGTTGTGAAGGGTATCGGAGTAGCAATTTAAACCAATAAAATCTGAGTTTTTTTTAAAAAAAGTACAAATAACAAGTGAAGACAGTCTTCCACAACTGAAAATTGTAAGCAAAGCTGCAAGAACGATGAATCTTTCCGATTGTGTTGGATGTGCAAAACCACTGGTGTTTATGATAACTGCTTTTCGTTTCATATACATAAAAGTTTAAGCCTGCAAAAGAAATCTAACAACCAAAGTAATGAAGCAATTCTATGTTTTTGGATTATAAATGAAAATAAACAAACATTTTGCACAGACATGTGCACCATGCAATTCAAACATAGCAGTTATCGATTCAATTGCCATTTATGTATGTATGGTTTTAGGGTTATAATTTTTATTTTATATGTCACAGCGGATTGTCGGCATGGGACTGTATCTCTTGATGGCGAATCTCTTTCAACCAAGCTGGTGGACTTACCATGTGTAGTGGAGAGCTTAAAAACATTGGACATGAAAACCTTTTACAAGACTGCTGATATTTCACAGGTTGGTTCTCATATGCATAAAAGTACACTTTTAACTGATCTCTAGATAGTTAGGCTTGCACATTTTTGAAAATGGTAAGCTGTGTAGCTAGACAGATAAAATGAATTTGAGTTCAGTCCTCTTTTGGTAGAGGTTATATATTATATTTTTGTTTTAGCTGCTTGTTTGTAATACTGAGGAGGACAATGAAGGCCCAAGCACAGAAAAATTGACAGCAAAGGACAAGAAATTTCTCTTTCCTCATGGAGGTAATGAAAACTTAGTATACATTAAAATTGGTCTTTTATTTATAATAATACAGATTTCACCCAGTGAATTGTTATGTTTCTGCACAGTTACTCCACCTCTAAAGAATGTGCGAAAAAGGCGCTTTCGAAAGACTGCAAGAAAAAAAGTATGAATATAAATCACCTGCATTCTCATTATTTGTATGCCTAATGTACACCCAAAATATTATAACTATAATGCTGTTATATCAACCTTTGCTTCTGTCTGCCAATTTTTTACTGTTAATTCAGATACACCACAACTTTCACACCCTTTTATTGTTTTTACGATTATTTTGCACTGGAATCAATTTTAGTGAATCTCATTATTGGTTTTCCACAAGCAGGAATGCCTTGTATTTTTAGTAAGTTTTTTTTGATACGTTTACTTCACAAGGAGGTATGTTTTATACTTTATTATCTCTGGGCCTGGGGTATAGTGCGCCACTTGCAATCATGCTATGTCACCTTATGTTTGCCACCCCTGATCTGTGTGTTTTTTATTGTATATGGCTATAATTTTGCTATTTTTTTAGTATATTGATTCACCGGACATTGAGAAAGAAGTGAAGAGACTCCTCAAAGCTGATATGGAATGTGTCAGTGTCCGTATCCTCCACATGTCGTACATTTAATCATTAACAAAATGATAATAACAGCACTTGCATTGGGAGATTAGAACTTGACTTTTGTGGAAACACACAATTTGACATAAAATTTACTATTGATGCAATCTTTATTTATATATATATATATTTAATTTGCTGTATTTGTAATGGTGTTCAATTCTTGACTGCAAGGCGTAAGACTATGAAATAATCAACGAGGAAGACAAGCATTTGGAGAAATCGAAACCAGGACACTCACAGTCAAGGGATAGTGACATAACAGGTGCTTCAATATAATGGCTGCTGAAGACCAAACAGCATTTGCGTCGAGAATATCACGATGCAGATGTACTTTTTATAATATCCTAATTTTCCACGTATTATTACATAACAGACCATGACGAGCTGCACAAGATCTTTCAGGATCTGAGTAGTTCGGAGAGTGAAGCCGAAAAGGATGATATAACTGTTGATGATGTTGATGACCTTAAGGTAAATTCGATTTTAATAAGTAGTATGGTGCTGTCCACTTGTTGGGCCACAAGAAGGGGGCACAGTTGGTGAGATGCATCTGGGCCCATACCTGTATTGGAGGGTCAAACAACACCGTTTTGTGCCATTATATGTGCGAAACTATCCATTTTTATCGTAGAGTCTGGGTTCCACATATAATGTCATGTGATCGTCAAAATGTGTTGCAAGCATCAAGTAATCAACATGTCTAAAGTAACCACTTCATTATTTAAAAGAATAATGACTCATACAATTTTTCTATGAAAACTACATTATATAGGCTATGTTCGTTAACCCTGGAAAGACCTGTTTGGAGCTTGAAACTTTTCACTAATTCCTGAATTTTCATGCAGGACTTTGACCCCAGCGAAATTCCAAAGGGAATTGCAGTAATAACTGACAAGCAAGAACGAGGTATGTGTGTCAGTTTATAGCATTGATTTTAATTTTCTGGCCAACGAAGTGAAAAGTCCCAACCCTGACTTCTGGTGCCGTCAAAATATGCGTATGAGAGTAAGACAATTCACCCTAGTGATGTAATTCGACAACAGTTATGGTGGTGCCTGATCTGTACCCCACCCTGATCACAAACCACTTACACAGGAGCTATTCTCTAATTCAGGGACACACATGGATAACGACGGAAACTCATGAGTTTTTGCCAGAAGTACATTTTGGGTTAATTTAACGTTACACATGTCAGCGCCAACAACAAACTATAAGGCTCGTAATATTGTTTCAATCCCAAATTCACAGCTCGCCTGGAAGTTCGACTCGAAGAGCTTGTGGGTGAACTAGCAGAGCTTCGGAAACGAAGACAGAGAAAGGAGAATCTCATTAAGGGAGAAAATATCAAAAACGAAATGCTCAAGGTAAATTCACATCGCTTCATAAACTCATTCACTAATCCATACTTGCCCTGTGAACACGAATATGCACTACTGATTTAAGACTCTGCTAGTGGCTATGTTGCACTCACCATGTATATAGAGTAAAGCATTGACCAGCGAATTCGTCAATCAATTTTTCGAAGTAAAGTTTGTGAAGGAATTAAGTTTCCACGCAAAGAAGACTTTAAAATTACAAAATGAAATCACCTCGTGCCAAACCACAGTTTTATTTCATTTAACTTTTATATTATGTTTAAGTTTTCATATTATTTTATGTTGCAATTTTACTCGTTAGTACGGTGGCGTGGCGACTCGAGGTTCACGCAAACTGCTGATATTGTGGCAAACCCGCTCTCGCAAAAATACCCGTTTTTTTTTTCAGATGCGCTTTCAGGGCGAGTTGGAGGATGTTACTCTCAGAATATCAGAAACTCGCCAGGATTACTTGCACATACTCGCCCAACTCGGCCGAACGAAATAAATCGAGTTTCCCGAGTTCGTATCAAGGGAAATCGCTTCGAGTTCGGTTCGGCCGATGGCTTGTTAAGAAGAAAGAGGAACACAATAAACATATTGTGATATTGACGACTGGAAGCTTTTAAGGCGGACTTTCCTGTTTTTTATAGTGAGCTGCAGACAGGACCACTGTCCTTCGGTAGATCTCACCAGTGCAGCTTTGGTGGCTTAGTACGATTTTGCTTGCTAAATAACCAAGCAAAACTTCCACATTGTATTGTCTTCGGCCTCTAAAAAGCATTATTGACTCTGTTGCTCTTCCAAGACACTTCTGCAGTTGGTTTGGGGAACAATGAAATGTACAGCATAATGGCAAACAATGATTGACAGTGATTTTTCGTTCATCTGTAACGTTAAGTTTTGCCAAAACTGTTTGAATACGTTCTGCTTCAGTAATACTAACTTCTCACGCATTGTTACGCAGTACATGTGTTCTGGGATTTTGAATAATGTTTGGGTTTTATTAGCGAAAATTTAATAGTCATTTTGTTAACTCTTAATTGGTGGAAATTATCAATACCTTCTTACCAAATTCTCGCAACATATAACAGACCCTTTATGCATTTAAAACTCTTGCTTCCTCTGCTGTTAGCGTATTTCACCATTGCAATGGATGACTGTTTCTTGAACACGGCTCACTTTGTGTTTCAGCCTAGTCTGTAGGTATCAGGTCTGTTTAGCTGATTCGTCTTGCATCAAGTCATGGGTGTCGACGAAACAAAAAACTTCGACGGGCTTCTGCATCTGCTTAAGGTACTTCAGTAACTTCTGCGTTCGTTTTTTGTTTGTACAGATTCGAGTGTGCCGTTGTATTGAAATGTAATATTCCTAGCTATAAAACAGCGTCAAAAATTAAAAAAAAAATAATTTTTTACTCCTTCGTTTTGCAGGCGTCGAGCAAAAAAAACGTTGTCGAAATTTGCCGCATGGTGGCGGAAGGGGGCAGACGCGTTGATATTCTCACACGAGTTCGGGAGGATCTCGATCTGTGTGAAAGCGAATCGGAGCAGTTGTTTATTGATCTCCAAAGGTTTCTCAAACAAGTCACATACCACGGTAATACGTCGTTATACAGGTTTGACGCACACTGTCTGCACGATCGAGTTTGATTTGCGAAAACCTTTTCTCACGCAACGCGGAAATATTCGTGCAAATTCGCATTTGATTGTTTGGTCTCAAAATATGTAAATTTTAAACACCTGGGAAAGGTTTAGTATGATATCGGTGTTTTTTTGACAATCGAACATTTTGCACTTACCAGTTTTTAAGGAAAGCCTAGTGTGCTTGTAGTTCATATCAGTTTTAAAGGAAAACCTGGTAAACTTTTTACTTATTTGACCACGAATTCCATATTCTGACACAAGCCATCTGCAAAACTCCAATGTTGCCAAGTAGGTGTTGCGTCATTTTAACAGATATTAAAACATGTGTGTTACTGTGACAACAGAATCGTTATCTCCACTTTTTTTCCATGTTTATGTTTCTGTTGCCATAAATCAAAATGTGCTATTTGATGAGAAATCAAGCAGTTTGTGATCGTGCAGTTGGTAGGAATTTTGAATGCGATTCAGTATTGTGTATTGGAGCGCTCCAAAACCTCACTGACAAGTTTTTTTCGGAGAAGTCAAGTCAGGTCTTGATTGCCTCCAAGGTGATTATTTTGATGTTGTGACTGGAGTCTTATCGCACAACTCGGCCTCATTATTGTAAACAAATACGCAAACGCTTTCCCAGAAATGTGAAGAATTGCCACAAAATTAGGCTTTTTTTCTAGAAGTCTCGTCAGCTTGCCTGCGGGCGTGTCATGTGTATCGGCGCAAACCGATCATCGGAAAACAATCGAATTCATTGCCGTAAACTTGGCTATTTTGCGTCCTTGTGGCTTGTGGTTTATGCCGTCGTTACAATAGGTTCGATATTTGTATGACTGCCGGGTTTTAAAACGGGTCGAACAGCTTTTTTTCATGCGTGGGAGCATTCCATTTCGTGGCAGGCAAAACAGATTTAAAACTATTTTTTTGATTATTGGTGATGAGTGTATAGCGTGATTCAGTGGTCTTAAATTTGTTTTGTAACGCTTATGAAACGAACAATGGGCTTTGTTCACCACTGCTCAAACCACGTAAGACGGCTGTAACTTTTACTTTTGCGATGTCTAAGAAAAGTCCCTTCCACGAAACTAGGTGCAGCGTGACGAAATTTTACGCGATAAAAAGGCGAGTTCTGCCGAATTGCCTGTAATGACCTTTTGCACCAGTGCTGGAACTTCCCCATATGACATATCTTCACCACATTTGCATGCAACCTGTGCCATTTTCTGTGTAACAACTTTGATCATCTTGCAGATATCGGTGACCCCGGCGCAGTGAAATTGATTCTTCCCGATGACTTTCACGCAAATTTGCGCGAACTACTCACCAAAATCGCCATGGATAATTCCGCGCGGTGGCGCTCGTCGGCTTTGTCTAACCAAGGTGAGAAACTGTATAATTGTACTATTGGCGATTCCAAACTGCTCTCATACTAAAGATATTTTTCCAAAGTACGTAAGCAACGATGTTTGTTCAGGGCTTCTTAGGAGCATGTCTCAAAAGTCTGCGGGAGGTCTATTTCTAAACTCAAAATGAATCTATTTTGGAGCTTTACGTTGCACATATCATGTAGCTCCTTTGTTTGGCTACGCACTGGTTGTCATAATTAGGTCAAGTTACTCTGTGCGACCCAAATCAGCTCCTTTTTATGTTCCAAGTCATTTCATTGGATGTTTGTATTTTTGTGAGTCATCTGTAAGTTGTGCAAAATTCAATTAGTTTCTCACAGGTGACGTACGTAACACATGATACGTTTCAAGTGTTGAAGGATTATCATTATTCCCAACGTGTCGGGAAATTTGCCATGTGCGCTTTTGAAAAACCCACGAAAATTTCTTCACGACTGCGTCAGTGCAAAATTTTGCCACAGTAAAAATGTGACAACAAGCACACAATATTTTGCTGTCGGTTGTTTTTTTAAATTGATCACAACAAAGCGCATAATTTACCCCACAAAAAAACACGTTACGTGTTATGTGTGATTAATCACCGCTTTCGATAGTTCATTAACACGTGCCAGATTAATCTGTTTTGACGCTGGATTGAATCCACACCGCAGTGCTAAATTTAGCACCAAGTTTGTTGTTGAGCTTACGCCACACGTTATTTGTAGCTAATCCTCTCTTCCAGGTAGCGCTTCTGTTTTGTTCAGGATGATTTTCATTTCTTTCTGGCCCGGCATTACTAAAATGGTTGGTTTTGTCTTGTACTCGTTGGTGTCAGAATACCAAATTTCAGATAAATGGAATTTGTTTTGGGGTATTCTTAAAAATCAATGCTGTTAACATTAAATATTCGAAGGGTGAAAAAAGTTGCTCACCGTAAAAGTCATCTATATAAAACCAATCTTATAGCAGTAAAAAATTGTCGCAAATATGTCAAAGTGGTCCGCCAAAACATGCTATTAAAAGTGGGTAACGAGCTGTAAAACCCATACCCAACGCCACGCCCCTTTTTGGTTATGACTGTTTCAAACAATTAGAGCAAAGTTCAACGCGTTTTGCCCCGTCAGCCCTTGGCTAATGAGTAACCTGATACTGCTGTGTGAATTGCAGCAAACTTGATTATGGTTGTCCTTGTCAAGAACGTCTGGGGTATTTACGGATTTACGGGAATTTGGCAATGATTCGCTTGTCCTACTCGACCTTTCGCCTAATTTAACCGTGCCTCCTGACAATGAGCGAAAACAAGTGGCTGTGTGTTTTTCATTCTGGGAATCATTTCCCCATTCTATTTCACTCGACATGACGGTTTCCCACTCTGATCCTTTAATATACCACAAACATGGAAATTTCTGGCAGGTTAAAATTTTCGTATTTTAGCTAGTAAAACTTTTTCCAAATAAAACGAAACAGTGAAAATGTGCAATTTCAGTCCAAGGATTTCGGTGCAGTTAAAAAAAACGCCTTCAACCGGCATGCAAGGCCCACATTAAAAAAACACGAATGCGAAAAAATGCGATTACACGTCACAAACGGCTTTATTGCGTCATAAGATCGCTCGGTCCATCGATCAGTGGCAGTTTCCTGGTAAGTATGGAGGCGCCATCTCCTCTCCCGATCTCGCCGTGTCAGCACGCGGTTTTCGCGCGTGCGTTCGAACGGTGGTGTGTTAAGTAAATGTTTGCTCACGTTAGCTTGCTTCCAAACCACCGAACTAATGCTCGTTATAATGGATATTCCAAGAAAGAAATGGTTTCTGAAATTGTAGTTCGATATCATGTGGTTGTGGTGTTACTCTGACGGCAGCTGTACAAACACAAGGGGCCATATTACAGTAAAACAAGATTTGGCTTCATATAAGTGTCCCAAAATGTTGGCGGCCGATTGGCAACATCGGTCAAGCGCCCGACCCCCATATACCAAGAAGAATACCTAATCAGGATTCGTGTCCAGGATATCCTGGGTTCAAATCTCGATGTGGTTAAAAAAATATACAAAAATGTTCCGTTGTAAATCAGGCACACATTAAAACTGCTGATAGCATTATTTAAAACTCCGTTGGCAAGAGGCGGGTACTATACACACTTGTTTCCGTGTATTGCATTCTGGTACCTAATTGTGTAACACGCCATGTTAATGATACCACTTAGCATGAATGATCTTACGCATACTGTGAGCTTGCGCTGTAAAGTGATTACTTTGGCTTATCTCATCAATGTTCCTCATCAGGGGATGAACCATAAAAATTCATATCGTAATTTCAAATCTCACTGGGAATAGATTTGTTACGGACATTTCCCAGAATTACAAACTTTCGCCTCGTAATCACTACTATACTTGATTTTAAACGAGCCCCAATTTCACCATTTTACGTCGTGGGTGTTCATTAAAGAGATTTTTTACATGATACAACATCCGTGTACACCACAACGTGTACATTCCGATTAATGCCTGATTAAACTGTTTGTTTTTTTAAATGACAAAAATTTTCTGGAGCGCAACATAGTCAATCGCAGCTGCAGTTTCAGTAAGACTTTATAACATTCATTGTTTTTTCATAGTTTGTGAAAGCTCTGCACAACCGATCCCGATAAATATCTTGCTAAGCCCATATTTGCAAAAGAGCAGTTGGATTTTTTATCATTCAATTTAGACATAAGACTTGCTCATTATTTCTGGACGAATATTGCCATCAGCTACACATTCTTTCATAATCTGCGACATCAAAATACTGTAGCACATAAGCGAATACATTTAAACCGATTTTTCGAATAAATTAAAAGGCTTGTTGCTTCAAATCACATATCAGTTTCTTTTTTTCTCAATAAGAAAATGTCATTTTTTTGCAGTGAGCTTTCCAAAAGTCGAAGACTTGTCGTGGAAGGTGGACAACAACGCCGGGACAACTGGGCAACCCACATGCAAGCTCAACATTAAGGTAAACACATGTGTTTATCCAGCAACGATACAAAAATTTGAAAAATTTGCAAAATCGCGCTGTAAAATTTGCAAGTCATGCCACGGCTGCAAGGGCGAAACAGTATTTACTGTCTGTAGCTCACAAAAACGTAAATGGGTTTACTGGCTCTACGCGCTATTGAAGTCTTGGGAGAAATTTTACCTTAATGTGCGATCTGTGTGGCTTCTTTATGGGCGTGCAACGGTTCGCATTGTCGTCTGGTTTTCGGTCAAATAAGGCGAAAGGTCGAGAGGGAATATACAACAAGCGAATCATTGCTAAATTCCCGTAAAAACCGCAGACGATCCTGACAAGGACAAACACTTTCGAGTCTGCCGCAAGTGACGCAGCAGTATCAGGGTTACTCATTAGCTTGGAACCGGCTGAGGTGGCAAAACGCGTTGAACTTTGCTCTATTTGTTGGAAATAGTCATAAGTAAGAAGAGTGGTGGTCTTGGGCAGTGGTTACCTACTTTTTATAACATTGTTCAGCGAACCACTGCAACTTTTACGTCAATTTGTCATAGCTAATAATTTTTTTTACTACAAATTTTTTTTTGCCAAATTGTTTTATGTAGATGTCTCTTACGGTGAGCAACTTTCCCAGCACCCTTCCAACGTTAGAAGTAATAAATGTGCGTTCACATGAACACTAGACTTTACTATTGACAACCGTTGTTTTGGAAATATGGGTTTAGCAAATTTTTTGTCGGTGTCACAACCAACATTACCGTAACCGTAGTTTGCTCGCGGTTACGGCGCAGAACTCCACAAACCATTCGTGAAAATCAAGTCTTAGGTTATGTGCTTGTTTTGCAGACAAACCACGACCGGGAAGTTAAGATTGAGATGAGCAAAGTGACTCTCGATGCTATGCTTGATTCACTGTCGACGATACGGGATCAAATTTCTTCGGTCGCTCCTTGAAAGCTAAAATTGTTCAATTTTCGTTCCCGCCATCTCCGCTTCTTCGGAGGATTTAATCTTAAATTGGACTGAGAAATGCGTCTTGATCAAATTCTAAACTTTTGTTCATCCACACGGAACTACATGTTGTTGGAATGTTGATTGTTTAAACATTATATGATGATTTCTTATCAATCCGTTTACTTCACCACGAAACGTAGTATAACTAAAACTTACCGTTTTAAATTGATTCAACTTCTTAAATTAAAAGTATTTTAAACACTTGCTTTATTGCGACCAATGGGTATCGTGTATGCTTTGTATGGAAAGATTTTTTTCCATATTCCCTGATCAACGACGAAGGCACAGGGTTTGGTTTTGCCAATGCGATCGAAAGCGTAAAACTTTTCATATTTGCGCACTATTTGATTTAACATGTAACTATGAGAAGATAGGTAATTTGCTGACGGCAATGTATGACCATCTATATCCCATATTGTCAAGAGGCGAAGGGTTATTAACCTTAATTATTATTTTCTTGTTTGTTTTTTATGTGTGGAATCGACTGTTTTATTTCAACATGTTTCATTTGGTTTTGAAAAGTGCAATAAATATTCGTTGTCATCACATTTGAGTTCGAATATTTGTATCTCAATGCATCATAGTAAAGGATTTGTTAAATAAGAGCCTAGTTGCCAACAGGCATCGTTTTTTCCATATGTTTTTGAATTATCAGCACCCTCGATGGGTTCAGGATTATTGCGAAAATAACTTCATTTTAAGAAGCCATACTTCTCTGAAAAGAAAACGCCATCGTGCAAGCATCAGGTTGTATGCAAAATATAGTCTATTAACCTAAATTTTCTGTGTATCGCGATGGAAACGGATTACAGCGAAGCAACGTCAAGTGCAAAACACGTCTTTTCGCCGAAGCATGGGCATATCTGATAAATTTGACACCCACGCTTTCCCCGAAAATGCTGTCATGTATTTTTCCCACCGCAAGGACCGCAAGGTTGCTGTGTTTTTAAGGAAATTGCAGGAGAAACGTTTTCCCCGCTTCAGTTCCTGCGCCAAACTTGCGTTTATGTTACGTCAAGAGTGCATCACTTTGCTTTTGGCAAAACTGTATTGAGGACTTTGGTTAAGCATCCATATCGTGTGTGCGGTTTTAACCCACAATACAGCGAGTACACGTTTATTTTTCGATACATTTTAACCCTTTCTGTAGCGTCCTTAAATGAACCGCGGAATTCCTTCGGCATTGGTTTGGACAAAAAGAAAAATTGACGACTAAAACGTGTTTCAATAATATTGTCAGGTCAATGATACAATTTTTTTTAACTACAGGCCACCATATACGCCATGAACAAACTCTGTTATCTCAATTGACAGGTCATTAGAAACTGTTACATTAAACAGTGGCTTGCTGCGTTGTTATGTCAGATGTAGCATGGAATACGATTTCTTTCTGCCACACAACACAATTTTGTTTGAATGTCAAAAACAACAGCGATTTTGTAACTGGAATGTATAAATACCCCAAACATGGCAGACGATTAGCGCCAGTGTTATTTTCGGCACTATTCAAAATCCTGATGCGAGATATCGATTTCCTAAAGTATCTCGGGAATTCTGCGTTGCACAACCATCCTGAATACTGAGGATATGTTTTTGGGCACCGGGAAACACGATCAATATCTGATCTTCACAACTAAACTATCCTGCACGAAAATCACGAAATGTTGATATATTCTGACAGATTTGTCGCACTTCTATTTCTTCCCACAAGAAAAACGAAAAGAGATCGCGGATCAGCGAACAAAAAACTCGGAAGGAAAAGAACGTCCTGGAGGCCGACGAGCGTCGCAAAGAACCTCCACCAACTAGAAGGAATAGGAAATCGAATAAAAATGTGCGCCCAAGTACGCGTTTGCGATCAACGGGAGGCAATCACAAATAAAATTTCAAATTTATAAGCGTTTTTTTTTCAGTTGACAATCGAGTTGATTCGAAACCGAGTGACGACATAAAGAATTGATCGCTGGTCGACTGTTGGAATGACGACTGGCTACACAGTGACTTGACGTCATCGAGGGGCGCATGACGTCACCACGGTATTTTGATCACTAGTGGAGAAGGGCGGTGCGTTCCTGTATGGGTGCGGAAATAAGAAAGGACGACAAACGCAATAATTGTCACAGGAGCAGCGAAAAGTAATAATAATAATAATAACAATAGCTGTCGTGGTGAACTGAAATAAAAAAAATGAGGGAAACGAGGGTGTTCGGGGCGTTACCGCCGCGCGTATGCGGCCGAGTAGAACGCGTTGGACATATCGGCCGAAAAATGAGGGGGCGCAGGCGCGGGGGCCGAAAATGGGGCACTGCGGATAGCTGCTGGGGCTGGAACACTGGTGAGGACGGCTGGGACGCCATAGCGGGCAAGTTCGTGAAGCATCTCTCCGTTTGCGATCGGCCCAAGTTTGGCACTGGCGGCGCTCGAACCAGCGACATCTTGCATGTGTCTGAGAGCCAATTGTTGTTGCGCAATTTGGTACATTTGCGCGACCGCCACTGCGTCCTGATGCACCGCCGGGTTGGCCAGCCTTGCGGCGCGGGCCAAATTGGAGGCTTCGGCTGCTTGGAGCTCTTGGTGGGTTATGAGGCGTGGGTCGAGCTGTTGGCGAATAATTGCCTCTTGCATAAGATTGTTGTAATGCGTTGTAGGCAGAAGAGTCGCTTTCATGGCCTCCTGGAGGAATTGGTCCAACGCTTTTTGCGAGCAATTCGGAGGTATGTACGAAAGCAGGGCGTTTGCAACGCCAGGCGGGAGAGCGGCTAATGATGCTCCGGCAACGCCGGGAATTGGACCGGGGTCTTTATTATGGGGCGAGCGGGGAACTGGCATTTGAGGAGGGGGTGGTTGGCGCTTCGGCGGCTCCTGGAACTCCGGCCTGCGCTGCATTTTGTAAGGGTCCCCGTGCGGTTGGCTGGGTTTACGGTCAGGCGGCTTCATGAAACTGTGCTGAACCTTGTGATGCTGTGGCTGATGCTGGGTCTCGGGCGATGAGTAAACCGCACGCGTCTTTACATCGGCAGAGGTGGTCAAGTGTTGCGGCGTGCTCCTTGGGTGTAGTTTTATGTTACCCGTTTCCGCCGTAAGACGATCGACAGTAAAGACACTCGAGAAAGGTTTCCGCGGGGTGGTCTCCGACTTCGTTTGTGGCGGAGTCCGAGGCCGCGGAACGTAAGGGATTTTATTCCTTTCGTATGCCGCGGCACCATTGGTTATAACAGGTCCTCTCACATCCACAGGTTTAGGTGGAGTTTGTCGAGAAGGAACGTCCCGATTGGAAGGGGCAGAATGCTCTTTTTGCTGCTGTCGATGGGTTGCCAGCATGCCGTTTGGTCGGTAGTAAGACTCCTTTCGCACGGGCGTAGCGGCTGGAGCAGGGGAATGCACTGTACGCTTCGGTGGGGATGCGGGCCTCATTCTTCCTTCGATCAGATGCCGGACGTTCGGGACCCCGTTCAGCGGGCGTTTGGGCTCCGAACGCTGGCGAACATCGGGTTTGATCACCGGGCGTTGCGATTCGTCCAAACGACGCGGGTCCACGAAACTGGGCCGGGGCTGTCTGGCCTCAGGAGGAATCCGCGGCACTTGCGACGAAACGAGAATAGATGCGTCCGTCCTCAAACCCAGTTGCACAGGATTCTTTGGAAGACGAAGTGTTTGTGAGTGGGGGACGAAGTAATTTGGAGATTTCATTTCCACCGGCCTGCGGATCTCATCGGGTTTTCGTTCATCCGGAGCCATCAGCTGACGAATGTCGTAGCGTCCACTAGGCGGGGCTAACGTCTGGGGCCTTGTTGTCAACTGGACCACTTCAGGGCGATGACGTTTTGGGCTTGAAGGTGATGAAGTTCGTGGGCCTGAGGCCACTGGTAGTGGACGGAGGTCATCGTGGGGACGTTTCTATAGGAAGATCGTCATGTTATTAACAACAAGTAAGATAATTACAGCAGTCAGAACAGCAGGGTACGTCAAAAAGTTCAATAAGGGATTTTTTTATAATGATGATACGCAAACAAAAGTTGCCTATATTAGCGTGTAAACATTTTAAAACGATCATGCAACGTGTGAAAAAATCAAATTTGACACGCACCTGTAATCTTGTCCGATCTTGTCCAGGAGAGGAACCGACAGAAGACGACGGGGGCTTCGTCAAATCGATATTTGCGACCACGGGTTGCTTCTCGTGGACTGCGCTGAGTTGCTCCGGCATTGGAGCGGAAGGTTTCGACTTGGTGGGAACAAAGGGGGGAGGAGCTTTGGACATACGTGGACAGAAGTTTCTTGTTGGTATGGAAACGGAACGTGGGCTTGTGTGGTCGTTTGGGGGGTATTGTTGGTGTGGCGCTCTGTTGGCACCGACAATGACTGAAGCGCGTGCGTACTTTGCCATGCCATATTGTGACGTCGGCAGCGGTCCCGGTGACGTCACATGAGTGGCATTTTCCCGCGGGGTGACAATAAACGGTTTAATGCTCTCCTTATTGTCATCGGCTTTTTTCGGGCAAGAGGCGGATAAATCCTCGGGTGACGTCACCTTGACGTCATTGTTGCGATGCTTCATTAGTTCTTGGCCAATGACGTCGTGCGTCAGAGTTTGGAACTTGACAAATGAAGAATGGTTGCTTGCCGGCGTTGTGTATGACGTGGTTTTATCGCTAACCAGAGACTTTTTCTCCTCGGCCTCCTCGTCGCCTTGACAACCGTTTTGTTTTTTCGCCATCTCAGCTTTGCTTTTGGCGCCGTTGATGAAGTACGACTCGCCGTTGTAGGCACGCTGAACGATGGTATCGTTGTCCTCGTCGTTGGCAGCCAAGCGCTGTGGCAATAGAAACTCAATTTAGGTGATGAATTTCAAGGTGTGGTGTTAAACGTAATAAGAAAATTGTTTTTTTCACCCTGAATCCTATAACGCAGAGGTGCAGACATGGGACGTACCAGGTTTCGATAACAACCGCAAAGTAATCAATTTTACTCTGTTCGACACATCGCACTTCGAAGCTGACCTTTCGGTTGTTATGGTAATAAAAATGTACTTTTCGTTTAAACATATAAAAAGTGAAGAAACTAATTCGCGAATTTTAGGTAAATTTGTTTCTATAAAACGTAATTTTGTGTGCGCTGTGATACCACATTGTAGAGGGACGCGATTGGAGCTGAGTATCAACGACATAACGGTGAAGCTTAGGGAATCGCCGGCTCGACGTGAGGCAGGAATAAACAAGAGGAAGCGTGGCTCGGCGGCGCCAGCCTAAATAACACCTTCGAAATCGCGTGTCACAAGTTCAAGGCTACACAGCGGCGGCGGGATGAGATTTCGCGAAAAGGCCGCAATAATTGGTCACGACGCGCTTCTCAGAAGCGCGGGAATAATCAGGCTTCGATGACCATGAACGCTATTTTTGTTGCCGCGTTGTCACGACTCGTCTGCAATATCGCCTCATGGCCTGTCGCGACTCGGTTGCGGTGAGTGAAATTGTACCCGGTTGCTATAGAGTTACCATATGCACAGGGACGTCGGTTTCGCTTTTTGGGATACGGTTTTCAGTTAATTCCGAGCCACGTAGACCGTAAAAAGTAAAACAGAATTGAAACCAGATCTTTGCCACCGATACACGGGTGAAAATCGTATTGATTTTTGTTATGTTTTCCAGCATGCATCGTGCGCGGCTTTCATCAAAGCGATTTCAGTGCGTGTAACCGTGAAACTAATCCACGAGTATGACAGTATAAACTAGGTTAAAATTATTAATTCTTATTGCTGAGCACATTTTCCAATCCGACGCATGGTTTTACCGTCAGACACGAATCGACCATAAAAACATACGTCAAGCGTGAAGCATTTACAACGAGCGTTTTCTCCGGTGAAATCAACATCCTGGATATGGTAAAAATAAGTTGGCAAAACCGAATAGCCAATTTCCACAACATATTTGTGCGATTACTTACTGCGGCTACGTGCTTAAAACCTACGCGCCAGCACACACTACAAATTCAAGTGTTCTTGTTGTGGTTCGGTGCCAATCGCGCACGCGCCCACCGACTGTTTACGCGTAGCTTCTTCTAAGAGGTATGATGTGTGTTTAAGCTGTTTGCACTTTTACCAGCTGTTATCGCAAACCCGGGAATTTTTTACAGATATCATTGCTCTGGTTGCGGGCAGTTTACTGTTTTTTTTCGATCAAAACATGACAAGGCTTTTATGCAACATCATAGTGTCTTGGCATAAAAATTGTGGGCTTGTACAGTATGGATTTTGTGTACTTTGTTGATAATTTTGCGGCAAAAATCGATGAAATCTCCTTAAGTTCCGAGTCAAGGTAAAAAAGCGAATCTACATTGCAAATGAACGGCATACGACTTGGTTAATCACTAACTTCCAAGCGCATTACAGAACAACTGTATGTGTGGGATCGCAGTTAGTTTACCTCATTGCCGATAGCACTGTCGTCACTTCCGCTGTTGCGCTGTTCCCTCGTTTCCGGTTCTTTGTTGCGCAGTTGTTGCCGCAGATACATTTCAAAAGGCAGAAGGAGTCTACAAAGCACAACAATATTCATGTAATTCCAAATGAATGCGAATGTTACATCGTAAAGTGGTCAATTCTCCACATGTAGAATCAACACTAGTCTATTTTTTAAGGTTAATCAGACCGCGATCGCGCTTTAACATTTAACTCTGTACGTGGTTATAACAGTCAACAAAAAAGCTTGTTTCGCTACAATTGGCATTTTAGGTTTTCAGAACTGCCAGAATCCGGGCGTGGAAAAACAAAAGGTCAAATATTCGCTCGACATCCCTTGCCACGCACACTTGAATTTGTAACTAACCTTTCAAAATGCTTTCTGGTACACGTGGCAGCGCTGGTGCAGGACGGGTTGCCACCCATACGATCGTACACATGCTTCCATAAGCGTTTCGCGGTAACCTGCGAGTCAACATAGTGTTAATGTGTGTAGGTTTGGATGCGTTGTAGTCGATATACTAATCCTATACACCACAGCTACAATACCAGTCAGCCTTAAACAAACAAGCACAGAAGTGAAGCCTGAATAAGCAATGTAGTTGCGACAATATGTGGATTATTTATGTTTGTCGCTTTGGATACGGTGCATTAAGTAGCTGGGATAAAAAATTATGGAAACCGCGCTATATTAAACAAACTCCAAAACAACGACTTGATCGAATTAATGCAACAGCGAATTTCTCGTGCCTTGAGCCTCACTGTACTGTATATTGCTACCAAATATAAAACAAAGCGAAAATAGCCGTCTGTAAAGTGCAACCGAGCAAACAACTACATTGTCACAGTTAGTTTAACTTAAACTCTAGTCTAAACACGAATTCGATCGCAAACCAAGCCCGCTGTACCCTTTATTCTGATGTTAGGTGACTTACCATATCGTATCCTCCATACTCTTGTGAGAGTTTGAAGAACGCCCAAAGATCGACTGCGAAAAAAAAGAAATTGTTACAATAAATGTTAACTGCGGTTTCGCGTTATATTCCCCACTGTCTTTTCAACCTTCAGTTAGGCCTGAATTTAGTTTAAAGTCGCCGAGGAATTTTGATTACATGCAAGGGATGCAAGGAATTATTTGGCCACAGAATCCAGTGAGCCCCTTGCACGGAGTAATAAATAAACAATGAATCATTGAAAGAAGAAACAAACTACGGAATGAATAAAAAACATGGCAATGTTGGGCCATTGTGCTGCGTAAGTATTCCGATTGCAACAACTTCAATCCATTTGCATTGATGTCGTAACAGTAAACGTCCTAGTGTTTTTTTTTTCTTCTAGCAGCAAATTAAGATAACTTTTCAGTTCAAACACGTGTTTAATAGAAATGAACGCGGATATGTGCGTGATGAAGGGGGTGGAAATGCCGAGGGACATGGGAGAACGTCCCTGCAATTCGGTCGCACCCCTTCTATATGCTACCGCGATCTATTCCACAGTTTTCGGCGAAATTGTGCGAATAGTCAGGCTGTCGACGGCACGTTTGTAATCGCAGAACAATGCTCAGGGAACGGGGCGCATGATTCAGATCCGGGAAACAAGCATTGTACGGTGTTGCTGTCGCGCGGGTTTAAGCTACCAGCACAACATCTGCCGCGGTGTCGTAACGCGGTTTGTGCCTTGCTCACGAGTACCTGTTTACACCGGTGCAGGTGCACGCTGCATGTTCTGTTGTTTTTATTTGTGTTATTACAAACAGTATTCCTGTTTCTCCTAAACGCATCATTTGGTTGAAAATAGTTTGGGTATTGTGTGGTTAATTGCAACGTAGCGGCTTTAAACAACAAATAAGCGGCCCGTATATATCGAAAGTGCCCATGTATCGGGGGATTTGCGACCCGCTGTTTAGCCCACAGTTGGGCATTAATCAAAACATTCGAATTATAACGTTTAAATATTGTAGCACTAAAAATACACACTTGGCCTTCCCTTTAAAGCAGGCTTTTAAAGATGTTACCCGGCAGCGGAAATATGTTTGCTACACTCCGCGGCAACAAAAAAAAAGAAAAGCAGGGGTTTATTTGCCGCACGATCAAGCGAAAGAACGCGATTTTGCTCCAATCAGTGACGACGATAACACAGCACAGGATGACTCTTGTTCACAAACATTTCAGCACGTTCAAAAACATTTGCCCGTTCTCCCAAAACTGTGCCACGCCGACACGCACATAACTGCATGCACTGAGGTAAATTTAGCTTTTAGGCGGTCAGATTCATGTAATGCATTCATTTCGTAGACGTACAGGTGCCTGTATACCTACTTCAAGCCAATTAAAAAAGCCAATGTTACGAAACTTGACCAACACCGCGTGCGCGGTGGAATGGCATATGTTATTGTCAGGATGAACATCGAAAATTGAACTTTTTTGTTTTAAATTGTATTTATTGTCGGTGGTTAGATTTGATGAAGCTCTCATCATAAATTTTCATAAATCTTTCTTATAGCGCAGCAGCGTGTTTTGCCAATGGAAAACAAACTTCAGCAGCTGGTTAAATGACCTTCACTTACCATCACACCTTTATCTAATACAGGACGCGAATATGACAGATTCCTGATAGCACTGTCCACAAAGTAAAACGCTCGTATAAAGGTCACATATTTCCACAAATTTGGCGTGAAATACCAATTGCGCAATCCGCCCCCCTCGAAACTGTCATAATGTGGCGATAACATCGAATTCGATCGATATCAAAATCAGATCGCGATTCGGCACTGGGACATGATGTGACTGAACATGCATTCGATTATTGTCGCCACTGCTTATCAGACGATATAGACTCGCATAAAATTTCAAAATTGATTTGCAGCAGACAGCGCCTGCAGGCTGCCGTCGGCGCGAATGTTTGGCCATTATTTACCCAAAAGGAAATGTCGCAAATTTTACTTCTTTCAGCAAATTTACTCAAATTTACGATTTGCGAAGAAAAGCAACACGAACGAGCGAAATTAATCAGCAAGGCAGTTGCTTTGACCGCCTTCACCTCGCAGATTTATCACTGGGCTACAGCAAGACATTCTCACCATCAAAATGGCGGAGAAACCGACACAAGTGGTTTCATCACAGCCTATTCGGTCGAAACTAACTTTCACAGTTCACACTACAGCGGCGCTGTCATCACACTTTCAATTTTTGTTTGCTTGTCTAATCTGTCATACATTACGCACGCTGGCGTAGTGTTTTTAGGCCACTGATTTTGTAGCACTAACGATTTTACTAAACTGAGCTGTCTTTAAAACATATTACTAACTAAGATGCAAGTCTACTTACGTTTCTTAAATCCCAGCGACGGAATCCGGCCGATCGGGGTGCTGCGCTTGCGCATGAACTGGTAGAGCTTGTCGAGAAACGCCGTCTTGTTCTCCGGGATTCTTCCGTCCATGAGCCCGTGCAAGTACAGCTCGGCGCTCGGGCTCGGCGACGAATTGCGGTTCTTATCCTGTTCGTCGGCAGACTGGTTTAAGAAGTCGATTGGCGACGCCGAAGTCGATGACGATGCATATGCTTCGTTGCTTGGTGTCGACGACGCAGCCGAACCAGCCGGCGAGGGTGCTTTTGGTGGAGTCGACGACGCGACGCCTAACTCAGCACAGGGACTTGAGCTGCGAGACGAGTTTGCAGAGCTCGACGCCTTTTTCTTGCTCGCTCCCGAGTTACGAATTTCGCTATCCAAGGGCTTGTGGTTCTCGATTAAGCTGTTCTGAATCGCAATGCTCAGTGCAGAGGCAGAAGAACGCCGACCTGAACGTTTCCTGGCCTTCGTTTTTCTTCTACCCGATGCGTTGCCTTCTATAGCCGATGACGATTCGGCTACTACATCCACAGTCTGCGCTACAATGGCGGCGGTGATGTAACCGCGGGTGTTCGGTGAAGCCGGTTCTGATTCTTTGCCTTCAACGGGCGTCGGGGTGCGTACAGGCGTGCGGCGAGTTCTCTTTGACGATCGAACCAAGATTGGCGCGAAATGATCTTCGTAGAGGAGAGTCTGCGGCGATTTTCGCTTGCTTCTGCGGCGGCTGCTACTACGGCGAGTCGGGGTGGTCGCGTCGACCTCGAGCTGCGTTTAAACGAGATACCGCGGTTACGGAAATGCACACATCACGATGCCTGCGCGCCTCGCTCCAGAGACAAGTCTTGGAGCGGCGCGAGGAGCAGCGTAGGTTTAACGTCAGGTACAGCGATTTGGCATCTTGCGTTGTACAAACCGCCTTGACGTTCGTACAACACTTACGGCGTCGATTAAGTGCGGTTTTAACATTGAACCAAGCAACAGGAGTTCGAACTCGGCGACGATCCACGTTACATGAAAACAACATTAGAAAGGGCAAAAGGTGTTTGTGCAGATTTTATCGGTTCCACACTGCATGAGCACAATATCAGAACATGATGCTGCTCTACATTATTGGGACAAAACAAAGATTCCGCACAAACTTTATTGTGTGTGTTTGAAGAAATAAGTTAAAGTACCACAATTGTTTGGTGCAACATATATCGTATGCGATGATGCCAACACATTATCCCACCCCAAAAACGCTAAAATCGTTTTTTACCATTCCGTGTTTTTTGAAAAAAGAGGCCGAACTTTCGATTTTGATATGAACGATATGTGGTCACGGCCTTCAACAAAGAAGGTGCGATGCGACGTCATTTTCGTGATAGGATCAGGTTCAGATCTAGCGCCGCGCGATTACGAAGCGATCGAGGATGCGGTGATCTCCTCTAGTCTCGCTTCTGGGAAAGCGTCGTCGAGCCGTGTGGATTCGAATTCTCGGAAATCTCGCGAGACTTTAAGCAAAACAACACGAGCGGCAATCGAGGAAGGGAAAAAGGCGACCACGCGGTCGCGGATACTTTCTCGCGTTCTCTCCCTGATGCGCAGGATTTTGAATAATTATTTACTGTTGTCGCCGAAGTTCGACGCTGAGAATTTTACCAGGTTGAAGTTATGGTAAATCATTAATGATTAACATGCCCTTGTGGAGCACCCGCCGACGTCGTTGTGGCTCATATAGTTGGCTGCAATTCTGATAAAGTTTACCCTTTTCCTATTTAAACACTGCTACCTTGGCGCAGAAAACAATGGGTCGGCGTTACAAACAGCATCACGCCTCCATTGTGTTTTGCAATAAAAAGCTTTACGGTTATATTTTTCCAATATTTGCATGCTGTATTTACACATTTAGGTCATTAATTTTTGGTAATTTAAATATATTTTAAAAGTTACATCAAAATGTTTTCGAACAGTTTTTACATGTAACTGTGCAAAAAAACACATGACGATTTTTTTTTAACTGAAACACAAACTACGTGCACAGACGTGTCTGCAACCGTCCTTATTTCAACGGGAAAAATACAGCCACATGCGGGTGACACTCCTGCGTGCATCTCACGTGCGGCGACACATACTTGGAAAACGTTGCCCGCGAGCGACATTCAGAAACCCGATCTGCGATGTCGGGTTGTGGATGCGATTAATGTCGTTGTCGCGGTCAGGTAAGCGAGAGGAGAAACTGCTTTTCGTGATGCGAAATTGGACGAATTCGCGGAAAGGCTCAAGAGTGTGCCGTGACGAGGCGCGGGAAAATATGTGACGGAAAGCCGCAGAAAGAGCAAGCGGCAACCGATATGGATTATTGCAGCCGCTGTAAATTAACCTTCCCTGTTGCGCCCCGTTGGGACGCTGAACGTAGTTGATTAACTAAGGTTTACGAGTAACGTACACAGACGTTAACAAAAAAGTGCAATGCTAATCAATTTTTTAGCTAGACTTGTCATTTAGAAAGGAAGTTCTCTGTTTTACAACTAAGTTGACAGTTTTGTTTGGCCACTCAATTTAACTAATCAACAAGGAACTCGCAAACGGAAAGTGTTGCAAAAAACACATTTAGCCCGAAATCAACGACAAATCAATCGCAATTTCACACCGATTTCGTAAAAAAAACATCAATTTAGTATCAACAGTAACAAAAATGTATACCTTTACTAAGTCGACGGGACTGTCTGTGTTCCTCCCGCGAGGGTTGGAGTTGGCTGATTTTTTACCACCCTTGCATCCGATAATTCCATTTCTCTTCGTTCGCTTGCGAGGTCGACCCTTGAAGACAGGAGCTGGAGAAAAAACACACAATGCAACACATTAAATGAGTGAATTGAATCAGCAGTGCAACATTTACTATTCCGAAAATTCGTCTGTTTGCAAAACAATAAAGTAATTTGGATCAGTTCGAACCAAGTTCCCCTGACAGGCTGTCGATCGCGCACCATATCACGATATGTATTTCTATGTTAATTCAAACACAGTGGTCATGCAGTGGTCACAGCTCAGTTTGTTGGTATTTAGTAAAGTATTTCACAGAAAATTCGTGTTTAGAATTAGTGATCCACCGTAGATTTGTTTTGGCAAAAACTTTAATCAACCGATATCGGCTGCAAAGCTGATCATTCAATTCAGCATTAGATTCAAAGGAAATCGCGTGCGGAATTTTTCGATTGCGCAACCGTATCGCGTTGCACGCTTCCGACGAAATGTGTCAACAGATTTTGAGGACTGAGACGACATCAATTGTTCTACCCAAACATGTGGTTCCTCGTGTTCCGTAACAGCAGCGAGATCCAGTAAGCAAGTAGCATTGACGCGAAAGCGACCAACAGTAAAGTCGATGTTTTTAACTGTAAGAGCACAATACAACCGCGTCGCGTGCCTCGCGATTCCTGGAAAGGGATCACGCCTTTTCAAGGGAAAATCTAGCGTCGCCCCTGAGTGAATGCAACTGTTTCCTGTACACGCGAAACGAAAAGGAACATCTCGGGAACATGCTGCAATCAGCGCGAACCGAGCGGCGCGCGAGCTACGGGGAAAATACACGGAGACGCGCAAGCCTTGCGGTTTGTCCAATTTGTGGGGAGAACAAAAGATTGATAGAATAGGGGCTGCAGGATAGTGAGTCCGGGCAAAGACGCATTTTTTCGGGGAAAGCGCGTTTAAGCATACGTGATATTCTCAAACATTCTACAGCTAAGTTGAAACTAAATATATGGACGTGTTTAATTTTGCACAAAAATCGCTATACATAAACAATGAATATGATTATATAATGCCAAACACGATTTCGTCAAAATCCACAAAAATTACAAGCTGACATGGCACCTTTTAACCATATCCAACATGAAAACAAGAAAACCCGTCGAAATTACCACATTTATATATAACGCCATCTAACCACAACTTGCTCCAGGGGTGCCAATTGCCAACAGCGAAAATTGAACGAACTTCACGGGACCAATTCGAAAATTTTGACAAATAACAGCCGTTCGTCGGCACTTCTTCCTGTAGCTCGCGGCAACGCAGAACAGCGCGGACTGTTTTGGTAAAAACACACAAAATGCGCTCCACATATGGGTCACGTCCCATATATGAGAAGTCGTGTTTTTTTGCTAGTTGGCGCTATGGACGGTCGAAACAAGACCTTTGTGATTGCGGAGGTCAAACAGGAGATTACGCTCGACGTGTTTTCGACCGCATGCATTTCCATAGGGCAACTCGGATTTATTGTGTCGAGTTTAAACACGTTTTGTTCGGTCATTTCTTGTTGGAAGTGCACCGAACTTTGATTAAATGACTGAGGAAAAAACTGTACTTTTTGTGTGCTGATCTAGTTAATAAATCACATTTGATAAGATTTGAACCAGGATAGATAATTGACTGTTATACATATTTGTCATATACCTAAAACCTATAAAAACGCATATGTGTGTGACATACGTACAAAAAACTAGGAATATTGTTCTTCTCACAAACAAAAAATTTAAAAAAGGGGGAATCTCCAGACAGCTTTATAGCCAACAAAAAGTTAGTGTTGAATTTTCTTTTTGCCTAGTTCTATGTCACAATTTTATGTCAAAAAAGTAGTTCGTCGGACTTCGTTTGTACAGACACGCATGTTTCGCCTTCTTGTAAAGGCGTCGTCTCACAAACAACCTCTTAAAAATAAATCGACACCAACGCGTCTCCGGTGCTTATTAGTGTGAAAAACACACAAACGTTGGAAGCTTAAACACCTGAAGCACCAACCGATCCACTTCGTGCAATCTTTAGGCCGTGTAGAAACCCGCACTGAAATAACTTCCTGCCGGATTCCAGGTATTTCGACGAACGACGGCGACGCCGCCGCCGGCCAAGTTTCGCACTTTTTCGGCGTTTTGAGAGGTTTACAGAACGTGAAATGGCAACGCGTTGTCCGAGACAGGAGGATTGTATAAAACGTGTTGACACGCTTTCAGTCGAACACAGGAATTCGATTTAACCGCCACATAAACGGACTAACACGTTTTATTAGAGGGAATTTTGCAATTTGGATAATTTTGTGGCGTTTGAACCTTTAACTGTTGAGACTGGTGTGAAAATAACGGCGTAATGTGTACAGTGATTTGGGTTGCATTTACCGAAACGAGTATTTCGCTTTCCACAAATATAGTGATAAGTCGCACGTTTTTAATGCTTAAACTACTGGCGTTTTGCTTACTTTTCATGACATTAGGCGAAGAGGTTGTTGACAGTTCAATGCATTTTTATAGGCCACCGCCACAAACCATTAGAAAGAAAAAATCCAAGTAAAAACAGGTGCAAACTCCCTACTTAATCGACAAGAACCACACAGGTCGCGCCCAAACAGTCAATACACTTACGCGTGGTTTGCGAGACGGAAAAGTTATGCGCCGTTCAATCCACACCTACAGGTCACAACCTCACAGACGACCAAACAAATTACTACCATTCCCAGAGCGTCAACTTTGAGGCGCGACTGTGCGCTTGTGATATTCTTGCGGTTCGGCGAAAGGTTATTTGAAAAGGGCGCTTATTATCACTCGATGGCTACAAGTTGTGACCTTTGGGTTACCGCATAGACGCTCATAAAAAAAATTTGGTTTTCACAAGCAGACCAAGTAATTGCTTGAGTAAAGTGCACTGCTTTGTGTGTAAAATATACATAAAGCTGTTCGATTTTTCCTCATTTTAAAAAAACGACGAGGGTTTAGACAACGTTAAAAATGTACATCGACGACATAGGAAACGCTAGGTAGCGCACTTTAAGCCAGAAAACGTTTATATATATTTAGTGCACTGTTACCAGATCGACCGTTTATTTAACAAGTTCACGCAAATATTAAAACCACAACTCACCTAGTTCTTCGCATATTAAGTCGTGCTCGAACAGCTGGGGGTACTCGAACGTGTCCCTACAGAACACCACCCTCGCTTTTGGGTTGTCCGACGTCACCACCCCTAAAGCCCTCAAAATGGCCTTTGCTCCGGGACGAGAGCGCCAATCAGTGCCCGATTGCTCGATACGCCTCATCAACGCCTTGTGGCGACAGTAGGCATTCATGCTCAGCATGATTACGTCAGCTTTCTGTCTCTGCGGTTCACAGCATTGGGTCGCCTGGACATTTTTTGCGGGGTTTGGGTCGCTCGCTTGTCCCCCGTCCGCACGTAATTTTCCCGGCGTGTGTGAGTTTACGCCGTTTTCTGTTGAGAACAATAATTGTTTAAACCGAATCAGAATGTACATTTGATTTGACAGGACAACGGCGTGACGTACTTGATGACATCATCAGGGCGCGTTTTTCAGCGTTGATGTCTTGCAGATTGACGCACGAGTGTAACATGGCATACCGGTGGAGAGGAGCACCACACAGGTAATTGAAACCGCCGTTCTTGGGAGGCTGTTAACAGGAAAAACACCGATAAGTTTAAAGAAGAGCCATCAGCATTTATAGAGAAGTGAACTTACCGGGGTGAGTAGTAGGGGACTGCCGTAATTCCATTCCGACGGCTCAACGATCCATGAAGCGAGGTCGCTGGTACGCATCACTATTTTGTCTGACACGGCAAGCATCTCATCCTGCGCAAGAACACAAATATTGTGATGTTCTGAATACTTGGACCGAAACCCATCGCGAAAAAACGGACGTGGATTAGGCGCCAAAAATATCCTGACATCGTGAGCGTGCGTGATGGCGTGGAAAGGCCAACATTATTACTAAAACAGCGCGTAATGTGAGCAACACTTTTGTTAAACTGGGAAAATTAAGACTCCTACACTTCCAAAGCTTTTGGCAAGTTCGTGCACTTGTAGAAGTCTGGTGTAACCGTTAATAAATTCGCTTGTGCCCGACTTAAATTTTTTACAATAAATCGTATGTGTTTTGTTCAGACTGTAAATAAAATTAAGTCAAATGACAAACGATTTCTGTTTAAACGAGTGTTCAAGTGTCTGAAATGTGTTGACCACGAGCGAATACCGTTCTGCGAGTTCGGCTCAATAATATTTACACAAGGTGCACTTTTCCCCTCTTCGGAGAATAATGCCGCAGTCAGCCAGCTCGTAATCAGAGAACAGAGAGAAGAATTTCGAGTAAATCTAGTTGATTATTAGTGTCCTTTTTTAATCGACCCGACGTGACAAACGCGGAATCGAAATTACAAGCAGAGCCAACCTGCGGCCTGGATAAGAGGTGTTTACGACGTACGAGCGACAATCGCGATTCTTGGAAGCGATTTGTGGTTAAGTGGCAACTTCCTGAAAATTGGGTGCGGCAATCCAAGCAAAATAACAGGAAATTGGGCCGCAGTTCGGTCGTTAACAAGCACAGACGCAACCTCGAAGTTACTTAGGGCATTTGTAGGTGTGAAAAGTGTGAATTTTGTCGGGCAACCGCGCTATAGTGTTACATGGTAATGATGGTATGACTTTCTAATTACCCCAGACAGAATGCGAGGTAAAGAGAAAAACGCCTTTGACAGCCCCAAAAAAGTTCAACCGATAGAGGACGGCATACATCACGTTTCTGAACGTAGCAATTTTGCACGAGTTGCACGAATAAAACTTTCCTTCCGCCACCGGAACAACTTAACACCCGGGGATTTCCCGTATGACATACCGCTGTCCTTCAGGCGATAAAAATGGTCAGGCGTATATTTCAACAGAAAGTCGTCATAGTTCGACTAAGTAAAGCCTTTTTAAATCAATCTGTTAGACAGCTCTTTGAAAGATGCTAACTTACACACATATTAAATACTTCCAAAGCAAAGACACGCTATGTCAAAATGCTGAACAATGCACAATAACACAAGTAGTTTAGTCAAGTCAACGCCTGAAAGTCTTAATTACACGGACAGTAATGAAAAGTTTTAAACATTCAACACGCATTCCGAATTTTCTTCCTAGAAATTGACGGGGTACAACGCCCTTGTAATCGAAGCCCGATTTCGACCACAGCAAAAGTTAATTAAGCCGCCTGAAAGCAACTCGTTCCACCACGTTCGGCGGTTAATCGCTCCCACAATTTGGTTCAACTGATTGTTTAAAAGAAACACTGTCACGTTTCGATCAATACAGGAATCGCAATTAGACGAAAATAGAAAATTTGACTCGGCCAAAATACAGATCGAAGTACCGGCAAACGGTTTGAACTGTGGTGAATATACAAGCAAGATTTATTCGTCTAAAAATGATTAATATGCGCTTGCGATTCAAGATGCAAGCTAGTCGGTTGAAAGACGAAAAACTAGTTGCAATCCAAGTACCACGTCACCTAGCGATTGGTTCAGTCAGAATTCAAATTACTAGTGATGGCGCCAGAGAGCGTGGGTCACGAAGCTTGGGGTCGTTAATTTTATTGCCATATTCAAAACCAAAGATGTTTTTTATACGCTGCAGGAAATTGTACAAAAATGTAAATTTTGGTGAGCGTTGTCACTCGCATCGGAGACTAATAACATGCCCAAAAAATAAATTTGAAAAGTAACGTAAAATCGTATGAAATATTTTATTCAATGTTTTTCGACAGTGATGTGTGCAAAGTTTCGCAACTACAGTTGGGCTAACAAAGTTACATTAAAAGAACGCGCGTAATAGCATTTTCGTTTGCAGAGCCTTCGGGCAAATAGTAAAAGATTTCCTTAATAATCAATAATTTTTAATGACAGATTTGTACCAGGGAAAAAGGAGGCACTATTGTTTTGATTCAAATGTAATCGTAGGAAGGTGCTCTGGTAAAAAAACAAAAACGACCATTAAATATACTTGCTACATGGACAACCTCCCTTACACCACAATGTAATCAACGGACAAAACGAAATCAACGCTGCGACATCGCACGCTTTGTGACGCAACAAAGGCTATTCAGTGGACGGAAAAATAAACACCGCGCAACAGTGAGAACTCCTGGAGAAAAAAGAAACAACCCAGGAGGGAGGGAAGGAGCGCTCCTACCTTACAAGGGTTTGAGTTTTTGCTGTTGAATAAATTGATCGGCCTTGGTGAATTTCATTCGGGGTTGTCGATTTCAAACGGCTTTTGCGGAAATTGTTAGGAATTGTTGGCGCGGAAGTAATCAAGTCAAGCATTCCATGACAATCTTGCGTCACAATGTCACCAGTTTAGCTTTTTTCAGATTCGATAAAACAAAACCCCAAAAAACGAAATCAAAACTATTTTGGCACCTTCATCAGCACGTATACAAAAAACCGTGTTGTAATCAAAGCGTGCTGAGGATACCACAGCAGAAGTCGTTAACGTCACCACTTCCGTTTGCATGTACATAAATTATGCAGCCGCCAGGAGACAAAATCATAGTGTACAAATTGTAACATGACATCATTTCACACTGCGCTGTCCTTACGGTAACATGAGCCCCGGAATGTGCATGATCTTTTCAAACAACTAAACAGCATACATAAATTATGCCGAACAAGATTCGTTTCAAAATTCTCCCAATGAAAACTTGACAACAGTGTAAAACATTGGTTTTGACATGGGAATAGATTTGAGGGATAGAGAAACGTCGTTTAAATTAAAATTTTCATCCAACACCTTTTGTATGACCACAAACAACATAATGAATTAGATTTTCTCCGTTCAACAAGGACCGATAAACCACATATAGATCAAAAAGCATCTTATTTTTTGTAGCTGGTGCGGTGAAATTTTCATTTGCCGTTTAATCAGGCTTTTTCCCAGACACAAAAACAGCGATTTCCAGGAAAATCTTATCAAATTCCTTGTCCCAGTGGATGCGCCGCGAAATAGGACGCGACTCGCGCGTGTATGAGCGCGCGCGTGCGCGCGACTCTTTACGACGTTCGCGGACGCGCGTGAGCTCGCGCGAGGGTAAACCACCTGCTCTTTCGCGTGTTTGTTGATTCAGCAATTCCGATTTGTGAGAGCGGCCAGTCGCACGGTTTTGTAAAGAAGGTTTGCGCTTTAATAATTCAAAGCTAATACATGTGGGCTACACACCGACCGTGTCCCGACAATACATTTAAACATTATTTTGCAGTGAAAATATTTAAGCGAAAAACGCGTAAAAAGCGTCGAGTGACATCAGAAAAAAACGTTATTGGTAGTTTTTGTTGTTTCAATACGCTTTAACGAGCTGTAGGCACGAGACCAATACAGGCTAAGTTTCAATTTAAACTTAAACCAAGAAGGATTGAAAATATCAAAACCAATACATTCCCTTGCATTGTGACATTATTACACAAAATATTCATAATTAGATGTGTTGTTCAGCACGAAACGCGCTTGAATCCAAGTCGATTTAACATCACCGGTCATCGAGCCAAGCTCCTTAAAACTCAAGTACAAGTTAAACAATTCCCAGAGGGCGCTTTTCGGAATCCCGTTGTGTGTCGTGATGTCGGCTTTGGCCACGAAATTTTAATCACGACAAGCAATAATTACGTACCCACCACCGCCCATATCACAGCCTCGACGGATTAACCACAAAACGGAGGTTGCCTGGCAATCGAACGTCGAATGACGTCTTATCGTAGAAGGTTTTGGAGGTTTGTTACTTTATAAGAGTTCTAAACGCAACCTCGCACATTGGAATTTCAGTACTAATAAAATTTCACAGTTGGCTTTTCGCAAATAAATCGATGCTTTCGTAACATTGAAATTTCCTGAAACGCAAGTCATACAGTATAAATATGTTCAACTAAATCCCAAAGGTGATTTTCGGCCATATTGATGCCTTTTGTAACAAAACTAAACCACCGTTAAAGTATTTACAGATTCTTAATCACCATTATAGGAATTTAATTTCACAGTCATTTAAGCTCGCTCATGGTAAAGAAAGCATTAGTTGCAACTTTTATTCACAAATTCAATCAAAGACGCGCACAGTATCCATGTACTTGCGCCACAAAATGTGTTACTTCGCTGTACAATATTGTCTCGCATGTCATGCGGATTTGAGCATTATTAACACGTGCAGCGCATGGTACCTGTTTGCCGGCAAGCACCGTTCAGCCAGGCATTAATAATTTACTAAGGCAGATCGGCGCGCTACAAGAAATCCGCAAAATTTATTGGAAGCAACGTTTAATCAGCCCATTTTTTCGGACTGACCTAACGTGATGAAAATCTTTAACAACGTAACGGGATTGGGAGTAACGGGATTGGGTTACTATCGTTTTACCCGCAAACCAACGTAAATTGTTTCCATAATAAAAATTCTTCACGCAATCTTCAGCGCCTACTCGAAAATATGCGGATATATTTAAATAGGAGTGCGTGGACGACAACGTCATGTCTGGTTGTAAAACAATCCCAGCGGCGATCGGATTGAATTCGAAACACAGGTGTAAGGAATGTCACGACAGTTGGGCAAGTGCAAAAATCGTGCCCCTCATGCGCAGCGCAGATAAATGTCAACAGCAGACCAAACAACGTGAAGGCCGTAATCGGTTCGATGATTTGCGGCTTCGGGCAGGAAGAGGCGCTCATAAAAGAGAAACGAAAAGAGCAGAAGGGAAGGAGGAGTGGGAGTAGCGTGAAACCCGGCGTCTGGGATTAAACGAAAAACAATTCTCGGAATATCATTGCTAAGCTGTTTAGCGGGAATGGAAAATATTTGAGCAAATCACTCATACAATCTCGTCAACGCGATACCGCCGATCAATGCACTGGGAAAGTATTAGTCATATACAATGGTATTATAGACAAACTCTGTGATGTGGACATGTCGCGACCTTCGCAGTCAAAGTATTAAAAGGTGCGAAAAAGTAGTTTATTTTTAAAGGAAAACCCAATTACTACCCGAGTATTGTACACATGCGATGAAATCAGCCTACGGGTGCATTGATATTATTTGGTGGCTAACATGTTAAAAAAACGAATCGGACCTTATCACACAACTCAGTGCAACAAAGACAAAATCGATCTATGACGTATGTTCCCCTAATTACGTCGGTCGTTGCGGGCAATCCGAGGTCGTTTATCCGTCCAGCCCACTACTTAAAAGCGAACAAGAGGGAGAAATTTTATTTCGTCGTATCACGTAATCTCACGACAAAATTAGAGAAAAATCCAATTTATTTTGCCGCTGTGGCGTTCGGCCGATGTTCCGGATCAATTTTTAACCCAAAACTCCAATTTGTTGGCAGATACATGGATTATTAATTTGTTTTTTGCTTGCTAATCTAGTTCGTGGTTGCTGTTAAATTATTCAAAACTGCAGGTCAAATGTTTGGCATTAAACATTTTTCTGCTTTGGCCCCGATGGCTGATTGTGTTTCACTCGTAAAAACTGCGTATCACCAATTCCCTCAAATAGAAATTAATCAATAGCCATTTCTTTGGCGAAATTCATTCGGTGACAGTTTACAATACTGAAGCAACGGAACGCGACTAGGCGCATATAAAAAATGTAATAGGGCTGCGATAAGAGTCTGAGTCTGTTGAAATAGTTACACCTGTTGCGAAGAGAGCGGTGAAGTGCCTGTGACGACTGCGAGGGTCGTTACGGTGAATTGGTGTCACTGAAAAGCCTACTTTACAAATCGAAGGCCTGTTTGTGTTGTCTGTAAGCAAACGTTTCGAAAGGACAAAGTCATTTCAACATAACAAAAATCCCCGTGTTTTACAGCATGTGTGGATGGAAATATTAAGTGTAAGTGACGAATCAACTTCCCACGTTCAAAGGCTGCCTTCTAGTGCACAGGATTCTTTTACAATTTCAAAATACGTTTAAACCACATAAAAACGAAACTCGCTGTAATTTGAACTCTTTGTACCCATATAGCGTTCCTACGAAAATCACAGAATAACCACAAAAATGTCGATTGACCACAAAAAATGCCGATTGGTGCTGTAATGAGACTACAGCCGTAGAATACAAAATGCCCAAAAGACATAAAAATGCCTCTTTCATATTAAGAATGCCCACAAAAAAGTTGTACCTTGATAAGATGCATTAAATAGTATGCGGTGTTTTCGAATCGCAAAGCCTATGATCAATCCCGAAAATCAAGAAATAATGCATCACTTGGAGAGATGTAATTACGCGACGTCAATGAAGAGCTAATTGCATTGCCCTTATGCGGCCTGATTTATAAACCAGCAATAGGCACGATCAATACAGAAAACATTATTGATTATTAAGTGTGCGAGCCCATACCTAAGGTCGATAAGAAATATTCCGTCAGGCAAATCCAATCGAAAGGCAAACTCGCTAAGAAATTTTACAACGTGGATCACTCTCTCCATCATCATTGTACATTACGACCTTTCAATTTTAAGGCTTTGAGGCGACAGCAGCAAGTTGGTCAAGAAAGCGAATGCGTCACTCCCGAGGTGGGAGAAGCAGGAGCGCTCTGCTCTCACTCCTTTGGACCAATTATGAGGTCACAAGCGTTCTTTTGAAACAATGATTTTAAACGATGCAGTGTTTGCCCAACGTCACACACCTATCTACATCTTTTGGGAACAGCGCAAAGCAATATTTTCCGGGTAGTAAAAAGTTAAATGAAAGCAATCACGTAATACCCCCTTTGCGATCGAAATCACAAGGCATGTGGTAAAACACGAAAAAGTAAACTTTACTTTTTGTCTCAAACGTGAAGCGAGCTTTTAATCTGAAAGAGAAACGGACTTTTCAGTCAACATCGTCGCAAATATATCGAGTCATGATCTTAGACGAATGGCGCTTCCGTTTGACACGTCACAATGGCCGTTTGTGATCGCACAAACAGGGACACGTGATAAGCGTATTGACTCATGATATTAGAGCCAACAATTAAGGCGTATGTTGCACCCACGGGAAAACCATGCTGCGTGAAGCAGACATAATGCCGCAGCAAAAGGTTTGTGTGTATATGTAAACACTGTGGCATGTTTATCAATTAGGGGGCACCTGTTTTGCCTGATAACATATCGGTAAATTTTGGGGGAGTGAAATCGGGCGTCAAGTTTAAAGCAAAAAAGTTCGACAATTTTACAGCGAACTTTCGGCAATGTTTGTGGTGAAACCTCAAACCCGATGTAAATCAATCACCGACGTAGTCATCATGACAAGCGCTCTTTAAAAATAGCAGCGAGCACATCAACAGACACAAAAACGTCAACAAGAGAGAATGCATCAATCCTGTGCAGATGCATGGTTATGAGAAAGTTTTTACAATCGGCAAAACATTTAAAAAGTCAGTACCGTTTTGCACAGAAACATAAATTTCTCGAAAGTCCAAAACGGAATAAAACACAATTACATAAATTTCATAAAACAATTAAGCACAAATAACATGAACTTATAAAAGAGCCAGCACCGATGACCCAAACAAGGCAATAATCGTCTGAGGCCATCAACAATATCCTGTTTAGTGCAGCTGCATCGGTGCGTCACCACACTAGAGGTATTTCTGCGCTGTTTTAATGACAGGAAGTGGTGATAGATGCAGTTAGGCAGTTAATATGTGTTCACCGGATAAGGGCAGGGGATTTTAAATTCGTCGAATCGATCTTTTAGCGAATGTAACCCTACAGCTTAATGGCCTACGGTTGGTGGCCTTACCACTATATTCAGATGCCATAATTGTGGCAATTTTGAATCATAGTAACCATAAACCCTTGTGCAAAAAACATCCTTTCAGCGCAAGCCTCCAATCCAGTAATTAGCATTTAATTTACAAAACCTAAAAAAGGTATACATGCGTCCAAAGACCATGACTACATACACAGAAAAAAATCCTTTTTGATCGGACGCAATGCCCATGAATAATCCGTAACCGGTAATTTGCTAATCCAAAACTGTTGCCTTGAAGTACAGTGGCGTGTAACGTGGCGTTTATTGTAAACCGATTGACAACCGCAAGAAACTTTACAAAATTGCAGACGTTTATTGCCTGAAGGCAAAACCAAGAGCTTTTATTGCAGCCACCAACTGGGGCAGTTTCGCCACGATTACATAACGACGACGAGGTCTACATTTTTTTCCTTTATGAATTTAAACAGATTTACAAACAATGTGGATTTTTCGGACAAAGCAAATACATGTCAAGCTTAAAGGACACACGCGCTTATCGGGGTAACCAAGGAGGGACAAAAGGGCACGACTCTCTCCAAATACATAGGTTTAAAGACTCGTAAATTTGGGTTTTTCAAATGTCGTTTGACTTGGAAGTAATTTGCCACGAAGCAGGCATGGACATTTTTTGTTTCTTGACTTTATGTTTTAAACCATAAACTTGTTTACTCAAAGTTTATGTTTGCATCCGAAAACCCGACCCTTAAAATTTATCTTCTATGACGCAACAATGCACCATTGTTACATAAAATTTTGCGTCACGTATTCCCAAAATAGCTCTCTTACTTAGGCCTGAAAATGATAGTAACAATTTTTAAGCATACATTTTTCCAATTTGACCACAATACCGAAAGTACCAACAATCGACAGTTTCGCTTCCCACAATGACGTAACACTTTTGCGTACAACGGAACATCAGGTGACCGGGGACGATTGTTTACACACCCAATACCTCGTGTTTACCTTTAATATTCGTTAATCGACACAGGAAAGAGAAGTATGATGATGCCTAGACGAACAACCCGGTCCCACAGGCAGGAGTTCCTGTCACCTTGCCACCCTCGTGAGTTCGTTCGAAAGGAAACCCTTCGTTTTTCAGTATTTAAGGGGAAGTGGATGCAACGTGGCAAACTGTGGTCACGGAGCCCCTTGTTACTGCTACTACGCCGCAATACTTCCGCGTTTTCTTGAAAAATTGCCCTGCTGCAACGTGTCGGTTAAATAACACACATAATATTAATGTAACTCGACTATAGATTGCGATGAAATTTTGTGCGGGCACATTCTACAAAATTAACCTGTTTAAAAACAATAAGATTTCCTATTCCCTAATACTAAACGCTTGCAATCACAGCGGAACAAGAGATGGTGGATTGTAACGGATTACCTGTGTCGGCGCAAAAATAACCTGGCGAGGGTCGATTAAACTCTTTGAAAGCTGATATGATATGGTTTATCTTATCTCGGCGTAGGGATGCGCTCGCCTGGTTGAGCAAATAAATTTAAAATTTTCGCTTTTGCAATCTTACTCGTATGGCGCTTAAGGATTGACATGTTTAATTTGTTTGTGAAACAATGCCGTATTAGCAAACACATTGTTAATATCTACAGGACCTGCACGACGTGAGTATTCTTTCTGTGGTTGCACCAGGAAGAAGAAATAGTGACGACAAATGTAAATCGGTTATTTGCATAAGTGAAATTCGAACTCGTGCCTCCGTTCATCCGCCAAAGTGACGTCACGGCGTCGCGTCATGTGACCGCACAGGCACGTGACGAAACAATAAATCGCGCAGTTAAAACAACGCAATGCGGCGTTTTGAAACGAAGTTAAAATCGCCCTGTTGAACTCCCGAGTATAAGAATGTAGGCGGTTCAGCCGTGTGATGAATTTTACATTCCCGCCGATTACGGACTCTTGGAAATGCACCGAGGCATGAAAGGGTGAAAAGCGACCCGAAAAGAGTTAAGATGCATCGTTGCGATTGTGATTGCGTCCACAACACAGAATAACCACTTTTGGGGCATTGTGTAGGTGAAACGTCCAACCAACGAAAAATAGTTGAGATTAAGATTAGCTGATTTGTTTTGAAATAAAATGCATTAAACTTATGTGTCATGATGAACAACTTTCTAAAGCCATTTATCTAATTTCTTTGTAACGTCAGCGTTTCAAAATAAGTTTTAAGTTATGACAATTTAAAGACGTTGTTCTTTTAAACTAAAGCGAAATAAATTAGCCACAACAGTCAATTTCGAAAGGAACCCATCCGATCCGATCCATATCTGGAAAATACCGTTAAGGCGGCGCGATAACAGCTAAGCAACATAAAACCAAGGGCCATGGCACCACGAAAAGCCACCGTCAATCGATCAGGCGCGAGAGAGAAAAAAGAAACAAAGAAGAGCGCTCCGGGCGCGCCCCCTTCTATTGTGTAACAAAGGGAAGAGGACAGAGGTGACAAGGTGCACACACAAGCAAATGTTGCTTGAATTACGAGTCTATTGTCGCGCAGGGAATGTCCCTAGGCGGGGTAGATCCTTTGTGGTGTGTGACACAAGCAAATGTAAACAATTTTGCCTTTGAGTGAAAAGGCGGATGTAACCTTTTTTTGTCGTGAAATTAGAAAACAGCCTGGCGTGCTACGGACCAATGGCGACGTACAAGAGCATTCGGTATTTTTTTGTAAAGGCCAAAAAGCGGTTTCGAATTTTTATTTTAAGCTACAAAGATAGATTTGACCTAACCGTAGTTCATGCTTTCGTTCACAATTATTTATGACTCGCCACGTATATTCATTTCTTGGCTGGTGCAATTCCCGTCTATTTATACATATATTCCGTCACATATCCCCTGGCCGTCACATAAAGAACTCAATTACAAACGCCAAACTTTCCATAAACGGCATGGAACACCAACAGACAGAAAGTGCTGCCTTATTGATTAAAAACAAGGAACAAACGGCAGTAGCGCAGCGACGGAAGGCAGCGTGAGGCGAATTAGGCGTGTAGCTGGAGTTGAATTACGCTGATCGATTATCGTAGCGCGGAAGGAAACTCACCACCATTCGGGAGTGGGTATTGTGTTACGACGACCCGCTGTTGTGATATGCTGAGCACTAAATAATCGCATCGCATCCGTGGTCAAAACGGCCGCAAATTTTCGAATTTTTTCGGGCAACAAATGTTTCATCTATTGTCGCCTTTCAATAAAGTTTAATTTAATATTCTTTTTATCGGTAGCTTGAAGGTCGTGGTATTCGATTTCATCTCCATTAATTACCAGGCTACATTTCGTTTTACAAACACATATGGAATGAGATAGTGTGACAAAATTAATAGGATTTTTAAAACAAATTTTCGGCTTAAAGGGACAAGCAATTAAATTTCGAAACCCAACACGGAAAAATGAATTAATGTAAGCGTTATAAATAAGCATAAATACTTTTAGGAAACGTTTCAACATAAAAGGTTCGTCTCACAATTTTCTCAAATGCCGTAAAAAGTACAGCCCAGTTGTCGGCAAGGAGCAATAAAGAAACACCGAAGAGAGAAATGAGAAGAGCATTGCGGCTTTCGATACAGCGAGATGCAATTTAACACTGACGGAAATTATGGCATAGGAACAAGGGCTCGAAGGAGTATCCTGGGTTTAACAGAGCTTGTGGTACCTTGTTTGAATACTATGCCAGAATGTCACCGTATGGACACGACATACAAACGACGGCAGAGTTCGGTCGCCATAAAATAGATAATCGGTGTAGTTTTAAAAAGGAGTAAATATAAGACCATCCCTTAGAGACAAAGAAAGATTTGCATTTTTCCCACAAAAATTCATTTCTCCATTACACAAACGCCACAAGTGCAAAAAAACAAAGTTAGGTCCACGTTGTGTTTGATCTGTGATCTGGGTATCTCACATACTGCGACATAAATTGTTCGACAGCAACAGGGATTCCCAACTAATTTACCAACTTGTATCGGATTACAATTTACTTCGAGGTAAGGTACAATTATCGCGATCGCATCGCAGTGAAAGGTGCTAAGAGGCAGCACTTGATAACAATAGCAATAAAAGTGTGATTCATTTAACGCGATATTGACCCAGTACAGCGAGACGAGCCGCGCGTCGCAAGAGCAAAGATGCGCTAAGATGAATAAAAGAAACTAACTGGGAGAAACGAACGGAGAGGAGCAAGGATGGATGGCGCGTTCCCAAAGCAAGACTTACCATCTGTTTACAAGCTATTAATCTCGGGAGGCCGCAAAGGGATCGACCCGCACAGCAGGACATACGAACCGCCACGGCGAATTGTTACATTACACTTCATCGGGGATTAGAGTTGCAACAACGGCGACAGTCTTATTTGGAATTATATCTAACTGCCATTTGCACGTTGGTCGACAATAGTTATTCCACGAATGCTTTTTCAAGGATATTGATTTCTTAGGGTCAAAACTTGCGCCACGCAACAACCTTTAAACTTCAGCTGAAAGATTGCAAAATAAGTCACGAAAATTACACATTTGGCATTTGAAATTAAACTTTCATTCTTCTCAATGCATCGTTTTAAAGATTTCGGTCAAACGAAAATAAATTTTCGGGGTAATTTTGCTAGTGAGCGCAATTTATTCGCTTTGAGCAGTGCCCAGAAAATAAATTATTAACGCACATAAATTTAAATTAAAACTGAATTGACGGCGGCCTTTTGACGAGTAATAAAAAAGGAGTTTGAGTCAACAAATCCTTTGCAATGCACTCCTGCAGGCGAAGTTGTTTCGTAAAGCATCAAATAAATGTTGCTAGCGATTTGAAAGCTTTGTTTAACGCCAAACGAAATAGGCTAGCACGGCTACAAGAGTTTGTGATGCGTTCCAGGCAAGTACTAAGCAAACAGTGTCGAATCACTGCAAATATTAACCTTGTGACGTAACAATTGCCTTCCGCGGTGCACCCATCATAATGCCCTCTCTAAAAGGCCATAATTGCACGTCGCGACGGTCATTATTTAACGGGCCACCGGAGCTAATTAGAATACACCACACGCTTTGATACAACAGCAGAGACAGCAGCCAACTGCTGGATACTTCAAAATAGCAAAGACATGCGCAGTGGGCCGTGTATGTAAGTTGTAATGACTTTACAAGTAGCACACGTTGCGTTGGGTCCCACAGGGCAGCACTTTGTACCAGCTCGAGTGTTACGCTATGTCTCCAAAGTGTTTATAGTTATAAAGTGAAATTTCGTCTTTCCGTCACATCCTTTAAGTTACTGTTTATGGGATGGAAATATTGTTTTTTATTCACCGGATGGTCAAAACCTATTTTCAGTTTTCTGGATGGGAATGTTGGCACAGCAAAAATAATTGATAATAAATCATCACCGCGCCAAATGGAAACAAAACTAATATAGCAGTTTTGGAGATATACAAAAAGTGGACAAGGTATTCGAATGTCTGGCTATCCAATATCACGCTCAGACAAACATTCATAAACAAACGGTTTTCCAAAAGCAACAGGTAGGGAAACCAGCACCGGCACTTTCCAAGAACTCGAAAAAACGAGGCGGATAATACGTGCAGTCACACCTGAGTGAACACGAAGAATGACGCAACGCTGTTCGAGTTCATAGTTCACAGAGCATGGTTGGGGGAAAGCCGATTAGAGATGGCGACCAGGGAAGGAATTATCACAGGGCGTGTTTCCTGCCCAACTTTAGGAGGTCTTTAATTGCGACCAAGGGCAAATCGAAAGTAGTTTAAACTGTTAATCCACTTTGGTGCCGGCGCATTTACGACTGTGGTATTAGAGGTGGATGAAAGTACGCTACAACTTAATGAGTTTTTAATATTTCACAAACACCACATAATCCGTTCATCGAGTAAAACATATTACTTGAAACAAACACCTTGGTTTCAAAGAACAGCATAACTTAAAAAACTACACAAAAACCTCGCAAATGGCCCTGTAACACCGTGATGCAGTTTATTCCAGAAAACCAAACCACAGTTGCTATCAAATTTTTGGGGTGTCTTTAGGCGTTCCGCCAGGCCAATTGCTTGGCGGGCTGCTTATCGCTCTTACGAACCGCCTTGTTTTCTTTTCACTGTGACGTCACAAAGACCAAACAAACGGACGCTTGTTTGCAGTTAGCCCCCGGGGATATGAACTCGGGGCCCAACTAACAAGTGTGTAAGGACTTCATTTGTGTCCTCATTAATTTTATCTATTCCTCGGTGGGCGCACATTTAAAACTTGTATGTTTGTAGTTTTGTTACATTTCGCCTAAAGTTGATCCGAACGCTGTCTGTTGATTCCGCGCCTTTCCAATTAATTTTTTTTAATTTATGATTGCCGGTGTAAGAAATTTAATATTTATGGCACGCATGATAAAACTTACAAGCCATTAATCTCTGAAAGAATGAGTAGCCCCGATTGAATATTTAAAATAGCGTTCAAATACACATATATATATGTATATTTTGTCCAGAAAACGAACTCATGACAATAAAATATAAGTTTTAAAAAGAATTGTTGAAAAGAGGCAGAAGGTGTCAGAAAAACTAAAGGGCATTTGCTTCGAGTGAGAATAATAAATAAATCGGCCGCTTTCGCACAGATATCGACTGACATCGACGGCAAGCTCCAGCAATGCTGCCCTTCTGCGCTCCCATAAATTATGCAGGGCTCGCTTGAAATGACATGGCCGTTAAGAGGCAACCAACTATACACGTGGCTCGATGACCCCGGGACGAGCTTTCAAACGTTAGCACATCGTAAGTTATGACAGCGCGCAAGTCCGTTAAATTCAATAATTTTGCTTAGTTTCGACAATGCCAAATTTCACCCAAGGACGAAAAATGTATTTTGGGGTCTCATATTGTATTTAAAAAATAAAGGAAATTTCTGGAGAAAGAACCTGGTATTTTGATACAAATGGATTTTTGGGTGTGCATTAAAAACAAATTTTTATGCAGTAATAAACATAGGCTTTCGCTAAACAAAAACTACAACACGATGCCGGCGCGATCTGCAGTTACGACCCACATCCTTAAGTAGTTTAAAGCGGTGCCCTTTTCCCAAAGAGGCTCGGTTTAAGCACATTCCTATCTACGCCCGGGCGCGATTGTGATCTCATAAACGCCAGTGAAAACGCGCATTAACACGTCACAGAGAAGTGTATGCGATCGGCAGGCGAAAAGGACCTTTCGTTACACGTTTGACGCTTTTGTTCTTTCCGCACGAAAAAAAGCGCAGACGACTCGCCAGGCATTTTGGTTTTGTATATGATATATTTGACCACATGCATGTCAACAAAGATTTACATGTCAGCAAATTATTGGGCCAGTAGACTGTTATAAGCTGCAACATTTGGCCGCGTTGTCGTAACAAATTTAATTCCGACCTCTGCCATTAATTTTATTCCCGCAAAACCAAATCTCGATGCCAATTTCTCTCAAGAAAAAATCGCCTAGCAGCGCGAGAGAGCAAAACGGATTGTCCTGAGGAATCGGCAATGGTGTAACGCATAGCACAACAGCAATAAATATTTCATACCTCCCCATGTTGAGAAGTCCGACCCGCAGGCGTGGTTTCGGGCAAGTAGTAAAGTCGCGTACTGGCCAAGTCCTGACCGGAATGCTTGTCTTGCCAGAGCAGCTGTATCTCGCCCACGCAAACAGGATCTTCAGGTCGGCATTGCACGAAGAAAAATTCCCCCAGTGACAAAATCCGTTCGTTTCCAGGCGATGCGTGACCGTCACGGTCCGTTGCTTCTTCAGTGGGGGTCGCGGGGGGGTTTGTGACGTCGTCGACCCTGGACGTCAAGGAACGACGTTCCCGATTACGTTGCCTCAAGGCGGCGCTGTTGCCTGCCGGATGCGTGGTCGTTTCCGGCGTAAGGCAAAAACGGAAGGCCTTGTAAAATATGTAGGAGCCGTGCCGTCCGCAGCATCCTCCAACCCACTATTAAATAGTAAAAGAAAACAATCTGAAACCGGTGCAATTCTTTAAACCGAATTGACAGAATGTGGGCCCATGGGTTTAATTATTAATTTGAATATTCGGTTTCTGTATCGGGCATTGGAGTGAGACACTCGTTGAGTCGCCCAAGCGCCACCACATATACTTCTTGTGTTTAATAATTACGGAATTAAACAAAGTATGTAGCAAAAAGGAACGAGGTACAAAATAAATATTGCAAAAAGGGGGACTTTAAAAGCTTTTAATTGGCACTATGGGTCTAAAGTCTGTGTAAGCCAGGGCAAACTTTGGTCACCGTGGCTTGTACCTCGTTTTTATGGGGGTTGTCTTATACAACCGATGCAGTTATTCTACCCTGTCATGAGACCAACCAAGTCCGCTTTCAAATCTATTGTTTGGATAGGGAGCGCCCTATGCGTTTCTCAATTGCTCGGACGTTTGGTTAGTTGCACAGCAATTTCATGGGAAGTTTACCAAAAGAAACTTGACGTTTCACAATGTGGCAAAGCACTGGCAATATTTTTGAAACTGTCACACAGAATTTGATCAAAGAAAATCCGTTGATTGTTTTAAATTTAGTATGTACATATATATTATATATAAGTTGTTCATGTAGAGTGTTGCTAACGATCGGTCACGAAGCGCATAAGGTGCCACTAATGAAAGCAGCGCCAGGAATTTTCTCCGAAAGACTGGGGCGTTTATTTTCCATTAAAGCCAAAGTTTGCAAACGCAAAAAGCACCCACGCACTGTAGGTTCAAAATCAATACATTCGCCATCGCACGGTTGTAGCGTATTAATTACTACGCAAACTACTGCAAAAAGAACAGAAGCGCTACTGTCCTTTCTTCGTGATGTGATAAGCGGGCAATTAACAGCAGCAGAAGTACGCCAGACCGTTGTACCACGCAAACGTGTAGGAAAGGGGCATGAGGGTGGTATTTTTAGCACAACCTTTCGGGGCGCCTGTTCCCTTTGACATTTCCTTACTGGCGGGTTTTTATTTAGCGTACATAATGCCGTAGACCAAAACGTGAAAATACGTTCGCCTGGGATGTTATTAATACTGGGATTAAGACGATTTTTCCCAGGCGCAGTTTCAATTCCGGTGGATAATTTTGAACACATTTTTGGCGTCAGAACGCGCTACAGGATATGGACAATTCCTCACTGTGACAATCTGAGGACCAAAATTACGTCACAACAAAAACAAATTAAACATAATCTACTGATGTGCTATTTCTTCACAACAAAAATTAAAGCAACAACTGCAAGATGACATTACTTGGAACTTAAATCAAAAAATCATTTTTACGCGGGCCCTAATGTTTTACAACCTGCTGCCGAGAAGGAATTATTGTTCACAAATTGTTTGGCAAGCGAGTTTGGACACTTTGAAGAAACGTTGTTACGCTCCACACGCACGCACACACAATGGCCCGCGCTCACGCACACACACGCGCGCCACGCACTAGTTTTTAAACGGCCAACCGAGTGTGCGGTGGTGGTGGTTTTGAATAAGTAGCATCCGTCGTTTGGGCAAATATAACATACACACAAGAGGTGTGCATGCACTGTAATTCGTACACAGCAACGGCCATTGTCAGTCTAACCAGACAGGTCAGTTGATGAGCCGAAAGGAAATCCTGCTTTACCGATGGTAAATGTGTCCACGGCTATATTACACCATGCACGTCTGAACCCAACCAAAATTGCTATTTAATTTATTAAAGGCCTTTCGAAAAGACTTGGGCCAAAAGGTCAACACGTTGGGACAAAGAACCGGCAGTTTATCTTGCGAAATAGTGGTAAACGAACAAATGCTTCTAATAAGCAACGAAATGCATAATTGATGGCAGCGCGTCTGGTAGCGGGTTTAGATTTTACGAACAGGTCGAACAGGTACCATTTCGGACACCAGCACCAAAGCCCAAGATGGCACACACCCTAATTAAACACACGGTAGAAATATTGCATTTTAAGATCTTAAAATCTTTGTGGTGTCAAGATACACGAGGTATTGGAAAACAAAATTAATTTCCTTAACTGTGATTGCTATGTTTTTTAATGTAAACAAAACATTCGCGACTTAATATTACATCCACTACTACGTAGCACAATTTTAATGTAAAGTGCTTATCGGGTGAATTACCGTGACGATGTTGGCTCTCGAGTGCGCATTATGATGTCTGCTCGTCATTCTCCCACGCTTGTTTCTTTCTTTCTCCCGACGTGCTCCGCTCCGCGCGAAGACAACTTTCGGTCAGCCTATGTTGACGTTTTAAAGGCCCTTCCCGTTCGGTCGTGCCAAATGCAATAAGCCTTTCACCTAAACGTGCTCTACGCTTTCAAAGGGCTAGTCCAATAATCCGTTGATATTCCGGCGACATTTCCATTCGCACAACACAAAATAATACTTTTCCACCAAACTTACTGTTTAAATAAATATCTGTAAGTACTAGATTAAAAATCAAATAAAATTTGCGAAATGTCAAATCGACTTTTAAACGTACATAGTTGCACTAGTGTAATAATTTATATAGTTTAAACTTATATAGTTTTCTCCGGTATAGTTTAAACAGTTAATTTCAAAATTGGTTTATGTTGAAATTAAACTAGTTTATAACAACAGTTTAACACAAAATAGTTCCGACTCTATTTCTGGTCATTAAAGTAACAACAAATGAAAAACTTTGAACTGGACTCTAAAAATTTACTAACAGTCAACTGAACTATGTACAGTTCACAGTAACGCCAGCAGATGCACTTAACAACTTAATACAACTGCTGTTTAAGCTCACAATGCAACAGGAAAACAGTGCAGGACTAAAACAAGCTGATGCCTACCATCTGTGGCTTAACAAAATTAAATCTGTTGAAATTCGCTTTTAGTTTCGTAACAACGACGGCATTATTTCATTATCACGTCAAAATGCCTCAGCCATCGGGCAGAATGACATCACTACAACACTCTGTGTAATGTAAGCCGATGCTCCTTTTTCTCGCGTTACTTTTCTCTTTATTTCTCTATGCGCTCCTGGCCTTCTCGCGTCGCCCGACCGACTTCCTTTATTTCTTTTGCCAATCAATGGCCCTGTCGAGTTGCTGCTACGTTTTTGCGCTCTCCGGTTTGTAAAACGGTCGCCGGGGCAGTAATTACACCACAAGAAGTTAAAAGGCATAAAACGCGTAATTATCAGGATTTTGCACCCCATGTCCCTTACTCAATTTTGTGACACTGCAATACGAACATTTCAGAATTAATACCGAACCACAAGATGGTTCTAAAGTGTATCCAATAAGCAACCGACTTTGGAGCCAAGCGCTGCATAAATTATTAAACTCACCTGACAAAGGTTGGGCGCAAAGGTATTACGTTAACCGATTTGGAAGTAAGAACCCTCACTTGTGTCACAGCTTTTTAATGACACGCATTTTAAGCATACCAGACTGTAGCATTTCATTGATGTCGAAACGATCACTACAATCTATGGCAATAATTTCGCGACTACTGTTTAGCGTCCTTTCTTGCAAAACAATACAATAAAACTATCCTTTAAACTAGACTTCCGCCAACACAATACGGCAGTGACTGGCGACTGAATAATGATTGCGACAGGCGGGTCCCATAACGAAGCATTGCCTGCCTTTACTGCGGCAATAAATACGAACTGTAAACAAGGCGTTCGACCTCCGAGCAACTTGTACACGCAAGCTGTGAGACCAACACTGCGTGTAGGCAGCTAACCGCAGGATTGCGCTTGCCAAATTGCCTACTGCTTGGAGGATATAATCCTACTCACTATTGGCGGGCGGCACCGCTGACAGCGCGGCACTTGCCAGGAAGTGGCAAGGGAAACAATGCCTTGAGACTGGGCTCTTATTAATTGAATAACAAACAATACATTTTCGCTTGGTATACTCGCAAACCCGTCGAATCAGCCTCTTTATTTTTATGAGCCAACAATTTGCATCGAGACAGTGGCGGTGGGTTGTAATGGGAAGGCGCGGTCACGTTTTCGCGTACAGCTTTCCTACGGGTGCGAAATGTCATACGTGGCACAGTTTCGTGCTATAGCAGCACGCGCGCCTGAAATTTAATCCGCTAATTTAGAATGTCTTAAATTAAAAGTACTGATCACATTAGGTGCAAACCAAACGCATTGGGATATGATGATCACATTGTCGAACAAAGTTGCGTTTGTAACAGCGAATTACACGACAAGAACCACGTCCCTAACGGTAATTTATATATAGACAAAACATGTTGAATTTGCGCGAAGTATGTCGCTAGGCAGTCCCTATCATAATTCCAACACTGCAAATACAACAAAACCACATCTGTGCATTGTAATCAATTCGAGATACGCCTCGATAATTATGAATAGAAGCCACGCGGCGTCGCAGACATCGGCACTGGTGACAAACGACACATTCGTTCGCGAATCGATATTTATTCCTTAGACCCGTGATCGCGTAGGTGCAAGTGTACAAACTACAGCAAAAAGCTGTCCGCTCTGTTCTCTACAAGATATCAAGTTACGACAGCGCGGCGAGCTTAGCGCGATTGTGATGCAACAAAACCTCAAGCACTAAAATTAGTTGGTCGCATTTGGCAAGGCAATGCGCATATTCGGTTGCTTTTGCGCCTGTCGCTATCTGAATTCATTACTATTGCATGCATGCTGAAATCTATCAAATATACGTAGAGGCCAACGTATATGTATCTCGATGTTTGGTCAGATTCGACATGCGCATGCTTCACATTGTCAACCAAAACCGTGGCTTAAATAATTAATACCAACAACTGAAACCACGCCTAATTAAACTCAACACTTCGATGCATCACTTTAAGCAATTACAACAAACTTCCCATGAAACTTTTCGCGTATAACTAAACTACTGCAGATGCTTCTGCCAACAGAAAGATTCAGAAAAATCGTATGTAACCACGCAAGCATTCTGTAAAGTTGCCTTAGTCTAAAATTTTTGATTCGTAAATTGTTCAAAAAATTTCACATGTTGCCTTTCCAAATAGTTCCTTCTGTTCTGTTAAATAGGTTAAGTTCAAACGCAACAACAAAAAACAAATACCAGAATACTTTATTTATCATTCACTTCCAGAGAACACGTTTCAGCAAATGCTTTTCGCATCACAACATTTGACAGCTTGGCCGCGCGAACACAAAGCGAGCAAGACGGAAAACACGACGCCGCTTCGTAAATGTTTCCCCAGTGTTGTTTCTTTATTATGCGCCCAAGAGCCTCCTGGCGAACCAAAACGAGAGCGTCTCCTTTGTAGCGCGATAATCTATCGACGAAAACTTAACCTCGTTGTGTAAATAAACTCGCTATTATGAGCAGTCAATTAAAATCTAGGCGCGTACGATTGGGCGCTACCCGAATCACTCTTTTGTTTCCAGGCTATCGCCAGCCACGCCAAAGATGGAACTTTTTATTCGGTGTTAGCGCAATGCCGTTCTGTCATAAATAATGTATGGTGATTAATCGCTTCCCTAATCCTTTGGCCAAAGAGAGGAAACTGCAAATCAAGGACTTGGATCGGTGCTAAGCGACCGAAACAAAAACCCAAGTGGATATTTTTCATCAATCTGTACAATATATGCTGTTTCATTAAATGCGACTTTTCACAATTAATAAAACAAAGACAATACCATTTCTATGCAGCCATAGACAAAGCCTGTACAAACATAAGCGTTAAATTAGCTATTCTACCAGATGTGATACATTAGCATTAATAGCTACCAGAAATAGATGATGGAATCTAGATCTCATAACCTCTCTAAGCGCCAATGCTTACCAGTGAAAACCTATACTATCTGTGCGATTAATCATACCAGAATGTCTGTGGTCACACATTGGCAAAACAGTACTATGTTCAACAGCAGTACTTGCTTCTTCGCTGCGTCATTAGACCACTCAGAACAGGTTATGAATCGCCGAGCGGCAATGCCTTTCACTGCGATGACGTTTCATAGCTATCAGCTAGGGTTTACAGCAGGACCAGTAGCATGTTGCAATAAAAGAACAAAGCTTTGATATAGTTCGCGCAGGTCGCTATGACCTAATGGCTAAACAACGGACAAACCGCGACCGGATGTTCACATTACACCGCAAAAAGAAACCAGTCACAACGCGCCGTTGTCACCACGTGACCCGCTGAGATCATGCAAACAATGATTTGAAAGACCCTTGCAATCTGTTGTGCACGTCTGATCCCAATAAAGAAATACGCATCTGGTTTTTAAAAGCAGACGTGGCCATGGGTATTCGAAAAACGATGTTGTTTATAACAAACGTTTGGGTAACTTTTCTATAAATACACATTCGTACACAACACATGATACACTTTGATGTACCCACGGTAGCAAATGCTTGTAGTAACAGGACGCGTTCATTATCTCCTATTGTCATTTTGGTGTGTATTGGCCTCACCCAAAGAACAATTAATACAACTTTTCAGTGCATAGTGGCATCAAATTTAATACGCGCGGTTTCGGACAAGTGGCCTCCTAATCGACTTTGAGTCCAATTTCTGAAAAAAATCGATGACAAAGGCAAACTGAGACAAGGCGGTCGGCGTGTTAGCGGCGCAGATAAGGGAGCGCGGCGGGCGAAAAGACAAGATCAGCTCTATGTAAACCGATTGCGCTGCCTGTTCGGCGTCCGTTCAACACCGATATCACCTCATGCAACGAAAACATCTGCCCGGTTAAGACCTTCCAAGTTTTGGTAATTTGACAAACCTTGTTTCAAGAGCTGCGGGTAAAATTGTACAAACACGTGGATTTTACTGTATCATCTCTTAAAAATTACAGAACAGAATTTGTGGCAAACGTAGTAAATTATGTAAATTAGAAAAATTTAATTTCAACGGAACATAGCATGTCTGATACAGATCGAAAGTTATGCTCAACAAACACGTTTTTAGTCTCAAAATAATTGACTCAGTCATCGAATTCGTTCGACGTCACAGTGATTGCATCACACAAGTCGTCGTTTGAAACTAAATCTGTGTCAATTGTGACGTCACTTTATTCGAACAAAGATTGACAAGAGTTAAGACGGACGCGAACCAATAAATTTGTGTCTGTGGTATCTTGCAATTGCCATCCAAGCTCACTCATATGAACTTATCCCACGGATAACATTTTGTTTTTCTTGGCGTGCACTGAACAAAATGTACTTTTTTTCAGCACTTTATCTTTTTAGTCGTTAATCTGACATGCCAAAAACTATGTCTTCACTTTATACGTAAACTGGTTAATGTTCAACGACAGCGACCAAAAATTTTCCACGACAAGTTGTTAACAACGCCAAGCACTTTCTTGACGCCTTACAAAACCGCAAACACCCTGCTTGGGCGCATGCACATTTATTATTACGACCACCGTACAGCACCTGGCCAGAAATATAATATTTCACCATATTTAAACAGTGTGTCAAGCGTAAATACACCATACTTGGTATAGTATAAGACACAATACCAACCCATTAAATATCACAAACTAAAAAGCTTACGACATAAAAACAAGCTGTAACCAACTATTGCGCCATCATAACCTTAAAGAAACACCTTCGCCTCTTCGGTCTATGTCGTCGGCGGTTTTAACCTTTTGAAAGAACAATCGCTCTTACATTTGACCAGTTGTTTTCTATAAAATTGAACAAAGGCGCAGAATAGAAACCGTTTTAACGTCACTTATCCAGCATTCTCTTTCAACACAAGGTCTACGACAGGTGTTTACAGTGTATTGAGTGAAGCGTCCCGGTGCGCGCCATGACAACACCAAGTTTCTGTTTTGCGGTTTGCTTTCTATCCTCGAGAGTTGTTCACGCTCGAATGAGAAAGCACACGCCGGCTGATAAAAAGTTCTGTTGATAAGATTCCTCTCCTACAGTTCCACCGCAACCGCTGCTAAATTTCGCACGCCCAAGCGAAAATTGCCGGTCTCAATTTTCCTGCCGTTCGATTTCATTGTGTGACACACGCCTAAGCCATGTAACTATAAACCTTTCCTGGCGTGATTTTGTTTGGAAAAGGATGTCTACAGGCTGTAAAGCAACCAGACATGTTGAACCCGTCTGTTGCCAAGTAATACGCAAAACACGATGGGTGGTAATAGAGAAGGCTCGTAGCCCCAATTCCGTTTTTACATTAAAAGGCCCCTGGCTACAACTGTGGCTAACTCAATATTTACTTTTGCCCTGTTATCAAGCACGTTTCGTGTGCACTGCAAACGCGCTATTTCCAACGTTACACCGACTTGAACAAGACGACAGAGCAATAAAATGTTGAGCGGATTTACAACTGGGATTTGATCTGGAAATTGAAGGTATCGCCTCCTTCTCCCACCCCAAGCTACCATAATATTTCAAATATGTTGACATTCATTCAGTTTAATAAGCGCAACTATCGCTGGTGTCTTGAAACCGCTTAACATTTTCCGCGAAATTGATAGTCAATGCTTTTAATTTATAGCCGAAATAAGAGTTCTATTTTACACACTGTCAGTTTTTCTGAAACCAGTTTGTCTTCACCACCACAAGTTGTAGTAAAGCAGGAAAGGCGTAAACGATAAAGTTCCACGTACTGTTGGCAGTAATTTCGAACAAGTTCCGAAAGGTAAAAGCTTAGAAACGTCACGACGGGCGTGTAGGTTTCGCATTCCGGCGTGACTCGAATCTTAGCATAACTTAAATAAACATCTTGTGATATCAGATTACGGCGCAGCAGCCCAAGAGCGAGCTTCCACCGAACGCAAGTGCTTTTCCTTTCCTGCCAGACCGCCGACCCTCGACGCGCTTATCTTGGGTCGGTGAACAGCTGGTAGGCATCAAAACACGGCTACATATTTATATTTACGGTTTAGCAATGGCGCCGTTGTTGAAATTGACAAATCCTCGTTACTGCTGCTTGCCATGAGTATTGTTCTGCGGTTATTATTCATGCTTTTGTGTTCAGAAACTATTATGCCGAATACAAGAATACGAAACTATGGAATGAAATACCAGTCAAAAAAATGTTACTGCAAAATCAAAATCCCTAAACTTCAGAATATCTTAATTTATTTTCATTTTGTCCACTTCCAATGCACACAAATGCAAATACCTTTGTTCTGTATTTGCCAATCATCGCATTGTCGGACAACATATTATTACACCCGCTAAAAGGTAACGATTAAATAATATCCGAAAGTTTGTGATGGAAAATCACAAGTCTGTAGCGTCAACGTTACCGTGTAAGGTGTGGTTAGCAAAGGATGGGAAGCCACTACAAAGAGGCAGCGAACGATTAATCTCACAATTTGCCACCGTCATTCTAACAGCCAAGCTAATTGCGCATTATTACGACCGAAGACGCGTCGAGCTGTATCACGTGATTTATATTCCCTCACGACTGCGCGGTCATCGCTATCACGTGACGTTTCTGGATAAGCTGATGAATCAAATACTATTGAGCCACACCTAAGTAAAAAAATTGCCCAGCTGTTTATTTTGAAACTGAAGGAGCTAATATATCTTGCGCGTAAATAGCCTAACAGTCACGATTTTGATATTTTATTTCTCATCGTTAAACCCAATCCTGATCAAGTTATATATGCTACTGCATCTTTATGGAACATGCAAGATGTGATTGTTTCAAAGGTTACAACCTGCCTTTGAAAAAACGCAATGATCAAATAAGTTCATTTATACGTGCACTGTAAAAACGCCTAAAGGGTAGCCGAGTCGTATGTAATGAACTGTTGCTCCAATTAATTTTTTATCTGTATCTTGTAGTTCGTAACAAATCATATCAACAATAGGGCAGGGAAATCAATTTGCCCGGGAAAAGTAAAATATTTACTTTGAACTCTTTTAAACATCGCAAAACATCAGGTCTATTCGAAGGCTGCCCCTTGTCTACATATTTGCTGTTGACGCACTAAACAAATCCTGTTGCCCTAGATTCCATAAATGTTTAATGAGGGGCGAGCAACAGACTCTCGTCATCCACCACGGCGTTAATGCATGAGCGGTGTAGGGAACAGAAAAATGTGGCACAAACGTAAAATGCGATATCAATTTCACTTTTGTTACAGGGTTTTGTAGATTTGACGATATTTAGGACAAAATAATATTTTGCCACCCTTTTATTGCTTGCTGTAACTCATAATTACAGCACGAAATGACAAATAAATGCCCAATTTTTGAGCAAAAACAACAGGTATATATCTCCAATACAGAACCGGTTTCAAGTCATAACACGTGGTTGTAAAAAAAAATCGCTCGCTTCAATCTGTTGATATTGTGATTTGCATTTCGCATGCAACATATAGTTTCATTATTTTTTGTTGACATTGGCCGTTCTGTACATCACAAAAGCCGTTCTAAATCCCAAACTGGCAGTGATGGATAGGGCAAGGGCACTAAGCCTATCGTTGTTCCTTTGCCTTATCTGATATGGTGAACTGTTGTGAAACACATCATGACCTTGGTTTGCGCTGATGATCACGTAACAATACATATAAGTTGAGCGGTGTGTAGGCGTTTGCGTCATCGTTCCGCTGTAAAAGGTAGCAACGCCCACGTCCCACGGGGCCGAGCAAAAGGCTTGCGGTTAGCCCTTCCAAGGATGCGCTATTATTATGCCGCAAGCATGCGTGGTCATTTGCAATGTAGGAACTGGTAGTGAAAGGAATTTTTGTAAGATAGTTTAAATTTGTCTCATCCTTTCGGGCAAATGTTCCTGGGCAACGTAGTAGCTTTCACATAAATCATTCATTTTTTAGGTATGAATGCCTTCTTGGACTCCACCACTTTGGCTTAATAAGTTGAAAGAAGCATTTTCGCACAAAATCTAAACCTAATACCTCATTAATGTTGACAAACTGCCTACGCCGGGAACAAACATGCTTTTAAAGATTTATCGCCGCGTTTAATTATCCGCAAATACCGACCGATCGATAGTAAGCGTTGTTCGTGCAAAACGACATTTCAAACTGCGGTCTATTTGTGATATAAAGGGTTGACTTTCGTTAGAGCAAAGTCGATTTTCAATGAATCCCCGGCACTTTGTTACCAAGTCTCACATCTGCAAGGTTATCTACGTTGAACGCAGGGATTGTTAGATTAATAATTCATCGGTGCGTCCACATCATGCAATATATGTTCAACTCTGCGTTTAGTTCAACAACCATTGTATTATTGCGTTCAACGACAAGGTTCTTCCATCATGCGACATAAATCAAAAAATTGTCTATTCAACAAAGTAGAAATACGAAACCGAAATATTTCATTACAATTTAGTGAATCATCATCTTCGGATGACGTCCGTTTTTGAGCCGTGACGTCGTCAACAGGAAATCGAGGACGAGGCAAAGTTGCCCGCGTCGCATAAGACCACCACAGAATTTGTGACGTCACAATGTAAACAGTTGTTTCGAACGCGGCTTAACTCGAGATCTGGCGGCACGATAACAGGCTTACCGCATACAGCAAATAAGGTTTCGCCTCGGGTATGGATTGTAATAGATTCAAAGAGCAATAAACCCGAATAGCGACATTTACGATCGTCGATTCAAAAGGTTTAGCTTTGTGTGGGGTTTACACTTGCACTTTTGACGAGTGTGCGCTTTTAAGTTTCTACTCGAAGTGTAATATTAACCATGGCGGTCTGAAGCTTTTACAATTTTGTTAGCAAGTTGAAATTTGTGCCTCAAAGCGCTTGTAAAGAAAATTGGATGAAAATGATTGTGAAGTTCATCTCTTTCTGCGAAAATTTAAACGACCAAAACCCTGCGCATGCAAAAAAAACCGTTCAAGTTGGCCGGTCACTATGCATCCTATTATCCAATGCAGCGACTTCCTCTGTGATTGACGACACCCATTCCAAAAACTACTTCTTAACCACTTAGTGGATATATGTAGGCGTCCGAATCAACTCAGTTTCGCTATTTTCATTTTGCATTATCCCCCGAAGGCAGATACGGTGAGGTTGGACGGAATCGATAAGCGGCCCACTGCGTGTCGTCGGTAAATTATTAATAAATTCCAGTCGAAATGCCACGTCGAACTTGTCAATTTTCGGACTTACCGAGGTTACTTTTAAAAGCTTTATTTGTGAACCGGAATTTGTCTGAAGTCGGGGAAAATCGCACCGGTTATTGTCTGGGATTGCCACTGCCCAATACCAACGGTGATACCCGCATTGTGTACGTTTGAAATGCAACGAAGCGTGTCCGCCTCCATGTCAAGTCATGCGCAGTCTAGTTCTTTCAAGTCGGGGAAACCGCGGTGGGTCTGGCGCTTGTCCAAATATTACGTGTTTCGACGTGAAGCACTTTTCATGAAGTGGAATTTCAAAAACGAAGAATCGTTTTTTGATATTTTCTCTTCAGACGTTCAGCAGCCCCCACTCAAAAATCACGATTTTCATGAAATAAATTTCCAATGTATTGGAAGATGTCTTGGATTGGGTTAAACAATTGTTGGAACAGTTAGACAGATGAACTGCAGTTTTGGATGTAGTGCCAGGAATAACGCTTAAATATCTGAATAAGAATACAGCAAACCACGCATCACACAAAAATATATTTTACCTGGGCAAGACCGTCACCAAGCTGCACTGATGAGGCCTACTAGATGGGAACAGTGTGCACTGTAATATCACCTTTGTGGTGTTTTATAATTATCCACATTGACTGCAGAACGGTTGAATAAGTAACATGATTTTATTTTTAGGTATTGTACACAGTTTACCTTAACGTCAACTCATAATGTCCGGCGTCATTGTAAAGCAAATGTATTCGGTGTATTCAGTTATTTTTGGCAACCTGCGCCTGAAGTGTCAGCAACATTACAAGCGACACACGTCAGAAATGCTCCCACGCCGGGAGTAAGTGTGGCCAATGAGAATAGAAGAAACAAGGAGGAGCGGAGGAGCGGAGGAGCGGAGGAGCGGAGGAGCGGAGGAGCTGCGTGTACTTGCGTAAATTCTCACTCCTTGTATTGAATGGAGAGTCGAGTTGCTTCGGTGTTGGCTGTAATTTCAAACTTCAATCGCACAACTTTACGTGTAAAGCACTGACACCTTGACTAAACATCTTTTAATTCAGCTGTTGACTGAGACGAAATGTTGGCATTTGCCTGATTTTCTTATCGTGATAGAAATTGGGCATCGAATTTTAGAATTGCAACGATTAGGCAAATATTAAACCACCCGTTTTCGGTTGTGGCAAATAGACACGAAGTTTTATGGTTTTAACTCCCAAAGCAAGCAACAAAAGCAGCAAATCGTGAAATGTAAAATCGTTGCGAAGAAATAACCTTTTTGATCAGACTGTAACTTCGTGCCATGGTCATTAGCTCCTGACAGTTTCCTTTCGCAATAAAGAGAAGAAAAGCGAAAGGGGTGGTTTGCGGCTACGTCACGCAATATCAAAGGAGGCGGAAAACAGGTTTGGCATCAACAAGTAATTAGTGTAATCCTCATTCCCATCTTGTTTTACTTTGGGAAATGTGTAGCGCGTTCACATGCGTTTCGTTTGATGACAATACAAATATAATGTTAATAAACTTTGGCTTATTTTGTTCACGTGGTTACAAATACAACACAATGAAATTTCACGGTAATAAACAAGGATATTGGATTTTCGCAGTTACGGTAAAAGAAAAACCGATATTTCAATTCCTTTTCGGCCACATTTCTTTTGATGACAAATAAACTCATTCGAACCTGTCGCGAATTCGATGACAACCTAATCTCCTCAAAACCCTGTTAAGGCGAGTGCCGCCGACAGCTCGCGGAGTAATAGCAACGCCTGCAACTTCCGCTAATCCTGCGTTTGCGAAATAGCTACCGAGGTTAAACCGTTATATTTAGGTCAATCAATCCAATACGTCACCGTATTAACGGCTATAGTCTCACAAGCCTAACATGGCGACGGATAATATGTGTTTACGTGACGTTGTAGGTTGTCACCGTTGGTTAGTTAATCATAGGTTCCCAGCAGGTAGACCGGTGATATTTTTCGCGTCGGTATGCAGTCTTTGTGACGCACAAGGCGATGCGCTGAGGCGTGAAAGGGGACATATACACGGTCGATTAACACAGGTTGTTTGGATAATGTATATAGTTCATTGCGACAGTGCAGTCAATACGTATAACTAAATCCGATGCACTTATTCTTACATACTCGAAATCAAAGTCACACTTTTTCCTAAATACCCGATAAATAAGGAATCATATGCAATGCGAAAACCAGCGGACGTTTGATTTAGTCATTTTTTTCCGACAAAACTTCTTTTGAAATGGATCTAACGTAAAACACGGGAACTCGGGTAACATATGTCAAATATTTTAGGTCAAGCAGAGGATTTAGGTCAAGAAAATTCACTTGTCCTTATATATCACACGCGTTGCAGGCTAATTACGAACTTGGCATCCCGATAAAAATCCGCATTTTTTCTGCACCTTTTAATTGTCCACATCAGAAACTTGTTTTTCCGAGCGGGCACATACTTGAAAATTGCCGCAATAATTCCGCCCGGCGATACAAAATTGCCACGTGCATAATTTATGGAGTGTTTGACGGTTTGTGTACGAACTCTAGTGTGCGGCGAATATACAAACAGGAGAACAACCTCCAAGTCGCACTCGCGCCAAACCATTGCAATTAACCTGTTATGTACGGTTTGTTGTCACATCGTCGATGACATTTAAGAGGAGGGCGGCAGATGTTTCAGTTTGCGAGCAGGTTTTCTACCGGCTTATCGACAAGTTTATTTACGTTTTGTCGAATCATCAATTTCAGTCCGTATTTGTCGTATCTCACATGAGATATAGAAATGTTTTATTAAAGCATATTTCTCCCACTGACAACTTTGATTGGTCTCGAGATCGTGGCACTAAAATTCTTTCAAAAGTAATTACTAGGACTGACCTAGATTATTGTACCATCATCTAAGATACTGGTTCACAGAAAATATATATTTCGCCTATACGGCATCCGTATTTCTGTTTAAAGATGAATGTTTTTGCTGTATGTTATACGACATCACATCACTAATTATAACCTTGAAAGTAGGCAAAAGCTTTGGAGGATAATTTTTTGCAAATTTACTTCCAACACGTTTATATAGTAAATATTCGGTAAAATAATACCCATCCAACCAACACTTCTCAAACAAATATTACCACATAAAATTGTTCGGGTTTGTGGAACTTAAAGAAATACGACGGTTCTTACTACTCGGCAGGTTAATCATTTGCTTCGATCTCCCACGTTAGTAGTTCGCCGGCGGGTTGTCAAATATTTGCCATTCGTAGAACACCGGCCTCTTGTACAAATTTAACTTGCTGCAACAAATCATGACAAGCGTTTCCCGAACAAACTTCGCAACTTTGACCTTGAACTGTTTGCAAGGTCGAAATTTTGTGATATTGTTTGTAGTCATCAGGAAATACGTTTATATGAAAGTTTGTGTTCCATGCTTAAATATACGACAACTGTTAATACGTGTCCGGCTTTTTTCTTTTAAATATACGTGAATATGTGAATGTGATCCAAACCCAAGGGACAAAAAGTTTATGACCAAGCAAACAGCCACAGCCAATGCCACAATTCCTGTCATGCAACATATCAAATTATCTCTCATGATTGTAATTATGATCCTTAACACATATCAAATTTGTTTGCCTTTTCTACAGCTCTGATAACGAAAATTTTGTGTTGTAGATGTGGTATCGTAATCTGTTACGTAAATCACGCTTCGAGTAATTCTTATCAAGGCAGCGAAGTGGCTGACACCTAACTTGTAAACATTTGTCAAAGAAACGCGAACCGTGGCGAGTGGCGATTCTCCGTAAAGAACCATTCTCCCAGATATTTTACAACGCAAGTTGAGCACCGGTGTGCTTTCAAGGGATGACTCGATGGCCTCTGGCTGCTGTTTTTTTCTGTGTATACTGGTTATGTTTCTTGCGTCAAACGCTTTTGTTGTGGCTTTGGGCGTCCTTAAATTATTCTGTGCTTATGCCCAGAAGCAAAAGTCATATACAGGGACCACTTATTCCTTAATTATGGGAGAATCTGTTACTGCTATATATAGGTTTGTGTTTTCAAGCCTCTAATTTATGTCAGCAGATATATTAGAAATATCGATTTTGCTCAGATGCTAAAAGCGTCATCAGTTTCTGTGAATATAAAATAATAAAAAAGTACACTAAAGTTTTTGAAATTGAAAACTGAAAGTAATTTGTTCGTTGTCGCTGTCCCATAGAACTTTACACTGGCCATGTATGATGACAGCGATATAGGGTTTTCTGATTTCGTGCCTTGTTTGAATATATATAATAAACAATATCCGCGATAAGTGGCTTCCACTGAAAGGTTCGAAGAAGTTCTGCAAGTTCCGCGGAGTTTACAGTTGGCGCTTGTAACGCAATAAAATTGTCGCCAGGCGATAAAATTGCATCCGAACTGCACTCCCGCCCTTTCACAAAGACATAAATCGGCTTTTGTCGATCCTTCCCGTGGGTTGGGTTTCCTAGTATTGTGCGCTTTACGCCGATTATTAACGAGGAATTACGACGCCGTTAAATCCTTAAAACTCGGCTGTATTCACAGGCACGACCTGCACAGCTTATGTGGTGGGGATTGGAAAAATTAACCTTATTTTGCAGAGGTTTGTTATTGTTTTCCCTTGTCGTTGGCATTGGTGAAAGTAAAACAACATTTTTACCGGAGCGATTGAATACAGACAAAGAATAAACCACTGCGTTTTCGCGTTACGAGGTGGAAAGTTTCGCATTACTATTTGGAACCTACCATCCGTTAAATTCTTACCACAACGCTGAACCGAAAAGAATTCTTTTCACAAGAACGACGTTTCTGACCGTTCTGGTCCAATTTCAAGGTTGTAGTCGGTTTACGATTGTTGGAACTGCGTTGTCGCAGCGTTAACGAAATTCAGAACTGAATGTCTGCATGGAAATCAGTTCTTTGTATGGCGTTGGCGTTTTGGAAAGTTTATCTTTGGCCTGGCGATGCGACCTGTCGCAATCTATCATTCTCAGTGCAACTGTTTCCGTCAAGCGGTCCTGATGTACACCGGAACATTTTCTTGGGCGTCTGACTCGAAACCCTTTGAATATAGTTTTATTTAAACTGTTTATCAGCATAGTAGTTTTTTTCAAATTTTGGCAGTTTATGAAATTAACTCGAGCTGTTTTAGAGTTTCCTTGCCATGAACGCGCACTTCCTTGCCACACAGAATATTAATTTACACGGCAGATTTGCGAGAGCGCACAAATTCTACACGTTTATTTTAACGGTGTTTAACTTCCATATTTTAGTATAATCCGATAAACTTGCCGACCTGTTTAAACGGCATTGGCTGTAGGTGGTCGTGTTACATAGGAATTTGAATGAGATGCTTAGTAATTGAAAGACCCATTTTAGGTTAGCAAGTGGATGATTCATTGCTACTGTGTTTTGTATGCAATAATTCCACTGAATTAAAAGAATAGACACCTAAGGGTGGTATTGCTTCGACAAGATGGAGAGATCCCATATTTAAACATTCCTTACTAGTTACCTTCCATTAAAGTGCAATCAGTCTATTAATAATAGAAAAAAAACATGTTAATTGTTTGTGAATTAATCGTATTTGTCCCAGGCTTCATATAGCGGGTAATGTGAAAGAGCCACGTGTTTTCCAATTTCCATTTTATTTCGGAATTTTCGCGTCCTCATTAGTGAGGCCGTAACGAAAGAAGACGGCGAAGAGATCACATGAGCAAATGAAAACAATAACCCGCAGGGCAAAAAGTTTTGTCTGCCCAGGAAATCGCTCACTAATGCGGTCGATCCACCATGGGATCAATACCTCGCTGTAGGCGGTGTGCGATTACGCGAGATTCCGCGCTTAACAGACTTGACATCGAACGGCAGTAACTGTATACCGCGGTTATTTCTGGCTCGCATTCTTAATATATCGACTTTAGGCGCAACTGACGAGCCTTCGGTATCGGTTTATTATCAGGCAATGCATAAAACGAACTAAATTAATGCGGCCTAAGTTTGTCATAACTCTGAGTTCTTACATCGGTTTCAAAAAAATATTTTCCAAAATTATCAGTTTTTCTTGCTGGAACATGATTGTTTTCTACCGTGCTTTTGGATATCTGCTATTCGGAGTAGGCGAACTGCCCAACCACTTTAACCGTGTTTAATGAAAGGAAGAAAAACGCACTCTATTTATAGACAATGCAACCAAATAATACGTTTATTTAATTGAAGGTTGTAACGCTAACGTGAGAATTGTATTTCCGGAAAAATACAAGTTTGAAAAATGGTCTATTTGATTGCCTATGGTTTGTATTTCGCGGAAACAGAAGTTGTTCTTGTTTTAATGCCAACACGACCGCCATGCAGTCACCGAACAAAATCATTTCCGCAGACGACCAGTTAGTGGAAATTTCCTTACAAATTTTCCGGCATTTTCAAGCAAAAGAATTACCGCCCTATGGGGTAACTACTTATGCGCACTAGCAAACTTATTTTTCTAAAATAAAGTGAAATAAAACGTATGAAATACATACGCGCATCCTATTAAAGCAACATTCGTTGCGCAGTCAATCATGACTTCCAAACCATGCAACGTCGGCGAAGATTGAAAGATTATTTTACCCAGTTTTAGTTTCAAACCACACGTGATCTGTGAAGAATGCGGGGGAAAAACCAAAGACCAAAATACAGCATTGTGGTGAATAAAAATTCGACTCAAAAGTTGCGGGCTACAATTTTCCCGCCGCTCGCATTTTTTCTCACGCCATGGATTCTTTTTTATGATATTGGCAAGTCCTGACCATGAGAAGGATAAGTGGCGGTGAACAATTTAAAATTTTAAGAAAAAAATTGTTAAATTTACATTCATCCTTTGAAGTTTGTTTGCAGTCGACCTTAACTTTTAAGGGGGAATTTTAGTGGTAAATAAACGTTAACTTCACAAAAGGTTTAACCGATAAGATTTCGATAACGGCTTAACCTACTTCGGGGGCTCTTTCCGTCGATTTTATAAACGTAGGAATACTTTTTAGAACAACTAGGCGTTTTTAAATATAAAAATATAGAAAATGTAAAAGTGATAAAGACTGTTATTGTGACGAAATTCGAACTTTTAGTAATCACGGGAAGATCTTACAAAGTTGAAGTTGAAACCTCCGCGTCCAACGTGGAAGCACTGGCTTTAATAAGTTAGTAAGCAAGTTTCCGGCTGTCGTAATGCAAAATACCCCTCGTTAATATTGATCGGTCCTATCACATCAAACATATAGCAGTATAAACGCTTTGTATAGCAAGGCAAGTATTTTAAACGCTCTGTCACCGCAGGTTTTTTTTTATTTATTTTTAGCTCCCATTTGCTCTGAGCTGTAAAAGAGTCGAAAGTTAGAAGAAGATTGATTTTTCTAATGTGGGAATTACCCGGCTCCACACTATCATCTGCGCTTCGAGTCGGCGATAATGACCGTCTTGCGTCAACGTGACGAAATGTCAAATTAGCCGACGCTTCGCGATGTGACGTGCCCGGCGTCAACAGGCGTCGGGCCCCCTCTGGGAGTGGTATTAATTTAGCCCGTTGCCCCTTTGCTTGGATACCAGGCGCAGCCAAATTAGTGAGGTGATCTTGCCGACTCAAGCAGATGTTCACGGATGCCTGGCAGTCCCTTTCCTAATCCCCCTGGGTTTCTGTACGTCTTGTAAAGCGTTCGATTTTGTATTAATAACCACGAGAAATGCCAATAACCGGATCGTGAATCAAACATTCCATGTTACTTTGTTAATTTGATCACGCAACGTACGAAGTGATATTGATGTGAGGATAAGGACGGATATTTGCTTGTTTACTACGCTTTTTCGATATCGGATATTGCGTGTAATCACAAATTTCACGGTTTCGTTGTTATGCGCCTCAATACGTTTATGGCGCCAATGGTTTGATTGCAAAATTCTCCAATGGAACTTCATCACAAAATTTCTTCGATAACAAGCAGAAAATAACAGCTGTCAAAAAAATTACCCATATTTGGTAAACGGTCAGATTATATGGTTGCCTTAAACGTGTGCGGCAAACGCACAGATGAATTGGGAAAAGTGCTGTTATCGATTGTTTCAGATAGACTAAAAACACCGTTTTGAAAATTGTGGTTTTTCAAAGAAACATGTAGAGTTTTCCGCAGGGACCGTTCGATTGACGTCACATCGCCCAAAGGCGGCGTTTTGACAACATTGAGGCCGCCCGCGACTTTGACCTGACAGACAAAACGAAGTTTTCTCCAAACTCGAGGTTGACATTGTGTCACGTTCGGCCGCACCTGTGTTCGAAGTTCGTTCGATTCGCCGCGCAGTAATTTAGGGATTGTAGTAGTTGGTAGACAATAAATCCTGCAAATTTCACCGTTAATCTGTAGAGGAGATCTACAAGGTGGTTTGAGTTGAGCGGATCGGTAAGACAATTTTAACTGGCTGAGCAATTGCCCGTGTTTTTGTTAAAACGTTTTACAAACTAAAGGACAAATACTACAACGATGTCAATTAGGTTGTTTCAATGGCCTTTCCCCCAAAAAAAATTCACAGAAAAAGTAACTACTTTTAAGTATAAGGTTTTATTATGATGCCCTTGTCTGAAATGGACTTACATGTCCGATTTTGTGTGTGTTTCTTTGACGTACAACAACGCAATTACGTGCAAAGCACGTGGCTCCCAATAAAGAGACAAATGACACCACTGCGCCCACTGGCGGATATTTAAAAATCAATCCAATTTTGTGTAATACAAAACCAACTTTTCCGCGTGCCAATGCAACGACAAATACATAAGAATATTATATCGTATTTAAGAAAACTATCGGACGAATTTAAAACATAGTCTGCGTTACTGCTAGCAACAATAAGCTATTTCCTTAAAAATATCTGTAATTTTAATATATATTCACTAAGATAAGCTTAAACAGGTGTTAAACAATGGAAACCCACATTTTATTACTAAAACGGTACATTGGTGTGTATCTTTGCATGGACAAGATCTCAATCCACAGTGGTCTTCGGCATGTTTACTGGTTTAAAAAAAATTTAATTTTTTGGCTGGACCAGGTTATGGTGCGGATTAGTTTTTAAGCAACATATGCTAGGATACAGATGCGGTTTTATCTTCTCTTAATGATTCACTTTGTACAATGTCAAATCTTGCTGGTCTGAAATGCACCCTGTGACCCGATTTCGTGAGACGTTTTATTGACATAAACCTATTTGAAGTATTGGCAGGTTATGATTCCCGAAAGCCCTCTCTTGGGCACTGTGGTCCATCAGAGGCTTACTGATTTTACGTTTTTGTCCTTTGGGTGCTGCGGCGAGCGGTCGGGACAAGTGACCATGAATAATTTAAAGGGCGGCCAAGCGGTAAGGCGCCAATCTTTTATGTGCATTGAAGGAATACCAGTCGATACCGGCGGTTGCTTGAACAGACGTGCGTGAAGACTTCATAGCAGAACACTCCAGCGACTCAACTGCTACCGGCAAACGTCTTAGTAGAATATATTGTTGCTGGTATTGTAGCTGCTAAAGCTTGTTTGCTGCATTTGTTTTTCCTTTGGAGAGCAGTGAATGATGAGCATGCTGAGCTTCAGTGTTTTGTGCATATTTGTTGTGTGAGCGTCGACATAGGTCTTATTTATTTATAACGTAGACAAATCGTAGCATATATGGGTGCCCATCTAATGTGATACGCAGATATATAAATTGTGGAATCGTGCCGTAAAACACTTACCAGTCGACGTCGTATACATTTTACGATGCGTACATCAGCATTACAGAAAGGTTTATGTCATACTGAAAATTCAGCCTAGGACGAGGGCTTACACAATTTCAAGAATATAGCAGTGCTTGGGATAAATATTTAACCACCTTGAGAGGCGTCGACGATTGTTAAATATTTGCTTTTGATTGGAGAAGTTCTTGAGTCGTCTGGCCCACTAAGACATGCTTGGCTAATTTTTAGGTGGAGGATTTCGGCTTCACGGCTTTGAAAGCCAAGACTAGTTCAATGCTAGAAGCCACCAAACCGTTTTACATTACCTGCACGCACCGTATACGATTCTGCTATTTTCAGTGTGATAAACTGCCTGGTATCTCTTGGTCCCAGCAAAGCTTGCCCAGTCAACCTGTACAGCTGTTTTTAAAACAATGGCGTTTGTTTGACGGGTATTGTTGTCCTTACTGTTTAAAATCTTGTATGGGGGCAATGTAAATGCATTGTTTTGTAACAGTTTAAAACGCGCGCAAAGTCAAAGAAAACAGCGAAATAGTCAAATTCTTCTAATGCTGTGACCTCGGAAAACCAGAAGAGGTTTATGGAAATGCACGAGTTTAATTGAGTTCACTCTTATCCCTTAAAAGTGATGGTGCCATCTGTTACTGGCTGACTGTTGAACGTTACCAAAGAGGGTCATCGAACCAATCCGGAGTGCCTGTGAATAATTCATTGCCAATGTTCGGCCGTCGCTTCATGGGTCCGCAACCGTTAACGTAAATTATTCACACTGAAAAGTAAATTGCTAAAACCGAGTTTGCTTGGCGTTAGGTTAACCTACGCAATGCTGGGAATTGATTTTTCGACAAGTAAGTCCTCATATAACTGCAAGTGCCACAACAGTGGTATCGATTTACAACTTAGTGGAAATAGTTTGCCGTAAATACTTGCCAGGTCAGCGTGTTGTATTTGTCGTCACCAATGCTGCAATTTTGCAAAAACCTTTTTCAATCTTTGTTGTAAAGGCTTTTTTTATAGGTGGTATGTCCATACTTTTGTTGCACTTTTAGTTGTGTTGTATACGTCTTCAAAAACATGTTTTTGCAACTATATTGTTGAAACGTGGCAATGTCGTATAAAACTGTCTATACTTGACCATAAAAAGTGCTTTTAGCAGTTTTCAACTTGCTGTTTTTAATTGCAAAACCCTACAGAAGCACGCACACACGTTATTGATTTTTTTCTTTACTCGAAAAGTGCATTGGAAATTTGCCGCGACTGATCACTCAGTTCTTGCGTCACTCACAGTTGCTCAATCAAGCGAAACTGACACCGAGCATACAATTGTGGCAATATCGATTCGAAAAGGATAGTTTCCTTTTTACCGTCCGGGCGCAATTAGCGAGATTGACAAGCCACAGTGATTAAGTGGATGAACAAAACGCTCTGTCGAAAGTGCATCTGGGACTCTTCCAATTACTAACCGCGCCGCAAAAGGGTTGTTTGCGATAATTGCAGTTCCAGAGCGCTTCCTATCGAGAAACAACTCCCAAGTGCACTAGGTAATGGTAAACACCACTGGTAATGGTAACTATGTGATTACAATATTAGGCAAACAGCTTTCAGTCCGTGATTTTCGTCGAAGACTGTATCAACACATTACCCATACTGCTGTACTTTGCCTGGTGCGCTGAAGCACTTTTAAATGAAAAAGGTCTTTTGTGTGACGGATCAATTTATTTAAACATTCAATGACCCCTGATTGTCTTTGAACTGTACAAAATGCATGCAAGACTAAAGTTACTGACTCTAAATACAACGCCCGCTATGGGAATTTGCGCGACCTTTTGTTCAAATTAAAGTGGGCATACAAAGTTGATAATCTTAAATATCGACCATAGCGTTTAATTAAATCATGTACAATATTTTCAGCGGTTCTATGAATGAACCTGGAACATACATCCCTGCAGAGTGTTTCCTAACTGGGACAGAAGGTTGAGAGACCAAGTCAATGCACAAAACTGGGTTGGTGAGCTTGCCTCGCAGCTAATTAAGTTGAAAAAAATCAATGCAATCGATATTGATAAGAATGTTAGGCGCATGCGGTTGACATCAAGAAGGAAAAAAAGCAGATGCGTTTGCAGTCACATTTGGATTGCAGTCACATTAGGATTTGAAGCAGAACTAGTAAATTTGCGTCTGCGGTTGGAGAAGGTATCACTGCCTTGAAAGTTTGTTTAAGAGCACACTTAGACGCAGGACATTTGTGTCAAAAGTAAATTGCTGACAGTTCCAGGTTGTTCAGGATATACCTGTGTTGTTGAAATGTTTGTTTTGTTTTGGCTAATCGTGCAATAGTAATGTTGAATCGCAAAATGTAAAAATATGTTACGAGAATGAAGAATAGAATTAGACATAGCAAATCAAAACTACTAATTTAAAGGAAATGAAAATCCCTGTGATATGGCAATAAATCATATTGAGGGCATTTGTTCATTCGTTGAAATATCACAAACTTGGCACGGCAGTACGAAACTGGGGTTAACTTTCAGTGTTAGTAAAACAAAGTCATGCATTTCGCTTCTGTGCTTTTTTGTGGAAGTTACGCGTCGTTTCCAATACCGCCTTGAACGGGTTCTTGTGGAAAAGGGTATAGCGTGTAATGTTCACTCGCCCGAATAAAAACAGTTACTGCGCTGGTGAAATTAAACCACGGACAAATTTACGACTCGGATTCATCGTGTTCAAACATTCCAGTAGATCGGTGTTTGCCTGACGTAAGAAGTTCCGTCAGACCTTTTTTGATCTCGTAAGTTGGTGGTTGTGGATTCAGATTCACAACAGATTTTATGGGCACTAAATCTTAAATTACTGGGTTCATAGTTTTGTCAAACAAGATGACAATGGGAAAGGGCGCCTGAGGTTGAATTCGATATTGTGATGTCTGAATATAAAGGGCGCAGCTTCGAAGGATTTCAGAATGTTTTTGTAATTGACAACTCTTGTGCGTTGTTGCTCTGTCAAGCTATGTGTTTTGTCAATACTATGTAGGTTTGGTTAAGGTCAGGTTTAAAGGGAACTTTAAACACTATCTACATATCAAGTAGGAAGAAAGATAAGTATGATAATGTGCAGTGCAGCTGTTTTGCGAATGTTTTTCCTTTACGCGGAGACTGCATGCGTTCACAGCTTTATCTATGATGTCGTATACAGCAAGTTATTTTGCTCAGTTTTTTATAACCAAGTCTTTCTTAAGGTTACATTAGCGTTTGACAAACTTCAACATTTCGTTTGCAAATCTTTTCCTGATAAAAGAACATGGATTTTATTGTCAAGCAAGCACTTGGTGGTAAGTTAATATGATGTATATAGCCTATATACGTTGTTTGTCCAATCACAGCCAAAATTTGACCTAATTAATTGCCTTATAATATTTATATTCCCATGGTTACCATCGGGCAAGACCAAAACTTGGGCGCGGCGTTGTAATTGCGAAATTAAAATAATTGTGATTTATCCAGTCAGATTACTCGATTTTGGAGACTCTATACTTTTTAGCCACTATGGAAACGTTTATGACACTGCGCCACAAATCTAGCGAAAATTATTACGTTCAGACGAAAGATAAAAAAAAACGAAAAAACAAATCTTAGAAATTAGCAAACCTTAATGCAACACTTTGCACGAAACATTTTCTGAGTCAACTATAAGGCAGAAAGAGGATTCCTGCACGGTTGCAATCCCTTTATATCTCATGGTAAACCTCACAAGCTGGATGAAACATATGCTTCTGTACATTATGGCATTATAAAAAAAAACTTTTTAATCCCAAAATCAAACCTACGTTCGCAGGAGCCACCAAGGATCTTAACAAGATGATGGACAAAGGTGAAGAGGCGGATCCAAAAGCTTTGGAACAGGAGAAAGAGGCCTTGGAGGCGATGGCTGAACAAGAAGCCGAAAGAAAGGCAAAACATCAAAAGGCCGAACTTGAACGCGAGAAAGAACGACAAAAGATTCGAGACAAGGTTCGTATTTTTAAATAGAATGGTATTATTATGCACGCATGTACAACTAATGTTTCCGACAAAATACGCACAAAACTCCCGTTAATTAACAAATTGTAAAAACGGGCCTCTATGCAAATGATCCTCAATAATTTTCCGACTAAATTTTCAAAAATCTCTATAAGTTTGTATTTGCGCATAATTATTTGACCAATAAAATACAACGCGGATGTCCAACAAAAACAAATTTCGTCATCTTGGAAACATATATATCTTATGGATAAAACCGCCACCCAAAGCGAATCTTATGTTGAAAACCGTTGCAGTGAATTTGTAAGCATTTTTCCTGTAGCTGAAAAGCGCAAAACTGTATACGGGATCGATAAAAGCATCCCTAACCCATAACCACTTATGTCCTCAGTACGGACTCAAACGCAAGGACGAGATTGAGGCGGAGGAGAAAGCCAACCGAGAGAGGGAGACGGAAGGAAGGCTGACTCGCAATAAGAAGCCATCCATGGATGAGCAGGAGAGCCTGGAGGAAGATGAAGGTATAAAGGAAACGTGTTGGGAAAATGTTGAAGCAACTTAAACTTTGTTTGGCCGCAGTGCGTTCCACACAGTGATTCGTCTCTGTTTTTTTGTTATCTTATTTAAACGGATCCAACGGATCGACTTTCACTAAAAAGTACCACACAGTGGGGAAACCTATATTTAGTTTTGTTTTTTTGGAAACCAGAGGCTCTGTAGTGCATCAAATCATGTTAAAATTTTGCTGGGAATGCACTTGTAAATTTGAAATGAAGCGAGTGTTTTAAGATATTTGAAAAAGAAAAACTAGGTTGGAACGGGGAAGTAAACAAAGCCCCGAAGAACCAGACATTATATCGCTTTGGAAAATTCTTTGCAAAAGCTTTTAAAGGTTATAATTTTTACACCAGTTTCGCATATCCACAAAAAGAACTTGCAAAACGAGCACGCAGTAAAAAAAAGCTGCAAAGTCGTGGCGTCAAACCGTTTCCCTAATCCCTTTGCCTTTTCCCTGAGAGGGATTTGTCATACGGGACTGAAATAAAAATGATTACTTTTATGAAGTCCGAACATGTTTTCGATCTCAGAGGGGGATCGGTAAAACATTTTCCACCAGATGATCAATATTATTTGAAAAATCTGACGTGTAATGGGCTGATATGGCGTTCGATGCAGATCGATATTCCCACATGGATTGTGTCGCCGCAAAGCGTATATTCGGGACGTTTTTAAACCTCCCTGTCAATATCCATCGCATTTCGATTCGTCCCAACGTCTGCACTATAATATTTATATGTAAACTACTGGTAATTATGAATCCAAAAAGTTTTTTACCGTGGTAAAGTTTTGGTTGTTTCAGTGGACGCGACATTTTAAATTATTTTCTGCCACATATGATTGTCTATGAAGCACATAACTTAACCTAAGTCGTTTTTGTGTTGAAATTACGCGAACACTTATATTAATTTTTCAAAATATGTAGTTTATCAGAGAAATACTCATGCTTATTCTCAGTTGTGAAAAATAAGCTTTAAAAATCAGTTATCGAAACAACGTTGTCATCACACCGACAGTAATAGTGAACCAACATTGCTTTTTGGTTTGTAGGACTTCTAGCCCAAGCGGAAAAAAGCTTCAACGAACTCCAACAAAAAGTGACGAACGCAGCGGACGGTTGTGTCATATCCTAATTTGACCAATCAAATCGCGGTCACGTGCTCACGGCCGTCAATGCTGCGTTTCGCTCCGTTGCGCACGAACAACTTGGCGAAGCCTAATCCCGTCCTGGTATTGGATACGACAATTCACCTTTCAGTGTTATAGTTATTTAATTTTGAATCCGTCCAACCGAGAAAGCAGATGTTGGTGTTTTGTGTGTCAAGGTTTGAATGATGTGACGTATGGCACTATATAGGATTGCGACCGACTTTCATTAATCACTGCCCTATATATTCTACACATATTGTGATTCTATTTGTTTCGTATGTGGTCGTTGTATTCTTGCACAAAAGAGGTGCATTAACCTTTTGCAGTAAAAGTTTTTTGTTTTGCTTCTTGAGATTTATTTGTAAAACTTGTTTCCCTCTTTCCCTTCGCTGGTGACGTTACATCGATTGCATAGTCGATCAGAATTGCTTGTTTTTTTTCGTGTATTTTTCTTGTATTCACGTTTCTGAAATATAGACGTATATTTTACCTGTTTGGGTACTTTCCCATCGTTGATAATAGATCTATAATATTCCTCAAACCACCTATACTTTATTTCGTGAATATTTTGTTTACTACGTGCGAAGTTGTCTCTTTGCTATATTGTGATTGAGAAACAGCGTTAAATCTGCTTTCAATGCGAACAGCGTAAATTTTGTTTCAAGGCAAATGTATTGCATCGTAAGCATTTTTGACAAACACACTGAAAACATACCCAGGCAGAAAAAGCACAGTTAATATTTGAAATACGGTGGTAAGAATCGTAAGATCAGCAATCCGTCTCGGATAACTTCATGTCTTTGACCCACGCACGAAAAAACATTGGTTTGAAAAACTTCAACATGATAAACTGAAGAAACAATTTGCTGATGCTACTTTGCCAGATCTGCGTATAACATGTGAATACCAATATAAAAAATCTGTGGTCAGCTCTCATGAACACACGCACTTACAAATTATGTTGTTATCATAACACCTTTCCAGGAGTATATTTTATTAACCAGCATGGTTCAAAAACCAAAATACTTACATGCAAGTAAGTGGTTTATAAATAAACAATATTAATGTGTTTGTTTCGATAGACAGAAGGTTTTTATTCTCGCTTTGCGACTTACCTAAAATACTTGGAAGCAGTTGTCATGTATTTTAAGCGATTAGTAAAAGTTATACTGTCAATGCGTTTGAAATTTGTTTGAAAAAAAAAACGTTTATGTTGAGTTTCTTTGCATGTTGCGCACATTACAAGACCAAATAACAGGAAAGTGGCGGAGTTATTCAACAACTATTGAACTGTCCTCTTACTGTTTTTTTTCATCAGAATCAAACACAAATGCAAGATTTACAACTCCACCAATACCCGTCGACATTTCTTCGCTATTTTCCGGGTCTGTAGAGCACGACTCGCCCTTGCTCATTTCACTAGCGTCTGTCGTGTCCTCTTGTATCACCGCTTTCTCCATATCGCTTGAAGACCCGGATCGCCGCGTCCTCTCTCGCACCTTCTCGATCACACGTAGCGACACCGTGCGGATCCTGTGCGCGCCCGCTGAAAACATCGAGGCGTCTTTTGGTTCTTCAGCGTCGCTTGGACGATTTCGATAACGAAAAACCGCCACCAGGGCAAGTCCTTCCACCAGTTGGAACACTGAGTACAGGAGAGGAAATATGAAAAAACTTCCAATCAGTTCGTTGGGAAAAGCAACTTTTAGGATGGCGCATCCAAGCTGGCCGTTCTGACAACCCGTCTCTATCGCCACCGTGCGGCGATGGACACTATCCATTCGAGCGCAGAAAGCGAAAAAGAAACCCAGGCCGTACCTGAAAATAATTTCCTTCAAACTGATTGCTGGGGTTTGTTTTACTGTCATATCGGCCACAGTGGCCAAGTTTATGTAAGAAGTGTTTGTGGTACAGGGCATGACTCTTTGGTGCATTGCCAAACGATACAAAATTCTCTTGATAGTTTTGTGTAAACTCAGATAAAATTTACCAACAAAAGCTGTTCGACCGATGGGAATATCAGAACCAATAAGCGTTACAGGCCTACACATCTTACCCGATTAAAGGCATGAACACACAAAAAAGCCACATCTCTTTCGGCATGTAGCGAAGAAGGGTGTCCTCGTAGAGCAGTCCAGACAATATTGCCAACGCTGCTATCGTGAAAGCGAGAAGGACTTTGCAGGCCTTCAAGAAACAACATTTAATAAAGCTTCCTTGAAACAATCAAGGGAATTGTGATGATAAAAGCCCGTAAAGACAGGATGTTTTGGTGTTGTCATACTTCACCAAACGACTTTGAATTAAATAGCGCATTTGTGAGTTTAGCTAATTTTAGTAGAACTCGGTCCGTTTGGTATCAACTAGATGACAGATATATGAAGCCGTCCCAAATAATGTAATGGTCATTTGAGCTGTTATTTATGAGTTACTCGAAAAAAACAGTCGATATACAAGAACTGCGGTTATTAAGCATTTTTAAAAGTCGCTCAGTTGCCGAAAGCGGACATTACAAAGTATTTCAGTGCTTAGTTCAGGGATGGGAAACCCCTGACACGCACGCCTAGTTCGGCACACCAGGTAATTTGTTATGATCGCCAAATTATTTATGAATTTATACCCCAAGATACAATTGTACAGCGCCAGGACGAAAGAATAAACGTCGCCTAAATCTAGGGATACTGTTTGAATTCATCTAAAAATTCATGTGGATCCCGTAGCGACAGTGGTGACTACAGAAAGGTAAAATTGACGTGTGCATATAGGTTGGCACGCGCGGGGTCATTAAAATTTCGACATGATTTATTAACCGACAAGCGGTGTCAGGAGTTTACCAACCCCCTGACTTGGTATCACCGCCAGTACAAAAATTATAACAAAATATTGCAATACAGCAGTGAGGTAATACAACGGAACGGAAACTACGCAAAGACAAAACGGAAACTAATTTAGCAGTTGGTTCATTAGATGAACTGTCGGCGTTACCGGAAACCTCTTCATTGTTACGTCGCTGCTATTATGTCGTCATAGCATTATTAATTTCGCAATGGCTGAGGCTGTCACTGTGATACCGACCTTTGTTATTGATAACATAACGAGGCAATGATATGTCAATATAAATTTTTTTACATTTTATCTGTACGCTTTCTGAAAAACAAAACAATCTGCAAACTTGGTTCGGGGGCATAAAGACGCATGGTTCGGATCCACAAACATTCCATCTTTGAAATGTTTTTTTGTAAGTTTAACCCGGGACCTGCACGTTTTCGCTTGCAACACCTACGAGTTTGATAGGAATCTAAGTTTTTGGCCCATTTATTGAACAATGAAACGACTGAAAAACTTCATGGTCAATAGTGACCCAGTATGCGTGTGAAATTGGTGAATACTCCTCACGACCCACAAACTTCGTCGTGCGTCCCTGCAAAGTTGCGACCCCCAATTTGTTTTGCTGGTAAATCAACCTACAGTAGATTTGTCAATACCGACAGACGACAAGTTAGTACCTTCACGTCTTACCGTCACAATGTATTTAGCAACGTTCGGCCACTTCCAGTTAATCAAGACTCCGGCACCAGCTGGTAACATCATCAGGATAAGTGAGAGGATTACGGAGGAGTACGGGATAAGGTTTGAATAATCCGTGTCAGCTGGCAACCAGTGCGAACCGTATGCGAAGAGATTAAGAGGAATGAAGGCGAACGCCAATATCGAGGAACAAGCAGTCATCAGCATACTGAAAGAAACGCAAGTGAGCAATACATGAAGTGGACAAAAGACGTCAGCACCGACGAGGCAAGCTTACCAACTACAACAAGGTTACGTTAATAGTCGTTGCAATGTACGTAAAAACATGTCGACGCACTTCTTTAAATCGCAAACACACAAGTAAACATGACGTTGTTGTCACAATGCGCTTTGACGTTACTGGTTAAACTAACATTACATCTCATGACTTCTGCTACGTTGGGCCGTGACACGAATCAAAACAATATTTCAGTCATACACAGGACACGATTTCGGTCCGTTTGTCTGTGTTGCTGACAATAACGTCATAGCATACGTCTGAAATTGACGCCAGCAGTTACCGTTAAGATTCCGAATAACGAGTTGCATGCTTTGACAAAAACAAAGCAGCCTATACATGTTGAAAGAATGACCTAAACTTTCAAAGGGCCTTTCTGCTTACCTCAATGCTAAATCACCCTCAATGAGGTAAGTTAGGATGTTGGAGAGGGTTCCACCAGGGACACTGGCTGTTATGAGGACAGTCACAGCCGCAACTGTGTGAATGCGGGATGCTGAGGCGATTCCAAACACTAATAAGGGCAATATGATGAACTGGGTGAAACCGGCTATTCCCACACCGATTGGGCGGCGAACGTGCTCTTTCAGGACGTGAATATCAACGGTGCAACCTGGAAAAAAGCGTTGTTTTTATTTTAATTGACTTGGGTATGGGTGTGTAGTGTATCTTAAAGTTTTTGGCAAAAGCTTCAAGTGAATTGGCAATTTACCCTATGGAGGTAGTCTCGTTGGCGACTTTTTACAATAGCTCACAAGGTGTAACGCCGAGCGGGTATAGTTTGGCATACAGTAACATTTTTCCACACCATTTCCAGTTTTTTAAACAAAAATAATATTATGAGTTTGAAGGAAAATACGCCCAAGAAAAACTGCGGGATGTCGAAACGAATTTGACAAATTGGTTGTAAGTTCAACTGGTAACGTTATCGGAAGCCACTTGCTTTATTGTTTGTTTTATGTTGTCATCGCATTGTTAATTTCACATTGGCTGTGACAGTTAATCGTGGAGGAAACTTTGCACAGTCAAAAGTTGAAAAAATAATGTGTTAATTATTTGTCAGTGGGAGCAAACAAACGCATGTATGATTTTGGAGTATGTGCTTATCCCAAAATACAAAGGGTAATATTTAATCATTGCTTCAAACATATCTACATATTATACCTGAATTAGTTAGACTATATAGCCCACCAAAACCTGCTCCAAAGAGGCAAGAACTAAACTTGGACCAAAATCTTACCCATTCCAAGCATGACTTCAATTAAGATACATATGGAGAGCCACTTGATAGTGGAGTCCATCATCAGTTTAGCAGGGTCATTGGAAAAATCTGTTATTGGTATCCCATCTGGGGTGAACTCGATTGTAACTTTGGAGCTCATATTAGTGTTTGTTTGGAATGAATCCAATGTTTGATTGTCTTTTGAGAGTTTTGCATCCAAAATTGCCGTCTCCGATGCCATTTAAGACTCCTGGACCTTCTTTGTTACTGGCCTCCAAGTTACAGTAACAATGAATATTACAGATAAAAAAGCAAATGGCAAAAACCTGTGTTTGGTGGTAAAATACGTTGTTTAAAACCACAGCTATAGTCTCGTGGCCAAAGATGAACCTGTCTTGACGTTTGATATGGGTGGATTGTTTTAATTTCATTTAAACCAGAAAGTAATGAGGATTTAACAACTTAATTAAGTTTACTGCAGTTGTGCAGTTGTGTACATGAAACAGCTTTTAAAAGACGAAGTTCTTCCATTTTTGCCCAAGCATGCTACCACAAAACTTCCACAACCGCCTCTTATACGCTTTTGTGTAATGAAGCAATCTCTTTTCGTCTGATAAACGGTATTGCGTCGCAAGTGAAGAAATGGCAGCTCAGTTCATATCCGGTGCCTCATTTGTAAACGTTATGGTAAATACTCTTTCCTGCTAGGCAGTAGCTACGCAGCAACGCCAACACAAAGCGGTTTTTAAACTGCAAAAACGCCAAATGATTTATTTTTTACAATTTAACTCACGTCATTTTGCATTCTATAAGCTTCTTGCTTTAATACCAATGAACGAAATCGATTATAAATACAAAGGTTGCTTAAAGCATGCGACAGCCTGGTACATATCTGCTGTTACAACTTTGAACTATCTACGACACGAAAAGACGTCGCATAAGGCCTCGATGTACTTCAATTGAACAGTCTATGATGACATGGCTACGCCCTACATCAGTCCCAATAAAAATCCAATTGCATGACACAGCTGGATTAATTACTGTAAATCCGCTTTGATGAAACAACGCCTAAGCCTTTCACTCAACTGACCCTACAGTTGTAACGTTATACGAGGTTTACGAAAACAATGTACTGCTGGCAAGCCAACTACACATAAACAGTAACAAACAACAGCAGGCTGAAGTCTTCAGTCGTTGATTTGGACGACGCACGGCGTGTGAATCACCATACTAACGCCACTGTGTTCAACTATTCTGCGTTAATGCTTTGCCCAGGAAGAGGCTGCCGGCTCCCACTGTGACGTCACACGGGCTAGCACAACCTTCAATCCGGTAAGCTAACGCCTACAACCGGTTCAAACTGGGAGTCGCAGTAAGTTTTTGGATATACCTTGGCCTGAGAATTTTTACGACAGAGATTTTTCCAAGTAAAATGGCGTAAATTCCAAAAATCAAAACAAACAATGTCTAACAAACGCACTGCGTATCAGTTCGTGGTAAAATCTGACCTGATTGCAACAGTCTGAGGCAAATTTGCTGAAAAGTTCTTCACAAGTTTCCCAACAGTAAAATAAGCGCAGGGCTGATAGTTCAAGGGCACTCTACTTTAAGGACTTTTATACTTCTAAATTGTAATGGCCTCTGCTGAGTGGTGCTTATCAAAGTCGGCGTTCTCTTGGGTTCTCATTAACCTGGTTTAGAAACCGAGGCTATTTAATTGTAACCGTCGGTTTTGTTTACTAGCTGCCTCTCGTGTTATATTTATCATTGTTATGACAATTTTAATTCTATTACAGAAAATGACTGTTTTTTAACGCCACCTTAAACAACGTGTTCCCATGTGCTGGATTATAGTTCTGCTGGGCCTCATGCAAATCTTGACAATTGACCTGAAAAAAAGCATATAGGCTACTGCGCTTACCAAGAATAAGGATAGAAATACTAAAGAACCAATTCGCAATAATGTTTCGAAGTCATTTTGTAAATCATTTGAACCAGCGTCACAAAAAAGAGTTCCAAAACGTTGTCGAGCAATTACTGGCACAATATTTTTTGACATTACTCTTTTGCGTCGATTTAGGCACTAAAATTTCTGGAAAAATCCTTGTGTACGGTAGCTCTTGTATGGTTTAAATAATTTTGATATAAATCACCACCCCAATCAATATTTTAGCCACAACTTACCACAAATAACACTGGTGGGGATTTCCCATTTCTTTACATGCAGCATGAATTACGAAAAGGATAAAAGGAAAACAACACCAGTTTTGGCGTATTTCAGTTACATACATGCGTATTGTGGTTTAAACTGCTCAACGTCATTTAAATTGTCTATCGGCAATGTATAATTTTTGTGTCAAAGCCTGCGTTAAATCGTTAACGCCAGAATGCATTTGTTTTTTGTAGATAATCAATCAAATCAAACACAATTTAAAAGGCAGCATGAGCTCAACACGGGCAAGACGCAGAAAAACTTTGTCACCGAAAAAGTTGGTTGCGGTTCACCATGTTGAAGATCAGCAGGGTACTGCAGAAGAACTCCAGTCGGCAGCAGACACTGTGTTGAGTGATAACCCAGCTTTTGAAGACCCAAAAGATCTGGCTGACTACATTATGCACAATGCAGTGATAAACTTTGTTCAACCACCACGTTTGTCTCAGCTTTTTCAAGATGAGGTGTCAGATGTGAAGTTGAACACAAAACCAGGGGAGGAAATGGTGTATAACTGTAGAGGATGTTACAAAAAGACTTACAGAAGTGTGGCTGGTTTAAAGGCACACATTGTTCATTGCCCAGCATTGCCGAAAGCACCATATATTTGTGCTGTGTGCAACGAATCTTTTACTGAACAAGTCTTTGCCACGGATCACATTAAAGGTATATATATAAAATTTACAAAGTAAAAGTTTATCCCATGTTTAGTGGAGGTTGTAACCTTGGATGTTGACAGAGAAATTCGCTGCCAAGCAGAGAAATAAAAAAAAATATTCCTGTATGCGTTTATAGATGTTCATGTAGCTCCATATGTTGGAACACCACATAGTAGCAGGCGTTCAGCAGCTTGGGAAACAACTAGAATCCATGCATACGAATCAGGTGACTCTCCAATCGATGAAGATAAGGACGAACATTACAATCCTGATGCAAAAGAGCTTGCTGAAGTCATGTGGGAGGATATTGCACAGGAACAGTTTATGCATGAAGTAAGTTATGGGCAAAAAATTGTTGTAAAAACATTATGATTGTGTATAAGCTGCAGACAGATGGCCACTGTTTCGACCTAAAAGGTCTCATCAGTGCAGCTGGTGTGACTATAAGACGACTTTGCTGACCAAACGGCCAAGCAAAGACTTCCACTTTGTAGTGACTATACAATCACTGTCATCCGTTGGGCACCAAACTAGGTGCAACCTTACGGAGAAAACAAGGTGGAAACACTACGGCCAAGCAAGCTCAACCAATAGTGCCGTCAGGCCCCATGTCACAATAATCATATGATAAGCAATGTGGAGCCAATAATCATTGCTTAACATTATGATTGTTTCACAAGCACTAAATTTTTAGCTTGTGTGTTATTTTGTATATCTCCACAACATGTTAGGTATAATTTGCAGTTACAGGGCTGATTTTAGAATTCCTCAAATAAAGTCTATGACTTTAAAAACTTTTTGAAAAATTAAATTTTTTTAAAAATTTTATGAAAAGGATAAAGGTATATATAAACTAGTTAACCATACTGTTTCCTCTAGGGGGAAATTTTGAAATTTGTAGGGGGAATTTGTGTCACAATATTAATCTTTTACTGGTTGTCTGTGCTATGTGTTATTGCTGTAAACGATATTTTGGCAAACTAAATTTGTAGGGGGGAATTAGATTTGATTATCGACTAAAAGGGTGCACAGGACAAAAAAGGCTGGGAACCACGGTCATAAAGTGAATAGACCCCGTTCCTTTCTTTTTTAACAATGATTGTGTTTAGGGAACGCCTTCAAGAAAAAAGCAAAATTCAGCTCGCAAAACTGAGAGACAGTCTTCATCCCAAATAGGAACAGCAAACACATATTCATATTTAAATGCACCTTTAGCCAAAGCCTTCAAGTGGACTTTCAACCGTTATAAAGATATTGAGAAGAAATGCAGGCCAAATGCCACAATTGAAATGTCAAAAATTTCTTCAAACCCACTCTCTTGTGAAACTTTGACCAACATTTTTCATTTGAATCTGCAATCCCCCACATTTGCCATTGAAACTAGCCTGATGGATAAACCTCTCAATCAAAAGAAAGTTGCCAATACAAAAGCTGATGCCATGAAGAACTTGTCATTCAAATCTTTGGACCTATTTAAAGCCATTGATGATGACACATTGAAGTCTCAAACATTTTATGCAGGAGCCCCAGTGTGGGCTATGGCCTGGTGTCCGTACCCATGTGGTGTTGATAATATGGACCAGATATTATCGCTGACCACACACACTGATGAACACCTGGTTACCCCAACTCAAACTTATGATGAGCCAGCAGTTTTGCAACTGTGGAATTGTGGCAATTTGCATGCAACCAAAATCAACTCACAGGTAAGATTTTTCAAGAACAGAAAGCTGTTTAATGCAGTTCAAGATCACTAGATATAAGTATTATAATTAACGGCCTTGGGCTATTTTATATTTATACACCACATGGTACTTTATGCTTGTTTATAGTTTTAGGTTTGTATGATTTTTCTTGCGTCGTCAAGAAGGTTTTTGAACTGCCCATTTTAGTTTTACTAAAGCTAACTGAAGGCAAAATGTTTCTCAGCTCAAAGTATGTATTTCCTTTACAGTTCACATACACATATACTAGTAGCTATGTATGAAAGTACATTATACACTCTATACAATTATACACTGTTTTAACTTAATTTTGAAATATATTTTTGCTCAGGTTCCCAGACTTGCAGATGCTTTCACATTAAAAGGGGGACCTGTTTGGGATTTGCAGTGGTGCCCATTTGGAGGGTTTGTCCAAGCTGATGAAAGTACATCAGGAAGGTTGGGAATCCTAGCATTGGCAATGGGTTGTGGATATGTAAATATCCTTGCCATTCCTGGTCTAACTCAGTCATCCTGTGAAAATTCAGAGAGCAAAGATCAAACACAAAGCATAAAAAGGTAAATTATATTTACCCTTACCTACAGTTTGCATAAAACTTATTTAAAAAGGATCATTTTCACTGCTTTACAGCATTGAGGCATCTATAACATTGAAACCTATGGCCAACGAAAAGTTGTTGTTCGGTCAATGTTTCTCTGTGACTTGGTCGGTCAGCGATGGATGTGGGTTTATTGCTGGTGGTTTTGCTTCTGGTCATGTCGCCATTTGGGATGTTAACACCACGTCCAAATTGTTGCTGTCTCATGCTGAAGAGAGTGAGTTGTCAGTTAAAATATATTTGAATAATAGCTGATGACTGTGTTTAGCAAAACATGTTTTTTTTAAATGAAACTGCGTTTTCACATGAGGATATTAATACTTAAATTTTAAATGTGAAGTTTCCAACTGTGCCTCGCACAACAAGTGGCGTTGGTTGGAAAACGTGGATTTTAGGAAGAAAATACTAAATGTTGTTTGTCTAAAGTGTCAAGATTTTGTCTTAAAGCATTTTCGCAAAATTTGAGTGTAATATACAGATATTGTGTTGCTGCCAGGCATATTTAATTAATCTGTTTGGTTGTGTGCCGCGCCATCGCTCTGAGGAAGCCTAGCTAAATAGCAGGTGAATGGGTAAAAACAGTTACGTTTCAAATTGTGCCAGAAGAACAGATTAATTAAAACATGAGAACAGAACTGCGTTTGCGTTCTGCTCGTTTTTTACTAATCCTACGAAAAATCGCATTTGTGTTCGTAGTCAGTCTGTCATAAGTTAGTTGGGGCATCGTTTATTGACTTTCTGTAGGTCTCGCCAGTCCAAAACTGATTCAATTACAAAAATAGTGTGCGCTTGAAAAATATTTATATCACATATATAACAGGGGTTCTTGATCGACTCTGGGTCTCCGCTTGCCCATATATATTTTTAACAACTTATGTACGTTACGTAACTTTTGAACAAAGTAATAAACACTCTCTTTTTGGGTGGCAGACGGCAAAGTGATTTTTCCCATTCTCACCTTCCGAGCCCATTCTAAACCGGTCATGGGAATAGCCTGGTGTCCATTCGACGAATATGTTGTTGCCACAGCGGGGGCCGATAGATTTATAAAAGTATGGGATCGCAGGAGACCGGAGTGTGATCTAAAGGTTGGTCGGACTTTACTCAAATTTACCCCAAAAACGGTCCTAATTTTATTGCTCCAATTGTGTTATACCTGACTTCCAGCTAAATACAAGAAAAACTATACTCAGTGACATAATGTGCGTTAAGTTGTCGGTTTTAAAGATCCCAGTAGGTACCAGTTGGTGGTGGTGCAATACCCTGCATTACTTATAACCAAATATTAACGCAAAAGACCACACGGTAGCCACTCACAAATAGAACGAATCGTAGACAACGACGCCATGAGCTAAATTACTGTTCATGCATCATGTACATATGATATAATGCGACAATGTTATATCAGATACCAATAAAACCACCAGGGTTATAGAATCAGGCGACCATGTGAAGGCCATCGATAATTTGTTGTGTTTGCCACAGGACAACGTCGCTCCCCGTGCAAGTCTTATCAACGAAATATGTTGGCCATATCTTTATAACGGGGTTTATGCAGCCACCGACTCAAGCTTTTCGATTCCGTATTCGCATGGTTGCGTTTACGCGAGTTTCTCCGTCACCAATTCCTTGCAGAACATATTTCCCACCAAGGTATGTTTGATTGTTATTTCGGGGATATACCCTCAGTCTAACCAGGGCTTCACCAAACTTTATTCTCCTAAAGGGCTATGTACAGCATGAGTAGTGACGATCGCTAAGACAATTTTACCACGGTATCCTTGTGGGATTTAATATTTAACACGAAATTTTCGAAAAATAGCAGGATGTCATTGTACAAAGTCAGCATGTTAACCATCAGTCTGTCGCATTTAAAGAATACCCACGGGCAACGTACAAACCAAAAGTTTTGAAGTTGGCATTTCCAGCTTTGTTAGCAAATGATGCAAGACCAGTCCTGTTTAAATTGTATAGTATGCGTGGTAGGTGGCAAAAGGAGCGCTAAAACTGAACACTTTCCAATTTTATTTTCGTTCTAAGATGTGTTTGCTTTACTCATTAACTAAAACAAGATTGGATCTCAAGAGCAAATCACTTTTTGACAAGTTCATTTCGTAGGCATGTTGCTTCACCGTTACATGCAGCGATTGGCTCAATAGCGCCGCCGGTGGCGACACGGCGGGAAATGCCATGGTTTATACGTGTAACAACTTGAACAGGAGCAACTCGTACATGAAGAAGTTGCCACGAATGCTGCTGTTTCAGTCTTTAGCTCAGTGGAGTGACGAAAGCGAAACGACTGAACAACCAGAGGTATAATAGTTTGTCTGAATTCTGTTTCTCAGGTAAGGTGGCTATTTTTATATTCATGTAAGCAATAGCCCCACAAAGTGGGATTATTTGGCGGCAAGATCGTCGCACAATCCGAAAGTTACACTGATGATACCTAATAGGTAGAAACAGTTGCCAAGCTTGCAGCTCACTTGAAAAATTTGTTGTCTTGACTGATAAAACAAGAAACTTATGGGACTAAATGTGAAATTATAGGGTAAATTCTAATATTTTTGGAAAAAAATTGCCTCACTGAAATATAGATTAACATGGAAAAGAGACTGATGATAAATACCTCCATGTTCATATACACTGGCCGGTCTGCGGAACAATTTTATTTCATCCAACATAATGTTCTCTTGTTAGGTCGAAGTGGAAGAAAGCTACGAATACAAACTTGTGTTCTTCGATTCGGATATGACTAAACCGCTGGGTGATTGGGAGAAACGACTCGCACACAAGGAAATCAGGTATGGTTTTAACGTTGGTTCGTCATGGCTACGATTATAAAATTTATACAGTTATGTTCATTGATATTTTCTCAAGCCACCAGAAACACTGTAAGTTAAAGCACAAACTATTTGTTTCCGCCATCACTGACGTCACACTTATAAACACTCAAACTCCCGCGGCAATCCTCAACCCAATCACAAGGGTTATGAAGTCACAATAAAAGTAGTCGCATTTATGCAATTTGGGTATAGCGTTTGTATTAGGCTTAACGAATTGTCCAACAGTGGTAATGTCAAAATTTGCCAAAAAAAAGGTTATTTGTGAAGTATATTAGTTTGTACATATGGCCTGGCATCGGCTTGGGACACATTAGTTTGCCACGACCCACTGATTGCTAAGCACTTCCCTACAACTTCAGCTATTGTTTGCCATCGACATGTACATTTGCGCTACGAACAAAAACCGTTTTATTCTTTACTGCCAGAACTTACGACGATTTCGCCGACGAGATATACCGCCCTCCAGTGTCGGGAGTACTGAAGATGCGATGGAATCCAAATAAATCGTCGTTTACTTGGATAGCGAGTGGAACTCACTCGGGGTTGGTTCGTCTCCATTGTGTGTCTGGAATGATTTCCAGAGATTTGCAAGATGTTCAGCGATCATGCGAGGGAGCTTCCGACGGCTGAGATATTTTGGTGATTCGCTTTCGGAATATTGCCTCACAATCTTGAAGTCGTCAGTGCTGCGTTGTTTCATGAAGTTTTAAACTCGAATTTCTACGAATCATCTCTGTTTTTTTTTATCACGACCCCAGAGATTTAAGACTGCAGGTCCTGACTATTTTGCTTTTACTGCGTGTCCGACACGGTGGATATTTAAAATTAATAAACACCAAAAACAAATGGACCCAACTTGCGCCCCTTCCCTCCTCACCATCATGAGGTTTACAGGCTTCACAGGACAGGCGTAGCAGCTTAGCTAGATAAGCCATTTTTACCGACAAGTCTGAGCGAAATCTGAAAAATCAAGCTCCCGGTGAGGTTTTAACTCACAACCCTGGCCTAACCAGGCTCAACGCTCTGCCAACTGAGCTACAAGAGCTCAGCGGTTTCACGGGGTACATTGTGGCTAAGGTACACCTTCGCACATACGTAGGGGACCTCTACCACTATAATCAGACAACGCAAGTAACGTTACTGCTACCCTCCACACTGCATAGATTCAAAATTATTTCAAATACAAACGCTTTATTTTAGAGGCCAAGACTCTTCTTTCGGCGACGAAAAGGCACAAAATGTACAAGTAGGGAAAAAACAAGCACAAATGAAATAAACGAATTGGTAAGAACATAAGATAAGAATAGCATCGCACGGTTCGCGATTCAAAAGCATTCGGGGCTATAGCGTAATGTACAAAACGGTACCATCGCGTTTGGCGACACTTAGAAAATGTTTCATTTGGGCACTTATCATAAAAAAGACCACGATTGCTTCGACGTTGGTAAGGCGAGGTGCATGATAATAGAAAAGTTTGAAAGTCAAGATGTCACTTTTACCGATTTTAAAACATGAAATGAGGCGTAAAACGCGTTACATCAAAATAGGTATGCGCTTAAATTCGTTGCGGTCGCGCTTGTAATATAATCTTCGCGAACGGTCAATTCTGTGCAGTAACCTATCACGAAATACGTTTAAAAACTAATCAAGAGTGTATTAAAAGCGCTTGAGATCATGATTCGCAAGCAAAGCAAATTTCGGCTCGATTATTTTGAATCAACTTTAAGGCGTCGGTAAAAAATGTGCCCTGCGCGCTCACATACAATTTGCATAGGGAGAGACACGCATTCAACTTAACGGTAACCCCGTGAATAACACGACCCAACGACAGCGTAGTTTCGAACTTGCGAATTCGGATAAACAGGACAGCTACAACCGCCGTCAGAAATGCCAATCGCAAAAGTTGAAAGACAACCAACGAGCTCTGGCTGTCGATAAAAGTCTGCACTCGCGAATAAATTGAAACGCGCTTTTTTGCGGAACTACAAACACGGCTGCACCTTGACCACGATTCGCGTTGAGGCGTTTCACAGCATGACAACTGGTTTTCAAAGCAGGATTTTGCAACCCCACTAATGCCCGGGCCTCGGGGAGTCTACGTTACAATACTGAAGTATAAAACAAAAAAATCAAACGCAGCACCGTAAGACATTAAGCCCTCTAGACCGCCTTTGTGACGTCACACTGATCTTTGACGTCACTTCTGAAGCAGGAAATGTTGTTTTTACTGGAAGTAGAATTGTTTATACGCAGCGGAGGTAGATGAAATTGTGACTTTGCTTCTTCTAGTTGGGTCTCAATATCCAAAGGGCGATGCTCGATAGCACCGCAAGCGGCCAAAAGCTCCTTGGAATGGTGGCGCCGCATGTTGGACACTTGCTCACCTCGGACGGTTGTCTATCGTCGCTGTTTAATGCACAGAATAAAAAGTTAGAAAGGTTACTGATCGCCCTCCTTGTTATAAACACAACACACAGATGTACAACAAGGCGCAAGACGTAAAAAGAACAGCTCTTAAAGAATCACACAGAAAATGATTATTGTTATGACCAAAACGTCTAAATATGACCTAATGTAAAGAGTTTGTGACATGTTCTCTGTTTAGTCTGAAAACTCGAAACAAAATTTATTATCATTGAACATATAAGCTTATAACGACACGTTACGTAATAAGCAGTGCATCATAGAAAGTACTGTAAAGTATCACTGACCCATTATTTCTTTCATCCGCACCCGGTTGATCGCCAGACCCGTCACCGGAACCCGAATAATCACCCGACGAGTCGGTGACCTCATCTGTTCAACAAACAGGATTGTTTGAACATAAACAAGCAAACAGTTGTCGTCGTTTAACATAAAAATCTACTCTGGTCATCGCACTTATACAAGCAGAATAACCAATTTTCCGCCACACCAAACCAAACACCCCAGCAACGTACTTGACGTCACGCTTGTTACCTTCTGACGTCACAATGGTCGTTTTCTACACCATTCAATTTTTAGCCGCACTTCCGGCACCAGAAAACGCAAAACAATCAACACGATTACGTCACATAGTTACGTAATCGATGACGTCGCAGTCTAAACCGACTTACCATCAATAGGGAAACGGTTCCTTTCATTGTAAACGTTCTTAAGTTGACCGATGATTTGACGCATGGCATCAGTTTGTGTCTCGATGACTTGGTCGGGAATTTGTCCGATGATTTCTGGGTTTTCTGATCCTTCCTCCACTGTGGGGCTTGTGTAACTACAAGACATCGGGAGGTTTAAAAACGACGTAGACTCTCGACAATATACGGTGAAAAAATATTTACTTAAATGCTGTGTCCACTTGCAGCAGAACAATTACAAAGGCTGTTTATCATATATGATGGACAAGATCGCTACTGTTAAAGGCGAAATTGTATCATAAATTGTAAAAAAATCGAGCCAGCTTGGCGGCAATGCCATGGCTGCTATGCACATAGCACAGTATATATTTATTCAACGCAGTAAATTTTCCAACAGTGACGCCAATTGAGCTTATTACGTTCTACTTACATTCCTTCAGCCTCCCCGTTCCAACAGGAATGGCTGCTGGCGGGTGCTGCCACGTCCTCGCATACTGCATGTGGAAGATTCCTCCAGTGATCTTTGGTTGCTTCCAGGGTGATCCGCATTTCAGTCACCACCATTTTGAGGTTGGTCCGGGGTACCTCATAACTGGAGTCCGTGTATCCATCGTATCTACATTGAAAATGTTGATGTAGATTTTTCTTTTAAATTTAAATTGTCGCCTCTTTGCAGACAACACGGGTAAAAGAGAAAAAAACAAGAAAATCTGAAAAAATTAACAAACGGTCAAGTCCGGTGTTGGATATATGTTATGTTTGAGTGTAAAATCAGTAGCGGGTCGGGAAGTTTCGGCAAATGCTTTATTTCCGACAAGTTTTTGCATTACAACTATTTTTCTACCCGTAATAAACAATTAATCTCGTCCGTCGTTCGTTTCTACAATTTTTACAAAACGCAAACCAAATATTTTCCTTTTCTTTTTTTATTTGAACTGTGAGGTTCGTCTGAGGCGCTCAATTTAATTTGGAATATCGATTTTGCTGCATTTATATTTGGTTAGGTGACGCCAGTATTTGCAGCATCGATAAGAATTAGATTCCTTACAAAAAAACACCTCACACAGGAACATTTGCCCGATGCCTTGGCGTCTACACTCGGTTCGCATTACCATGGAAGTCATAGCAACAAGCTTTAAACGAACGCGTTTCACACTTACTCGCTGGGATCGTAGGATACCGGGAACTGGTGGTAAAGCTGCAACTCCTCTTTGTTTTTCTTGTGGTGTCGTCTTTTGCCTCCTCTTCGGCCTCTTTTTGACTTCTGTTTACAAAATCATTGTTGCTTTTCAGAATTGTGAAGTTTGATAAACACGCGAACGAGTTTGGAAACACGTTTTGTTGACGTGAGGTTGTGATTTGTTTGACTCCTTCGTAAGGTTTTGATAACTACAAACGCATGAAATGCGAGAAATCATCATTCCGGGTCGATTTTTAGTGTAGATTATGCGGTGGGTATCTAACACAATATCGCCCTAAATTTAGCTGTAAACTTTTCGCTTTCAACTTTAAGGAATTATAATCTACGCTTAATTGTGCCAGATGGACATATTTTTAAAATTACATTAAGTCTGCAGCAAAAGCAAGGCAACAATTTAGCTATCAAATTAAACAGCCGACCACACAAACAAGCTACCTTTGACGAGCCGTGGTTTTCGTCCAGCGAGCGTCGTTCGCGTGTCGCTGTAAGATCAAACTCAACTTGACCCTTTGCTCGCTTTACGCTGCCGGGAAAGAGCGATTCCAGTTCCACTGGTGAAGGGTTTACCCCTGGGACGGGGTCTGGCCACTGGTAAGACGGGGGCAGTGGGATTGAACCCATGCTCTCCAGGCCGAGGAAGGACATATCGTCCGTGTCGCTTGTGTTCACTTTCGGTGGAGTACCGCAAAGTGTGAAGATCTGTGTATAGGGATAGTAGGTTAAAAGGCGCGAACCCCGGTCAGTTTTTTATAAACGTAAAACAACGCAGTAATGTTTCATGCAACGGCACGATTGGTAGGATCGCCCCACTGCGCAGGTCCTTACTTGGCGATCACCGTTATTATATCGAGCTGCAATGCCTAGGCTGCCAAGCCTGTAAACCTTATAAACGTACAAACGTTGACAATATGCGTCGTTAGAACAAAATTTGCAAGGAAACCCGTATCAGCACAAAAGCAGATATAAAATCATATATAGAATGTTTCAGCACGGCGTATAAACTCAAGAGGGCACGAAACCCAGAAAATAAAACGCTGTAATGCGATCGTAACTGCCGATGCCAGTAGGGCATAACCTCACATTGAACCACACGAAGAGACATACGTCATCATAAGACACGTACAAAAACCACCCTGAAGAGGTTTTGTCGTGGGATGCCAAAGTACAGCCATCAAGTTCAATTTTACGTAATCATGTACTTACAGTGCTCTTAAGTTGGGCTCCTCTTTCCTGCAACGTCATGATGGCTTCCGAAATTCGGATGGCAAACGGCTGGAGTACGCTTTCTATGTTGTGGTGTCCGTCCAATCGGTCCAGAATTTTTTGCATAGCGTCTGAAAGCAGTCAAAAATATTTTTGTGAAAATCGGAGTCTAAAAAAAGGATTTTAGAATGCAATGGAAGGTGTACTGGAATGCGAACACTGCTGTCAGAGAAAAATACAAAATTTTAGCGAAAAAAATAAACCATTTGTCGACAAGACAGTTTTTGAAATATATTCTCAGGCATAGAATTGAAAACGAAGTCGTGGTATGGCAGCAAGTGGTGCAAAACAAAGTGTTGACGTCAGTCCCAACACAAAACATCAAAAAACGGCTAAATACAAAAATACCGGGACACCGCACCCGGACACAAGACCCAGGGGCGGCGAGTTGTTATCAAAACAATAGCCAGCAGGTAAATAACGCGGAACAAGTCCTGCTATTTTAGGAGAAAGCAGAGAGCGGGTAAACAAAGCCAAGTGCGCCTTGCGGCTCAGCAGAAGTGGACTTGAAAATGGCGAGCGCGCCAAGACTGGAATCCGATTGTGATTTTAGGCAGTCAAAATGTTGCGCAACACGATAAGAAGGCCATGTCGGCCGTGGTTAAGAAGATTACTGTCGGATGTTCGCTTTGTCGCGAAACCGTGGGGTGGCCACTTGTTGGGGGGGGTCGAAGATGGATTGGGCGACTTAACGGTAAAATTCGAGGGACAAATACCACATTCACGGCTAAAAGGGGATTAAATGCGCGTTTTGCGAATTGTTGCAATATTGGAGCTCGGTTTTGGTCGGCTCTTCGGTCAAATTTACTTTATTTATACATAAGTAGCTGAATGTGATTCGGGGTCACCAATAATGTTGGAAAAGTTTTTGCAAGGGAGTTTAATATGCCGATAACACATTATAAGGTTACGTTGTATAGAACACAAAACAGTTTAATGACAAGCTCAGTAAAAGTGCATGTATATATTTCGATTACACGTTTTTTACTAAAAAACACTAGTTTTGCATTGAAACACTTTTAACATTTAAATTCACACATAAGATCAATTGAACAAACTTTAGGACCAATGCACCTTTCCTGTCAACAAACAACAGTGAAACACAAAAATCCTACCGATGTATTCGTTCCAGACAGCATCGAGTCTGTTGTAATCATGCAGACAACCCTTCATAATATTAAGACACAATCCGTTGCATGGTTTGATTGAGGCGATACCCTGACACTTGGAGCAATAAGACATCTTCATGAAGGCTTTAGTGCAATCTTGCGTCGGGTCGAACTGTGAGCAAAAAGTTGGACTGAAAACTAGTTTTTCCATTCAGAGAGGTACAGGTATTTTGTTACGAAAGCTTCCCAATTTATATTTGTTTGTATTTATCAAGGAAAATGGGTAGAAGACCCTTTGCTATATGAACGATTTTATTTAAGGGCGCGGCTTGATATTGGCGCAACCAACAGTTAGTTAACGTCAGGTTTGTTTGGGTAACATTAGACAAATATTGCGACGTCTTCTTGCAAAACAGCATTGTTATGTAATGGTTAAAACCCGGTTATATAATCATACAACACACGTGAATAAACATGCACTTTACAAATAGCATCACTGCACAAATACAAGATCTCACCTTCGCCACGTTATAAGCCAGTTCCTTTCCAACCTCCAAGCCACGGATAAAGGAGCGGGCGGTGACGAAAGCTTTTTGAATCTAAGTAAACACAATTGTCAGCATTCGTCAGGGTGGGCAGAGGTTGAAGAGAAGGCTCAACAATATTTATTGATGGCTTGCGACAGGAAAAGCATTGTTGAGCCCAAGCTTTCCGAGCGAAACAGGTTCGAGGGGTATAAATAAAGCAGATACGGACAATGGTAAATAGGTCATGGTGTTGCGCAGTGTTTTTTTTTATTTCGTAAGCTAAATAAGGTAAGTAGGTGCATCAATAGTGAGGTAAGGGTTCGATTTCGAACGGAAATACGATACTTTGCTCCATACGCTGTTCCCTGCCGGCAATATTTATAGGTTGTTTTTATGGCGCAAGGACTTGACAAATGGAATTACTTTGCACACCAATGATCTTTAACAGCGGAAGCATTATGTTAATTTTAAATAGTCATACATTTTCAACACACGACAAAAAGAAAATCCAGTCTATATCGTAAAATATGTATGATGTATGTATGGACCGAATACAAAGCAATGGGTGATTTTGGTACTTGCATTATTCTTTTTTCTTCAACATAAATCATAAAAGTAAGCAATGAGAAACTCGTCAAAATTAACACTAGTCACGGACCAGTTATTCGCTTAATCCAACGCCTTTGAATTTAAAAAGGAGAAACGTTATTGTAAACACCCTCGACTATTTGCAAAGAATTTAACGTGAACAAAAACGTGTTTTGATGTATTATGATTAGACAGGGAAGGTAATTTAGCTCGCTTGTGTAAACAATGAAGGGTTTGCCCTTCGGGGTATAAACGATTTTTTCTAAGCTTTCGACGTTGCCGAAATCTAGGGTTGTGCTTCAAAAACAAAATGATACATCGCATATACCGACTGATGACTGAGTACAAGTGAAAAGTTTTCTTGTTTGAAGTCTGTTTAAAACACAGCGGATCAATAACGCTATGTACATATCTCTGCCGCTACAATTGTTTTTATTGTGAAAGGCGCCATTGGAAACGGAAAAATCACCCACAATAGAGCATGCAACTACGGTATTTCCTAAACTTACACTGCTGGAAAGCTTTTCCGGTGTGTCTTCGTACGGTTGCAGGACGTCCGAATTGACACTGTCTCCGATACACTGCATGTACTTGTCGTCGATGATGTATTTGGCGTTCATCAGCTTGAAGACCTTCTGTACGAGCAGGGAGAAAAACTTGTCGAAGATTTCCTCCATCGGCATCCCTTGGCCACTGCAAACGAATTTTTACGTTAAATCCCATTTAAAACGAGATCCGATACCTGTTTGAGTTGTTTATCAGTAGCTCTGAATTTACAACATGTTAACTTACTGGTAGTAGGTTTTTAGATTGTCAAATAGCTCCATGAAGATCGCGGAGTTATCAACATACAGTGAACCGTATGTTCGATGGAACAGATCATCGAGAGAGTCTTTGGCGTTGTCCACTAGCTTTTGGAAAAACTCTGCAAACACATAAACATGCCTGATGTAACCAAGAAATTTTACCTTTCATCAATGAGGTATAAACCAATATCACAGGCATATTATTTTATTTGTAAGACTAGGGATTCTCAAATTGTGCGTCGTGACCACGTTCGGGGTCACCAAATTATTTTATTTAATTACAACGCGCAACAAATAGGATGGGATACAACGTGAAAAATATTGAAAAGAAAATCACATTTGATTTAATATTCCATTTAAATGTACACTCAGCCAAGTCAGGATAACCAAGTCTGGCAATAGGAGCCTGAGGGTGTAGCAGGTAAAAGCAGTCGTCTAGTAACTTGTTTTGGCTTGGAATCCAATCTTTAAGCACACAACCTTGTGGCTTAAGTGGATGATTGAGTTTCAGACAACGGCAATCTAGTTACAGTTGTGGAGGGGCGACACAAGGCCATTGTGACTGTTTTGTTAAGGCCACAGCCTCAAGGCATTGGGCTTGACGGCATACCTGATCACCGAATCAAAATAAGTCATAAATCATGACCAAATATCCCCATCCGCCATCTGGCCAAGGTTAATTCAATTCTAATTCAATTTATCCCCTACCAGCTTGATACTGATTATTCACTGAACGTGGAAGCGTTGACGTTTCACTTGCGATATGACATAATCGACAAATTCCACGCTTGAACAAGTTCTTGTGATGTGGCATGGCACAACATATGGATTTGTTTAACCATTGTTTAACATTTTAACCACAAAGCTTTGGTTTAGCCAAGCGGCACCCACGTAACGAGTAGGTCCCAAAATTGTTCTTGGATGAATGTGGGCAGCGTCATGTCATTCGAAGGCCTTTGCCCATGCAAAAGGTTTAGGAATTATCGAAGTACTGATTGATAGCAATGCCAACAACATGGCCTATCTTATACCGAGGTAAAGGGCGAATTTAAATCGAGCAGGACGAACCCGCGCTCCTGGGAGTGACAGGTAATTGTAAGGGTACTAACGGAAGGCATGGCATTGTAAGCAAATGAGGCATGAAGCAAGACTCGGCTTAATAGGCCATTCACACAAGAATTCGAGTGACCGCACAAATTTAACTGCTTCAATATTTAAACTAGATATCAATAACACTATGAGTGTGTTTGGTTGGGCCTGTGCAACATGGCGTTATTAAATTGCGACAAATTTAAAACACATTTTGGAAGTAATAAATTCGCAAAGCCCCATACCCACAACCGTAACGGTTTTTGATGTTTTCAAGCCCACAGCAGTACACTCTGTTGATAATAGGTTATTGTGGTTGAAAAGCTATCCATAACTGCCAAACAAACGATCGGTTACAAACCGCACAGCAACATGGCTTGTCAGCTAACGATGAAGTTTAAGCCAAACAAACATGCAAATAACAAAGGGCCATTGTTGCGCGAACAAGCGTTTTCGAAAGCTCGACAATTGTGTCAGCAATCACACACAAGCAAGGTTATTTTATCTACGATTTGTTGTGATTATAGGAGCAAATAATACTATCCAACTGGACTCGTCAATGCGATGTTTCCAAAGCAAATTGAAATGAACGTATTTCAAAATAAGGAAGCTATACCCAACAAACAAGTCACTATGAAACAGACTGTTGTCAGTTCTAATCAGTGACCAATTTAAGGCCGCTTGTTTTGCAATAGCTTCATATGACTTAATGTGCTGGTTAATGATTCGGTAGGTTAATTATAAGCTACGTTTAGCTGCGGAATGCAAGGAATGTCCATGGTTGGCGGATTAACTTCGGGCGGCCGTTTCAAAGTACGGTGTTACGCTTCATCTGCAGCGCCCCAGGTAATGCTAGATGGAATGTAGCATCGTTTAAAGTGCTCGTTTTATTAACTCTCGAATGTGGCACTTGACTGCACAAAAAGGCGGTAATTGTTGTTCCTGATTGTTTCCTAAGTTTTACGAAATGCGGTCATGCCTTAAACCGTGATCTTCGTGCCAATCACGGCCCACGTAATTATCACTTTTCACAAACTCCTACTCTTCCACCTAATGGTTTGATTGTAAATAATTATATTCAAGCGTTGGCGCCTGTTTCTCAAAAAAACGGGTGTAATCATAACTACCTGGAGGTCATTTGTTAAAATCAAATCTATTTCAAGACCTTATTAAGCGAGGTTTTGGAGTAACAGTACAATAAAGACACTGCTAATTATGCAGGCAAATACCTAATAAACTACAGCTCATAGTTCTACCTAGGGTCAAAATAGCTGAGGTCAAACCTAATTCACGACAATGGTTTGGTTTGAGTGAAGGTAATAATGACCACAAGACCAAATATAGAACCACGTTAATAACATGTGTCGTTGAAGTGTCGGTTTCCTCAGTCTAGCAGTCCTCTCGCTTTTGACGTGGAGTCAAACGAGTATAGCGTGACATTAAACGTTGTGCCACAATCGGCACAAAACCTCAACATCGAACGGAAAACGCAAGGAGCGGGTCTTTGGCGCCAAATTCCTGGCACTTCGCTGCCCCCGAAGAGGATTAAGAGGGCAAACACAGCTGGGCTGTTGTGAAGGGCCCGACAGTGGCCAATTGTTCCTTTATTAGTTCAATAGCACCTACATGAGCATTTGGGATACACTTGGGTGAATGGCGCGCAGACACTTTTACACAAAGTGGGATAAGGTTTGATGCTGGTGTCAATTTTACAACTCAACTTTCGTCTTGTACTTATAGAAAAACCGTTTGTTTCCTCTTGACGTGAATCAAATCGTAATCACGGACAATACTTTTAGCATGGTTTTCATCAGACTGTTGCCGAAATGACAAATCTTTGCGAACTCGAAGCGATATTTTCGGTAACGTTTTTTTACACCAACACGGGAGTAGAACCATGACATTGTGATTATTCTTGCCCCTGGAATCTTGCTATTAAAAGGCACCGACGACCGAAGTGCAAACACAGGAAGGTCAACTCGAGGTTATGGCCGCCCCAACTCACCCTGCCGCATACCGCTCTATGATCACAACAAACAAATGATCGTGCTTGCGGGTAGAGCGACTTGTTTGAATAAGATACACCTCCCGCAGCCGCGAATACAAAAACATTAGACAAATCGCATTTGCAAATCCGGTTTAGTTAGTGGAGATATTTTACAGGAAAAACAGGCGTTTTCATGGAAGTTGGATATGTTTACCATGTTGGCGGGGCTGTTAGCGAAAAAGCCACAGGATAAACACCTGTACATTACAAAAGTCTGAGCATAGATCCAACAATTTAACGTGTATTCAAGGTCGGCGAAGTTGGCCAATAACACTTAGGGGAAACTGATAAGACATCAGGTAAATTCCTTAAGTTTTGTGCAGTAAATATCGAAATACTGCAACGCTATTAAACCACCCATCTTAATGTATGGAAGCAAAAAGCGGCCAACGGTTCGTTATCGCTGCCCAATGAGCGCACAATGGCCGATTTTTCGCGAAAAAATGACATGTTGAGGGTATTATCGATGGCGACCAAAACAGCGCGAGATTTGTTTGCTTTGGCGAGCTCAACGAACGCGCGAAGTGATTCGGCCGGACGCTGGGGTACCGATAGCCATCTACAAACCGTATAAGTGTCCTACTTGAAGGCTCCGCGAGGGTCGGCATTGGTTCAGGCTACACAATACTCTAGTGTTTAGGCGGCCATTACCTTTAACACGTTTCACACAGAACGCCAGCTCATCGGTCATAGATTAAGTGTTTGATAGTTTACCAGACATATTCGTGGACGGACTAATAATTATAAATGACCTAACATACAATTGTGCCGTTGCTATTGCATTATTACACAGTGTGACGTTTCGGAATGAAGGCGAACGGACAAATAGGATCTTTCCACAACATTAGTTGGCTTTTTACAGTCTGGCAACAATAATTTCAGACAATACCGTGATCACTACGCAAAAATGCAAGTACAGAAGTTTCCATCCACAAGCATGGAGAGCAGTGTAAGTAATCCAAACCCAAAGCAACGCGAAACGACTCTCAAAGTGTGAGTGAACGAGACAAGCAACACAGTAGAGTAACTGGCTACAGAGGGTCAAGGCAGAGCGGGAAGGCGACCAAGAGGAAAGGGAAGATTTATGTACAAAGCTGTTGCTCGGGGCGGCGGCGTGATGAAAGGATTGGTGAACGTGTCTGCGCTTTTAGTTTCAATGCCGAGGTTTATGAAGTGATCGACCGTCAGTAAGAGGGTTACTGGGCTCTGGGCTGGTGTTGGGTGGAGTGCGGCATGCACTGTTTTTGGCTTCTGTAAACGGTTGGTTTAGAAGCCGCAAAGCGGTTTAAAAATGTCGCGTTTTTTGCCATGGTCGTTAGGTTGTTTTGTTTATCGACAAATAGAGAAACGCATATACTTTTTCATAATCTTGCCGTTTGTTCCAAATGGACTAATATTATTATCACATCCCTAAACTTCTCATTGTGACGTAACAAGCTTTTAGCAAAAATCATTCGGTTCACCGAACAATCAAGTTTACACTGCCTAAAGCGCATCAGTGCAAATTATTGTGTTTTAGTTCCAGCACAATGTCAATGTCTTTGAGATAAAATAGCATCTTGCCCCAGCGGAAAATTACACGAGCTCGGAAATACCATGCAATACTTTTTAGCGAGTTCAATATAATTCTAAACTTTAAGAAACGAAGACATGATAAATGTAAAATTTGTATGCTAAAATTTTAGTTTGGTTTCCATTTGCATGAACATTTGAGTCAACGGCAATGCCGTTTTTGTATAATTACGGCCTTGTCAATCGACTACTCGGCTTTTCTTCCAACAATACTGCACGGGAAAGTCCAATTTCAGAGTTGTTATTTAAAATAAACCGCGTACCACCCGCCAGGAACGGCGAAACGAATTCAATTAAATATTCTTTCCCAAAAACACTTGGTGGTATTTAGTGGTCGAATGAATCATAACGAACGACCAACAGCCCAGCACACAACCACCACTGCAAGTCAAGTTTCCGGATACGCATTAGCAATAACAACAGAAACTTTTTCCTTGAGTAATTGAACAACTGTACTGGGATCCTCATGATGCAGACAGAGAGTTGCGACCAATAACAGACGGCGACTAGGCAGAAAACAAGAAATAGCTCCATCATTATCGTCGCGGTTGACGCGTTTAAACCGGTGTAATTTGACAATTTTCTGGGATTAGCAGCATGTAATAGGGGCAGTTACGCCCAGACTTAAACAAACTATTTGTAATTTGGCATAGTGGATTTGCCGTCATTTATCCGATTTAACGGTCATGGGAGTTTTTTTGGATGCATTTTTCATTTTCGAAGCCCGTTCAATGGCATTCACAAGCTAAATTCCGCGCACTCAAGTCATAACAAAACGGTCCAAAGTGCACTTGGTGCATGAAAGTATTTTTTTGTGGGATAACAACTCACGTGTTATTCGCACTTTGCTTTCAACAAAACCACGTCGTACCCCAGCAGGCAAAGGAATTTTTCGTGGCTGAAGGAAAAAAAATCGCAACGGATAATCTGTTTTCGGTGTTCTCAAGAATGTTGTAAGGTTTCAACTTGGCAGATGTAACTCAAATAAACGGTTGCGAATGTCAGGATGTGTGTGACGGATAACTCCGGTATGTGTCAGTACAACAAGGTGTGCCCCTCATTCTCAACCATACGACATCCCAAGACAGACTCAGCCTAGTTTGCTTGTTTTGACCTCGACAGGAAACAGACGCGAATCAAAACAAGGCGTCGGGCCACGAAGTTCGAACAACAACCAACAAGAACGTGAGTGGCAGCGGCGATTCCGGGTTGAACGTGTGGGCGAGGTTTCATGGGTGACGTAACTGATCAAAAGGTGAAATAGGAGGCTTTTTGCAAAGAAAAGGTGATTTAGGAACGTTCACAAATTAGAAAGCAAACTGTTGGCGGGCGCACAGTTTTGAAAAACGTCACATTAAACCAATTCTGTAGAATTGTGTATAGCTGTAGAATAAAAGCACGAACATGCAAAGGGCAAAAAACTGAACGCTCTTCGACCTGGCAAGCCTCCTGAAACCGCAGCTCGAACGGTTTTGAGTCGTACATAACATGAGAACAGGTACAAGTTCGCGTTGGTTGCTACTTATAAGGTCGCACGGGCTGTCGTGGGATACGGTTGCTTGCCGGGGCCATTGATGCGGGCGTAAACAAAGCTGTAACCAAACCAGCGAGGTCTCCGCAGGCGATGCGACATTTCCACCAACGCGAGACCACAGCGAAGTCGCCGAGCACATCGAAGTTTAGACATTTCGCCGTCGGGTTGTTCTGACGTAGACAGGGTTCACGATCCGAAAAGTTAATCAACTGCAGTTCCCCTCTTTTTGGTGACACCAAAACAGTACGTTGAATTGTCCCATACGACAACCACTGGAATCTTTACACACGACGTTGAAGTTTCTGAACAGCGCTTGAGCGTAAAATAAAAGCAAGCGAAAGAAGGTTTTCTAATCCGTGACAAAAATGTATTCGAACGTCAACTTGACTTTGACTAGACTGTATCGTAATCAGACACTTAGTAACGCCCCAGAGGCCGCCAGTGTTTATGATTCAGTCACCATTAGACGAAGAAAGGAGTGAAAATGGTCACAGAAGTGTTGATGACGCCACAATGGTAACTCTACACACGACCGACTGTTTTTGCCTCCAAAAAAGACCGACCAAAGAAGGAAACCAGTAGGGTTGTTTAGGGCGTCAGTTAAACGCCCTCTCAACACTCAAGGCCTCACATTTGTCCGCAAATCGAGAGTGTTTGGGCTGCGGGGTCACAGATTTCAGCCGCTTGATCGCAACCGGATATTTCTTTTCGCTTATCGAGTGTTGATAAGACAAGACGGAATCGTTCTGCCACGGGGGCCTTGACGCGTTCAAATTTAATTTCCAGGCGCGCAGGCACTTTTGCGCAGCCTCGGTTCATTGTTATCGCTCCCGATAGCGTGACAGCCACGGTGAGGTTTGGCCATGGTGAGATTCACTTGTGTGGGACTTTAAGGGGTCACGAACAGGCCCCGAAAAGCGATCCAAAAACAACAGAAACGAACTGCGGGCGCGGCTTTTCCTAATGGGCTCCGCTAAGACATCTCAAAGCTGAACGCACATGCCCTGGTAAGGCGATACGGGGTATATACGAGAAGTTATAGAAACTATTTTTTAAACGGGGACTAAAAATGGCATTTGGATCCGTAAGAAAAGCAATGTGAGGATGCTGACACGGAGAATGAGAGTGTGACATGATTACCCTCGCCAAAAGATGCGTCATCTTTTCCGATGACATCGGGAGGTTTTCTGATTTACGATAAGATAAGGTCAAAGTTCGTTTGTCATCGGATCTTGTACGACACGGGCTGGTCGATGTTTCACTGTAATGGCATTTTTGGTCACTTTGGAGTGTATTTCTCTAATGCGAAACAAAAACTAAACTATGCGAGTCGTTGAAAACATACCTTCGCTGCTTCATTTGTCGCGGTTGCAACTGGAGAAAGTATCTTTATTCCAGTTGCTTCATACACACAAAGCCACGCCGAACTTTGACAACATAGCAACTGAATCAGCCAAGTAACAGGGGTTGTGTGCAAGAATACGGGAAACACACTATATTGTTTTCTGGGCATACCAAAAGCCGCTAATTACGTCGCAAATTTAGTTGTACCGGAAAATGACTCATCGCAGCAAAGTTCAACTAAAGTAACGACGAAAACATACTCACGCAGTACGTTACAGGGCGGACTCGTCGCATAATTCATACGGACCAAAACACACACAACCACACGCCAGCTCCTATAAACCGACCCACTGCGTTGGATTGTCAACATCGAGCAGCTAGTGAGCAAATATTTGTTCAATCGCGAAGAGCCCGCGATGGTAGATTGATCGCGGGCTGTGGGCCAAGTAAAACAAACACTGCTGGAAATGGGTTGCCCAGAGGTACGTGCTTGCAGGCTTCCGTCACACACTCAGTGATGAAAACAGAGTCGGTGATACATGCCTTGCAAAAGCAATCTCCAGTCGAGGTAATGTTGGAGGGCACCGATGCGTTGAAGAAGCAATAATCTAATATTTAAGCTGTCATAGCGGTTAGGTGCGGCGCAAATCGCAAAATTTAGAGCTTGTTACACGGATAGTGTGCTTGGGTACTGCTGGTGGGTGTTTGCATCTGGCGCACTGCGCAAATTCTGTGACGAAAATCGAAACAAAAAATATGGAATAAAAAAGACTGATACAGTGCCAAACCTTAGCGTTTAAATCGACATTTCAACAACAGCGCTAGTTGCGATTGCGAACTACTGGGCTTTCTATAGTCGGAAATAAGTTTCGGAAACAGACGAGACCTTGTAGTGCGCCCCAACTGATAGGGCACGCACAAATAGAGGAAAAGCGCTCTTTGAATGCTTTGGGGTTTGCGTAGAAGCATGACGTACTCACAGGGGAAGAGAATCAACTAAAAGGCACGTTTGCTTAGCAATTAGCAGTCAAGGTACCACGAACCTATATTCCCGGGACAAGTTTGAGACACGTACTGGGTTTCCAGAGTCGGTCCAAACCAGGGAGTGGATCGTTTAGTGGAAATACGATAGGAAAGATAACGACCAACCCCCTAAATGGGCAAACATCCATGATGACTCACCTTGCGCTTGTGTTTAGGCAAGTGCATGTGTATTAAATCAAAATGAGTACAAAATTCCACTGTGACTTGTCATTCTATGCGATGATTCGGAAAACTGGTCAAGCCCAAAAGTACAAGCATTTGTTTTCAACTGTTTGTTGTAATATATATTATATACCCGTTTACTGTACTTCAAGTCAGACACACAGTACCAAGGTTACCAGCCTGGTCGCCAACCGACTGTAATCTGAGACTTCACTTGTCGCATTTCCAGTTCAGATTTGACGTTAGCAAGTGGGCATTTGGCCGCGAGCGGTGGCGAATAACTGCGAACTTCCGCGCCTTCGTCAATGCCATTGTAAAGTAATTTGACGCCGAAGCCCAACTTGTTTTGTCTGGGAGACAATTTTTCCGTGACCGGACGAACTTTGGCGAGTTTGCCGTTGGTTTTTGACTTGCGTAACTTGTGTTACGAACATTTGCAAGTTGTTTTGTAACCTATACCGTAACTTTAGCCTAAACCTATGGTTTGAACCGCAAGCATGTCTGGATTTTAATAAATTGCGATGGTATACCACAAAGCATACGAAATTCGGTCACAAAAATCTGTTAAAGCTTCTACGTGGATAGTCAAGGAGAACTTCCTATTGGGTAGATAGTTAATTTTGTGTTTCTGTGTTTCGAATTGTAGTATATTGTTTTTGAATTACCGGTGGCAGGAATGAAACTGCAAAAGAAAACAAAAAAGTCCCTGACATCAAGGTGATAAATGGTTGCCACCGAAACAGACAACTAACTTGAAGTGACGAATAAGGCAAGCATTCTTACTATTTTGCGTGTCGCAATACATCCTGGACTGGCAACACGCCAAATAGAAACTTGTGAAGAACCGGTTTTCTGTAGTACCGAGCACATACCACAAAAAAGTCATTCGAGGTAGTGCAAAGGAGACGCAAGACAGCGACACGCCAAATTCTTTCCATCGAGGGTGGGTTGCGTAATGCGATCGCCCCATGTCACCGCGGGAGCGCTGGGGTCCTGTTATGTTCCTAAACACGGCTTTACAGAGATGAAATTGCTTCCCCAACGTTATGGCAGCCAGAAGCAATGCTTAACATGGAAGCAAAGGGTCGCGTGAATTCTTGTTGCTCGTTTAAAAAAACTACACACGTAGTCAAAGTTTAAGCAACACGCATAAATGATGTTTCACCAAGTACAATTGCAAGCTTACATATCAGATCTTGAATTCGCATTTGTTCGCACAACTCTGGTAATGGCAAACGTGTGAATTCGGTCAAGTGCTAATTAAAGAGTTGAAGCGCAATAAGAACGACCCCCAGCAAAACACACAAAAACATCCAATGATTGCATGCGGCTGTGAAATTGGAGCGTCGTTACGCACATAAACGTATTTGCACTAGTACAAGATAATGATAAGCTTATGGCATTTCATTATAGTTGCAATGTCGGGGAAGTTATTTCAACCACCCGTATGACGGGAAAGAAAATTAAATTCGCATTGTAAAGCAAACTTCTTTTTAAGCGCACCACCAAGACAACATCACGGTTGCTTGGTTAAGAACACCAGTACAAGACCTACAAATTAGGGACTAGTTTTCTGCTGTCCAGTGGGCAAGACAAACCTTGAAAAAGCATCAGTCATCGCCGACAATTAGGAACAAAAGTGCGACCCATGGAGAGCGCGTTTGCCGCCCCTAAATGATAAAGGTGGGCTTTGTGCGCAAACAAAGGCAGACTGAAAGGTGAAGCGAGCGCGTCTGCAATAGACCTAAATTGCTTTCTAAATACATTGGGGCGGTCTGCTATGGCCAGGAAGGCGGGACCACGTTGCAAGTAATTTAAAACCAATGAGGAAGGAAGTAGTTAACAACAACTTGCAGCTAATCACTTGGATTTCGTTTCCAATTAAACAGCAAACAATGTGAATTGCAGAGAATAATTAAAAACAATAAAACTACCCAAACACACGTCTATCACACATATATTTTCTGCAAATGTCATACACTGTTCAACATCGAATTCTACAGGATAAGAACATGTTGCAATGGCATTAACAGATTTTACTGGCGTGCAACATGTGTTTTTCTCCTTGTGGGAATTATCCACAAATATGAATTGAGATGTAATCCTAGATCATTTTAATAAAAAGTACTGCAGAAAGATTTTCTTATGTTATTATCAAAGACAATGGCATCCCTTTCTTAAAAAATATACATGTATTCCAAAAAAACTTGGTAACATACAGGTTTCACAAAATACTTTATACATGCATAAATCTAGTCAGACACAAGTAGCACTGGTGCATTTATAAATAAAAACATACCATCAACTTTGGCAGATTTGTTGCTGAACATGTGTTCGACCAGCGAGCATTTTCTCTCAACTTGTATTTCAAAGTCCAGGTTGCTTCTTGTGATTAGGTTTGCCTCCACTTCATGTGTGCAGCAGCTGTATTCCCTTGGGCAGACCTGCAATGCTCGGCCTAAAAATAAACACCCACGGTTGGACATATTTTTAACCATTTGTTTTGACAGAGTAATTGCTCTGACGTGAAACAATCAAATTGTTTTGGCCTTTTTTAAATAAGCGTCCCTGATCGAGCTGGGAAATGTAATTTAAAAAGCAAGAATGAATTTGATATTCAGGTTATAATAAGAATTGTGATTGTCATTTGGCATCTTGTTTAACTTTTTCGTTGCTTAATACTGCTTCTTAAAATATGTTTTTGCGTAACTGTTTATTTAACTCACTCGACCAAAGTTATACGAAAAACTGGTGAATCAAATAAGGTTATACAATTGGTTTCTTAACATTTAACAATAAACATAGGCTAACCAAACCAAGCAATAAAATTTTTAAATACCATTTACAGCTGTGTGAGGTATCGGTCCTTTTAATCCAGAAAGCTGGAGTGCCCTCTTAGTTTCTGTGCATGGATCTGTGGCCCTAAGGCCCCTTCTATTCGTTTTGAGGGCAGTAGCAGTTGCAAATAGCATAATTCCAAGTATCAAAGCTCCATGTTTAAAACACATAGTCCTGGATAGGCTTTTAAACATCTCAGTTTATAGGAAACTTTTGCTTGTGATGCAAAAACACCAACAGTAGGTGTTGGACAAAAAGCAAAGTCAGTGTTCAACCAGAAATATTTTTTGTTTGCTTCGCTCCAAAGCAGGTAAAAATGACTTCAGGTGAAAACTGACAGAAATTCCTTGGACTGACAAAGGCAACCCAGACACAACAAATCAGCAAAATGTTGGAACTAAAGCAATGGTAAAAATCCTTGTAATCAAAGATAGTTGACTGTATCAAGCAAATGTTGACTGTATGATCGTTTTATCTTAATAACACAAAATGTCAAAAAATCAACAATCAACTTTTTTTCTGCATCTGCCTGTAACATTTTTCATTTTTCACAACAATGCCAAAGCATACTTTTTATTGGCATAACATGAACCTCACTAAATAGGGAGCGCGCAACCTGACAATTTTTAAAAGCACCTGAAATACAAACAACTGTGAACTGTGTTTCAGAAACTGCTAAGAGTCAAAAACAAATCCATTGTTTGTCGACATCCAAAATTACGCACTGCTGGTTGTTTTATAAAATAAGAAATTTAAAAATTAGGACACCTTTCAATTTCCGCTTCAATTGTTTGTAACAGCTGCATGTTCCCATTCCCTCTTCTATGCACACACAGCACGCTGGCTGGTCTTTCCTTGAATAAAAGCTAGATCGCAGCGGGGGGGCGATTGAGAAAAAAGTAGTTTCAAGCCGCGAGCTTTTTTCTCCAAGCAAACAAACAGCGAGTTTTAACTACGGCCGAAGTCCATAGAAAACACAGGCTTTGATATCAAGCAAGTTTGGAAGGTGACAGATTAACCCAAAATACAAACAAACAATACGAAAACATCTGTTTTATAACAAGAAATTTATTCATGTCGTTTTTAAACAGTTTAATTCAAACCACAAACGAAAATACTTCTTCTATAATGTCTCGAAAACCTGTATTTTTGCTGAAAGCCAAGTTGGTGTGTTCTGTCAATTTCCAACCCATGCTGTGTGTCGTAAAAGTCGTTAACTGTGAAAATGCCAAATAGCCTTGGCATTTTTAACGAGGTCATAAAATCATTTATCATAAAATCGTGATACAGATTGGCACCAATACATTTATCACCTATACGCAGGTCAATGCCCTACAAATCGAGTAAGCTCTCAGCAAAAAACAAATCGTCCCACACCTTACCTCTGGAGATTGATTGCGCTATTTTGACGCTGCTACATTAAAATTTACTTGGTTTTGTTATTCTAAAACAACAATGTTTAGTGAATATGTTGCGTTAAAAAGGTTTGAGCGTAATATACATGAGCAGGACCAGGTAACTTATGACTGATTTACCCAATCCTCGCAAGCTGGTCGTATTACAAAGCTTGCAAGCTTCTTTCTGGACTAATTCTTTATTTTGAAACAAAGATTCCAAACCAGCTATCTGTTCTATCTTATGGCTCTCCATCACAAAAACACTTTTACCGACAAAACTGCCCTAAATTTAAATCACAGCGTTTCGCATTATTTTTTTTCGTAATTTTTCTGTGTTTCTGTGGTTCATAGTTGCTTCCCTTTGTGGTATTTTGAATGTTATTGGCGGTTTCATACCAAAATGTTGACAACTTATGAAAAGCAAGGTCAAATTTGCCTGCTACAATACCACGGAATTTCTTGAGGTTCATCCCAACGTACTTATGTGTCGTACCACGCCGTTCTTAAACTCGCACAAGCTTTGGTAGATAATAAGAGAGAATTGTTTTATTTAAGCACGACAGAACATAAAGCACAACGTTACATTTCCAGCTGAGAACCGATGACAAGACCCTTGGATACGGTTGCTAAGGCTTCAATCGCTTGCCTCGTTTCCAACAGCAGCCGAGCTTCTTTTAGCCAACCTTCTACAACCTAAAACGGGCAAAACTCGATTTTATTAAATGTCATAGTTGAAGAATTTTTGATTTTCGAGTAATGTTGCAGAAAATCTGTTTGAATGAAAAAATGACCGGTGCATACACATAAAGCGATTACAGTGTTTTTATTACGTTCAAATAATACATTTTGGTTAAAACATGTTGGTTTGATAGCAAACTCGTACCCGACGTGGTTCTCCGGTAAGTTGATTTACGAATCTTGCGGCTTGCTCCAGATTCCCGTGCTCAAGGCAGTAGTTCGCGTAAGAAATGATTGTGAAAACGTCGAGCGTTGATTGGTCGATCTCGGTGGGCGGGGCCAGTTGCGCGCTCGAAACGGTTAATAAAGACTGCAAAAGTTACAGGGAAATTTGCGTGTGTTTATTGTAGCATCTCCATAAGCCCAATAGCGATAAATAAAACACTGTATAACATGTCTTGCTTGTGGGTGTTGACGACACCCTTAGGGCATATATGAATACTATATACATATATAATATATACGATATTCTGTACTTTCTCCGTTTAAAACAGGCTTGGTAGTTATTTCGGTGTAATATCCTCTTTAAAGTGGCAATTTTGGGTTTCTCACCTTTAAATACGACATTAAGTAAATGAAGAGAGAATTACGGTTCTGGTCCACCAGCGACACCCTGCGGCAGAGTTTTCCAATGCGTGTAAAAGCGGCTCGCAAAATATCTTCCGTGTATACGCCTCTCTCTACCGCCTCCGTGGGAACAGCGGATGAAAATACGTCGACCGCTTCGTTGCAGTCATACACCTGTTGATAGTAACACCAATGTATTGCCACAAACGCTATTAGTTTACAATGGAATGTTTAAAGCAGTATTATATACAATCCACTACTATTTTATACTGTGGTACGTCAACTAACAACTTGTTTGGTGATATTTGGGTGCGAACCAAACTTACCTTTTTCACTGTGTTGAGTTCAGTGGAGAGTGGTACAGGTTTACCCTTGTCCCCGTACTTTATGCTCATGAGAAGAGCGTCACATGCAAGGGAGAGCTCCTGAGCTTTGCGGGTGGCGTTGTCAATGTGTGCCCTCCCTGGAAAATTTAAATCACAATAATGCGTCAGTTTGATGTAAAAACAGGATTAGTGAATTTAGTGAAAAAGTCAGTATTTTTGTAAAGTGACAAAACAAAAATATTACCCATAACGAAACTGTTGCCTATACTTTAAACACATCTTTTGCGATGTGAAGAAACGCTAACCAGAATGTTTGGTAAAACGCAAACTCCTGCCATGGGAACACACGAGAAACTAACCGTCAACAGCTTGCTCGATTCCCCGCACCCTGGCTATTGCCATCTCCAGTTCCAACTGGTGTTGATCGATGATTGAAGCCGTCTTCGCCTCGTTCGCTGCTCTCTCCGCTTCCATCATGGCAAGAAACTCGGTTTTCTGATTCTCAACTCTATAAAGTTCAACAGCATTTAGGATGTGGGAGAAAATATTACAGTAGTTTGTTTTCGTTTTGCACTGATCACAAATTACTGCCGAGTAGGATTATTTCAACAACAAGGTAGATAATTTATGTGCATATTGGAGAGCTTCAGACAGGGTGTGTACACGCACTGTCTCGACCTGTAAGGTCTCACCAATGCAGCTGTTGACAGTGGCACTGTGCTAGCTTACTAGCAGGCACACTAAATTCCACTTTGTGGCACCTTTCGGTCAACGTCGATCTGTTGCGTACCCTATACCGAGTACCAAACAACAGAGACGAACCACTGTGGGGCGCACTTTGGCCAAACGGATCTGCTTGGTAACCGATAGCGCTAGAGGCAAAAACGCCAATGCAATATATGTGCAGAAAAAGCCATAATATTGGAAGACAATTTTTTACACTACACTTGTTAAATGATTTTGGGAATCATTCTGTTAAAATTTTGTTACTTCTTATTTTCGGTTCACGTTTATTTCCAATGTTAAAATGAAAAAAAAATCTGTCGTCTTTCCTACGTGAAAAATATATTTCAATGATACGTCATCTTCAGTGTCCTATTAGACGTTTTAATTAACCTGAAACCTCATTGTTGTGACATTATCAGCATGGAATAAAAAAAGCTTAATAATAACCCATATGAAGATGTGGTCCCTTCATGGAGGCATGCTCAGAGTGAAGTTAATTATTCAGGCGTTGTTATTAACCGCAAGTCTTTCATACATGGGCTGCATATAATCAGTTCAATAATTTTGTCCAGGGTTTCAGCTCATAAGATCGACCATCCTCTTTCAGGCAGTGCGACTTACGCTTCTTCCAGAAGCTTCTCATATTTGGACGCCGCTTGGCGTTCCATGTACGATAGCGCTTCCGACATATGTTCCACGTGGGCCGACGCCTGACGTTTGAGCTGACGTCGCATGTCGTCGTCATGGGAACGCTGCATCTCCGCCACCTGCACGAAACAGTTCATAAGTGTAAGCGTCAAAGCGATAATGCATGCATGGAGAACGTTTCGTTTAAAAATCGTAGATTTTGTATTCTGTATAATCGTAAGCAGATGGAACTGGGCATCACCTGTTTTCTTTAAAAACTCTTTAAAGAAGAACAAAATAATTTTAACAAAAAAGGCTGAGAAATGGTTTAGAATATGACGAATTTTGCCAATAATGTCAGCCAGTATTTGGCAAACAATAACACAAACTATGAATGCAAAAACATTTTTGTCACTTTCACCCAAAACGCAATGGAATAAGATACAAAAAAAAACAGCAAGGGTGCAAAAATTTGTATCATCACCTGCTCTTCATGGTTCAGTCTTTCCTCTTCCAGTCTCTTTGTAAGGTCGAGATCGGCCAACTTCCGGACATGGTCCTCCACCTCAGATCTCACAGATTCCACCACTTCCTCTAACCTCTCGGCTCCGAGAGTTCTCTCTTCCGACAGCTCCTTCTGTAGTTCCTCCACACGATGTTGCATGTGAAGAAGCATCGTCGTTTCCTCCTCACGATTCACCCTTTTACCTGAAAATTTAATTTTTTTTAAGAGGAGTACACAGCAAAGGACATGTTTAGTGCAAATGTAGCAACTTAAATTTACAGGTAAATTAGGTTATACACAATTTTAAAATCTGTAGTTAACCCTGTAGTAAGCAAGTAACTACAACAATTTGGAACAAAATTATTATGCAAATGTGCATAACTGTCTCTTTACAAATCAAATTGGTTATTTTACCTGTGCGTTTCCACTCTGGTTCTAAGTTCACTGTGGGTAATTCCAATTCCCCGCGAAACTTTTCTTTCATGCTTTCTATGTCATGCAAATAACGGTTGAGAACTTCAGCCTCCAGAAGTTTGCCTTGGACCTGTGTTAAAAATATACGTCAGTTCCCATTCGTCAACATATATACATAATAAATAGTTGGTTGCCCAAGAAAGCATCAATGCAACGAATCACCAGTGAATTACTAAAAGAGCAGCAATTGGGACTTGCTGTTTACACAGTGTTGTAGTGTAAAATGTATTGTAAACGTGTTGTGACAAGAACTAAACAAATAAGTAAGTATAAACAACATAGGTCACCTTCGCTTTGGCTTCTTCTATATCATGTGACATGTTCATGCAATCACGATCGACGTCAATCACCTTCCTTGCTAAGTCAGGATTATTTTCACAATTTGTTTCTTTTAACAAGTGCTTGATCTTTGTTAGCTCCTCACTGAAGAAATAAGAGTCATTTCAAATTTTTCTAACAACACATGGGAGGTCACAGGTGTTGTTGCAAAAATTTATATTTAAAACTTCCATATATTTCAAATGTTATAACCAGTGGTTCAAAACAGGTAACTGCATACAACAAAACATTGGCACAACTCTTCCTGTTTAAATGTGAAATGATGGATTATTGTAAATGAAGCAAATCCGATGTCACAATTTGTTCTAAGCACTGCAACTTGCATTCATTACTTACATAGCATTGTGAAAAGCTCTCTCAGCTGTTGTTTGAGATTTGGTCATTTCATTATAAGCATGTGCCACATCTTCCCACTGCAAGCTCTTTTCAGCTGCATGTACTAAACAAATGAATAAGTTCATGTCATTTTTCAGTCAGCCCAGTAGTTTTCAAATGAAATTCATCAGACCCCCATCAGAATTAAACCCACAACTTGCATTTGTAAATCTGGATTTCAAGTCTATTTCGAACTAACATTTTGAGTAAATGACTGACCAATTAGTTGGTTTATAATATTTTCAAAATTTAGGCCCCACAACAATGACAAGTGTTTTACAAAATTATGCACCAGTCCAGTAAATATATAGAGCAGATTTTCAATTTGTTTTTAGTTATACTTGAAATGATCCATGCCCCAGTGTTTGGGAACTGAACAGTGAAAGAATTTGCAGTGAAAGAAAATGCTAAAAGGGGCTAAAGGAAAAAAAAACACAACTGATTTCACCCCTGCATGAATGAAAACAATTGGAAATTTTCCATCGCACCACAACTACTGCATTAATCATTAAACATAGAACTAAACTAAAATTGACAATCAACACCCAAAAGCTGCACACATATTTATAGAAAGATTTACTTTGTCAATATACCTAGCCATTCAAATGCAAAAAATACTGGGATTTGATGTCACTGCCAAAATGTTACATACAAGTGGCCTCTAATATATATATAACATGCACAGTACAAACAATTACCTGTGCTATCATCTGTTGCAGTTCTCAACAGAGAAGAATGCAAAGAGATTGCATTAGCTGCATTAACATTGGACAAAATTGCATCTGAACATGCTATTGAACATGCATTGAGCAGTTCATCCAAAATGACAGATGTTGCTAAAGAAACAAAAAAATTGTAAAGTTGCAAGTCCGTTTTCAAGTTTAATTGGCAACAAACATACCTGCTGCATCCGCTAATTCATCCAGCTCCTGATGTAACATCCTTGTCTCCACCTCATCTCCTGAGGTTTCAGGCGCCTCTGGCTTATCCAATACTTGTGGTTTATCGGCTTGTTCTGTCAAAGCAGTAGGAGATGCTTCTTCAACAAGTGTCTGTGTGGCATCTGGTGTAAAAAAATGAACGTTCAACATTGTTAGAACTATAACGTATCGTATTGGTCATAAGAATGCAAGGAAATAAGAATAAAGGACAGCAGTACATGGACATTCAAAATAAAATATACTCAACTAACAAGTTAGCATTTGCCCACTTTTACAGTTTCTCATATACTTTGTTTATCATCTCTTTTGCAAAACAAACAAAGTCAATTTCCCTTTGGTTGAAACTCTTGTATCAAAACTAGTGAACTGTGTCTTGCAAAAAGAGATTTTGTTATGTATAAGGAAATGACCAGTTTTAGAACAGACAGAAGAAATTATATCAACAAAGGTTGGAAGCCAAAGGATCACAGCAAACTGGTTTATGAGTAGAAAATTTATTTTGCTGCCATCTCAAATTCTGTATGACAAGTCACAATGCCCAATATTGTTGCCAGGAAACCAGTAGCAAATATGTTGTATGGAAAGTAAAAGTATAACAACACCAGAAGACAAACAAAAACATGCATTCTTTAGCAAACCTGCATTTTCAGGAACAACTTTACTCTCAACTGGTTTTTCAACTTTGCTTTTCACCTCAACCTCTGTTGCTTGAGGGGTAGGTGGTTCTGAGACGTTTTTTTCCAAATTTTCTTCAACTTGTGTCTCCTCAACTAACATAGAATCACAGTTATATGGTGACATTAAACAATACTACTAGTTCTATGTGTATATATACATATATATATTTATAGTAAAACCAAGTCTTTAGTCAAACATATGTGAAGGCGATTGAGGCAAATATATATGAGTGAGGTCCAGACAGGGCGATTATTTTGACCCATTGGGTCTCATCTCATCACTGCAACTTTGTGACAGTGAATGCAAAGTTGCCCTGTCCATTGAGCTCACTTAGACATAAAAAAATAAACATTTATGAAATTAATTAATTAATTTTTTATTATCATTTATTATAAACTATTATTACTTTCAACACAAAAATTCTAAAAACATCCACTGTGTATAATTATTTCGGCCAAGTGATCATTTTTTATGTACCCAATTTTTCTGTTTATCCAGTAAATGTCAACAATAGGTTACATGTGGGCAGCAGACAGTGTGGTTACTGTTTTGATCAATCAGGTCATATAGGTGCAGTTCGTATTTTGTGTTTTCATCCTCCCTACCTATTTTTGGTGGCTCCTCAATTTGTGGGGCTGGGACTACTGGTAATGGTGGCATTTCCACTTTAGAATTTTCTTCAGCAGCTTGGCTTTTGCGAGAATCCTTAATAGGAGCCTCCAAGGGGTCTGTGGTTTTTTTCTTTAGTTTCGGTTTTGAAACAGATGATATCCTGTCGCTCATTTCCTTTCTGAAAACAAAAACAGTCGGTGTTTTTAAACTTTTTGGCAGAATAACCATAAATCTAAAGGTATGTATGATTGTCAAGTTAAAAACTACTAAAGTAACAACCTAGAGTCAATGACCAAAGGTAACACAGAATGCTTTCATTCATGACAAGCAAACAGATGCATAATCACATTTATACAAATACATTAGAATCTACAATATTTGAGAAAAGTGCCACTACCAAACCACACTTAAAATACATCCAAGATCCAACATATTATTTCTTAAACAAACCGTGGCTTCCCAAGAATCATCTTAAACATGGATTTTGTTGGTGGAACATTGGATTCCATACTTTTTCGGAAATCAGGGTTAAATTTGGCGTAAGCAATGGTTCCCCCACATCCACAGGCTACAAGGCCGGATCCAACCAAAACATTTCTGGCCGTGCTAGAAAAGTTTAGTAAGCATATGGAATTTATCATGTCATGGATTAGGGGTAATTTGTTCAGATATATTCTTAGCAATAAAACAAAATGATTTATTTTGCATTAAAAACATCCACACACATGAACAAAAAAGCATTAAAAACTAAAAATGGTAGGCTATATGCACCAATAAAACTGTAAGGGTTATTAGTTTCAGGATTGCAGACAATTAGACTGTGAGATGATGGTTGTGATAGATCACATCATGTCATATGTGGCCACACGATTAAAAAAACATTCATACTTTTTTACGCTAAACTTTTTGACATTGAATCGCTAGTTGTTTTAGTATTAGAAAGTATCTACAGCATTTAGTCAAACTCAACATACTTGGATGAGCTCTGGCCACCCGATAAACTTCTACGTCCGTAGCCGATCCAATTTGTTTGGACATCATTCTGAAATGCAAAGTTTGTTTTTAAAATAACAGCATCAAATTAAGAACAAATACAAAAGTAGGAAGTATTACTTGAAGGCGCGAAGCTGCTTTTTGACCCAGACGTAGCATTGGGATGTAATGGCTGAATACGAGCAAAGTATAAACTTTTTAATCTGTTACCAAACTCCCAACAAAATCCTTCTGATGTCACTTCAACTTTTCTATCTCCGCAGGTCACGCATGTGCACTCGTCTGGAACCGACACCGAATTTATCCATTCATCTAGAGTTTTTCATAGAAATGTTGTGATTATTTGACATAATATTCTGGGACCAAACTGGACAGAATAGCAAAACTTTTATGTATATTTTTATATGCTGGGTATCAGATTTTCTAATTCTCTCTTTTCTCTTTTTCTTTGCATTTTCGTGGCACAATATGTTCCCAAATATTGTTCCAAGGGTTATTTGTTGACAACAGTTCTTTTGTTTGAAATAATATATATCGGACAGAATGTTTCCGAGCGAAAGTTTGGAAATAACATTTTTGCATTTCCTAAAACTGTACGATTGACAAAAGGAACAAATTGTGCTTGACAAATTGCAACAATAAGTGGCGCATGGCCGGACTACGACAAGAGCAAGTGGATTATTGGGTGGCATGACATGCGCTCCATGTACCGCAATAATAAATCTTATTACGACAGACCACAAGCAGAGGCCCACGCTTTCCACACATACCCTGCGTCGCGTTGTTCCGTGTCGCGCACATTGAATCTTGGAGGTCACAACGTATCTGATTGCGTTTCGAACACGGCCGCAGAAGCTATTGTCAATAGGTATTGAAACCATATCCGTAGCAACTACTATCTCCGCTGTGTACAAAATCATCCCCCTCATTGTGCGATTGTTTTCTGATGGTGGGTCGCGTGCTGCTGATAGCCTATAAGCGGAGGAAGAATTTACGACAAACCTATTGACAAGTTTTAGTAATAGCAGATTGACGTTCGCTAAACAAATGCTGTACTTATGAGTGAAGACATAGCTAATTGTTGTTCGTAGTAACCTTACATGTAATACAGATATAGAATCCGTAGAAATTTTGACAATATACCCCCTAGTCGGGTGGGTTGGACCAAAAGGGTTATCAAAACATATGGAGCAAGTCGTCAAGGTGAGAAAAAGATATTTCATAACCGCATTCCGTCCTGTGCTATATATCCGCTTGGGGTTGTGATTGGCAGCATTGTTTGTTAACTGACAAAAATTGGAAATTACTTTTGATAGGTTTAATAATGAGATGGGCAGGTACTAGGCCTATACTGGTGAAATATTTCAACTGATGCTGGTAAGATAAAGGGCAGAGAGTTTGTAATTTGAAAAAAATGTACTTTGTTGCAAGCATTGCGTGTTTATACAAATACGGACACAGGCGCTTATTTTTCCACAAGTGAGCCATTTGATAAGAATATTTCAGAATGATTTCAGAAACCAATTTAAAGTTGTTGGCTTTACCATTTGCAGTCGTTTTGCTGATCTAACTATTTTGGAATCCGAATAAAATTGACGCATGCGAAAATTTGTAAAGATTTTCCCTTTATGATGTCAATGTTTTGCATTCACATTGAAAAACAGGTATCAATGATACCGAACAAAAAGGTTTATTTTTGAAATTCCTGATGGTTTATTTTTGCTTTAACTGTTGTCACAGATTTGATACTTTGGCGACAAAATTCAGCGATACCTGATGCATACCGGCCAGCTAGCTGACAACAGAAGCTACTCTTCCCTGACCCAGCACCAACCTTCCATCCGCATTGCTTTACCCGGAGCTACCAGCGCCTCTTCGCCGGCTTACGCACAGTCGCAACAGTCGATCCGACACCCAACAGGCTCATCCTTGAAAAAGGAGGCAGTACATCTGCCCTACAAATCAGCTAGTCCTGATTTTGCGGATATTGTACAACACCACAATCATACAAGCCATGGTAGGTGATTTTAAACCTGGTGAAGCGAGAGGCACTCGCGAAAGCTAATGTGCATTTTTTAATACAACAGTCAGTCTTCTTAAAAAAATGCCAAATCAAGAAAATTCAGTTCGTAGACATATAAGACTGATACGGTACATTTGATAATTAATATGAGTTACTACTTACAAATATTCATGCTGCCCATGTTACATGATCTCTAATGCAAAGCGTCCAAATGTTGCATATACACGACCTATACACAATACAATCAACTAATTACGCGTTTGCAGGCAACTACCGAGCCGATACTAGCTACACGCCGCGATACTATCGTGGGACACGAATGCGCACTGGATTCCCAATGGCCGCCTTCTACGGTGCTGGATCCGACATGCATATTTTCACCCAGGTTCGATCTAAGTCCCTCACTGGACGGAAACACAGCCAGCAACTCCCACAGCTTTCAGTGGTTCCAGGTGAATCTTGTTTATAATTTAAACGTTATTGAAAAAAAGCCGAGTACAGAAGTCAGAAGGTTGCCTAAATACATTAAAAATTACTTAGTCGCACGAATATTGGTATCAAACCAAGTGTAGCAAACAGTGTGTAATTACAATCACTATGTGATGGTCTTGCCGAAAACAACCCACATCACGAGTAAAACAATACTCAAGCAATTTTTTAGCACCCAAGCACAGTCGAACAATGCAGCAACAACAACAGCAGCAACAGCGAAAATCCACCTTCGTCGACCAACCAGGCCACCACCAGCACGTCCCAAAACCCGTGGTCGTCAAACGAGTCGAAGTGTCGCTCCACGAAGTCCAGCAAACGGGTCGCCTGGCTGCGCGCACTCCTTCCCCGACGCAAGAAAGGGAGAATAATCCCGTTCAAGCAAAAGGAGCAGTAACCCTTCCCCCTAAGCTAAATTTCCGGGGCGGCAAGCGCACGATACCGTCATTACCCAGCCCCAAGGACGTGCCGCTAAACCCCGTGGACTTGAACAAAGGCCTTAACGATGCTGCTGCCATTAGGAAAAGGGATTTAGTCGCAAAGGGAAGAGGAGGTGTGCCGCTGGAAGAAGCGTTGGCGGCAAAGATGGATGTACAAGTCGTGTCCCTCAACCATCTGCCGCTAAAGGAGGTTTATTTGAAACCCGACCCAACTTCGGGCCGCGAACAAGCGTCCAGACAGCAACAGGACAAAACCATTCGCATTCTCAACTGGCTTAAGAATCTCAATTACCTCGACGAGAAGGCAGTCCAACGCGGGCGGACCGAAGTAGAAAGGACGCAGTTCCAGCTGCCAGAAATAAAGGATACGGCTCTTTTCGCGTGATTACGTATAATTCTCGCAATTCCCAATGGCTGTTTTCGTTTTTTTATCTTGCTTGCCCCATTGTGACAATTTGCCCCCTAAAACCCAATGTCTGTTTTTCTGTTTTTTCGAACCGAATCTTCGCGAGCAGTCAGTTATGCCTTAATGTCTTAGAATTTTTTCCCTAAAATTTCAATTTGCAGAATGTTTTAGTAAAGTTTGGTATAAACCTCATAACTCAACGGCAACAACTGCGTTTTCAAACTTTCAACATGTTCTGTAATGCTTTGCGTGTACAGTTTGGAGTTTGGTAAAACATATCATAGCCTATATGTTACTTAATATTCTGACTTATAAAAAGCGATATTAAAAAGCCGAAACAGTATATGAATTAATGTTTCAAATCGTTTGATTTCTGAAAAAGGAAGCAAAGTCTCAGATTTCCTCCGCAAGTGATTTGAACCGGTTTTCCAATATTCCCAGAAATTTTATTTGCCGAATTTTGGTCTAAACATATGAGTATAAGTTACTTGCGGAACCAAAACATATTGTGAGCTGCAGACAGTTGTGCACCCTGCTTCGACCTACAAGGTCTCGTTAGTGCAGCTGGCGACTCTAGCACTGGACTATAGCTTTTTATAGCAGGCACAAAACATATTTACCTTCAAGCAGGGTTGTAGATTAAAAAAATATTTGACTTCGACTGCCACAAATATTTTAGTTTGACTCTGACTCGTTTTGTTTGAAAACCTCTTATTCTATAACACGGCCCATCAGGGTGTTGTTTACTGTTCTGAATAGACCTGTATGGTCGCGGTTATGCATTATAAACGTTTGGAAATGAGTGTTGTGTATGTTATAGGTCGGCTAAAGTAAACTTGCCATCATGCAATTTCCCAATCAATTTAGCAGATTACCCAAGTCTCTGAGTGTAATGTAACGTTTTATCTAAACATGCAAGTTAAAGGTGTCGGACGCGGTGTTATACGCAAGTAGGGGTTCAAGTGTCACTGTTGCTCGGAGTGCCCAAAAGGTAGTATGGCACTATAGCAGCTATAGGTATGTTCTGCCAGTTTTACATGTTTACTTTTTACCTTTATCTTTCTGTTTTGTGTTTTCGAACTGATGACGTGTATTCATGAAATAAAATACGTTTAGACACGAGGTATTTTTATATTGTAAAAAAAACAATCTTGGTTTTGATGCCATATGACAAAACATTGGATGGACAATGAACACAAAAGCAACATGGACAAAGTAAAACAAGTTACTAATGTAACGCATACGTTGTGTAAAGTTCGTAATTTCGTTCAGGCATCTACCAAACCACTTGTGTTCATTCAACCGTTGTACTCACCTACCACGCATCACTGATTCGGACATCTTGACCTTTTGACTGAGGAATTGAAGAAGGGCAATTCCCTACTAGGAATTTATTTCGGTAAAATGCAAATATATGGTCTTGCAAATGCAAAAAATACGCACAATATCGTCGAAAAGTGTAGCGTGCTCTCCGTATCCTGCTACAAATCTAGCAGCGAAACTGTGAGTACAACCCTACACCGTAAGTCCGTTGATAAATTTATGATGCCGATGTTACACAATTGTGGGCATGTTCACCACTACATCTTAAAGCACGTTTTCGTACATTTCGGACAAACACTGGTTTTTTTTTTGGTTTTTTATTTATTAGGGTTTTTAATTGTTGGGATGGCCAACCGATCTCATGTTTTGACCCATTGTGTACTTTTTCCCTGTAATTATTACACAGTTCAAACAACACACCTAAAATTATTACAATTACAAAGATGTAATTTAAATCCACAGTTGTGACAATTCAATCAATATTAGAACAAAGAGTTTGGATTTTTATTATGTGATAAAATTGGTGTCTTTGACATTATTATCATGATAGGTTGTAACAACACTCTTGTACAATGTAAGTATGAGAGATTTGGAATACCAATGAACAAAAAATGGATGTCATTTTAAGCTGGTACAAAACTGCAGTTTTATGGATCACCTGTCTTTGTTTGCATTATGGTAAATATCACATGGTGCCTATCACAATTGTCACAGTGTCAATATGCAGTGTTGATTTAGGTCGATGCATGCACAGTTGTCACAATGTCTAATGATGCTGCTTACAGGCTAGGTTTTGCTGTTTCAAACTGAGATAAATAGTTATAATCTGCACCTTGTCACATAAAATTTTATGAATACACTTGATAAATGTCATTATTTTCTTCAGTCAATAGAAATTCTAAAATTTCAGGAGGTTATGTTGAAAAACTTTTTATAATGTTTTTTCAGACCAAGTAAAATGTATCATGGCTTTTGCCTCTTCCATAGCTGATTCAAATGCACTCAACATTGTAAGTACTTTTATTAGACATTGACTATTTTCAAAATATTTGAGCGTAAATTGTTTTAAATTTCAGTTAAGAGAGTTTGATGCTGACACCATACTTTGCGATGCCAAAAAGTGCCGAGTTGGCCGTGGAAGTTTTGGAAGGGTTTTTGTTGGCAAACATGAAAAAACTGGATATGTTGCCATCAAGAGCTTGTCTGTAAAAGGAGGAGAACATGAGCAGTTATTGTTGGAACAAAAGTATGTTTCTTGTTTGCATTCTAAATCAATACACGTCGTTTGTGAGTTTTAACTGTTACAATCGTATGACAAAAATTACTGCCATGTAGTAATAACATCTGACAATGTTGGTGCCTTTTTTTACCCTGAACCCAAGGACGGCAACCTATAGTTTTAAAACCACATGTTGCTCTTTTGCGCTCCATTTTGGCTACATAGACTGGAAAGCACATTTAGAAAACAATTTAAAATCATGGTGGTGTAGGATTTGCCATTTCACAAAAAATGTATAGTGATGCTTATTATATGTTCCATGTGTGGAGAAGGGTCAAATTAAATCAAGATTTTTGCTCAGTACATGTTTTAGCTCAGTGAAAAAGAGTGTAACAGGCTCTTTGCATGTTAAAAGTTGGCAACCTTTGCACTAAACTGTCATTTCTTCCCTCATTATCTTCTTTTAGATTTTGCCATGGATATAGTATGCTGCTACAATCCCGTCATGACAACATATCAGTAGTGCATGGGTATACCAAGTGGCCAGGAGCTATTGGTATTGTAATGCAGTTTTATGGTGGAGGAAATTTAAGAGTTCTCCTGCTGAATGATCGAATTAAGCTGGGCCATGGTTTAATTCTCCGCATGGCCACGGAAACAGCATCAGCAGTTGCGTATATTCATAACTGTGGCACTAAGAAACGATTGGTTCATGAGAATATAAGGCCAGAAAATATATTCATTACACATGATTTGCATTGTGTAATTGGAGATTATGGTTTTGCTAGCCTGGCTAAGCTAACAGCGGCAACATCAACTCAACTGCTAGGTCAACCCCAGGGTATAACACTGTATTATACAGCCCCAGAGAGACTCTTTACATTTGCAAGACCTAATATTGAGCAGGATACATACAGTTGTGGAATGGTGTATTTTGTGATGTTAGCTCGAGAAGATCCCTATCAGTCAGAATATGAGTTTTGGCAAAAAATTCGTCAGGGACTTCGACCCAATGTTGAACCCATACATGAATTGAAGGAGGAAAGTACAGATACTAACAGGGAAATCATGGGAGTAATGGAGGATGTTATGGTCAGATGTTGGGATCAGGATCCAAAACAGCGACCAGACATGGTTAGTGTCCGTGACACATTCCAACAATTGCTTTCTAAGCAAGACCGAGCTCTCATCTTGAGGCAAGTGGCAAACGCTGCAAGTAACATGCATGTAGTGGATCCAGTGGCAACCCATAATCCAGACACCCCACTTCACTTGTTGTCTTCTCAGACTTGGGAATTTCATGGTAATTATTCTTTTGCTGATAATTTTCTACTGATTTGAGGGCATCCTAAATTCCTGTTTACCATTAGGTCCCAAAACTGGTCTTAATGTTTTGAACAGCCCCAGCAACCAGGAACAGTCAAAGCCACCTGAGCAAATGCCAAGTAAGCATGTTTATGCCATGACACAATTCAATTTTTTTCTTTGAATTTACTACCATACATATATTTCTTCCTTTTTTAGAATCTTTGCTTGAAATTTCCAATAATCTGCGTGCAATAAAATTACCAGGTAATGACAAAATATCAGGTAATGGAGGTGGATAAAGCAGTAGCACCACAAATACAAGAAAATTTATTTGTTTTAAACATATTTTTTAAACATATTATAACAAATTTAAAATCTAAATCCAAAGATAATATGCTACTTGAAATGTCCGCTTTGGCAATAATGGCATTTGGCTCTCTTTTTTAAACACTAAAGTTTTTTGTACCTAACAATCCTTGTATTCCAACAATTACCATCAAACTATATTACATGTTCCATTTAAGTCATTGCAAAATATAATTCACAAAAACTGTCCCATCACAAAAGTTCATAGGGAAGTTGTGTTTCAAGATTCACCTACTGCCAAACCTCAAACTAATGATCAAAACAGCTTTGCTGCCTTGCACTCATCACATCAATCACCAGGTATTTTAATACCAAGTAGTAACATGATTTTGGTGTGTTTTTCAACAAATCTTAAGGAATGTTACATTTTTCAACAAATGAAGCAGTTTATGAGCATTATTGTTTTGTAGGAGTAAAATTAGACACTGCAAAGTATGAAAGTGATGCACCAGCCCTAAAACTTGCACCAGGTAATATTTATGTTGAAAATCAATCTTTTCTTTATTATCAAACACTTGCAATACTTTTGTAAAACAGATGAAGAACTAAAATAATAATCATAAATCGAAATTTTACAAATTAAATGTAAGGAGCCAAACGGCACAGTGGTTTTGTGAACTAGCTGTTCAGCTTACAATAACTTTTGCTCAGATATATTGAAAATGTTTTTATTATTTTAATTTTAGTAATATGCTGGTGCTTTTGCACCATACATTAAAGGATATTAGTGTTTTCATGTTATTGTAATGGCATACTATAGGTAGTTTTTTCCTTGTCAGTGCGTACCACCAGGTTTCTATGTAAAGTAATATGCTCAGAACTAATCATACTGATGGCATGTTCTTTTCAACTGTGGATGACATAAGTTCTTGCCAGAACCTTTTAAATAAATAAAACACCTTACCTAGTATAAAACAAATGCACATAGAGACAAAAAAACACAATTAAATGCCTATCGAAAGTCATGGCCTGCAAGACAATTTCTACACACAACAAACAACACATTTGACCAATGCATCCTACTGAATATCCATACAATATGCTTACCTCTTTGTATTCTATAGCTTTACTGTATTTTCTTTGTTTTTTGACTCAAAATTGAAATTTTTTTCACACGCAAATTGGAATTTCAATGATTCAGTCCAATACAGCAGCTGTGTTTACCCAAACCAGTGAAATATATTCTGATGTGTATTATGGTTATTATGTAGGTGATGAAACAGCAAGTTCATCAAAATTGTCGGGTGTCACCACACCACAGTTGGTGTCAAAAGACAAAAACCTCAACCAAACACCAAGCAGGAATGAGACAGGTTGCAAGACATCAGGTTAAGTTTGATCAACCCTTAAAATATTGCATGTATTTGCAGAACAATAAACTTCCATTTTAGAGCATGCATACTTAGATGCTCATTACACGTAAAACATTATTTTTTCCTATTAATACACAATTGAACAGAATCGAGAATAATGGTTTTTTAGAGGCACCAATTTTTTGTAATTTCTTCAGAAGGGTGCCCTGTTTTTCCACAAACTTAAAATTCAAATTTAACTGGTATGTGGGTATTTAAGTACTGTTATTTTGCAGGGTTTTTAGTCATTGGTGGTTATAGTGGTTTTTTTTCTGGACGGGCATGTTTACAATATGACGTCAATACCAGAAAATATCAGGATCTCCCGGTAAGGTCTATATGTCAATGTAGTCTAATACACTTTAAAATGTTTTTTGTTTCAATGAAGCACCAAGTTCGAATTGATTTCAGCTGATTTTCTGTTGCACAGCAAGGCTAACTGTTACATTTGAATGAAAAAAATGCATAAAACACAATGTAGCATAACACACAATGTAGCATGTTTGTCATTAACTGTTACTGGGGCCTGAAATTTGTAAGGGGACTAATATTCTTTAAATTTAACAAATAATATTGCAACTGAATGGGACAGTTAGCAAGAGCATGTGTGCTCACTTAACTGTGTAATTGACCCCCATGCATCACTGATTGCTTTGTTATGTCATTGTTATATTTTGACAGTGGATTACTAGTTGGGCATTTCCCCCTGGCAAAACCTTTTATCATAAAAATACAGATATGAAGCCTTTGGTAAAAGAAGGTTGAGAAGCACTGTACTATAGCCATGATCAGTTTCTGTTAATATAACATTAAACTACATCAAAATTAATAAAGCTAGAAGCACATTGTTCCCTGTCACCATACTATAAAAACTGTGAACTGCAGTGGTGCTCCAAATCCAAAAATGCAACACTCTAAGTTCAGTGTGTTTTTTTTTGTGAGATTGTATTTCTTTCTAATTGCACAAAACAGATTTTTTTTGAAATAGTAAATCAGGTCACTTCAGTCTGAGCTTGTCATTTCATTGACATGCATTAAAAACAGTTGCAGTAGTTTTATTTTGTAGATGTTAAAACAATGCTTAATGGATGGCAAATTATACTAGTATGTGTTTACTAATTTTTCATCAAGCTTGTGTCTATAAGCTGATTGAACATGCAACACAAGTTCTTTGGAAAAACATATAATGATATCAGTTTTTTGACATATTTAGCAGTAAAATGTAGTGATTAACATACCCAAAAGCATTACTAAGATCCTCATTTTTTAGGATCTAAATTTTGTAAGATGTAAATCAACATCATCAAGGATTGGTAATTGGGTTTATGTTGTGGGTGGAAGTGGAAACGAAGAAAGTTGTGAGATGATAGATTTAAGGAGTAAACTTGAGTGGGTCAAAGCTGCTGATGTTTTAGAACCTCGACATTCCGCTGCATCATGTGTTGTGCAAGGTTGGTGTCCTTAACAGAGCTAAACAACATTTTTAAATTGTAAAACATTGTAAAAAGTGGGTATTTAGTTTGAATTGCATTTTACTCAATTGTCTACTGTTAGTTTTTGTTACATTAGTGCTTATACTGCTTGATACTATTGCTTGATTTGAACTAGAACTTCAACAACATGACAATTTTTTTTTCTTTTATAAGGACTAAAGTTCCTTTCCTTGAAAATTAGACCAAAGCAAATTTTTCTAAACTATCAATTTATTTAGATCAATTGTATGTATCTGGTGGGGTGGGAGAGCGTGATGTGCTTTCTTCCTGTCTAACTTATGACACTGTTGAAGACAGATGGATAGAAAGTGTCCCGATGTCAAAACCAAGATCAAACCATGGAATGTGCTCAATCAACAGTAAATTTTGAACCCATATAACTTTATCAAATAAAATAGCCTTATTGGTGGATTATATCTGTGACCACACTTTTATTTTTAACAGTAAATTATATTTGAATGTATATTGAATGTATTATAGATTCACTGTATATTATTGGTGGTTCAAACAAGTTCACATCTTTAACTTCATGTGAGTTTCGAGATGTCCGTGTAAAAAGATTTTCAGCAATTGCTTCTCTAAATGAAGGAAAATTGTACTTGTCCTGTGCAGCCCTTGAAGGAAAGTTGTATGCAATAGGTTAGAGTTAACAACCTTCTACATAGTTGTTGGTGATAATCTAGGCAATTATATGTTGTCATTATTTTTTATTTGTTTTTCATTTATTTTCTAATTTGAATTATCATAAACAATGCTTTTGTAATAAATGATGTGCCAGTCCTACACTTTTGAAAAATATTTTGAGGATGTATCTGACAGGAAGAAATAACAACAGTTCAACGGTGGAACAGTACATTCCTGAAGCCAACAAATGGAGATATGTTGCACCGCTTCCAACTCCTCGTTATCAAAGTTCTGTATGCTCAGTTGGAAACCAAATATTTGTGGTGGGAGGAATGTAAGTATTTTATTGGAAGTTAAATAATGGACATTATGTATTGTTGGGCATTGAATCTTGACAAAAGGTATCGGTTATTATTTCTCTCACTAATATCTGGAGCTTTTTTTGCTAATGTGTTTTATCTGCTTATGTCTGTGTCATTGTTACAGAACACCGTAAATGCATGTCACTAACTGTCAAATACAACACATACTATCTTGGGAATTGCTATGCAAATGAGTTTGTCCCAGATGCCAAATAATCTGACTACAAACGTTTTCTGTTTGTCTGAACTAATAATTTATGTATGTAATATTCAAATCTAATAATAATTTTATATATTTGTGATTACTTTCAAAATTTCGAACATTCTATTGTGCTTTTACCCGCATTTTAGTGTGTTGTGTCAATAACACCCAATGAAGCAAAATAAAACACATGACATCCTAGAAAAGAACCAATAGGAGACTGATAAAGCTTATTCTATAATTTCGACTTTTTATCATTTTGTTATCCAATGCGTCATCATATGCAGTTGTAGAGCTTAGACAGACAAAAGAATATTTTTCTGACTTTTATCAGTAATTTATGTTTTCACAAGCAAAACTAGTGTTTGAAAAGTCAATTAACCCATCCTTGTTTTCTAGGACCAACAAATTTGGCAATATGATGGATTCGAAGATAGTTGAATTTTACGATCCCACGGATGGCTGGAGTGTATGGGGGGAACTCAGGAAATCGGTTTCAAATGCTTCCGTGGTTGCTATTTAAGTTGAATACTTTGCTTGCATTTTAGTTTGGTAAAAATTTTAAATGAGAGTTTGATTTCTAGGAATCACCTGTATATTCTCTATGGTCGTACATGATTTACATGACATGAACAAAACAACGAAGTTAACCAACAGTAATAAAAATGTTAAAATACTTACATCAGATTTTGCGATTCGGTAAGGTGCAACTGAACTGTCGGCTTCGGCTTTGTGTGGAGACGCTCGATAAAACGTCCTTTTGTAAGGTTTTATACCATTTTTATTACTGTTGGTTAACTTCGTTGTTTTGTTGTTTTTAGCGATGCCTGCAAGTCAGGCGAAATATATATGTCGAAAAAAAATTATAAAGACAGATGACTTAGGATTATTCATCACTATCTTGTAAATATTTTAATGTAGATTTTCCAAACCTTTACTGTTTTACCATATTTTAATTTTTTTTTTTGTCTTGTCGACTTTCTAAGCATAGATTTAAATTACTTTAATCAAAATGCAGAGAAAACGTAGCCAATTAATTGAGTAAGTGTGATAACTTAAACAACTTTCACAAGAAACAGTTTCTGTTAATTGCAATATGAAAACATGTGCTTTGGTGTGATGACCTTTGCTACTATACAGTGTTGTTTTTGTGTTTAATAATTGCAAAACTGTTTTAAGTACATTTCGCGGCAACAAAGTTGTGTGCATGGTGCCAAGTTTTAGCATTCAGACTGACTTAACTGTTAAAGATATTGCACAACGGTTTTTGCTTTCATAAGCCAGTGCCGTTACTAGGCGATCTCAGCTATCATGCTGTATGTTTATGAAAAGGTACAAATCTCTGCTGAGTCAGATATGTCACCTTTTTTTAACAAGTCCATGCATTCTGGTGAAGTTTGAACTCATGGGTCCTGGAGCCATTGTAGCCCAGCAGCAGGTGTATTGTGGTCGTATTAAACTGATGTGCAAGTGCAAAACTTGCCAGGTGACCATAATGTTGATGTTGGGTATATCCACCATTTCTGTGTTGTCTGATTTTTGTGGTTTTCTCGGTAAATAATATATGGAGCATTTTCTTTCCTGTAAATAAAAAAGGCAAGGGGTGCTGGTTGTGAATATACAGTTGTTATTGCAACCGCATGCAATTCAAATGAACTGGAACATTAGTTTACCAAAGTTAATATTTTTTTCAATCATTATAAGTAAAACAACAGTGAATTAACTACGTCTGTGTTGTTTAGGTTTTAATGAAATTTTTGTGATACCAATAATGTTACAACAAGACTGCTAACCTTACCTATTTCTTTGATTGTGTTTATTTGACTTTACTTTAGAGTTCTATTTTCTTTCTTTGTATTTGAATTTATTGCATGAGTGATTTTGTACATGTGGCAACATGCATGAACTGTCACCCACATTTGTTGGATCGGTTGACTTCAAGAATAAGATAATCCCTCTAAATCATGTAAGGCCAAGAAACTCATAATTAAAACAAGAATCCTAGTAAAATTTTTAGCTTATAATAAAATTAATCATTTCTGCTGTGTATGATAATGCTGTTAAATAAACAAAACTGATTTGTTGACTTTTAAGTGCAAACAACTCTCACATGATGACAATGTCAATATACATTGTTAAAGTCTGTGCCTAGGCAGTTTACAAATTAAACATGTAAGCTGTTTATTAGTTTTGAAACTGTGCAGAACAAAATTGATATGTTTTAGCCTTGTCACATAAAAGTTAGAATATATTTCAACATTGAATTGTACTTGTGACAGAAGACTGTTAACTGGTCTTGGGGACAAATTTAAAATGTGCCATGGCCTTTGCCTCTTCCATAGCTGGTGCTGATTCACTGGACATTGTAAGTACTTTAAATTTAGCACTATTTTTCGCACTAGAACTAATTTGCACAATATATTTTATTGAATTTCAGTTGAGAGAGTTTGATGCTGAAAGAATCCTTTGTGATGTCCGAAAGTGCCAAGTTGGGTGTGGCGCTTTTGGCAGAGTTTTTGTTGGCAAGGATGAAAAAGCTGGTTTTGTTGCCGTTAAGTCCTTTCCTGTTAAAGGTGGAGAACATGAACAATTATTCTTGGAACAAAAGTATGTTTATTGGTTGTGTTATTAACTTGTGTAATAAAGTGCTTGTTTATATGCTGGTTCCTGCTAAAGTTGTTTTTTTAATAATTGTTGATAAATTTTATAAATGTTTTCCTACATTATTTTAGATTTTGCCAAGAATATAGTATGCTGCTACAATCCCGTCATGACAACATATCAGTAGTGCATGGGTATACCAAGTGGCCAGGAGCTATTGGTATTGTAATGCAGTTTTATGGTGGTGGGAATTTAAGAGTTCTCCTGTTAAATGATCTAATTGAGCTGGGCCATGGTTTAATTCTCCGCATGGCCACGGAAACAGCATCAGCCGTTGCATATATTCATAACTGTGGCACCACAAAACGGTTGGTACACGAAGATATAAAGCCAGAAAATATATTCATCTCACATGACTTGCACTGCATACTTGGTGACTTTGGGTGCGCTCGTCTTGCCAAGCTAACAGCGGCAGCATCAACTCAATTGCTAGGTCAAGACCAACCACAGGGTTTAACACTATATTATGCAGCTCCAGAAAGACTGTTGGAATTTGCAAGACCCAAAAAAGAGCATGACACATACAGTTGTGGAATGGTGTATTTTGTGATGTTGGCACGAGAAGAGCCCTACCAGTCAGAAAATGAATGCAAGGAAAAAATTAGACAGGGACTTCGACCCAATCGTGAAGTCATACGTGAATTAAAGGAGGAAAGTAATGAGGCCAACAGAGAGATTGTGGAAGTTATAGAGGGAGCAATGGTGAAATGTTGGGATCAAGACCCAAAAAAGCGCCCCGACATGGTCAGCATCCGTGACATATTCCAACAACTGCTTTCAAAGCAAGATCCAGTCGCTATTTTGCAACAAGTAGCCATCGCTGCAAGTAACATGCATTTTGTTGATCCAGTGGCAACCCACAATCCAACTGTCCCACTTCATTTGTTGTCCTCTCAGTCTTGGCAATTTTGTGGTAATATCTTTTTACATACTACCTTTTTTCTGTTTTGGGAACAATCACAATTTATTTTTAGTTGCAGCTCCTCAAGCTAGTATTGATGTTTTGTCACATGAGCACCCACAGCAACTTCAGCAAATCCCAAGTAAGCATTGCAAAACAATTTTTTCTTTGGATATTATTTGTGTTCAATTCATAAAGGTGTGCATATTCCCAGATCCTCAGTCTGAAAGCAATTTACCAGGAAATGAAAACATTGTTGCTTTAACACCACCACCAGTCCAAGGAAAGTTATATTTTTAAATTAAATAAATAAAGGAGTAAATAATTACCAAATTTAAACTTATTGCAAAATAGAGACAACATATTCTTGTGCCCCGCCGCAATATTGAAAGCTTAATTCTCTTTACAGATATATCTCGACCCACCCCTCATGATGGCCTACCAGGGGATTATGCTGCATTGCACTCATCATATGAAGCAGGTAAACATGTCTTTATAATGTTTATATGTTAATTATGAACATCAATATGGGAGATAGCCTTGCATTAGAAAGCTTGTAAATAATGTTGCAAATCCAAAACTTACAGCAAGTAATTTTTAACTGTGAAAAACTTTTGCAGCAGTGATTTAAATTTCTTTAGTAATATGGACTGTGTTGCAAATGGTGAAAGTTACAGCACTGTAACTTATGTTCATAAATTAAATACTCATGTATGGTTTAGTGGTACTTGTATTGCCACCAACTTGATCAAAGCCACTTTTATATGATGGACAAAGCTTTGAAACATTACATTTCTGGTGAAGTTGAAAGTTTTGTCAACACAAAATGTGTGTTGACCAATCATATGTATACACATAATTGATGGTTGTCTGGTAACCACTTGTGTGACTACTATAACCACTGTTAGATGAGTTACCAGCGGATGATCAGAGGTGCCCAAGATTTTTAGTTTAAGAGCATAGTTTTCAATTCATACCTCACTTCAATTTGTGTGGTAATAGTGGCTTTGATTCAGCTTGACTGCAAAATCAATGTAACTTAGTGATTAATATGATAAATGATTACCAAGATCCTACCTTTATTTTCAAAAGTATATAATGTTTTATAAATTAAAATGTACGCCACAATATTGTAGCAAGTGCGGGTCCATCAAGACGTGCTGTCGCACAAGATAGACACCCAAACCAAACACCAGACGGAGAAGAAACAGGTTATAATACAGTAATTATTGTCCGATTTAAGCACACTATGCATAAAATGTTACTAACATTTGTTGTCTTAATACATTTTTTTTAATGTTAGGTAAAATTGTCAGCTTTTGAGAAACAAAATTATTTTTCAGGGTTTCTAGCTATTGGAGGTAATGGTGTCTATGGACTGCATTGTACCAAGTACAATGTTAATACTAGAGAACATCAAGACTTTCCAGTATGTTCTAATGGTTTACTAAGTTGGTTACATATGTACTAAAATAGATACTAATACTCCATGCATCATAATTAGTGCTTAATATTTGCTTGAAGTATTCTAAAAGAAACAGCCATAAAACACCTTTATTTAGAACATTACACTCGTGAACATTTTGTTTTATTTTCTGACTCCACAATGATGGCAGTTATAATTACAGTTGCAAGGCCATCTCTAATGATTTCTTTAGTTCTAAAATCATATAACTACTTTTTAGAAACTAAAATTCAGAAGAGTTTCCTCCACTTCTGCAAAGGTTGGTAATTGGGTCTATGTTGTGGGAGGCAGGAGCTGTGAGAAAAGTTGTGAAATGATGGATTTGGGGAGTAGAAAACACTGGACAAAAGCTGCTGATGTTTCAGAGCCTCGGCGTTCCTCTGCATCATGTGTTGTGCAAGGTTGGTGTGTAGAGGTGTATTTTGAAGTAAAATATTTTTGTCAAGTAAATTATTTAAAAATAGTGGTGCTATGTGTAGGGCATATATTTAACTAACATGAAGGGCATATTTACACTACCTCAGTAACATGGGTCCTACATCAATGTAGATTGGCCCTATGCCTGTTAGTTGCTGAGGGATAGCTGGAGCTGATACAATGAAGCGCATTGTTTTTTTTCTGTAATGTAAAAATTAACAAGTGTTTACCTGCATACGACAGTAATGTGATATTTTAGTTTGCATAAACAATTTGTAAATTATACCATGATTTGGCTGTAAACTATTATGAATTGATCCAAGTCTTTGACAACCATTACATACCTGCTATTGTTTAAGTCATAGGCGTTTTGCTTGTTGTCTGTAGATCAACTATATGTTTCTGGAGGTGTTGGGGAATACCAGGAGCTTTCATCTTGTCTGATATATGACACCAATGGGGACAGATGGTTGGAAAGTGTTCCAATGTCACAACCAAGATCTGGACATGGAATGTGCTCAATCAATAGTAAAAACATGTCAAGAACCCACAATCAGTTTTTAGAAAAATCGAAATTATTTTTGCTGATAATAGTGTATTTCATCAGCAGGCATTTTTTCATTTTATTGTAGATTTGCTGTATTGTATTGGAGGAAACAAAAAATATGGCCCCTCAACTTCTTGTGAGTTTCGGGATGTCCGTGAGAGAACTTTTTCACCCATTGCTCCCCTCAACAATCCAACTTCTTGCGTGGCTTGTGTGGCACGAGGAGGGAAGTTGTATGCAATAGGTCAGAGTTGGCTTCGTGTGTATTTGTTGGTAATTTATACAAGAATTTAATTTTGGCCTTTTTTGCATCACATTGGTAATATTTAAATTTATCTCCTATAGTAAACCCAGCACTTCTGCTAAATACAGGTAAAGCATCGCCGCCTGGAATAGCTGAAGACAGGTCATTACTGGAAGAGTACATTCCTGAAGCTAACAAATGGAGATTTTTAACACCTCTGCCATCTCCTCGTTACAGCTGCCCAGTTTGTGTAATTGGAAACAAAATATTTGTTGTGGGAGGACAGTAAGCACAGTTGGTCATAACATATCCTATATGCAAAGTGATAGGTAGCTTTTGTTTTGCTATCACGATACGTTTCACAGCATTCAGTTTATCGTACTAATCGGATTCGTCTCTGTTTGAATGTTTTGCAGGAGCTTTAAATTTGCTGAACCAATAGATCTCAGAACGGTTGACGTTTACGATCCAACTTCAGGCGCCTGGACTCAGTGGGGAGTACTCGAGAAATCATTCGCATATGATTGCATTGTGGCTGTTTAAGTAGCCTTTTTGGTCCTAGGTTGATAAGAGCTCGTTTATGCACAAAAACATTCTCGCGAAACGTGGTTATAGCCAGTAATTTTTTGTTGAGGGATTTGTAACATACATCACAGAAACAAGTACTTGTGTTGCGTAATGTCTTGTGTGCAACATTGCACAATTCATTTTGTTTGCAGCATTGCACAAGCATTTGCAAGCCCGGTTACCATATGCATTGGATATTTTGCAGTTTCCGACCCAAATGTAAACATAACCTCATATTGCGACTCAAAAGATTAATCCATCGAATGTTCTCGAGTAAAGTGATTCATTCAACATCCTGTTTACCACATAAAATATTCTCACAGAATACATTTTTATTCTTGTATTAAACTAACCATTTGAATGCGTCCCAGATAACACACGAGCGATCGCCTTCCGTTAGTGTTCCCCCAGAATGTATCCAACAGTGATTCAGATAAGCATTCACCATCAGCACATGTGAATCACATATCCGGTTTATATGTAATCTCGATGTGTCCTTGCTGAACGTATCCTGTACCTTACTTCTTGTAATATATTGTTTCAAGCGATTCATGAAGCACGCCCACATTATTGACCAATCAGCTCTCAGTAGGGAGAGGTTAAACAGCCCAGTGTGTACCTGTAAATTCATTCTACTATATTCTACTGCAATTCTCTGAACCTGGTATAGAATCAACGTTCGTATTACATAGTTCGTAATGTACCGTTTTGATGAAGCATTTAACCGATTTCAATACAATCATTATCCAGAGAATTATCCAAGGTCCAATTACTTAGAAGGACGAGGTTAGAAGAAATTATTACAACCCAAGAGACTCATCCCGCGCAAACGCTATCGGGGCCCTGTTAAATATTTCTGAGACCATTAGACTTATTTACAGTCGCGACGTTGTTTTGTTATTTGGCTCATTGCAGGGAATCGGTTATTTCAGACCCGGTTTGCCTGGAAACTCGTGTATTTTGGACGCAATTGAAGGTACAAATGATTTGCATTCTTTTACTTGGGACATTTTTTTCGGCATTTTGTATTTTCGCCGTTCCCAACAGATAGAAGTTTGGATTCGATTGAATGTTTCTGCTTCAACCGTCTATTTAAATGTTTATTCATAACAATTATGTATAGTTGGATTTTTGCCTAATTACATTGTGCTCTTATCTCATATTGTAACATCGTAATCACTCAACTGACATGCCCATCAACATCCTTTCAAGTAAGTGGTTGCAACGTCCGTTATGTGCTCCCAGGTTCGTGGAGCGGAACGTCACACGAGTGAAGGTTAAAACGCGCCTCCTGAACTTCCTCTGAATATATTCGAAGACGGTTTCTACACAAAATGCATCACATCAACAAATGCACTTCAATTGTTCAAATTCAATATAGGCTCACCAACTGTTTTCGGAACCGGCATACAAAACGAATAAACTGCTGGTTCAGTGTCACGCCTAAACAAAGAAGCAATGTATAATCACAAATTCCCACATACACATAAGCAACTCACCGATCAATAAGCTTTCTGCGACATAGCAACGTGCTTCACGGAAGTCAAACACGAAAAGGAGTTCACCACTTCAGTTCAACAAAACCACCCGTTAACTGTTACGTCATAAACCGCAATAGACTGCAACAATAATAGCGGTGAAAAGAAAAAGGCACCGAAATAGAAATCAGCAATTGCTGGCAAATAAGATGTAACAGTGATTATACCTCATTTGGTTATAGAGTCTCCCATTACCTACTTTAAAGTTGATGTTCAATTGAGGACATTCCCGGAAAAATCCAAACGTCAGGCCAGTGCTATAGATTAACCATTTGGCAAACAAGGCTCATGTCTTGTGTTGAATTAAGGCTCTGTTGGACCTAAAGCAGTGGTAATTGCTGCCCAAACATACGCATATGCAGCTTTCCCCCAAACTAAGGGTAAAATACCAAAAAATATAGCGACAAACCCAACAATCTTTTTTTCAAAATCTTTGAATGATTTTGTAGCGTACAAATAGAAGTCGCTGCTTTGCTGAGGCTAAGTCTGCTTGCGTGTTCTTGCTGTTAATACTAAATTCGAGTCCGTGGCAGACTTTATTAATTGAAAGGCACGATTGCAATTACCAGGTGGCTTATTTAATTTGTTTCAAGCGCGTTTAACACGTGACTGAATTGCAGCGAATTTAACTATTAAAAGAAAGTGCGAACGTTTACAGCGCGATGGTTTTGAATCATTTTCGAATTCTTTGTTCACAGACTGATGTGTAAATCAAAGGTCGACCAATCTGTCACCTAGAGACGAGTTCGATAAAAAATTTCCAACCGACAAAACATAAAAACCCTTTCTAACCATACCAAACTTGCGTAATATCGCGATCGAACGCCTGAGGTAGGTGATACGAGTTTCCGAAAAGATCCAGTCGAAGGATCCCGAAAGACCTACGATACCAATGGTTTTAAAAATGGGAAACAGGTAAAGATAAAGTTGTCGTGTGAATCTTTGGTATCTGGGTCCCGAAGTTTTCTTATTTTCCGTTTCCCAGAGGGCGCTATGCTGTTTACCAATAAGTGTGAAATTTACAGGGGGTTTCCCCATTTTACCAAAATAGATTCGGATTGTTTCGATTTTGTTGCGTTTGTTTTATTTTTCAAAAAAGGTATTGTTTATTACAACCAAAGTTCACATTAGATGAGTGGATTTCAACGATTTTGGAAAAAAGTTTCTGGGAAAGTAAATTCTTTTTTAACAAGAAACAATGGTAGCTATTTTTTGAATCTTCAATACTAACTGTTTCTCATAACACTGGTTAGGTTGTTTGGCAAGCTTGTCATGGTAGAAGGACCACATAACAGTTCTAATCATTCAAGAAATACTGTAGCCACCAGATTTTTTTCCTTTTGATTGATGTTACTTGATGTTTTTCCAGAAACAAGTGAATCATCACTAGATGGCCCTGGCACAAGCAAAAATAAAGTAACAGAAAAACTGACAAACCCTGTCACGTATCCAGTACAAGGTAATTATGTTAACATTTATGTGTTGTGATTAGTACAGTTAGTCATGCTTTAGAGTGATGCATAACATGAATGATTTTATAGGTGCCAACAGCATTTCAATTGTCTTCCTTTTTTGTTTATGTCAAAGTTTGATACGCAAAAATAACAAAAAATGTATTGTATCATGCTATTGCATGACCAGGCAGGATCATGCCATTATATTCAGCTATTGTATTTATCGATCATTAGCTCAGGGGCATCAGTTAAAATCCAGTTCTGTAGCTTGATATGACTTTCTCAGAAAAAAAGTGGCTTTGATCCAGCTTGGCTGCAATGCTTTCAATGGGTGCCAGTAAACCTAACAAACAAAAAATTGTTTGTGAAATCACAACATATGTAGCTTATAACCGTGATGGAAAGGTTTTTAAAATTATTTACCTTTAATTGCAATTGTTATTTTTGTATTGATTAGTAACATTATCCTGTAAAATTGTACGTACATTTTTGAGGTTTTCTCGTTGTTGGGCATGGAAATTGGCGTCAAGGATATGATTGTGTGAAGTATGATGTCACAACAAAACAACACCAACATTTAAGCGTAAGTTTCATTTTTATTTGTTTCTTGTTATACTGGCTTTTACATGCAATACAAATTAGTGTTATAGCTATGTGTCTATTTATGTTGTTAAAGTTTTATTCATGCTTCAGAAATTGAAAATTGCACGGCTTGGTGCAACTTCCGTGAACATTGAAAACAAGGCTTATGTTATGGGTGGCGACTTTCAGTACAACAGTTTTACTCCAAAACGAAGTGGTGAAGTATTAGACCTGAATGGAAAAGGAGATTGGGAGACCATGCCAAACATGTTGGAGGAGCGATTTTATTGTGGATCTGGATATATTGCTGGTAATGTTTGTGTAATATGTTGTGGCAGTGTATTGTGAAAATTATAATTTATTCATAGTGACTGATTATTATGCTACATTTACCACATGATGTAGAATCATCACCATTTTCTAATGTCCTTCCCAGCATGCAGACAAAGCAGTTTTCTTTATACCAGTACTGCAGTATACATAAAAGAATAATTTTTTTACTGACGCGTTTCATAAACACATACAGCTAAGCAACTATAAATCTATAGCTGCAATGACTAATCTGTTTGATAGTCACTCACTTTCCAACTCTACTCCTGTTGCTATAAATGCATTAAAATAAGATTAATTTGAAAAAATAATACTAAAAAAAGCAGTAGCTTTTTATACAGGATCAGCCTGGCTTATAAATCAGGAATATATATTTCGCCCCATGGGCATCTTCAGTTCCTTCAGTAAACACATTGAATGATATTAAAAACGTCTTATTCAAATAGGATTTTAGTATTATAAAATAAGTTGCAGTGATCGCTAGGCCTGCATCTGCAGTTTTGGGTAGATCTCAATATTTCAATTTTTAAGTGAGTTTGAAAAAATAATGTTTTTTTTATCCTGCTGCACTGATGTCACACCAAGCTGCCTGCAGGTCACAAAATTAACTTCTATGTTTGTGTTGCATCAGGGCTTCTATAACATATTTGTCAAATCTGCTTCTAGGTTGCATTTATGTCACCGGTGGATCGAACAGGAAGGAAGTTCTTTCATGCAGCGAGAAGTTTGACGTTGACAAAAGTGAATGGTTTTCAATCAGTGACATGTTGCACAAGAGAAGAGAACATGGGACTGTTGCTTGCAATGGTAAGAAATTTTATCATAATCATTATCAAAACATATATGATTTTGTCATAGTAGCATGTACAATTTTGCAAAACGAATATGTCACTACAGCGATAAGAACCAACTTGTGTTGAACCGAAAGCACGTGTTGAGACGCTGACTGGAAAAAGTGGTGTAGTTAATAAGATGGCGAGACTGAAACAATACTATTGCAGTTGTATAACCCATTGCTGTACAAAACAATGATAGCTTGGCTGAAAAAAATGCAGCTTACTGTAATCTAGTACAATAGTTGGTTGGTTAGGTTGAAGGTGTTGCATGGCATAAACAGACCCAAGGAATGTTTGCAGAAAAGAATGTGGAGTTACTTGAAGAGAAGGTGTTTCTTCAAACACTAAAACTTACCATTCCATGCAGCAATGCAATAGTACCTCATAGGCGTCGATTCCTATCTCCCAGAGAAGGCCAGCCTAACCTGCGAAATACCCAGGTTAGGCTGCCTACCCTGGATTTGGAAAGTCTCCCTCGTTCTTTACTGGAGTGCTTGATAGTATTATTGTTTTGCGCACGCCCGGTACCAGATTGGTAATATATTTGAAAACGACGATGGCCAAGAAGTAAATGTATGTGCATAGGGCATGTTTAGTTCTCACATGTGTATGAAATGTGATTTACACATGATTCTTGTTGGTCTGCACTAATTTGTGTTATGATACTGTGTTGATATTTGCCATGTTATTCTGGGCTTTTGTGTTGTGCAAAAATAGTTGGAATTGATTCATAAAATTGTTCATTATTTTGTTTTTTCAGAATGGTCCTGTAATGAAGTTGTCACGATGTTTTTTTTTTCCAGGTTCACTTTACTGTATGGGAGGTAACGATACAATGTTTGACAACATACCTTTATCATCATGTGAACGCTATGACGTGGAAACAGATACATGGGTGAAAATAGCCTCTCTCAAAGCAGCAAGAGCATGTTTAGCATGTGTTGAGCTTGGAGGAATGATATATGCCATTGGTAAGAAACATTTTGCCATGCAGTTTGGTTGAGAAATACACAATAAGGGACATGTTGGTGGTTCTAAAATGCCTCACACAAAATGTCAAATCAAGTATTGACATTGCTCCTGATTATTTTTAGTGTGTTTATTCAATATTCTAAAACAGATCATTGATATTGGAGAAACTGGTTTAGTGAATTACAGATAATATTTATTTAGGGCTTTTATAAATCATAATAAACAATAAGAAAGTATTTTATTTTAAATTAATCCGCATTTTCAAAATCTAAGGAGTAAAATGTGAGCCAGAAGCTTAATCATACCGAGAATCAAAAGTTTTACCCAAACATATGTCAGCAACCTGAAGTTTAAAAAAATTTTCTCAATTTATGATATGTGTGAAAAAAATAGTGAAAACAAGTGCAAAAATGTGGCTTGGGACTTTGGTCAAAATAATGTAATATTTGTGCAAAATTATAAGACATTGTGGAAAAATATGACCATGACAAGAATTTCCCGTAATTTTTTTGAAATGATTATCATTTTGTTGGCTGTACGAGGCATGGCTGAGCTTAAAAAGACTGTCAAACTATAAAGTTGGTATTTTTGTAAATGAATGTGCATTTTAATGCTGAATACTGCCCAAGTTTGCCAGAAGGGCAGCATTCAGCAATAAATATACCTGGCAGTGGCAGCATCAGTAACAGTGCATTTTAATATTCAACAATACATTTTGGAATTTTACTGAATGAGACAACCAATAAACCTAAAAGAAATTTGAAAAAGCTAATATTGTGTATATCGGTCTTTCATAGGAGGTGCAACTCATCGTCGCAAACAGTTGGCCACAGTTGAACGATACTCACCCAGCAAAAACAAATGGGAATATGTGGAATCACTAAAAATACCTCGTCAAAATCACTGTGCTTGTGTTGTTCAAGACAAGATCTATGTTATTGGAGGAATGTAAGATATTTATATAATTCTTTTTGTCAAGCTAATTTCCTGACAGAGTTTTATTGGTGTTTAAAATTTTATTGCCCTCTTCTGTATAAAGTTACCTTGATTTCAACAAAATAGCAATCCACAAATTAAATGCAGTTTTGGGAGTTAATTTATCACAATTAAAATGTTTTTTTTAAAAATGAGAATTTTGTGTGTATTTTGACCATGTTATTTGTTTTCACCTTAGAGGCAATATTGGAGTTACAAATCAGGTGGAAGTTTATGATCCTGCTTCGAATGTTTGGGCAACAGAGTTTGAGAGCAATGATGAAATTTGGGGTGCTACTGCTGTTGGAGTATAACTTTCCACAATACATGATACTGCTGCATGCCACATGTTTATTTGGTGTCTAAGGCTGGTAAAATTTTATGGACATTTTTCCACAGGCAAGCCGCTTGTTTGTGGCTCTCTGCTTTTGTCATCTTTGTATGTATAGTTTAATGCAACACAGTTTTTATCGCGGTGCAGATCGTACACTATTAAAGTAAATTTTGGCAGCGTGCAAAAATATAAGTTTTTCCTCTGTCATAAAGAAAGACGAAACGTAGCAAAGCATCCGGTGATGCACCAAATTAAGGCTTGAATAGGCAGGTACACATGTGCTGTTGCCAGGGCGATCAAAAGCGTTTTTAGGGCAGTTTTAGTGCATTTTTAATCACTTCAGTCAGCTAGTCATTAGGTGATAAGTGTAGTCCAAAAGTTAGTTAAACAAACATCCAAATATTTAGGTGGAATTTGGTCCATATGGTCGGACAAAACTGCTGCAAAATGTAGGTTGGTTTAGTGAAAAAAATCAGTCACAAAAACCATACCCGATTTGCAATTTAGTCTCCACGCAATGGCGACAAAATTTATCATAGGAAACTTGCTTTGGCAGCTTCCAAGGACTGTTCCTGCGTTCCTATAGGTATAGGACATAAGATCCTCCTGGAGGCTCCTTGCTGTGCATTTTCCTATGCAGCTAAAATCATTTTTTTCCGTTTACGTAGAACTAGTATAGGCCCTCATGGGTCACAAGCCGCAGGCATCGTTTTTGGCAAAAAAGCAATTCACTAGGCTTCTGTATTAATGCTGATAACCCTCAACACTTGATTTGGGGGATTTAACACAGATGTGGGGCCTGCATAAATTGTCTGGTTACCGATTTTGGCAAAGGGTATGACAACGCAGGCGCAATGGGTCTGTCGGAGACCGCCAGAATACTTACAACCAACCACAGTTGCATCAACCTGCCGGTTTGGAGGCATCGGAAAACGAATCTTTGCTCGAGAAAGACGCCAACGACCGAAATACATAGGACCGGTTGAACAACGCTGATCATGTAAGTGGGAAAATAGCGGTCAGGAAACCCAATATAAATCTGCGTCTTTGGAAGAACATCATCACCATTCATCCTAAATTCGTTAACACGCAGTTTTGTGTGAAAATAAACTACAACTTTTATTTGCAAGAACTATACCTAAGCCTGGAGAAGTTTCGCCAGATGGCAGTTTGACGATCGGTTAAAATATTATCTACGTGGCTTTTTGCCCCAATAGGTCAGATATTCTAAATTTAAACAATGCCTGGCAGCAAAGTAACATTCTAAACTTATTTTTTTGTTACCTTTTGTATACTTTTGATTGGTTATGTGTTTGAAGAACGACTAAACGTCAATGCGGATAAATTTTTTATTGAATGTCCTTGTATGGCTATCACCATTGTCACCCATTGTGTCGGCGGAACGCTTGCATGAGCAGGAATGTGGGAAAGGAAAATAACTCAGTGCAGGCTGACGTGAATTGATGATCATGGGGTAACGTAAAATATAAATGGTGAGTTACCAATTTTGTAACACGATAATGGAAATAACAGTTTTACAGACCAAAGAGTAGAGTTTTACCAGCTGTTTGGTTTTGTTTGTTGATGTCATCTACGGTGCTGTCATCACTGAGCTTGGTCGGTTTGTTTACAATTTTCTTGGATGCTTGGGGGTCATGCGTTTCATGTCAGTGGAGGAGTATCAACCTTTAGCCCGTTATAAACGTCGTTTCATGTTGTACTGTGTAAGTGATGGAAGTGAGATGTACCGAGTGGTGTGAGGAAGATTTACTCTGCGTCTGTGATTTTCCGCTTCTACAAGAAGATCATGTAAAGCTGTGTTCAATCATCTCTTTGTATATATTTACTCGCTATTTATGATGCATTGTAATGTTAGGTTTACTATGCCACATTTTTATAGATAGTTCCATTGTTATTCCAGTTTCGCTTAACTTCTTCCGTGTTTCATATTGGAAGTAACTGACTTCCCATATTTGAAATTCAGCATCACTCAGGGCATGCAGTAATGTTTCATGCAATGGCACTTTCAGCATGGATTGGAATTCAGGTTGTCTCGAGGTTTGGTAGGTCTTATTATTTACTGTTGTCAATTATAGTGAAAGAGGAAAGGGAAGCATTGTTTCTTAAAGAAAATGAAAATGGATGAAATATTGAAGAATCGTTTACAGCTGACTTAATAAAAGTTCTATTTTTGAACCTTAGTGTTACATTTGAACAAAAATATGAAACATTTGACTGCGGTTTTGTGCATAATCTTCCCCCACGTCGTCGTATCTCAATCGTGGCGCACTTTTAATGAAAGCAAATTTTTAATCGGAAGCAAAGTGAATTCGTACGAAGAAGGAGAACGAGCCTGCAATGAACAAGGTGCACATGTGGCCAACGTTAAAACAGAAGATATATTCCAATTTTTAAAGCAAGAAGTACAAAAAATTAAAGGTGAATTGTAATTTTTGTTTTAACAGTGGTATATGTTTAAGTAGATATTTGCTTTCCATGCAAAAGTTGCGTCATAATTAACAATTAGTTCACTGGCATCGCAGCCAAACAAAGTCGCCAAGCTGGATCAGCCACTAACGACAATGTGTGCTCTATAATATAAATGACGTCACCGAAGTGTGAGGTTTCGATCCAATAATGTTGTGGCGCTTGTAAACTTTTTACAATACACATCCTTCAGTGGTCGATCATTTATAAGTTTCTTTTCCTAAATGGGTTTTTACAAGTGAGCGCATGAGTATGCCAGGCGTTACTACTATACAATTTCAACAATACCTCTCGAAAGAACGGTGCAATGCGCACATTAGACTTTGGATTTTTTCAAAACTGTTGCCAATTTCCCTCATTTTGTATAAAGAGTCCCCGCACTCTTTCTACATTGGAGCAACAAGAGTTCCAGGTACGAAATACTTCCAGTGGACGGATGGAAGTAATGTTACGTACGGGAAGTGGCGACGTCACCAACCTACTAATCAACTTGATGAAGATTGTGTTAGAATGGGTAGTTATTCTGTTGCCGACCAAATATATGAATGGTGGGACACCAAATGCACAAAAATTTCAAGATATATTTGTGAAAGAAACCGTGGTAAGAGCGAATTCTTTGACCAACAATTACTTCGAACATGAAAGCTTTGAAGCAGCTAAAACATGTTATAATGTTTTTCTTGCTGCCAGGCATATTGTATCTTAATAATCTGTTCTTCTGGCATATATAAAAACGTACCTTTATTCCGACGTTTCGCCTGTTATACAACATATTATTAAGTTAAAACATGTTATATCCAAACGTGTCGAGCAGGATTGTCTTTGTCTACGACGAAATGTTGTTAAATGAATGCCACAATAACTCGAGTCGATCTGTGTTTAAAACATTACTATAGCATATGTTAGCAGTTACTTCATAGCTTTGGCATCGATATTTAATGCCCCTCGATCCATATGATACTATTTCCGCGATACACTAATTTTCGTTTTCCCTAATCCTGTACGTTTTTCTTTTGCTCCACAAACTCGAAAATGCCAAGCCTACCCATTTCAACAATGTTATGTTTGGAGTGGCCTTTGATTCCTTTTTAAGTGCTTGACTTGTGTTGTGTCAAAGAAACCAACAAAGGAACCACCAGATCTATTACCACAACAACAACTAGATCCGCCACCACAACCATCTCCTCATCGCTAAACACTGAAATCATCCACAATGTTACCACACTTGGAATGAAAACCAGCAGAGCGACAGTCGGTAACAAATCTATGCCAACTATGAAGCTCTCAACCACACAGTTGGACTCTTTTCCCCAACGTGAGTTAAAAAAAGGATCCTCTTCAAGCAACTTCAACACTTTATGCTTATCTATAACACAGAGGTTCCCAACCATTTATAAGATCGCACACAACAACATATATTAAATAAATGGTCCGATAACGATGAAATCACAAATCTACATCCCACAAAAAACAGCGACTATTGTTTATATTCCCACTTAACAAACATTGCTTAATCGCCGCAAAACGTGAATCCACTATCCAAGTGTCCATTAATTTATTCTGTTTCATAGTAGTGGTCACATTCAACTTATTAATCTTATTCCTGTTTCAGTCACAAAAACAAAAAGCAACCTGGCTATGATAATTGGTTCGATTTTTGGAGTCGTCGTATTAATTGGTGTTATATGCGTGGCAGTCTGTATGACGTCACAACGGAGTAGAAACCAGAAGTGAGTTTCTTTTTTTTTAAACTGATGATTGTGATGATATATTCCTTTTTTTCTTTGATTCTAGTTTAAATATTGGCTCTTCACTACACTATTTGTTTTATGAGCGTTCACATAATTTTGAATAGTCAACTTCGTATTTTTGGTTGAATTCAATGTCATGCTTTTTAGCGCACGTGGAAATACACACGATCCGAACGCCCGGGCAGAGGGTAAGTAAAATGACCAACTCTGAAATGAAGTGTGATTCGAACTTCACCAAATATCTACTACAAAACTAATTACCACAAAATTCAAGCAAAAATTTCCTGAAAGATTTGTGAATTTAGAATGTTGGATTTGTGTCGGTAAATTTTTATTGATTTTAATTTTCTTTTTCGTTGACCAGCTGCTGACCTCAACCAAGATGTAGTTTACATTAATCAGAATACTGTCCAGTATTACAACTTACAACCATCCAGAAACCATCCACCGGACCAACCAAATCATGACGTCCACTATTGTGAGGTCATCAAACACCCTGTATACGTAAACACCACAAACGAATCTCCTTACGTTAATTGCAATTAGATTACTGTCGGTTTCAAAGTGGTCGCGAAGTCTCCAGGAAAGCCTCTGGAAACTGATTTCTTGCTTATATTTGTCATGTTGATACTAATCATGATATTTTCCACATATTTTTAAAGATCGTTATAGAAAATAATAGAAATTGCCAGCAGGCGACACCGCTCTATTGCCAACCGACCAAATACGTCATCATGTACTTATTTCTCCTGTCGTTGACTTCGAATGCGGAAATAAATCCATCCAAAGACGCGTTGTGAGAAATGAAAGACTTGGCATCATTTTTGCTGAATTCGTTTGAAAGTAAAAGAACTGATCTACGCGGAAGTTTATTCCCTTAATTTTGATACTACTCGTTGAGATAGTAGGATACGGTTTGATGTAAATTTGTAGCTTGAAACACGGTATGGAAGATTCAGTCATTGAAAGCAAAAGTTTTAGCTGTTGTTAAGTATGGTTAAGTACTGCAAGCATGTTGATTGTTTCAACTTAAAGCAGTGATTCCTAACTTCCACGAACCGATGACGCACTCATCCCTCACAACAAGTTACAAACGAACCGGAAAAACGTTTTCCTTTCTTTAGAGATAATCCTGATACAGTTTTAGTCGTAGTATCTAATTTTTGTTCAAAGACATGAATATGAATTTGGTGTTGTCATTGACACTACTGCCTGTTGTCTTCTCCCAAACTTGGTATAAACATGGGACAAGTGAATATTTGATTGGGTCAAGAGCGAACAAAGTCAACAGCTATTCTAAAGCAGAAACTGCATGTGAAAGATGGAACGCACATGTAGCCAACGTCAAAACGAAAGATATTTTTGATTTTTTGGTGGCTAAGATTGGAACCCTAAAAAGTAAGTCTTGTTTTGTTCACAATTTGATTATTGTGTTGTTGGATTGTTAGAAAAAGGTAAAATGCAAACTTACATATGTGAAGTTTTCCGCTAAAATGAAATTAAATATGGAACTAAATTAATAACACGTGTTTGATTTTAGACCCACCCTATTCCTACTTCATTGGAGCGAGACGAATTACTGGGACAGATAACTTTGATTGGTCAGATGGAACAATTGTTGTAAACGAACAGTGGAGGAAAAGGGGGAGATGGAACGAACCAAACAACTTCAAAGGAAAGGAAAATTGTGTGACTATGGGTTATCGTTTCCAGTTCGACCCAAAGTTGCAATGGGTTGATGTTAAATGCAAATATGCGTCACGATACATTTGTGAAAGATTTTCAGGTGGGATGCCTTAGGAAGGTTTTAACAAAAAATATGTACAACTATTAACATTTACAGGAAAAACGCCAACGTACTGCTGTAAAATATATGAATGACTTTCTTTCAACAATGTCAATCATATCAATTAACTTGCCGTATTAAGCACTTCCCATTCAAATTTAATCCTAAATTTAATGTATTCAAAAGAAACAAAAAATAAAACATAGTCAAAATATTATTCTCAACATTACGTTTAAACAAAGAAACCTAAGTATATTTTTCTGGTAAAAGTTGTCATGTAAACACTGTGTTCACGATCAAACGTCGAATGTTCCTTTTCTGAAAATTGATGGTCTGTTATAATCGCTCTATAATAATTATTATTGTGGTTACATAAATATAGAAGTTTTTAAATTGTGTGAAGTGTGATACAACACGTTTGCATTCAATGGGGTGATTGGTTACATCATGATATAAGACCTATTTACAGTTTCAACGACGTTAAAAGCAACTACAACGTCATCTAGAGCTACAACACGTCCTGTCAAAGAAACCACCACAAAAACCACCAGATCTATTACCACAACAACCACTACATCAGCCGCCACAGCCACTACAACCATCTCCTTTCCAGTAAACACTGAAACCATCCGCAATGTCACCACGCTTGCAACGAGCACCAGCAGAGCGACAGTCGGTAACGAATCTATGCCGACTGCGAAGCCTTTTACCACGGTTTTGACTCCCTTGCATAAACGTGAGTTCTAAACTTGACGAGTTTCAAATCAGCTCTAACACTTCAACTTGCAAACTCTCTAGCACATAGGTTTCCAATCTTTTTTTGCTCATGAACTCTATTTATAAACCACCCTGGACGTATTGTCTCGAATTAAGTCGTGCATTTCTTTAAATAAAGGATAATTGTGACATAACGAAAAAATTTTAGGAAAAAAAAAACAGTTTTTGCATTCACGCACCCCCTGAAACCATCCCACGGACCAATTGGGATCCGCGAATTCAGGTTGGGAACCACAACTCCAATATAAGTTTGTGTGATATTTTAACTCACATGTGTGTCGTATGCGAGCAATGATGTGTATTTAGAAGAAAATATGACAAAATATATTCATGTGCTAGAAACACTAGAAAGCGTTAATCTACCCATTGTGATTGGTTCGATTGTTGGTGTCATCGGCATAATCGCTATTATCTGCATTGTTGTTTTCATCGTGATCTCACAAAAACGTAAGGCTCAAAGGTATGACCCCTTTTTTTCTTAGACCAGTCTGTGTAAAGTGTTTAAGTCAGTGGAAATAGATTTGCAATGCAAAGTGACCACTGTAAACTGTCTACATGTGTATGTTTCACTATATATTTTTAGTTTATTGTTAGACATAATACTACCGTGTATTTAGGTCTGTGCCCCCAAGAGAGTTACAGTCAATTGCCAACAATGCAGATGGTAAGCAAATAAACCTAAACAAATTCAATCATTCTGGGTAAACCGAGATTTGTAATGTCAAATACTTAACTGGGCAAAATGTCATTGCAGCCGCAGACAACTACGAACAAGAAGCAACATACGCCGAAATTCCAACCGAAACCCACGTCAGCCTGCAACGCAAAGTTGCTTATGAAAACGTCACACATCCTCAATACAATCTCTATGACGTTGCCACAAATCCGGAAGTAGCAGGCTGTTCCGATACCAGTGGTCGCCTAAACGATTGCTATGTCTACAGCACGGTGCAACGCGATGGAGGCGACAAGGATACTTACAATCAACCTGCCGGTTTGGAGGCATCGGGAAACAAATCTTTGCCTGAAGAAGACACCAATGACCGAAATACGTACGACCGGTTGAACAACGTTGTACATATGAGTGGGAATACCACTGCCTCCACCTCTGCCGATCAACTTTACACAACAGTCAGGAAACCCAACAAAGCACAGAGTCCCTGAAAGAACATTATCACTACACAACCTAAATTCGTTAATATGCAGTTTTGTAATCACATTTTGTACATACTATTATTAGTAAATGTGTTTGATTAACGTCTTAACGTCGCGTTGCGTTCAAATTGTGCTTGTTTGACTACTGCCCAATGTATCTACACAAAGACCGATGTATTCGTAGCGAAAATAATACTGTTTATAGATTTTCCCCAAGCTAAATGTGGACTACAGGGCAGAGTAAATAATACATTCTAGAGCTGGACGATTATCCGAGAGTATTATGTAAATAGCAGCTCAAAGAAAAAATTCTTGAGACTGTTACATTTTGTGAATTGCGCCTGTGAGAGTCCAGCGCACGAATAATTGTATAAGACGTTGCATGACTCATGCTGTGAATTGTTTTTTTACGCACGTCTTAATGTTATTACTTATTTCCAGTTTTGTGTTGTACCCTTACATAATTTTGTCATATTCAAAATTTCCGTGTGATTTTTTTTACACTCGTTTATCAATCCTCGTAATAGTTTTGCAATATAAACGGAAAGTGTCAGTATATTAGATAAGTGTGCGTTGTGATCAACTACATTCTGTGAAGATTACTTGTTGTCAGAAACAAATGCAATTAGCCGATGTTGCCTTTAACAACGACTACCTAAACTTTCTTTGTCGACTTAAACACGAAGGCGGAAATTAAAAGCACCCAAATACGTGCTGTGACTAATAAATTACTTGGCTTTATTTCAGCTGATTCGCCACGTGGGAAAATATCTGATTCATCCAAACTACGTAGGAGTTTTTATTCAAAAACGTTTGTGTATTCAATACAAGCCAATCTAAGACCAGTTGGAAGCGGTATGTCATTTAGCATTTGCAACAACATGGATTGTAACTGAAACTCAATGACCGTAAGCAACCTAAGTGTTGCAGCTACGGCCTCATGTAAACTTATCACGCTTGAAAGGCTAGTGGTAAATGCATGAAATCAGACACTTTTTATGATATTTTATTGTTAGTTTAACCCAAATTTTTTTGTGAGAAAATATTCGTGTTCCATCTGAAAGTATGACCCTACATTTGGCTGCGTTATTAGCACTATTGCCTGTCGTCCTGTCCCGACCCTGGTACAAGTATGCGAAGTGAATGTTACTGCATGTCAAGGATATGGAATGCATTATTTTGTTAAAATTTTATGGTTATGCCTACAAATCGTGTTAAATTGGTTGCATTTGATTTACGATCTTATTTTTTAGTTTTATTTGAATATACTCGTGTAGATGCACTGGTTTGTGTTCTGCAACACCTTCTGTCATATGCACGTTGGGGCGCGCTTCTATTATTTAACAATTGTATTTACTGTAACATTTAACACAAAAATCTATAATTTTTTTTCCCAACAGGTGTGTGCTACGAATAACATAGCAACTCATAGTTTTCTTTAAAGCCCAACATCCATGGGCTCGTTATAAAAGAAACGCTGCTGTTTTTGTTGCACTTATCAAAAGAATCGTCAGGAGCGTCAAGAACCGTCAAACTTGGAAGTTTTAACTAAAGCTTTTTGTAATGATAAAGTGCAGATATTATTACAGTTAGAACTTCATACAGAGGATCATTTTCTGGTATTCGTGCTTCCAACCAGCAACCCACTTAACGCAAACATTAACTCTAAACATCGATGCAAAATTAGTACTGACAGGATGGATCTGTTTAATGTTAATTGTTGTTTGAATCGTTCTGTTAAGTTACATGTTTGGTTGTTGAATTGATGCTGAAATTTATTATAGGCCGGAAAGCTGCAGACAGGGTGTGTACACGCACTGTTTCGACCTGTAAGGTCCCATCAGTGCAGCTGTTGAGTGGCATTGTGCTAGCTTTTACACTAGCAGGCACACTAATCTCCACTTTGTGGTACCTTTCGGTCAACGTCGAACTTATTATAGGCCTATCTGCGAAAATGGTATATCGACATGGATTATTGCCATCGATATATCAACAACTCTGCCGGCAAAACTTAATGAGAATCCCCAGATCAGAGATTCTCAAACCCTTCAGGCTCATGGCATGCTTCGATCCTCTTAATTCGTTTGCCAAAATTTTACGTCAGTTCAAATATAAACGGAAAGTACAGGTGACACACCTAAACGGCTTCATGGCACATAGTTGAACCCCGTAGTTATATTAAATGATGATTAAGTTGGGTTGAAGTCTAACCCAGTCTATTTTCAATTCAATTTTTCTAGGACAAGCCTTACGTAACACCAAGGGAATAGTTTTTGTTTACTTTGCACAAATACTAAGTCACTCTAGGGACCATCTTCGCATGAAGCGTTTGAATTTAAGTAGGTTTATGTAATTTTTTTAATTTCCTTCAAATACAGGAAAACATTCCAAAATTTAACATCACTATTTTCAAATATATTGTTTTTACCAAAAATTCGCAAAACCAACAATTGCGCAAACGATACCCAGAATTAAGAACACGACTAAACGCAGGTGTAATACATCTTGATAAGCTTGTTCGTGTGAAGACAAGGGTCTCCGAACACGGAGTTGCTTGCGTGCAGATTACACATGTTTCGGTTATCGCAGATCTCCTTGAGCATTGCAAGAGTGTCAGGAAACACACAGTCAGTAGTGAACACGTTACCGGGACAGCTAAACGTGAAAGGCATTTTTAATTACAAATCATGTTTTTCACGGTAATATAATAGTCAGACCCATGAAGACAAACATACTAATGCCACAAACTTATATTCAGTTCCCTGTATCAAATTGACAGTGTAAAAGAAGGCTCATGTTGTGTTACTTACGTAGCAACATCCTTATCTCTGCCGTAAAATCCATCCTCCACCGCAATGTGCATTCCTTCAGGACATTGGACCGTGACAGAGTTGCGGTGTTCGCAAGCAACCACAAGATTCTGATTGGCTGCAATTAAAATAAAAAACTTGTCATGTTTGTTTAAATTTTCTTCTGATAAAAATTGAATCAAATTTTCCATTTTTCATCATAAGCAATTTAGTCCATCTCATGCAGTCTATTGGACAAGATTAAAGCCCTCTTATTGAGTAAACACTAAAAGGTTTTAAGTAAAACCTGAGAAAAACATGCTTAAAAATGTTTTGCATTCTTTTCCTTACGAGGTTTAGCACAATAATAGTCGAGCTTTATAAACTTATCGGTGTTGATGCAGGGATCACCAAAGACCTTGCTAGAAGCTTGCAAAAGGCATGATATCTCGTTGTTGCAGTTGCATGTAAGGTAAGCTGAGGAATCTTCGGCTTTGCAATATGTGGTATACACATTTCCTGGGCACCTGACCATCCGTAACGACAGTTATAATGACGTTGCAAGTGTCTGTGCCCCATTTAGTGTCGACAAGCACTTACGATTGTGTTTCATCACGTCCATAGAAGCCTTCTGCCACTATTATTACTTGACCTATAGGACATCTGATCTTGACGTCAGCACTTTGTTCACAAGCCAATGCGCGTCGTAACTGTATGACGGCTGGCGCTGTGAAAATATGTGATAATTCGTTAAAATTCTTGATAAAAAATGAATATTTTCAGATAGAGATAATTATCGTTTATTAATTGTTAAGATTTAAAGGGATATTTGATGGTTTATCTACACGTGACAATCATTGACAAATGTGCAAAGTTTTGTTAGGAATATAGAAAATATAACTAGTTGAGAAAATATAACTAGTCGTGGTTAAGAATATTGCTATGAATAAAGTTAGCAACATTCATATGTGAATTAATGTTTGATTTTTATGTTTGATTTCCAGCAATCCTCTAATAAATAATGCCTTGTATTAATGTAGTCACAACCGACCTGCTTCTGTTTGAACGCAATAATATTCTATTCTGATAAGTTTGGAGGTGGACAGGCACGGATCACCAAAGATGTCATTACTTGCTGAGATGGTGCACGATCGCTTGTTGTTGCAAGTCGTACGCAAGATATCCAATGAACCATCAGCAGCACAATTCGTAGTAAAGATATTTCCTGGACAACTTAAACGCATAACATAAGCAATAGTGTCTCCACCTTGTTTTCACAGTAAGGTTGCATCTACTTTGGTGCCCAACGGGTGACGGTGATTGTATAGTCACCACAAAGTGGAAGTCTTTGCTTGGCCGTTTGGTCAGCAAAGTCGTCTGAAAGTCGCACTAGCTTCACTGATGAGACCTTTTAGGTCGAAACAGTGGCCATCTGTCTGCAGCTTACACAACTTAAACGCATGTTATGGTTTTTGGAGTACAGATTTTTACATTTTGGTATTGAAAAGTTCCCTCACAAACTAACCTTAGCAAAGTTGTTTGCGAAGTAGATAAAAAATATCTTTGAAAGATATTAAAAAGCCTGTGGGTAAATTTTGACACCTCAACAATACTAAAACAACTTTGACACTAACGTATTGATCAAACTTATAACAACAAATATTTGATCAGTTACCCAACGCCGTCGTCTCGGCCATAAAATCCCTTGGTTATTATAATGACTTCATCGGTTCTGCATGAAATTGTAATACTTCTGTCTTCGCAGACAATCGCTTTCCGGGGCTTGTAACGGACTACAAAAGACAAAAAACAAGAATGAATAAGTTTTGCAAATGAGACTCACCACAACCATTTTCCACTATCCTGTTAGCAGGAAAAGTTAAATTTAAACGATGGTGTGACAGCAGTTACCGAATTTGTAAAAGGTCAAAACTTTTCCGAAAAAACACTGCATGTAAAACTTTGATACAACACTGTAATGTACTGCATTGTTCAAAGCAAGCATACCGTGATCCACGCATTTGTAATCCATCCTAGCATATTTTGGGACACCACGGCATGGATCACCAAATATTCTGCTGTTAGCGGCCAGTGTACATGTATTTTGATCCTGACATATCCGTTTTATTTTCTCCAGGGAACCTTCCGCAACGCAAGTGATGTTTCCGGAATAATCGCATCTGGCAAACACTTTCACAGTCACTACACGCAAAATGATATGAAAGATTGATGCTTGATCAATATGTATTCAAAACGGAAGTTTAAATTGATGATTTTTTAGTTTATCAAAAGTCATGCGCCATAAGATGCCTTTTTAAATCACTTGCACAAAACCACTAATTTGACTTGTTCAACCATTATTGTACGGTGTGTTTTGAAACTTGTGCAGTGCTTCAACATATTTTAGTTTAGTTATTGTAACGTGATGACCTGCGTCACATAGGGACATTAACTGTGTAAGATTTCGATGGTGCCCGCGAGACTTTACCCTTCGCAAGTAAGTTATTTGACTCACGGTGTTATGTAGTTGGCTTGGAACTTCGTTTACCGTTGTATGAAATATGAACTATGTGACGTAAGCCATTACGCAACAGTTAGGAACTTACCTGTGAGGCTCTCTCTGACCGTAAAAAGCTGAACAAACATCCAATACCTTTCCCACAGGACATGTTACTGTAACTTCCGAATGCTCGCAAGTAAAGACCGTTTGTATCCCAGCTTTAACTGTAAAGTAGAAAGAACATTTGTATCCACAAAACTAAAGACTACAAGCAATATACAAGACATCAGGTTATTGAAAGATTTGTGGTTACCTGTAATTGCACTAAAAATTATCACCAAGAGCCCGATTACAATCTTCGACATTTTTTGATGAACTAAATTGTGTATGTGGGTATACCTGTTTCTTTGAAATTGATAGCAAAAGATGGAAAATTAAAAAAATACGTTTGAAAACAAGAAGTAAGGACGATGATGGTCTACTGGTAAACCTCAAATTCTACATTAACAGCTTTGCGAAACGATGTTTATTTGTTTCATATGCTTGTCTGTCTAATGAAACCATTTCTCAAGTCGAAAGCATTATCGACACCACTCATATCTTGTCAAAATAGAAGTCCAACTCGAAATTAAATGCCAGCATTTTATATAACCTGATGATGGTATTACTGTCTGATACTCCCACTTCGGTTACTTCGCTATGAATCCGTGTATCTACAAGTATTTGTACAAGTATTTGCAGGAACGCTGTTACCGATAATTCGATCATGTTAACAACCCCAATTACGTCAAAGGACAGTTTGCCCAGTTATCTAACTAATATGACCTCGTTACTCCTTTAAAACAAGATGAAGTTTGATGGCAACCACTAGCAGGTGAGAGATACAGGTCACTTTCGTATTTTGAACGCTGAATGGGACATCAGGTTGTGGATGTTTAGTAAAATTTAGATCAAATGGAAAATATCTATTTTAATAAAACTGACCACATTTCGGTTCGTTAATCGTTATATAGAGGCACTTAACAGGAAAGAAAAAAGCTGCCTAATATTCATTGGCGGAAGTAATCGATTTAAAAATATTGCAATCGAATGTTCCTGAGTAAAGTAATTCATTTAACATTCTGTTTACCACATAAAATGTTCTCCTATGCCTATGTCACACCACACCTATGTTCTTGTATTATATTACTTCAAGCGCCTCATGACATCATGTGACCAATCAGCGCTCAGTACGGAGAGCTTTAAAAAGCCCAAGCTCTACATGTAAAGTCTAGTCTACTCGATTCTACTCGATTCTATTCGCTTCTATTCTCTCAACATTCTATTGAAGAGTTGCAATATACCGTTTTAACGAAGCCGATGACAGTTTCCGAGACAATTAGAGTTATTTACACTATCCTAATAGTATAGAGATAATTCCTTAATTGTCAACATGTATATTTCATATACCTGGTAGGATTTACTGCACTAAAGGCACTCGCAAAATTAATTTAATTCAAAGTGCTGCATTGTACAACGCAGCTTTGGTAAGACAACCGAGTGCAGAAGGTAGCGAACACATCCGTAATATTTTACCTCACCAAAAAAGCAACTATTTATATTAGCTAAGTTACCGCAGGGTTTTAATCTTGTAAACTGTGCCCTTTTTTCAGTGTGACGCATTATGTGTAGAAATCGTACTTTAAACAATAGAAATTCTATTTGTTGCAACTTTTGTTTTCCACAAGGGAAATTCCCTAACGGTTTTATAGTTCCTCAAAGCATATTTTTGACAAAATCCGTGTTTAAACAAGCTAAACATTTCCTTAAAGGTTTTTCAAAATCACAACCTTGTATTGAATTGTTTAATATTTTGCTCTGTATTTCTATTGAGGCATTACAGTGTAACCTTTGTTTAAACCAGACAAGCTGCTGCTACCCTTTATGACTGGTATAGCCTATTACAAAATATGGACATCACGGACAATGAAGTCATGGAACATCAAGCCAGGCTTGCACAGCTTTTGGACGAGTAAGTGATTTTTTTCGCAATCTGCATGCATACCAAACTAACATGTAAGTTTTGTAACTTTTTGCTTAGAGATCGAAATACTGAAGATAGCACTTGTGATTTGATTCTAAACTCACAGGGAAAGGAGTTTCATGTTCACAAAAATGTGTTGATGGTTTCATCCAAGTATTTCAAAACCATGTTCACAGTTGAGGTAACACATAAAAAAAATTAATAAGTCCCCAATTTACAAGCAGTCAAGACCTTTAAATTGGGGAAACACAAAGGTTCTATTTCTAACCTAACATGTATCTGCGTTGTCTCTTCAAATTGGCTTGTTTACAGATGAAAGAAAAATATGCAGAACAGGTTGTCATCAAACAAATTCCACCAGAACGTCTTGGGAATATAATTGATTACATTTATACTGGCAAAATATCTGTTAATGAGGAAAATATGTTGGATGTGATTGAAGATGCAGAATATACACAGTTGGAAGGTATGTATAGGAGTTGGTAAATGCCATTTAATGAAGTTCTGTGAAATATCAGCTGTTTCAAAACACTTTCTATTTTGTGTAAAATTTGTTTCTGAATATCAGGAATAACTTACACAGAATTGATAAATGTACATAGTACATCACTGTTCCATGAATATTTGTTATAAATGATATTTACATTAAGCACACCTTGGTTTTCAAAACTGCTTTTCACTTGGACATGACGTTAAGTGCAAATTAATTTACAGATTTAAAGTTAATTTGTGCGAAGTTCATTCAGTCAGTGGTAACTCCTGACAACTGTTTGAAACTTCAATTGTTTGGTCAAACACACAACCTAACTGATGTTTTGGAAAAATGTGAGCAGACAATAAAAACAAGTTTTTTACAAATATTGCAAAGTGCTTATTTTTTGGATCTTGAGTATGAAGAAATGGAGGCTTTTGTCATAGAAAAAAACAATAATGTGGTTCGTTGAATTTTATTTTTTGTTGCTAACTTGTTGTGCCTAATACCAATATCATGTCGACATTAGAATAGTGAGGAAGCTGCATTTAATGGAATTGTCCAGTGGGTTAACCATGACAAAGTGCAACGTGAGGAGTTCTTTGAGAAACTGTTTTCTCTACTTGATCTTTCAGCAATGTCGAATTCCTTTCTTGCTGAAGTTGCTAAACAAGTAATGTCTAGTTTCAATTTGATGATCTATTTGATAAGTGAATGTCTTTGTCATGTTTATTCAAGATTTTGTGTATAGAATTTTCCATGATGTATCACAGTTTCAGTTTAATTTGAGTGGTATGTCGGTGAACTAATTTGATGAGGTTTTATATCTTATGTGCACAAACAACAAATATGTGCTATTTTTTTTCGTATAGAGTTTAGTTGTTTCTCATCACTCATTGTGTAATTCGTTGATTGACACATACATAAGTATTACTACTTTCTCAGACACAGGTAAGACAAATGCTTGTACAACTTTTGTGCTTCATAAAATAATGACTTCAAACTCTAGGTAAGATTCTTGTAATGGGTGGCGAGACCTCAATGAATGAATGTGTGAAGTACGATGTAGAAAGTGGTCAATCAAAACAAATGCCAGTAAGTTTGCATTATGATTTTCATAAGATATTCACAAATCAGATCTTAAAATATATTTTATCAGTTACCTAAAATACAAGACTGTTGCTCATACCGGATTTTTATATTATTGAGTTTAATGCAAAATTATATTTTTTAAATGATTTATTGCAGCAGTTAATCACTGGCCGATGTGGCCAAACATCAGTGAAAGTGGAGCGGAAAATATATGTGATAGGTGGTGCTGAAACTAAAAATGCGACAAAAATTTACAGCAGTTGTGAAGTTTTGGATTTGAACAACCCAACTACATGGAATGCAATCAATGACATGATTCATTGTCGCACATATTGTGGTGTAGGATATACTGATGGTAAAAAACTTTTTTTTTAAGTTGTTTTTCTATAATTTTTGAAACTATACGTATTTGACAAGATTTTAATGCTAGGGATCATGTTTGTTACTGGTGGTTTCAATCAAAGAGCCATGACAAGTTGTGAAAAGTTTGAAATTAGTACCAACAAATGGATGGAATTTGCTGACATGATTCATGCAAGATATGGTCATGGATGTGTTGCATATCAAGGTCAATGTTTGGATAATATACCTGCTTACTTGAAAAATTAAGGCATAACTTTCAGCTTTAAAAATATACCTGATTTATGTTAATTTGGTTGTGGTATTACGCTATTAAAGGAACAAGTATCACAATTCAATTAGCTAAACACAAGCACTGAAAAACGTTTTGCAACATATCAAATATTCTGAAAACATTTCTATTAATATCGTTGGAAAACATTGCTTTTAAAGAACATCCGTTGCGTGTCTTTTGTGGCATCAAATGTAGAAAATATGAAGTTTACTACAAGTTATTCAAACTGAATATTTGTAGGATGACGTCTATATTTTGTGTATTTAAAATATAATCGATCTGGGTATTTCCTCCTCTAAATAATAAAAACTAAGGCAACATAAAATGTTATGGAGTAAGATAGATGGAAACCAATCTGTAAGATGTATATTTCCTATTAATTAATAGTTAAATCTTGTAACCCAGGGGCAATTTATTGTATCGGAGGTATGGATAAGGACGGACAATACACAAAATCATGCGAAAGATTTCTCAAATCTGACGACAGGTGGAATGAAGTTGCATCACTTAATGAAGGGAGGATGTATTTTGTGTGTGTTGTCTTGAATCATTGTTTTTATGCTATAGGTGGGGCATAGAGTACATAAATTAAAAAAAATGTATTTGTGAGTTGTGACCACATTCCTAAAAATTGTGTTTCGTTCTGTTTACTTAAAGCAACAAATTTTCTTCATACCACACACCTATGCTTCAATTTTGTGATTTATTTTCATTCTAAATGGTTGTTGTTTGGTTTGTTTATTAAGGTGGAATGAATAACAACAATAAAGATATTTCAACGGTTGAAAAGTATGATCCCAAAGTTGATAAATGGGATTATGTTGCACCTCTTTTGAAAGCTAGAAGCGGCCACTCTGCTTGTGTTTCTTCTGGAAAAATTTTTGTGATTGGAGGGTAAGTGTACACTAAAATATGTACCAAGACTAGAATGTAGTTATATTAAATGCCTGTTATTTTATTTTATAATGTGACATGTGCGGAAAAAACGCATTTAGTTTTGCTTTCAACATTTTGAATTTTAGATTTGTAATTAATAAGACAAATATATTTCGATTTCGAGAAAAAGCATCCTCATGATCTATAAAACAAAATTACAAGAAGTGAGTTAAAAAAAGGTTCACTACTGCCTCACAACACTCCCTGCACACAACTGAAAACCTGCCACGTACAACGGATGGAAGCGTTAAGAAATATGGAAAAGATAGAGACACGGGAAAAGTAAAAACACAAGAAAGACAAAAAAAGAGTGTCTCTGTCAAAACAATTGGGACATGGAAACGAATCATTTACATCGCGGTAAAATTATTTTTTCGTATATTTATGTTGGCATTTATTTTATTTTACCGTTTGCCTTCGGCCACGTCTAAGTTTGCAGTGCATGGTTCTTAACAAATGTGACCTCGCTCGTAGCATAGTTCAATTGGTAGATGTTTTGAAAACGAGTGTGGATGACTGTCAGGAACAATATGTGGGCCAAACGGAAAATAGTTTTGCCACTCGTTGGTCGAGTCACCGTGCCACATCTCGTTACGTTAGCTATGATCGCCAAGTAAGGACCTGTGCAGGGGGCGATCCTGCCAATCATGCTATTGCATAAAACATCAGCTCAGGTGGAACAGCGTGGGGCCTGGTTAGCTTAGGGACGTGGGTTCAAACCTTGTTTTTTTAAATCTAGCTCCGACTTGTTGGCTGATCCAGCTACGCTGTAATGCAACCTAATGCTAAAATTTATATACAAAAAATGATTTTACCGTGATGTGAATGACGCGTTTGCTTGTCCCGATTATTTTGACAGAAACACTGTTTCCCGTGTTTTTGCTTTCCCCGTGCTCTTTATCTTTCCCATACGTTTCTCAACGCTTCCACCTATTGCACGTGACAGGATTTTAGTTGTCTTGGGCGTGTTGTGAGGTAGTGGTGAGCTTTCTCAATTTAACCCCACTTCTTGTATTGTTTTTAAAGGCACAGAGGACGCTTTTTCTCAAAAGCGAAATATATTTGTCTTATATAGCAATACTGACAGATTTTAACCTGGAGGTTTACGTTTCTGTGATTGTACTATAACTATACATAAGGTGGAAATCGTCAGGGCCAATTGGAACAGATAGGGAATTGATTCCCAAAATCAATTAACAAGTAATCACACATAACGTGATATTTCAAAACAGTAAGACTGCGGCATTAATGAGCGGATGATATTATTATGAAATTTGTCATAGGTATTACAGTTCTGTGGAAGTTTACGATGCAGAAGCAGACTCTTGGTCTGAATGTTTTGAAACTAAAGAGTTGTTCAATTTCGCAACTTCTCAAGCTATTTAATTACTTGTAGTATTCTTTTGCTGATTAAAAGTAAATTTAAGCTGATATTTACATTCATATAAATATTTTTTTTACCAGTTTTACTGGTAATTGCATGTGCTCTATTTTGGTGCATTTGATTCATGTTGATTATTGTTTCCTTTTCGTTGGATATAAACATATAGATTTCTTTTCCTCAATACCTTCCACATGCGGAAAGATCATTTTACGTGTTTTAATTATTCATTCTTGGTGCTTTTTAAATTGTGGACGTTTTGTTTTGATTGCAGTGGTAAAATACGCTGGATTATGTGCAACGCATGTGTGTTGACCCGTCAGACTTCTTGGCGTAGAATGCAATGATTTCGCGTTTGCAGAAGGCTAGATCAACACTAAATTTAAACCAACATCTCTGTACATATAAACCAATATATCACCGACATGATAGGTGATAAACTATCACAGGTCAGTAGATCGTTGTCCGAGGATCCTCGACAACTTCTGAATACGCGGGATGTGTAATTGACAAATCACGATTTTTGAAAACAATTTTACACAGTTTACAATAGACTTGGCAACATGAATATTTACAGCAGGTCACAACCTTGTTTTATGTTAAACAAGGACAACGTGACAACCGGATTATGAACCGAAATTTATTCTGCGTTCGCTCAGCAACATTTGATTTGATTTTGCTTTGGAAAGCATTTAAAGTGCATGTGACACGGCCATGACAACTTTGCGTAAAACTAAAGGTACATCTACAACAAACATATTTCCAAAGTTTTTCGGTTATACGTCAACTAAAAATGTAGAAAACTGCACGGAAAGTAGCGGCGACCAAAAATCGTAAACCTTTTGCGCTGTGGCGAAATTGACAAAAAAATGCATTGTTTACATAGGAGAAGGCGCCTTATATTGCAGATATCGAATAGTTTCAAACATAGGAGAAAGTTCAGATTACGTTACCTCAAAGGTCAGTACCAGGTTACACAAAAATATGTCACTGTGATGTCACAAACCAAAGGCTTATTTGTCCGTAATTATGACTTTAATTTGGTGATTCCAATATTTCTAGTTACAACTATATTGCGAAAAATACATTAGTGGTTGATTGTGGCGAAATAAATAAATCATTTATGGCGCGAACTCGTAGGCAACGATACTGCCAGGCAAAAAGTTGTACTATGACAGAATAACTGTGTTGCATAATCAGCTAATTTGATCGGTTTTTCTCGGCGGTCTTTGCCAGCCTCAAAATTTAATTAACCTACTTCTATCTTTTGCTGTGAGTGGACGAAACGACAATGCTAAACTAACGGTATGTCTCTGTTGTGTTTTCAAAAGTTTATGTATCACGTTAGCGATCATAAATGCTGCAACAACAAGAACACCCTGTCCCAGTAACTGTTTTATAATTACACAACTAAATAAGACATATTAGGTCGAAACGGTGGCCATCTCTCTGCAGCTCAAATTAACATCAAAATCCGTTTGTTGCACTTTCGTGCTGTCCCCTGTTTAATGCAAAACTATATGCTAAACCAGTTTTACAATGTTTTCCATTCCTACGCATAAGGCTTGCTGCCAGCACTCTCACGACCAAAGCGCCTTCTATGACGTCACGTATAATATAAAATAATCTCGCTTTCGCACAATTTCGTTCGCAGCGGTAAAAAACGCGACTTTGATCAGCTCAGATACCAGTCGCCGTATCAAGCTACTTTTTTGCCAAAAATGTTTTAAAGTTATGAACATCTCTTAGTTTAATTATTAACATGTTTTATTTTTCCGTGTCACATGCACTAATTCACTTTCTATGCCCAAATGTAAACGTTTGAATTATGAACTTTTCAAATTCTAAAAATCTATGTGGAACAGCCACGTTTATTGCATAGAATGTGTCCGAATATATCATAACGACTAACAGCATGGATGGCGCAAGTCTTGGAATCCTTAAAACCCACTGCAACATCCAATATATCTGTGTCTTCTATAGCAATGTGCTTAGCGGCCCACGACTTTTTTGATTGTTTTGTGGACTGTACAAAAAAATAATGAATTTCATGGTTAACATAGTTGTCCGCGAACTGAACATTTTCAATTGAATCAACTGCATGTCTGCTAAAATATTGTCTGCAACTGTATGTCTGGGCCAGAACTGGGAGTGAATGTTCATTAATTAAACATTTGAATAAAATCGAAACCAAGTGCTCACATTTTTAACGTGGTGAAAGGCTCCCATGAACGCGCGATGAAACTTAACTGAGCGAAACACTTTGTACCCAGCATAACTCAATAAAGTAACAACAATTCCAAGAGAAACCATGCCCTGCTGAACAAGAATTTTCATGGCGTCATTTTCTTGGCTCATTTCATCAAATAGGGCTTCCACCTTTGTTCTTGTGAGGAAATGGTTGATTTGGAATTACTTCTCCGAGAAACTCACACAATGGTGTCCAACCTTGTGAAACCTCGTACACAAGTAATTTGTCTTTGGGTGCTTTCTGTAATAATCATATAGCAAACAAATAATTTCATGAGTTTATCAGTAAATACTTTTTAAGCATAACTGTAGGCCGCATCTCTGTATTTCTATGGAAAAGACTTTCCCGGTTGGGAATTGCCCTTCTTGAACTCCTGCGTAACAGAGTAAAATTGTGTGTAACAATGCAATGGGTCATGCATGGGCGCCAGTGTTTTGGTTGAATGAGCGCAGATGAACAGGCTGTTACCAGGGCGATTTTCAGCGTGTTTGGGACAGTTTTACTTTGGTTTTCAGGGCTATTAGTCAGGCAGTACATTGGTAGAGGATGCTGTTGTACATGTAGCTGAAAAACTACCCAAATATTGAGGTTGATTTTGTGAAAAAATGAATCACAGAAAGTATGTTCAATTTGTGATTTTCTGTTAGTGCCGACCCTTGGCAAGGAATTGTGGCCAAATTTATAATGGAAATAACTACTTAAACTGCTCCCCCGGGGGCATTTTGACCCTCTGTTGGCCATTATTTTGGCCAAAAAAGCAGAAAAAAGTGTAGGTTTGTTTTGTGAAAAAATGAATCACAGAAAGTTACCTCCATTTGCGATTAAGTGAAGCCACCAACCCTCCTCTACACAATTCATGAAGAATTAGATGTCTTGTAATTGTCTTGGGGCCCCACCGGGGCTGTTTGTACACCCCCTAGGAGTGACAGTTTAGCAGTTAGCCTTTGCAAACCCATGCAGCTGCAATCAATTTTTTTTTGTTCAGCAATAGTAGTCCCCCTTCATGAGTCATCAGACCCGCCAATTGTTTTTGGCAAACAAGAGAAACTGTAACCAGGTGCACAATGACAAATGACTTCCAAAACTCAATTTTTAGGATTTAATTGTGAGATGCGGCCTGTAGTGCATGTAGGATTTTGGGTTTGTGTTTACCTCTATCACGTAAATATTGTGTTTTCTATATCTTTGTTTGAGCATTCTTTCACTGAACAGAGTAACCTTGTTGCTGGGGAAGCGGGCCAGCTCGATGTATGCTTTGACTGGAAATAGTCGGTAAAAGTTGGAATTTTTTTACAGATAGAACCTACATGTGTGGTAATCGTAACTTCGTCGAATCCACCAAGCAGGACAAAAGATGCTGAAAAGCCACATCATGTAATTTGAATGATATTCGTCAAATTGTCTAACCAGGCTTTTATACCACTCATTTTCATCCCGAAGAGTAAGAATTATCTGCAATCAAGTTGATTTTTATATTGTATTGCTGGAATGGTTATTGCACTACAGTAAACCTTTGCATCTGGAAATGCTTCATGAATTTCTTCCCAATACACAAACAAGGTACATCAGTGACGGCGTCAACTCCCTCATACATACGTTGTAAATCCTTAACACTTGAACCTTTTGTTATAATCTTCACCCAATCCTTGTAGTGATAATATTTGTGCTCCATCAAGTCGTATGTTTTGTGACCGAGCAATTGAAATGCCTTGCAAATTGTTTTTGTTCCAGTTTTCGAATATCCGGCTAGTATGACTTTCATGCTTCAACTTCGTTTTTGCTATCGTATGAAACCAACTTATAGCTTTGTGCTAGTTAACCTTATCACTGCGACAGAAACATGAAGTGTTATGACCTGCAGTTAAATGACTCACCTGCAGTTAAATGACGTGTCGACTTAAGATACCGAGCAACATGTGGTTTCGCAAAAAATGTCGCGCAGAAACAAGAAAAAATCCAATGAAACATGTCTCCACCGTGTTCTTTCATCGCCACCAACTTAACTCTCTTTTTGTACCTAACAGAAAGGTTCAAAGTGCAGCGCATTGACTGCTAGGCTGGCCCTACGCCAAACGTAGTCGGAGGGATACGAATAAACGAAGGAAAACATCGGGTCGTTGCACCGAAGGTTGTGCGTTTTGTAGAAGTAGTGTGGAGGTTGTGTGGAGAATGGTACATTTACAATACGAATTTTCCTTGGAATTGCCTGTCACCACTTTTTCGCTAGCAAGACACAGCTATTGTGTTTTTCTACTTTTTTTAAAAATGAGGTTTGTTTCAGTGGCTCCACTAAAGAACGAAGTAGTGTATATTAGTAACCGACCGCTTTCCCTCTCAAGTTTAATTGCAGTTTCGTTGCAAATCGCCCAATTCCAGCCCCTATAGAAGTCACCGCAGTGCAGTCTAGAAATGCTTGGATGGAAACGGTGCTGGACAAGCTGGAACACATTGAAATATTATAGACGGAACAAGCCTAAGGACTGAGAGCCTCAATCGCAACGATGCAGGTCGAAATTAATAAACTTAAACGGCAGAATCTGTCGCTGCCCGCGAACTGTTTGGGAAAGTGTGGCTGCGAAGAGCGAGCCACCCGCATGTGGTCATGTCTACATAGGAGAAAGGAACGGTCCGCCAACCGCACAATCGGATGAACCGTGAAATTTTTTTGAAAATTCGGCATCCAAGCAACCCAGGGCGAGAACGCTCGAAAGTTCACAACGTTACAATTAAATTTGTTTTCCACAACACAGACGATTGTTTGTATTAGTGGACAAACTTTTTCGTATGGTTACTGGCATCTGTTTTAGTAGCTTCGTCATGCTATCATACTTAACACATTAATTCTTCTCATTACCCTTCCACCAATCACCAAAATGTTTGCCTGGAATAGATTGCTGGATGCATCTGTCACGACCAAACACTGAATTTTACAAACCAGTATCAGAGTATGAGCTCAAAATGAGTATTTTTTACTGTTTTCAACCAGTTCCTGTACAATGAATGTAAGACAATTTATAATCGGTACCTCTTCTCACATTCAAGCGTTAATGTAATTACTCACTTGTTTGGCCACTTCCGTGGTGAAAAAAAGGGACAGTCATTGAAGTGAAATCAAGTTATTAAAAAAAAAAAAAATGTGTCTATCAAATCTGAACTTCGGCTGTGGGAACACTTGTACGTTTCTACGACATCCGTGAAGTTTCACAACCGAAGGATGCTCACAAAATAAAATACGTCATGGCAGTTTTCAAAACTATAGTTGGAATCATACTGGAATCGACTAGGTAGGCCTACTTTGTATTTGAACGGATGTTCACCTTTGGTCGGTCAACAAAACCTAACCGCGTGTCTTAAAACCGGGATGGTTTTGCATTGTTTTCGAGTATTGTGTTCACAGATCACTGGGCCAGTAGCAGAACTGATTCCTTTGTTGGAAAGTATGTTTTTTTTAACAAAGATAATGGGGGAATTGGAAGCAATAGACCCAGAGGAATTTTCTGTCAAACAGCACAGATATCGCATCAACTTATGAAACCGACATTTGTTTTATATGGCAATATCTTCAATCTACATAAAACTGGAAAAGTTTGGTGAGTTTTTACATTACAAAAACAAGGCACCTAATTTGCTTTGCGGAGTGCAATACTTATTACTATGCTGAAGAAAAATGAATCATCCCCCTAATTGGCAATCAAGACTGAAGAGGAACTTCAAAAGCAAAATATCCCATTGGAGAACTAGGTACATGAACTTCAAGCACTTGAATAGATCTTTGACAAATGTGCACCACTGCAAATTTTGTGCAAAATGTGTCACTTTTCATTTGTGTAAAAGCAATATTACATTACTTTTTGGGGCAGAAACTTACACACATTGCATGTTTTTATTATACTGCATGTTGTCACAACATTTCACATCCCACACAGCGCTTCGAAAAACTGCTTAGTAAAGTAAACCCCCAAGCTACTTTGACATGACTAACATTAGAAGGTCCCAATATTATGACACCAGCAAGTTTGATTCACTCATTAGTTGCATGGGAAAACAAGATTTATTACTGATGCATTTAAATGTAAGAAGTCTATCACGCAATTTACCATTTCTGGAAGAATTGCTTGCGTCATGTCAATTACTTCCACATGTAATTGCAATATCAGAAACCAGGCTTAGTGCACAAACTTCCGACAATGTTAGTCTTCCTGGTTACATATTTCTGCAAGAAAATTCAGTGACCCATGCTGGTGGAGTGGGATTATATATTAGAGATTATTTGCAGTATTGCAAAATAGAAACCTACCACATTGATATCCCCAAATGCGAAAATTTATGGATACAGCTGCATGTTGATGACAGCGTTTCCATCATAGTTGGTGTGGTATATCGTCAACACTCGACCACATATATACAAATGATTTAACGCATGACATCACCCCAGGAATAATAACTTTTGATATATCTGATCACATGCCTGTATTTGCTATGATAAATCAAACAGTCACAACCACTCTGAAATCTTGCAAAACAATTAGAAACTACAGGCAATTCAACTTAGAACAGTTCATGGAAGATATCATTAAAATCAGCAACGCCATATCACATGAAACAAATGTTCATATAAAATCACTCACCTCCAAAACACATTTGACCAGCATGCTCCTCACCCAACAGTCATTACAGAACAACATATCAATAAACCATGGCTAACAATGGGTATATTAAAATCTGTAAAAAAGAAAAACAAATTGTACAAAAAATGCATACAAAACAAATTAACAACAACCAAATACAAAACATATGCAAATAAACTTAAAAACATCATCAGGACTGCAAAACATTATCACTACAAAACACTTTTTGATCAAAACAAAGGCAACAGCAAGGCAACATGGAAAATAATTAACAATTTGACCTCACATAACAAGAAAAAATCACAATTCACATCTCAAATTATTGACAATAACATTTTGATAACAAACCACATTGACATGGCAAATACATTTAACAATTACTTTGCAAGTATTGGAATTGACATGGCATCATCAATCCAACTTACACTTCTGTCACCACGTAACTACTTAAAGAACTCTAAATCAAACTCCTTTGTCTTTGTGGACATAGAGGAGAACGAAGTTTTCAACACAATTTCAATGCTACACACAAATAAGGCTGCTGGTCCATATGACCTCCCAATAAAGCTCATAAAACTAGCAGCTCCGACACTGACACCAATTTTGTGTAATCTGTACAATACCTGCATAGCCAGATGTACTTTTCCCAACTGTTTAAAAATGGCAAAAGTGTGCTGCCCCTACACAAAGGGGGTGATATGCAAACAAAAAGTAACTATCGACCAATCTCCATTCTTCCAATACTTGCAAACATTTTTGGAAAACTCATATACAAACGAATGGTAAACTACTTGGAGAAATATCAGCTATTGTCGAAATTTCAAAACGAATTTAGGTCATCCCACTCCACCAGCATGACTGTAGCTGAAATACATGAGAATATTATTGAAGCCAATGATAAAAATTATGTAACATGCACAATTTTCCTCGACCTAGCCAAAGCATTCGACACAGTAAACCACACCATACTCCATCAAAAATTACAGTTCTATGGTTTTCGAGGGACAACTTGCCATTTTCTTCAAAGCTACCTGCAACAAAGAAAACAATATACGATGGTGCATCAAGAAAGATCAACGTTGCAAGACATCTCATGTGGCGTACCACAGGGTTCAATCCTGCTTTTCTTAATCTACGTAAATGACATGCCGAACTCCACTTCATTCAACACCAGATTATTTGCGGATGACACTTGGTTGTCAGCCAAAACCCCACATACCCTGCAAGAATCTGTAAACAAGGAAATAAAGGAAGTGAAAAATTGGCTTGATACAAATAAACTTTCTCTAAATTTTCTCAAAACAATGTATATGTTGTTTGGAAACCATCACAAATCCACACCTACCTTTCATCTAACACTCAATGGTCATCAATTGGAACAAGTACAATTCATCAAATATCTTGGAATCATGATAGATCACGATCTCACCTGGAAAAAACATATTGATTTGGTCTGCAGCAAAGTGGCCAAAGGCATTGGTGTCCTAGCTAAATTAAAGCACAAACTCTCTCAGCAAACACTTAGAACTGTATATCATGCCCTAATTCACCCTCACTTGTCATATAGATTACTTTCATGGGGTTTCGCCAACAAGATGAACCTCCATCGTCTTCAAGTCCTACAAAACAGAGCTCTGAAACTAGTTGCAAACAGTCCTTATCGCTGCAACACTGCATATCTCTACAAACAAACTAGGATATTAAAAATTGCTGAAATGCATGAATTTGATTTGGCAAAATTTATGTACCTGTGGTGCTGTTTTACTGGTACATATCAGAATAAATCGGGCGTTATATCCCGTAACTCAAAATGGCTACAGAACAAATGACATTAAGAGAAGAAGAAGAAGAAAGAAGAAAGAAGAAAGAAGAAAGAAGAAAGAAGAAAGAAGAAAGAAGAAAGAAGAAAGAAGAAAGAAGAAAGAAGTTTTGTAACCAAGCAGTTGAAATGCCTTGCACATTGTTTTTGTTCCAGACTTTTCGGTGTCCTTCTTCGTCCTCGATCTCATACGTCACATTTTGATGCTGACTTGATGTCCACCACTTTGTACGGGCCTTTGAACGGAAGGTAGAATTTCCTCGCCATCCCTGGCTTCACCGCGGGGTCTGTTAAGAGAACAAAATCACCCACATTCAGCGGTTTGCCCCTCTTATGTCGGTCGTACTGCGACGCCATGCGCCGTCTTTGTTTCCGCAACGTCTCACGGGCCACCTCTTCAGCTAACTGGAGCCTAGCGCGTAGACCTTCCAGTGGTGCCGGGAATGGATCGCGCTGGGCGGGAGCACCGAATAAATCTGCTGGGAGTCGTAGAGCGTGGCCATTTAACAAATAATGTGGTGACACACCTGTACTTTCATGGACACTCGCATTATAGGCGGCGACCACCGCCGACAGCGCCTCATCCCAGCACCGTTCATCGCGCTGTACGTAATTCCGTATCATGGAGTCGAGGCAGACCTAACAGTTCGGTAAGGTGGTCTCTTGCCAAGGTTTAACCACCTAAAAGCCGGGGAAATTTCGGGGTCGTCGTGTTGGGCTTTACTTATTTCCTCATATGACAGTCCAATGGAGCGACGCAAGTCTAAGGAATAAACTTCTCCTGTACCGTTGCGACGACTGTTTGTGCCGTAGGAAGTATTGACCGGGAACGGCATCGCTTCTTCTTCTTCACCGGTCAAGCGGCTTAGTGCATCGGCGTTGCCGTGTTTTTTTCCCGGGCGATGAATCAGTGTGAAGTCGTACTCTGCGAGGCGCGCAAACCAACGCGCACATTGGCCATACATCTCCCGCGACTTCCACAACCACCGGAGTGACGAATGGTCAGTCCGCAGTAGAAAATGCCTGCCAAGCAAATAACACCTATACAATTTAACGGCGTGTACTACAGCTAACAATTCTTTTCGCGTATAGTAGAATAATTGCGGTCCGGGTCGCTGGAAAACGTCGAGATCACGGCGCATGGCATCGAGCTCGTTACGAAAGCTATCAATAGATCGCTGCACATTCGAATTAAGCTCGACCAAAGTGTTTTTGAGTTCGACCAACTCAGGATTTCGGGTTGAACTTATCGATGTAACGGGAAGAGAGCCGTGTGACACATCGGACTCGACGACCATTTTAGCACAAACACTGAAATCCCGCTGTGGACACTTTCGTCTAACTGAATCCACTAGTTGGCGGTCCTTGAGACCCCGCAATAAAGCGAGAAGCATCACCTCATTTTTTATGGCGGCGTCGGCTGCCCTCGGGTATGCACGGGCGGCTAGAGCTTCTATGGCATACACAAAAGTTCTACCGTCTTCTTGTGGCCCTTGGATTCGGTTGACCAACTGACTTCTCAGCGCGCATTGGCCAGTGGCGTTTACTCCGACTGCTGTGGCTTTAGTAACTATCTCTTCAAATTGCATTTCGTACAGATTATCGGCCCCGTTTTGAATATCCCATATAAAGTCTTTGTCAACATTTGTGAAGAAAAGGTGCTTATTAACCTCTTCGGTAGCTTTTATGCTGGCGCAATTAGAATTAAAAACTTGTAAAAATGAGTTAAAATTGTCTCCGTTTCTAAAATGCGGGGGAGTCATGCCGATGTTAAAAGCCATCTTCCGGATCAAGAAAAATAAAGACGAACCTTTCTCGTGTGACAGGAACTCTTCTTCTGTGGTTGCAGCGTCCTGGCGTGCTCGCCAATTTCGTGTTACGCTTCTTAATTAACGCTTTCCAAGGTCCTCAGGACGCTGCATTGACGGCCAACCACAAGCCTGTTCCAGCACAACGGTTAAACAATTCAATTCAATCTTGTTCATAAAAACTCTAAAAATGCCACAGACGAATCACAATCTGCCAAAATAGGTCTGTCTCGCGATCTTTTCTTAGAGTCTCGTGTTAGCCCGGTTTATCTTTGGTCTCCCCCATCATTGGCCCAACCGTGTCACGTGAGAGAAAGGGAGCTAGCGCTGCGATATAAAATCAACGTGCGGTGACTGGTGCGTTCGAGACACTTCGTAAATAAAAATATAAATCAACACAAAACATTTAAATGAACAGGTAGAAGGTGAAATAACAAAAGGTGAAAAAGAACGTGGCGTAAAAGAATACGTGATATAACAAAGCGTGCAACTTGAAAATGAAACGGAACAAGTGGGCAAATTCTTTTGCGCTACAGTTCTAACAGTAATGCCTAACTCCGTCTGCATCCTTTGTTCCGTTTCCAGTTGTTTGGGGAATTTGGTCTGGAAATACGGGTGCTACACTTTACACAGCGAAAAACTTAACAATACCACACACAAAAATCCTCGGACGTTCGCTTGTCCTTGAGGTGGAATGTAAACGGAGGAAATTCGATATACCTCCTAACGACGGAAGCTCGAGAACGATTGAGTTCCACAAGAGAGTTTTCGTAGCTTACGTGTAGACTGCTTTGGTGTTATAAGTCTGAAAGTTACATTTGCATATTTATAAACAGATTACTCGGCTCACACAATCATGGAAATTCATTCAGATGTAAGTAATGCATGCTTAGAAATATAGAAATCCTTGACTTAACTTAATAAGCAGATCCGTGATTAGTTTTTCCAGCGCATACCCAGCTAATTCACCAAAACATATAACTGTGCATATTGGATTGCTTGACTAACGTTTGTAGTTATTTTCACATTCAAATACGGTAATTCGAACGTGCAATGCTATACGCATATACTTTATAATAGAGCAAAAATTCTGTCGCTTGTTTTGTAACAAACTGGGCTGGTTTGAATTAAGGTTGGTAAAGACTTATTTCAACACTAGCAATATAAGACAGAGGTCAAATCAATGAGACAGAACGCAGTGAAATCAGATGCTTCGTATTAAGTTGCCGCTGCCGACGCAAAGCTTTTGTGCACCCTGTGGAAAAATACAATTGTTTCCCACTTTTTTCTTTTTCTCTTGTGTTGATAATTTCGTGTGATCCAATCGTATCTGGAATCGCCATTGCTGACGTCACTGAATGAAAGCGAAGATATTCGAATGTGTTTGTCGTTTGGTGAATTGAGATGCCGTATTGTTGTTTGTCCCGTTTCGCTAAACTGTCTCTGGTTTCTTAATCGCCATTTTGAGCGCATCAGAGGTAATACTTATTAAGCCCTTGCATTCTCCCCCACCAAGTTTGTCAGCCTTGAACAATAAACGTTGTGGGTGAAGAAAGGGTAAAAAAGAGAACAAACGACACGAGAAGTTTCTGGAAAGATAGACTGAGGAACAGCGCACAAAAAAGCACACGGAAAATACACGATGACGTTTTGCATATTTGGTGGTTTAAACTTTTTTGTAAAGTGCGCATTTGAAAACACAATCTGAGGCATGCAAGAAATACACAAACATAAAAAATGCGACATTCATTTTTCATGGTAAAAAGTAGCAGGTTTGTGAACACCACCTGGCAACAACGTTTGTTTTGTTAGGTTTGGCTGTGACGTGTTTATGGGCGTGGTTTAGTTCGACAGTCTCTGCGGGAGGTACTGGAGCTGAGAGGTGCTGTAGCGGGCGCGAAACTGCACATATCATTGTCGCAGTGTCACCGTATTGAAACCAAATAACAAAGAAAGTATTTTTAGTACTCGATGTTGTAGGACGTAGAGTACGATTTGGACTAAGAAGACCAAATTGGACTGTGACTTAAAATTACACCCAAGCAAGGGTTATGACCGAATCCACAACCGAGATAACAAGAATGGAATGTGTGCATCATTTTTGATAGAGTTGAAGGGACGCTGATGTCGGCAGCTTTAGTTTGCTTAATAGAATGTTCATCCGGACAGTCATAGTGTGGAATCGGTGGCCACACAAAAATCTGTCAGTTGACATGCATTCGCCTCATTGGACTTGATATGTTTCACGTTTTGGGTAAGGTTTAGCACACATACGTAGACAAGTCGGGTCACGAGAGAATTGATGTTTTGAAATGGAAGAAGGCAAATCTTCTCTCTCTCTCACATTTTGATGCGGTTGAGCTTTCTTTCTTGGCGCGTTGTTTGGCCTGGTATCGTGACCGTTGTACTTTTTTAAAGTTTTGTATAAATATAGGCGTTTAGATAATTAATTTAGGTTATTAAATTAGTTTGGGTAATTTTTAGTTAATTTTTATTAGAGATGAGTGAAATAGATTTACGGTTAGTGTACATGCGCCGCACGAATTTATTGTGTTAAATGGGCATTTTGTACATGTATAGATTATAAATACATTTTTGTGAGATGTGAAGTTTTTAATGTAAGAAACCTGCGAAATTGCAAGCTATTAATAATGACAAAAAAGCTACATACTCAACTCAATACACCTTTGTAAATTTCGTTTCGGCAAAACAAAAGTAGATCCATATTAATTTTGCAAGAAAATAATTATGAAAAACTCTTACTTCTGCTTGATGCCTCACATCCTGGATGGAATCCCCGAGTGTAGGGCAGACGAACTGTTGATTCGTTAAGTTCCCGTCAAGAAAGCTCAACCGCATCAGTGTGTGTGTGAGAGAGAGAGAGAAGAAGAAGGGATTTGCTTTCTTCCTTTTCAAAACATCAATTCTCTCGTGACCCGACTTGTCTACGTAAGTGTGCTAAACGTTTCTTCCCGGGTGACATGTTCATTTGTTCCGCTTCATTAAATTCGTTTATTATTTCTATATGCATATGAAAGTAATTTTTATAGGCATATGGAAGTAATTTAAGTTATTAAATCAACGGTGACGCTTGGCACCGAAAAGGTTACTCCAGCGTCTCACTGCCCATACTCTCAGATTCCACATTTTTTTATTACTGAAATACTTTAGACAAAATACACCAATGAATAAATGAATATCTTGGAAGAAAACCCATCTCTGAATAAGCCAAAGTTTTCCTCGAATGTTTTGAATAGCATTGAATTGTTTAATATTATGCGTTTAGTTTCTATTAGGTCAATACAGTGTTGTTTAAGCAAGTCAAGCTCCTGCTACCCTTTATGACTGGTTTATAATATAGCCCATTTGAAAATATGGACATCACTGACAATGAAGTCATGGAACATCAAGTCAGGCTTGCACAGCTTTTGGATGAGTAAGTGATTTTTTTCACAATCTGCCTGCATACCAAACTAACATGTAAGTTTTGTAACCTTTTGCTTAGAGATCGAAATGCTGAAGATAGCACTTGTGATTTGATTCTAAACTCACAGGGAAAGGAGTTTCATGTTCACAAAAATGTGTTGATGGTTTCATCCAAGTATTTCAAAACCATGTTCACAGTTGAGGTAATACATGAAAACATTTGAAAGTCCCCAATTTTCTTGCAAGCAGTCTTGACTTTTGAATTGAGAAATACAGACCTTCTATAACCTAACAGGTATGCATGTTGTCTCTTTAAATCGGCTTGTTTACAGATGAAAGAAAAATATGCAGAACAGATTTTTATCAAACAAATTCCACCAGAACGTCTTGGGAATATAATTAGTTACATTTATACTGGAAAAATATCTGTTAATGAGGAAAATATGTTGGATGTGTTTGAAGATGCAGAATATACACAGTTGGAGGGTATGTATAGGAGTTGGTAAATGGGATTTTATGAACTTCTTTGAAATATTGGCAAAAACTAGAACCAGCTGTTTCAATTTACTTTATATTTTGCGTAATATTTGTTTATGAATAACAGGATTAATTAACACAGAATTGATTGACAAACTTAGCACACTACTGTTGCATACATAGTTGTTATTAATGATATTGAAGCGGGTGCTTCGTAACGTGTATTTTTCTGAATGCGCGTCGTTGCCAGAAAACGCTTAATTGTTTCGAGACGCGCAGAAAAAGGCAATACTAAAAGCAAAACTTATCACGCTTCAGTGAATTCAAGGGTGGCATCCGCCACATTACTCCCCCCCAGAAGCGGGATGTTGTTTTTTTGGTCGCCCTCTTTTACGAGCTTGCCCAACAGGTACCGGTTTGGAGCAGTCAACAATAGCAGGTTTAAGGCGATCAATCGAAATGGTATGTTCAACACCTGAAATGTTTATCACAAAATACTTTTCGTGACGAGCAGACACTTTAAAAGGACCATCATACGGTGGCGAAAGTGGAGGGCGATATCCATCTTTACGCACAAAAACATAGGTGCAATTGCGTAACGAAGGTGGCACAAATACACGAGTTCGACAATGGCGCGACATGGGCTGCGGTAATAATGTCTGAATCGCACGACGAAGAGTTTGTACAAACTCGGAATACTTGATAGACGTGTCTGCAGCAGCAGGAAAATCCCCAGGTTGGGAAATGGTTGAGCCGTAAACGAGTTCCGCGCTTGACGTGGTGAGATCTTCTTTTGGCATGTTACGTATGCCGAGCAGAACCCAGGGCAGCTCGTCAATCCAATTTGGATTAGCCGATCTAGCCATCAGGCTGCTTTTGAGTTGACGGTGAAATCGCTCCACCAATCCGTTAGCCTGTGGGTGGAACGCTGTAGTGCAGTGGTGTTTAATTCCCATGAGCTGGCAAATGTTCTTCCACAATTTAGATGTAAACTGCGGGCCTCTGTCAGACGATATTTCCGTTGGGATCCCGAAGCGGGCAATCCAATGAAATATAAACGAAATATTTTGCGCTACGAAGCATTTCTGCTGATGAAACGAAATATTGCGCTACGAAGCATTTCTGCTGATGAAACGAAATATTTTTACGTTGTTTCGTCCCTGGATCAAGCAAGCGCCGGTAGACTATTGGATTTATTGGAAAACCCACCGGATCACGTCGGGGTCACCAATTGAAGCGGGTGCTTCGTAACGTGTATTTTTCTGAATGCGCGTCGTTGCCAGAAAACGCTTGATTCTTTCGAGACGCGCAGAAAAAGGCAATACTAAAAGCAAAACTTATCACGCTTCAGTGAATTCAAGGGTGGCATCCGCCACAATATTTACATTAGTTGCACTATAGCTTTTAAAACTGCTTCTTACTTGGATATAAATTTGAGTGCAAATTAATTTGCAGATTTGAAGTTAATTTGTGTGAAGTACATCCAGTCAGTGGTAACTCCTAACAACTGTTTGAAAGTTCAATTGTTTGGTCAAACACACAACCTAACTGATGTTTTGGAAAAGTGTGAGCAGACAATAAAAACAAGTTTTTTACAAATATTGCAAAGTGATTTTTTGATGGAACTTAAGTTCAATGAAATGGAGGCTTTTATCATAGAAAAAAACAATAATGTGGTTCGTTGAATTTTATTTTTTATTGCTAACTTGTTGTGCCTAATACCAATATCATGTCGACATTAGAATAGTGAGGAAGCTGCATTTAATGGAATTGTCCAGTGGGTTAACCATGACAAAGTGCAACGTGAGGAGTTCTTTGAGAAACTGTTTTCTCTACTTGATCTTTCATCAATGTCGGCTTCCTTTCTAGCTGAAGTTGCGAAACAAGTAATATCTAGTTTTAATTTAATGATCCAATTGATAAGTGAATGTCTTTGTCATGTTTATTCAAGATTTTGTGTATAGAATTTTCCATGATGTATCACAGTTTCAGTTTAATTTGAGTGGTATGTTAGTGAACTAATTTGATGAGGTTTTATGTCTTATATTCTCAAACAACAAATATGTGCTAATTTTTTTTCTCACAGAGTTTAGTTGTTTCTCATCACTCATTGTGTGGTTCATTGATTGACACATACATAAGTATTACTACTTTCTCAGACACAGGTAAGACAAATGCTTGTACAACTTTTGTGCTTCATAAAATAATGACTTCAAACTCTAGGTAAGATTCTTGTAATGGGTGGCGAGACCTCAATGAATGAATGTGTGAAGTACGATGTTGAAAGTGGTCAATCAAAACTAATGCCAGTATGTTTGCATTATGATTTTCATGAGATATTCATAGATCAGATCTTAAAATATATTTTATCAGTTACCTAAAATACAAGACTGTTGCTCATACCGGATTTTTATATTATTGAGTTTAATGCAAAATTATATTTTTTACATGATTTTTTTTTTTTTGCAGCAATTAATCACTGGCCGATGTGGCCAAACATCAGTGAAAGTGGAGCGGAAAATATATGTGATTGGTGGTGCTGAAACTAAAAATGCGACAAAAATTTACAGCAGTTGTGAAGTTTTGGATTTGAACAACCCAACTACATGGAATGCAATCAATGACATGATTCATTGTCGCACATATTGTGGTGTAGGATATACTGATGGTAAAAAACTTTTTTTTTAAGTTGTTTTTCTATAATTTTTGAAACTATACGTATTTGACAAGTTTTTAATGCTAGGGATCATGTTTGTTACTGGTGGTTTCAATCAAAGAGCCATGACAAGTTGTGAAAAGTTTGAAATTAGTACCAACAAATGGATGGAATTTGCTGACATGATTAATGCAAGATATGGTCATGGATGTGTTGCATATCAAGGTCAATGTTTGGATAATATACCTGCTTACTTGAAAAATTAAGGCATAACTTTCAGCTTTAAAAATATACCTGATTTATGTTAATTTGGTTTTGGTATTACGCTATTAAAGGAACAAGTATCACAATTCAATTAGCTAAACACAAGCACTGAAAAACGTTTTGCAACATATCAAATATTCTGAAAACATTTCTATTAATATCGTTGGAAAACATTGCTTTTAAAGAACATCCGTTGCGTGTCTTTTGTGGCATCAAATGTAGAAAATATGAAGTTTACTACAAGCTATTCAAACTGAATATTTGTAGGATGACGTCTATATTTTGTGTATTTAAAATATAATCGATCTGGGTATTTCCTCCTCTAAATAATAAAAACTAAGGCAACATAAAATGTTATGGAGTAAGATAGATGGAAACCAATCTGTAAGATGTATATTTCCTATTAATTAATAGTTAAATCTTGTAACCCAGGGGCAATTTATTGTATCGGAGGTATGGATAAGGACGGACAATACACAAAATCATGCGAAAGATTTCTCAAATCTGACGACAGGTGGAATGAAGTTGCATCACTTAATGAAGGGAGGATGTATTTTGTGTGTGTTGTCTTGAATCATTGTTTTTATGCTATAGGTGGGGCATAGAGTACATAAATTAAAAAAAATGTATTTGTGAGTTGTGACCACATACCAAATAATTGTGTTTCGTTCTGTTTACTTAAAGCAACAAATTTTCTTCGTACCACACACCTATGCTTCAATTTTGTGATTTATTTTCATTCTAAATGGTTGTTGTTTGGTTTGTTTATTAAGGGGGAATGAATAACAACAATAAAGATATTTCAACGGTTGAAAAGTATGATCCCAAAGTTGATAAATGGGATTATGTTGCACCTCTTTTGAAAGCTAGAAGCGGCCACTCTGCTTGTGTTTCTTCTGGAAAAATTTTTGTGATTGGAGGGTAAGTGTACACTAAAATTTGTACCAAGACTAGAATGTAGTTATATTAAATGCCTGTTATTTTATTTTATAATGTGACATGTGCGGAAAAAACGCATTTAGTTTTGCTTTCAACATTTTGAATTTTAGATTTGTAATTAATAAGACAAATATATTTCGATTTCGAGAAAAAGCATCCTCATGATCTATAAAACAAAATTACAAGAAGTGAGTTAAAAAAAGGTTCACTACTGCCTCACAACACTCCCTGCACACAACTGAAAACCTGCCACGTACAACGGATGGAAGCGTTAAGAAATATGGAAAAGATAGAGACACGGGAAAAGTAAAAACACAAGAAAGACAAAAAAAGAGTGTCTCTGTCAAAACAATTGGGACATGGAAACGAATCATTTACATCGCGGTAAAATTATTTTTTCGTATATTTATGTTGGCATTTATTTTATTTTACCGTTTGCCTTCGGCCACGTCTAAGTTTGCAGTGCATGGTTCTTAACAAATGTGACCTCGCTCGTAGCATAGTTCAATTGGTAGATGTTTTGAAAACGAGTGTGGATGACTGTCAGGAACAATATGTGGGCCAAACGGAAAATAGTTTTGCCACTCGTTGGTCGAGTCACCGTGCCACATCTCGTTACGATAGCTATGATCGCCAAGTAAGGACCTGTGCAGGGGGCGATCCTGCCAATCATGCTATTGCATAAAACATCAGCTCAGGTGGAACAGCGTGGGGCCTGGTTAGCTTAGGGACGTGGGTTCAAACCTTGTTTTTTTAAATCTAGCTCCGACTTGTTGACTGATCCAGCTAGGCTGTAATGCAACCTAATGCTAAAATTTATGTACAAAAAATGATTTTACCGTGATGTGAATGACGCGTTTCGATTATTTTGACAGAAACACTGTTTCCCGTGTTTTTGCTTTCCCCGTGCTCTTTATCTTTCCCATACGTTTCTCAACGCTTCCACCTATTGCACGTGACAGGATTTTAGTTGTCTTGGGCGTGTTGTGAGGTAGTGGTGAGCTTTCTCAATTTAACCCCACTTCTTGTATTGTTTTTAAAGGCACAGAGGACGCTTTTTCTCAAAAGCGAAATATATTTGTCTTATATACCAATACTGACAGATTTTAACCTGGAGGTTTACGTTTCTGTGATTGTACTATAACTATACATAAGGTGGAAATCGTCAGGGCCAATTGGAACAGATAGGGAATTGATTCCCAAAATCAATTAACAAGTAATCACACATAACGTGATATTTCAAAACAGTTAGACTGTGGCATTAGCAAGCGGATGATATTATTATGAAATTTGTCATAGGTATTACAGTTCTGTGGAAGTTTACGATGCAGAAGCAGACTCTTGGTCTGAATGTTTTGAAACGAAAGAGTTGTTCAATTTCGCAACTTCTCAAGCTATTTAATTACTTGTAGTATTCTTTTGCTGATTAAAAGTAAATTTAAGCTGATATTTACATTCATATAAATATTTTTTTTACCAGTTTTACTGGTAATTGCATGTGCTCTATTTTGGTGCATTTGATTCATGTTGATTATTGTTTCCTTTTCGTTGGATATAAACATATAGATTTCTTTTCCTCAATACCTTCCACATGCGGAAAGATCATTTTACGTGTTTTAATTATTCATTCTCAGTGCTTTTTAAATTGTGGACATAAACGTTTTGTTTTGATTGTAGTGGTAAAATACGCTTGATTATGTGCAACGCATGTGTGTTGACCCGTCAGACTTCTTGGCGTAGAATGCAATGATTTCGCGTTTGCAGAAGGCTAGATCAACACTAAATTTAAACCAATAGCTCTGTAGATATAAACCAATACATCACCGACATGATAGGTGATAAACTATCACAGGTCAGTAGATCGTTGTCCGAGGATCCTCGACAACTTCTGAATACGCGGGATGTCTAGTTGACAAATCACGATTTTTGAAAACAATTTTACACTTGGCAACATGAATATTTACAGCAGGTCACAACCTTGTTTTATGTTAAACAAAGACAACGTGACAACCGGATTATGAACCGAAATTTATTCTGCGTTCGCTCAGCAACATTTGATTTGATTTTGCTTTGGAAAGCATTTAAAGTGCATATGACACGGCCATGGCAACTTTGCGTAAAACTAAAGGTGCATCTACAACAAACATATTTCCAAAGTTTTTCGGTTCTACGTCAACTAAAAATGTAGAAAACTGCACGGAAAGTAGCGGCGACCAAAAATCGTAAACCTTTTGCGCTGTGGCGAAATTGACAAAAAAATGCATTGTTTACATAGGAGAAGGCGCCTTATATTGCAGATATCGAATAGTTTCAAACATAGGAGAAAGTTCAGATTACGTTACCTCAAAGGTCAGTACCAGGTTACACAAAAATATGTCACTGTGATGTCACAAACCAAAGGCTTATTTGTCCGTAATTATGACTTTAATTTGGTGATTCCAATATTTCTAGTTACAACTATATTGCGAAAAATACATTAGTGGTTGATTGTGGCGAAATAAATAAATCATTTATGGCGCGAGCTCGTAGGCAACGATACTGCCAGGCAAAAAGTGGTACTATGACAGAATAACTGTGTTGCATAATCAGCTAATTTGATCGGTTTTTCTCGGCGGTCTTTGCCAGCCTCAAAATTTAATTAACCTACTTCTATCTTTTGCTGTGAGTGGACGAAACGACAATGCTAAACTAACGGTATGTCTCTGTTGTGTTTTCAAAAGTTTATGTATCACGTTAGCGATCATAAATGCTGCAACAACAAGAACACCCTGTCCCAGTAACTGTTTTATAATTACACAACTAAATAAGACATAATAGGTCGAAACGGTGGCCATCTCTCTGCAGCTCAAATTAACATCAAAATCCGTTTGTTGCACTAGTTCACTTGCTGTCCCCTGTTTAATGCAAAACTATATGCTATGTTTTCCATTCCTACGCATAAGGCTTGCTGCCAGCACTCTCACGACCAAAGCGCCTTCTATGACGTCACGTATAATATAAAATAATCTCGCTTTCGCACGATTTCGTTCGCAGCGATAAAAAACGCGACTTTTTTGCCAAAAATGTTTTAAAGTTATCAACATCTCTTAGTTTATTTATTAACATGTTTTATTTTTCCGTGTCACATACACTAATTCACTTTCTATGCCCAAATGTAAACGCCCACATATTTGAACTATTCAAACTTTGAATTTTGAACTTTTCAAATTCTAAAAATTTATGTGGAACAGCCACGTTTATTGCATAAAATATGTCCGAATATATCATAACGACTAACAGCATGGATGGCGCAAGTCTTGGAATCCTTAAAACCCACTGCAACATCCAATATATCTGTGTCTTCTATAACAATGTGCTTAGCGGCCCACGACTTTTTTGATTATTTTGTGGACTGTTCAAAAAATTAATGAATTTCATGGTTAACATAGTTGTCCGCGAACTGAACATTTTCAATTGAATCAACTGTATGTCTGCTAAAATATTGTCTGCAACTGTATGTCTGGGCCAGAACTGGGAGTGAATGTTCATTAATTAAACATTTAAATAAAATCGAAACCAAGTGCTCACATTTTTAACGTGGTGAAAGGCTCCCACGAACGCGCGATGAAACTCAACTGAGCGAAACACTTTGTACCCAGCATAACTCAATAAAGTAACAACAATTCCGAGAGAAACCATGCCCTGCTGAACAAGAATTTTCATGGCGTCGTTTTCTTGGCTCATTTCATCAAATAGGCTTCCACCTTTGTTCTTGTGAGGAAATGGTTGATTTGGAATTACTTCTCCGAGAAACTCACACAATGGTGTCCAACCTTGTGAAACCTCGTGCACAAGCAGTTTGTCTTTTGGTGCTTTCTGTGATAATCATATAGCAATCAAATAATTTCATGAGTTTATCAGTAAATACTTTTTTAACGTAACTGTAGTGCATGTAGGATTTTGGGTTTGTGTTTACTTCTATCACGTAAATATTGTGTTTTCTATATCTTTGTTTGAGCATTCTTTCACTGAACAGAGTAACCTTGTTGCTGGGAAAGCGGGCCAGCTCGCCGTATGCTTTGACTGGAAATAGTCGATAAAAGTTGGAATTTATTTACAGATAAAACCTACATGTGTGGTAATCGTAACTTCGTCGAATCCACCAAGCAGGACAACAGATGCTGAAAAGCCACATCATGTAATTTGAATGATATTCATCAAATTGTCTAACCAGGCTTCTATACCACTCATTTTCATCCCGAAGAGTAAGAATTATCTGCAATCAAGTTGATTTTTATATTTTATTGCTGGAATGGTTATTACACTACAGCAAACCTTTGCATCTGGAAATGCTTCAAGAATTTCTTCCCAATACACAAAACAAGGTACATCAGTGACGGCGTCAACTCCCTCATACATACGTTGTAAATCCTTACACTTGAACCTTTTGTTATAATCTTCACCCAATCCTTGTAGTGATAATATTTGTGCTCCATCAAGTCGTATGTTTTGTAAACGAGCAGTTGAAATGCCTTGCACATTGTTTTTGTTCCAGTTTTCGAATATCCGGCTAGTATGACTTTCAGGCTTCAACTTCGTTTTTGCTATTGTATGAAACCAACTTATAGCTTTATGCTAGTTAACCTTATCACTGCGACAGAAACATAAAGTGTTATAACCTGCAGTTAAAATGTGCTCACGTTAAAACCGTTAATAATTAACCAACGTTATGTACGGCAGCGAGAAGCTGGATGATGTGGAAACGTGTCGACTTTAAATGCCGAGCAAACTGTGGTTTTGCAGAAAATGTCGCGCAGAGATAAGGCTTAAACCAGTCAATCCTAACATGTCGCCACCGCGTTCTTTCAACGCCAACAACTTTCTTATTTTTCACCAAGCAGGAAGGCTCAAAATGGCTGGCCCTAAGCCATAAGTATTTTAAGGGATACGAATAACGAAGGAAAATATTGGGTCGTTGCACTGAAGGTTGTGCGTTTTGTAAAAATAAATCTCGTTATTTTGTTTGTCGTTTTCACTTCAATTAAAAGTTTGCAAAGTTATTACGTTTTAATGTTGCTTGGCGGTTTATGGAGTCAGATAGACGGTGGTGTTTCTTTTTGCACACCTCACAGAAGTCGATGAATAACCTCCAATTTGTGGGTAGTCATGTCGGTCATGTTTTTCTCATCAATATAAATTTTTCCAGTGTAGATGTAATCGACAATCTATGTCTCTATCAGGTGGAAGTTCTCAAATAACAGCAATATTATTCCAACGTGGATTGTGGATTGCGTTGCCTCTAAAAGTATACCACAATTTGCATACATTCTTACAATTTACATCAATTCTGTAAAAGTAGGTTGCTCGGAATTTTGTGTTTTTTTGAATTTTTAAAGAAACGAAATTTCCTAGCTCAATTAAGCAGATCATTTTTCTGGCCTATTTAACAAGAATGAATAAAAAATATGAGAAATAAGACAGCATGGGAATCGATAAATCTTCATAGGCTGTGTGGAGAGTGGTACATTTACAATACGAATTTCTCCTGGAATTTCCTGTCATCACATTTTCGCTTGCAAGATTCAGCTATTGTGTTTTCTACGTTTTTTCAAAATGAGTTTTAACATAATTGTTTCAGTGGCTCCACTAAAGAACGAAATACAGCATTCTCTCTATAATTGAGTTTAATCGCAGTTTCGTTGCAAATCGCCCATTTTCAGCCCCTATAGAAGTCACCGCAGTGCAGTCTAAAAATGCTTGGATGGAAACGGTGCTGGACAAGCTGGAACACATTGAAATATTATGGACGGAACGAGCCAAAGGACTGAACACCTCAATCGCAACGATGCAGGTCAAAATTAATCAACTAAAACGGGAGAATCTGTCGTTGCGCAAATCCGAATAACATTTAAACTCCAGTTGCTGTTGCTACGGGTGTGGTGTTGGGCATGTGCAACGTGTCTGTCCCCAAGGTTGGGTAACCGCATGTAGTCTTGTTGTGGACGTCGTGCTGTATGTTGCGATGTTTGGTGCATTTTAAGGCGTTGTACCGAAGTAAGCACTTTTGTTCTTATATTTCAGATATTGTAGATTTAGCGTATTTAGTGAAACCAGTGTGAGGTATTTTGGCTTTATTGGTGGGTCGTTATTGCAGGCCTCAGGTCTTTTCCGAGTTAGGGAGGCATACAGTGTGGGGTAAAGATCATATTTGAGGTTCTAGGTTGTCAGGGGGGAGCCGTTGAAATCCTCACTGTCCCAATTTACGCGCTGCCGAAATAAAGTAACAAAAGCAAGAGAAACATGCACGAAATAAACAGGAAATTTTGACCCCACAAAAAGTATAATCGTAAGGTCATTTTACGACCGACTTTTTTTTTTAAATTGAGAGAAAGTGTTTCGATTGAAAATACCAATATTTCATTAAAACGTTTGTTACGTACTGTATTGAGCGAACTACCTTTGATTAAGTTATTGATCATTTTGTAGAATGTAATTCAAAACTAACAAATCTGTGTTTTTGCATCTCGTTTACATTGTTGTCAACGATTTCTTTGCAATTCAAACTCTCTAAACTGTCGTTTTTAAAGAAAAAGTCAATTACACGGTACAGCGTACACGTGACAGCGCATTATTTTTGCATAAGCAGCAAACCGCAGCAGAAATGTTTAACGGAAATGCATTACACACAATTTCCCTTAACTTGTCGGAAAAAAACATCCCTCAAAAGCACGTGTCGTGCAGATCAGATACAAGATATGTGTCATTTTTGACAACATATGCGCTTTCCTCGTCTCTTTGCAGTGTCATACAGCAGTGTTTACAACACCTATCCGCTTTGTTGAATTACACTCACATCGAAAAAGCCTAAAAGTCAGGAATTAGAAGTTTACATCGAGTTGTTAGTAGGTTTACCAACAAGAAGTTCAACTATAGGTGAATCTTAACAGGTCTGCTGACACGTTTTACAGAGAAAGGCTTATAACAAAACGTTTCGTTGGGTTCAAACAATTACAAAAACATATTTTTCAGGAGACATTTATTAACCCCTAATAACAAACAGCAGAGTTTTGGAATACTGCGGTATCATGTCCAGGCAAGATGCGTTTCTTCTGTACAAGAAACGTTGGTTTATCGCAGTCGCCCTGACGCTGTACCAGGTTTTATCTCTTGCTAACATGTCCTATGGAGTTGTAAACGACGTTTACGTGGAGTACTTCCATATTACATACTCACAAGTGGACCTGATGCTCACTGCAACATACGTGGGCCCCATAGTGTTGAGCCCGATATTCGCTTGGCTTTTCTTTACGCACAAAATACAGCTGCGGAAACTTATTCTGCTCGGAAACGGATGTTTAACGCTTGGTTTGCTGCTAGTCGCTTGTTCGTTTCTCAACTCCATGATTTACGGCTTGGCTGTTTTTGGCCAAACCTTAAACGGAATTGCAAGACTGGTTTCAAAAGCGATGATACCCACCTTTGCTGTCCTGTGGTTTCCCGACAATGAAGTGGGAACTGTGATGGGAATGAATATGTTCGGAAGTGATTTAAGTGATATTCTAAGCGCGGTGGTGATGGGATACGTGGTAAAACCAAACCTAACTCAACACGCCAACTTGAATATCAACGACGTTAGTGTTGTTATGATTGATGAAAATGTAACAGAAAATTTGTCCTTGGAACGTAGTGTCTAATCACTTTTCTTGTACAACATTACTTGCGCTGCAACGGCATTTGGAATTTTCGTTTTTGTCATAACGTTCGTCACGAACGTTCCACCTACACCTCCCACACAGGCACAAGCTCTGAAACGAATCGCTGATGTAGTAAGAACCAATCAAAACTGTTCAACACCAAGCTTCAAAAACTTCTTAAACAGTTCAAAACTGTTGTTTGCAGACAGGACACACGTGATGTTGGCATTATTGTGGAGCATGTGCTTGCAAACTATCAACATACAACTGGCATTTATGGGTGAAATTGAACGAAGTATGAATGTCGCCGATCCTTACACAAAGTCAAGCTGGGTTATCATTACTTATTATTTTGGATGCTTGGTTGGAGGTGTTGTGGGCGGTAAAACTATTGATAAATACAAGAAGTACGTAATAATTATAAAAGCGGCCAGTATAATGTCTTTGTTTCTAAGCACCCTGTGGTGGCTGTGGGTGTAGCAATTGAACAGGTGTGGTTTATATTGGCGTTCGACGCTCTACTTGGTATATCCGTTCGTGTTTGCTTTCTTACAACGATGGAAATAGTCATGCAACACACTTACCCAATGGACGAGGGTTTTGTCAGCTTTTGGGTTTTGTTTGTTGATGTCATCTTTGGTGTGGTCGTTACCGAGCTTGGTCGTCTTGTTTACAATTATCTTGGGGGCGTGGCTGTCATGAGTTTTCAAAGCCTGATTTATTTGCTTTGTGCAATCTTTGCTTGGACTGCAAAAATAAAGTTGCGAAGGTTGGAAGCGGAACAAAACGAAACATTAGCATTGCTGGAAGATCAAAGCTAAGGAAAATACTGGATGATAAATATTGTTTGTGTCAACAATAACTTTATTTTCTTTTTGTAAATTATACTGTCTAAGACGAAAGCAACCGATTGATGAAGATATTACGACATAAATACCTTGCTTTTCTGATCGATCACTAACTATTCTTAAAATGTTTCGTCCTATATATGGAGTCATTTTTCTTGGTCAAATGGATAAGTTCTTACTCCGTGTAGTTGTTATAAAAGCATCTGTTTGATAACTTTGTTTGACTTCTTTTATTTGCTCCCAGTTTGACGTAAGGCCTATATACTCGACAGTTAACAAACCTGCTTTTTTACATTGGATATCCTCGATACAGTTGATTTAAACAAGAAAAAGTTGTGCTGGGGCATTTTGGGCTGAGATATTCCAACTGTGCGATTTCTTTGATAACGTACCGCATCTAACTACATTTTTAGTGGTGTTGTTTTAGATCCTAATGACTTTAATTTTATTTATAACAACTCCAACTCCAACAACATTTTCATTTTGTACAAGTTGTTTCGTAAATAAAATGCATTTATAACAGAAGAACTTACTGGTGTGATTATTGTGAGAGAAAAAGAATTGATACTTTTTGCTTGTTTTAGTTGATTTACAATGATGAACGTGCAAAAACAACGTATCCCAATTTAATAGGTTGACTATGAAATATTTTAGAACTTATATTTTTTTTTTAGAACGCCGTGATATATGTGATCTTGGTTCTTAGCTGTACCTTTCGTCTCACATATAATGTTTGAAAAATTGTGCAATATATGATGACGAAAAATAAACGAATCTTGAATCTTGATGTTAGATTAGTTTATAAAAAACGTTAGATTTGTTTTTGCTTACATTCGTGCGGCATGAATTAACGACGTTTATAACGCGCTGGTAGATTTTACTCTTCCACTGGCACAATGTTCGTGCGATAGTAACGGAACGAAACTTTGTCCAGCACACACAATGCGACTAACGAAGCGTGACAGACTGTGCAAGTTAGTGAGACATATTGAACATTGATTCACAGTAAACCGCCCGTAAACAATATAATTGTTTATTATCATTAGTGATGATGCATGGTTATGTTAGGTTTACCATGACGCATGTGACTACATTATAGATAGTTCCATTGATATTCCAGTTTCGCTCAACTTCTTCCGTGTTTCATATCGGAGGTAACTGACTTCCCGTATTTGAAATCAGCCTTCTAGCTTGTAGTAATGTTTCATGCAATTGCACTTTCAGCATGAATTTGGAATTCAGGTTGTTTCGAGGTTTGGTAAGTCTTATTATTTACTGTTGTCAATTAGTGAAAGAGGTGGCCATTGTTTCTTAATGAGAGTTAAAAAGGCTGCATTTTATTGGACAATCGTTACAACTGACTTAATAAAAGTGTTATTTTTGAACCTTAGCGTTACATTTGAACAGAAATATGAAACATTTGACTGCGGTTTTGTGCATAATCTTCCCCCACGTCGTCGTATCCCAATCGTGGCTCACTTTTAATGAAAGCAAATTTTTAATCGGAAGCAAAGTTAATTCGTACGAAGAAGCACAACGAGCCTGCAATGAACAAGGTGCACATGTGGCCAACGTTAAAACAGAAGATATATTCCAATTTTTAAAGCAAGAAGTACAAAAAATTGAAGGTGAATTGTAATTTTTGTTTTAACAGTGGTATATGTTTAAGAAGATATTTGCTTTCCATGCAAAAGTTGCGTCGTTATTAACAATTTGTTCACTGGCATCGCAGCCAAACAAAGTCGCCAAGCTGGAATAGCCACTCTCGACAATGTGTGCTCTATAATATAAATGACGTCACCGAAGTGTGAGGTTTCGATCCAATAATGTTGTGGCGCTTGTAAACTTTTTACAATACACATCCTTTAGTAGACGATCATTTATAAGTTTCTTTTGCTAAGTGGGTTTTTACAAGTGAGCGCATGAGTATGCCAGGCGTTACTACTACAATTTCAACAATACCTTTAAAAAGTACAGTGCAATGCGCACATTAGACTTTGGATTTTTGTCAAAACTGTTGTCAATTTCCCGCATTTTGTGTAAAGAGTCCCCGCACTCTTTCTACATTGGAGCAACAAGAGTTCCAGGCACGAAATACTTCCAGTGGACGGATGGAAGTAATGTTACGTACGGGAAGTGGCGACGTTACCAACCTAACCATCGTCCTTATGAAGATTGCGTTGGAATGGGGCAAACCACAAGTACCGACCCATCGTATGAATGGCGGGACACCAAATGCACAAAAATTTCAAGATATATTTGTGAAAGAAATCGTGGTAAGAGTAAGAGTGCAAATTCTTTGACCAACAATTACATCGAATATGAAAGCTGTGTGATTTGTTTAGATAAAATATAAAGCTTGGGTTTATTTTACTCGTGCAAAAGTTAACATTAATCAAAATGGTCCCATTTCTGTTTCGCAAGGCTCAAAAAAATTAGTATTCATTGCTCGTGACGTTCTTGGCATCATGTCACTAGTAAGTGTATTTGAACACACCTAAAGCGTTACACAGCTTTATTCCGTTGCAAAGTTAAGAATGACTCAACGAGTCTACGCAACAGCGGCAAAAGAGAAACGCGGCGAAAAAGGCAATTAATCCGCTTCGCTAAAATGCGGTAAAGTGAGCGCTACAAACCTATGTTTTTTCATTTCTAACCAAACATTTCAAACAATGGATGCAATTACGACGATTTCAGTTCTACCATCCACCACTGCAAAACCTACAGCAACAATTGGATCTTCCCAACCAGCAGGTATTTAAGACGAATTTACTGATAAACAATATTAGTAAAACCAGAAAAAGCAGCATTTGAATAAATGTCCAGGACGAGTCTGTGACTGCACAAACTCTGAATTCCACCAAAACCATATAAAAAATAGGAAAGAAACGAGTGTGCAATAAAAAATAGAGAGGGCTTCCATTAATATAGCGAACAATAAGTTGACGTATTTTTTTGCCTATAATTTCGGTATTTCTACCACTTTGCTTCGTAAGCTCCAACGCACTACTGTCACATTGTCCTAGTTCAAACTATTGACACAAAAATGCATTCAATAACGAAGGAAACCCCCAAAAGTGGGTACCTTAATTAAATTTAAAATCACTATTCTGTGCTTCAGTTACAAATTCAACAGAGAAAAATCACGGCAAACCGATTATAATCGGTTCGATTGTTGGTGTCATCGCCATGGCAGCAATTGTTTGCCTCATCGGTTTATATGTAAAGTTACGACAGCGAAAAAAAACCAGGTAAATTTGCCTTGTTTAACTGATACAACGTTTTTCCCGATTGTTGTCGGTTCTTAAAGTTAACTGCACTTTTTATAGTATATTTAAACATTCACAATACTGTGCAGAACTTTTGGTCTCCTTTTTGCGAATGCAAAGAGCACATTGTGTGGCAAAAATATGTAAAAAAGTTTCTCAATGTTTGTTCACTGGAAGCCTATAGTCTAGTGTCAATCCTTCGCTTAAATTCATACAATTTTTATGCCATAATCTCTGTCAGAAATAAAACTGTCGATCTTGAATTTGTTTTTTGTTTTGTTTTAGAGCTGATGTTTCAATGGACATTATGGTGGCGGAACGCGATACCATTATGGGTAAAAGTGTTTGAGCAAAATAATTTATATTCTTTATCATCTGCGGTAGCTTTATTGGTTGTATTTGTTTATTGTTTGTTTATTATTATAATTTGCCTATTAATTACGTTTCAACAAGCAGCAGATTTTAAAATGATAAACAAACAGCGGACAACAAAGCTACTGCAGATGATAAACTTTGCATTTTTTCGAAGCATTTATGGATGTTTTTGAACTTTTCATATAAACAAGCGGATAAATTTGAGTCTATGTTGTATCTTTCTACATGCTAAGGTGGCGTCGGCGTTCATGAGCCTGTAGATACCCACACCGAAACCTATACAATACCCCATGCAAACTCGAATCAGAGCGAAGGCAATTATGACGTCATACGACATCCAGACAACAATGCCTATGACGTTGCAACCGATTCGTCCCGCGTGGAAGTTTATGATAATTTGAAGCGTGACGAGGAAGAAGCAGGAATCTACAATGTACTTCAGCGTGATGCAGCACCCCAGCTCACTATCAATAATCCACAACACCGACACCTTGCGGTGAAAAATAATCGCCAAGACAATGTCGAAAACAACATTAGTCGTTCCCCCGAACCATTGTACACAGCGGTTAAAAAACCGACTAATTCGAAAAGACGTTTATAAAGCGCTGACAGATTATGCTCTTCCACTGGCATAACTTTCGTGCTATAGTAACAGACCAAAATTTATATCTGTCAGCGCTTTAAAACAGTCGTTTAACTTATAAGCCGGATAACTGTAAGCGATGGGAGCCGGGTGATTTGGCATATGAAAGAATTTTAAAAAATTTTCTAATTTTTGCAAAGTCAAGTTTTACTTTCAATCAACAACAATTGCGTTTGTTAAAACCTTGGTTGAACTTGTGCTTGTGCTGTATATATTGCGATGGTTTATTTCCCTTGTTGCGTCTTTGTTTCAAGTTTTGTCTCCTGCGAATGTTGCTTACGGCGTTGATGTCAATGTTGAATAGTTTTGCATCACTTACGCTCAAGTGGACCTGATGACTACAGGAACTTACATAAGAACAATGTCGGCGATACCGTTTCTAGCTTGGTTCTTCTTCGGTCGACAGATTTAACTTCGCTGGTTATCTCTACATGCTTTTGTCTTACGCGTTGATGGAAACGAAATAAACGGAATAGTAGAAGCTAAAGCCAAGTCTGTGGCATTCGCGGTCATGCGGTTTCCTGTCAGCGAAGTCAGTAGCGTGTTGGGAATAAACATGCTTGAAAGTTCCAATGGTGGAATTCTAACCACCGCAGTAATACGGTTTGTTGTAAATCCAAAGCACCTCTAGCTCCCGTAATGCATTCCCTTTATCTTTTCCGGCAAATGCGTCCCGGGACTCGTGGAGAAAGGCTTGAAAACACTTTTTTTACAACGTAGTTTGCGCTTCTGTCGTATAACGATAACCCAGCTTGACTTTGTGCAAGAATCGGCGACATTCATACCTCGTACAATTTCGGCCATAAATTCCAGTTGGATGTTGATAATTTGTAAATACCTGCTTCATAATAATATCAACATTACGTGTGTCCCGTCTGCAAAGAAAAGTTTTGAACTTCTTTTAAAGCTTGCGGTGGCTCTTGTTCCATCCGCGTATCGCTTCAGCGCTGTAGTAATGCATCACAAAAAAGTGATTGAACACTACAATCCAAAAACAATGTGGGGCCCACAAATGTTGCAGTAAACGTCAGGTCCACTTGTGTATGTGTAATATGAAAGTTGTAACATTTAGGTTTCTTGTGATTTATCAAAATCCTTTCATAGACGACTAACGGTTGTAAAACCCGACTCAGCGAGTGTTTTGTTAAGTTTGGCATTGAAAGGTGATATGAAATAGGTCACCAGCACCCGCGCGAGCCTTATCTGCGACGTCAGTCAGGTCAGCTCCATATAATCCTGGGGCTACACCAACCGCGTCATTTAAAGTCTATTCGAAAATAAGGTTATTTTTCTAGTTTCATTTCAATCAAATGCTTTATTACAACTGCACAATGCACAGAGTATTTAAATTGCTTCACTTGACAAAATAAGATGCGACCGATAAAGATGAAGAATATGTGTCGATTAAAAGCCGACAGTTAATGGGTCATACCTTTACCAATTTGTTATTTTTGTTTTAAAATTCGTATATTGACCCACACTTCACAAAAAAATCAGGCAATTGTTAACGCAAATAATACTCATGCAATTTTCGCAGACAGTTTTTCTCCAAGTATAGTTTTCTTAGCCTTGATCTTCCAACAATGCTAATGTTTCGTTTTGTTCCGCTTCCAACCTTCGCAACTTTATCTTTGCAGTCCAAGCAAAGATCGCACAAAGCAAATAAATCAGGCTTTGAAAACTCATGACAGCCACGCCCCCAAGATAATTGTAAACAAGACGACCAAGCTCGGTAACGACCACACCAAAGAAGACATCAACAAACACAATCCAAAAGCTGACAAAACCCTCGTCCATTGGGTAAGTGTGTTGCGTTACTATTTCCATCATTGTAAGAAAGCAACCACGAACGGATATACCAAGTAGAGCGTCGAACACCAATATAAACCACACCTGTTCAATTGCTACACCCACAGCCACCAGGGTGCTGAAAAGCAAAGAAAATATACTGGCCGCTTTTATAATTACTGCGTACTTCTTGTATTTATCGATAGTTTTTCCGCCCACAACACTCCCGAACAAGCATCCAATAAAATAAGTAATATTAACCCAGCTTGACTTTGTGTAAGGATCGGCGACATTCATACTTCGTACAATTTCACCCATAAATGCCAGTTGGATGCTTATGGTTTGTAAGTACATGCTCCACAATAATGCCAACATCACGTGTGTCCTGTCTGCAAACAACAGTTTTGAACTGTTTAAGAAGTTTTTAAAGCTTGGTGTACAACAGTTTTGATTGGTTCTTACTACATCAGCGATTCGTTTCATAGCTTGTGCCTGTGTGGGAGGTGTAGGTGGAACGTTCGTGACCAACGTTATGACAAAAACAAAAATTCCAAACGCCGTTGCAGCGCAAGTAATGTTGTACAAGAAAAGTGAATGAACACTACGTTCCAAGGACAAATTTTCTGTTACATTTTCATCAATCATGACAACACTAACGTCGTTGATTTTCAAGTTGGCGCGTTGAGTTAGGTTTGGTTTTACTACGTAACCCATCACCACCGCGCTTAAAATATTACTTAAATCACTTCCGAACATATTCATTCCCATCACAGTTCCCACTTCATTGTCGGGAAACCACAGGACAGCAAAGGTGGGTATCATCGCTTTTGAAACCAGTCTTGCAATTCCGTTTAAGGTTTGCCCAAATACAGTCAAGCCGTAAATCATGGAGTTGAGAAACGAACAAGCTACTAGCAGCAAACCAAGCGTTAAACATCCATTTCCGAGCAGCATAAGTTTCCGCAGCTGTATTTTGTGCGTAAAGAAAAGCCAAGCGAATATCGGGCTCAACACTATGGGGCCCACGTATGTTGCAGTGAGCATCAGATCCACTTGTGAGTATGTAATATGGAAGTACTCCACGTAAACGTCGTTTACAACTCCATAGGACATGTTAGCAAGAGATAAAACCTGGAACAGCGTCAGGGCGACTGCGATAAACCAACGTTTCTTGTACAGAAGAAATACATTTTGCCTGGACATGATACCGCAGTATTCCAAAACTCTACTGTTTGTTATTAGGGCTAAATAAATGTTTCCTGAAAAAATTTGTTTTAGTAATTGGTTTTACCGCACAGAAAATTTGTGTCTCGTTGTTCGCCTTTCGCTGCAAATTGTGTCAACAACCTGTTGGGAATTACCTTGTAAATCTTTATACTGCTAAACTAATAGCTCGATCTAAACTTCTGAATTCAAACTTTTTGGAAGGAAATGTTATACAGCAGTTGTTCTTAACCAAGGGTGCTCGGTGGTCATACTTTCTGCAGGTCTATGTCAATTCAACAAGAAAACGTAGAAGACACAAGTAACAGAGTAGACTCGAAAACCAAGTACAAATATGTCGCTTAAACATACATACATACACGCTTCTGTAAACTGGTTACCGTAGTATCGCTTTTTGCGATTATTAAAACTAAAAGAAGTAATTTTTGTTGTTATCAAACTGAACTACACTAATTGTTTCAGCATTTATATTGAGGTTAACTAGAGCCCAAAAGTGCATGTACCAATAGAAAAAGGAGGCTTGAACAAAAAAAAGTTAAAAACCACTGCGATTGTGATACAAACATTTCTGCACGCCACTGCAAGATGAAGACGAAATGCATGCCAACCACGCAAACTCTTTTTTCCTTTGTTTTGTTACATCCATTTCCGACAACTCCAGGGCCCTGGAGTGGAAATATTTGATTTTAATCTTTGGTTGTAGAAATGTAAGTGAAACCGTCAGCCTTTGTGGTAGAAATCGACCTGTTGTCATAAGACAATCAACTTTATGGTCATACCGAAAACGATAGGAATAAAAGAACTAAACTGTCCTCAATCTTAATACGAATACCATCGCAAGTTTGCGTATGATAATCAGCTTCTGCGAGCACTAAGTGCGGCAAACAAATCAAAACGTCCAGTTAAGTTAAGTTAACGCAAAGATCTTGTGTGCATGGGTGTGCAACGACCTTATAACCGCCCATTTAAATATTCAATCAAATCCTATTTCCTTTGTGAACCGCTAAGTGCAAGTTCATGAAATACTGTATCAAAATCTTTTCATGGACGCATTTGAGCCCCTGGACTAACGGTTGTAAAACCCGACTCAGCGAGTGTTTTGTTAAGTTTGGCATTGAAAGGTGTTATGAAATAGGTCACCAGCACCCGCGCGAGCCTTATCTGCGACGTCAGTCAGGTCAGTTCCATATAATCCTGGAGCTACACCAACCGCGTCATTTAAAGTCTATTCGAAAATAAGGTTATTTTTCTTGTTTCATTTCAATCCACTGCTTTATTACAACTGCACAATTAACAGAGTATTTAAATTGCTTCACTTGACAAAATAAGATGCGACCATATATAGAACGATAAAGATGAAGAATATGTATCGATGAAAAAGCCGATAGCGACTGGGTTATACCTTTACCAATTTGTTATTTCTGTTTTAAAATTCGAATATTGACCCACACTTTACAAAAACAGAAACAGACAGTTTTTCTCCAAGTATTTTCCTTAGTTTTGATATGCCAGCAATGCTAATGTTTCGTTTTGTTCCGCTTCCAACCTTCGCAACTTTATTTTTGCAGTCCAAGCAAAGATTGCACAAAGCAAATAAATCAGGCTTTGAAAACTCATGACAGCCACGCCCCCAAGATAATTGTAAACAAGACGACCAAGCTCGGTAACGACCACTCCAAAGAAGACATCAACAAACACAATCCAAAGGCTGACAAAACCCTCGTCCATTGGGTAAGTGTGTTGCGTGACTATTTCCATCATTGTCAGAGAGCAAACGCGAACGGATATACCAAGTAGAGCGTCGAACGCCAATATAAACCACACCTGTTTAATTGCTACACCCACAGCCACCAGGGTGCTTAGAAACAAAGACATTATACTAGCCGCTTTTATAGTTATTACGTACTTCTTGTATTTATCAATAGTTTTACCGCCCACAACACCCCCGAACAAGCATCCAAAATAATAAGTAATGATAACCCAGCTTGACTTTGTGTAAGGATCGGCGACATCCATACTTCGTACAATTTCACCCATAAATGCCAGTTGTATGCTCATGGTTTGAAAGTACATGCTCCACAATAATGCCATCTGCAAACAACAGTTTTGAACTGTTTAAGAAGTTTTTGAAGCTTGGTGTAGAACAGTTTTGATTGGGTCTTACTACATCAGCGATTCGTTTCAGAGCTTGTGCCTGTGTGGGAGGTGTAGGTGGAACGTTCGTGACGAACGTTACGACAAAAACAAAAATTCCAAATGCCGTTACAGCACAAGTAATGTTGTACAAGAAAAGTGATTGAACACTACGTTCCAAGGATAAATTTTCTGTTACATTTTCATCAACCATAACACCACTAACGTGGTTGATATTCAAATTGGCGCGTTGAGTTAGGTTTGGTTTTACTACGTAACCCATCACCGTCGAGCTTAAAATGACGCTTAAATCACTTCCGAACATATTCATTCCCATCACAGTCCCCACTTCATTGTCGGGAAACCACAGGACAGCAAAGGTGGGTATCATCGCTTTTGAAACCAGTCTTGCAATTCCGTTTAAGGTTTGGCCAAAAACAGCCAAGTTGTAAATCATGGAGTTGAGAAACGAACAAGCGACTAGCAGCAAACCAAGCGTTAAACATCCGGTTCCGAGCAACATAAGTTTCCGCAGCTGTATTTTGTGCGTAAAGAAAAGCCAAGCGAATATCGGGCTCAACACTATGGGGCCCACGTATGTTGCAGTGAGCATCAGATCCACTTGTGGGTATGTAATATGGAAGTACTTCACGTAAACGTCGTTTACAACTCCATAGGACATGTTAGCAAGAGATAAAACCTGGAACAGCGTCAGGGCGACTGCGATAAACCAGCGTTTCTTGTACAGAAGAAATACATTTTGCCTGGACATGATACCGCAGTATTCCAAAACTCTACTGTTTGTTATTAGGGCTAAATAAATGTTTCCTGAAAAAATTTGTTTTAGTAATTGGTTTTACCGCACAGAAAATTTGTGTCTCGTTGTTCGCCTTTCGCTGCAAATTGTGTCAACAACCTGTTGAGAATTACCTTGTAAATCTTTTTACTGCTAAACTAACAACTCGATCTAAACTTCTGAATTCAGACTTTTGGGTAGGAAATGTTATACAGCAGTTGTTCTTAACCAAGGGTGCTTGGTCGCCATACTTTCTGCAGGCCTATGTCAATTCAACAAGAAAACGTAGAAGACACAAGTAACAGAGTAGACTCGAAAACCAAGTACAAATATTTCGCTTAAACATACATACATACACGCTTCTGTAAACTGGTTACTGTAGTATCGCTTTTTTGCGGTCTTTAAAACTAAAAGAAGTAATTTTTGTTGTTATCAAACTGAACTACACTAATTGTTTCAGCATTTATGTTGAGGTTAACTAGAGCCCAAAAGTGCATGTACCAAAAGAAAAAGGAGGCTTGAACAAAAAAAAGTTAAAAACCACTGCGATTGTGATACATACATTTCTGCACGCCACTGCAATATGAAGACGAAATGAATGCCAACCACGCAAACTCTTTTTTCCTTTGTTTTGTTACATCCATTTCCGACAACTCCAGGGCCCTGGAGTGGAAATACTTGATTTTAATCTTTGGTTGTAGAAATGTAAGTGAAACCGTCAGCCTTTGTGGTAGAAATCGACCTGTTGTCATAAGACAATCAACTTTATGGTCATACCGAAAACGATAGGAATAAAAGAACTAAACTGTCCTCAATCTTAATACGAATACCGTCGCAAGTTTGCGTATCATAATCAGCTTCTGCGAGCACTAAGTGCGGCAAACAAATCAAAACGTCCAGTTAAGTTAAGTTAAGTTAACGCAAAGATCTTGTGTGCATGGGTGTGCAACGACCTTATAACCGCCCAGTAAAATATGCAATCAAATCCTATTTCCTTTGTGAACCGCTAAGTGCAAGTTCATGAAATACTGTATCAAAATCTTTTCATGGACGCATTTGAGCCCCTTGACTAACGGTTGTAAAACCCGACTCAGCGAGTGTTTTGTTAAGTTTGGCATTGAAAGGTGTTATGAAATAGGTCACCAGCACCCGCGCGAGCCTTATCTGCGACGTCAGTCAGGTCAGTTCCATATAATCCTGGAGCTACACCAACCGCGTCATTTAAAGTCTATTCGAAAATAAGGTTATTTTTCTTGTTTCATTTCAATCCACTGCTTTATTACAACTGCACAATTAACAGAGTATTTAAATTGCTTCACTTGACAAAATAAGATGCGACCGTATATAGGACGATAAAGATGAAGAATATGTATCGATGAAAAAGCCGATAGCGACTGGGTTATACCTTTACCAATTTGTTATTTCTGTTTTAAAATTCGAATATTGACCCACACTTTACAAAAACATAAACAGACAGTTTTTCTCCAAGTATTTTCCTTAGTTTTGATTTGCCAGCAATGCTAATGTTTCGTTTTGTTCCGCTTCCAACCTTCGCAACTTTATTTTTGCAGTCCAAGCAAAGATTGCACAAAGCAAATAAATCAGGCTTTGAAAACTCATGACAGCCACGCCCCCAAGATAATTGTAAACAAGACGACCAAGCTCGGTAACGACCACTCCAAAGAAGACATCAACAAACACAATCCAAAGGCTGACAAAACCCTCGTCCATTGGGTAAGTGTGTTGCGTGACTATTTCCATCATTGTCAGAGAGCAAACGCGAACGGATATACCAAGTAGAGCGTCGAACGCCAATATAAACCACACCTGTTTAATTGCTACACCCACAGCCACCAGGGTGCTTAGAAACAAAGACATTATACTAGCCGCTTTTATAGTTATTACGTACTTCTTGTATTTATCAATAGTTTTACCGCCCACAACACCCCCGAACAAGCATCCAAAATAATAAGTAATGATAACCCAGCTTGACTTTGTGTAAGGATCGGCGACATCCATACTTCGTACAATTTCACCCATAAATGCCAGTTGTATGCTCATGGTTTGAAAGTACATGCTCCACAATAATGCCAACATCACGTGTGTCCTGTCTGCAAACAACAGTTTTGAACTGTTTAAGAAGTTTTTGAAGCTTGGTGTAGAACAGTTTTGATTGGGTCTTACTACATCAGCGATTCGTTTCAGAGCTTGTGCCTGTGTGGGAGGTGTAGGTGGAACGTTCGTGACGAACGTTATGACAAAAACAAAAATTCCGAACGCCGTTGCAGCGCAAGTAATGTTGTACAAGAAAAGTGATTGAACACTACGTTCCAAGGATAAATTTTCTGTTACATTCACATCAACCATAACACCACTAACGTGGTTGATATTCAAATTGGCGCGTTGAGTTAGGTTTGGTTTTACTACGTAACCCATCACCGTCGAGCTTAAAATGATACTTAAATCACTTCCGAACATATTCATTCCCAGCACAGTCCCCACTTCATTGTCGGGAAACCACAGGACAGCAAAGGTGGGTATCATCGCTTTTGAAACCTGTCTTGCAATTCCGTTTAAGGTTTGGCCAAAAACAGTCAAGCCGTAAATCATTGAGTTGAGAAAAGAACAAGCGACTAGCAGCAAACCAAGCGTTAAACATCCGGTTCCGAGCAGCATAAGTTTCCGCAGCTGTATTTTGTGCGTAAAGAATAGCCAAGCGAACATCGGACTCAACACCATGGGGCCCACGTATATTGCAGTGAGCATCAGATCCACTTGTGAATATGTAATATCGAAATAGTCCACGTAAACGTCGTTTACAACTCCATAGGACATGTTAGCAAGAGATAAAACCTGATACAGGGATAAGGCTACTGCGATAAACCAACGTTTCTTGTGCAGAAGGAACACATCTTGCCTGGACATGATACCGCAGTATTCCAACACTCTGCTGTTTGTTATTAGGGCTAAATAAATGTTTCCTGAAAAAACATGTTTTATTAATTGGTTCTGCCCTTCAGAAAATTTGTGTCTCGTTGTTCGCCTTTCGCTGCAAATTGTGCCAACAACCTGTTGAGAATTACCTTGTAAATCTTTATACTGCTAAACTAACAGCTCGATCTAAACTTCTGAATTCAGACTTTTGGGTAGGAAATTGTATACAGCAGTTGTTCTTAACCAAGGGTGCTCGGTGGTCCTACTTTCTGCAGGCCTATGTCAATGCGACAAGAAAACGCAGAAGACACAAGTAACGCAGAGTAGATTCGAAAACCAAGTACAACTTTGTCGCTTAAACATACATACATACACGCTTCTGTACACTGCGGTTACTGTAGTATTGCGTTTTGTGCGGTCTTTAAAAGTAGAAGAAGTAATTTCTGTTGTTAGCAAACTGAACTGCACTAATTGTTTCAGCATTTATGTTGAGGTTAACTGGAGCCCAAAAGTGCATGGACCAATAGTTAAAAACCACTGCGATTGTGACACAAACATTTCGGCACGCCACTGCAGGATGAAGACGAAATGCATGCCAACCAAGCAAACTCTTTTTTCCTTTGTTTTGTTACATCCATTTCCGACAACTCCAGGGCCCTGGAGTCTTTTGTTGTAAGAATGTAAGTGAAACGGTCAGCCTTTGTGGTAGAAATCGACCTGGGTGTGCAACGACTTTATAATCGACCAGTTAAATGTTCAATCAAAGCCTGTTTCCTTTGTGAACCGCTAAGTGCTAGTTCATGAAATACTGTAAATTGTTTCCTCTGCTCTAGGCTGCTTGCGTTGCTGTCCGATGTTTGGTCATTCATACTATTCTGATTCTATTCTATATCATTCTGAAACTTGCATTCTTTACACGCAGCTACATAAATCCCATCCGACTTGTAAACATCCAATCCGTCGACTGAAGAAGAGCAAAGCATAGCCAACGTTTTGACTCCATAACCATACGGTAATTGAATATTACTTTTGAACTGAGATCTTTGTTTCGTCTGTGTACTATTTGTTCTTTTCCTTCTTGCCAGTAAATAAAGTTCCATGGAAAGCATTGGAATTTGCGTGAAGCAAGTCGCTTCTGCACAAAAGCCCTATTTAAATTTGGCCGGCCATGTGCAACACAATTTGAAACCACGACGGCAACCTGCACGTTGGAAGTGATGCCGAAGTAGGCCTATTCAAAATACAGACATAGATGACAACGCCGTAAGCAAGGTTCGCAAGCCGCAAAACTTTGGAAGTTGAAGCAGCGAGAGAGCTACAGAGTATACCAATATATTTTATGTATCAAAATTATGTCTTATCCAAGCTGTCAAAAACTATGAAGTTTTTTTTGTCCGAAACCTGACAGACTGCCTCAAATGTTTTACGCTTCCAAGGACCCTTCTTAATTTTTTCAGCTGTTTTACACATTATTGTCACAAACATTGAACGTGTCTTGTATCGGATGTGCATGACACAAACTTTTGATAGATGTTTTTTTGACTAGGAAATCGTTCAATGCATTTCGGTTACTTAGTCGTGCGTCGGTTTTGTGCTTTTGCAAAAAATGTCGTCAACTTTTGATAGATGTTTTTTTGACTAGGAAATCGTTCATTGCATTTCGGTTACTTAGTCGTGCGTCGGTTTTGTGCTTTTGCAAAAAATGTCGTCAACTTTTGATAGATGTTTTTTTGACTAGGAAATCGTTCATTGCATTTCGGTTACTTAGTCGTGCGTCGGTTTTGTGCTTTTGCAAAAAATGTCGTCAACTTTTGATAGATGTTTTTTTGACTAGGAAAGACTTTTTTTGACTAGGAAAGACTTGTTGACTGCCAGTTGGGCGCTTTTTACGCACAAATGGTTTTGGGTGTTTGCGCTTTTTTGTTGCACCTTGCGCATTTGGGCGCATTTGGGCGCATTTGGGCGTGTTTTGTAAACTCCAAAATTTGATAATTAGCTCATTGATTATGTGACAAAACGATGTTTCCATCGTATTCAAAATACTACAAACTGACCACACAACGAAATATGACGACATAATCGTATTGCAAAGACGACTGTGATCATAACAATGTGTGTTACAGGTGTTGCGTCGCGTCCTGCTCACGGTCTTAGTTTACGGTTTAAGTGTTCAACCATGGGCATAAAATGACCATTGGTGTACGTAACTGATATGTGTAAACTTCATTAACATTGGGCGCATTTGGGCGTGTTGTTTTTGCAGAAATTGGCGCTTTGTGGCGTATTAAAACAAAAAATTTGGCGCTTTTGGTAAAAAAAAATCAGGCAACACTGGGTAAACGTTTGTGTGCATAGCGGGATTTCCCTGGAGGGAAAAACGAAAATACATGGTGGTTTTGGCTACAATATAAAAATGGTAGGGAATTTTAGGAAAAATTTTCATTGTAAATGTATGACACTTTTGTAGATTTATCCATTCCCATTCTTTTTTACTTCTCTGTATTGTTTATTGATTCTTGTTCTATAGGCCAAAAAATGAACTGCTATTGATTGTTAAAGGCTACATTGTTGTTATGGAAAAGATGGAAACCACTGTGGAAACAATGAAGCACCAAGCCAGGATGGCACAACGCTTAAATGCGTAAGGAGGTTTTGTTTCTTCAAAAATTGAAAACACAAAATTCCCAACATTTTTGTAAATTGGAAGTTTGTTAGCAAATTGTGTTAACTAATATTAGTGCATTTCCTGATCTGGTAATGTAGCAATACCTCGGACAAAGCTAAAACATTATATTTTTATGCTTAGAAATCACAAAATTGAACTTATTCAGTAACAACAATAACAAAAACTAATAATTCTATTTTGTGCAGTGATCGATTTGCTGATAGCTCAGTATGTGATCTTACAATAAACACTGGCAGAAAAAAAATATGGGTGCACAAAAGTGTACTTGCAGTATCATCTCATTTCTTTAAAACAATGTTGACTATGCAGGTAGGGATTAAAATCAAATTAGCGATTCACAGAAAATATGTAATGAAATATACATGTCATGCCAGAATTGTTTAATCAGTGTGCCACAAAAACATCATTTAGTTGCATTTCTGTGTTTTACAATTTTTATTACATCTCCAATTCACAATTTAAAAAGAAATTTCAAGTGTTAGGTAAAAAACAGACGCTTCAGTCATAAGTGTAATTTGTCCCTGTACATGTTCGAAACAATAAATTTACATGAACAATTGTTGATGGCTTAATGTAAAGCAAACTATAGAGGTAATGCAATTCTGAAAATAAAGATGAAATAATACTGCAGGTTAAAGGAAAGCATACAAATGAAATAGTTATTCGAGAAATTCCACCCGATCGACTTTCTAACATTGTCGATTACATCTACACTGGAAAAATTTATATTGATGAGAAAAACATGATTGACATTTTAGCTGATGCAGAGTACACACAATTGGAAGGTACATACATGTGTAATTGTTTATTTATTCTTTTAAATACTAATTTTGTTTTGTAGACTAATAAATTTGTATCTTTATTTTAATTTACTTTAATTTGTTTTACTTTAAATGTAAGAACTGTTTTCTTAAATTCAATTTCACCCAGAATTGAAGTTACTTTGCTCTGAATTCATGCAAACAAAGATATCCGTCACCAACTGTTTGAAGCTGCTAGGTTACGCTCAACAATACAAACTCAATGATGTTATACAAACATGTAAAGAAACAATCTCATCAAACTTTGAAAAAGTTATCAAAAAGACAGATATTTTGAACTACGATGAAATAACTTCAATTTTGAAACTGAAAAGGAATACTCCAGTAAGTCATATACTTCTTTCTCTTAAACTTCTGCAATATTATTGTTGTCAATTAGAAAAATGAAGAGGCTGCTTTCACTGGCATTGTCCAATGGATTAATCATAACCGTGCCGAAAGAATTGGTTTATTTGTGATCCTCTTCTCACATCTTTCTTTGCACTTGATGTCAAGTGATTTTCTTTTGAAACTGTCAACTGAAGTATATTTTGTATTTATTTGTATCTTGGTTATTGATGTTGCCCAATAGCCAATAGCCATATAACAAATAAAGTGGTCATCACAGTGGAGCTTATTTTGATTAGATTGTTTTGATGTGTGTTCTACATTACAGTTATAAGGTTGTTCTTGTCTAAAACTCCTTCATGTTTTAGTTACTAGTGAAATGCAATCATCAGTGTCTGAGTGTTGTCTTTGCTGCTTATGCAAAAGTTGTACAGGAACAATCTTCCACAAGTAAGAAAAGTCAGATGTATCGCTTACCACATGATTTGTCGATGTTTTGTTTAGATGAAATCATGGTAATTGGCGGTGGAAGGGTACAACAAGATTGTGTCACTTATGATGTAATCAGTAAGCATCAAACACAGATCCCTGTAAGTATTTCACTGAGTATGAAAGTTTTTGATAATTTTGGTAGTTGAGGGCATTTCTGCATATTTTAATACAAACTGTTTTTAACTTTTTAGAAACTAACATGTTGTCGTACCCATGCAACATCTGTAAAAGTCAGGAGGATAATTTATGTTATTGGAGGAGAAAACCCAGAAACTGGTGAAATATGTAGCAGTTGTGAGTTCTTTGATTTAGATGACCCGGCCAAATGGAATATATTTTCCAATATGCTAAAACCACGACACAGTTGTGGTTCCGCCTACAGAGATGGTATATAATTTAGCATTCCTTATTTTCTGAAAAAATTTGTTGTAAATATTAGCAACTTACCTATCATTTTTAGGATATATATTTGTAACTGGAGGGTTTAACGCCAATGGCACCCTTTCAAGTTGTGAAAAGTATGACATCCATGATGAATCTTGGTCAAAAATGGCAAATATGTTGCATAGACGACTTAGCCATGGAACTGCTATTTGCAATGGTAACTGGTAGTTTTTTTTTTCTACATATCAAAAATTGATCTAAATATTGTTTTTGTCAATATTAGTAATCAACAAATGTGCTCCACCACAATACTAAAGTTGCATGTTGTATTATGAAAACTTATTTAAATTTTGTCAACAAAAAAATTGAAATTAATCTTGGGGGTATCCAGTTTTGTGCATATTGGCGAAGTAAAAATATTTCACTTAGATTCATTGTATTGCATCGGTGGTTACAATGGCAGACGCCTGAAAACATGTGAACGATGTGATTTAACTAATGGAAACTGGACTGAAATAGCTCCACTTCAAGCTCGAAATTACTTCTGTTGTGTTGAACTGAATGGCTTTATTTATGGTAAAAGTCCATGTTGGTTGCAGCACCTTAAAATAGTTTTTGTTTTCACCGATTTTAGTTGGTAAGAATAACTAGTAGATCATTGTTTTGAAAAAAGGTGGACTTTCTTCCAATGCAGAACCCCTCGAAACAGTTGAAAGGTATAGTCCTGATATTGACAAATGGCAGTTTATTGCCCCACTTCAAAAGGCTCGAAGAGGTTCAGCTGCTTGCATTGTTGGAAACAAGATATTTGTTATTGGCGGGAGGTAAAAACATGTAGATTGTGCATGCAGTTTTGTTGGTATAATCTAGGAAAGGGCCGTCAAACTCATTTGGTGCTGCAGGCCTTATTTATTTATCTAGATTTTGTGTGGTCGAAACTCGAGACAACTATGCAAATAATGGTTCAATTGATGTTTTCATTTACATATTATTTGTAGCACTTATATATGTAAATGATAAACTAAATTTTCCTTAAATATTAAGTCGCAGAAACGGCATAACTCCAGATAGAATCACAGAAGGTAGTGAAACTGAAACAATTGATTTCACTGATGTGAATGATAGCATTGATGTTGATGTGGATGATGGTGAATATGAGGTTCACTATTCTATGAACCATAACAAAAAACTAAAACTTGCTAAGAAGGATAGCCTCTTGCTAAACACCGTTGAAGTTTACGACCCAAGGGTGGATGCATGGTCAATGTGCTTCAAAACCAAATCCCCTGTTTATGGTGCAACTGCGCAACCTATGTAATGCAGGCTTTTGAATTATGTTACAAGACTGAAAACCTATGTGTGAAAAATTGTGCATTTGTGCTTAAAAATAAGTTGTGTTTTATGCAACAACTTTTATATGGTATTTTAATTTATTACAAACATATTGACATTTAAAAAGTACAATAGATTTATGCACTTTCAGAATTATTCGCCTTGTCTTTTAGTTTGCACGAACTTTATCTTCACGTTTTTAATTCCTGTTCTATGGATGCAATGGTGATTCAGTGTACATTTGGCATTCTGTAGTGTTTGTAAAACTTTTTTACATTATTTACCCTTGTTCCGATTACTGTGTAGAAAGTAAACACGCATACTGCTCATATTCGTTTCAGACAAGCATTCAAGTTTCACTTCCTAACACAGTGGTTTCCAAACTTTTTTGATCGGCTGGTTTCCTTTGAAAGGCGCCTTGTGGCACACCACATGTTGCAAGTTTCTAAAAAAAATTTGTTGGACGCTGTTTGAATTTTTACACCATGAAAATGTTAGACAACATAATATCGCGTTAAAAATATGATGAGTCATGTTTGCACGTAACTTGCTGACTCATGACATAAACAGTCATTTTCTAACCTTGGTCCGAAGGATTAACGAGATTTCAGGCATGGCTTCATCCAAGGCAACACAGTTGTCGGTGTTCCGTGGTATTATTCGCGAATTGTCTAAAGGGAAGTTGAGTAGGACACCTTCCTACCAATATATGATCAACAAATACAAAAGCAACCAGGTAATATAATGTTACAAGAACAAGTCTACTTTAGTGCCACTCAATAGGAAAAAGCTCAATGTTTTGTTGCTAAGGTAATTTATAGCCCCAAGCAAATATATGTAAATATAGTTAATACATCAGTCACTACTTAAATAACCTTTACCAGTCAGTCTACAATTACCAACTTTAGCAGTTGAGTACTAATAATGGACGATTGACATTGGGTGTGATATTTCATGAATGCTTTATAAATAATGTAGGCCACTGTTTACTGTGGAGTGTTATTGTGTAAACTATAGAGCAGTGTTAATGTACATATTGCGACTGATACAAGATTTCACTTGATACTTAATAATGTTTAACATGTAGATCTCGAGTGCCCGTTTTTGCCGAGAACAATTTGCAGCCAGCCATGATGCATCCACGTACTATTGCTTGCTTCGAAGCAGTCGCGAATTTGATGAACTTATAACCAAGTACCATGGTGATGGTGAAGATTCATTAAAAAAGGCAGCAGCCAGAGTTGGTTTGGAATTGCCAGAAGCATATCAAGAAAATGAACTGGAAAAAGAACCAACAGGCACAAACAAAACTGATTTATAGCATAATTATTTGTGTATTTTTAGTTGGCAGAAATTATGAAAAACTACCAAGGTTGGCAATGCAAACTTGTTGGTAAAATATAGATAAGGCTTGATTTAACTTTCTTGTTGAACCAACATATATTAGGGACAAATCTTAAAAATATTTATGAGCCATTGTCAAAATAGGCTAGATGCCAATTTTCAAACCAATGACATGCCAAATTTGGTATGTGTTTCCTGTGTTGAGCACTCCTGCTCCAGAAGTTAGTCAAGGCACTATTAGACAGCTCATGGATCCACCCCTGGTATGAACAAATGATTTTAAAAACTGCATGTTCCGATAAAAAAATGCTATTCATTATAATTGTTTTGATATTTGCGTTTGGTTGAGTGTTGTGGATGCTGAAGGTAATAAACCAGTCGTGTTGTGAATCACACACCAAACTTGTAGGCAACACAGCTGCACTGCAAGCCCCACACAGTTGATCCGGAATATGAATCAGTAAAATCCTCCGTTTCCAGCTTCAAGCAAACAGGAAATTGTCAATTGTTTGTTGCATATGACATGGGTGTCAGATAAGTTTTTTGCATGCTAGTGCATAAAAGTATAGTACTGGAAAAATGACGTGTCTCAGAAACAAGCGCTTAAAACTGTTAAGCGGAACTACAATGTGGGTGTCGTTAATAACAGCGAGGCGTCGCATAACAGGTGACTAGCAACTGTAACAACCATACTGCACAATAAGTCAATTCTGATGAGCTAACAGCTAAAGGCTTGTTACTTCCTCGAAGGAATTGGAAAACTAAAGGTTTAAAAATTTATTAATATTGGTGGAAAGGTATGTTTGTATTAGGATGAAGGAACCCGCGCGACACGGTAAATGTGGTAAATCCACCAAGCGTTTGTAACAACGCAATAGTCATCTGCGCAAAATAACACATAAAATCAAAATTTTTAACTTTTTGTCGGTTATTGTCATCACAAACAGACTTAGTTTATTACACGCACGATTTTTTCATTTGTTGCCGCAATGGAAGTAAGTGATGAGGAAGACGAGCTTGTGCAATTATTGAAAAACAATTGTTTTCCAAACGGAAGAGAAAAATGCCCTGCTGAGTCGGTCGAAATATTCCACGGCCTTGGAAAAATTTACCGCCAAAAAAGTCCGGACAAAATTTCCCTTATTCAGAGTGCAGCTTTGTTTAATGCGGCAATAGTAAGGAATCCCAATGCCGAACTTGTCAAACAAAGTTTGGAGGAGCTGTGCGGACACACGTTGGAATTGTCCAAAGCGGAGAAAAAAGTGAACTTGTTAAATTTAGCCATTGACTTTCGAAACGAAATCCATGAGTTTCGAAGAAAAGTCAAAAAAGACCTGCACAACCTCAAAAACATGCAGGAAAGTTTGACAGCAGGTGAACGCCACAAATTTGAATCTCAACGAATCAACGACATGCAAGTGATACAAGAGAATATTTCAGCGACATTTAGAGATATTATGAAACGTATCGCGGAACGCTGTGTAGAAGCACTCGGAAAACCTCCTTGCCAATACGCCTTAGTCGGCATGGGATCGCTCGCAAAACGGGAGGTGACGCCCTACTCTGATTTCGAGTGCATTATTATTCTTGAAGATCAGCCAGAAACTAATATAGCGACATATGTTGAATATTTTCGGTGGTTTGCGGTTGTTTTTCAAATGATTCTGATCAACTTTGGAGAAACTCTTTTGCCGTGTGTCGCTGTACCGACTTTAAATAACGCTTACAACAACGATCCCGCTGTGAAGAAAAAGTACAAGTGGTTTTATGACGCTTACACTCCGTCTGGTATATCTTTCGACGGAATGGTTCCGTTTGCTTGCAAATCTCCCCTCGGTCGTCAGCACCACACTGACGCTAAACCATGGAAGACTGAGCTGATACGAACAGTAAGCGACATGCTTGAATACCTGAGCAGAGACGAAGATCTCAAAAACGGTTATCACATAGCTGACATGCTAACGAAGACATGTTTTGTTCAGGGAGATGAATCGATTTATGGTAGGTTCTATGACGGAGTGTGTCTACAGTTGGAAGCGTTCACAAAATCTGATGGGCCACTGAAGGATGACTACATTTCCGCAGTTGTAAGCGAGTTTGAAGAGGACTACGTGAAGTTTAGTCTCATACGAAGTTTTGTGAAAGTTCGATTAGCTACCAAAATCGACATCAAAAAATTTGTATTCCGAACTCACACATTGGTTGTCGGGTCTTTAGGACGGTATCACGGTGTTAGCCACATTTCTTGCTGCGGTATCATTGACCAATTGGTAGAGAAACAAATATTACAGCTGCCGGACGCACACAGGATAAAATACGCACTTGCAGTTTCTTCTGAATTGCGTCAGAAAATATACTGTGAGCGCAGTAAACAAAAGGACGACTGTAATCGTACCGGTCGTGACTTTCTTCTTCTGATGGACGGCGAGGAGACAACTGCACACTTTGAAAAGCTGGTTGGGAAGCCGAGCCTTGTGGAATGCCTTAAAACAGGTTTGATTTTGCAAGAAGTTGCTGCCGCCCACATTTATTCAAATAAGCCTTTAAGCATCCAGGATCATCTTCCAATAATTCCTTTGGACTTGTGCGTTTTGGATATGTTGGGTACGTCGGAGCCTGAAATGAAAATTTTGGTGGAAGAAAAGTACATGGATACTAATGGTGATTTGAGACTCACAGGTGATATAAAAGCAGATACATTGCTCCAGGGATACGTTAGCCAGTTTTTTCCCGAACTATCGGAGCAGTTGGCATCCAAAATATCAACTCGTCATGAAGCTGATAATACTGGCCCGATAGAATGTTTTTCCTCCCAATGGTTTTCATACGTATGTGCAGCCATGCCTTATTTAACAATGAAACAATACGACAAATGTTACGAAATGTTGCAAAAATCGTTCCAAGCGATTGAAGCTGACGAAAACAATTCCGAATTACATATCGATGGACAAGTGGCGATGTTAGGCATGCTGCATTTGTGCCTCAAAGAAATTGGCGCACCACTAGAGGCACTTGAGGTTACAGAGAGGATACTACGCTTGATGAAACTTAACTGTAACGAGATTGTTCCTGGTGAATATCGTTACGTTACACTGGAGGCAAGATCTGAACTGCTATACGACCTGAAACTGACCGAAGAGGCGATTGAATGTCTTAATCAATGTGTTGAGTGGCGAGAACAAGTGGCTGCCGATCCTGGAAGGGACAACTACTGGTGCCAGTTCCAGTTTAAGCTATACCACATTTTCCTTCATACGAAACGCCCTGAGAAATGGGTGAAACATGCTTTGCAGTTTGTGACAGGAAACGTAACAGGCAACTTTGTGGGTGGCGATCTTTTGTTGTACGTATATGCCACTGCTTCATTTTACAATGGTTTGTTGAATCAGCCGCAAAAGAGTGTCGAGTTTTGCCGCATGTACAAACCACAATTATACGCTTGTTTTGCGAAAGGCGAAGAACCTGTTCACACTACACGTGTCAAAGAAAGTATCGGTTTATTGACCGATCCAAATGAAGACTTCAACAATTGTACGTACGGAAGCTTCTTAAATCTCTATGGCGAATGCCTTTTTCAACTGCAGGAGTATGAAGGCAGTTTAAAAATTCTGCAGGAAGCCAAAGAACAGTTTGAGAAGGAGCCCTGCGCTAATCCTGAACTCGTTCTACGGACGAAAGTGCTTATTCGAGATTGTTTAGTCTATGTCTCAGAAAAGAAACGATTTAAAGTATGCCGGCCGAACAAACGTAAGAAAATGGCAAATAGTGTGCCGACTTTGGGGAAAGTGAACTTTTCTAAGATTCATTTGGAAAGTTCTATCATGATAGAGAAAGCCTCATCATTGATGCCAGGAAATCCCTTTTTAATCGAATGGTATTATCAGTCCCTCAAAGTCGATAGCGAAAGAGCTGTATCGATTAAAAACATAGAAGAACTTGTCCAAGAAAAAAAGTACACCAAGGCCTACAGAAAGGTTATGGAAACTCGAATGCTGTTTCACCTAAGTTCTGACATAGACAGCAAATTGCTGTTAACTTTGGCGCGTTGTTACCGCGAGTTCGATCGTTACCACGACGCAATTGTCGTGTGTATGCGCGCCATAGAGATCAGACGGGGGATTATCAAAAACCCTTGCACTGACAAAACGTACTGCGATCTTATCATTCTGCTTAACGATTCGCACAGACAGCTTGGATGTTCACCAGTGAAGACGCGTTTCTACTCTCCACTTGTCTCTGTACACGCATACAATCTTCTGATCAAAGAAAGGATTAAAAACGAAGTCACTTTACCGATACAAGAAACTGTTGTGAAAGGTTTTGATTCGGGAATGTTGAAGATAGCAGACGCATTGTTCGAAGAGATTGTGGATTTTCCCTCGCAGAAAGAAATCACCTCCATTACAACAATATACGGCATTTTGTATTCAGCAAATATTGCTCTGAAGTTGATGGACTACAACAAAGCGAGGGAAAAGGCGGATGAACTGAAGAATGAGCTGGCGAAAGGATATATTAGGAGCGAGATCTCTGACCGAATTTGGATAATTTTCGCTGGTTTCAAGATGTTGCTGAACAAGCTACCGGCAGTGAAAGGTTCTAAAATCGATGACAGGGATCACAATTGCGAATTAAATGTGAACGAACGCTTTTTGAAAATGAGAAACAAGGAAGATGGAAATCTTACCCAGGGTGAAGAGGGGCAAGAAGCCATGGCCCAAATCCCAAATTTTGAAGTGAAAAAATGATATTTTCTAGACGTTCAATTCCTGGATTCATCTTTGAAAAACTATTCTGCCATTTAAGCGCACCTAGTTGTTTTTCTGCAACGCTTGGCGATGTTTTAAACCAAAAACTTATACTCGCCTAAACCCATAAAATGTTGCCTCCCAAAAAACGATTTGGGGCTGGATACGACATTGACCTAACCCTTATGAAAAAAAAGTATTTTGGTCAATACATTTGTAAGCAGATGAAGTTTGAGTGATTGTAGTATTTTGAATTGACTATCGCATCATAACTGGTCAAGGCTGTTATATCCCGTTATACTTTGCTATTTATTTTATTGTGATAAGAGTTGTGTGTGGTTTATTTATTTTGTGTCAATAACATTTCCTTTTTGTATCAACTTTCTTATCGTGACTTCTGATCTCAATCCAGTAATTTTTTGAAAAGGGCCGAGTAAAATAAAGTGCTTGATTAATCTCTGCATCATATTTGAATATCTCTGGTATATTTTTGCAATGAATTGCATATCTCGCTTGAGTTTAAGGTTTGATGCTATTTGTTCCTCTAAAAACTTAGGCTATTGACTGACCCTGTATTACTTCATAGTTATTATATATACTTTTGCTGGTGGTTTACGTAGTGTTTTTCCGCTGACATTTGGCATGTTTGTTTAGTGGCCGTCACGCATAATTGTAAACAGAAATTTCAATCAAAATACACCCACTGATTAGTCAAGTTATCGCTGTTTACAGCAGGCGTGCCAGTTTTCCGCGTTCTCAGCCTTGATCGGTGGCAAAAAGGCTATAGACGGAATAAACGTCGCAATTATTGTTTTTCAAATGTAACACAAATACTAAAAACAAGAAAGGAACATAGATTACAAAACCGTACCACAGTCATTATTTGGGCAGAAATTACCCTTTTTACTGCACGACTGTGGAATAATGCTGTCTGAGCTTTTACATGACCTGAGTTCACATGATGAGGTCGTGGATTGTGCTGTGTTCTTGTATTCACGCCGCATCAAGCTCATAATACACGAGGTGCTAGATGTTGTAAAGCAACCAATACAATCGGCGTTACCGTGTGTAAGCAAGGTGGTATCGATAACAATGTCAAGTTTGTAGTGTGACAAAGACGAATAGATCATTTGATCAGTTTTGAACAAGAACGAAGTTGAATTTTTTCCATAAAATTGGATAATGTGTGGTCGAGAAATTGGAGTTTACAACATGAAAACCAAAAGAGAGTTACAGTTCGATATAGGAAACTCAAGAACACGGCGTTATACTTGAAACAACAGCAGTGCAACATTGCCAGTGAATTTTTTGTTGTTTGATGGGCACACATGAAGCACACACGCACACGCGGGCCACCTACTCAACTCCACACCGCAACTGGGGGTTGTTAAATATAGTTTGGGGTTTTAAGTTTGTGTCATTACAGTATAGTTTTTCTTACCATTACACGATTAAAGTAATTGGGTGTTGTACTTCATTGGCTGTGGTAAACGAAAAGACGAAAAATTTGGGTTAGTCAGCAGCGAAAAGTGCAGAGAAAGTGGGGTGGCCCGTTGTTAGTGGCAACAGAAGGTGAGTAACCAAGGCAACGACTAACACGCGCACACAACGCCACGGCAAACAATCAAGGGGAAACGTGACGACGGAGAGTGACCTCTGGAATGAAAGAATATCCGACAAAAAACGCAAGCAGTGCTTTTGCAACCCGAATACCGATGACGAAAGTTAAGTGGTCGATTTACGTGCTAAGTAATATAAGTGGCAACTCGACAGAAAAGAAACTGCAATCTCGTGCAGTGTTTCCCGAAAAGTTTTCCGCATTACATTAATCGTTTGCAGCCGTACTCCGGCAACTTTGTGGGGTTCGGACTTTTTTAAAGGACCTTGTGTGGACAATGAAGGTTTCGCACACGCATAGTGCTGGATAAACATTTCGGGAAACACTGCGCGTTGATCAACAAAACAATACCCGATTTTTATCGAAAACGAACGAGAGTAAAACGAAGAGACGACAGTGAGATGCGTACTTGAGTAATAAGTTCATTGGTCGAAGTTGAAATGAAAACACAGAATAGGAACAACCGGTTATTTGTGAAAGGGGATTTTCCGCTACGGATTACAAATCTCTCGCGCCACCCGGCGGCCCGTTCAATTACTGCTTCTGGCTAATTTGCTACAAAAAACGGTGGATACAAAAAGCTCCAACACACACACACACACACACACTCATACACACACAGGCACACGCAGGAAAAAAAGGAACGCATACAGGACGCCATTTTGCGACTTATGGGGATCTGCATCGAGAGACAGAACAGATGTATGAAAAGTTTACGGGCTTACGGCCTAAATTTGTTTAGGCCAAACCACATCGACTATTTCGCATTAGGGTGCTTGTAAACGAAGAAGCGCAAAAATACAAGAAATGCTGACAAGGCACTGGGATAAGATTTAAAGAACGTTTAGGAGAACGCAAAGTTGGAATGAGGTATTTACGTTATCCGGTTGTCACTGGACAGAATTTCAAGTGTTGAACTCGCGTTTCTGAATACCATTATAGACACATAGCTGGAAATGGCTTAACTGCATTGTGACGTCATTATATAGCCTGCAGGTTTTCCACCAGCATTGACGGTGTTTTAGGTGAAGTCGCCCAATTGCAACCTTTTCTGGAATCGAGAGAATTCGTCAGAAGGATATTTACAACGTGTCAGTATCACATCTGGGTTAAAAGTGGGGAAAATGGGACTGGTAGTAAAAGGAAAGTCGCGAGATACGGCCGAAGGAAACTACGCGGGTAAGGAGAAAAAAACTAAGTGGTCCATAAACACGTTTACAACTGTTTTTTTTTGGACGCAAGCGCTTTCAAACCAAAATGTGGAAAGATTGGTTTCCAAAACCGGGGTATTAATTGAATATGGTACTGACAAAGACATCTAACATACAAAAGCGAAAAAATTAAATGTTTTGAATGATGTTAAGACAGTAATTAAATTTATTTACTCCTACAATATGTCCGCAGATTAAGGTAGTAGGTTTAAAGCTTTCTCTAATTGCGATGTGTACTGAATCCTAACGGTCGATGTAACCCACTCTAAGTATAACGCGCTTTGAAGATTTTACAGTTTCATACTACACTAAATCTGGTTATTTCGCCAAGACTACAACGCGCCGAGTGCGCCAGGAATAAACAAAAATCCCACACAAAAACATAAAAACCGCAAGCAGCAACATGTACGGGCGACCACGAGGTGGGGTTAGTGAGTAACACGTCGACGGTTAGTACAACATGGATAATGGATAAGCAGCACTAGTGTCTGTGTGTACGTGATTGTGAGACAATTGGGCGACCCATGGACTCATACGTGCGATTATGGGGCTACAGGGGGTGCGATTAGGGGATTTTTTGGGGCTACCAAGACACTGTAGTGGGGTTGCTTCGGGTAGAAGCAACCTTGGCTCCAGCCCGTTGTCTTTGTCCGGCGTCGCCGCGGCAGATTGGACAGGTTCTGTTGGTCTGTAAAACGAAGGTACAACTGGTTGGTTGGCGCTGAAACAACACTGAAACTACCAAAAAACACTACTGAATTTTGCCGCTTAGCATTCACTCAAATGTTGCACGCACTGCGTATCATTCTTTTTTTTTTTGCGCCACCGTTTATCAGTGGGGATATGATAGAAATAAAGGGACAAATCTTGACAGACGGTTATATGATTCCAGTACGCTGCTGGCTAATGCTACTTAGATTTGGATACAAAATAGATCAACAAATTAAAATTTTCATTTATCCTTTATTAGTTCGCCTGTTACTCGTCCATGCAAAAAGGAGTGAAACATATAACATGTTAGGACACATACTACGAGGTAGTCGTTGCGTCTGTGCCATATCAAAACATGGCGTCTTTTGGGTTAGCAGACATAAGTTCTGCTGCGGGATTCGTAACTATAGGCTGTTTCTATTTTTAAATACCTTGAGCCAGCGGTCGACGCACTTCGCATGGAACTCGTGACCACACGGCAAGACCCGAAGCAACTGCTTGGATTCCCATTCACTCATGCACACAACACACCTGAAAGACAACAAACCGGTTAAGTTTTGAAGAGGGCAACGTTTGCTACAAAGAAGTACAAATTTTGGAGGTATCAGTGTATGGTTTTTTAAACTGCTATAATTTCAGTTTGTCACAAGAAGTGCACTTGAAATCATAGCTATATAAAGAAGTACATATGCAAGAAGAGCGATTTTTTTAAACAAGTCTTTCATTAAGCACATGTGCGGTACCCTATCAAACTTCCCACCCGACGCTGGCAAAAACAAAGGCATCATATCAAATTTCTAGTGCACTGATTTCTGCATTTAATTTTTTCGTTCTACATTCTGGTTTCATACGTAAACGTTCAAATATGGAGGATGTCGATGTTAATAGTGTAATCATTAACAGCAAACACAAATGCACTTACATTGGCTGGTCGCTGTTATGTGTCCCAGGCTTGTATCTGTATGAACACAGCTGGTCGATTCGACCCTTGGACAGGCCTTGAGGTTTAGCTTCACCAAGCCTATCTGCCAAGTTGAGCAGAGCCTGCAAAATAAGAGGTACCGATTCTTCAAATGGTTTTCGGTGCGAAAGTGCTTTGAACAAATGAATCGCTCAAAGGGGATAAAAAGATTGCTTAGAGGGGATTAATGTTTGAACTACAGCGGTTAAGAACTGCCCTGTGACAAAATGCGAAGATAAAAAAGCAATATCAATCAAACTGCTAGTTCAAACGAATTTCGAAACGTAATTCACGGCTTAGTTTGTTATTTATATTACTAATATACATTCTCTAACTGAAATTGTGTCGGATTGGCGAGTCAGATTCGAATTAGTCTTAAAGCGCAATGAAACGGACTTACTGGTTAAGAAACACTGCTGTGTCAGTTGACATTTTGGTGCAGCTTATTTATTGCAGATAATTTAGTTGAAATGCAGTTATTAAAATCTCCCACCTCATAATTGCTTGGATCAACCTCTTCATCCAATGAGACGTAAGGACGCAACGTCATGAAAGGGTTGAACATGAGGCCGGGCAGAGTAGGACTGCAAACACGAACACACAATTTGGAAATGCAACTTATTGGTTAATATAAAAAATATAGTGGTCGAGATGACTATACGTTACATAACATGGGTTCATCGGTTTGTTGTTCACAAATTCCGCCTTAAAAAACGATGTCAGTTCATTGTTCGTGGTAACCTTGGCCCCTTATATCTATAGCAGGGGTTCTTAACCTTGGGTCCATGAACCCCAAGGGGTCCGAGAAGATGCATTAAAGGGGTCCACGAAACGAAATACAATTATTCCGAAAATCCACGTGTTTTCCTCTGTCCATAAGGTTTCACTGTCCACGAATTTTAATTTTTCGACATTTGCAATGTGTTTCTTGCAAAGGGGTCCATGGCTTTTCAAAGAATGTTTTAGGGGTTCGTGATCCAAAAAAGGTTATGAAACACTGATCTATAGTATCTTTTGGTGCCTTCGACCCATAATAACCTTGGTCCCTTTAACCCATAATAACCGTTATCCCTTTGGCCCATAGTAACCTTGGTCCCTTCGACCCATAATAACCTTGGTCCCTCTAACCCATAATAACCGTTATCCCTTTGACCCATAGTAACCTTGGTCCCTTCGACCCAGAAAAACCTTGGTCCCTTCAACCCATAATAACCGTTATCCCTTTCACCCATAGTAACCTTTGTTACTTCAACCCACGATACCTTAAAACTAACTTAATCACAAGTGTTAAACTTACAATTGATAAGCAACAAACTGTGGCAAAGGAGGTGCGACATGGGCCATCCCCCAATGTGACATCACAAGAGGGTGAATTCCCGAACCTGGGGGTGGACCGGCGGGGTGCCCTCCCTAAACAAATACAACTTGGATTAAAGTGAGATTGGGTTTATGTACGAGATCTACCACAGCAAATTTGTATCCTGGAAGATTTTAATGTAGGAAAAGGTCAATATGAGGATATCGAAATAGTCTGGATACTGACATTGCCCCAAATTTAGAAGTTTACTCCTAGGTAACAATTCCACATCCGTAAATTCTCGACATTTACCTCAGAACAAAAAACTTAACGAACACAAACCTGTGTGGCCCTGGAGTCCAAAGCCCCGTAGTCGGGAAAAACAGACGGCACGGCCGACATGTAAGCCGTCGGCATGGCAACGGCGTGTGGGACGGTTTGAACTCCGTCCAGTGAGGAGTCGGGGCGGTGTGGGTCATGTTGGGGCACGGCGGAGTGGAAATGCAAAGACTGCTGCAACATAACGAGACTTCTTAAGCGGACATGGGTGTTTAATCACCAACACAAAAGTAACATATTATCATTTCATTGTATGCAATGGTAGTCACATGCCGAGGCAGAAAAAACCTTTAATTTTTAAGCAACTTCAACACTTTCCATGGATGTAACACCGACCTGCCGAGCTCTGTGCATAAACCGGCTCCCCGTTACGTCCGTGGCCGCACCAGAGGGCGCCATTGCATAGGGCAGCAGTTGGGGGTGAGCGTACGGCGCCTGACTCAAATGTCCTTGCGATCTGGGCATGCTGGACGGGCCGGCGGGGGCAGCAGCCAGCGGAACGCTAGGGTGAGCCACCCGGCGAACAGCTGATGCCCCTGCTCTGGGGTGGACTAGTCCTGAAGGCTGGTGTGTGGCGGGTAGGGTTGGTAGGGGGTAGACACCAGGACGACGAGTTCCACTAATTGCTTGGATGGTCGGTATGTGATGGGAGAATGCATCGAGGTGAGCTGCACGGTGTCGGTTGACCGGTACTGGAGAAGGGAACGTCGTGAGCAAGGGTTGAAATGACGACAGTATTTTCTGACTGTCTTAATTATAAACAAATATATCGCACACCACTTTGGGATTAATATACCAACTCCTTTAAAACACGTTATCAGATTTACATAGCTGGTAGAACAATGTTGGTGTAATTCTAGTGAGCTTCCAAAAGTACCTTGTATTTATGGCCCATAATCATGGGGAAATCCACTTACACCAAACAATAGTTACATAGTTATCCCGAATTCCCATATTGTTGTAAACTACTTCACTGAACAAACGGCCAACCAATGAGATAATGATACTCTTTTGGTTACCATGGTATATCCTAATTTGGATACCATTGGAACCGAGTTCAACACAGACCTAGTCCCTGCGTCAGTATATACCTTGGTTTGGTTGCTGGGCTTGGCTGCCCAAGGATAGAGCGGGCAAATGCATAGCGGACGATCGGTAGAGGTGCCGATAGTCGTGGAACTGCAATGGGGCGGCCACTGGGTGCTGCTGTTGCTGCTGCAGGTTTACAGGCGGACGGTTACATGTGGTTAGGACCGGTGCACTTTGTGTTGGAAAGGCTGTAAGCGTAACAAGGTGTTTTATACACAGAGGTACGGTCAAAGGATTACGCTGTTCGATCTATTCATGGCAGTGTTTACAAGAGAATATTTTTTTAAAGATATTGCCGTATTTACTTGATTGTAAGTCGCGGCATGTAAATTTTTTTTTACCCAACAAACGTTTGTTGGTATCACAACCGAGGGCGACTTATATTTTTTAATTAACACCGACATTTTATTTTTATAGCTCTGTGTTTCATTGTGATTCACATTTAGACCTTTTGTGTAATTTCCGATACGGCAAGGTTACATAGTATACAGGGTAATCAGCGTAACTCCCAATTTAGAGCGGCAGATTTGGCGACAATTCTTGTTGTAGCGCACTAAACATTATTATACCTTTAACTTTCACGTGCGGCTTACAATTGAGTAAATACGGTAGTTAAGGATAATGATATAAAATCTTATAAAAACGCTGGAAATTCCGATCAGCATAAAAGCAGAAAAAAATAGTAGCAAAGATTGTGAAAGGGAATAAGTATTAGGACATAGACCACAATATTGGCTGTAACGGATTGTAAGGGGCCTGCTAACATAACGTGATCCCGGCCAGATGGCTTTTCGTGTACACCAGGCTGCGCCTAAGCTAACAATTTCCAATCCAACCGGTCTTGTATACTTGTGAACAGGAAAAAACGATTCATAGTAAGATCATGTTCTGCTGTTACTTATTTGCATATAACCAAAGGGTATTGGGAAGATACATGCTGCTAGCGAGCGAGGCGAATCCCATTAGAACGAAGATTATTTCGAAATACACAAACTTTAGGGCCCTGAGCATTGTTAAGCACCTACCAACGACTCTGGGAGGTATAGGGCAGGGTACTGCCGGAGCTCTGCTTCCACTGTACATCGGTATTGACATTGACGGCATGGTCATGGGTACTGATATGGGAATGGCGCTCGTATACTGAAATTCAAATGGAATGGGCTTTACCATGAAACCTGGGGTTTGTTTGGCAATACACGTCCTATAAGAAGTCTCATCAGACCGCACCTTTTGTGTATTTATTAGATTGTCACTACTTTTAATACCCAGTATTACTACAGAACGAAACATACTACTTTATTGAATTGTACCCAAAGTCTCAGGTATCATAACCACATGGAAATCAATATAGTGTATTGGTTTTGCATTTTACCACTGTTTACATGGCATGTTTTCTATTCAACCAAGCAAAAGTTTGTTTGCCAAAAGTATTCGTTGCAAAAAAGTAACCCAAACATTGAGTGGCAAAGCGGTGAGAAATTAACCAACTAAGCCACCTGCATTACCACTTGGTGTTGGCTTGGTTCACTGCGACTGGACTGGTTTGGATGTCTCCTCGAACCATTTGATCTATGGTTCCTGTAGGTTCGTTGGTTGTGCTGGTGGTCTGCATTGTGGTTTCCTGGTTGCTCATGTATTTCTGGCTGTGGATTGGTTTGATTTCCATCTTGGTTTGAAACTGCTGCTGCAATTTGTGTATCTTTCGTTGAATAAAAGATATTTTTATTTTGTGGTAGAGACTATTTTTACGCTAAATGAATATTCAAATAAGTTGTATTTCACAAAAGATACTACAGACAAACAATTTTGGGATCTCAGGTTCTTGGTTCAAACTTGCACATGGTGGATGTGACTATAACATTTTTAATATCAATCGATTATTTCTGCCACCTTTAGTGATTAAGTTATAATTGTTATAACACCCATTTACATTTTTTTCACTGTAATTACCCACCTTGTGTTTCCTGGCCCTGATATGGGCAGTGGGTGTTAATATTTCCAACATTGGGAACAGCACTGGTATTGTAATAAGCTGGTGGGGGGCAAGCTTCCATTAAACCAACTTCGCTGCCTGATTCAGGTAAAGTGGGGTAAGGAGAATGCAGGCTCGCTGAAACTGCTTGATCTGTTGGACCACAGTTTGCTGGGCTGTATGCACATTGGTAATGTAACTACAAAGCATATGTATGAAGAACAAAATTACAAAATTTTATAGTTTAAACTGAATCATTATTAGCGCAATCATGTTTTTATTACTTTTTGTTTTGTTTGAGCAGATATTGCAAAGGCAAATATAAAATAAAATAGCTTAAGATTTATTCTATTTCAAATTGAGATGCCTTTGCATCAATAATAAGCATTGTTATAACTATGTTAATTTAACTGCCAAATCACTAAGACAAACCTTTCTTCAGTTTTTCACACAACAAAGAGAAAACAACACCAACAAGTACTATTTTTCTGTGTCTATAGAAAACCTAACTAACCCACATCTAACCCTCCCAATGCAACACTAACAAACAGGCAGGTCTAGTCCAACCAACTAACATCATTAAAAATTATCAACTGACGCACAATATCCCACATGTTTCGCACTTGTGACTTACAACAACTGACCACAAATTCACACGTAAGCACAAATGCGTGGGCAGTCTTTTCTACCTTATAGTGGCATCGTCTGAACGTAGCGGACACCTTGTGTCATATGTGACAAGATCTGGTTCCTCTTCCAAGTAGCTGTTGGTTGGGGCATTGTTGTTGGCGATAGTTAAGGATACATTCTGTAAAATGTTGGCATCCATGTACAGTGTTTTGAATCAGAAACATTTGCTTGATGCACATGTTTAAAAACCATCTGTTATTGTTTTGATGCAATGGTTGCAATCACATATATCTTCTTTTATCACAGTATTCAAGATTAGGGTGACAAATTTAAATAAAATTGCGGATGGCAACATTTTCACAGCTATACTGAAGACAATGGCGAAATGTATTATGTATGCATAAACTTAACAACAAATATAACATTAATTCCTTGGGGAAAAATAAAAAATATGAAAACAACAGTTATGTCAGTAATAAAACTTACAAGGGAAGGTGGTGTTGTTACTGAATCGAGTCTATCCACCAGAGAAAAGTTTCCATCGCTGTTTGACTTCTGCTGTGTGGTTAAAATCCTCTTTTTCAAGTGACTGACATGTTGTCTAAAATAATAGTGTGCACAAAAGTGAACAGACGAATACATCACACAGTCTGAAAGTATCACAGAACAGTTAGGTTAATATAGCATGCAAAAATGCCCCTGGCTTTACAATCCATCACAATTTCGTAGTACAGCTATATCAAAATGCCAACAGTGTCACTAGATAATGAGGAATGTAGCTATATACTATAGATATTAAATATGCTCTTGAATAGTTTCAGACAGGAGTAATATAATTTATAATAAGGGTTAAAACTTATAAAAAAATTGCGTAATAAAAATGTTTTTAGCAACATTGTGCCACTGGGAAAAAAACCAGGCCTGATGTTAGATTTCGCAACAAACTGACAAAAAGCAATTGAAGAAAACAGACACAATAAGAACCATGGTACTGTACCATACTGTAAAGTACCAGTAGTAATTTGTAAAAAGCCTGCATTATGGAGATAGTATTTGGCTAGGCACAAACTTTTCAGGAAATCACGGCATCATTTTATGCAGAGTCGCACGACAAACCAAAACAGCTGATTATCAATCACACATGCTGCCTGCGGGAAGGAGATGGCACAAACACAAACAAATGCGATGATGTAATTGTTTTATGAATGTAAATTTAAACAGAGAAAATTTACTGAATGTTTGCGGTTAATTTTTTCTAACAATCGTGTTTATATTACTCTGGGGCCAGAACGTCAGATTTTGACTATTTTTTTAAGTTTAAGAAAATTCAGGCACTAAAAAAATATTTTTGTCCATAATTTCCGTTTGAATCAACAACAAAAGAAACGTAGAATTTTCATGATATATACCTGGTGTAATCTTATTTGCCAAATGAGTCTCAAGTTAAGGTTAACAAACTAAAATGTGTTTTAGTAAACAAGTAGTTATTAGCTTAGGTGTATCAGCTGGCCATACCTTATCCTAGTTTGTTCCACAGACATTGTCTGGCCTTGTGACGTCGAAGAATCACAGACGGATTCACCACAAGATGAGGTGCGGGCACGTTTGCGAGTAGGGCTTTCCGACTAAAAGATTTACAAAAATAGAATTTTATTTACTCTGCTAATTTTGTTACTTTTTTTGAAGTTACAAGTTCAGTGCAAATATTTTTTTTAAGACAATTTATGCAGGCATGTCGCAATGATGTGATTGGTCTAGTAAATTTTCTTAGGCAATGCAGACAAGTGTATTTAGTTTAGAATGTATCTGTGTTTGGTGTGCATGCTTATTAACATAAGTAAAACAGAAAAGTTTTTTGTTCAGTAGGTTGTAAGTCCACACACCAGGGGAGTTTTGTTAAGTAGGAAAAGTAGGTCATGACAGAAACACAATTCCCCCAGGCACTTTTCTTGGTATCAGTTGTTTGGGAATAAATAACTAGGACAAGGACCTACTGTCCAGGGGTATCCTGAGTTTCCTTCAGTGTGGTAATATTCACAAAAAACTACACTACATAGCGAATGACATGAGATGGTAAATTACATTTACTTTAGCTTCATTAAACTTCACTCATGTGATTAACTGGGTTTTAAGGAGTTAAGAGTATCCTTCAATGTGGTAATATTCACACAAAACTACACTAAATAGTGAATGACATGAGATGGTAAAAGTACATTTACTTTAACTTAATCAAACTTCACTCATGAGAATAATTGGGTTTTAAGAAGTTAAGTGATCAATCAAGCCAGTAACTTCTATTTATTCACAGTTTTACTGACAGAACTTATATATATATAAGTTCTTTTTTCTGCAACAAAAAAAAAAAAAAAAAAGTCAAAACAAAGTCCACATACTTGAAAAGCAAGAATAAAGTTACACAAATACATGTGGAGTATGTTGGAGTAGCTTACCTTTCGTCTGTAGGTAGTAGCTGATAAACATAAAGGAGATTTTGCACCTTCTGAAAAAGATGGATATAGAATACATATATATATATATTTTGTTTTTAATTTCAAATGACATAATGTACATTTTCCATATTTCAATAGCAACCAATCAGACATTAAAAACTATTGCTAAGTCTGTTTGGTGTGTAGTGCTTCAGAAAAGTGAATTATAAAGGTGTGTTTACCTCCAAATTAAAGTTATTTATATGATACAATAGTTATCAGTGATGAAAAAAGCATAAACTACTCAGGAAAATTACATGTGCACGGTACATTATAGCAATGTGCATTAACAAGTCAGCATTAAACTGTAAACAACAACTGTTGCCCACCTGCAATAAATCTCCTTCTACTACACTCTCGGTGGTCAAATGATGGCGATAATTGGGAAGTCTGGGGTATTGAGTCAGGTGAATTTGGAGCTAAGTTGTTTGCCCCACTGGGTAAATGAAACATAATCGCTGATGGACTGTTTGGTGGAAAATACACTGCTGATGCATGTTCCTCTTCAAACTGGTAAAATTTGGGCATGTTTATTGCAAATACAGTGTCAACTTGGAAAAAATGTACTTTTTAGCACCAGCAGGATTAAAAGGGTAAAATAATGTTGGTTGAATTTCACAACAACCCTTGCTTGGTCAATTATGAGCAAAAAATTACTTACAGGCTCATACAGTTGTCTGAAATTCTTGCCTGACAGATCAACTGGTTGTGTAGAGTTGCTCTCTGCATAAGAGTCAGAAAAATTATCTGCAACAAAGACACAAGCAAATTAAAATTGGGTTCCTGACTATCGCATGTCGTTTTGCCACATCTTATTTTACAGCAGGCCGATTTAAGCTACATCACAAAACACTAGTAAGCATTGTTTAATGGTGATGAATTCATCCAAAACATCTCAACTTACTTGGTATGGATGCTATTATTTCATCCTCATCTTCTGTAGGCCCTGGTGCAACAGGCATAATTTGAGAACCTACTGAAACTTACTTTATAATGTTGGCCCTAGTTTTTTGTTTGTATATCTGTCTGTTTAAAGAATTTGTTTGAAATCTATTAGATAGATACTTAAAACTTTTGTGTGGACAACACCACATATATATATATATATGTATGAATAAAAATGCTACACTGAGTTTTAAATGAAAATAAATTTATTGAAATACAAAAAAAATAAGGGGTATATATATATATTTAATGTTTTAAACATGAACAACCTTGTTTAGTAGTAAATTATGTTTGTAAGAATAAAGAATAAATGCATGTTACTAATACCAACTAACAGTTAAATTTCACTGTTGGTAGATTTTATATATTTAAGTGCTTTGGTAATCACATTACAGCAGCCTTGGTTACCTGATTCGTGATCACCAACAAGAGCTAAGATAATTAAGAAAATATCCAGGGCATTTTAAGAAATAGAATGCCTTAATTTGTGTACAAAATATACAACGATTTACACAAATTCCTAGGCCTAAAATCTGGCAAGTAATATTTACTTAAAAAATAGCCCACAGTGTCTTTCGCGACAACTTTTTCCAGCTTTAACACTTAAACAAAGTTTTCGTTTCGTACAATATTTTTGACGTAGTTGGTACAAAACTGTAACGAATAAAACAACTAAAGACACTAACGGAAACCAACCAAATCCACGCCTCGCCATTTCACAAGCGAACCAACAGAACCACCCTCATTCTGGCAGAATTCTGGCAGAATAATTTTGCAAATTTGCCACATTCTACAAGGTACAACAGGCATATACTCAAAAATTGTTTTTTTTGGAGTAGAATCAAATTACAGAGATGAGCAAGCAGATCAAACCTCAAAAAACATTTAAACAACATTTTCCGCAGCTGTATCAATCAAAAAAATCGCGAATTAAAAAAATCGCCTGGTTTTGCGATTCAGCATAATGGCGGCATGCGAAAAACTAGTCTAATACAAAGAATTCTGCTCGGCGTTCTTGCAATAGGTGCCAATATTGACCAATATCAAGGGAACGGAAATTTAATGCTCTACAACATGCAATTAACAAATTTGAAATTAAGGTGCCGGATGACCTTCAAATCGCCCATTGAAGACGACCCGCTTTGAGCGAATCAGCAGCGTAATGACGTAATGTCGGCATGCGAAAAACTTCCCTATTAAAACAATTCTGCTCGGCGTTCTCGCAATAGGTGCCAATATTGACCAATATCAAGAGAACGGAAATTTAATTCTCTACAACATGCAATTAACAAATTTGAAATTAAGGTGCCGGATGACCTTCAAATCGCCGATTGAAGACGACCCGCTTTGAGCGAATCAGCAGCGTAATGGCGTAATGTCGGCATGCGAAAAACTTCCCTATTAAAATAATTCTGCTCGGCGTTCTGGCAATAGGTGCCAATATTGACCAATATCAAGAGAACGGAAATTTAATTCTCTACAACATGCAATTAACAAATTTGAAATTAAGGTGCCGGATGACCTTCAAATCGCCGATTGAAGACGACCCGCTTTGAGCGAATCAGCAGCGTAATGGCGTAATGTCGGCATGCGAAAAACTTCCCTATTAAAACAATTCTGCTCGGCGTTCTGGCAATAGGTGCCAATATTGACCAATATCAAGAGAACGGAAATTTAATTCTCTACAACATGCAATTAACAAATTTGAAATTAAGGTGCCGGATGACCTTCAAATCGCCCATTGAAGACGACCCGCTTTGAGCGAATCAGCAGCATAATGGCGTAATGTCGGCATGCGAAAAACTTCCCTATTAAAACAATTCTGCCCGGCGTTCTGGCAATAGGTGCCAATATTGACCAATATCAAGGGAACGGAAATTTAATTCTCTACAACATGCAATTAACAAATTTGAAATTAAGGTGCCGGATGACCATCAAATCGCCGATTGAAGACGACCCGCTTTGAGCGAATCAGCAGCGTAATGGCGTAATGTCGGCATGCGAAAAACTTCCCTATTAAAACAATTCTGCTCGGCGTTCTCGCAATAGGTGCCAATATTGACCAATATCAAGGGAACGGAAATTTAATTCTCTACAACATGCAATTAACAAATTTGAAATTAAGGTGCCGGATGACCTTCAAATCGCCGATTGAAGACGACCCGCTTTGAGCGAATCAGCAGCATAATGGCGTAATGTCGGCATGCGAAAAACTTCCCTACTAAAACAATTCTGCTCGGCGTTCTGGCAATAGGTGCCAATATTGACCAATATCAGAGAACGGAAATTTAATTCTCTACAACATGCAATTAACAAATTTGAAATTAAGGTGCCGGATGACCTTCAAATCGCCGATTGAAGACGACCCGCTTTGAGCGAATCAGCAGCGTAATGGCGTAATGTCGGCATGCGAAAAACTTCCCTATTAAAACAATTCTGCTCGGCGTTCTCGCAATAGGTGCCAATATTGACCAATATCAAGAGAACGGAAATTTAATTCTCTACAACATGCAATTAACAAATTTGAAATTAAGGTGCCGGATGACCTTCAAATCGCCCATTGAAGACGACCCGCTTTGAGCGAATCAGCAGCATAATGGCGTAATGTCGGCATGCGAAAAACTTCCCTATTAAAACAATTCTGCCCGGCGTTCTGGCAATAGGTGCCAATATTGACCAATATCAAGGGAACGGAAATTTAATTCTCTACAACATGCAATTAACAAATTTGAAATTAAGGTGCCGGATGACCATCAAATCGCCGATTGAAGACGACCCGGTTTGAGCGAATCAGCAGCGTAATGGCGTAATGTCGGCATGCGAAAAACTTCCCTATTAAAACAATTCTGCTCGGCGTTCTCGCAATAGGTGCCAATATTGACCAATATCAAGGGAACGGAAATTTAATTCTCTACAACATGCAATTAACAAATTTGAAATTAAGGTGCCGGATGACCTTCAAATCGCCGATTGAAGACGACCCGCTTTGAGCGAATCAGCAGCATAATGGCGTAATGTCGGCATGCGAAAAACTTCCCTACTAAAACAATTCTGCTCGGCGTTCTGGCAATAGGTGCCAATATTGACCAATATCAGAGAACGGAAATTTAATTCTCTACAACATGCAATTAACAAATTTGAAATTAAGGTGCCGGATGACCTTCAAATCGCCGATTGAAGACGACCCGCTTTGAGCGAATCAGCAGCGTAATGGCGTAATGTCGGCATGCGAAAAACTTCCCTATTAAAACAATTCTGCTCGGCGTTCTCGCAATAGGTGCCAATATTGACCAATATCAAGAGAACGGAAATTTAATTCTCTACAACATGCAATTAACAAATTTGAAATTAAGGTGCCGGATGACCTTCAAATCGCCCATTGAAGACGACCCGCTTTGAGCGAATCAGCAGCGTAATGGCGTAATGTCGGCATGCGAAAAACTTCCCTATTAAAACAATTCTGCTCGGCGTTCTCGCAATAGGTGCCAATATTGACCAATATCAGAGAACGGAAATTTAATTCTCTACAACATGCAATTAACAAATTTGAAATTAAGGTGCCGGATGACCTTCAAATCGCCGATTGAAGACGACCCGCTTTGAGCGAATCAGCAGCGTAATGGCGTAATGTCGGCATGCGAAAAACTTCCCTATTAAAACAATTCTGCTCGGCGTTCTCGCAATAGGTGCCAATATTGACCAATATCAAGAGAACGGAAATTTAATTCTCTACAACATGCAATTAACAAATTTGAAATTAAGGTGCCGGATGACCTTCAAATCGCCGATTGAAGACGACCCGCTTTGAGCGAATCAGCAGCGTAATGGCGTAATGTCGGCATGCGAAAAACTTCCCTATTAAAACAATTCTGCTCGGCGTTCTCGCAATAGGTGCCAATATTGACCAATATCAAGAGAACGGAAATTTAATTCTCTACAACATGCAATTAACAAATTTGAAATTAAGGTGCCGGATGACCTTCAAATCGCCCATTGAAGACGACCCGCTTTGAGCGAATCAGCAGCGTAATGGCGTAATGTCGGCATGCGAAAAACTTCCCTATTAAAACAATTCTGCTCGGCGTTCTCGCAATAGGTGCCAATATTGACCAATATCAAGAGAACGGAAATTTAATTCTCTACAACATGCAATTAACAAATTTGAAATTAAGGTGCCGGATGACCTTCAAATCGCCGATTGAAGACGACCCGCTTTGAGCGAATCAGCAGCATAATGGCGTAATGTCGGCATGCGAAAAACTTCCCTATTAAAACAATTCTGCCCGGCGTTCTGGCAATAGGTGCCAATATTGACCAATATCAAGGGAACGGAAATTTAATTCTCTACAACATGCAATTAACAAATTTGAAATTAAGGTGCCGGATGACCTTCAAATCGCCGATTGAAGACGACCCGCTTTGAGCGAATCAGCAGCATAATGGCGTAATGTCGGCATGCGAAAAACTTCCCTATTAAAACAATTCTGCTCGGCGTTCTCGCAATAGGTGCCAATATTGACCAATATCAAGAGAACGGAAATTTAATTCTCTACTACATGCAATTAACAAATTTGAAATTAAGGTGCCGGATGACCTTCAAATCGCCCATTGAAGACGACCCGCTTTGAGCGAATCAGCAGCGTAATGGCGTAATGTCAATAAAAACTTCCTCATTACAACAATTCTGCTCGGCGTTCTTGTAGTAGGTGCCAATATTGACCAATATCAAGAGAACTGAAACTTAATCAGGTAGAATATCTATTCACAATGTAAAGGAGTTGTCACCCTGTTTCCTAATAGTGGGAAAGGTTTTCTATATTCCCAAATTATCGCCCGATATCTTTGCTAAACATGGACTACAAGATCTCCTTAAAAGTCGTCAACGCAAGATACGTGGTTTTCTATCGAAGGAGCGACACGGCTTCCAACCGCACCGATATATAGGGTCAAATATCCGGTTGCTGTTCGACATTATGGACATTAGGGACCATTACCATGTTTCCACATAGACCTACATGCAAATTTTCGACACCATATTTCTTGGAATCGTTTGACATAGAACGTGGCCTCAGACAAGATGACCCACTCTCCTTAACTTTGTTCGTGGTCTGCATGAATAAAAATCATCCCTGTTTGCATTGTTTTTGCAAAAGGTGCGAATACTGATTTCTCAAAAATCTTAAAAAAATAATTGAATTAAACTTTCTCCCTTCCCTGAAAAAGCCAACATAGTTATGAACCTTTGGGCGACCAGAGGAATAACCCTTATCGGGAAGATAACTATAGCCATAATAGGAAAGAAATAAAAGCGTTACCATATCTTAAATTTTGCATGGGCGGGGGTATGATAGATAATAAGAATCATATGTTGCCTCTTAATTTAAAGCGCTGTTATCCAAACCTTTTAACCAAACAAAACCAATCTCCAAACACGATTTCTGCACCAAAACAGATTTGAGGTGCTCTTAAATTCGTCGGTTGTTCCATAGCAAAATATTGAAGACTCTTATTTCTTTGAAAACCTTACATTGTGTCAAAAGTATGGCGATGTCAATTCTCAGCCAAAAATCCAACCACATGCGCAACAGCTTGGACAAAATTATAAAAAAGCGCAGTAAACCATTTTTTAGAAAATTTTCACGAAGAGTGAGTATTTGCTCTTGTTGACCTGTTGGTATATTCGTTACAGAGTTTGGTTTTGAGCCAAATACAACATTTTTCGTCAAGTTTCTGCAGCTTGTAGCAAGTCTACATGAGGAGTGGGACATAGTTCCTTCGCAAACAAAAAAAGCCAACATACGTGTCTAAAATATCTTACAACACTTTGGGTACACAAAGACCTTCTATACTTGGTTACAGCAGAATGGTAATACAAATCCAGCCAAAGCACAAGGTTTATGGGACTTCTTATTAGCGGATAGGTTACCCTGGAGGCTAATCTCCAAAAAAAGCTGCAGTGGAGAGGTAACTAATAAGCTCCCAATTTAAACCGAACCCCATGGCTATCATGACCAACAAACAATTAAAGGAATTTAAGCTAGCAAAACTGTATCGTGCGTCTTTTGCCTATGAAACGGTTTTAATTCTTACTATAGTCATATTGTGATATTGTAAAACAGTACTGAAATTTCATACTATTTTCTAATGTTTTTTTGACTGTGCACTTTGTTGTTGTTGGCATGTAATGTACAGATGCAATACGCTAATAGGCGACCAACAATTACTCGTATTTTAATCGACAAGAACTATTGAATTGAACATCGGTGGTCAAAATAAAACAACTGAATATCTTATGAAACCATGTTTAAGCTGTTTGTCGTGTACCCAAGTAATTTGTGTTTTTGCGCCATTGTGTTTGTTTTTTGCCCCTATGCCCCCTTTTTCTTTAATTATTCACCGCTACAGTTTTTTCCCTCTTTCTTCAATAATCAAAAAGAATAGACCAAAGGTGCCACATGTAATCACACCGAAACATGCATATCTTATCACAATCTTTGATTCGCGACGATACATGACTCCACAAACTGACCCGTACAAGATGCAATACCAACAACGGTTATCGCTTGACCTTTCCTTTTGGCTGTTGAAGGCTGTTGCAGAGAACACCGTGTATATTAATATGAAATATGTAATATTGGCATTGTTTATATTTGTGACCTGTTTTCCACGTACAAAAGGACAAGCCAAACGTTGTGCAACAATAATTACAAACGACCGCCCTGACTCTAAGTTAATAACCTCGTCTCCAAACTGTGGCATTTCTGACAAAAATCATATAAGCGTTATTCGTCAGTGAATTACAAAGGTTTTAATTACCTGTTAGTGTGAAACAATCCTATACCATTCGCTGTCCCAAAATGTTTAAAACGTGCCCAGATTAATTTTAGACAAGGAAATTACTTGTTGCCACCGAAAATTAGTTTGGACTGACGTCATGACATTTCTATGTTTCCATGTGCTTATGTCACGTGACTCCCGCTGTGTTGAATGTTACGTACGCACAGGACGACACAGAAGATGTTTTTTGTATTGGAAGTTGGTTCGTTTTTGGTTTGTTTGTTTGTTTGTTTGTTTGTTCGCATAGGCGCCTAGTTTTAATTTTTCCAGGGGGGCGGCTATATTATGACGTCATAATCTGTAACTATGACGTCATAATTTGTAACTATGGCGTCACAATTTGTAACTATTACATCAGCAAATATCGTGTTTAAACTTCAACGCATGAGGCGTATTAGCCAAAAGGACGTCGTTAACGATAAACGCACAAGATCGGTCTACGACACAACCAATAACTACCTGTTGGCATATGATAATGCGAGACTGACGTTGCAACAACCGAAGAAATGCGAGACTGACGTTAGGTCAACATATTTTGTGTGCGTCGTGTAAGAAACACTTTGTTTTCAGGTCATTTTTTCTTCGTACGTTACGAATGCGACGAGTTACATGGTGCGGACAGACGCGCGTAATAGCCACTGGTTTTTTTAAAAGAAAACCTGAGGGGGGGCGCCTTTATTTTATGAAAATAGGACTAAAGACCGCATATCAGCAACTCTATTAAAATAGTTTTGCCCGCGGGGATTGCCCGTCTTGTACTCCTGCGTCATAGAGATTCTCAGTTTCGTCACAAGGCAACCGGTGATGCATTGGGGTCAATTTTCTGGTTGAATGAGCAAGAAGTCACGTGGTATAGAGATTTTCAGCGTATTTGGTGCAGTTTTAGTGCATTTTTTGTTTTAATAGGGAAGTTTTTCGCATGCCGACATTACGCCATTATGCTGCTGATTCGCTCAAAGCGGGTCGTCTTCAATGGGCGATTTGAAGGTCATCCGGCACCTTAATTTCAAATTTGTTAATTGCATGTTGTAGAGAATTAAATTTCCGTTCTCTTGATATTGGTCAATATTGGCACCTATTGCGAGAACGCCGAGCAGAATTGTTTTAATAGGGAAGTTTTTTGCATGCCGACATTACGCCATTACGCTGCTGATTCGCTCAAAGCGGGTCGTCTTCAATCGGCGATTTGAAGGTCATCCGGCACCTTAATTTCAAATTTGTTAATTGCATGTTGCAGAGAATTAAATTTCCGTTCTCTTGATATTGGTCAATATTGGCACCTATTGCCAGAACGCCGAGCAGAATTGTTTTAATAGGGAAGTTTTTCGCATGCCGACATTACGCCATTACGCTGCTGATTCGCTCAAAGCGGGTCGTCTTCAATCGGCGATTTGAAGGTCATCCGGCACCTTAATTTCAAATTTGTTAATTGCATGTTGCAGAGAATTAAATTTCCGTTCTCTTGATGTTGGTCTATATTGGCACCTATTGCGAGAACGCCGAGCAGAATTGTTTTAATAGGGAAGTTTTTCGCATGCCGACATTACGCCATTACGCTGCTGATTCGCTCAAAGCGGGTCGTCTTCAATGGGCGATTTGAAGGTCATCCGGCACCTTAATTTCAAATTTGTTAATTGCATGTTGTAGAGAATTAAATTTCCGTTCTCTTGATATTGGTCAATATTGGCACCTATTGCGAGAACGCCGGGCAGAATTGTTTTAATAGGGAAGTTTTTTGCATGCCGACATTACGCCATTACGCTGCTGATTCGCTCAAAGCGGGTCGTCTTCAATCGGCGATTTGAAGGTCATCCGGCACCTTAATTTCAAATTTGTTAATTGCATGTTGCAGAGAATTAAATTTCCGTTCTCTTGATATTGGTCAATATTGGCACCTATTGCGAGAACGCCGAGCAGAATTGTTTTAATAGGGAAGTTTTTCGCATGCCGACATTACGCCATTACGCTGCTGATTCGCTCAAAGCGGGTCGTCTTCAATCGGCGATTTGAAGGTCATCCGGCACCTTAATTTCAAATTTGTTAATTGCATGTTGTAGAGAATTAAATTTCCGTTCTCTTGATATTGGTCAATATTGGCACCTATTGCCAGAACGCCGAGCAGAATTGTTTTAATAGGGAAGTTTTTCGCATGCCGACATTACGCCATTACGCTGCTGATTCGCTCAAAGCGGGTCGTCTTCAATCGGCGATTTGAAGGTCATCCGGCACCTTAATTTCAAATTTGTTAATTGCATGTTGCAGAGAATTAAATTTCCGTTCTCTTGATGTTGGTCAATATTGGCACCTATTGCGAGAACGCCGAGCAGAATTGTTTTCATAGGGAAGTTTTTCGCATGCCGACATTACGCCATTACGCTGCTGATTCGCTCAAAGCGGGTCGTCTTCAATCGGCGATTTGAAGGTCATCCGGCACCTTAATTTCAAATTTGTTAATTGCATGTTGTAGAGAATTAAATTTCCGTTCTCTTGATATTGGTCAATATTGGCACCTATTGCGAGAACGCCGAGCAGAATTGTTTTAATAGGGAAGTTTTTCGCATGCCGACATTACGCCATTACGCTGCTGATTCGCTCAAAGCGGGTCGTCTTCAATCGGCGATTTGAAGGTCATCCGGCACCTTAATTTCAAATTTGTTAATTGCATGTTGTAGAGAATTAAATTTCCGTTCTCTTGATATTGGTCAATATTGGCACCTATTGCGAGAACGCCGAGCAGAATTGTTTTAATAGGGAAGTTTTTCGCATGCCGACATTACGCCATTACGCTGCTGATTCGCTCAAAGCGGGTCGTCTTCAATCGGCGATTTGAAGGTCATCCGGCACCTTAATTTCAAATTTGTTAATTGCATGTTGTAGAGAATTAAATTTCCGTTCTCTTGATATTGGTCAATATTGGCACCTATTGCGAGAACGCCGAGCAGAATTGTTTTAATAGGGAAGTTTTTCGCATGCCGACATTACGCCATTACGCTGCTGATTCGCTCAAAGCGGGTCGTCTTCAATCGGAGATTTGAAGGTCATCCGGCACCTTAATTTCAAATTTGTTAATTGCATGTTGTAGAGAATTATATTTCCGTTCTCTTGATATTGGTCAATATTGGCACCTATTGCCAGAACGCCGAGCAGAATTGTTTTAATAGGGAAGTTTTTCGCATGCCGACATTACGCCATTACGCTGCTGATTCGCTCAAAGCGGGTCGTCTTCAATCGGCGATTTGAAGGTCATCCGGCACCTTAATTTCAAATTTGTTAATTGCATGTTGCAGAGAATTAAATTTCCGTTCTCTTGATATTGGTCAATATTGGCACCTATTGCGAGAACGCCGAGCAGAATTGTTTTAATAGGGAAGTTTTTCGCATGCCGACATTACGCCATTACGCTGCTGATTCGCTCAAAGCGGGTCGTCTTCAATCGGCGATTTGAAGGTCATCCGGCACCTTAATTTCAAATTTGTTAATTGCATGTTGTAGAGAATTAAATTTCCGTTCTCTTGATATTGGTCAATATTGGCACCTATTGCCAGAACGCCGAGCAGAATTCTTTTTATTAGACTAGTTTTTCGCATGCCGCCATTATGCTGAATCGCAAAACCAGGCGATTTTTTTAATTCGCGATTTTTTTGATTGATACAGCTGCGGAAAATGTTGTTTAAATGTTTTTTGAGGTTTGATCTGCTTGCTCATCTCTGTAATTTGATTCTAATCCAAAAAAAAACAATTTTTGAGTAAATGCCTGTTGTACCTTGTAGAATGTGGCAAATTTGCAAAATTATTCTGCCAGAATTCTGCCAGAATGAGGGTGGTACCAACAGAACAAAGCGGTTCTATCATCAACAAAGTTTTGCCGATAGAGGCGCTGCTTACTACATTACATTGCAGGTACTGATCTCTATTGCAAATCAGAAAAGGAAACCATTTTTGGATAAAAAGTACCGTATTTTACGGACCATAAGGCGCACCCGATTATAAGGCGCACTGTCAATAAATTGCTTTGATTAGTGTTTTGTTCATACATAAGGCGCACCGGGCTATAGAACGCAACGTATTTTAAGGAGTATGGGTTACCGTACAAAGCTCATTAAACAAAAACTTGTTACGTAATAAATGTAAGCAAGTCACAATAGTATGAATATCACAGTTGCTAGTTGCTTTTACCGTAGTTTATTGTGTAAGACGGTGGTTTATTTATAATAGTATCGGTACTGGTTTTGAGTGTAGGCAATAAAGCACTACTTGATCCATACATTAGGCGCACCGGCTTATAAGGCGCACGATCAATTTATGAGGAAAAAAAAGGATTTAAGTTGCGCCTTATGGTCCGTAAAATACGGTATACTGAACAAAACTGTTGCTGTAATCATATTTTGTTGTTTGACTTTAGTCAGTTTCTTGATGATACACTGTTTACGATAAAGTTTATAATATCTATTCTTCGTAGGCAACCCAAGCCATCACTAACGTTAATATCACAAAATATCGTTGGTGATCATCTCTAAGCTATATGCAACTTATGGATGACTGGGGCCAAGTGTTTCAAATGGCGCCAAGAAAAACATTTTGATATTTGGAAAAAATATGTTGTGATTGTTTTGAAAACCTTTCACAAAAAAATCCTTTTGTGTTTCAGGTCCTCGATTCAAACTAAATAAGAAACGAACAACGCTAATGTATTTTGCATGTGTATTAAACAGAACTATCTACGATATCGTTTCGACAAATGGCTGTCGACAATGTTTGTTAATGAAAGATCTTCAAATACTCCTTCGAAATGAAGAAAAGCGGTATCTTTTATCGCTGTTGCAATAAGTAGGGACAACGACTCGGCGGTGCAACGCGGCCATCCAAGCCACCTCATTTCTCGGAAGTGCCGCGACCATCCCAACATGTGCGCTGGTGTATCAGTGATGTAATGAAACATGTTTCTAAAACGTCGGATCATACATAATGTTTTTTTTTACTTAGCGCAAAGCACAATTTCGTTTCGCAAATCGGTTAAATAAAATAGTACAGGGGTTGTAATGCAGTTTGTTGCTGATACCAAAATGGTGCTGAGAATTTTACTTGTGCAAAGGAGCTGCACGTCAGAGAGTGGCAGATACTCTATAATTCTAAACCAATAAGTTTTACTGATGCAAATGAAAACAAACTGCATTGCAATCCGTGTACAAAGGAAAAAAAGAAACTTAATTTCGAAAAAGAAACTTATTTGGTTTGGCATTAAGCAGAGTTGCTGCCACTTTCTGACGTGCTGATAGTGCTATAACGAATGTGTTGAGATGGGTAAATGTTAAATAGGCAAAAATTGTATTCTATCTAAATGAGATATTTTTACTCACGCAACTTCCTCGTCTATGTTGACGAAATACAACCAGATGAAGTTGACGAAGGGAAATATGGCAAAATAAATTATCAGCGTTGTAAAAACGTTGAGGGTCAGCAGGCGACAGCGGTCCTGCGGAAATTGTGAGTAAAGCGTTCGCATGTGCATCAAAGGGGAATTTTCCTTCTCCAATCTCCTGCTGTGTCTAAAGTAGTCACAATCTTATATTGCGCTTGAATAAAGTAACAGGTGAGGTGATTATTTATGTCACGCCAAATCAACTATCAATTAGTTCATATTCCAATATACTGTTTAATGTAGTTGAAACAATTTCAATGTTGTACACCGAGAAATGTTGGTCGCATAGTCATTATTACATTATGATATAATTTGTATACTGGCGCATTGCTTTCACAGTTGGCAACCCCGCGACCCGTGCGCTCTGTGTTTAATAATATTGCGAAGTACCCACTATAATTTGTATCTATGGTGCTTAACAGAATAACATGCTACTTATGAGCGACTGGTGAGTTATTGGCAAAATTAGTATACCTTTTGTTTATAAACGCTCCTAATTAATGAGTATACGGATTTTATTTTGTTGTCCACGAATCTGGGAAATATGGGATCTTTCCAACCTATCAAGCATAATTGGTAGTTTGTGATGAAAGACTTTTTTGCCTAAAACGTTTTTGCAAAACCTTATAGAATCAGTTTATTAGTTGTTTCTTAAGCAAAATTTGAGGATTTGTTTGTGCATTTCATAGGGCAGACAACAAAACTCGATAAATGCGCATAATTAACCTTAGACAAAGTTTACTTTTTGCATTGAATTCCTGTATCGGGATATCTTCGGCTAAAGGCATTTCCCTTTCCCGTTTCCGGGCTATCGACATATTCTTCCTCAGAAACGGATTCGCCTGTAAATTTGTGGTTTGGCAGGGTACGACGTTTTTTCGTAGTGACCTGTTTGCATCTTGGCCGTGGGGCATTTGATGATCTCGAGTTATTGCGACTGGCTTGACGGGAAGATTCTCCTAATTCTTGTTGTTGTTCATATTCCGAATCACTGTGGCCGCAGGGTCGTGTAACAACAGATCCAGTCTTTTTGCGCCTTGGCATTTCTGATATACGATTCCATTCGCTACCGTAAGCAACCAAGGCGCAAATTACTGAAGTTGCTGCTTCGTACAGGCAAAAGCGTAGTGTTACGTCACATTGACAGCAATTACGCAACAATTCAACATATAATCGAGGACCAAGAAAAACATAGAGCTGTTGATACTGTTTTTTGAAAAATAGAAAGTATTATACCAATATGCATTCATTAGCTTCGGCAGGAATTTCTTTGCTTTGTTTTCATTGGCTTACTGCAGTTTGTCTGGAATGCATTGAAGCGCTGTTTAGCATACATTTGGACGAATCATTCAAAAACATTTGTTTAGATTGGAGGTTCATCGCATTTTTGGCACCAGCTTTGCAAATGTGCTTGAATATGTTTAACGTTGGCCTGCCTATTGCTGTCGGCTTGCTGTTAAAGGAAATGTCCTTTGTTAACTTTTTGAAAAGTACTCGACTGGAAAGATCTCGAGACAAAAGGCGGAGGTAAAAGATATTTTTTAATTCGAAAGCTATTTGAGGATAACCCTTGTGATAAATCCCGACAGAAGGTTACAGGCACTGTCGAGCAGACAGCGAGGTAACGAAGGATACGAAGCCAGCTGTGAAGAGGAAATGCAAACCATGTTTCAGCAAGATCAACGTCAGGAAGCCTTGTTTTTGATGCCGTTTTGGCTTAAAACGCACCGCTCCTATGTCGTAAGGGCAATGGTGGGCATTGCTGAACTAGGTAAACGTATTGCTTTAATGTTACCCTTTGCTACTATTTTACAATCACTTTTAATGCAGTGTTGCCAGTGGTTCAACGTGTATTGGACTGGCTGCGGCATTTTTTGAAACACTTCTACGGGGTGTTGTTACTTCGCTATGACCGACGCCGATTTAGAGACTCACCAGGTTAAGCCCCGTGTCACGTCTGTAACTTAATTGGAATGAAATGAGTCTTACACTGTACTCATTATCAGTTCATGATGCATCGACACAGAGTGCGGAAAAAGGCAAATACGCAGCAGAGAGGTGCATTTCACCAAGTCCTGGAAAACTCTGTTATTCGGGGGATGATGAAGCATATTGCGAAGACACTGCATCCAGTTGTAATGAAGGTATGGTCAAATGCGGGGAGTTGTAAAACCGGTGGGGAATTGCTGCTTTAATGACAAATTTTGAAGCAAATTAAAAACAGTTTATGAATTGATTGTTTTATGCAGGTTCGCGTTTTCTCCGTGAAATGGAGCCTTTTTCATGTGGAGACTGGGAAAAAGCAAAGCCAGCTTATCGAACTCCCGCATTCATCGATATACCCTGCTATGGGGACAGCATAAGAATGGGGCCATCGCATACGAACACACTGGTGAAACAAAATCCTTGGGACCAGCATCCCAGAATCCCACAGTGCCACTCGTTTTCGCCGTTTAACTATCCATCTACATTACGCATCCCAACCTGCCCCCAAGTGGTGCAAATATGCGAGGAAGACATACCGGTAGATGTCGTTGATGCGGCGTCGTCGACAATGGATGCCGTAATCCGTGGCTCTTCGGAACGCTTAACGCCACGACCGATACCGAGGCCACGTGTTAGTGGAATTCAACAAGTTATAAATGAAACAGCCCGAAGAGGTTTGACGCGCACCTACTTGAGGCCCAAGAGATTAAAAATATTGAGCAGAGGAAAATAAAAGTTTTGAGTATTTCAACAAAAAGACATCTGCCCAACTATTTTTTCCAAAAAATGGGTAGTTTAGGTTTAATGAAAATCATCTTCCAACATAACGGCAAAAAGCAAGAAACTATTAATAACGATGTGGAAAATAAGGCATGCAGATTAAATGTAGTTAAAAATACACGCCGTTGTGGCCGAAATAGAAAGTTAAATTTCAATAGCCGTAATGATTTTCATCATAAAGTATTAGTTGCCACTTCTAGTTTGCCATTGACGCAAAGACTCATGATAAATCCAGTTTGGGCATATAGGCGTTTGGAAACAAAATCCTGATACAACGAAATGTCCGAAAAAGGCGATGGGATAACCGGCAGATGGAAAACTTGTTTTTGGTCACATCCGGCGTATTATAATTGGCTGCAAGCAAGTCGGTTTTCCATATGGGTCTATCTGGTCGTGAAAACGTTTTTAAGTTTGGGACAATATATTTAACTCTAATATAGAAATACATGAGTAAAAAACGAAGAAGGAGCTTCTGTCACAAACATACGAAATCTGAAATTGGTCGCTATACGTCGCTTTTTCGGCAGATTGGAGAACAGTATTCAAAAGTTCTTTTATTAAAATATATAAACGCTTTTATAAAACTGTGTGTCAAGCAAAAGCAACGGAAAATCAAGGTATAACAAAGGCACAGCAATTCGAAACGGAGGCAAAAAGCACATTACGATGAAGTTATCGTGCATTTTTTCAGTGTTTCCGCCATATTTTAATGAACCATATAAAGAGCTTCCATGAAAAATTTAACACTGTATCTCCTTTCGTTCGAATTTAATAGTACCATGTTGTTATGCTGTACGAATGACAAACTTTTTTAGGCAAAACAGCAGCGTGAAACATTAATCATCGTTTTGTGCCTCTTCGTCTTCCTTCATCAGCTCCTCCTGCCTCCGCTGCTCATAGATGTCCTCCGCTTCCGCTCTCTCCTCCTCTGAGTACTCGTCTTTGTCGAGTCGCTCTAATCGCCTCAACATGATGAGGATCTCGATTCTGTAGCCGTCTTCTTCCAAGCAAGGGTTGTCTGGATATTGCAACACAAAAAATGCCATTGAGCGCCTAAATGTCCAGGAATTGGCCAAATTTGTAGTAAGAATTTGAAAATCATTTTGCGTGGAGTTACGACAACAGGCTTAGGCCATGAAAGCAAACTTGAGAGTAAGTTTAGCCTGAAAAATAAAGACTGACTGTGTGTGTTAGATAGTTGAGGTTGTCAAATTTGTAAAAGTTACTTGTAGGTTGAGTGACAGGTTGGTCACACATTGAAAAAAAATAGGTACTACTCATTTGGCAAACATTTTCTTGATGTTTTTATGGCATAACAAAGCAATATTTCACGCAGTTTAAAGAGTACCTAATTTTACAGAACTTTAAAAAAAATATTTGAAATTAGGCTTTTTTCTTGCTTTGATCACAAAAGACAGTCAGCAACCTGGCATGGTTACAATTCGCACTAAACAAATCAAGATAAAATTTCATGTTTTCTCACCATTCATGACAATGGCCCTCAGGAATGGAAGGTTAACTAACTTTGATACTTCTTTCATGTCTGTAACATTGTTTCCTCTGAAAAAAGCACACTCAGTGAGTGTCATAACAAAATGCACCTGTAACAATACCTTAGGTTAATGTATTGCAGTTTTTTCATTGTGTCTGGGAAGCCATCAAGTTTGTCTATCTGGTTGTCTCGCAAATGGAGAGTTGTAAGGCTTTCCAACTTGTCAAGGTCCTCAACATTCTTTAAAAGGTTGCCAGCCTGCGATTTGAAAAGTACAAAAAAATCATACTAAGGTGGTAAAAATTTACTTTTAGCAAAGTAATCACAACCAAACGAATCTTTGCGCAACAGAGTTCACAAGCACACAGGGAGGATAAAAAAACATTCAATTTACCAAATATAAAAACTTGAGGTTTGGAAGGTAAAGTCCCTTGGTGGATTCGAGTTTATTACCACGGAGCTCCAATGTGTGTAGGTGAGAAAGTGTTTTTGGATTTAAAGAACTTATTTCTGTGATTAGATTCGCTGTAAATGGAAAATGTAAGGATTAATGTGAAACAGCAGATGTACAATTAGAAAGAACCTTACAGTTTAAATTAAGTTTTGTCAGCATTGGATGTTCGATTCCTTCTGTGCTTGTAATCTTGTTTCCAGAAAAGTCTGCAATCTGATATATACCCAAAATGGATTTTAAAATACCAATATATGTCCTGGACCTTTTTTGCAACAGGCTAAAAGGTTTTACAATGCAGTTGGCCTCATAAATCAATGGAATGTCTTTACTTAATATAATAGATCATGATATTTAGGTATTATGTTTGATAGTAAATATTAAATTGTCAAAACACAAAATGGAAAATAAATAATATGAGCTGTACCTGCAAGTATGGTAGTGGATCAAGTTTTGCAGATGTCAAATTATTTTTGTCAGTTTTAAGTGACAGGAGGTGTGTGAGGTTGTTTAACGGAGACAAATCCTTAAGAAGGTTTCCAGAAACGTCCACATATCTCACATGGATAAAATTTTTCAACAGGTCAATGTCGGTGAGCTCTCTAAAACATGTGACTTGTAAAACAAGAGCTAAAAAAGTGTTGGCTACTTTAAATATTTGTATTAATTACCTTTCATGAGCATCCAACCTTACATAGGCATGTGCCAAACCATTTCCTATTTTACATAGCAAGGAAAGACATTCAGGAATCATGTCTTGCACAAGTGGGTTTTCAGGAAGTTTCTGCAACCACAATACAACAATTTCAAACAAACAATTCTTTATTTAAACATTTCACTTCTACAGACCTCAAATTCACACTAATTAATTAATGCAATAGTCATATCATATTCTTCTACAAATAGGGAGTTTAGTCTTAGTCTAGAAATTGAGAAAAAACGGTACCAACCTCTTCTTCTTCTGTTGGCTTATCTTCCTCTTCACCTCCTATTTCTTCATCCTCAAAGTCGGATCCTTCGGACATTTTTTCAATTATAAATTTGTGTAATACTTTTCTCACGTTACACAATCTTCAGGCAACCAAATTTACAAATTTTTGATCTGGCTGTTGTTGCCAAATGTAATTCCAATGAGCATAAGGCTTGCATTGAATGTCAAATATTAATATTTTGTTTCATCTGTGGTTTGTTTTGTTAACGTAAATAGGACAGCATGGTTATAACTGAGTATTTTGGGAGAACATTATGCAATAATAGTATACATAATACGTTCAGTTGTTGGGAGTATTTTGGACTTCTGACACTTATTAAGCTATCATCCGATTTAATGCTTTTAGTTGTTATTGGCAACACATGCTACAGAAATAAAAAAAAATCTTGTTTTGTATCTATGTTTATAGAGATCAGTGTTTTGTATCTAATAAATAATAGAAAAAATACACAAAAATTCGTTGTTAAATTGGTGCAAAACACACATTTAATTTGGATTGTGTTTTATGAACAAGAGATTCTGAAATGCGGCGTGGCATCGCACTGGTTGGGGTGGAAAACATTAATATTTACTTCATCGCTCGAGTTGAAAAGAAAGCTTCACTTATTTATTTTCGTTTCGCATATTACACTAGGTCTGTTTACATGATCGGGACTTTCGTCGAGACTTTCAGCAAACGGAGACAGCCTTTAGAAAATAAAATGTTTTTAGATTTGAAATACTCAAAGAAAGTCTCTCTGATTTCTCTGACATTTGTCAGGTACAAGTGCGTCACCGACTTATTTATCTTGGATATGCCATACCACTTTGTTTAGTATTCTATGCTAAAAACAAAGCACAGCTGTTTACAGTCTTACGTCACAACATAATTATTTCACCCTTCAGTGAGCACACTTTGCGATTTCGGTGTTGCAACGCGAACACATTGAACGAAAGTAAACATTTGGTGAAAAAATGCGATGTGCTGTGTTGCTGACTGAGTCGTTCATTTCATACACAATTACAGCAAAGGTTGGTCGCATTTTGCTGATCACATGGTAGTATACGCGTCGGTGAGTTGTTTCACTTGCTGTGACAAAATGCGTATATTTCCTGTTTAAAAAGAGATTATGCGTGTATTTTGGGGATCAGGTCCTGATGTTGACTTATTTGTCGCAAAAATTGTAATACCATGCAAAATCCAGGCAATCAGCTTTCATTATAAATAAGTTTCTCAGCGCTAATTAGAAACTTTCCAATCTGCGTTAACCCTCAAGGTTATTTTATTATTATTATGTGTTTCATTTAGTATGTATTTAAATACGGTACAAATATTGCAATACTTTCATTTTGGAAATTTTGTGCATTCTTACACTTGTCGTCTTTTTTGATAATATAAGTGTTAATGAATGTATTTTTACAAGCAAACTATTTTCTATAATTTTGGTTTGATTTATAACACTGATGTATGTTATGTAAAATGAAGGTATTCAAAATCTGCAAATATGGAGGGTCTTGTCTTGACCTTTGAAATTTTATGTAAAATTTTTGGAATTGGTGCCTTTCTGTTGCTTCTGCTTGTCGTTGGACCCGCTTGCCTGGGAATTGAAATTGGTATTCGGAAAGGCTACATCAGACTGTTGATGCGACTATTTGAGGTGAGAATGCACAACAGCTATTGCCTGCTTTCGATCTCCAATGACACATTATTTTACATTTTTTATATATGGGTTTTTACTTTATACATATGAAATGACAAAATATGGCTGCATCACTGAGAAGTGTGCATTGAAAATTATGAATGAATGAAAAGAAGTGGTGTATTTGTTACTTATGATAAAAATTACATTTATTTGTTTGTATTTGCATTCGTGCATCGAGAACTACATGGCACTTTTTTCACATACCACAAAATAAAGTCAGTTTTGTTGGGCAAGTTGGTCAGTAAGATCTCATGAACTACCTACCTACCAGTTTTAAGACACTCTATTTTTAGTGGGGAACACAAAGACTGAAAAAAGAAGGAGACTTGCTAATCTCAGATGGTAAGTTTTCCTCAAACAATCCTGTTATTTAATTTTGTAATGGTTGCATGTGACTCGGAAGAGAACAAGGCTCTCACATAGAATTGTGTATTTCAGACATCATTGAAAAGGAAAATTCAATCAACCGACTTGGAAGTCTGAACGATTGTGTCAATGAACCACATAAAAAGTTCCAATTGCCCGATGTCATATACCTCGTCAAAAGTGGAGTTGAGGTAAGAATTGTTATTTATATATATATACCTCACCTCAGTAGTGGAACTGTTAGTTAAGTAACATTGTTTACATGCAGCGACTACAATGCAACAAGCTTCTATGTGACTTTACTTTGAAATTGCTTGTTGTGAGAGAATTTTAAAAAATAGATTTCAAGAAAATACATTTTTGTAGGATTGTGTAAATTTTTTGAAAAATAGGTGGATGTTAAGTCTGTTTTTGTGTGAATGCCATAGTACCAAAACCTGAAAACCTGTTGGAACTCTGTTTGCCTCCCTATTTGACCTTTGATCAGACACCCAAGTCAGCATATTTCATCACTGAGTGCCTCTGCTCACAAACAAATACAGAATAACATGGGTGCCCTGGTCTTACATCACAAAATTATGCTATTTATAAACTTTTGCTTTTATTCTAATGTCAAAGTTGCATAACTGAATGTACTCATTGTGAGCTTGCAAAAAATGGAGTGTTTATTGCTTGCAAGCAAATATTGTGGTTTAAGCCAAACATAGTCTGTATTTGACCAGACTGTTGAAATCTTTGCATCTTTTTTAACTAGTTCATGTGATCATTGTTGCAATTCATTTATATACTTATTGATTAACCAATACACATGTTAATATTTATATTTTTGTTTATAATTTGTATGATTTGCAGGCTGTTATTGATGATGAAGTGACAAAAAGGTTTAGAGCAGAAGGTAAGTGTTGTCTTGTGGCACATTTTTATATTTTCTACATCTGTTGTTGTGTTGTACCTATAAATTAGCAATTACATTGATTCTCTTGTAACATACCAACAAACCATGTGTGCCATATACCATCAGTATATTGATTGCATTTGTATATAAATAACCATTTATTTAATTAGTTTTAAGCCTGTATATCAGCAGTTGTATTTTTACTCAGAACTACCATCATGGAACCTGCTTACACGAACCGATTTCCACTACCGTTTCATCAGGTAAGGTTATGTTACAAAACATCTATTGTATTGCTATGTAATGATTTTGATGGATTGTTCATGAGCACAATTTGTTGATAATCCAGGCCAAAAAAACTACGATCTCTATGTGTGATTCTTGTTTGTAAAATTTTCCCATAAATTCATTACATAGCAATGTTACTTTTTGCATTTAATTATGTTATTTTAGGTCAAAAACAAGTAGGTTGCATCACTTAAGAGAAACCCACTCGCCAAAAACTGAATAAAATAACATTGAATAATTTTGCACTGCTTTAATCAATAGTTTTCCAGGCATGTGCTGCTAAACTTTGCTTTGTGCGTATGATTCCTTTCAATTTGCATAAAACTGTAAATTCAAATTTATGTATTACTCAATCAACACAGTATATATGTGACTCCAAAATTTGCATTTGTGTTTTATCATGGTAAAATTTGCACCGAGGAGAAAAGTCGTGCGATAGAGTCAAGCATGTGTCACTTTTTGTGCACCAGATCAACACTGCTTTTCTTACTTGTTTTTTTTATGTTATTATTTCCTGATTGGCTTACAAACCTCACACACAGGAAGCCAAACTGCCTCCCTTCAAAAAGCACTGACATTTGGTAATTCTATGCATCTGTGAACTTGCCTGTAGATGTTAGTGCGTCCAAGTCCGAATGTTTTATGTTATGGTGTCTGTTATGTCTTTTTATGTGTTCTGTCTTGCATGCACCTGTTTGCACTTCTTATTCTAGCAGACTTTACACCTTTTATCTTGTCTTACAGAAAGTGTGGGTCATGTAAGCCAATAAGCAATAATTTTATTTATTCTTTATGTTTGGTCTGTTATGGAGATATTTTCTGTTTACTCTGTCTCCAGAAATGTATATATTATATCAACTTGCATTACTTTGTCTAATGCAGGAACACACCTGTGAAAAATAACTAATTGGTTGGTCAAATGAGGTGATTTATGTGATGCATAATTATGAATATAATTATTATTGCATCACATTTTACTCTGTTGTTGGTACATAAATAATTTAAATCAAATTATTTTAATATAATTTATAATTTACCACCTTAGATACAAATAGCCGTTGAATCTGTAGTGGTTATGTTACATTGTTTGATTCCAGTACGGTGTAGCTTGTGTCTTTGTACATTAATTAAATGACAGCTGACTTTGAAGAGTGTGGTACAACATGGCATGTATTGTCTGTGACCCACTCTTTTGTATTCAGTGAATCAATTGTCTGCAGTTGATGACACTAAACCAAGTCTAAAATAGGTCAATCTTTCGTAACAGAACAAATTCAATCAAACTAATTCATAATGTGTGTTTCTCCCAAAATTTTATTCATTAAAAATTTTAAATACATTCAACATTAAACAACGTACTTGTCTGTACATGTTAACAGGCAAGAAACAACTGTATATAAACAATACAGTATGTTCTACTGAACAGTTTCCTTGTTGAAAGCTATTGTTGATGACAGAATGCATGATGATGTACAGTAATGTATAGTGGGTGACTTTGAGGAATGTTGTTTGTGTAAAATTCAAAAGCTGCCCTGGATCCATATTTCATTTTTGTAAACAAAGCATTCATTTTCTTGTTGCAGTGTTCGCTTGTCAATTCTCTGGATTGCTGGCGTTGTTTTGCGCTACTGTATTCTATTCCCGCTCAGGTGAGGGGCATTCATGTGTTCAAAATGAATTAAGTTGAACAGATATGAAAAGAGTAATATTATTATTGTTTTAATTGTTTTAAATTGTTTTTTATGTTTTATAACTTTTCTGTTGGAAACTATTGTGTAGATTTTTGCCTTATCCTTTTGGATTGAAGTGATAGTTGAGTACAACAAAACCACCTTTTGTTTTTAGGCTGATAATCACAGTGTTCGCCTTATCCTGGATTCTATGCACCATGCTACCTCTGGCTGCCCTTTCTGATTCAAGGTAGGCTGTTTATACAAACTTTTTCCATCTGAGACAGCTGGCTTTGAGGTACTTCCGGTGGCAAATAATGCTTCCAAATGTTTAATATGCATTTGGCAAAAATGCAAGTAGTGTTTTTACTTTTTGTGTGTAATTATCTTATCCTTCGATGTTAACCAATTGGTTGAACATTCAGTTCAATAAAAAGAAGACCTAAATGTTGTTCTTTAAACAAAACGTTTTAAAAAAGGTGTGGACCACAATGCTACCTTTTACTGTTTCAGTTTCAAGAGGAAAATGGGTTATTATGTGAATGTTGTGGGATTCAGGATAATTTGTCGTGCATTGTCAGCTGTTGTAACTTACCACAACAGGTAAGATACCAGTTCGTTGTTGGCACTGACATATACATAGTTACAGAGATTTACAAGTGCATGTAAATTTTATTTCAACAATAGATGGCTTCTAAGGCGTGGCACAAAACGTGCCTATTTTCTCATTTTACTTAAAAAACAAAAAATAATATTTTGCTTCAATGCTCTTCAAGATCAACCGTATGTTTTGCATTGTCACTACCATCAAGTTAACAGCTGTATACACAGAAAGTTTTAAATTTTTAAACGTTGTCATCCGCAGAGAGAACATGCCCCGTCCAGGTGGCATTTGCGTTGCCAACCACACGACCACACTTGATGCGGCAGTCCTAATGCAAGATCGTCCCTACGCCGTTCTGGGTCAGATTCACGGCGGATTTTTAGGTTTGTTGACATATACGTACCTTTTATGGAATCTCGCTCCGACTTGTCGGGAAAGTGGTTGATGAACCTTATGATCAAAATACTAAGATCGCCAAATATGAAGGGCCTGCGCAGTGGGGGCGATCCTGCGTTGCTATGCAAAAGCAAGGTAATACGTCTGCGTTTTATGGAGAATCTTTTTGCATTGGTTTTAACTTAAACTTAAGGCAAAGTCGATGTATCTATGATACGATCATAGCGGTGATACGATTTAGAACAGTCGCTCTATGATGTTTGATTGCTGTGCCCTACATTTTTTTGTGTTTTAGGCGGGTTAATGGACAAAGTCTTTGTTTATTCATGTGTGGCGGTTTTCTAATCGCATGGATTCAGTTAAGCTTAATGTACATTTGCAACATAGCAAAAACACTCAAACCACACTCACTTTGTCACGATACTACTTCGTGACAACCCAGGCTAGCGGGACAAACCCTTGTTTTGTTGTTCGATTCATGCAGCTTTATAAATTAGCAGGTACCTAATGTCACGTTTATTGCCGGAATTTAATTGTTTTAGCGGCGCGGAAAGTTAATGACCGTTCCTTGTCCCTGTTATAACTCTGATGACGGTTTAAAGTCTTCAGTTAACTCAGCGCTCAGCAATTGAGGCCAAGTCGTTGTTGCATCATGCCTAACTATTAATTCGACTCATCAGGATAAATCAGAAACAACGCATGTCCTTGCTCTGCTCTTGAAGTCGACCCACTTCGAAATCTTTTAAATTTGCGATCTCGTCTACCAAATATCTATCAAGAGGTTCACGAGACACAGACTTGTCAAAAATAGGACTTAGATCCAGCTTGGAATGCATGCCTTTTGGCTGCGACGCCAGTGAACCTGTAATGATCAAAATACCAAAGCTGGTATCGCCATGCAAGGGGTGCTTGTGAAACTTACAAGCCAGGAGAAATGCAATTCAAAAACGCTGCTTTTTGCATCAGGTGGAATCATGCGAATAATGTCGCGAGCAACGAAGCACGTTTGGTTCGAGAGGTCGGAAGTTCGAGATCGCCAATTCGTATCGAAACGCATCATGGAGCATGTGAGCGACTTAAACAACTTCCCAGTGTTGCTCTTTCCCGAGGGAACGTGCATCAACAACACGTCGGTCATGATGTTCAAGAAGGGATCCTTTGAGATCCCTACTACCATTTACCCTGTCGCAATTAAGGTTCGTTATTGGTTTGGTTTTAATGGCATCGAATGATGAACTTTTCCACTAGCTTTCAATTTCGTAAGCACTCCTTTTAATATTCCTTTTATTTGTGTTGGGGTTTATTTGATGTCGCTAATTTTTAACACTAAATGAGCGAAATTTATTACACGCTAGGCAAATTGCGTTTGTGTAAGCTGCAGACAGATGGCCACTGTTTCAACCTGAAAGGTCTCATCAGTGCAGCTGGTGTAACTTTCAGACGACTTTGCTAACCAAACGGACTAAGTCCGCCATCTGTCTGCAGCTTACACAATTTATGTTTGCTTAAACTTGCGTTTTTTGTCACGCTTTATGGAACAGCAATGGGGCTGAACTTTGTTTAAGTAATATGCAAATATGTTTGTGTTGGAAAGCTGTGTAAACGTGTATTTTCACAGCAACATACAGTTCTGATTCTGTGGATTTATATTGTAAAACATCACAGCAACGTAAATTCAATGCTTCCCATCTCTTATTTATCACAACAAAAATCCAACCAAAAACGCTTTTCAACATGTTTAACCAAACAATTGCGGCCCAACTACCTCTTACGTACACAATTGCAATCTAAAAACACACAGTTTTGGTTTCAGTACAATCCGTGGTTCGGGGACGCCTTCTGGAACAGCTCCAAACACAGCATGTTGCAATACTTGTTGGTGGTAATGACAAGCTGGGCGATCGTAGCTGATGTGTGGTACTTACCTGCCATGAAACGAGAACCCGACGAGACAGCAGTCCAATTTGCCGAGCGAGTGAAGGCCGTCATAGCTCGAAAAGGAGGGCTTGTTGACAGCGTGTGGTGAGTGGGGATTGCGCTATTGTTAGACAAGGATGTATCGCATGTAACACAACATTAAACACGTTTGGTAGTTTTTTTTCAGCTCCCGTAAATGTTTATTTTCTTCATTAGGAAATGTGGATTTTATATGATTTAAGCTTATCTTCTCGATAAAATTTTGTGTTATGTTTGGTTAATTTTAAATAATCCGCACCAACTCAGCAGGGGTTTTCATACGTACATAATGAACATCGCCAATACCTGGCTTTTCAAATATGTGACCTCGTGTAAAAAAACGAACGCAATATTCCCAATGTTTTTGTCGTGAATCCAACTAAATCCCAATCCGACCGTAAACCGTGTTTTTCCTGTCAGGGACGGGCAACTAAAACGCATGCGGGTCAAGGAGTCGTATCTCCGCGAGAAACAGAAGGAGCTCGGCGACCTCTACGGTGAATGCGACGACGAGAATCACGACCACCAACATGTGAAACGAGTCCGCTTCAATCTCTCCTGCGAAGAAATCGAAATCGAGCAACCCGAGCTCGCATCCGACAACTACACGACGTCGTCGGATGAGGGCGAGGAAGAGAGCGAGAACGGACAAACACGCCTCGATAATGAAGCACAGTCGGTTTTGTTGGAAGATTCCGACGAACCGGACGGATTAAGAATGAGGCATGGCAACGGCGAGATACCTGCCCAGTGAATGATTTTGTGCAAGAAATGTGATATGGTGTTCGTGCGCCGGGCCAGAGGATAACAAAATTGGTTCTTCTCACATCTGAGGTTAATTAAGTCGTTATATAGTGTGGGCATCGCAGCTTTTGTGGTGATATTTTACGCTGCGAAAAACCTATCTTGTCCGCGCATTCAAAATATATGTACAACGCAACAAAGCGTATTAGCTTTGAATTATAAATATTTGTTTTTTGCACAACAGCCCTTTTCCTGTCTGTCTTATTGGAAAAACTTTCAGCGCCAACGTTTCAGTATTAAATCCATGGATGAAAATCAGCACCTACCGATCCACAAGTTTTATCTAGAGTCCGGCGTGTTTTCTGAAGCCTGAAAAGTTCAGTGAATGACTGTTGGCTATAATTTTGTGGCTGGTTTAGAGTGTATGTGATTTTCTAACGTAGTTTTGCGTAGTCCGAATATTATTGCCTTAAGTGTGCGCAATGGATTTTCAGCTTTCAAATCCATTAAATATCTTAATTTGTCTTGTGTGTGAATATATAAAAAACATCATAGTGCGTGCGAAATTACAAAGTTCGACCCATCGTTCACACTACTCACAACACGATACAGTAAATTTTACAACGAGTCCCTTCTCGTACTAATGTTAATCAATAATATTGTTTTGTACAAAGGGCGCTTGTTGAGGGAATGTCATATCGTTTATGTTGGGACAAGTTTTTATTTGCGCTGGTTTTCATTCGGTTATTCCTTTGCCAGCTTTTTTCCTGTCGAATCTATCGCAACGGCACCCAGAATGAAAGCTGCCTTACATGAAATGACTTTATTCTTCACAGATGTTATTCTTGGCTTGCCGTTTTACTGTTTCGCTGTTGTGCTTTGCTTTTGCGGGCTTACACATCTAAACTTGTTGCAATAACCCGTCATTCGACTTCCACGGCTGTTTTCTTTTTGTGCGCTTTTATGTTTTGACACCAGCAATTCGCAGACAGACATTTGCGTCAAGGCATGGTCCATAGTACATGTGTGCTAGCTAGCCTGCGTAATGCACTGTTTGTTCGCCCAAACCAGTATAATAAATTCGTTGTGTTAAAACCTGGTCAATATCTATGTAAGTGCCAGGTCGTTTAGCGTCAGATTTTATGAATTGAATATTCGAGTTTTTTTATTTGGTTGGATGACTGATGGTAGAATTTGTCAACAACTGTTTTAATAATGTAAGCTGCAGACATAAGGTCTCATCAGTGCAGCTGGTGTGACTATCAGACGACTTTGCTGACCAAACGGCCAATTCATATTATTGGCTCCACTTTGCTTATCAACTGTTTTAATCATAGCGCCCTCGTCATAGAGGGCGCTATGGTTTTAATAGTTTACAATTTTGACAGAACATGATTCGCGGTTCCATAAAAAAATTACAAAATATACACCAGCGCTCATGGGACATAAAGCTCACATGTGTAAAATGGGAAAATATGTAAAACTTGTGTGTCACAAACTTACGTTAGTAGTGTAAACTCGTCCCAGGAAACACCTAAAACTTGGTATGGGCAAAATAAAAAAGGCAAAAAACAGAGCATCAGCTGCAGGGCCGGCCTCTAACAAACACAAATCCGATTTAGCCCAAGCAATTGTGACAACGGACGACTTGAACGATCATCCAAACCGAAAATCTAAAGACAGACAACGTCAGGTACGTACTGCGGTACATTCACCAATATACATTATAGTATCATGTATTGATTTGTAACATACTTTGCAAAGGAGAAATATTTGAAAATAAGGTAAGACATTCTACTAATTCCTTTTACCCAACGCAAGACGCAGCTACCTGGCTTCTTTCTGTTAGAATCTTTGATTCTCTGTAGTGGTTACAGTATCTCGAACTATTTGCTATTCTGCTGCAACTTCTGTCATGTATATTTTTATAGGAAGAGAGTGAGTTTGTTGATGACAAATTGACCAGAAAGATTTTGGAGGCTGCTAGAAAACAACAAGATGAGTTTGATGGTGTGTATCAACCTATTGCAAAACAACCTATAAAACTTTCCCAGCCTGGAAAACTGGTAAATATTCATCACATTGAAATACTTATCAGTATTATCGGTGCTATGCACTGTGATGTTTTAGTTATTGTTGATGGCGAACAAAAACTGTGATTATTCAGTTGTTTTGTAACCTGTTATATACTTTTTTTCCTTTTGTTTATATTTATACCCTATTGTGCTGCAGCGTCACCTTTCACATGTTTTTATTTCAGGAAGATGGCGAAAGTTCAGATGACGAGAGTGAATGGCCATCACTAGTTGATGCTGCAGAGCGAGGCGGGTTCGTAGAAGAGGTTGTAGTGGAGGAAGAAGATGAAAAGCTTCTGGAAACCTTTATGAATCCTAATCCACCATCCAGGAGGACCCTAGCAGACATTATAATGGACAAGTTGAATGGTTTGCTACAGTTCTAATTTTGGATAGTTATTATTATTGACTTACTTTGTTGCTACATGCCAACTATCTTATTCTAAAATTTAAGTTTAGCTTTATTTTATTAAACAGTGCTTGTTTGTACAATCACATAAAAGTCAATTCAATTTTAAAAATGCCAAAATTGTAAATGTTTTTTTTACGGAAGTGTCATTTGGTATTTTGTATTGAAGATGTGGTTTTATTGTTTTCTAAGAAAAGCAAAGTGATGTGTCATCGTTGATGCCCGATGTCGAGAAACAGATGCCCGACATGGATCCCCGCATTGTTGAGGTGTACAAAGATGTCAGGACCATCCTTCAAAAATACAGATCTGGAAAGTTGCCCAAAGCATTTAAAGTGTGTGCAGTCAAACCTAATCCAGTGTGAACTGTTTGTCAACTTCTTAACCATGGCCCTAATTTCACAGGTCATTCCCCATTTGCGAAACTGGGAAGAAATTCTCTATGTCACTGAGCCTGACAGCTGGAGTGCTGCTGCCATGTACCAGGTATATACATGTTATTTATCATCATAATTATTTTGTTATTATAAGATACTGTTATTTGCATCTTAATTACACATTATAACATTTCAACCAGGCAGTGAACAGAATCATGTTTGTATTGTTAATATGGTGTTGCTTCGATTGTTAATAATTGATAATATCATTATTGTGTATTAATTGAATTACTCTTTAGTAATGTAAGCGGTTTGCATATAAAACCTTATGTCTTACAACAAGGCCCTCATTTGATAAATGTATTTTGCCTTTCTAGAAATCATCGGTATCATTAAAAGCATTGCAGTTAAAAACAAACATCAATAACATGTCACTAACTGACCATCAAATATAAAGACTTTAAATAACTTTGTCTGTCGGGTGCTGCCTGCAAACTTTTGAGGATCTCCAATATCATAAATTTTCACTAATAATGATTTTATGTCAAAAACAGTGTTGTACAGACAGTGACTATTCATGATATTTAGAGTTTCTCTCTATTGATTTAAGGTTTACAAACTATTTTTTGCTATGTCCACCTGCCAGTAAATAACAACAGATTTCTATCACGGTTACTATGATGTTAAAAGTGTTGAATATAAATTCAAATGCCTTCGTTTTAGGCGACAAGAATATTTGTCTCAAATATGAATGTGCACATGACACAGAGGTTCCTCTTTCTTGTTCTTTTGCCCCGAGTTCGAGATGACATACAATACTTCAAAAGGCTTAACTTTCATTTGTTTATGGTAGGCAGTTAAAAAGTTTTATTATTTCTTTTTAAATAGTGTGTTTAAATGGCAATGTTTTGTTCTGCCATGTTGAAAAGTTTGTTGAGATTGACTGACAAACACACACAGAAAAACAACTCTTCATTGCAACATTTTTATCTTTTCAGGCACTTAAAAAGGCTTTATTTAAGCCCGCAGCTTTCTTTAAAGGCATATTGCTACCCTTGTGTGAGGAGGGCACCTGTACTTTACGAGAGGCAACCATCATAGCAAGTGTGATGGCGAAATGCTCCATACCAGTTCTACACGCAAGGTAAAAAGACGCTTATATGTGAGGCTGTTGGCCCCCAGAGGATTTCTTTGGTGTAGCTAATCCTTCAAAAATCTTTTGGTAAAGATCGAAATACTGCGGCATTTAAAGGTTAAAAGTGGTAAGGTCACGAATACAAGCATTTTGGGTAACAATAAAAATTCTTTTGTGGAAAAACTGCTAAACATAGCATTTTTTTAATGCGTAACTTCTGGTTCTTAACAGTTTAGGATACCTGGTATTTATACCAATTTTATCATGCCGTTAAATCGCGCATGTTGCACGAGCATCGGTTTCTGTTCAGATCTATTTGCATTTTGCTGCCAAACACGCACCAACTATATTTATCTTTTTCTTCTACAGCGCTGCGATGCTGAAGATGGCGGAGATGCATTACAGTGGCGCAAACAGCATTTTTCTTCGAATTCTCATTTCAAAGAAGTACGCCCTACCGTTTCGTGTCATAGACGCGCTCGTAAGTGACTTTCAATTAGGCGGTAATTTATTACAATTGTTTATGCCAGTCCTGAGCAACATTAGCCGAATGTTTTGTGTATAAAAAAAAACATTTTATGTAAGAAATTATTTTCACAGGTTTTTCACTTTTTGAGTTTTCGCTCCGAACACCGCCCTCTACCGGTTCTCTGGCACCAGTGTTTTCTTACGTTTGCAGAAACTTACAGGTGTGTTTCTAGGTCTTTTGTTGCAATGACCGATTTGCAATGTATTTTTGCTTTGCTCCAAAAAAATAAAAATATCCCCCGCAGATGCACCACAGCTGGGTTTTTTTTTGTGTCATTTGTCTGTCATTGACCCAATTTTTTTAGAAATGTCACAAAAAATAAAAGCCATTTTGGACACAATGTCCCAAAGGAAATTGGCTGGTAGATTATTCAAGTTGCTTACATTTTTGCGAACGAAAGTATTATGACGTAAATGACCAAAATAAATTGAAAATGTCCTAAATTTTTGCTGGCATTTCGGTCATTTGACAGAAATTTTTTAGTGAAAAAAAAAACCCAGCACCACAGTAAACGTATATGATAAATACACAAGCTATACTATCACAAATTGTAATCCGGAGGATCACACTTACAACGTAGAACAGAAAACGCTGTGTTGTAACAGCGCTGCCAGCAAATATCGTTAAATTGTTCACTCTATCTTTTCATTCTTTTATTTACTTTATTCGAACGTATCGTGGAGTGTAAATGACATTATAAGCTTTATAGGCTATAACACTGACGTGGGCAAACTGTGGCCTACAGGTCCAAATCTGGCCCATTGGGACTTTTAATCTGGCCCTTCAGGAGTAGATTTAAAATAGTGTCACTTAAGAAAATTGTTTGAACTGTAGTTGAATGTAATTTTTTGCACATTTTTTTCTTTTTCGGTCAGACTAAATAATTAAAAGTAATTATTGTTGTAAACAGGTTAGTTTATAACCAGAAGTGTAAACATCTCTTTGTCCACTTTCTACTCACTTTGTCTCGGCCGTCAAATTTTAGATAACCCTGGCCTGCGAGTCAGAAATTCTGCCTACACCTGTTATAACATGATCACATGCAGGAACTTGCAACAAAATGTAAAAATGGCTGCTTGTAATCCCTGTTTTTCACATTTTCCAGGAGCGACATTTCCAGCGAACAGAGGGAAGGACTTCTGGAACTTCTGAAACATCGAACACACCCTCTTATAACCCAAGAAATCCGCAAACAGCTACAAGGCGCCGAATGTCGGGACGTTGAAATGGACGAGCCCCTGCCGGTTCCTTAAGAAAATGCGTATTTCGTCTGCGATGTGTGTTTTATTTGTTGTACCAGTGGAACATGGCGTTCAACACAAGAAAAAAGGGTCTGCAATTGCTAAATTTCGAACAGCGATAAGTTAAAATTGTCATAAAGGTTGCAAAAATGTGCTGCTTGGCGTTGACCGATGGATCTGTAGTTTACATATTAGTAGTATCACCCACAAAATGCACACCACCACCACCAGTATGTACTATTCTTTCAGAGGGACAGTGCTGTGTAAGAAGTCATGTGCATTAATACAAACTGTTAAACTGTTTTGCCAAAGCCGATTGCCTGGGTGACCCTTAAAGATTTTTGAAAGAGAAAATATGCTATTTCATTGGAGAGTACACATATTTCATGGCTGTTTGACTTAATTTTAATACGAGCACCCAGCACCAATTGACTCAATAAAGAAAGACCCCAAACATGTTCAAGTGTACATGTATCTGTGCTAGCAACCATTCAAAACGAACGATAACATTAACTGCTTGGGACTGATCTATCGAATCTTGCTGCCACATAAAATCACAAAGATTTCAGATCACTAGTTTTATTTTGCGAAAACGTCAACATCGATCGCATGACGCGGGTGCAGCGATGCTTCAGCACAGCGTAACATGGATAGAATTGACAACAGGGAAAGGTACTAGAAGTGATAGAATGTACACGATCGATTGAAGCAGCACGTAGACGTTTTGACGCCGACGTAAGCGGTGCAAAACTCGCGATAACAGGGGTTGGTTTGTGTAGAATGTGCGTATTATGCGAAAACAATCAACTACTTTTTCAGTGGAATGCGCCCTTAAACGAGAGACATTCTGTTTTGCTACACAAAGCAACCTGACCGTGTTAAGTTAAGCGTGATGGCAACAATTTTCTACTCGGCATTCTTCGCTTTCAATTTTCAGCAGTGGATATAAAGTGTCCCTTAAAGTATTGAACTTGGCAGGAGAAGAGCACAACGGGGCATTACACGGCACATCAACTTGTACCGAGAGGCTCGGTTTGACTTCCTTTTTTTTGCCACCCTACCTATATATGCTGCATCATAGTCCCAGAAAAATCAAAATATCCCTCACGACATCATGGTTTGAAACAGCGCCAAGCGAATGTCGAACTAGAATAACATTCACTCAAGAAGAAGTCTCGATAGATGGAGCATCCACAGGGAGCATGTGGTCTTCCGAAGGTCCTTCGAGGACGTAACGGGGATCGTGGATCATCACGGAGGCGGGGAAGTCGCGGCCTCCTCCTCCGTCGCTATCCGAGTTCGTGTCGTGCACGAAAACCTCCTCGTTCTCTCCTTTTGCGCGGGAGGACTCGGATGACAGAGATCCTCCTGCGAACTCCGATGTCTCCATGCGGAGGATATACGGGATGATGGAGTCGATCTGCACGTTTCCAATGAGTCCGGCGAAGAAGAGCTCCTCCGTGAGAGCAGGAGAAAGAGACCGGAGAGTCGGAAGGATCAGGAGGAGACTACAGATCCTGGAAGATGATAAACCAACGGTAAATTCGATTCCTACCAACGGGAATTGCCCATTCTCACAACAGCTCGGCGTTATTGGGTGGGCAAGCTGCTTTTTCGTGTAGCCACTTGTAACACTGATTATTTACTACATTACTCAGAGTTTAGCGGCTTGTCTGTAGATCTATTTTTTTTTAAAGAATCTGGTCGATTCGCGCCAAGGTATTTTACCTGTCCTGCTCTTCTGGAAATTGTTTCGCGTGGTGATCACGAAGCTCCGTGATAGTTCGTGATTGGAATCGGTGAACCTGGGGCCGATGCGCAGCTTTCACATGATCTAATTACAATAAAAGATCGATTAGAAATGAGGCGACGTCTAAAGGATAACCATACGAAATATGATTATTTAAAGCAGTGCTGAATGGGCCGCAAAGCCTGTCACCATGCGTATATCAGTTGTAAAGTCTGTTCGTGTGAACGCGCACTAATTAATAATATGTCTTAAGAGTTGGAAAAGTTGCTCACCGTAAAATACATCTACATAAAAAGAAATCTCATGTGGCAAAAAATTGTCAAAAATATTTCAACACGGTCCGCAAAAAATATGCAATTAAAGGTGGACCGCGGGCTGATGAAAGGTTGTGATCCACTGAATTACCCAAAAGCGACAGTGGGTATATTTATAACGATTGAACTTTAAATGACTTGAAGGCCCTTCGGTTACAACAAACCAAAGTTGTAAGTGGGTTTGCCTTCAACCGGTCTGATTGAATACTCCGTAGAGCGCGGACACGTCATTTTGCGCAGGAGCACAATAATACCAATGAGTTGCAGATTTGTTGCCGTTCCAGGCCCCAACAGTATGAAAGAATTCAACCGCTAATATGGTGAGACTTACCGGGACTGAAAAGCACGAGCGACTTTAGGTAGGCGAACTCGCGCTGATCGACTTCGAGTCGCTGCATGCGCGCAACCAACTCTTGCAGTTTATTGATGTGTTCGATGACCCGCTGAACCCGGCTCACCGACAAGTTGCCTGTTGAAGTTAAACAATGCAAAGATTGTGGCGTACTTTATAGTGACCTGCAGACAGGGCCTCTGTTTCGACCTTAAACGATTCATCAGTGCAGCTAAGTTAGTACCCAATGGTTAATGGCGGCGGTATAGTCACCACAAAGTAAAACTCTTGCTGGCTGACAAGATCGTTGTAAGTCACACCATAGCCGCACTGATGAGACATTTAGGTATCCGTGCTGTCTGCTGTGGTTGACTTTAAAAACTAATTTGCCCTACTGCTTATACATTGTGGCGAATGTCCGGCATCGACCACCGGTGAAATACAATCTACATTTATTTGTCTCATGCAGAACGTCATTTTTTGTGAAATTATTTGGTTTATGTTTGTTTTCTCTTTATTCTCTTCGTGGTGAAATATATATTCGCCTGGATACATTTTTACCGCTGTCATGCGAACAATGCTCACAACTTCACGTGAGAATAAAACACGCCACGTAAAGTCACCTTGTTGGAAGTTGTTCCGCATGTGTTTCAGCACTGTGGTGAGGACCTGGTTGAGATTCATATTCCTGGCACACTGGGCAAGACCCAACGTGAAGAGTTCGTGCCAACAATCCCGCAATAATGTCGTGTGACATTCAGCTCTGTTAAAAAAAGACTTGAGTGTTTTTGCTGTGTATGTTAGGGTGGGGTGGGTGCCGAAAATGGCAGCGCGCGCAGAAATTAACATAACCCGCGAAAGTACAGCCCCTAATTATAATATATGTCGCTACAGTATATTGGAAACGAACGCGCTCCTTTTTTAATGTGGGAAGGAGCTGCTTAACTCCAGGTGGAGTCCTGGTGTTAGATGATAAATATGCCAGCTTGTAAATTCGGAAAAAAATGGATTTTCATGTGGTGGAATAGGCCACATGGTATTTTCATGAACAACATTTCGAGCAGACAATCTGGAGCACTTTAAGATGCAATTTCAAAAATACAGAAACATGTCTTTATCATTGTACCAAATATACAATTAACTGGCTCAATGTGACAAATCTCACAGCGGTTTGTGGTTAACCCCGTGTCATCTCGTGCAACGATATGACCTTGCAATGTATTCTGTTAATGATTTCGACAATGTTACTGTCAGAATTACCAAGGTTTTCTGATGGGCTGAGCTCCACAAGTGATTTTGCGACACAAAATAGCGTGAATGGCACACATCTATGTTATTTGCAAGAACCAACTTTTTTGTCACTAGAATTACCATTAAAATACGAAAAATCCTTAAGTATCACAAGGTTGAAAAAGTCTGCGTTATAGTTAAAGTCAAGAAGGCCCCATACCGTAAAAGTTGGAATGCAAAAATTGATCTGGCCCACTGCGCAGACAGGAAAAGTAGCCTCGACGCAGACTCGCAGATATAATGCACATTTGGTGTCCCGGATGATGGACTAGGCATGGTGAGGTCAAAGTTAAAGTTGGCTTCTGTCATTAACGGGCCCTGTGGGATGAAAGCATCAATATGTACTACTTTACCACACATTTTTGTCCTGAGACGGACCGCCAGCGAAAAAATAGGAATTTGAAACTAAAATCACAAGCGCAGTAGTAAAACCAATCCAATAATATGTTTTTACGTTGCCTAATATTGATAAATAATGCAGACAATATCACTGTTTGCATACCATATCTTATCAGTGCCGTTTAGTGACCTTAAGATGGTCTTGCAGTCACCTATGATATCTGATAAGTTTAAATACTGACATTATTTGCAGGTCACTTGCTTCTACACATTCACTGACATTTTTCAAAGCCGACAGAATAAAACGATTCGGCAATTTTTTTGGTATGAGTGTTGTGTGCAAAGTTTACCTCGAAATCCAGAACGGGAGTTTGAATTTGGGCAGACGACGGTTCCACGTGACTGCTGCATGACGTACAACGTCTCAGCGTATCGTTGAGGTTGTTCAACACTCTGGAATACATACGAGAATCTTTAAGAAAACTTTCGAATTTACTTTTTTATTTCGGGTTTCTTCCCATCAAGGTCAGAAAGCTTTTGCGCGGATAAAATTGTTTGAAAGCGAGTTTTCAAGGTAAATGCGAACCACAGGAATTGTTGCATTTCATTTGAAGTGAAGTATCAAGAGTATGGAAAAATGAATCGCTAAAAACGTACAATTCTCTACAGCATGTACCGAGTCCTATAAGAAGGGTTGCCATACCGTCCTTTTTAATTATTGCTGATTGTTCTAAAGGAGAAGTTCCACAGTCCTTACTTTTAAGAAATGTTTTCAGTTTTAAACCGGTGTCGTTATTTTTGTGTTGTCTCAGTTCATTAAAAATTTTAAAATTAAATTAATTTTTTGGAAATGTTTTTCAACCTTAAACCACCCTTTGAAAGGTCGCACAAATGACAACCGTGCCTATGATGGCTGGATTTCACCGAACGGAAATGCATGAGCCCTTACCGAAATAGCAATTAACAAAAGCTTTGCCTATGAGTTAAATTGTCGCAATTTTAACTGCGTTGTGATTTTATGTTTACTTTGCGGAGTCTTCTGCTTTTTCATTGACGCCATTTTCATCGAGATCGGGTCGCGAGAATCGCTCCGCGTCAACAACTCCAGATTTGCTGAGATGAGCCATGGTTGACACAACACTGGCCAACGTACTGAGGTTCCCCTGTGAGTGACGTATGTAATCAGTGTTTCCTAAAACTTTTCCGTAAAAAAAGATTATTCCTTATGCAAGTGGTATTTTTTTGGTAAATTATTTTTTTTTTTTAATTTTGGCAGTTTTCTCTGTTGATTATCTTTTTAAATGCTCATAAATTTATCCTTCTAAGGTACTGGGGTGCTGTACTGTGGCATGAGCGTGACGGAAAACTGCCCTGGAAATTTTAAGCTTCATATAAACAGACCGGAAAATTGTTAAGAAGGTATCAAATTGGTTTGGCGGATATTTAAATTATTTATTCTTTTGAAATGAGTTCTGACAAACGTATTTAATTACGTAGAGTTTGGACAAACAAGGTAGTTGTAAAAATCAGAAAACTAAGCAAAGTGGACAAACCTGATTTTGCTTATCCATGAAGTCAAGCGTCGTCGATCTATAACCAATATAATTAAATATTACTTTTACAATGGTCACAAACGTTTGTACAAATTAAGGTCAACGACGATTTTGCCAAATCACAGATTCAACATGCAAGCTTGCTTCATGACTTAAACAAATAAATAGGCGGAACAATTTTGTCGCATGGAAATTTTTTTTCACCAAACAAGCCCACAGACAACACAATTTCGTCGTGTATTATTTATAAATAAAACCCACGCAGATATAATTCAACCCTATTTGACCGTCGCACGGTCGTTCGTAGAGGACGTGTAACTAAATTTAGAGCTTCCGGAACAAACTACTCACCCTTCAAATGGAACATGTCCTTTTCGGGGTCTCTGGTACATCGTCAAGTCGCCGGAACCCATGGCGGCCGACAAACGGCTGTTCTCCTCCATATGCTTCTGCAGGGGTGAGCGTTCGCACTGTACAGCTAAACCGAACGGGAAGAATGAAACATATTGCACAAAAAATAATAAAAAAAAATTTTACCAGGCTTTATAAATTACATATAACCAATAAGGAGCCGATAGTGTATATTATGTGAGCTGCCCAACGGATGACGGTGTCACCACAAAGTCATTGGCCTGACCGTTGGGCAGGCAAGATGGTCTGCGATCGTCACACCCAGCTTCACTCATGAGATATATTATTAGGTCAAAACAGTGGCCATCTACCTCACACAGTATATATTACACATATAGTTACTCACAGAAGGATGAACAAATAAGAGCGTGATTTTTGTGCACTGAGTAACAGCGTGGCAGGAAATAACGTTTTTTTCAGTATTTAGACCTTGTTGGTATATCCGAGGCTGCCAAACGCGTTAGGATTCGAACAAATGGAATCTGGTGCGAAAATTCCAACTTGCTACAAATGTGGATAGCTTTATGAAAATTGGGGTGGGGACATTTTATATATCTTTATATAAAGTAATCAGTTAGTGTCTATAGTTCAGTTGTGCCAACGGCCTGTATAACTCCTAGACCAGGAATTCTCACTTTTTCGCTTACGACCCCTTTAACTGGTCGAAAATTCAAGTTACCCCTCGTGCTTGATTGACAGCAATATTTTGATATTTTATTTCAACAATTTAATTGTAATGAAACGATTGGAAAACCCCAGAGGGGCGTACTTTATGCAATCATGCAACTGAATGTTGCACTTTGTGTGGTAATGAATTCTTTCGATCCATCAAAGTCCCAAAGTTTGGGAAGCAATGTAGCAGATCTACAACAAACACGAACTCACAGTCAGATTTCATGCCCATAACCAGGCATTTCTGGAGACGGCAGTATTGGCATCGGTTGCGGTGCGTTTTGTTCACAGAGCAGTCCTTGCTTCCGCGGCAGGTGTACATCAGCTTCTTGCGAATGCTCCGTTTGAAAAAACCCTTGCAACCTTCGCAACTTTTCGCACCGTAATGACGCCCTGTATGCACAAAGGATAATTGCGATCACGTCGGTGATTTGCGGGGGAATCTGAGCGGTCACGTTGATTTAACTGATTGTTTTATACGTCATCTTTTCGCTATAAGCAAGACGATAACATTTTAATTAAACTACAATTTTGAGTTTCTGATTGCTGGAATTGACGCATTTTATCTAGATATTTTTTTACATTTATACGACTCAATTTATTTTAACCTTTTTTTAACAACGAATAAAAATAAGAGTTAATGACGAAACACAAGTGGGACAAAAATCTTACTAAAGCAAATACAACGACGCCTCTATTGAAGGCCAGGTAACAGCATTTATGCATTGTTGTCCTTGCACTTGAAGAGGATGCGACTGGCGCTTGACCTCCGCCGAAAATAGCGCGAGAAAAACATTTCTGGCATACTGCGTTCATAACATGACGTTTGAGGGTTACCGAGGGTGCAAGTGGGTTTTTTGATAGGATTAGCATCGCAAACATCCTTCAGCATTGACGTTTATTATTGTCGGCGGTTGAGCTAACGTTTGGGAATGTTGCACAGTGTTGTTTTTTGTGCCGCTGAATGATGAACGATCGCAGGCGATCTAGATCGGTGGTAAAACAACAAACAGAGCGGGGCCACACATTTCATGACTTAAGTCTCGTCATATCGAAAAACGCGGTTATTCATGGTCAAGAAAAATTCTCAGTATATATTCGAAGCAAATTTATCAATTTAAGACCCAATTGCAAAGATTGTTTTAGGAAAGAATTTGTTTTTATATGGATATAAAAAATTATATCAGCAAGAAAGCCATTTTTTTGTGCTTGGGAGTTTCCAATGGTGAGCGTAAGCTTTCAATGAGCGGAATACTATATTGCAACAAAATTTCATTTAACTCAAACTTTAATTAAAAACGCTACGAGGAACTTTTTCTCATATCAGTGTATTTTAATAAAGGTTAGGCGAACAAAAGCAAGAAGTTCAAATGCAAATTAGACGCAAACTGCACGTGTATACTATTGTTTGAAATCAGCTTCCCAGGCTCTGTGGCTATTACGACGGTTTGCATTTGGAAAAAATTTAGCATTTCTGCTTAGCAAATGCTGGCCACTGAAAAATTATTTAGGTTTTTCAAACATACTTCATCAAATTCAGTACGAATTAAAAAATGAACAAATTTTCAGCTGTAATTGCAGTAACATATTATCAGAAATCAGTGGTAAAAGGTTTCTCAAGAGCCCTGAAACTCCACTGGTTATATTAGACAGCTTGTGTTATTTTAGAGGCTTATATTACAGCATACAAACTTAAAGCATCCCAATCTACCATTTCCACCCACAGCTCTGGTTTTTACGCTTAATGGTGTTCAGTGTTTTTATTATTCTGAGCTAATCCGAATCGTAGCGAAAAGATATGTCAAAGCAGTGCATAAGAGTGCAACACAGCAAACGCCCTTTTCTAATAGTTCATAACTCCAACACGAACCGCGAACGACTTTTAGACGCACCGCAGTTTACCCGAGGTCAACCGCGGATGACCTCGGACGGGGCTAACATGCGGTCATCCACTGCCGGTTCACCTCGTGTCACGGGCTACCGCGAGGCAACTTCGACTCTTCGCGAAATTGACATTTGACGAACTGCAAGGGATTCCAGGAAAAACCTGAATGTGGTTTTGCGAAAGATAATTAATGTATTTTCTTGCGATCATAGCTCACTGGTTTTACGTGAATGTTTTTCTCGCTACAAGAAAAAACGTGATACTGCAGGGCCCTGGAGATTTTTTTAGACAATGCAAAATAAAAGTGTTTAGGTTCATCTTGGCACACGTTTGTTTCTGAAGTAAAAAAAAAACGCTTAGTTACAACGCAAACAGTATCGCTGTTCACTGTTTGTCGGTGTTTGCAGAAACAACACAAACAATATTGCCAATCGATTTATCACGATTATAATGCAGAAGTGCGTTTTTGCGAGTGTGGCACGAAAAAGATGGCGACATTTTTCATATGTTTATTGGGTTGGTTTGCAAAAAACCCACAACGACATCAAACAACGTTTCAACGAGTTGTTTTTTTCGCAGGGAAATTGATTATGGTGAAATGGGACAGGAAATTCCATTCCAGTTTTCGTGTGAATTAAAATAAAAATTTAATCCAATCACAATCGCCGAAACTTTCATATTTATGAAACTGTGCATTAAAGATCCACGCCAAACGGTGTTGGTTTCTACATTAATACGAGCTAATCTTATTAAAATTTATGGACATGTGGCACACTGTGTGTGGTTCGCACAAACAAACAAATTATGTCCAACAAAAAGGTCATTCACCCGACGTGATTAATATCATGACCTTTCAAATCGGCAGTGGTTCTGCAAAAAAATTGATTTTTTCTACTGCGCCACCCAAAATTTTAATGCTAATTTTTTTGTTTAGTGTTTCCTCCAATGTACACGAGCAAGCGAGAAATTCAAAACAAATCTGACATTTACCGGGCCGCGTAAATACCGGAGGACATCGACTCACCCGAGGCACGGTCGCCGCAAACTACGCACAAATCCCGGACGATATCGAGCGCTGACTCGGAGTGGGACTGCTTGGCGATTGGCGTATTGTAGGGTTCGGCAGATGCTATGTGGAGAGGGTGGGTGGCTGGTCCGCTTCCTCGGGCAGTGAAGATGAATGAAGAAGCCGTGGGCCCCGCCATCGGCGAGATCTACAACGTAACCGGGATTTAAAGGGAAACTGTAGAAAATAATGCGTCGCGTTAAAGGAAAACTTAGTGAAAATTACAATGATTTAAAAAATTAGGTGTGTTTTACACCTGGGTCCAGTTTGTTAACGACGAATTTTTGTAATGTTGTTCCTGCAATTTCTAATTTCTTTGGGGTATTGTTGAGTTTAATACCTACGATATATATAACCCGACAATGGGCATTCGAGTTCGCGACATAAAACACATCATGTTAGCAAGACTGCTAAAGCGGACAAACCTTTTTACAGTGCCTTGCTGTGAAATTTTGTGGGAACAAAAAGATTATGTTCTGATTTTTTAACGTTTGTGTTATGAACAGACCGACATCAGCAGCGCGTTTTGTTCAAATAAATCCCCAGAGAAATACTAAAAACAGAAATAATCTTTCTAAACCGAAATTGGAGCAGTACAATAAGGAGAAAGTCTGCAAAGTATAACGAGATCAACTTGATCGACGCAAGTTGACTTGTCAAATATTGTTACCTTGATAAAAGTTCAACTCCACGCCCAAAATGCTGCGTCACAAATTCACCAAACATGTCAGCCGATCAAAACCAAAGGTCACATTTACTTAACGTTCGCCCCTCCCCAAACGGGCTCCTTTACGACAACCAATGACGTCACTATACACACACTGACGTAAAAGCGCATTCCAGGAAGTAACGCCATTAGCTTATTTCAAGTGCATAAGGAGTCGCTTGTTTTAGGTCTTGGTCAAATTGTGGGGGCGACAAATCGCACACAGTTTCCTGGCAACGGTAATTTGACCCCTTCATATTGAAAAATTGCATGAGGCGGCCATTTTACAATTGGACGCCTTTTATTTGACTTGACACTATTAATTTCTCCGCATTGTTGTCATGAAAAGAGTGAAAGCGACATCAGCTATAGTCTCCGAGTCCGTGTTTTTTGCCTATCTCTTTCGCCCTGCACTCACTTGCATTTTATGATGCTTGCTATCAGCGGCAATTTCGTTGAGGTGTTTGTCAAAATACTTCGTGGGCAACTGAACGAGGCTTACAACGTGACCAGTTTCGAAACAATCCTACTTTCGCGCGCAAAACGTATTGCGTCACACCAACAGCAAATAACGTGCGTCTAGCATGCAAACCCCATGTACTGTGTGCTCCCACCGATGCTGCGATATTGGGAGTTGTAACTTACGTGAACTTTTGTTTATGCTGTGTTTATCTGCCACACCTTAAAGTTCGACCAGATACGTTCTATATCAGCGGTTCTCAACGACCACATGGTATGAACAATTGCCAATAAGTGTACGACACACAGTGAATAAAAAACATAACATTTCTTTTCCAACTACTTTTGTATATTTCAGTGTCGACTAATTACCTGCCTACAACCTTTTAATCTAACACTGGTCAAGAACCACTGCTCTATGCATTTCCCATACCTGCAGGAGACCTTTGGATTGAAGTTCAATCAGCTTTTCAGGCGTTAACTGATCCAGGGTAAGAACTTGTGTGGTGGCGGTATGGTTGCTTCCGATCATCGAAGCGCCACCTAGCGACGTTGAGTGACGCTGAGGGGAGGATGACGTCACCATGACGTCGTTTTCGCGGTGACCGAGGGGCGGCCGATTTGAAGCAATTGTGTGAACTGCATATGATCAAAAATATTTTTTTTTGCAGAAAATTTGTAAAGCACTCAATATTTGTATGTGATATGTTTTAAACTAGTTGTTATATAGTGCTCCTGTTCAATTAACTTTATTCCATAAAATAAAATGAGAAGTAGAATCCAATAAAATATTTAGTTTATGTTGTTCGCGGGTTCTTGTATAGTTGCTACCCACACGATCAGACATGAAATAAATTGTGATCGTGAGAAACGTCACTTTTTTTAATTTAAACAATTTTAAATTAAAAATCAAGTAGATTGAAACGTCACCGACGTTTACGCAGTAAAAATGTTGAAACAATGGTTCTGTAAAAATGCTTGGTCGCCATTTTAAAGGAATGTCCGGTTTCAAACTCACCAGAATCGTTGTTGTGCATTTTAACAGCAGCAAGCATAGAGTCGTCCCCTCCCGTGTCCCCGTCCGTATGAATAAGGTACATTTTGTCGTCGTCCAAATCACCATTTCGAAAAGCCTACAAAGTGTACAAAGATTGACAACCTTAAACTCGACACTACAAACTGTTCCGAGATATTGGAGTCACAAACAACAAATCAGCGTTTCAACGAAAAAATGGAGGTTTTACAAAGTATCGGTTTGCCTTGCCCGAAGTAGGGCATTCCCTTGAGTTGGTTGGGTAAACTGATAAGCTTTGTTGTGACCAAAGTACTAAATGCGTGCCAGTACCTGTGCAGCTTATGAGTTCTGCGATCAGTTTTGTTTTTGACAGTTTGCAATTTTGCATGGAATGACAAAATGTTATTCACATAAAATAAAAAAACATTTGTGGTAAAAGGTTGGGATTTTGTCAGAAATTACATTTATAAGTAATACCTTTTAGCAACCATCAGCGTTAGCAACCGTCATATATTTTCCGTAAAAAACGTGCTGCAATTGTCATCATTACTAACCTGTGCACCGGGTGACGTGTGGTTGCCTCCAACAAGATGGCCGCCCATCAGGGAAGAGATCGTACGTTGGGTTGTCGGGGATGACGACATGATTTTGGGCTCGAGATGATCACTGCGTTTTATTGGGGCTGCGCAACGTCATAAGATTGCAGTGTTTATGCGTAAAATTTATGCAATGGCGATAAACAAAATAAACGAATTAAAGACATGCCTTAAAAGCACGGATGAAGTGGGCTTTTCGGAAAAGATTGGAACTGAAATATTTCAAAAGTACTGAAGTAACAACACAGCATAATTTTTGCGTCCATAGGCAACATGCTAGAAAGGGTTGCAAGCGTATCCAAAGTAGGTACTGAAGTAATTCGAACTAAAACAGGACTGTGCAATGTGCACTTACACCTTCACATTGGATACGCTTGTAAACCTTTCTAACACGTTGTCTTCGGTCGCAAAATTATTGCTGCGATGCCTTATTTCTTAACATACACAACATTACTGCAAAGAATGTTTGTGAAACATGTACGTTGATCGCAAAAATCGGCATTAGCGGGTTTTATCGGAATGAGTTCCTCTTTTTTCATCGGCCACATTATAGCGACAGGGCAACAGGAAGTGAACAATAATTAAATTAAGAAACAAGAGGCCCATGTCGTTCATTATCCTGGCACGGTTAAACGAGGGAACAGGTTTCCAGCCGTCAAAGTTAAACGTAAAAAAGCGACTATGAATCACGATCTGACGGCCTTCGTGCAGAATTTTGAGCATATTCCTGGGACATTGGATACTTACAACATGTGCGTATAAATACTGTCGGCAGTTATCCAACGAATGAAAACAACTTACGAGGTCTCGTTGTCTGCATTTTCACCGACGACAAGACGTTGCCGTCAGACCCGTTTCCGTCGGAATCGCTTTGCAGCAAATACAATTTCTCTTCGCACTGGATTTCGCCCTAAATACAAGGTGAGTTCATAATGGAGGGCATCTTTGTAACGCACAGGAGCATTATGAGAAAGGCAGAGCCTTACGACGATGTCATTGGAATTCTGTCGCGAATTCCGTGCAACATGTTGTATTGAAATAAGTTACCGCCGCACTAGTCGACAGTAAAAATCAGTTTTTCTACTACTTGTGTTTGGAATTAGCGGTACGATTCGTTTAGTATACCTTACTGTCCATGGTTTTGATTGCAAACATGCCGCTATACAACCCAAAGTACATTTGGATTGAACGTGTGGAACAAATACATAAAACAACGGAAGGTGTCAATATGGAGTCAAACAAAATGGCTTCCAAATTTAAAATTTTTCTCCACAAATTACGTTTATACTATACCTCGGTAGCCATAGCAACATGTCCATCATCCTCCGAGTTGTTTTCAGATTCTGAAACTGGCTGAAGATTGGCGCTGAGCATTTTCGACATTCTGTGAAACATTTGATAGTAGGTTTGAAAAGCACTAGTGCTATGGATGTTCATCATCATAGACCCTTAGTGTGTTATTAACAGATTTACCAAAAATGACTGTCAAAAACAAAAAGTTCCTAAGGTTAGACACTACACAAAGCAACTAAAGTAATCATATTAAAGTGTTTAAACATCATGTGAACATTTGTTTCAAACAAATCTCTTTCTGTCTGAAGAAAAAGAACAAGAAAATGATTTTCGCAAATATATGTACAAAATAAACATACTGTTGGTACAACTAGCATATTTTAGCAAATGAACGAGGTTTGAGGCCACCTTCCCCTTTTTAAAACTGCAGATTGAAGATTTATCGACGTTTATTCTATTATTTTAATCATATTAGTGACGAGTAAACATGAACGTGGAACATGGTCCTTTTATAAGCATTTCTTTTTTTCTCAAAATAAAACCTTCTTACCAACAATCATCAAATATTTCACAAACAAAAGCGTTTTTTAGATGTATTTATTTCTACACAGGCAATCATGCAACCTTTTGCCATTTATCAACAGATAATACAGTTTCCTAAATCTTACACTTTAAAAATGCAAATTATTAGTGGTAAAAAGGAAGCAATGAAAGGCATTCATTTTTGAACCTCTTTTCGCTGGACATTTTTTGCTCTAGTTCCAAAAGCTTCCTCCACTTGAAAAGTACTCCAGGCATAATATGGGAAAAATCCAGCTGGTAAGCATTCGACATGCAGATAGCAAATCAAGCAAACACTGGTACTAACTTACTTTATGACAGACTCTACCAGATTATAAAACCTAAACACAGTAATCTGGCATAATATCGTCACTTCGTCAAATTGTTTTGCCAAGAAAACTTTCTCAACTTCTTACACCAGGCCCGTAAGTCACAAAACAAAACGTCGTCAATTGAATCAGTTCACTTGTCTCCTTGCATTCATACACACCTACACAAATATGCCACACGACACTCGAACAGCATCGCTATGAAAAGTGAGGCACTTCTACACCACCGTTCTCTCATAAATTCATTACATTCGCCCAGTTACGCCACTCCTATACGTTGAACATTTAATGAACTTTGCCACACTGTCCGAACCGTGCAAACGACATTACCCCATCACTACCACAAGTTGCGGACCATCACAAAAACATCCTCATGTTGACATAACTTCCCGTACCATGTCAGGTCGCGAGCAAGAAAGGGGAAGATAGCATCTCGTTTGCCTGCCTCGCGAGCAAAGCAAAGCAGAATCCGTGACCTTCTCAGTGGGGCCCGCGCCTGTGTGTTTAACCCGAAGTAGATCAATACCCAAGCGCGTGTCTAACCTTTGCTGGACCTCAACCGAACTCATGTCATTAATACGCGAGCAACGAAAGCACGGAGCGTCGACCTTTCGACTGCTCGGCTAAGCAAAGGGCGTCGTAGGGTCATATCGATTTGATGGCGTGTAGACGGCGGAAGACGAGGGCAAAAGGCAATTTTCGACGTCGGCGCAGGCGGTGCTTGTTAGAAGGGAGCTGAAAAAACATTCGGAAACGTGTAGGGGAAACTTCCTTTCAGGCTCGGTCTTGCAAAAATTGAAAGGAGCTCAAAAAAAACTTTTTTAATATTGAAATGTTTGTGCTTGTTGGGCGCGTATGTCCAGATAGATGAGTTAATTGCTACAAGAAAACGCTGACAACGTGAAGTTACTGTTGTTTCTACCTCACGTTGCGTAATTAAACCACTTCCGGGAACTTCTCCGTACATTTGTAACAAATGTCACAGCGAGATTATTTGAAATAATATGAAACCTTAGTCCTGATCACATATTAGAATAAATTGCGGTACTTTGCCCATTACGATATTACGTAACTCTCTTGTATGAAGGAAACGCATGAGCGAGACTAGTTACGCAACTTTCCTGTATGATGATAAATCGGAGGAATGGCTTGAGACGGCGTCACAATTTAGGTTGATGTTTTTTTCTGACATACTGTACTTTTATTAGTGGATTCTCCGTTCCCGTACTTTTTTAGATACTGTGGACTAGGATTAACTTTGGTGTAAGGACTTTTGACTAATTCTGTTTCTTTTTTGCATTGTTCATCTGCGTTGTTGTTTTTTTCTGGGCAAAATAAACATGATTTGAATTTTGCAAGCAAAATCATTCACGACAGGAAACAAATGAACTGAGGAGAAAGACGCAAAATGAAATCATAAAATTTCAACTCACCACTGCAAAACTCTTCTCAAACAAATTGAAGTTACAAAACTGCAGTAGAAGCCGATATATTTCATGAGGCGTACACGCGCAAGCCAGCAGGGCGTAGCGTGTGTCATCCTCCAAGTGACACCAGGTCGCGTACGAATGACCCCACAAACATGTCAGGCGCGATATTTTTGAAATGCGCAATGGCAGAGCGCGACTGCGGTGACGACTGTAGACTCCTAACCGTTCGCCCTGCCAATTTGCATGCTTCCTCGCGCGGTGTACGAAGAAATTGATCACGAACCCGGTGTAATCCTGTAATGGTTGTACCACGTCGCTTTTAGCGGCACTTTGGGCGTCGTTTTGCGTTTAAGCGAAGTTTTCCGAAGAATCTTTGCCACATTACAGTGACTCTAGCATGTTGGTCAGCTTTAGGCACGCCAGAAATAACACTATTGTTTACGTATTGCAGTCACTCGTAAACTACTTTAAGGTTCAGGCAGATTGGGACAAAAGCTTCAGGATGTGGAAATCTAAAAGCACGCTTTTGTCACTCATTGTGGATATTTATTTTGATCCACATTACAGTCGCCATTTAGCTGACCATCTTAACATCAATGTAAAGTAACTTTTACACAAATACGGTGAAATGAATTTCCGATAAATCGAATATTAATTTTTTAAATATTTAAAATGATTTTATTTAGTGTGGTTTGGGGTAAGTGTTGATGTGAAGTAAATTTGAATAGATAACTCGAAATGACGTGATTTCGTGAAAACGGGTTTATATCACTTGAGAATGATTCAAATACAGACATAACGGCATTCTTAACAAAGCAGGCTTAACTAAAAGGCACATTTCAGCTTCAGTAATGTCAGCGTTCCAGTAGTTTGACACCAACTTTCGCAACTTGTGGGACTAAACAACGGGTTGCGGTCGCCCTTGACCCGAATGATCTCAGACAGTGAACTTTCAAGGTCAATTTCTCCCCTTTCTAAGGACACAGGAGGGAAGCGGCCAATTTACTGACGCCGCACCAGCCTCCGGTATACAAAACAGGGAGCGCGGTCGCTAATGACGTCACTCGAGGTCGATGACGACATAAAGATAGTGCGCGGCACGGAAGTTGAGTGTCAAGTTTGCTTGGGGTGCGTTCGTCGGGCAGATGGCGTGTTTGTCGTTTATAAACATTTGCGATAAAAATAACCGGGTACAATTTTTCATCCTTGAATTGCCAGTTTTTTTAAGTTAAAAAAACAATCGGAAAACAATCGACCTTGACCACCGGGGAAACTCTTTACTTGACATTCAATATTTTCGTTCCAAAATCGACCTTTTTCCAACGCCACTTGTTGTGCGTGACACAGGTGGAAACTTCATATTTTACTTTACTTGAGTATTATCGAAGTTTTTGCGGTCTGACAACCATTTTGATTTTAATGAGCTGTTTCTTTGAAAATTAACATCTGTCAGTGCCCAGACAATACAGTGGTATGCATTTAAATCCATTTAAAACTATATTTAAAGTAAACGAATATTTATCTGCAATCTACAACTTTGTTGGTAATGCCGTTGGCGTCCATTAGGAAGTGTAACAATCACTTTGACTCACTATAACATCGGTGACGTGAGCCCCAGACATGTACTTAAACCGCGTTGACCTGATGCCAAGCGACAAATCAAATACGTATGCAATCATACACGGAATTGTGCGTTCGGCATTACTGCGATTCTTTTGGCATTACTGTTTTCAATCAATCGTCACAGTACATTATCAAAAACAAGAAAACTGAAAACTTTCGTGTCGAGAAACAAGTACATAACGTGGTCGTAACCGCGTATGCAGTAAGTTGTGTATGCTAACAACTTGCGATCGCGTGATTTTTACAAGTAAGCATACGCACGCATACCTGTAGTTTAATAAAACATATTCCTGATTTCTTTAGCTGGATATGCAAGCGAATCCTCTGTTGCGAATCCCGTCGATTTGTTCTCAGTGACGACCAGTGCATAACGGGATACAAAACTGTAAGAGCGAGGTATTACCGCTATTCGGTGTTGATGGAACCGGGGTCGACAACTCGCGGAGATTTGTATAAGTGTACACAGAACCTTTACAACATCCAAACCACACGATCGAACCACCGTGCCGGTCTCGACAAGATCACCTCTATACTCGGGCAAAGGGCAAAGTAACAAGTGTCGTCACCAGGACAACGCCTGCGGCCAATCAGCGAAAGGCGGTTTGCTAAAAAAGGTTAATGACCCTTTTAGGGAAGGTAATTGGACTTTTCTGAAAAGTATAAAACGACCACATAGAACCTGTAGATTTTCGGGATTCATCAAGCGTTCATATCTTCAAGAACGCACATACATCAAACATTGACACGATTACGCCGACGTAGCTTTGGACTGATCTGACACAAAAAACGACCAAGATGTCTATACGAATCAACCAGCGCCGAGCCAACGTTACAAAATTACAGAACACACTCACCGCTGACAATGGTTACGTTACACACATTCTAACACACAAAAACACTCTAAAAACGTAATCCCAAAGCTTAACAGGTCAATTTCGCCATGGCGCCTATTTGCAAGACAGTAAAAAAAATCCATTTCCGCGCGCTCGCATTGCAGAAAAGGCGACAACGAATTGCTGAAAAGCTGCGTCTGTTGAACTCCATGGACCAAAGACAGGTTATATGCTGGGAGGGCAAACGAGGCCGTGGAATGTTGACAGAAGGTCGCGTTCACGACTGAAGCATGTATTGGGCACGAATAAATTCGGATTCACGCGTCGAGCACGCGGGTTGCCACGGGGTCAAAGGTTGTCGTTGGATCGGGTGATATAACAAATAGCCGAAAGACATCGATTGAGCGTTTGGAAACTTACATGCTTGTGAGGTAGACCCATCGCTGAAATCAACCCGAAACACACGTTATTCAAAGCGCAGCAGGTAAACTAAACCCTTTGAATAATTTTGAAAACTGAAAATCCCTGCGGGCAAAATTGGATTATTCTGCAGAAGACCAAGTGTATTTTATGCTCATGTTCAAAGCACATCTCAGCTGATAGACGTGTTTCGTCAGAATTGCTCGGAATGACTCTCGCTGATATCACAAAACTGGTCAAGCTGATTTAACTTGTTAGTAGAACTTCACAGAAACGCTAAAAGTTGTTTAAATTGAATGCAACTAGATGACATGATTGCATCAGGTTTATCTTTATCAAGGTTTCCCAACTAAGGGTCCACAGCGACCTATGTAGGTGGGCCGACAGTCCTTTTTATAACAACAATACGTTCAGCGATAAAGTTAGTTTGGGAGGTGAGGACATCACCAAAACAGGGTCTTCCAAATTTTCATTGGTAATGTGGGGGCCCACAGAGTTAATTAATTGCCAGGGGGTCCGCGGACCCAAACGAGTTGAGATGCTGATCTTCATTATATACAAGCTGTAATTGGGGGTTGCTTTTCATGGCACAGACAAATACAGTGTACCTGCTTCGGGTGCTGGGTTCGATGTTTACAAGACGTCTGGACTTCTCACCGGGCTTGCTTTTCGTGCCACAAATTGGTGCACCATACGTGCTTCGGTGATCGATGGCCGGTATTTTTAAGGCGCTGGTTGGCTTACGCGTGTACCACCATGGCCGGCTACACACTCTTGAATAAAGCCGAGAGCGACTCATTCATTCCTCTGTTCGGACTCCACAGGCACGGAAGATTATTTAAAGACAAAACAATAAATAATATCGTGGTTTAACATTCACGGTGCGCTTTGACGAACCTGAAAGTTTGGCGAGTTTTAATGATGTCGATGCTGTTGACACATGCGGACTCCGCTAACTTGCGGCTCCCAGTATGTTTTAGTTTAGTACAAAAAGGTCAAACTGGCTGTTTGTGTGCTGAAGACTGCGACCTATGTGATGCGAACACCGCTTTGACACAACTAAATGGCAAATCGATACCAAGTCAAAGTGATTGCTGGTTCTGGCGTCGAATTTGGTCAGGGGCAAGGTTTTTTAAGTCCGTGTCACGTATGTCTGAGTTACGTCCCTCCGGGTCCATTATTGAAATGCTATTTGCCTTTTTGCCTGCACTTTTTGTTTCAGTAATTCCATTTTGTCGCGCACGCGACGCTGAGCAAGGCCATCTGTGAAGCCAAACAACAAACAAAATGACCGACTCCGTGAGATGACCACAAACGTTGAGTTGGTAATGACAAAGGCGTTTTTTTTTTGTTTGAGGTTTTTTAATTATATATTTATTACGAACTGTAATTGCAAATATTTTTAAAGTTTACGTTGTGTTATTTGTGTATGGTAGAAAAAGGAATTAATTTGAAATATTTTTTAAGCCGATATAATGAGAAAAAACGACAAAATTGTGCGTGTAGTTTTACTTTAACTTTCTGTGGTAAGTTTTGTTTGTGATAAAATTGCTGGATTGAGAAAAAGACGCTCAGTGTGCAAATTCACCAGAAAGGGCAAGTGAACAAGGATTATGAAGGCAGATTTTGAAAAACACAAAAATTAATATTAATCTGATCGTTTTTCAGGTGTCATGGTGCAACACTGATTCACTCACAACTAGACTACATCATACCATTTGCAGATTTCTTCCGCTCCACGAGGAGTAAATCTTTAAACTATTTGATTTTACATATATTATTAGGACCTTCTAATGTAATAAAACGCATTTTTTTCCACAGGTAGCTAACTCTATTTTGTTGTGATAACGTTTACTAATAACATTAAAATCTCTGTGCAATTTAATTTATAAATTGTACACCAAGTATTTTAATATCACTTTGAGCTTGAATACTTTCAATACCACAAAAACACACCAAAACCAAAATTTAGCTTATTAAGTATTTATAATGTTATTTTTGATTCAATGATTATAGGCAGCGGGCATTTTCGACATTTTTCTTTCACGAGTTAGATTACAGCAGGGGTGTCTGACTGGCGGTTGCGGGGCAAATCCAAATAAAATGTATATAAATACAACATTAACCACGTTACTTGCATTGTACTTTACAAAAGTTACTGGTGAAAACGTTGGACTCCTTCCAAATCGCACCCTAATTAAAAGGTGTTTGGCTCAATTAAACAGTCAAATGTGTCGGCACCAACGCCCCCTTCCTATCCCTACCGTCAGTCGACTATATTTCGAACGAGCGGAAAAGCGCGCGGCTCATTGTGACGTAAAGAGTCACGCGGAGGTTAGTGTGGAAGGTCATCGCCGCGCGTTGTAATTCGGGAAATGCGGTGTGCGCTCAGGAATTGTCGTGTGGCTGCAACGGGGGAGTGGGGCTGTTCGGAAACCAGAATTTTTGGAAACGCTGGGAGGGCGTGGCATGAAAGGTGCGCCACACCCCCATTCAAAAAAAATGTTTCGCGTCAGGGGCTGTTGTGATTTCCAAAACTGCTTCTGACAAGCGCATACCGGTTTAAACCAGATCAATAGACAATGCATTTTTAATTCGTTAACCTTAAACCAGAGATGTGACATTCCCAGAAGCACGCTCGGGTCATGTAAGGGTTTGTGGTTTGTTTAAAGGAAATAGCTAACCCGCATGACTTAACGTTGATCGTGCTCTGTTTGCGCGGTCGTTGTCACAAAAACGCGAATGAACTCTAAGAGTGAGCTAGGAAATGCTCGTGTCATGCTGCAATTAACTGCACGTGTCGAGTTGTAGCAGAATGACATGAGTACTACCAAACAAAGGGAAAGAAAAAAAAACGGCATACAATTACAATGGCGTGCAATCTATTGGAATTTATTCACAGGCCTTCGAACAGTATTACTCAAATAAGTGCAACATAATAGCCTTCTATAAAGTCATTCACATTGGCCGAACAAAACCGAAAGTTCAGGAGACGAATACACGCGATATTAACAGTAATTTACAAAGCGGAAAATGGTGGCGAGTTTACTACCGCTGCACAGCGACCAAGGAGAAAAGCGGGAACTACGCGTTCGCCAGGAATGGCGTGCAAGCGCTCAAATCAAAGTGAGGTATTTTTGGAAATCAGCAGGCGGAGGCGCGAATTTGACCGGAGAGGAACTCTTGAACCAAAGGTTGGGCAGAAAATGAACAACCAGACACAATTTGGCGGCCTCGAGTTCACACACGACAAGTCTTTGTCTCGCAGCAACTAACCGTTTAAGGGTGCTATAAAGGCTTTTGGCAACCGAAGGTGTTTAATCGCTGCCGAAGGGGTGGCACAGCGCCATGTGTCGGCCAAGCCATAGTGGTGTAAGCTATTTTCGGTTCTGGGCAATCTGGGGAGTGTTCCCAATTTGTACCTAACACTTTTAAACCTGCTTGGTCTGTCTGACTAGTATAGCGGGACCCAAGCATGTGTGCTACTGCACAAACAGTTTTGAAGGTGCTTAGAACTGCTATTTATCTACTTAAAAAATAAGTAGCATTATGTTCACACAACATTCTGAAGCAAGAAAGATACCAGTCAATAAAGCTTAATTCTCAAAACAATTCCCAACATTTTTGTAGATTTTCTTGAAAAACATTTCGGTGATTTTATATTCATTAAAATTATTGTCATTGGCACTAGGGTTCCTCTATTTCCCGGATTTTTTACTTCCCGGGATTCGGGAAATGAAAAAAAAAATTCCCGGGATTCCCGGGATCCCGACAAAAAAATTGTCATTTTTTTCGTGCGTAATTGCATTATTTAAACGACTAAAATTTGTCTATTACACCCGCAAACATTTAATTTAGCAAGTTCCTGTCAAGTAATATCACATTCGCCAAGGTTAAGCTATAAAACGTAAAAAAAATAAACAGAATTTTTGTACCGCTAGGTTGCGCCCTAAAAATTTTTTACGTTGTGCTTACAAATGCGTACCAACGTCGTTTATAGTGTAAGTTTCCGCCATAAAACTGATTGAAAAACACAAAACAGGGTCATCATTTTGATTCATAGGATCCAAAAAAGCAAAAAAAGGAAAATTTATTCACTTCTTAATCTATTTTGCTTTGTTGCCATATTCCCGGGAAGTGAAATCAAAATTCCCGGGATTCGGGAACGGAATATTGTCGAGAAATCCCGGGAATATCCCGTCGAGACATTCCCGGGAAGGAACCCTAATTGGCACTATTCATAACGCAGTTGGAACAACACATCAACATAAGACATCTTGTGATGTCATACTATAATCAGCTTAGTTTGATAGCAATTAGTTACAGAAAAAACAACTTCTCCAAACTCTATCACACCCTTCATCATTACAGGATCATACCACAACAAATTTTGTTGCCAAATGATGCTGATTTTTTGTGCAAATTAAAATGTGCTTTGCTTAACCAAGATTTTTCACATTTACAAAATATACATTAGAGAATACACATCAGAAACCTTTTGCACATGCAAATTCACAACTTACCTGAAAATGGCAATGATTTTATGTGGCAATGGTTATATATATCATGCATCAAAACATGTCCTTTTAATGAAGTTTTGGCATGCATACCAGGGGTTGCCAAAGTATAAAACACCCTAGACTCTTGGTTTAATAATATGATGCTTTTTTTTATAACCTAAATACCGCACAGCACACAAAAAAGCATTTGGATCACACATACCTTGAATATGGTGACTTTCTTATGAGAGGTGACTTTCTCAAAATAAAACAGCAGCTGATGACGTAGTGGTGAAAGAAAGCATTTTCTGTTTGGGATTTCAGTCTCGAGACAATTCAGTTACATTCATTTTTTCTAATAATTATCTTGTTCTAATAAATTAGAACATGGTCATATCAAAATGATGAGTGCAGGTTAGTTAGTCATTCCAGTGTTCTCAAACATAAGCACTTCATACACTACTATTTTGATGACGACTGTAGCACGAAATGACACAAAACTAACCAACAGTCTCTGACAAAAATCTGTACAATACTTTTGCTTGTTCACAGAGCTATTTCCATATTTTTGGTAAGAAAAAGTTGGACCCCAAGTTATAGGCAGAACTCAGATCAAGGATTATTTACATTAGATTACCACCGCAAAAAATGCTAAAAACCGATTCCGTTTCAGTTTGTTTTTTACATAGCTCGTAACTAACACTGCAAAATGCTAGGAATATTGTTTATTTCGGCACTAACAACATTATAACAGCCAACATCAAACTTATACAAAACTTTTTTATGTTTTTTCAACAATCAAAAACATTTCCACACAAGTAAACATGAGTGCACACTTTGAATGATCCCTTACAGTATCCTCTCCAGGTTTTGGCTCACATGTTACTTTTAAGACGGGAAACAATATTCTTTGTTAGTATTACCTCACATATACATTTAACTGCTTGCGGGTCATTTATTTTATATTTGGAGACCGGACGCTTGGACTCTGCTTTTTCCTTTTAATTGGGTAAATTAAAGGTTCAGGAGGCCTGAACTGCAAGCCATACTGGTCCAAGGGTATTGCGTTGCTGTGCACAATGGTGAGAATTTCTCCCGTATACGCAAATGAAAGGCTATGAATACTTATGATATGCTCTCGTTAACTGTAGTATATTAGGGTTGCACAGAGGTGTATCTTACCTCGTAACAAACATAATATTTTTGAATATTTGCATCTAAAATTGCAGTTGATCAAGAGTAGTTTCATGAAACGTTTTTAGGTGATCGAACGATGTTACTTTAAGCAAAAGCCTGGCCACACAATTGTAAATTCTATGTCCCTAACACACATTTTATGACTACAAAATTGCTATTGAAACTAGCTAAAAATACTTTTTCCAGTCTAATGATACCTCATAAATAACACAGTTCCAGCCTTACAAACAAATCACACAGCTTCTATGATTGTACGCGTTATATTGTTTCACGTGTCATCCATAATATTATCGTCTTCATCTTCTGTTTCCGATTCCGACGTTAAGTCCGGGTCGCCGTTTTGCAACAAACATTTTTCGCATTTGCAAGTGAAAAGATAGTTTTCCCTGTGCAATAGAAATCAACACGCGGTTTTAGTAGTTGCGGATATCACTAAACACGGCATTTTTTGCCAATAAGTACCGCAAACCAACATGCGATCCGCGAGTTGACATTTTACTTTCTGGCATTTATTATTAACTTTTTTTCATCATTGTTTGTTGAAGCACTTAACATGACATCACTATCGCGTAGGTTTGCAAAAATGCTTCGAGAAGCGTAATGAAAGGTATATTCTGCACATTCAAATATAGAGTGTTGAATGGCCTGCAATCCGGTTTTAGTCACATTTCGTTGAATTTTTTCGTTAAAGCTGACATAGCCAAAAAACACGACAATTTTGGTGAAATACGTTTAGGTTTACTTCTGATATTTCCTTGTCGATTTAGTGTTCCTTCCACAGGGTCCGCGTACGAAAACGTTTAGGAAACACTGCTGTAGACTTACATTGCAAAAAACGTCGACTAACCTTAAATGCTTCTGTCGCGAATGTCGACTGCGTTCTAATTCGCATTCACTCAGATATGAAATCGTGATTTCTTCACCTGGTGCGATGTCCTTTGTAGCGCGTAGCGTCAGACTGCAGAAGAACAATGTATCATTTTTTCGGTGGTAGGCCTACGTGCAGAAAAGAGACACCGATGTGTACTGGACCAGGTACGGTCGTCCTATAGGAATTCTAGCCCGCTATAGATTCCCGCACTTCATCTAAAGAGGTCATCACTATTTTCGAAGGAAAGAGGCACATTTTGTGCTGTTTCCCCTATGTGTCCGAAATTTCGTCCGGAATGAAAAATACCGCTTTTGGCACAACACAAAATTATGTTTGGATTTTACAATTTTTCCCAATTTATAGATTAGTGTTAAAATTACCGACAAGTTGCTGAAATTGATCTTAATGTGGAATTAGTATTATCGAGTTATCCTAGTGTGCATCGACCAATACTCGGCAATAGAAAGTTGAAACATTGCGGCAGAAGGTGTTTTCAGCACAAAAAATCACTCGGAGCAACGATAAACCATCCACTAACCTGTGGCTGTTATGGAGAAAACAAGCTTCAGCGTTTGGTGTACAGCTGTGGTTGCACTTGCTCTGTACACGGTACAGACCGGCGCCTTCGCAATTTAGAAAACTGCCTGCAACTGCGTAACAATAAAGTAACGGCTATTGAATGTGTGGAAAGTGAAGTGTTTTACATTGCTTTTTGGCCAGGTTCGGTGGTAAAGCGCAATAGGTAGGTCAGATTAACCTTGATTAATTATTCCGCGATAGGTGAAATGCCAAAACAACTTTTATATTACCTTTTTTTTTTACGAATAAGCCCGATGGCTGCACCAGCAAACGACCATGCAAAATATCGGTAGATGAAGCGGGATAAAAATCCTGGCGTGAGACCGAATCTCATCGCAACAATACCACATTGTTTTGACTGGCGTTTCAAATACACGTTTTTTTCGACACTTTTCCTATGTTTTAAGGCAGGGATCGACAACCTACGGGCCAGCGTCCGGCCCCCAGACTCTAGGCTTCACAAATTGTAGTGACTATATATCATATAGTTAAAATGTGTAGATTTTATTAAAAAAGCCCCAAATTTATCGGATTTAACAACATTCTTATCAGTCTTGCCGGCTATTTAGCTGACAACATCGTTGAAAGGCTCCATTGCTTGCACATTCTCAACAGTGATGTGATATTGTTAGCAGGGAAATAGTAAATCCCGCTGAGACCTTGCGATGTTTGGGTTTGGCCCGCAGCTAGAGAAAGGTCGTCGACCCCTGTTTCAGTGGAACAGGGTTTTATAAAAAAAAAATACCTTCGTCCAAGTCTTCGTACATGCCGTCGATAAAAGCATCAAGCGTTTGGCGCTGATCATCAGGCAAGTCCAGGGCGTCGCAATTATGAACCCACACACTTAGAGAGCTGCTTCCAATGCCCTGTTGGTTGGTGCCAAGTAACGCGAAGAGGTTTTGGAAGCCCTCAACAGTAAACCAGTGCGCTATTTCATCGCTGAAGAGAATGTTACGCAGGCTTTCGCGGAGGTTCGTTAGCTGGTCTGCATTCAAAGAAAAATATTTAGCCAGTTACAATTGTGATGAGTGTACGTACAATGACTCGTGTGAGAATTTGTCATAGTTATTATGTAATTTTGGGAAAATTAGCACTTCTGAAGCAGAAATCAGTTTTTTAAGGCATACTTTATTTACGAACCTATACGTTACAGCATGAATCACATAAAACACATCTCCACTATCTTATTCGTTGATCGATGCCCAAGTATTATTTTGACCACAGAATGTGGACAGCGTGAAGAAGCGTAAACGTCCTTGGTTAAGTTATGTGAAAACTAACAACAAATTTTAATTCGCTTTTCGCGTTTTTAACACAACTTCGATGATTGAGGGACTTTGGGTTGTTAACTCGTACTGAACCTTTAAAACGGTCGCCGAGCAATTTATGGGCGATCTCTTCGGAATCGTTGGAGGATTGATGACGAAAATCCTCCACGGAAGCAATAAACTCGGACTTGTTCTTTTCCTGAAATACACCTCCTAAAGTTAATCGAAATTCTTATCATATACTGCGCTTATCCACATGGCGACTGTGGTATTGCCATGCTTCAAAGATGCCCCTGGTATGTCTGTAGTTTTAGTGTTCACAGAGAAGTGTTAAAAAGACGCCCGAATGACGGGGTATTATTTTAATATTACATTAAGTGTTACATCTTTTATATTAGTAATTCCTGATGATTATGCAAGGAAGATCCCGAATAAGATGAGAGAAGGTCCACATTCTTTTGGGTATATGTGTCTGGAAAATGTACCGTAATATAAGCGTTTGGATCTCAGAAATTGACCGAGGTGGCCGAGAAAAAATCGGTATTGCTAACACTGGTCCAGTAAATAATAATATAGGATGGCAGAATTACGAATCAGGGACAAGGTCGTTTGACCGAACTTGGTATGTAATACTTACCAGTTTCACCCTCGCCATAATCCGTGCAAGTAACCATATTGTTGCGGTTTCGGGTGGATAATGGAGAGACCTCCAAAGCTCGTCGAGTTGTTGAAGCGCATCTGCATTACAGGTTTGCGAATGCGGGCACAATATCTTTGAAACAACACATTACTGAACAGAGTTAACCAATCCTTTTAAATCGATGTTTGTTTAAATAAAGTACATCTTCATGAGTTTTAGGAAGGGCTTTTAATGTGAACATGTTACACCTGGGCATACTGTCGAAATCATAAAATGGCTAAAAAATTTAATCTTAAATCCAAATAAAGATGCTCTTTTATAGTGTCTCAATGATTTAATGTTTAATGACACAATAAAACAATCAACAAGTTTGCAGACATTACAAAGAACAGTCAACAAGAGATTAATACAGGACAATTTAAATCCCAAAAATGGTTTCTATTTAGTTGTATTTTTAGTTTAAACACAACTTACCTGATGATATTCAACGAATGCTTTCTCTTTGCAAGTCTGGCTGCAATAAACAACCTGCATATAAAATTGAAAATCTTAACTAATTGGAACCCAAATGTAACACCAAACGACCAAACAATGATTATTTCATTAAAACTCATGTTAGGAAAAAATAGTAAGTGAAGAACCCTTTCTCACATTTAACTCATATGTTTGTTCCAAAGGTTTGGACTTTAACCTGAATGGTGAGATGCCAGGGTAGGCCAGACAGGAGCAAAATTAGGAACACATATTAAAATTACCTCTTGTGCACTGTTATTCTAGTGTGTTATAAACAGGGCCTACACACAAACATTACCTAATCGTGCTAATAGCATAATTGACACCTTCACAGGGGAAAATAATTGCTGATAAAAAAGTGTGGAGGGTACAGCTATCAAAGCAACCGTGTATTTAATTATTTTTTTACATGTTAATAATGGTTTAAAATTATCTAATTCAACACTTATTTCAATGAAACTAAGCTTTTAAGTTATATGTAGTTACTTCGCACTGTGGACAATGGACTCTGTTGATCAATCCGCTGTCACAACATTCTGCATGTGGCAAGGAAATAGAGGGATTTTGAAGCAAGCGTCGTGACATTTCTTCTGCTGATTCGAGTGATTTAAGGCAATAGTTGCATGCCTAACCAAAACACATACTTTTAGGATAACATACACCAGTCAGAAATTCAGAATCCAGTTGATAAACATTGTTAAATTTTACCAAATATTTGTAGAGTTTGTTCCACGAAAACTGGCAACTTGTCAAGGGTTCTTCCTCCAAAATCACATCCCCACTTTTCAAGTCACTATTTGCAAACATCCCCAAACCCTTAAAGAAACAACCAGACTTACTTTTAGCACTCTTTTGTTTACCTACTAATGTGGAATACAGTCCTTTGTTATTATGTTATGTTACAATTTATAAAAAAATTTCTGTTGAACGAACCTTGTCTTCAGTTTTTCTTATGTCGAAGGCCATTTTGCTGGTAATTTTCGCCCTTTTAGGATGGAAGTCATTTAACTAACGACAAAGCTGCATATTTTTTACAATAAACAAAAAAAAGTCAAAATACATTCTTAAATATGTTGCATGAAGATTTTCACAATGAGTCACATTTTTACATTCAATTTTATCGCAAAGAGAACATTGACATTTACATATTTGATCACACCAACTTCACAGCTCACTTTAACAGAAAAATATTTCAATATCACATTGCCATGAACTATAACATTTTACAACACTGACAAAACAAGTACCAATACAACAAAGAGTTGAAGACAAGTTCACAAAAAAACATAAAAATAAAAACAAAAAACATTCAAAAAACAGCAAGGCACAAAAAGTAGACTTGCATTCAGAAACAGTGGGGCAAAAGTGATAAAAAATTAAACATTCTACTTGCTGGAAGGGGCTCAGTACAGCATATGTTTAGCTTGCTGGTTTACCAAACACAATGCATTGACAGAACAAACTTATATTCCATGAAGTTGTTGTGTAAAATGCTTTCCATTTTAGAATGTAACTTAGTTTAACCAGTGGTCAGTTTTGGATTGGTAGAAAACTTTAGAGCAGAAGCAAACTTTATTTCTTCAAACAAAATGATTTGGTTTAACCCTTTAACCAACCAAGGTGCAGGGAGGTACAAAGCTAGTTGTGGGCCAATCGACCAATATCTACCTAGATTTTTTCCGTTGACAAAAACAACCCCCTTTCCCCAGCTTGTCATGTCAATGTATGTGTCATAAGGAGCATCCTCTAATTCCAAAGTAAACAAGAAAAATTGTGGGGAACTGAGCTCCTCAGGTTCTTTACATGTTGACCATTTTGCAACTCCAATTTGTTCGATAAACTTCTGCTTCATTTCAAGAGGAAAAACCTTCCAATTTTGTATGTCCTGTCCTTCCAGGCTTAGTTTTCCAGTCAAGCCCTTACGTTGATCATCAAAGTTTTCCCAATTAATTCTTCCAGCATTTTCAACAAAGACATCAAATTTAAAAGCGTTATCATCTGTCAGAGCAAGCTCAACAACATTTAAAAATTCCTTTTCTGGACATAAGAAGGCCTTTTTTAACTGATTAATAAACAATGTGCCCCTGTCATGAATATTATCAAGGCCTTCAACTTTTATCTTTTTACTGCTAGTACTTTGTATTTCAGAACGATACAAAGTGTAACCATATGATTGTCCTGCATTATCATTTATATCCAACATCTCCATTGCTTTGGGATACTCTAAGGAAAGTTCTTCAACAAATTCAAGAGTGCTCCAGAGAGACAGGCACTGGTCTGTTGGTATACTTGCATAGGCTTTCCGAATTCTAGGTGCTGGTATGTTTACATTTTCCTTTTTGGTTTTTGGAAAGTAATGTTCAATAATTTCCTTGGTCTTATGGTACTTCAGTGTGAGGTCTCCATTTTCAGCTATTATTGCATCATAGTCATAGCTGGTAATATCTGCCTTATGAACTCCTTGGTCCCTGAAGCCGCCATTCATAAATCCAAAGTTAGTGCCACCGTGGAACATGTAAAAATTTACAGAGGAGCCAACACTGAAAATCTCATTCAGGGTTTCAGCATAGGCTTGCAATGACAAGGTGTGATGCTCATCACCCCACCAATCAAACCACCCTGTCCAGAATTCCATCACCATCAGTGGTGCATCAGGCTGTACTTTAAGGAGGTCTGAAAAGTGTGACTTAACTTCCTTAAAGTTGACAGTTTTAAGAACTCCAGGTAAACTGGGTTTTGTGATGCCGTCTCCGTTGTCTGAAGTAAATAACAATTCCTGTATCCCATATTTCACCATGGCCACCTTAATTGCTGTCAAGTAATTTTTATCTTTGTAGTATGAGCCATACTCATTGTCAACCTGGACGGCAATAATTGGGCCACCTTTTGAATATTGTAATGGCACCACAAGGGGCAAGAGTTTTTCAAAGTATGTTATAACAGCTGCAAAGAATGGGTGGTACACTGTTCTTACCTTCATTGCAGGATCACGGAGCAACCAGGAGGGTAATCCGCCAAACTCCCACTCTGAACAGATGTAAGGTCCAGGGCGTAAAAGAACGTAAAAGTCATGCTTCTGGGCCAACTTTAAAAACCTAACCAGGTCCAAGTTACCACTGAAGTCAAACTTGTTTGGTGTTGGCTCGTGAAGGTTCCAAGGAACATAGGTCTCAATTGTATTTAATCCACAAGCTTTCATCTTTAGCAGTCTGTCCTCCCAATATTCTTCTGGGACCCGAAAATAATGTATTGCCCCACTGATTATTGTGAGAGGCTCCCCATCTAGCTTAAATGTTTTTCCTACAGCTTTGAGGCCCCTCTGGTCAATACGGACTCCTTTTCTTCTGCTTATTGCTACATCGTGATTGGTGGCATCAAAATATGTAGAAATTTGTCTGTGCCATACAAACGTCATCCAAACTAACAAAGCACCAATGCAAAAAATCAAGACATATTTCCGATTCCTTAAACTTAACATTCTTCTCATTGTACCTATTTTAATTTGTTACATTGCACAATAGCAGCATCTAACTAGAATATTTCTGAAATACAACAAAGCTTCTTTATTTGCTCTAGAAAACCAGTGATGTAATATGTTCCATTTCGTTAAATATCTAGTAGTCTATTGTGCAGCAAGTCAGTTGTTTACTTACTGTAAGACATCACGTTTCATTTATCTAACCTCAAAACTAAGCAACCTGTTTTGATGAAGGCACGTTACTGTTCCTTTCAAAATGCTGCATGTACTTTCATTAGGGTAGAATGCAGCCAAAGTCCATCTCTGACTCCGGAATGCAGCAACACCACAGGAACAGCAACGCATGCTGCTTACAGCTGTAGCATAATCATGCAAGCGTGACGATACAATCGACTTGCTGATAGGAAGGTTGCGTTGCTGTTGCATGTTGGAATAGCAGACAAGATTTGTACAAAATTAATGCGGCTCGTATAACTGGAAGATCTACTTCAGGCAAATTGTTTCAACTGATAAACTTCCGGTTGCAGCACTAATTGGGTATACCTAGTAATAATTATAATGATTACCAATCATCGAAGTGATTCGACTTGAAAGATTTTTGTCAGCAAGTACGTATAGGTTTGAAAACATGCAGGCTAAACGACACCACATTTCATTTGAAGTTATCGGTGACTGCGAAGCAAATGTTTCTGTCGGGGATCGAAACACATTTAAATTTGATGAAGTTACCCATCCATGTATTCAGAGGTCATGCAGTGGTCAAGTTTTGGACAACCACGAAGACGCAGTGAAAATACATGGGGATTGTGCATACGTGTTTGTGCCATAATATGATAAGAACGAAGCCACATAATTAAATTTCAATATAGTCCTTCACGCAGAGCTTACAGGTATTTAAAATAGTCCTCTAGCTCCACCACTCGGATGTTATTTAGTATAGTCCTCTAGTTCCACCACGCGGATGTTATTTAAAATAGTCCTCTAGTTCCACCACGCGGATACTATTTAAAATAGTCCTCTAGCTCTACCACGTGGATGTTATTTAGTATAGTCCTCTAGCTCCACCACGTGTATGTTATTTTAAATAGTCCTCTAGCTCTACCACGTGGATGTTATTTAGTATAGTCCTCTAGTTCCACCACGCGGATATTATTTTTAATAGTCCTCTAGCTCTACCACGTGGATATTATTTAGTATAGTACTCTAGCTCCACCACGTTGATGTTATTTTAAATAGTCGTCTAGCTCTGCCACACGGATGTTATTAATATAATCCTCTTGATCCACCACACGGAACCGGTAATCCGCGTTGAATATTTTTTTACCAGTCTCCCTATGCAATGTTATTTCTATGTATTCTCCTTTGTGCCAAACTCTAGAGATCAGTACTACAATTACCAGCTGCATGTGATTTGGTGACACGTTACTGCTCGATACACTGTGCATAACAAGCGGTGAGAGTCAGACGAACATATGTGCGAATCGGTTCTTGGAATTTTATTGACCTTCGCAAGACGGCTGTGGTTATTTTACTGCATTTCCGAGTTAATAATATGCTATTAATAGCCCCAATAATTATAGTAAAGTTGCAACTTACAAGCACGGGCATTTACAATGCATAAATATCCTCGTATGAACAAATGGCCGTCGGTGTCTGCAAAAAAAACATTAAAAATTTGTCTATGTTTGTGTGTCTTATTTTGGTCTATATATATCGATCCTGGGTCATTAAGACACGCTGCTAGTGAGAGAACTGGTTGTGAAAATATTTGACTCCCACCACTGTTACTGTCTGAAGCTCAGTGACTTTTGTTCGTAATTTGTCGAGCGGTATAAACTCCTATCACTTTTTATTTTTTGCGATTTTTGTTTATCAAATGAAAACCTGGTCTGGATTCGTGCCCAGGATAACCCAGGTTTTAAAATTCCGGTTTGTTAAAAAAAAAGCAAATAAATGTGTGACCTGCTCTCTAGCGACGTGACTAAGGTGTGGCTTAAGTTTTATTGTTTATGCATAATTCCGTTGTTTGTCGAGCAACGCGCGTTGACCTTAAACACTGCTATCTGTTTAACCCTTTTCACGTTGGCCTATATTTTAAGAAACGGTGTTTGACGAGTTCCAAACCTCTTTTTAGCAGGGGTGTTAGGAAGTTAAATGGTGGTGTTAGAATGAAAGGTGTTTCACCGAAGTATGCATTGAATATAGCCCGACTCAGTGCCAGAATTTTTCACGAATTTGACCCTGTCTACAAACGGTCATCGAAAGAAATTGCACGAGCGCTTGCAGGCAGACCTCGCTCCAAAAACAAGGAATTTTGCAATTACTACCCTCCTATGAAAGACATTGACCAGTTGATGTTATTCACTCGAAAGCTTGGATTGTATGTGTAAGTGACACCTCACAAATTTACTGCTTTATATATGTTTTGCAGAATTTAATCATCATCCTTTACATTTGAAACATTTTGTTGCACGAAAAATGAAGATACAGTGGGCCTTACTTGTTTTACCATGTAGGCTAAAACTAGCTTCAAGCTAGTTTATTTAATGTAGCATTGTATAATGAAGGATGCTTTAGCTTTTTTAATTATCTAGGATTGTTATTGACCTTCTGATTTATTTGTTACAGCAATGAACACCTTGACTTCAGTGAGGAAATGCAACGCCAGAGAAATCTGCGCATAAAAGGAAGAGAAAAAAATTAGTTTTTTCTCACTTTCGCTCAGTTTTAAAAACAATTAGTTTGTGGTGTGTATTCTGTTGTATTATATTTTGAACTTCGCCATGACGACCAACCCAAAACTTGTCAAAGAACAATCGCTGGAGTGTGCTATTTGCCTCCAACCATGCATGCAGCCTGTTGAATTGCCTTGTTCTCACATATTCTGCTTCTTGTGTGCAAAAGGAACTGCCCTGCAAAGCAGAAAATGTGCTTTGTGTCGCGGTCCTATCCCTGACGACTTTATTTCCAAACCCTTCCTTTTTAAGAAAGATGGTACTGCTCTTGCAGGAATTGCTGATGAAGTGAGGTATGTATGTATGATAACATATTTGTGTTTACAATTATTACTCTTAAGCTATAAAAAGTGTAGAAAAAGCAAAACTGGAACTAATTCATCCAAGGTGTTCAAGTTGGCTGTCAACCTTGCATTATATAGCTGTAAATCTGCCAGAACCATTCAGAAACATTTTTGCTTTTGTGCATGAACACACATTAATAAGAACTGACATAGACGTTTTTATTTACTTTGTTAAAACTTACGTTTATCTGAACTTGCCTTCTGTGCATTGAACATTAATAAAGTTGCCAAAGATACCCATACTTGGCTATAATGTATGTACAATTGAAATGGTGTGGAGTATTTCAACCTAAAACTTTTAGGTATGTTTGGTATTACCAAGGCTACAACGGGTGGTGGCAGTATGATGACCGCACATGCACAGAAATTGAAGCAGCGTTTGCAAAGAAGGAAAAGTCTGTTGATGTTCTTATTGCTGGATCTGTCTATGTGATTGACTTCGAAAATGAGGTTCAGTATCAGCGGAACCGGTTGTCGCGGAAAAGAAAAATCAAACGGGATCTAGTGAGTGTGCCCAAAAAGGGTGTTGCAGGATTGCATACTGCAGATGTAAATGTGGCAACATCGTCAAATGATCAAATTCTCAACACTGAGGAAGCAGAAACAGACATGGAACAAAATGAACCCCAAGCCTCAGCATTGGATGTTCCATGTGACGGTCAAAGGCATGTTCCTGTTGGACAAAGTGGTGACTCGACTCCAGTCGTTGCCATGCAACGCAGCCTTACAGAACCTCCTCAACGTTTACAACAAGATAATGGTTCAAACCAGATGATGAGGCACCAGAGCATGTACACTCGCAGCCTGGACGGTGAACCTATGGAGTGACTACTTTTGGATGAAAATCTCGCTCAGTGTGCTTGGTGGCATTACTACACTTTTCCATGCGAAGACAAAAGAATTAATAAAAACCCTCTTTTACTGGTTTGTGATGAAATGCATGCGATTTTAGAACTTTTAATCCAGCAATTCTAGTACAAATTTTTACACAAAATAATGCCAGAACATTGCAATGTGTTTCCATGCAACCTGATCTGAGAAATCATTTTATGTACCGGACTCTATGATGCCCCAAGTCCATACGAAGCAAAGTAATGAACTTGCAAACCTACAGCTACAGCCAAATGTACCAAAAAAGTCCTGAATGTGTTTTTTGTTAAAAGAGCTTGTTATCTCCATGGTGGATTAGCAGAGGGTAAAAATGTAGTGAGGGCAAGGTTAGCACACAGTGCAGGTCACTTCAAGATAATCGATTGTTTTGAAAATGTAAAACTACAAACAACTATTTGCAGTCTCAACTTGGTAAAATAAAGCATGTAACTCTGGCAGTGTTTACAGTTTAAAAGTAAGGTATGACTTACTTAATGGTGTTTTAAAGGATCAAAATATGTGTTTGGGTATTGGGTCTGTAAATATTATCAACCCACATTTTGTTATACTCCGTTTGGAATGATACATCACACATTTTACATATTTTCTCTATACAAATAAACATGGTTCATACAAAGCAACTTTTATTTTCTACCATCGAGGATAAAACACATCTAGCAGTGTTGATTTTTCAAAGAAAAACATTCTGGTATTGTCTCGCAGTCGACCAAACAATGCTTCAAAAAAACTCCTGACAGCAAAACTCAGTTCATCTTGCGCATGATGAAGTTGAAGTGACATGCTGTAGCCAGGATCTCTAAACTGCACAAACGACATAAGCAGCAAGCACTGGATGCCGCAAATGGCCAAAAACTTCAATTCAAACCGAGGAGTTTTGCTTTTATGTTGAAACAAAAACATTGCTACAGCAGAAGCTGGTGACCCTCCCAGTATTGTAAGTCTGGAAAATATATGTATTTGTCAACATAACAAAGATCAACAAAATTTTATATTCTACATTATTACAATTGTTTGTGATGTTTTGAACTTTTCAAGTAAAATCAACAATATTTTGCAAGGCTGGTCATTAACCACATCAACAAATTAAAAAACTACATTCTAAAACAATGGTTTTCACATACCCATACAAATAAAGATCAAGCGATTCTGCTGGAAACTCTAAAAACGCATCAATTGCATGAACTCCGAAGGTCACTGCATTTACCGCAAGTAACATGTTATGTAAATCTGTTGAATTTTTCCCAAGGCATTGTATGGAAGTCAATAAAGATCTTGTCATGAGCCAGCCAGAAGTGAGACACAGTTTTTGCAAAAGCATTATAGTTTATGCACTTCCAGGTTGTGGTAGTGATGGGGCGTCAAAAGTAAGGTCTTTGAATGCAGCAGTAAGGAAGACGCCAGCCCCGAAAAGTGCAATGTTGATGAGAAGCTTCCTGTGGGCAAAAACATTTAATTTTAAAAAATAAAAGTTTTTAAAACCTAATATCTTGCCTTTTGGTGTCACTGGTGAACCAGTCTTTCACCTTGTTCTTGAATCCTTTTGGTGGTGGTGCACTAGAAGGCGGTTTTAATCCACCAAACATTATGAAATTAACAAAGTTTAGGCTGGAAAAAAGTATGAAACCAGTACTCATCATAAGGTTCTCAACCTCGAACACACTGTTACTGGCCTAAGAAAATGAAATTAAACTTTTCAAACTGACATATGTCACGTGTATTGCTTATTTTACATTGCACATACACCAGAGCCAGACTGGAAAGTTTGTAATTTGCATGAAAGATTTTATCAATTGACAATTGATTGTGTATGTTTTTTATAGATTTTCCGAGCGCTTGCTAAAGTTTGCTGCATTCTTTCGGTTTAGTAGCCTAGTTTTTAACTCTTTTATGTGTCTTATTACAAATTTGAGGTCAGTCAATATTACAAGAAATTATAACACAAAAAGATGAGCAAAACCACCGATTAGCAATTTTTTTGTGTCTTTGCAACTTGAAAAAAACAATTTTGTTGCAAAAATATTTTTAACATGGAAGATGGAAGCATTGTCACATGCCCATTTCTTGTATAGGCTGCGTATGAAGAACACTGCGGGGATAACAAATCTACAGTCCTGGTGTTTTCATCCTGATCATTTTCCTCACCATACCCTAAATAAAATCTTAGCACGAATTCCGAATCAAGTCTAATTACGTGCGTTACACACACGTGGATCTGGTGATGCACAACCAAAGTCCATAGAAAACACAAGTTGTCCAACCCATTGTTACGCGATAGAAGCTCATGGCCGCCATTTTGTGTCCAAAATAATACAATGGACATAGGCCAAACTATAGAAATTTTCTTTTTGCAGAAAGTGTCGAGCTCAAGAAAAATTTTCTTTTGTCGTGATTAATAAAAATTTTAGTTTAGTTTAATTAGATATGAGAATTCAGTGAAACGGTAGCGATTTTGATGACAATTTACTTGAATACGCACCAGGTTTAAGGTTAGCTAGTGCAGCTTTCAAAAGATTATTACATTATGGGAGGATGCTCAGCCCCAAACTGTGTTAACAGAAGCGAGAATGGTTTTAAAATGTTCCGCTTTCCTACCGCTGTATCCATTCGCAGACGCTGGCTGCAAAATTGTCGCCGGGATAAGTGGGTACCAACAAAGAACAGTCGACTTTGCGAGGTTTGACTGAAAGATACTCCGTGCACAGATCAGTTATTATTAACCCTAGTGAGTTTAGAAACATTTTGAACCGAACCAGTTGGAACAAAATAGAAAAGACGGCCTGAAAAAATTGAAGTTGGGAGCCGTGCCAACATTATTTAATGTTCCAAACTGCCCAGCTAAACTTTCTAGTCAAAGGCGCCTTTTGAAACGGCACAGGAATATCAGCAATCAAGGAGATTTTTCCAGTAGGGAACTAAGCTAAACATTAGGCCCAGATAGTAAACGTATTTATTAATTTAGCATGCAGTCACGACCACAAATACAGCAAATCAGAAGCTGAAAGTGCAGAAAGAACAGAACCAACAGAAGCAGTACAAGTGACTTGTACAAATTGCTCAAAATACGAAACAGAAAATAGGCAATTGAAGCGACAGGTACAAACATAAATATTTGTTTGCTCTGTATTTATTGTTTCAAAATTAGATCACACTTTTGAATGCAAAACTGCAAAACATGGCTTCTAATTTGCCGAAATTTTTGCATGATGACCAAATGAAGGCTTTGCAAGGCGAAACAGTGAACAGTTCGAGATCTGAGTGGTCAGACGAGACTATCAAAGTTGCACTAAAAATTAGATGCGCAGTTGGCAAGCAAGGGTATCTAACAATGTCAAGTTTGTTGTACTGAGCTTTAACTGAAACCGCGTATTGATCTCACGCAGATACGAGTTTCTAAGATCGCTTACGTACCCACTGCCCTCGTACTCAACGCTCTGCAATAGAATTGTGCCTCTTGGGATGAGTCCGGGAATACAAAATGTAGTCTTGGACTGGATGAAATCCAAGTTGGAGGCGACCGAAGAGCACGAGCGTGTTTGTAGTTTACTGCTCGACGAGGTTCAAATTGCAACAGCCGTTGAGTACGATCCCGGCATCAAGCAATTTGTGGGATACGTTAGCCCTGAAATGATGCCAAAGTCAGGAAATTTAATGGCATCACATGTGTTGTGTTTTATGGCAAAAGGCATCACAACACACTGGAAACAAGTAGTTGGTTGGTTATTTCGGTAAAAAATTTAAATGTGTAATATTCGTAATGTTGTGTTTTTTAACAGCATATTTTTACACTGGCACTTCAATTAGTGGTGAAATTTTATGGAAAACAACAAAGGAAATTATTAAACAGCTCGCCATAAGAGGTTTCACAGTCAAAGTGGTGATTAGTGACATGGGGGCTTGCAACCAAGCAATGTGGAAGTCTGCTGGAGTTGTTAGCAACAGGTGATGTCCTGTTTCATTTTTTGATAAAGAAACAGTAGCAAAAAACTCATCTTTACCTTTTTCTGCATTACAAATGGTCAGAGATGAAGTTAGATGTTGCATTCACCATCCTGCACTGCCTGATCAACTTCTTTACTTCATGCCAGATGTGCCTCACCTTTTAAAAAACTTAAGGAGTGCTTTTTTAAAGCATGATATGTATTTAAGTGACAGTGTTGTGACCAAATACAACCTTCCCACAAATCAGGTTTGCACAAAACTAACTTAACCCAGCTAGCACAAACATTCAGTAACTTAATTCAAGTTCTAAAAGTAATAAATGTTTTTATTAAGGTTTCAAAAAGTTGGGTGGAAAAACTTATTAATTATCAAGAGGAAGGTGAGTTTAAGCTAGCCCCGAAGCTGACAAAAAGCCATATTCATCCAACACAATATCAAAAAATGAGGGTGAATATGGCAGCTCAGGTATATATGTAACTCAGTAAATAATATTCAATTTTTCTATCTGTCCTCACCTTCAAATTCCAATTAGGTATTGAGTCATTCAACTGCTTCAGCCATTCGCACGATGGTTGCAATAAACAAACTTTATCCTGAAGCACTGACAACTGGATTTTTTTGTCAGTACATAAATAATTGGTTCGACATCATGAACTGTCGATGCATGCAGGATGCCCTTTTTCCAAATTCGGCAGAAAAGTTAGACCAGCTAACAGAGGTAAAATATTATTTTAGTAAAACAATATCAATAATACTATAATTGTTACAAAAAACTTACCAAAAATATTGCATATCCGCATTTAAATTAACATAAAATTATTTTCAGATGTTGGACACATTTCAAAAAATACATATTTCCAGTTCATGGAAGCCTGTACAATCAGGAATCAAATTGGCCACTACTAGTTTGTTAGCTTTGCACCAGGAGCTTGTCGTTCATGGCAACTACAAATTTTTAATGTCCGGGCGGCTAACCCAAGATGCCCTTGAAAACTTATTTTCACAAGTTCGCAACAAGGGATCGTCACACCCAAAGCCAACACAATTTAGGCTCAGTCTACGAATGATTTGCCTGTCACAAATGATGCAAACAACTAGCAAAGGAAACTATGAGCCAGATGACACTCCACATTTAGTCAGTTTTTTAAAATCCCAGGGAAATAGCTGTGACCCATCTGAAGGCCTTGTAGATGACGACAGAAGCAACTTGACAATCCTGGCAGATACAGCTTCATCTTTGCTGTCAAGTTCTGAAGAACAGGGGTTTTATTATGTTTGTGGTTGGGCAATCCATGAGGTCCTTAAAAAAGTTGATTGTGCAACATGCACATTATATTGCCAAAGTGAGGATGCAATGCCCAGTCAGGAAGGATTTCTAACCCTTTTCAGATCATTTACCCCCAGCAATAATTTAATGCATAATGAAACAACAACTCACCTCTGTCATCCTTCCAGTCAATTATTGGAAGTTTTGAAATATGCAGAGAGCAAGTTTCGCCAAATTGTTGTTGGTGTGGCAAGACGAAAAGATGTACTTCAATATTTACTTACTGAAGCCCTGCCAGAAAATGTCAAGTTTCCCAACTGCCACGAGGTTGTTCCAAAAATTGTAAAAAAGTACATTAAGTTACGACTCCACATTCATGGCAAGACTGTGACTAAACAGGCTTCCCAAAAAACACAATTTGGAAGCAAAAGTGCAGCAAGATGTTCTGCAATAAAATAATTATAAAGATTTTTATGCTAATCAGTAACTTTTGTTGTGTGTTATGGCTGATGCTGATATAATTCATTTAATACATGTCGTATTTTACGCACAAAACTTATCAGTTAAACATCTTGTGCGTGATACTTACCTTCTACATTAAAAAAACACACCGGCAAGAAATTTTAGACCATCTTGTGGACAGCAATAAAGTTTGAAACCGTTAAACCACGATGGCATCTACTGAACAGGCTACACGCGTTCCAGGCTTCTGGACACAAAATGGCGGCCAAATGTGGCAGTTGGAGTACTCGTGATTTCTATGACTCTGTGCACAACGACCTTCATGTGCATGGAAGACTTTTTTCTGCTGATTTTAGTATTTATTTCTTGACGAAATACAACCGTTTTGTATTGCCGAATTTTTTTTAAAATCAGTGAAATATGCTTAAAATATTTAAAAAAAATTTAATTAGTTTCAGGCCAACTATAGTTTTTAGTCAACTCAGCACGCATGTAATGTATGATATCTATGTTTTTAAGAATTTAGGGAATGCGATTATTTGTTGAGCTGTTATATCCAGATAAAGCGAAAGTTTTATGCAAATAAACGTTAATTTCAACGTTTGCCTCAAACTGAAATCTTTAAAGTGTTACAGTGTCGTTCATTTTGGAAATAAAAAGTTGGTAGGCTATTTCGCTACAGCCTATAAAGTCAACATTGAATCGCGCAACTGGTGCGGAACAATATTGGTCGAAAGGGGGAAGAATACTGTAAAAATAAAGCTTGTCCCAAAATGTATGAGAATATATAGAGTAAAGGCTCGCATTTTTACCCAGTGCATATGTGCTTACTCGTTAGAAACGTTCTCTTTTTTGACTAGCGTGCTTAATTTTTGTCATAAAAACTTGCTTATTTTCAACTATTTGGGACACCCGTTAATTTTTTTCCGGAGCGACGTATCGACAAGAATTTTTTTTTGGAACGGCGTTCTGTGTCTTACTTTTACCGTTGCACCCACCGAATGTTCGCACAGCCACATGCCTAAAATTATAAAACTATACTGCACGATCATCCTATGGAATCATGTAAATAAGCATGGAGCCAATAATATGAATTTTGTGGGCTGCATACAGATGGTTTAATTCGAGCTATAAGGTCTCATCAAGCCCAGTTTGATGCCCAACGGATGATGGCGTTTACAATAGTCACCACAAACTGGAAGTTTTTGACCGACAAGATCGTTCATATGGTCACGCAAGCTGCACCTAGCAGAACAAATAAACATACAGTTTGTATATTGCTGGCAGATTAGTTTTCGCATCAACTGTGTACATGTTCTTTTTGTCTTGATTGTGGAATTTGGTTGCCCTTTGCAACACCTTACCTTCAATCAACCTCCTATACCTCCACTATTGTCCCTCACATTAGTTACATGTCGCTTTTTCCTCGTCAGTGACGTTTCAATCTATCCTTATTTTAAATTATTTTTTTAGACTATTCCCTCACAATCACAATTTATTCTATGTCTGATCGTGGTGGTAGCAACTATACAAAAGACTTTATAGTCAGTGTTACCGAATCATTTCGGCACCCCAACGCTGCCTCCCTCACTCAGAAAAGGCCCGGACTCTGCAATAGCGGCTCACCATAAAAGCTAAAATACCTCAATGGTTTCACTAAATGGGCGTCTGACTTTAAAAAACGTACTGCTATTAAAAGCTACGATAAAAACACACAGAATTCCAATGAACACAAATAAATCCTTCGGTACGAAAACATCGCTTGGCAATAACAATGAAAACCACTGCACAGCGCGACGCCCATCTTAAGACTGTAACGTGTCATACACACAGGATTACTTGCACCGGCCAATCAACCAATCAACGACTTGCACGTGAACCAATGGAACGTTACGGAATGTGGCAAACATAGAAAACGACTATAGTGCGGAAATAAACACAAAGTGAAATTTGACAAAACGCGACTGCAGGAAACCGATGAAAAACTAAAGGAATAGTGCGATGTGTTGTGCGCCTATGTAGTAAAGACACCTTTAAATAAACAACACAGACAATCTAAGAAAGCATAAAGAAAAGCGTTAGTGCCATGTGTCATTTTCGCCACATCAGCATCACCCGCAAAAACTACACAAACTAAATAATTTGTTCGATTTTATTTCACGTTTTGTTTTGGGGAAAAACTGAATTGAACTATATTACCATGTCCTGAAATATTTCTCAAGCGGACAGTGGTTCGCCTGGGGATATTGGAAATTTATACATTAAAATGTAATTGGTTTTGCAGAACATTTGCTCAGGACATGCTGCAAACTGTTTGTGTGGACGCTAATATGAAAAACTAAACTGCGGTTGTAAACTGTATTACAAAAACCAGAAAAATGAATGTACAGGAAGCAAGCAAAATGGGAAAGAGTATAACATACATATCATTCGTAATAATTGCGCTTCACAGGCCTAAAAGTGAAAAAATTCACCACATAAAGTTTCCAAAACAAACGCACACCAAAACCTTTGCATCAAGATCTGATCGACTCATTTGCATGTGATGTACTAAAGGTTTGAATTCTTTTGCCTTAAATGGAAATGTCAAGTTTCTGAAAAACACGCTGACATGCCACAAATAAGGAATGCACAAGTGTTTCCTGCGAATAGCTGATGTGTTGTTTGGGAAAAAAAGGTGTCGCATGCAAATTGCCGGATAATTGGGTTCATTCGAAAACCTACAAGTACTTCCTCCAAAAAGATGCACTTGAAAAACAACCTCGCTGCAAAACCGAGTGTTGAAGAATTGTTTTCCTAAAACACGCCCGCTCAAACTTTTAAGTGTTGCGATGAGCCACTTTTATATCAAGAAAGTTAAATGCGGGTCAAAACGTTTTTTTTAAAGATATACTAGGAATGCACAAGTTTATATAAAAGGGTTTGTTGAAACCATTTAATGCATCTTTAGTTTAGGAATTTAGAGATTGAGGTTGCTGTATAATATGGCCTTACAAAAAATATCTTTGCTGCTCTTGTTAAGCTCAAGTGTAAGATGTCAGATCAGCCTGGAATCGTGCACAGTAAGTCTTCAGTGTGGAAATACAAATGGCTTGTTTCAGTCCACGGGAAAACAAAACACTTCTCAACAACTCCAAGGTCCACCTGGCAAGAAAGGTAGGCCCAAAGGTTTTGAACTATTTAACTAATTTAACAAAATTACAGTGAAAATTTCAACCAATTTCACATTTAATAGGACTGCTCCTCTGGCATAAATTAGTAGTATTTTTATTACTGGCTACAGTTGACACGACGAGGTCCATGTTTTTTAACACGAGATTGCGTGTTTAGGTCCAAGGGGATTCCCCGGTCCTCGTGGCGTGAAAGGAGAAACGGCTGAACGATGTGAATGCGATGGAATCGTCGAACTTCGCAATGATTTGCAACAACTTCAAGCAAGACTTGCGAAAGGTTTGAAAAGGTTTCACCACTTAAAAAAAAAAGGAATTTCTTTTTAATTTCAAGTGGCTCGGAATCCGAAAACCTGTGATGACGTTTGGCCGAGAAGTGAAAACGACACAGCAGGTGTCTACACAATCTACCCTCTCAATAGAAGGCATCGAGGTTTCCACGTATTATGTGATTTTGTAACAGATGGCGGTGGATGGCTGGTGAGTGATTCCGAACTGTTGATGTCGCCCAAATCCAGAAGCTATCTTTAAATATAACAAGTCACTAATACGCCTTTTGAAATAACAAATACAAGTTTAGACTAAATACATTTTGTCAAAGGTGTTTAATTTTGGAATTTTAGCAGCTCAATCTTGTACAACCATTGAATCAATCGCAATTATTTAAAGTTTTAATGCTTAAGGACGCCTGGGATATGAGTTGAACATTTTTACTTTCATGAAAGGTTTTTCAAAAAAGAGTCGACGGATCTGAAAACTTTAATCGGGGTTGGGACGATTATGTGAATGGTTTCGGAGAACTTAACGGGGAATTCTGGTTGGGTAAGTTTTGTATTCCGTCCCATCCACATTTTAATTGATTTACTTTATTCCACGTATCTTTGTAAAGGCCTCAAAGCGCTTCATCAGATAACTAATAGCGGGGAATATGAGATGAGAATTGATATGGAAGATTTCGATGGAAATAAAACCTACGCCGCATATGGGTAACTTGAAATGCATTTTTCGATTTATGTAAAATTTAATTTAGAAAAATTGTATTTTTTGACGATTTTTCTGCAGAAGTTTTTCGGTGGGCGAAGGAACCAATTACCAAATAAACTGGGATGATTATTCAGGTCCAGCAGGTAATATTTTTCTACAGAGTGTGATTTAACTTTTACGCAAAAAAAGGGGGTAGGATTTTGACTAAGATTTGGAACTAATTTTGAAAACAGAAAACACAAATGTGTTTAATTCCAGGACATGTACACAGTTTGGAGTTGTGTGATCTTACCGTGCTAATTTAACATTTCATACGAATTATTAGTGATAATGCGTTGAAGGACGAACCTGGCTGGCAAAAAAAGTGTACAATTTATTGCTGCTCGCCCCCAAATAAATCCAGTTTTGTATCAAAATGCAGTATGCTTACTATAATTTGGTCTGGGCCCATAGTAACCCTGGGTTTTCCTCGTACAAAGCATAACCGGCGTAATTGTGTTGCACAAGGTAATGGCATGCAACCACCAGGAACAAAGTTTACGACAAAAGATTACGATCAAGATACCAGCTCTGTAAATTGTGCGGTGGCGTACAAAGGCGGTTGGTGGTTCACTGATTGCCATAGTGGAAATCTGAATGGTTTTTATCACGGAGGGCCGCACGAATCGTATGCCGATGGAGTAAATTGGAGATCATTCCGTGGTTACCGTTATTCACTGAAAAGTGTAGAAATGAAAATGAGAAGGTTGTAAATTCCTCTTTCATTTTCTCCCCTCTTGAATGAATCTGAATTTGTACAATCTGCGGATTTGCTATCGTTTGAAACATTTCTGTTTGTTGGCGTTTCTATGAAATTTTGGTGACTCGGATATGAGATTTTCAGGTAATGATGATGTAATTTAGGTTTTTTTGTATATTTCATTGACCAGCATAACACATAATGTATATGAGTAATTTTGATGCCGTTGGAAAGATTTACCATGAACAGTATTGTGTGAAAAGTCGTAGCCTACCGAGTTGTTTGCAACATTTTTTAACTAATGCGTTTGACAACTATCATAACGCCCCCGTATTGTTGTATTGTTTAGCGTATTCGTACATTTTCCTGTAAAAAACATGTTGTATTTCTTCATTGTGATTAAAAACACACCGACCGAACGTTTATTTTGTGCAGTGGGCGTCCGGGTTCACTTGAGGACAAAATATCGCCAGATATAACTTGTTTCTGTGATATGGGTATGTGTACAGGCTAGTATTTTTTAATCAACATTGTTCATTGATTTACAGCGATATTATTTACCATAAGGTGGAGCTGTGGCGCTACAAAAGTGGTTACCAAAAAGTTACCTAACTTAATCTTATCTTATTATATTCGTTACATCTATAGAAACGAACAACTGAAAGAAATTACCAAGATATATCAATTTCTGCGGATTATTGCGGATTAGTGCGGATTTGTATGTCATTGCTACTAAACAATGGCTTTTTTGATCTGGTTCATCGAAACAGGATTGGAATTTAAAAAATTACCGCATGCAGTTGTTGACAAGAAACAGATAGTAAAGTAACTACCTGTAGCCTCAAAGTTGTTGGAGATAACGCCATCAATTTTCATCAGATAATTCCAAACAGAGCGCATATTGTAACACAATAGAAATGGAAAACCACTGTTGATCGAGATATGCTGTAGCGTGTGGTCACGACCGTATGTTATTGAATCTAATGGTGAGTTGTATCGTCGCGATCCTGTGCATCTGCACCATGCTCTATACTTGATTGGTTTAACAAAGGAAGGGATGTTGTTTGTGTTTTCTACCGCAAGATGTCGCCACGGTTCCGAATGTACGCATCATTTTGTTGACTTTCACTTTTTTTCAAAACCTTGCCAGCCATACAATACCGCGCTCCAAGGGTTGCGGCGAAACAGCTTTTGGTTGAAGCAATTTGTAGTCATTGTCGCATTTTATAAAAACAGCGTAAGTTTGAGTTTTTTTCCAATTAATTTATTTCACAAAACGTACGAATTGAAACATAACAAATATCTTTGAACCTCCGCGCGTATACGCTCACTTTCAGAAGACGAGCAAGAAATGGCAACAAAAGATAGGTGCATGTATTACGTGGTCTCGGTATATAATATGCCTAAAAATAAAATGTCCTAGAGGAAAGATTGTGCTACGTTTGCAGGCATCAGTTTAAGAAGACCTATAGATGTGATTGAAACCGATCTGACGCAAAGTTTACCGATAAAATTTATGACAATTCGTTCAAGAACTCGTGTATTCATGTTTTAATTTTCAAGTCACCCAGTTTTGGGAAATAGTCCGTTTTGGTTACGCAGGGGCAAGCGCAGTGGCATATCGCTTCCATAAAAATATTACACATTTTTTTAAAAATTTAAGATCTTGTGATGACGAAAGAGATAAATTTGTGTGGGTTCCTCAGCGATTCTTTAGGTGAATCCGGTCGAAAATTTTTGAAAACTGCGCTTGGAACAAATAAAGAAGTAAGTTAATAATCGATCGACAAGAACAAAGCCGTGTACTGCTTTATCTCGATGAATATAGAATGGAAAAATTTCAGCATGTTTACGTGGTTGATGAGTGTTGTTGCATGCAAAGCATGATAAAATATTCTTGAGCAAATTGTGGACCCTTTCAACTCAAACCTATTTCCAGCATCTTAGGCGATAGAGCTTACGTAACACTGATGTTGCTTCAAATTAAACGAAACATTAGGCAAAGAAACAACGATGCGGAGCTTTGAAGAACGCATAGGTTTCAAAGGAAAAATTAAAAATGATTTCAAAAGGGAAAATTTAAATACGAATTAATGCGAGGCACTCCCTTGCATGAACATTTACTCGACACAAAGAGTGCAGGACCCAAAGGGACAAACAACGATATATGTATAAATATATGTATAATATATAAATGTATAAACGCCTTTACAAAGGCACGAACTAAAAGATAAAAACAGGAAAGCTGGGGCAGAAAACACTTCTCTCTTTTGAAACGTAAAAAGAAAAAAAGAAAAATACCGTAAGCATAACCACAACATAAAAGAACACTTTTTCAACAAATAGAAAAACGTCATTAATCGGATCCAAAACACCTTATTTACCACGTCGTCAAACTGTCCATTACCTTCGTTCCGTCTTATATCTAAACGATGTAAAGTCACCTTCAATGCAGGCAAAAAGCCTGTTTTAAGGCAAAGGGTTATCATAGAAAACATACGTGGTAATAGATTTGTGTATGGATTTAACAGGATATTAGACCATTGCAAATACCAAACTGTTGATTGATTTCCGAATTATCATTCAGGATAAAGGCCGTAAATCTGGTTGCCGTTTATATCATCAAAAGGCAACTTTCTCGATTTCCGCTTCCGCATTACTCGGCTAACTTTCTCCATCGTCTCAAAGTCGTTATCGGAAAATTCAGTCTCGAGAGTCTTCTTCCATCCGTTTACGTGCACGGGATCGGGTTTGATGTTTTCGCTTTCAAGGATGTCGACCTTGTCCTTGTGCACTGGTACGGCCACCTTTTCGAGATGCACGAAGGCAGTTTCAAAAACTCGCCTATGTCGAAGCCGAGCTTTGAATTTGAGTTCTTTGGGCCTCATAGAGAGGTTGTAGACGCCCTCTAGCGTCGGAGTGTGTCCGCTCTCTGGCACAATTTCTGCCACGCTGAAAAACGTGGCGATAAAGTGTATGAGCAATAGTCGCGAGATATCGCCTCCAGGGCATTTTCGAATGCCGGTCGAAAATGAAAGATAACGTTCGTGGGGCTTGTGGATCAACGTCCCGTCTGCTTTGAGGAACCGGTACGGGTCGAATGTATCCGGATCCGACCACTCGTGTTCGTCACGATTCGCCGCGTATTGATTCACGAACACGATGGTGCTCTTCGGGATGTGGTACTGACCTAATGTTGTCGGCTCAGTCGTCTCGTGCGGGATAGTGGAGGGAGTGAAGGACGAATGGCGGAAGATCTCGTGCAGAACTGCCTCCGTGAATGGAAAGTGCTTGCGGTCGTCGATGGTCGGCAACCTTTGACCCTTGAGATGTTCATCCAACTCGTCTTTTATCTAAAGCAACAACTGTTGTAAAAAGTCGAGAAGGTGGCATAGGGTGGTGAAAGTAATGCTTGAAAAAGATCATTAGGTCAATAACATTCTAATAACAAGACATTTAGCTGCAAGTTGCCTTGTATGACCCCAAACTCTGAATTCTGTGGTCTTAATGACATTCTCTCTGCGTACATTACAAGTTGTTGTACGATAACAGAAATATAGCAGGAAAATTGTTTGATAACATTTAAAAGGAACTCCACAAGGTTTGTTTGATAACGGCGATGGGATTTTTGGCGAAGAAGTCAAATCGATATGTTCTCACTAAACCAATGAGCAACCTAAAGCTTATGTTGATAACTTATCTGCGTTGGTTTCTCTTACCCGTTGTTGGTAATCTGGAAAATAGACCAAGTACACAAAAATCCACAGCATGACAGTAGAGAGCGTGTCCTGGCCGGCGCCAAACAAGTCCGTCGTCAAGGAAACGACGTCTTCTTCATCAATGGTATGTGTCGGATCATCTATGCTTTCGGCGATGTAAGTATCGACAATGTCCCTAACGACTCCATGTATGTAGGTTTCCCGATGCTCTTTGCTCCTGGGTATCATAAAAGTCGCTGGGTTGCGTGAGGCAGCATTAAAAACAAGCTGTGTTTTTCAAACGCAACCTTAAAATTTCGAATTTCGATTCATAAAAATATTTGTTAATTATTGTGACTATGGCGAAATTGTTTGCGTAAGATAAATTATTTATCAGTAATCCACATGATATACCTTGCGATCATCCAGTTGTTCGTTCGATTGTTGAGAAAATCAAACGTCTTGAGGATCTTCGCAAATTTAGGAATGTACTGAAAAATAATGCAATGCAGCAAGTTTAACAAAATGCTGTACTGATTTTCGATCCTTGGAGTAAGTAGATTGGTATAAAATTAGATTAAGTGGAAAATAATATACTGCGCTGGATCGACACAAAACGTCATCTTAAGCTTTTACGAAACTCCTAATCCGAAATCTTCAGGCCTTTGGTAGTAACTTCGTCACATTAACATTGCGTAACTCTTGCAGCACATCAGCGTTTGTAGTTTGCGTAATATTTCAGTGCCGTGTCGCAATTTCCCCGCCGCGATAGTGAAGCGTTTACTATTGAAATCCCACGGACCCCACATTCCCATCGTTTACAACAGAAAAATATTTCAACGGCGGAAAGGCAGCTGCTTTGCGTAGCAAAGTAAATGCGGTAGCACTGAAATATGCGCCCAGTGGGGATGTAATGGTGTCAGCGGCCCTGAGATCACACGCCCGGACATGTGGCCTCAGACACAAGGTCGCTCTTTATGACGTAAGAATTCTCCCATGACGCGGTGGCATGCCGATGAAAAGTTCATGCGTCCGGCGGGCGAGTTCGTTTGTCACGTGACAGGGTGCGGTGAAAAGAGAGCTCCAATGCAAAGAAGATAAAAATGTCTGACCTTTGGGGTGATGGGTTCCGTTTCGTTTTTAATGTGTGCGGTATTTTGGGATAAATAATCTGGGTTACGTGTCGCGTGCCTCGGTGCTTCAGCAGCAACGCACGTTTGCCTCAAATTTGCACAGAGTGAATTTTAGTGCGCAAGCCCATCGGACGGAGCTTAAGCGATGATAAAATAAGTTGTACTGCTTTAGGAAAATTAATGACTGATTATGGTTGAAAGTAATTGGTGCGCAATAAACAAACGGATAAAGCTAAACAGGTTGAAAAAATCCATCGAGACGGTCAAGACATAAAGAATATTGAAAACAAGAGAATGTCTAGAGGAAGAGTTTCGGGTCCACATATCACTGCGTTCAAACCATTAACATTTGCGTTCAGTTTTGAAGCATACGTGAAAAAAAAAATAAGTAAACGCAATAATGGCAACTACTGAATGGCATGGGGTTTGAAACGCACCGCTTCAGAGGAAACGAGCTATTCAAACGCATTTCGCCAACGAACCGAACCAACCCCAAATTTGTTGATGTTCTGCAAGGGCGAACACACTCAATAGAGCCAATAATGTGTAATGCATCGGTGACGTTTGATTGCGGTGGTTGAAAAAAATGAATTTTGTTTCCGTACAAGCAGCCGGTTTATCATTTTTCCACCTTGCTGACCAAAGACCGTAAATGGACAAATTTAAATAAGAGAAACTCACGAGTAAAATGAACGTCGTAATTTACTTTTGATGAAATAGGAAAAGGACAACTTATGTGACAACTTAAAAATAGTTCGCGGTTTTCAAATATATAATTGCCTTTTCAATGCAAACACGTCTCCGCTAGGTGGCACTCGTTGACAAAACGAAAAACGTTGTGAGATTTTCACATTTAGATATTCTTTGAAAATTGCTTTGTGTTTTATACAATCCTCCTTATATTTTCGACACAAACAATCAATGCAGCTCAAAATACCCAGTCGTGTTTTTTCTTCAAAACCATGCACTGTACGTATATACATAGATAGATATAAGACTATCTTATCAATGTGGTTAAAATAAATAGGGTGGTTTATACGTTAATAAACAACGCAGCAGGTTCAATCACTTATGCGGGTAAACTTTAAATTGCCATGAAAAGGCACGCAATGAAAAGCCAACAATGCCCATGAGTTCATGAACACAACGGGAGGTGGAAGAAAAACATCATATAGACCACAGCGTACAGCGCAGAGAGAAAACGTTTGTAACCAAATATAATCGACCATACGATTATCGGGCTCGAATCGGCGTTCGCCACGCGCCTTGTAACAACATACGACCACTCTTCACCACCACGGCAGGGATCGGGTAAATATTGTCATAACAAAAGATATAAAAGTCGTTCATTTCATTTGTTCGGGCGCCGGGGTGGTTTCTTGAGTGACTTGTCATGCCTGTTGCTGGTAATAGCATAGACCAGGAGATCCCAAATAGTGCGTAGCAAGCTTGCTTGGAGGTTTTAGGCGAAATTTATTTCCATAACACACTGCGTGTTTCTTTTGAGTTGTTGCAGTAGTAATAAAATTATTGTATTATTTGAACGAACTTTTTTCCCAACATGCGATCGCAACTAAAATTTCTCTAAAAAAGGTCAAACTTTTTCGGGTGCGTCGTCGTAACGTTTTGTTTGGGATGAGTGTGTCATCTGTTCACAGAAATTGGGAATCTAAAATCTTTACCAGCTCCGAAATGCTCGTATTAATCTACAGTGACTTGTGAACCAACTTGACGCGATCATCAAACAAATATATTTTTAATGATAAGACATCTTCATATCACTGAAGTTATTTTAGGTTTTTGACCCAGAGCAACTTCGCCAAAGCCTTGAAAGATTTCCACATGATTTTAGCGGCTTATCGAAACGCAGAACGTTTGCTATTATTATAATTCGTCTATAACTCGGGCATAACATGATCAACTACAAATGTGTATTATGCCTGGGTTCGGCAAATCTATCTGCGGGAAGTGACGCTGTGAACCCCGCCGCGATGGACCTCGATTTGGTAGAGAGGCTAACCAAGCAGCCAAGCGGTCGGCGGTCGTCACAGTTAATGATAGGAAGCGGCAGAGTATACCTTGTCACGCAATCGTCCGCTGAACTCGCGCGAGTTCGCCGTCACGCTTCACCGAGCGGTTCAAGCCACCAAATTGCGGTCACGTGGTCGAAGCAGCCAGAGAAGTCCTCACACAGGAGAATATTCTTCAGCAACGAATGTGTCCACTCTTTTTCAAAGATGTCGTAAATTATTGCTCCTTTATTTCGTTACAACTGAAGGAGAGGTTGCCGGCCTCGCTTCACTGACTGTTTAAGAAGCGAGGCTGGGTCGGTTTTTCCTGTCGCCTCTGTCGCTCATTGCGGCCCAACGCGACAAGAGGTTTGAGAAAAGAGAAAAGCGCAACCCCGAAAGAGACCAAAGGAAAAGAGAGAGGGGGCCGACGGCTCCTTTCTAGCGAAGAAAAAACTATGCAAGATATTTGAGCAAAAACGGTGCGCGACGGTAAGTGTTGCTCCGGGCAACGGGAGGAACCACCGCGACCTTCCAGTGAGTTCGCTTTCACGTCACACATTCCGGCATGACCATCGAGTGCAACTGCATGGTCCGTTCGCCTGTCCTCAGAAGGCGAGTGGTCAATGCCATAGATTGTCTGAGTAATTTTGCACTTACTCCTCTGCGGCAAGGCGCTGGTGAAAACAGGGCATTTTTGGAGATTACCAGTTCGCGGCACCTGTCAGCTCGGGGTTTAAGTGGCGCTTTAGCTTGTTTCGGCGCCCGCGAAACTTTTGCGGAATGAAATTGTCCCCTTCCTTCTTGTTTATTTCTTTATTTGATGGTTTTTGGCATTACGTAGCCCACTGAATAGCAGTTTTGAAAAACCAGGCAGACGCCATTTTGGTTTAAATTCAGCGACACCGAATTTGAAGCCACATTTATTTCAATGTCGAGTACTTGAGGTATTTTCACAGCATGTGATATAGCTTTTAGGCATGTATGACGATATTTGCAACTTTCTTTTACATAACACCAACAGTTGCGAATTCAACTCCGCCCAGGTTTCGTATCGACGTCAATTCCTCAATGTAAAATTCACGTGTAACTCCATACACTCTATATATGACGGAGAAATGGCAAATGTACCTAACTTTCCGCAATTTTGAACATGACACCTCCTATTGCCGATGAATAGCGTTATACCCCATTGTTGCGATGCCGGGGATCCCCCCAAAAAGGCAATAAGCGATACATGGCCAACAACGGTTCATCGCCGAGGCGCCGTAGGGACCCAAATGTTTGTCACTTAAATTGGCCAAGGATCGCGCTTGGACACGTGTATGAGAACCCTATTTTGAAATATTTTTTTTCAAAGAAAATTTTGCAAAAACAACAAAATAAAGAGAGGGTTTTTAGAACACCTAAATCAAAACTCACCCTGATCCAGGTGGACATGACGTCAATTTCACTTCCCGGGCCGATAACTTGACCGAACTCCCGATTCAGACTGACAAGATCCTGAAATTCCTGCAACATAAAATGCGGTCGGTTCGTCGTGTCAAATACCAAGTGCAACGGGTTTAACCTTAAAATATGAGTCAGAGAGAGCGCGAGGCGCAGGTAGTATTTTTCCTAGGGGGCAATGTGGGTTTTACACCAGGAGATAAATGAAGTCCCACGGTGCGGGACGGCCTCGCCCTTTTTGTTTAAGGCGCCACCAAAATCATTTCAAATATCAGTTACGACACCGGGAATGCGGCAACTAAAAAGCAGATTAAATGAATATTTACAAGCAAAATGTATTGGAATCGGAAGTGTTTTGCTGTGCCTGGTGCGATCCGTATGAGTAGGAATGAATACGGCCGGAAATCACGCCGGGGCTTTGTGATGTCACAAGGCGGTTGCAAAGGGCTGTAGGGGTTGTTGAAATGTGTACAGGGTCCAAACATTTCAAGGGTTAAGAAGGCATATCCAGTTTTCTTTTTTTCTGCTCATTATACAGACAATATATAATTTTAAAAATGGCAAACGTCTGTTGCTAGTCGATATCTGGTTGAAAATATCTTACCAGACGTTCAGCAAGATTGTAATCACTTTGCACCAATAAAGTTTTGTCGCTATTGTTAACACATGTGTTGTTTACACACTCAACGGCTTCGCGAAAAGACCAGTAGAATTACTATGTGAACATATTGTAACAAATCAGACAGTTCCTTCTTGAAAAGCTGGAATTCCAAAAAAAAATCATGACGTAAGTGTTCTTTCGGGAAGCACCAATAAAAGCGAGCTGCGTAGCGGAAAACCGCCGTTTCACGACTCTACATCACGAAGATGTCGAACGGTTGACTTGTTCCGTGCTGTCGTAAACCGCGTACGGAAGCTTCGCTGTGGCGGTGTGGCAGGAAAACTGCATTTAACCTGGTATTGAGTCACGAATCTAGCTTTGGGCGTGGATCAATCTTGCAGTTTTAATAAACGTGCCGCTTGCGTCTGCGATTAGAACTCCGCATGGCGCGATAAAGGCGTAAACCAGCATGGATTTGCCGAAAACAGCATAAACAGAGCGGGGAAAATCGCATGGAATTTGTTGAAGTCACTTTATCACTGATTTGGTTACGAAACATTACGACATTACTTAATCACCCTATTACGCATGACTTTCTTGGAAACAGTCCCAGAAAGTTATTACCCTGTGAAGATTGTGCGGGGTTGCCAAATTTATTAGAATAAAATTTTGAGATGATATGGTTTTTGATTTAAAAAATTGCGTAAGAAGATAACTTTTTTTGGTATGCATTAGGCCACAAATTTGTAATTAAAAACAACAAAACCAACAAAATTTCAATCATCAGGTGTGCAGACTTGGCAGCCCAGACATTACAGCCTAGTTGGATCTGCCACTTTTTCCTGACAAGCCGGAGCAAGATCTGCAAAATCAAACTCTTGGTGAGGTTTTACCTCACGACCCTGGGCTAACCAGGCCCAACGCTCTACCAACTGAGCTACAGGCGCTCAATGGTTTTACAGGTATATTGTGGTCAAGGTACACTGGTGCGCAAGCGCACATCTCGCCAGGAAACTTTCACATATACGTAGGAGGCCCCTGCCACTTTGCAAGAAATATAACAAAGAAATTTTAACTTATGGTAAACTTTTTTACGAATGGCGGTTACCAAATCGACTTGGCCTCTTTGCCGTCAATCAAGTTGAAGAGACTTAAAGAGAATAAAGAGAATTCCCCAGGGTCAGATCCCATTGCAGTAAAGGGAATTTTGAAATCTAAAACGCGGTCAGTATGCAGGCGCCACTCAGACGGACACGTGTTACATGCGGGAATTTTCGACCTGGTCCCCATGTGCACAACCCTTGAGAGAGTAAATGTTCGAGGACATTTTATGGAAATAAAATTAAAAGTGGTACCCAAGCTTTATGATAGAAATCCCTTAGCTTCAAAGCAAACATTGGCGTTTAAGGGCCTCTTTGGCTATTCGTAGGCACTCTAGGCTAGCATGAGTCCCTGTGCCGTCTCGCGGAGCCTGGGTCTAGACGTCTGCATACATCGTCAGATTTTCGAAACTTCTGGATGCTGAAGGTGGATAAACTTGCATTTTCTACTGGGGGTAAAGATTTAAATAACTGTCATTGCACTAAACACCCTATATCGTTTTCGACTTAACGTTGTGTTTAAGTGTTTTGAAACAGTTAACCCACCCCGCATTTATGTATCCCTGCTGTTGGATATGTGTTGTAAACTTTTCCTTAGCTAATTTAAAAAGGTTCTTTCAGTGATATGAAAGTATATTACAGATGAGACATTTCAAGGAGTGAATGTTTTTTTTTTGACAATCACTATACATTTTATTCGGCCACGTGTGAAACAAAATTAAAGCTTTCCGCCCAACAAACTGGCAAGCGAAAGCCATCGAAGGGAATTCCCCATAAACCAAACCGCCCTGCGCACGTGTCAACATCAGCTGCGAGCGTGTCGATGCAATGTAAACAACCGCTATGCTTGCGTAAATAATCGGCTTGCGGTTGGCGAGGTCTTGTTTCCAAGCCGCTGGTTGGACGTGTCTGGAGGCCTGGCCGAGTGTGTATTTCTGCCACTTGAGAGTGGACGGTTCAAGTAGGTGAGATTCGCAGAAGTTGGTTTACGCTGGAAGCGTTGAGATTGGGATAACATGAAAATCTGCACTTTTGTAAGGAATATCTATGTGATAAAGCGAAATGTGGAGTAAAGTTCGCAAGTTGACAACAAATCCCTAGATTACTAAACCAAGAAAACAATTTCATAACCTTATAATAAATCTTCCATGCTACAAGCCCCCACAAGAGAGAGCGTAAACGAGTTTAGGAGATGAATATCATTGTTGCTTTAAAGGTGAGGAATTTTACCCGCAAAGGCTTTGGCTCCCCTATAATCTGACGTGCAAAAGGTCTCGCAATGCCTCTTTTTTTGTCCCTTCAGGGTCCTGAAACGCAACAAGAGATTGGGAATCGGATCATTCATCTTTCTCACTAAACCTGCAGGAAGAATCTCGTGGCAAATAAAGGTTATAAATTGACAACTTAACGAACGCTTTTCGGTTCCAAGAAAAGGTCAAAACCCAGCGGGGCGACGACCCGGTAAACTTTACATTCGCTTCAATCAACACACCACACTGGTGAGATCAACATCAGATCAAATATTGGATGTAATACCACCAGTAGTTTGCCAATGTACTTTACGTGCCTCAAGGTTACTCTGTGGCAAGACCCTCTTAGCCTGACCTCAAAGTGCTTCAAACTTAATTGTATTTGGTGAGAGGTCGCGATAACCTTGAAACATTTCGCTGCTGCAACGATTGAGACGGTGCAGGTAGCGCAATAAATTAAATAGCGGTATCAGAAGAGTGAAAAATGCAACGAGAAACGATGCATGTACTATATCCCATTAATAAAACGAATCTAATGCCACAACAGAAACCACGTGGTGCATTTGCAGAAGAACCAATGCTACTTTGAATTGGTAAGCGTTCACTACACAAAAATTGGGATTCTAACAGAATCAAGTTGTTATAAGCACAGCCGCAACAAGTGATCCGAAACCAAAATATGATTACGTGTGGGGAGCACTCGGAGTAGGTTTATGTCACATATTAACCATCTGAGCTAAACTGTGCCACCAGATTGATTGTTCATTCTAATGAAAAAGGCCTCGCACGCATTGGGGTTTGCTAACCGACAAAAACGATTTGTGAGAATCGTTAACCGCCCCATCCCCCCCTTGGCGTTTGGCAATAAGAAGCGATCCGTGCCCCGGGCGCGGGCCCCTCGTCATCAATAATTAACGAGCAAGGTAAAGTCGAAATTCTCACGAAAGATCGCGTGCGACCCATCGGTTCGTTCTCACGCACATCAAAACGATAAAAATTAATGACACTCCGATGTAGAATTAGAACGAAGGGTAATATTTATGAAATGACAGAATGGCCGAAAAGTTCCAAGGCGCGGTTGTAACACTGAAGGTTACTCTATAGACTACCTTTATCACCATTACACAATGTGGAAAATGTATTAGTTTTCTAATGTTGATGAGTGTATCTGTGGTACAATCGCACGATTTAGCATGTGCCGTCCAGTAGACCATACACAAACCAACTCCTTCAAAGTAACGCCCATATTCTTGTGTATGCTGTAATTAAATAAAGATGAAAGGCATCTTTCTATATTTCTCCGATAGAAATTTCCCGAGGAACTTTACAGCTAGACATAAATCCAAACCACAGAACGTCGTTGCCCAGTTTCTGAAGACAAATCTCATTACAAACAACATTTCTCATTCAGGAGGAAACAACACTACTTGCTGGCAACAAAAAACGAAACACAGAAAGTATATGAAGATGGCTTTGGTCCATATTGGCGACACCGCACTATTTTCTACAAGCAAAAATATCCGAACGTCAACATAAAAACGAACGCGCGCATCTATTTTGAGAAAGCATTTATTTCCAATGGAAAAGGAAATCCCAAAATAACACGGCCAGATATTTTGGCACCGCAAAAACACGTTTTTTCCGGATCGATATTTTTATAGCCTGTGTGTACATCTTTTCTTGATGTTTACAGCACCGTGTAATGCACGGGGGCTTATTCCCCTTCACGTAAGTGAATGCTTGGCACCATTGAGAGTTGGGCATTACCCTTGTTGCAATCCGCCGCGATTGACTTCTTGTTGCATGTAATTTGAATCAGTAACGATGATATTTTTACTGCAAGGATGAATTACATAATTGGAAACAATTTTGTTTTGAAAAGTACAACTGTAAGGTTACAATGACATGACATACACTTATGATCAATGATTTCGCAAAGAACGCCAAGAAACGACTTTCGCTGTTGGATGATCCTGCATTGGCACACGAAGATAAGCATGATTTTTGCTGTGCCACAAAACCTTTCGACAATTCACTTCCGCCAATGGGGCAAATCTAAACCAAATTATTCCAATTCTGGCCAAATACGGAGAGTGTGGGATGAAAACGAAAAGAAATACAGTTTGAAACACTTCACATCTAAATGTAAGAAGCCCGCAAACGATTGTCAGCAAGATCGTCTCGCACGCAATGAACTTGACCACTTCCTCGGTAAACAGTTACGCCGATGACGGCACCACTTGACTGAGCCCGTTTGCTTCCCCTACTTAGACGGCCTCGCACGCGAATCTGTTGTTTCTGGCGTGTTGGCTGCAAAGCCGGTCGCTCACAAGGCAAACAGTTCGACTCACCGACCACATGTGGTAAATTTTAACGTCTATCTGGTTGGAATGACGATGGGGTGACGAATGTGTGTTGTTTGTCAAGCAATGAACGGATAACTAAAATGTGTATTGGAGGTGCCGCGTATAAGCAAAGCCGATCATCAATGCCTGAGCGTGCAGATTGGCCTGGACGTTGAAAACACAGATTGAGGAGGTGGTAATTATACGGTCCGAGGTACACTGCCGTTATCTGCACGCGATCATTATTAGCGTCCATAAATATGCACCCAAGCCATCGTGAAGATGAGTATACGAAAATATATCGAAGTTAAATTGACAAAAACGAACTGGAATGCGATTTAGAACCTAAGCTGACTGACACTGTGCCACCTGCTTTTTGGCACGTTCTATGTTAAAAACGTCTGATCACGAAGTCCGAGACAGACGCATATAGACACTCCCATAACCTCTGAATTATTGTATTCCAGGTTGGTTACCAATACACACGGGCATGGTTCCGACCCTACGCACACAACGAGTTATTTTCATCATGACATGAGACGATAACAATATTAGGACTCACTTTGGTGCCAAAGAGCCTCCGTAAACATAGGTAGGAATGTGCGCGGATTGGTTGCAGTGTGCGTAGCTGTAGGTATGCGTCGAAAGAGAATGCGTTTTTGACCAATGCGTAGGTACGTTATCTGTATGCGTATCGCAGACTGGACGAAGATTCGACTGAAGTTGTCACGGCAATAAGAAATACAAGCTCTGCGTGATTTGTTTTAATGCACACCGTTCGTTAAACCGACGATCGCCTTCAGGCCGTCGTTTTTCGGTGCGACTTTTTCTAGGGCTCTTGCCTTCTTTTCACCATAAGTCACGTGACAAGCGCACCGGCGCGGGGTCGCATTCTGATCCCGTAACTGGATCGAACGAGCGGGGCGCCTTGGCACGCAACCGGTGAGACCACATGAGAAGCGCAGCTGATAGCGAAAACGCGCGCGCCGCCGACACCAGTCTTCTCGACCCTTTACAAGCACTCGATTCCGCCATGAAATCTGGCCTAAGACCAGGGCCAGCCTCCCGCCCCTATTTGTACAAGCAAAGCGATTATCTTAAATTCCACTCGGGAGAAATTCCGCAAGGATTTATCTAAGGCGTATGGGATTTAAACTCGATTTTCAACGAACTTTTTGCTAAGTCAAAAAGTGGCAAACATATCAACAGTTTCATCCTGGTGATATTTATGTCCTATTTGTGGATAAAACTGGTCAATTGACCACGTAAAAGAAGCGTGATATCATTGGAATAAATCAATGCAAGTGTAGTGAAAGAATAGTTTTGGAGCAGGTTTAAAGAATAAACAAAGGCAAGTTTTGGCACAATGTTTTGAAAAGAAAAGCACACAAAACTATAGCATGAAGCGCAACCTTCGCTGAACCAAGAATGACGCTGTTTCTCGATACAACTTGGCCGAGGGCATTCTTGCGTATTCTGCGGTCTGTTCGCGTTGTGCAGCCAAGCTTTCTTTGCAACGATAAATAAACACAAAGGCCAAGTTGTCTCGCAGAACATTTTGCCTGGAGCAACGAACTTGGGTGCTTCGACGACGTGACCGTCACTGCAATACAAGACACGTACGCCGCTTTTTGCGGAAAATCTCGCACAGTAAAGCATTTTGCAATATTTCCGCAAGCAACTGGAACCCTGCTCAACGCACATTTATTGCAGATACGGAGGCAGGGTGAAGGAGAACAAAAACCTAGGATTGGTCGAAGAAGTTCAAGTTGGAAACGACATGACTTGCAACCAACTATGGCGCCAAGCATTGCACAATTCCACGTAGTTACGCACACTTGCAACAAAGCGATGGCCTGAGGTGGGATATTTTTCACATTTCACGGAACGAATCCAGATCCGTTCGGTTTTCGTAAAAAAACATTGCAACACTGATTCAGGTTGAGTTATCGTACTGAGACATTCTTTGGTGGATAATAATGACGAGTTACAACGAGAGTAAAAACACTTCTACATTATGAACACCATAATCCATGACGCATAAATTTCAGGTCCGCAACACTCTTATCGCCTGTGTGTATCGACAGTTAAGTCCTTTCTATTGCAGTTATGAATAGCGCTTTAGGAATTTCTGAGCAAATGTTTAGTTTCAGTATTGCTACCGCGAGATTATAACGTTGACTAATACGTCAAGTAGAATCTGGATAAATCGATGGTGAAACCGTGGACAGATCGTACGTGGAAACCAACTTCGCATAATATTAACCGACAAAGCGGCAAGGCGCGCATGAGACGCATTTTCCTCCACGTTTTATTCAGATGAATGGAACCGTAGGTTAGCCCTATTGTTGGATTGTAAACGCAAATACAGGGCTGATTGGGGGTTCTGTACGTACACCCACACCAGCTCAATTTGACACTCCACAATTTAGCTTTTTCGGGACATTTGCCTGTGAGGGTGTTTTATTTGTATCTCGTCCTTCCATTTTCAGGTACTCGAGACACTCTGTCAAAGTTGTGTTGACGAGGAATCGTAATGGAAGCTGTATATTTGTTTCATCCATAGAAAACGCCAACCGTGGCTTTGTACATAACAATCGTTTCCCTAAAAACGGCACTAACTTTTTTTTAAATTTTATCAATTTGGAAAACGCGAATCTAGCACAGCCATCAATATCGGTCCAGTCCACAGGAAAGTTTGTATGCCGCCGTTGCATGGACGTTTGTTAATTTAACAATGCTGGTAATCTTTTGTTGAAAGTCAAGTATTCAACATTGCTGTACATAAACTTATTACAACTTGCGACGTTTGCGAAATCACATCGCGAGAGCTTGATCCTAACAATAGGGTTTTGGTAACAATTCTTGCCGAGGCTGGACTGGTTTTCTGATTAACTGATGCGAGGCAGAAACGGAACAGCGAAATGCCAAGTGGAACTGGGGCTTTTCTAATGCTGTAAAGCTTTGAGGCAAAATATTGCTGTTTTATTCGATGGTAGCCTACAGTGTTAACTGCACACTACTTTCAAATGGCATTCCATACCAAACTCCAGCAAAAATGTTTCCATTGTGCTCGTGCCATAAGAATTTTTTTTGATAGACTCGGCATCAGTTGATGTTTTTGACTTATTTTATGAAGAAAAGAGTTTTTAGTTTGAAAATTGGCTAAAATTTGCATTGGGGTGCTTGTATTTACTCGGTTGTGTACTGAATGCAACATGTTTGCCTTGGTAGTAAAAGAAGTGTACATTCCACACCAATGAACCGTTGTAACCTTAGAATGGCTTAGCAGCATATACTAACGCGTAAATTAAAAGCATGTAAACCTAAAATCAATCGCCAATCCCTGTTATATGTTTAAACCAGCGACACCACAAGCTTCTAAGAAGAACGGGGTTTTAGGGCTCACAAGAGTTTAGGATTACTTTGCTCAACAGGTGCCGAGAATTAAGTGCAACCGTATATCCCATGTAGATGAATTGTGGGTAGAACGTATGACAATAAACTGATCGTCGGTTTTCACCCTGAGGCTTATTAACACTCTTGTGGGCTTTGTACCAGGTCGAATGGGTTCCTCTACTTAAAATTGGTGCAGTTTATTAGTCGGGTATATTTTATTTGCAACACAATAAAGTCCCATACTCTTATCTGCGCTACCATTCTGGGACTCTTCAAATCTACAGTAGAATATTTGGTCTTATGTACAACTTTTTCATTTCGCTTACAACAGACGAAAGATGAATTATTTTTGCATTAAAACTCCTATCCACTGGAATCACACAGCTAAAGGCACGTAAGGCGGACAGAAATAAACCAGACATTGGCGATGAACTCGCCTCTTAAGACGGTGACCCCATAAACAAATACCGACGCAAAAAACCCTAAATTTTGTCGCCGCTTTTGGCACCATTGCAGCAGTCAACCGATCAGCGCCTTGGGTTTTAAACCTACCCAGCGGCGCTATGTAAGCGTATTTGGTCTCATGTTAACGCTCACGTGGCTGCTGTTGTTGCTGCATCTTAATCCCGTAAGTGTAACATAGGTGTAAGGGCCAAAGCTTTATTGTCGTTTGCCTGAAACCGCATCGCTCCGAGCGAGCCTTGTTATCATACCGAGCTTAGGGAGGTTTTTGTTTCCATGCTCCGTTCGAACATTTTGCAGGAAGGAAAGAAATTCGACGAAGGCGACGAGCGAAATGTCAGACGAACTCGCGGACGCGGGTCGCCGGTGCAGCGATCAAACACGATTAGGGGACCATGAAATCGTTGCAGAGATCGCTTTTGGTAACAAGGATAACATGTGCGCTGCAACAAAGGTCCAATCCCCATTCTTTTTACCCATAGGTTAATACAGGAAATAATCGTTTCTGTGTGTTTGTAGCTTTTGAGGATGCGAGAAGTGTAATTCAAAGAAAATTCAGTTATCCAGATTTACTAACAGACTGTCAATCGTGTGAGAATTGCAACTTATAAGGAATGCGTGCTGTCAACTTGACCACACTACACAGTAGTGCTTTAGAACAAATGAACAGTATTAGGTAGTGGCGTATCCAGCCCAAAATTTTGCTGGCCAAATATTTTCTGGGTTCAGACGTCAAATGTTGGTTTGAAACTTCGCGTTACAAAGCAGGGACGTGCAAGACTAAGTAAAACATACTAGGTCACAAATTTTTTGAAATTAAAATTTTTGAAAATTTCCAACTTAAGAATCTTTAGTTTAAATATTTGGAGCATGAACCCCTTGGCTCCTCCCTGGCCAACGCTAATGTCTTGGTATCTCATGAATCTACCGTTGGATAAAAAAAAACAGCTCGCAGGCAAGGCATGAGAGCTCTTTCTGACCATTTTGTAATACAATTTATCGCATAAACGTTCAGGGTATAAAGGAGGTTACATATTTAGTCAACAGACTGCTTTTTCCGTTGACCTTGTGGTATCTACAATTTCTAAAATATTAATACAGTCACCCACCTTATTAGAGTATTCGTAGCGGTGTCCGAACATCATCGCGCACATAAGATTGGCGACCCCAACCTGGATAACGTTTTCCGCCCTCTTCTTTTTCATTCCGAAAGCGACTTGCTCTTCGCGCTCGCAAAGTTGCTTCACAAGGTGCATGGTTTCAGTACGGACGTGACGACACAATAAACCTCGCGTTTCCGGCGACGCCGTGAATCGATGGAGGAGTTTGATGATGATTCGCTTCATGTTGGACCACTTGGGTCCTAGTGTTGTTCCGTCGTTAAATACGACGCCTTTTCCCTGTGAGATGTTTCGATAGGAGTTGAACGCCGGACGACCAGCGAAAACCTGTCCTTGTCGCTGAAGTGCGTCCCGGATCACTTTGTAATTGTTAAGAACAACTATGTCCTTGCTTCCAAGCTTCATGAGGTAGATACTGCCATACCTGAGCGGAAAGTGTAATTATTTTTCCGTTATAACATCGTAACACAGGGTGAGTGTGGGAGTAACATCACTCCAAGACTAGCCAAGAAACTCCACTGCTCACAACACCGGAAAAGGGGAAAGATCAGAGACTTTGTCAACCCAAATTTAGGTAGGTTTAGCAGGCTTGGCAGCCCAGGCATTGCAGCCTAGCTGGATCGATACGTTCCATGCCAATCATGCCATTGTATGAAATATTACGCCAAATTTAGGTAGGGATCAAATATTGAATGAGTTTTTCAAAAAACCTTGAGATTATATAACTTGCATAAATGGAAGGGACCCTGGCATCATTAGCTATCACCAATTGGAACAATAACAAATAAATATTCAGAAAAAAAAGTTGGTGACGCTACATGGACTAAAAACATCATCAAAATGTTTACGTACATGTTGGTTAGTTTTACAAAGTGATCGAATATCGACAAACCTTTTGGCCATATCTTGCATGACAATCTGGGGCGCGTCTCCGAGTGAAATCGCATTTCCCACAATGGGCCATGGAAATGGGCCAGGTATTGCCGGACGCGACAGGAAGTATGATATTATTCCGCGAACGGCGACCAACACCAGAAGAGCGATCAGAATTTCGGTTTTTACCCCAACTAAGCTCTCCAACAAACTCTCACTCCAAAACATGACCTATAACCAATTGTCATGTAAGAATTGGCTGCTATACGACTTGGTATCACACATATAGTCTTTCCAGCAAAGTTATCATCCCTATAAAACAGAACTGAGTTTATATATTTTATTTATCCGCCTTGTAAAGCATGCTACAAAATATTTCAGTGAGCACAATGAACCATGCAACGTTTACGGAGATCACCACTGATTATAACATAAATGTGTTATTATTTGCCTATATAGTTTTTGTGTCCCACGAAACAGCTATTGTCAAGGGCTAAATGTCACGGTCTTGTAGATAATCGGAGGTTTCAAAGCCTCCCTACTATATTTCCAATATTTTTATTGCAATTTGTGCTCTTTTCTGGTTTTCTAGTATTTTACCGTTTAGTTTAAACAAACGTAGGATTGGCAGTAACAGCAACGAGCCATTTGCACGGTCGACAAGCTTTGGGAACGCAAATACATCACCGAACACTTTAAAACGATTCGCTACTGGTATCCTCCCCGAGTTACAGTTTTAAAAGTCACAGAACATGTCTACACTTTTTGACATTATCACAGAAGCATGAAGCATGTTAATCGGCATTCGGCTCTTGTAAAGGTCTATGACTACACTTTTTGTCATTCCTGTCGCACTGAGCCATGTTCCAGTTTGGTGCTAATAACCCTAAAACGACGGTACTATAATCCTGAGCAGATGCATGTTGAACAATAAGTTAGTAACATTGAATTTAGCTTTGTAATACATTAATATTGTTTTTGTTTTTTCAAATACAAATAATTTTATTTGCTTGACGCTTTATTTGAGTTGGTGACGTAGCCAGCAAAGCAAAAACTCTCCAAACCTCTTACTAAGGTAGAAATATATGTGAAATAGAAACACAAAAATAAAAAAATCTGAATGAGCCAAATTACTCAAGTTGTATGCTTGCAAAGGCAATCAAAACAGTTCAACTTCATCTCTGCTTCCATTTCGGTTAAAAAGGAAAACTTGACAGTTTATGTTCAATACTAGTTTTATTGGAAAGCGCTTTAATGGTTTATAAAAACTGTTCTGAGATCAACTGATATTAACAGTCTGTGCATCGTCACCTTTCGAACCTGTGTTTATTTGTACTGCTGTCTGACATTTAAACAACCAAAATCTTCTGTAAGTTACATATGAAAATACGCCTGTACACTTGGGCAAATATCACAATGGGAAGACAGGAATAGCCCCCCCCCCCCCCCCTTCTTTGGAATATAAATCCATGCTAATTTGTTTAGAGAATAGCATTATACTTGGCCGTATGCGTGATACACTTTTTGTGCAACTTTTGATGCCAGGCATACTACAATGATGCATTTTGTTGTTTTGTGGGAATTCCGCACCATATATTTGGCATAAGAAGACGGTAAAAGACCCATGACCAAGCGACCAAGGCTAGTAACAGACAATCGGAATTTCTAAAACCGTTTTCGTAAACGTGTTACTAAAACTAAACAGCAATTCCCAATTTCCAAAACAGTGGCACAGTCTCATCAAAAAATTATGCGACAGTCGTCTAAAAATATTTTACGTGGCTGACCAAGTAAGATAGCCCGTGGACCGAGGATAGAACAAGGTATCTCTCTTATGCCGATATGCTTGGGATTCTCCATTGAGACTTTTTCATCGTGCCTGAGCCTAAACTGGCGACGCAACCAACATTTTTCCGAACTATATTTCTGCGTTTGCAAAGAATTATCACTTTATCGCTGCTTATATTTGCACTGCTCAAAGATGACATAAACTGACTTACTATGGATCAGTGACTATACCTGTTACATGTAATTGCTCAATATATTACGCGGCGTTTGACGACACAGATCACTATTTTTGCGACCTTAAATTAATCTCATTCTAAGCCTAAGTGACGCAACAGTTATATTTTCTGAATGCGGCAATAATCACCAGCGCCCTTTCGCAAACGCGAACCGAGCCGCCGGGGCCGAAAAAGGCGCCTCCGACCCTTCTCTCTTTCTCCTCTCAACCAGGCCGGCAAAAATCGACAGAGCAGAAAAGGTGCTTAGTACTTGCCGACCGCACCGACTTACAGCAGTCTCAACGGTTGCTGACCGCCTCTAAACGCGTCACAGAACAAATTTCATCACCAAACCAGAGGTTTTCGAGCGACTTATGATAGCACGCGAATATCGCCAACGCTCATACCTTTACACGCCGACAAAACAAACACGATTACGCCGGATCTTTTAACGCCAACCCCCGCCAAGAAAGGATTACGTGACCGAGACTGGGCGGTTATGACACGCAGGTTGTATTCATACATATCGTGGGTAAATATTGCGATACATTCCAGTATGCCCTAATGCATACTCTCAAATATTAAACATGAGCAGGCAATTATAAATAACTTGCCTCAACAGTGTTTGTCATCCAGTCGGTCTCACAGTATTGTGAATTTTATCTACTATTCTCTATCTATACGATATGTTATATTGGACAGAATCCAGATCAGGTAGTCTACTTAACATATCCGATCCAATCGGATCAGTAGATGGCTGTGTCTCGTTGGTTCCCGCTACCTGCGATATAAAAAAAACTTGATGGTGATTTCCGACCAGGAGGGCATCCATTTGGTTTGATATCTGCGTTATTGATATTTTCGAAAGTATGAAACTTTGGTTTAATTCGCACGCGAAACAAATTGTCGAATGTATGAAGTTCTCTGCGAATTTGCACCAAACGTGATCCGCGGCATTATTTCCGTCAAAGCATAAGCGGGTTTTTTTAATTTCAAATTATCGAACTACACGTGCAAACCTACAACGGAGAAAAACAGTAAATCACATACCGGTGGTGTCAAAAAAATAATACTCGGTGAGCGTAATTCGGATTATCCGACAGAGCGTAAAGCCTGTTTTTGCTGCACTGCTCATCCGTCTAATGGCAAACACAACAGAAGCTGCCGTTTTGTAGCCGCATGCCCGACCGACCAAACCGAAGTTTACGTTGCTGCAAAGAACGGACTGGATGATCCAGAAACTCTAGCTTGCGCGGCCAGCTTGTCATTTATAAATAAACACAAAGACTCTTTTCTTGCTCCGGTTGACAAACCTAACTCCGGAGGAAAGGCGTTTTTTATAGACGCCATTGGTGGTTAGTGCTTGGTGGTATTCAACCCTGCGTTTACAGCAAACAACAACGAATAAAACTGAACACATTCCACTAAAAGGGTGCCTGACGCCTTTATGGTTTTATCGGTGCCCATGCCATTTTATTTATTTGTATATTGTTCATCTGCTGCGTAGTTGTTTCATTTTGGGCAGAATAAATATGATTTTAAAGGGACCGAAATTTGAGAAAATAGATGCTTTGAGTGTTGGCAGAAATACCACTTTAGGATCCAACATTATGTATGTGAGAAACGCGTGAAGTCCAAAGCTATAACGTATACCCCATACAGCGGCACACACAATCTGTGTGGTTATTCCCACCCTAGTTTGTCGGCCCCACTTAAATGTGAATCCCACCAAAATGTCTTTCCCCACGCCGTGCTAAGCCTCGTAGCATTGGAGAAGTCACGTCCATCGACTTCAAACAACTCGTCGGCAACAATTTCTCATCGCCAAGACTTCGAGGTCGTGCCTCGTCACGATTTGTCGGATTTGATGCCACCGCGGTCACGTGGTAATTCTGACGATTGCGAATCTCAATTTTCCCACAAGTCACTCACTTCGTATTGCTGTTTGAAATATAGGAATTCCGCATTATTCTAATTGCACCGCGGCCTTACAGTAAAATTGTGCAACAAAGCTTCATGTGACGAGTGACTGGAATAAAAAGTATGATTTTGATGGTGAAGTCTTTAGAACTTTTTTGATTTGTAATGTCTGATAATTGTTGTTTGGTAGCTCCATCCACTGCCTTGTTCCAAAATGAAAATCACCTCTGCCTTGTATCACAATTTGTTAACACCTAGGTGACGAGTAATTGCTATAGGGTTTAGGAAAATTAAAAAAAAAACGGAGTATGGAAAAAACAAAAACATTTTATTCAATTTGATAATTGTAAATATGTAATTATAATACAATTTAAATTCTTGGGGAAAGTAATTTGGTTTTCAACAAAATGTAAGCCAGGCTAATTACATAAATGCGAGAGCAAAAAAGAGAAATTTAAAATACCGTGCGTGCAATGCAGTTTGTTTCAATTTTCCAGTAAGTTTGATGGGAAACAACTGTAATTAACTGTTTGTTTTTGCATTATTTATTGGCTTGGACAACGCGAATTTCTTGTCTGATTGCGGGTGTGGCCCTGCCGCCGGACACGTTTGTATCGGACAGCTACAAAATGCAAATAAGGAATCCTAAATTACTTGCAGCGGCGGCGTGAATATTCTACCCTTGCTCTCCAGACATGTTTGATGAAATGAAATCTTTTCAGTAATGCGGGAGTTGAATTACGTTGAGTATTTATGACACTTTCCAAAGAACAACCATTTTCGTAAGACGCATGTAACTAATTTTACGTATCTTTTCAGATTAAACCCGCTGCTTTGGCTGTTTTTTTTTTAGATAAAACTGAGCCAGGCAAATGAACTCATTGACCCAGGTCGGAATGATTTGGCGGATTTCGAATCTTACACGTGACTCAACCGAGCGGATTATGAAGTTACCGTGTGTTTATTTTTGCTCGTCAAGTTTGTATGCAGGCACATTACAGCAAAAAGTTCCGCTACTAAATTGTGCAAGAAGGACATTACCTCGAAAACGGCGCGGACATTTTCTCGGCTGTATAGAATGTGCCTGTCGAACGGTATAAAATACTTTCATCTGCAGGTTAATGCCACGGTTTTACATTGAATGCAAGTGTGTAAATTGAGACTATTTCTACGTTTTAGAATGCGTATTTGTGGGAAAACGTATGAGTAGTTAGTAAATTTGATAATGGGAAGTGTAAATGAAAATGTACATTTTTATACTCCAGTACTCATACCAGCAATCATTTACTGTATACCGACCGTTATGTTAACGTGTGTTATTTACAAACGCCATATGCGAGTGCGAACCTACGTATATCGACAAGGTAATCGTATCCTGGCGGGGGTTAGAGTTGACAGATCCAGAGTAATCATGTTTGTTTTGTCGGCGTGTAAAGGTATGAGCGTTGGCGATATTCGCGTTCTATCATAAGTCATCCGAAAAAATCTGGTTTGGTGATGAAATTTGTTCTGTGACGCGTTTATAGGCGGTCAGCAACCGCTGAGACTGCTGTTAAGTCGGTGCGGTCGGCAAGTACTAAGCACCTTTTCTGCTCTGTCGATTTTTGCCGGCCTGGTTGAGAGGAGAAAGAGAGAAGGGTCGGAGGCGCCTTTTTTTCGGCCCCGGCGGCTTCGTTCGCGTGCGAACGGGCGTTGGTGATTATTGCCGCATTCGGAAAGCCTGTGCGAAGGTTCCGGGTGGCGGGTGGATAAGGATGCTTTTCAATTTAACGTTTCTAGGCAGCCAGTTTGCAACTGTACTGTTGATTTTTGTAAGGTGCACTTGTGAGGATCAAACTAATTACAAAAGGGCGGTTATCTTGTACGGGAAAGTAAAAAAAGTTAGACAGTTTTGAAGCCAAGCCAACATAGCAGAATGTTACAAGCAAATGTTACATTTGATGATCATGTGTTTAGTTAAAAAGAACCCTTGCTACCTGTGTTTGCACAGGTAAACCAGGTTATTATAATGGATCCACAGGTTAGGTTTTGCCTCTACAGAGTTTACCACAAAATGTGCATTGTAAATTTCTCTAGATAAAGTACGTTTAATTTTACAGCATTGTTGGCTTAACGACCTCTGTGCTTGGCGATGTGTGGGTAAGAACCAATGGAAACGTAGCGCAATGCTGCTACCTATACGACGAAAGTAAATATTTACAGATCTTCGATATGATTTAGCTGCCTGGACGAAGTGCTAATAATGCCTTAGCAGAGTTGTTTCACGACTTGTAGACGTCAATTTCAACCTTAAAATCCACTTATTTTAAAGTTTATTTTACAATGCACCGAAGCGTAGCTGGGATTTGTCTGCGCTATCAGTCAGTCAGTATATTCTGATGCTGTGAAGTATCGCGTGCCACTTGGTTGCAGATCGCACGTCGTATATCCCTAGTACAAATAAACACTAGAAGCCAATGAAAGTCGACAGCAGACACCCAAGTTAAACATATTACAGAAAGCTATATGTCTCGGTACAAAAAAACACAACTATTACGCAAAGGTGGCTGAATGTTCAGTTTGTGAAAGAGCATGAAAAGCTTTTGATACGGCACCAAAGTCGATTCGCAAAGATTTCTGTAGCTGCATAAAGCCAAAGATAAGGAACTCTCTAACATCGTCGGCCTGGTGGACTGTGTTTAGAAACAATGAACCGTTTGTGGGCGATGCAGAAGTTTGCTACGAACTAACGTCGTTAGGTAGAAATTGAGAACCTGAGTTGAAATCGATTATGGTTGTATTTTTGCTGCTACTCACGGGGGCAGGTAAGTGGTAATCGGTTTGCTTTGCTCGGACAAATATTCCCCCATCACGCGCCTGTTGGTTTAATATTTCCGCCTATTGAACCCACGTCTCTCCCCCACAGCGGGTCAGCGATGCCAACTCCACCCAAGTGAGGCTATTTGCTCAAGTATCGCTGCACGCTTACGCATACTTAAATGACTGAAACCACAAAGCCACCGCATTTCAACAGACCACGTGGCCAGATCGCTATTCAACCAACCTTCGCAGTGGGCGCATCATTTGACCCGCTACATATTTTCTATCTGCATCAATAAACCCTACAATCCAATGAAATTTTTTCACCCATTCATTTTCGAGTATTGTTGCGTCATAGGCGCTGTATTGTCCACTCGAACAAGTCCTTTATTACTTGTCAGTCGGCTCGCTTCAGCAACAATATCGATCTAGTAACAACAACGTCAGTGGCGTCCGTTTTGTGCAATGTTAACTCGGTTTTATCAGTTTGTATACTTTGTGTGCTTATTTTTATAGTCGGCGTTTTATGTGACAGGCGAGCAAATCACGTTTAACGAAGACACATTGTGATAGACATGAACTGCCCAATACTCCTATGGCATTCACATTAGTGTCCGTGCATGTTTAAACGCGGTGTTTATGTACCACTACCATCTCGTATACCGCAAAAATTACTTTGCATAATATGGGTTTAAGATATTATGCCACACCATGTTTCGTACACATCGAAAAACGTAGCAGGAATATGCAGCATATCTATTTTAAACTGCAAAATTAAGTCGAGCAAAAGTGCGAAAAACGCAACATCCCTTTAATTATGCCTTTTTTCACAGCGGCGTAGGTTGATTATAAAGCTGTGCCGAACATTTAAGGCGGGCAGTTTACAGCTTGTTGGGATATTTGCATCTTTACAGCAAACCAACTGAATTTCTTCGGGCTTTCGCATGAAATCTTGATGAACAATGTTTACGACAGAGAGCTTGGTGGCCGCTGCTATTCGTTTTAAGACCGAAGTTCTCATTGTAATTTTGGTCTTCATCATTCTTCGCGGGATACTCGCATACTTTCGCTCCCGCCCAAACATACCGGGACCCTTTCCCTGGCCTTTGATTGGAAATGCTATTTCACTTGGATCTGCTCCACAGCTCTCTATGCAAGAAATGGCGAGAAGGTGAGTGCACGTTAAGTTACATTTTTAGGTTGGCAGGTTGGATAAAATGTTGGTAAATTAGTTGTCCACTGCAGTGGTTTCCCAAGTGTGTACAAATGACGCGGTGTGTCTGTGTGTCTGTGTGACGTTTCGCAGCTAAAAATTGTGAACATGAAAGAATTATTTCTTGTTTGAAGGGAAAATTCTGGGTTTGTACCTTCCAGCAAATGCGTTTCGCATACGAAAAGTTTGGAAACCATGTTTAGGCTAATGTACTAGTGCACTTTTAACTTGCGCACAGCAACTTAACGTCAGCATAAAAAGACCATTCTTAGTTCAAGAAAAGTAAAGTTTTTATTTAATTGCTGTATTGTTGGTTGCTTATTGATTCGTCAGACTTCAGCATATCAGAGTTGTTCACAGTGACGCATGTTTGTAAAGAAATTTTAATGCAATTTACAATTCTCAGGTATGGCAGTGTCTACCTGATGAAACTTGGCGGCGTCGACGTGGTCGTTCTTAACAGTTACAAAGTGATCCGGGACGCACTTCAGCGACAGGGGCAGATTTTCTCCGGTCGTCCAGCGTTCAATTCCTTCCGGAAGATCTCGCAAGGGAAAGGGATTGTCTTCAACGACGAGAAAACCTTGGGTCGCAAATGGTCCGACATGAAGCGAATCATCATCAAACTCCTCCATCGATTCACGGCGTCGCCGGAAACGCGAGGTTTATTGTGTCGTCACGTCCGTACTGAGACCATGCACCTGGTGAAGCAACTTTGCGAGCGCGAAGACCAAGTCGCCGTCGGAACGAAAAAGAAGAGTGCGGAAGGCGTTATCCAGGTTGGGATCGCCAATCTTATGTGTGCGATGATGTTCGGACACCGTTACGAATACTCTAATAAGGTGGGTTACTTTCCAGTATAAAACTTGACGTGTAGCTCAGAAAATGGAAAATAGGTTGTAAGTTAAATTTTAGACAATGAACAAGTGTCAAAGTGGTCAGGAACCAAAAGATAAATGGCCCACTCAAATAATTGAGAATAAACTCACTCATTTTGTCGCCTTGGGGCGATTATTGCCAACCTTGGTTATATGCCACATGGCGGACTGATATCTTCGAGGATTCCTTTCGTATTTGTGATGGGTCAGGTAAAATTTAAAGGCTCTTGACAAAATTATGCAACCTTCGCCAGTGTGCTATTTTAACCGCAAGATACTCGCCTCTTTGTGTCCACTTTTGTCGATGCTAGAGCGATCTCTGCAACGATTTCATGGTCCCCTAATCGTGTTTGATCGTCGCACCGGCGACCCGCGCCCTCGAGTTCGCCTAACATTTTGCTCGTCGCCTTCGTCGAATTTCTTTCTTTCCTGCAAAATGTTCGAACGGAGCATGGAAACAAAAACCTCCCTTAGCTCGGTATGATAACCAGGCTCGCTTGGAGCGATGCGGTTTCAGTCAAACGACAATAAAGCCTTGGCCCTATGTCACACTTACGGGATTAAGGTGCAGCAGCAGCAACAGCCAAGCGAACTGCGACGGCCGCGAATGTCTGACCTGTATGAAACGGTAATCCCGCCCCGCGGCGATGTGAGACCGACTGCAATAGCGCAAAAAGTCGGACGGTAAGGGGTTCGGTGCTTGTTTATTTATGGGGTCACCGTTGAAACGGCGAGTTCATCGCCGGCGTCTGGTCTTTCCGGGTCCCATCGCGTGCCTACAACCGCTTTACTCTCCAGCGCTGATGGATTAACGTAACTGCCCACTCCACTTTTGTCCTTATTACCGCCGACTCCCGCCTGATCGCGCGTGGTTTTAAGAAGAGATCGATTGTCCGTTACGTAAACTTTGTCTTTCGCGAGAGATTCCCAATATGTAAGAATATTAAAGTCTCATATCTTTCCCTTGTTTTCAATAACGAGGTGAGAATCAGTTCACCTGCCGATTCGTACAAGTGATTTGCATGGGATTTCTGTAACGAGCACGTGTTTGTGTTTCGGCGTTTATTTGTTTGTGAATTTTTGTTCGGTTGCTGCCATACTCCCTAACAAATTTCCAAGTGGTTTCTTGGTCAAAAACTACTTTATACAGAAGTTTATAAAGAGGAAAATTATGATCAGTCATACAACATGGGTGTTGGGAAGTGGCAACTGATCAGCAGCTGCACCGTGTTCATTCCAAAGCAACATGTAAAAGTTCGCAGCTAGCCGAAACGCATTGCACCAAAATCTTCGCATTCGAGCGTCACAAGCTTCGTCATGTTCGCTTATTTTCTCGCCCGCGAGCGTATAATCTGATTACGGAATTCGGGAGTACAATGCGTTACATATGTACAGCGATTTTCCGCAGCCGCGGACAAAGTTTCCGTACGACGAAGGGTAAATAAACAAATGCGCAGTCGACTTGACTGGTTTTGTGGCTACCGGCCCTTTTCGACACATTATGTTCAATCGTCAACCCCGCCGATCTGTTATCCAAAGAAACACTACAACGCTTTGGGTAAAGCAATGTACCGCTGACATTCTGAAAAACATTTTTCTTTGTGAATATCTCGGTTTACGAGAACTTCAAAAACTTCTGTAATAAATCCAAAGTCGTTTGTTCCACAATGTTTTGGATTGATAATAATGTCTGCTGCTAAGTCTTCATTTTTCGTAAACCTGCATGGGAGTTTGACAATTTAAACTCTTATTTAACTTGTTCGTAAAACTGATAATTAACACAAAGTGCACATTATTAATAACAGCGCGTCAAAAACGTGCAAAATGTACAACGTATCGCCTTTGTAGGAGTGTCGGTTTGATATTCGGCATTTTTTTTACTTTTTCCGATGACCGCTACCCAAAAACAACACAAGTGATTTTTTTTGAGTGGGCCAAGTAGCAGGTTGGAGCCGATTGTGGTTCATTCTTGTTTACGCATCACCAGTCGTCGTCACTAACCGCATCTCGCTCTAGTTCATTCAAAAATGGGACGACGGCCTTTTGATAAAATTGCCGCCAACCTTTCGTTGTTGTAAGTCAAGCCCGAAGTCGAATCTGCCTTTGCAAAAGGTGCGTTTTGTGCAGGGTTGCGTGTTGTATTGTCCTTGGGAAGGAGCATAACCGTTATCCAGGAAATGTACATAATTTGGGTGAGCCATTTTCTCTTGCCTTGCAAACAAGCAGGTCAGGAGTGATAAACTTATGTGGTGGCAATGACCTTTTGGTGGCAATGGTAACAATGCTTGTATCAGTAACGATGTCCAAAAGTTGCCTTCAGCGTAAATCTGCATTTCTTCGTTGTGTTTTCCAAATTAGTAAAAAAAGTCACGACTAAAATGAACAAAACTGACTAATATTTCGGAACAGCGCAGATAAGATCACAACACTGTCACATGTGGGTTCATAAATGACATTCGCGCCTTTGCCAAAACTTCAAGGTCAATCGAGTCAATCCCTCATCGCAGACTTTGATGAAAAATCTCACACACGCACTCGAAATGGAATTCGCACCATCACGGCCTGTCTTGTCAATGGGTGTTGACAGGTGAATAATAATCAGTTCTATGGCCTAAGGGCGGTTAAAGTCTTGATCAAACTTGATATATTTGTTGTCGACCACTTTCAACTTTTAAACCGAACCCCGGCATTTTTCTCAACGGTCGATGTTTTTCGAATCAATGTTTACAAATCTTATGTGGTCTGTGGATGCGTGGGTTTCATTTGCTTCGAATCGTTAAGTCAATGAACCAATCTTCAGAAAAAGATAAACCAATAAAGTTTTGCGCATGCCTTTGTATTCGCCGCGTTTTGCAGTCAGTTCCAACTACCTCACGTCATTTCATACCACCTTCCAGGCTCGTTTTCATGGTCACCAGAACCGCGCTCCGGGCAAAATATTTCGCAAGAAAAGACGCTTTCTTGTACTGTATATTTGTTCTTGGCGTGTAAACGCGAACTACCAAGGACGACGTTTGTTTCTGCTGTCATTAGCAAACATAGGTTTAGGAATGTTTTTTTCACATTCCGCAGATGGATGCTGTATACGGGGTTACATGAGCTGTTGGCGGTTTTATTTGTGCCTTTTAACTCCATACAATAAATATTTTGACAGACTGCCGCCCTACACCCTTTCAAAGAAAACGTAGGTCAATATTCCGGTTAGATAATGCGCTACTTCGGTAATCGTATCAAGTTGAAGCTCTCGTTATGGTCGTCGAACAAGCAGGCTAGCAAATCGTTGAAGTGGCCAATTGTTAACACAGGCCCCGTAGCTCTGTTTAAGGGTATATAGAGAAGACTGGTGTCGGCGGCGCGCGCGTTTTCGTTATCAGCTGCGCTTCTCATGTGGTCTCCCCGGTTGCGTGCCAAGGCGCCCCGCTCGTCCGATCCAGTTACGGGATCAGAATGCGACCCCGCGCCGGTGCGCTTGTCACGTGACTTGCCCCAGGGTGTGTACGAAAAAGGCAACAGCTCGCAGAGAAGTAAGTGAAAAAGGCAAAAAATGATGAAAGAGAGAAACCTGCAAAAGACCGACGGTCAGAGTTTTGGTGTGACGACTGTGGTTAGGTTTGCTTGTCTCATTCTTTTGCCCAAGATAAAATAAACATGCAGAGGCGCTACTTACTTCACGACTGAAATTGCCCTCGTTATATTGGAAACGGAATCTTTGTCATCCGCTGTCCTTTAAATGTCGCGGAACGCAAATACCTCCGAACCAAAATCCACAACCGTGAAATAACGCCGAGCTTTTGGGGTTTCGCCGCAAGCGCAAAAATGTGCTGACTGGGGTTTGTCAACTTGGTAATCCTGAACAGTGTTTGCAGTTACGTCGAATATATGTTAGACCACACCGGCAAAAAAATTTAACGCTAAACGGTTATCAGGGCTCAAAAAAGAGCAAAAAAATTACTTCGGGTTATATGATTAGTTATACAAAAATTTGTGTCAAATTTTTCGTCCCTTTTTATATCTTTGTGTCTGATATAGAGCAACAATGTTGTGATGTACATTCGCTTTAAATTGTTGGACATAATTTGCCTAAAATATTTTCTATATTAATTCCTTTTTCCCAACGTGAACTATTTCTCCTTTCGCCGAACACGCGGCAGCTTTACTTAACGTTTATTTGATCTAACAAGTTTGAAGTAACAATTTCCACATTAGCGAGCACAACGTGCTGCACTTCTTTCCGCGCTGGTCTGAGTTTGAGGAATTTGATCCTCACGACTTGAAAAAAAACATTTCTCGTTAAGCTACAGAATTATGTCGTGCTCCTTGCTGCTTTTTTCAATGTAACCGATTTAATTGCTGTTATTTTTTCAACTTCGCCTTTTTCCAGTTCGTTTGTGTTGATGAAAATAACCAAAAAGTGTGGGTTCTATAACATCTGCAGATACGTAAATGCGATACACTTCGTCGTAACGGTTTGGCACAAAAACTGCGTGTAAATGCCATGTTCTGCGATTACCACGACGTGAGGCCCGAAAAAACAAAAAAATTGAACTTTCTTTTGTTTTGGGGCCGTAACCCAAATCCGTTTTGTCTGTCGTCGGTGTCAAATTAAAAACGCCGCAAACAAAATGTGCCCTTTAGAATAAAAATTCCAGCAACAAAAACAAGTAGAGCGTTTTCGGACATTTTCACAAGTTGTTGACGTGTCTTTTTTTGCTTCAATTGTTTACTTGCTCTTGTGGGCAGTTTGGTGCAAACGTCCTACAATGACACGCATGTATTTATAGGCGTTAATGATGATCGCGTGCAGTTGTCTGTGGTGCACCTCAGGGCGTGTGATTACAACCTCGTAAATCTGTTTTCTTTACCTCTGCGTCACAGTCTCTGTTGCATGCGGACGTTCAGTGCTTTCCATGATTGCCTTTATGGGCCGATGCTGCGGTGATTTGTCTGCACGCTATCCTGTTGTTGAGTTGGTGCATTTCGCGTCGGATGAAAACGTGATGCTTCCGGTAGACGTGCTTTCCAGCTTTCCGTTTTCGCCTTTAGTCGCAAGTGCGACGTTTTTACGCTATCACAACTGAGACTACAACACAGCTTTTGGTGTTATGTACGTCCTTATTGTCACTTACTACCCGTGTTTTAGGCCCTCTGTTTGTGCAACATCCAACTGATGGTGTACAAGTAAGAATATGCGAAGGGAAATCGAGATGGAAAATCACACGCACGTCTATTCAATGGCGTGTACAAGCGGGACAACTGCGGACAGCTCCTTTCGTTTGTTTTGCCGAACCCTGTTCGATTTTCACGCCTTAAACCGCGATTTCCCGATTGAAAGCGGATAAAAGTGACTTGTCGTTCGGGCATGGACCCTTCCCCCTATAATACATCGCACAGACGCCGACACGATCGAACTGTTGTTTGGTAATCTGCGAACATGCTTTAGGGCTTTAACAACAGATTCGCGTGCGAGGCGGTCGGATTCTTCGCAGCAATCGGGTTCGTTCGAGTGATGACGTCAGCAAAGGCCCTACCTGTTTGCCAAGGAAGCGGTCAAACGAACCTTTTCGTGCGAACGACCTCGGTGACACCAACTTGACTCCTGTTTCTAACTGTTGTGTTTGTCCAAGTGAACGAGGCGCGCTGTTTGAGAGGGCATACACGAAATGCCCAGTTTTCGACTCACTCTGCAGCAAAATCGACCAAATCGCCAAAGTTCAAATACCTGATTGCGATTAGTTCAGAGTTCGGCTTGGTTTAAATTTTGGTAAATTTTGGTTTCTACATTTCGTTTAACATGTAAAACCTTCGATTCAGACCATGGCTTGAATACGTATACCCATTATATTTAAAACAGATGAAACACAATGTATGATACTTTTTCCCGATAACAATTTGTTGTTTTCTTTGTCCATCTGCAATGCTGCAATGTCATTGAAGTGGTCGGTGACTAAATGCTTCTTTTAGCTTTTCACGATTAAAAACATGTGACCTTTTATCTGAATGACGCACGCGCTCTGCAGGTGCAAACTTTTCATTGCATTCAAGACTGATAAAATTCCGTTTTCAAAATATTCTCGTCAGGGCGGCAATCATTCTTGCATCTGTGGGCTGTTGTTTACGTATTTGTCGCTTATGGGTTTACCATATCAAGCGACATCAGTTTTTCTGCAACAGTTCGGATGAAAAGCACCTAGATATGGACACAGTGGCGCCTTTGTGTCGGTTATTTAACTCAGTCGTTCTTCAACATGCGATACCATTTCTAAACCCGAACTATTGCCATTCACAAGAGCACCGCCTACAATTGAAAGTACGTCGTGGTTGTGCAGCTTTTTAAAATCACATTTACCGCTATTGTTTAAAGCATGACATAGGTAAAACGAATTGACAAGCGTGATAAGAACACAATTCAACAAAATTGTTGAACTCATGTTATCCAATCACGTGCTTCATGCGGGTCACGTGATCAAATGCTTGCAACTACAATAGGATTGGGAGTGGTTCGGACGACACTCGTAATGTGGTAAGATATCGGCAATCACCGCGCGTAAGTCCACACCGTGCGTGAGAACAAGCCCATTGAGTCGCACGCGATCCTTCGTGCGAGATTGGCCTCGTTAATTATTGATATGGGCGCGTGGCAGGGCAGCAAATTGCTCCGTAATGCCCAAGTCCGATCGGCGTCGTTGGTGATTCGTTTCTGTTTTTCGTGTTGGCGGATTGGTTTGTTTTTTCCTCAGAACTGCAGGAAGAAGGCAATTATTTCAAGCTTGCTTTACATTTTAATGAGGTAACGGTTCGTTCTGTGCCGCAATGAGCCCGAAATGGCAGAGCGGTGTACACCGTAATTGCGTGAATAATAATTTCTCTATGTTTGTCTTTCCGTAATTCATTTCATGAGTACTTACTCAGTGTTTATCTTGCGTTTTCCGTTCAATTTTCTTTCACCTGAAACTTAATTTAACGTTAAAACAACCGCGGGTGACCGCAATAAATTTTGATTGCGAAGTCTCGAAGAGCAAAAGCTTATAATATAAATGACATTCAAGTCTGTTCCGGCGCACTTCGGAAAAACCACTTGGAACATGCCGTGACAACTACTGTAAATAGTTTGCCGCAGCGACAAGCCGTGACTGAGTGACCACATTGACTCATTAAGGACTGTGGCTGACCCGTCCTCTACATGAAATGATCGCCCGTTGGCCTTTTAACTTCGTTCGGAGTCCTTCTCACGCGATTCGCTTTTATGTCAGAGCTCTGTTGGGTAATTTTGCACCGAGCGCGTGTCGTTTTAAAAGTTGATGCTTTCGTGCCTTTTAGTGACTTCTTTCGCTCGTCCTTTACTGTTTTGTTTGTCACTTTGATTAGTGCTCTGAAATTCCTCTGAAACCCATTTCAAAGCCATGGATGCATTTCCACCAGGTCTTCAAAACTTCAAAAAGGAAACGTTTTTTTGGCTTTTTCCTGGTAATGCTTCACACATTAAAAATATTGCAATAACTTAGTTAAATGTGTGCGCCTTCTGCGGTTTGTAGTTAACCGGCCTACTCGCCTTCTTCAACACGACAAGTACAAATCGAAGGGTCGTGGCTCTTCGACCTTCTGCTGTGCTGCCCACTTAGCGCAATTATCGTGAAGTGGAACAATGCGTTTTCACGTAGGCCATTTCAACACTTTTGCTCGTTTGCAAATAGAATGAAAACACGGGAAATATGTTCTTTAATGTAAAACGTGGTTTGGAAATATTTGAAAAATACACAAAAGGATTCAAATTACGATTGGGAGCTTTACGTTGTTGGTGTAAACATACAGTTGTGTCAATATTGATTAAAATTATATCATAGTAAACACCCCTGCTTCGGTGAGGCATCTGTGTTTTCCAGTATGTAACCCGCTAGTTTTCACGCGTTTAAATGGAGCTCTGTAGGAGATAAAGTGCTTACCGGACACGCCCACGCTGAGGATTGGGAAACAAAACCTCGCCGACCGCAAGCCGATTATTTACGCAAGCATAGCGGTTGTTTACATTGCATCGGCACGCTCGCAGCTGATGTTGACACGTGCGTCCGGCGGGTTTGTCTGTGGGGAACTCCCGCGGGTTGAGGCCTTGCCGTCTTTGAAAACATTGTTCGCAAAATCAACAAGCGCGTCATTTCACTAGACACGATTATGACAATATAGTTTGCAGCATGTAAGGCTCCAAAATTGTGAGTGCGTGACATTTTCGGGCATTACGCCAGGGAATTGCGCAAAAACCGAATGAGTTGGCCGAACTGCGCGCTGTCCTGCGCACGACCCTCTATAGAGCGTGTTTCGCTTGTGTGTTCATATTCCAGAAATCACTACGGAGTCCGGCCATGCAAATATGCCTCGTCATTTCGTTCCTCTGCTCGCCGAGGCGCTCAATATGAAAATACGGAAGCCATTTGGAACAATTAAGCGGTTTATGGCGTGTGGAGTTGGGGTTACAATAAGTTCGTCGTGGCGCTTAGCACTAATTTGTGTCCATTTAATGCACCGGCGAGGATGGATTGCTTTCCTTTATCCAAATGGCGCCGAATATAGACTTTTCCAGAAGCGGGGAATGCATGCTGCAGCGGCTCGTATATTTTCCTGCGAAGTTATTCTTGGTCGCTTTGTGAGTGTGCTGAGAAGTTCACACAATACCGAGCATTTGCGTTGATGTCCCGATTTTGTTACTCCCACAAATGTCCATTTGACTTTCGTGGCATCTTTTGTGGAAAGAATTGTTGTGTTTCTTCCTATGAATACCAAGCAGAAAACCTGATATGGGTTCGTGGCCAGAATATCCTGCGTTTGAATCCCGGTGTTCAAAAATCTACGAAGCTCAAAAGTAAAGTCTTACTGACGATGGTTTTTTTCTATTGTTTTTTGCCTTTTACACGAAGTATTTATACGGGAAGGCAAATCTGTTGGTACTCGCAGAATGATTTACTTTATTTTTTATGTTATTTTTTTCGACTGATTCCAGTTTTGTGGCCCCCGAGAAACACAATTAAATGCTTGACACGTGTCAAAAATTGTGCCGTCAATATGTCGATAAGGTTATGTCAATTGTTCTGAAAGTTCACGCGTGCGAAGGACGACATTTCCACCTCACATAATTATAAATTATCAGGACGATTTTCAACCATGTTTGAAATTGTAGCAGACAAGCCGACTTAACTTGTCATTTGCCACCGTTATTTTCCAAAACTCGTTTTAAATTGTTAAGCGAAGTTTTTTATTTAATTTGTCATGCGACGCTCTTTGAAAAACAAATCGATGCACCAGTTATGGAAAAACCGTACATGGGTTTCACCTTGCAATGCGGACAGTATACACTTCCGAAAATGACGGAAACCGTTAGTGAGTTCCAGGACGTCGCCTAGTACCGTGTGGCCTCATTTAACCGCGCCCACTTAAAGATAAACCGCATTATGTTCGCAAATTCATGCTCACTCGTCTCTCTGGGTTGTTAGTGGGGCAAATTTAATTGGATTCCTCGTGCATTTCCAAGTCTTTTAGAAAAAACTGCAGGTTTTTTTAACTTCTAAGGTGAACAGTCGAAGGAAAAAAAAAATGTATAATTTTTACAGCACCGAAACAGGAATGAGTATTTCCCGTTTGTTGTTGCCAGCCTGCTTCTAAAAGCCGGGTCGTAAAGGTGATACCGCGAAACCACTAAAGGAAACCGAATAAAGGCTGTAGCGCCACGACAAATTCACGAACTCCACAGGCGTGTTGGATTTTCCAGACATTATACCCATGGCACGTAAAAGTCGTTCGGAAAGCGATGATTAAAGTGCTAGTTCTAATTACGGCTCGCACGTGGAAGCCATCACATATGATATGACGCTTCGAACCACGTGGAGCGGTTCTGTTGATGAATGGGGCCACGTGATTAAATTACCCCGTTGGAACGCGGTGGCGTACACTGCGTTTCAATAAAATACAAAGGACTATTTCTGTAGATTTTACAAAAATGTTTGCGTGCATTGTTTTGCACATTTAAACGGTATTTTTAATTCAATCGCTTTGTTTTCTCACGAAAATGCAACAACACTGTTAACGCGCACTTACAGCGTGACGCTGGGATTTGAATCCATGTCATCTGAAACATTGGGGTGACAGAATCAAAACACCGCAGCTTCAGCACGACAGGCGTAAGGGACAGCACCCAAATACAGACGCCCGATTGCGGACTTGTGGTGACCTCAGTGTTCGTGTGAGGAGCAGGTCGATAATTCCAGCCCGTAGCACGCGATTCGCGGCGCCAGACTCCTCTCCGCGACACGCGTCCGCCTCACATCTGCATTCACGGGCCTCCGTCTCCCCGTTTCCGATCCCGGGGATCCTGTTTTTCCGGTTTCAAGCGTCCGCAGCAAAATTGGGAGTCTGGGAGATCACGATATCGTCTGCGTCCGCAAATAGATTTGGCAGCGAACGGATGGCCGTTTTGGGAGACTGGATCTGAGCCAATTGTGGCGTCACAATCAGCGCGCGCGTGCTGTCTCCTTTCTTCGGTTTTGGTTTTATGGAATATCGCTCCAGAATGGTCAACTAAACTGGTAAAGCGCAATGCAGGTTCGCACAATCATGACATAAATGTCAGTCCATTGTATCTCTGTGAAACATCTCCATTTAATTGCATAAGTTTAGAGTACGACCAGCAACACTATTTCGATGTCCCCCCTATTGTTCAAGGCGTGGCGAAACCTTCACAGTCGCGTGCAAGACAACTAAATTATTCCACCTCGTGGTTTTGTTTTCCTAGAATTTTCGCACCGTGTCAGCGCCCGTGAGGGTGTTATATGTCTTAGGTGCTAATTTGAAACCGGTTTAGGAATTATATAATGATATTCTGGCCAACATTCCTGGAACTGCACGGTTCGAATAAGTCGTGCGGTGAAGTCCAGGTAGGGATTGCCAATGATCTCTATGGATTTTTTGCTCTTCATGAGGACGGCGTAAAAACAAGGTTTACTGATACAAGTTTCCGAAACGCTATTCTCGATCTTCGCACAACAATGACGGTCATTTTATGTCCAACAATTTAACTGTGAAAAAGCACTTGCATCTTTATAGAAATATGACATATACGTTTCAACTCTACATGAAACGTGTTCATTGCTTTCATTGAATGAAATTAGAATTGTGTTTGCCAGCTAAATTGCCCTGGGGAAAGTTCCATATGTGATTAAGACTATACCAAACATTTGCGTTCAATGAGACTTGATCTTATTACAATGCACCATCCCATCCCCATCGCAAGATTTAAGCTTCCCATGTACAAAGCAGATCCGTTAACTAACCAAAACCGTCGCAGCGGTGCAATTGCAACAGGATAGCGCGTTTAAATGCCACGTAATCTTTGCCATGTTAAATCAATTTTGTCACGGTAGATTAGTAAACAGAATCACTGTCATCTGCACCAAAACTCGTTGCAGCACAAACTTGGATCCGCATTGCAAATGGATGGGGTCCCTATGAACTTCCTTATGAGCAACGTGTACTTTGTTAATTCAAGCTCCTTCGGCAGCAAATCAGTGGTCAGGTGTTGCTCATCTTTTGAATGCGGCTCATGACTACAGCTTTTGAGGTTATGTCATGATGAGTGCTCGTGACTCGTGAAAGAGCGGTTTTCAAACACCGCATGGGGTTTACATGAGGTCCCGTTGCTATACGCGATATGCCAGTTTTCTTTGGGAAGTTTTTCCGATTTTTAATCTGGGCATAAATAGCTGGGTTATTCCGCGTCGGTTATCTTCGAGTATTTGGTATGTTTGCTATATAGGTGCAGTTTTGCAGTGTTTTTTCATCCAGGGTATGTCTTTTGTACTTTTCAAGTACATTTTGTCAGCATCAGATGCAAACCCGAACCGGCCCAGTACCGCAGACCTACTCCAGCAACATTCCCAGGCCAATCCAGACGGGACGGTTGTGGACAAACTTGATGACGGTTCGGTGCAGATGTCTGCCTGGTGCATTGTGGGTCCTGACGTCAGTGTGGGGTTTTGTGGCAGATTGCGTGGGCAGCGGTTTTCAAAGAAACTTTGGCAAAAACTACCCTTGTATTGAACTTTTGGGGCCGGCGCGCCCACTAGGCGAACTAGGTGGCCGCCTGGGGCGTTCAACCTTTATGGGAGGGGGGCGCAGAACTGCTTTATTAATTACCGGTTTTGTAACTTTTCTCGACTAAAATGAAAACAAAAACGATTTGGGTTACTGACACTAAAAAATTCACAACTTTTGGGTAATGATGAATTGCTTGTGTGAAATGTGATGCAATGCAGCAAAGCATGCAGCTTGACATGGGTGCGCCCTTCACTGCCATTGGTACTTTACGTGTAGCTTTAAATATTTATCTGCACCAGCCTCGAACGGAATGCAGGTGATTACACCCATCTCGCTTCCGTAATTGTCACTGAACTCAGATGACCTTGACTTTCTCTCACGTTCCGCCAAAAATAGTGTTTCGTGAGCTGATGCTGTCATATACCAACTTGAAATTACGGCTTTGTTGCTTGAAATTTCTTAATAAATCCGTCGATTTAGGTTAAAAAGAGTTTGGAAAATGTTTTTGAAAATAACTTACACCATAGTAAATACGATGCCCGCTTTGCTCTGCGGTAAAAAAACAAGTCAGTTGGGACTTATCCTTACGTGACAATGCTTGTGATGTCACAATGGTTAGGCGTGATTTCCTTTCGAGTTATGGCCGTTTGCCAAAGAACAAAAATGCGTAAATTTCAAACATTCATTCACTCAGCTCTTTAGAAAATGCTTCCGCGGCATTAGAAATATATTTTTAAATCCATTGAGTACGCTCCCTAAACAAAAAGGGCGTTGTCGTTCCGCACCAAAAACTGTCCTAGACCCAGAACCGGCTCCATGTTTGTAAAAAGGCAATTGTGGTTCTTTGGAGCGTATCTGCGGTTCCACTTGGGGCCGAGCGGCGTTGAGTTGTAATTAACTTGTTGACAATATAATAGAACGCCTGGAATTTCATTCAGCTTTTGTTGATTGTACTTAGTTGCAACGTCAATTTTGGGGTGCAAACTTTGAACTTAGTTAACAACGCTTTCGGTAAAAAGTTTTAAAATCTTCAGGAATTTATTTGCAATATCGTTATTGTGTTTGTCTTGTAATTTACAAAGCGATCTCGCTGTCGCTTTACGTCAAATCGAACAGATAAACGTTTATTGTTCGCTATCCGTCCTCCCAATGAGCACGCATTCCACCAGTGACAGCGAAGTCGGCAAAGCAATAATCGGGTGCAATGAAAAGTATATTGAATTGTTACAAAGTAACGGAACATGTGGTCATTATAGCTTAATTTCTTTAAGTTCCGTTTTTAACCAATGACAAATTTGTGCACCCTTGCTTTAAATGCTAGAACCGCTGACTGCAGGAAACTGACCAACGAAATACAGCTTTCTGTCGAATGTCACTTTTGAAACCTGTCGTACACTAGGCCCGTGGTTCGAAACCACAACAGCCGCAGTTTCATATTCGAGTGCTGAGGATTTGATTCATTCAAAGTTTTATCTTTCGCAGGAGTTCCAGGACCTGGTCAGTCTCAACCGAGAATTCGGCGAAGTCATCGGACCGGGAAGTCAAGTCGACGTCATGCCCTGGATCAAGGTCAGAGACTTTTCATCAATATAAGCTTTCAACTGACTTAATACCGATGTCACCGCGTTCCGCTTTGCCGCGATCCAATAAGGCTGATAGAAATTCCCATTCTAATTTCGTAACCGGTTTCATTATATGGGAGACATGCTGTAGGCGCAGGAAATCCGGCAGCTGGCGTGCTTTGCTCGGTGCTTTGAGTCCACGCTGTACCCATGTGGGCGATTTTAGTCGACAGTCATTCCAGGTGTAGCGGCTCTGTGGATGTTCCTCTTCACCCTCCACCCTTTTTACTTGCAATTATATTCGAATCAGTTCAAACTCCAGTGATTCCGTTCGGTTCAGTTATTGGTTTGTGTTCAGCTGCGTTAAAAAACAAGAAGAAATCTTTCTCAAAATGCTTTTAATTGTGTTTTGTTTGTGTTTTGCTGAAAGTTACCTGCGGTACCGCGCAACGTAACCACAATGCGATTCAAAACAATTAAAATGGCGGTTTCTCGGGAAGACTGGGATTTTCCTCTCGGAAAGAGGTAAAAGAAACCGACTGTTCAAGATATTGGTTGTCGCAACTGCACAAGACCATTCCGTTCCGCAAAGTTTCGCAAACGCCACAAATTCTCCCAGCCATGACTGACTCCAAAGTTCAGCGCGAACTTTAAGTCGGGTTAGTGACCACTGCCTCAAGGACAGGCGGACGGACCTTGCAGTTGCACTCGATGGTCATGCCGGAATGTGTGACGTCAAAGCGAACTCACTGCAGGTCGTGGTGGTTCCTCCCCTTGCCCGGAGCAACACTTACCGTCGCGCACCGTTTTTGCTCGAATATCTTGCATAGTTTTTTTTCGCTGGAAAGGAGCCGTCGACCCCCTCTCTCTTTTCCCTTGGTCTCTTTCGGGGTTGCGCTTTTCTCTTTTCTCAAACCTCTTGTCGCGTTTTGCCGCAATGAGCGACAGAGGCGACAGGAAAAAACGCCTCAGCCGCGCTCCTAAAACAGTCAGTGAAGCGAGGCCGGCAACCTCTTCAATATAGTTACTGCAGAATAAGGGATCGGTGGTGAAAAAAGTGACGCCCGTCTGAGTGGACTCTATTTTTAGTTAAAACATGTCAATGCGCGAGAGGCTTTTGCCGAGTTTCTTTGCCACGTGACCGCCAGCTGGTGGCGCGTGACGCTCGGCGGAGCGTAACAACGAACTCGGGCGGGTTCAGCGGACGATTGCGTGACATGGCACACTTTGTCGCTTCCTATCATTAACTGTGACGACCGACGGTTCGCCGCCCGCCAAATTATGGGTCGGCAGTTCGAGCGAAAACCAAACCGTTGTTTGCGGTCTTTCTCGCCCCGATTTCCCGCGAAACATTTTTTTGTGTTAGTGTCGTGTTGGTGTATTCAAGGTGAAAATTGTTTAGGATTGATGCGAAAATTCGCTGAAATTAATAGTGATACAATTACGAAATAAGGGAGGTCAGTTCGTGGTCAATGTTAGTTGAATAAAACAAATGTGCTGCAGCAAGAGTGTGATTTTTCAACAATTGCTCTAACGTACAGATCACTGTAATTATATGCTGCAGATATCACCTAAACAAAGATAAAAATCGCACATGAAGGTACAATTAGAATATATGTAAATGTTTTATTTTCACTATTTCAAAGATCCTCGAAAGATCGTCATACCGAAAAAAAACGTTTTGTAAATTTTTGATTCATTTATTCGATTGTCTTTAAAAGCTAATTTGAAGTGACATCACATTTCATTGTTCTGTAATAAACGACAAAATCAATCCAAACTTTTTTCGACACAGTTCGCATAACTTGATTGCTGGATTCAATACCTGTAATGTGTGTGATAGCTGATAACACAGTATTTGTTAAAGTTTAAGATGTCCAGGTTCACACCGAAAAGCGTTTAGTGAGCTTTGTCAACCTGAAGAATTATGTTTATTAACGACAGGATGCGCAGAGCTAATTCAATCGCCTTGGGGTAAAGATACGACCAATTCAGCGGTTTCTGTGCTAAAAGCTGTGACAATATTTACTCTGACAGTAGCGCGCAAATACGACATGTGTTCTGTTTTTATAGGATCCGCGGAGTATGCGGGGGTCAGTTAATAGAGTATAAATTTAGTAACACTTAATCTCCGTCTGTTGTGCTTAGTGGGACGTTTCTCTGCCGCGCTGGTGGCAACCCCCACCTTCTTTATTCATTTTATGTTAAATTTTACTTTTAAATTGTTGTGTTAATACCTGAACCAGCGTTTTCCAAACAGTGGGTTACCATGCCGTGTAGTGTGGTGGTGAGAGTGTGCTGCATGATAATTTAAACAAAACATTGAAGCAAAAGAATTTTTTTTGAAAAAGGGCAAATAACGACTTATGTCAGTCTTCTACGACTAAATATTGCAAACATTGTCCCGGTATAATTATTGCGTCCCGAGTACGGTGAATCTTTCCAAATTCGCCACACGCAAAAAACAAACCGCGGCTCGATACTTGGTTTTTCATGCAGTTGCTCAAATCGTTCGTACGGAACCGCATATTACGCAATAGCGACCGAATTTACGATGTTTTTTCCACTTGAAAGACCACAATTGCTACCTACGATCGGACTTAATCCGATAGCTCTGGATTGGAAGCAACGGTTTGCGGAATTTCTCGGAATAAACGTGACTCCTCAGTGATTAAAATATTAAATGATTTTCACTGAATTTTCAAATCTTTCGATTCCACCCTTTGGCGCCACTCAACGGAACGTTACGAAAAACTTTCATGTATTTTTCTGGAATTTCTTGAAGCACTATAGAATATTAACAGAAGCATCCAGATTAGCTATATTACCTCTATAAAAAAGCTGTTTTGTGGCATTTCTGTTGACGAGTATTGTTCACAGCCACCTTAAAACGTTGAAACATCACATATTAGTTGTTTACCAAAACCTGATTTATTGTTAATTTTTTCAATGCCGTCGTTGGTTTCCAATACATCTTTCCGTCAAGGGTTTTTGTTAATTATCGCAAAAACATTGTGAGTCTCATTTTCTTACTCCTTACAGCGTCATACACTCACATCACGTGACAAACGAACTCCTATTCGGCGAAACTAAATATTAATTCAGGGGTAACTTGAGTCTCGCGTTCCAATCTTATCGACATCTGGGGCACTTTGCCTGGCTCTGTCACGTGGCAAACAACCTCGCGAGCCGGACGCGCGAACCCTTTGTCGGCATGTCGCCGCGTCATGGGAGACTTCTTACGTCATAAAGGGTGTTCTTGTGTGCGGACCGAAGGCCCCGGGGTACGATTTTAGCGGGACGGCCAACACCATTACCTCCCCACCACGCGCATTCCTATCTTGCCTTTTTGCGAAGTTCGGCCGCCCTTGCACCGCGATGTTTCTGTTTAAAACTGCTGCGGAGGAGCAATTTTTGGGGCCGCTGCTTCTCTTTGCGAGCTCCCATCTCTCTCCGTCACCCGTCGTGACCGCATGTTGATCGCGACAATCTACTGGCAAGTTATGGAAACATTACGCGTCGCTGTCTTACAAGTGTTTCCAGTTTAACTTTTGTCGACTGTCTGCAAAATTGCGAGCAGGCGCACTTGTTGCTGCCGATGAAAAATGTTTGCATGCGTTCTTGCAAGTTTTGCAGTCTTGGGGGGTTTAAATTTTCACAGGTTTCATGTCATACAATTTCCGAAAACTTGGAACGATAAAATTTCCGAAGCATGGTATATGAGTAAACACAAGATATGTAACAACGTTTGGAACGTAAAATATTTACAATTTGTCACAGTTTTATTCAATTTTCCTTTTTTTTTCTGTACCACAAAATAAATTTTACCATTTGCGCGAAAAGTAAACTTATTATTTTTCTTGCAGGTTTTTCCAATGTTTGCCAAAATTGTCAAGACTTTCAACTTTCTCAACAACCGAACTAATAATTGGATGATTGCAAGGTAATTTTACTTCGCGTTTTTTTGAATTAAGGGCATTGTTAATCTGGTGCATTTCAACACTAACGTGTGTGTAGACATTATTCAACATTGACAAAGTACATTTTATGTCTTAAACAAAATTCCCATGGGCAATTTAACCGATCCAGCGTGCGGAGACAGTCGTTTTTTTTTACAAACAAAAGACACGTTTATTTTTCATAAAGGAGCAAAGAACATCGGGAAACCTACATACATGGAGTCATTAGGGACATTGTCGATACCTTCATCGCCGAAAGCATAAACGACCCGAGACAAATCATCAATGAAGAAGACACCGTTGCCTTGACGACCGACGTGTTCGGCGCCGGCCAGGACACGCTCTCTACTGTCATCCAGTGGATTTTGCTCTACATGGTTTACTTCACCGATCACCAACAAAAAGTAAACGTTGTCATTACTTTTTGGATTCTATTGTAATTATATTGTTCGGTGTTCTCTTGGGACTTATTCGTTTTGGGTCAATCATGGTTACAATTTTGTGTATTCCCATTACTTCGCCGATATCAAATAACAACAGAAAACAAGCAGTCAATGACAACCACGATGATTGTAACAAAAAGAATCGTAAATTGAATACCTCTGCTCCAAATTAACCGTAAGCACCAACACCTAAAGTCAAAGTTTATTCCGAATAGTTGGCATAAATTATAACTTTAGCTAACGTAAAAATAAAGGAATAAGTTGCAGTTTCACTTTACCATTTCTCTGGTTTAGATTAAAGACGAATTGGACCTCACCCTTCGGGGTCAAAGGTTGCCGACCATCGACGACCGCAAGCACTTTCCATTCACGGAGGCAGTTCTGCACGAGATCTTCCGCCACTCGTCTTTCACTCCCTCCACTATCCCACACGAGACGAGTGAGCCGACAACATTAGGTCAGTACCACATCCCGAAGAGCACCATCGTGTTCGTGAATCAATACGCAGCGAATCGTGACGAACACGAGTGGCCGGATCCGGATACATTCGACCCGTACCGGTTCCTCAAAGCAGACGGGACGTTGATCCACAAGCCCCACGAACGTTATCTTTCATTTTCGACCGGCATTCGAAAATGCCCAGGCGACGAAATTTCGCGACTATTGCTCATACACTTTATCGCCACGTTTTTCAGCGTGGCTGAAATTGTGCCAGAGAGCGGACACACTCCGACGCTAGAGGGCGTCTACAACCTCTCTATGAGGCCCAAAGAACTCAAATTCAAAGCTCGGCTTCGACATAGGCGAGTGTTTGAAACTGCCTTCGTGCATCTCGAAAAGGTGGCCGTACCAGTGCACAAGGACAAGGTCGACATCATTGAAAGCGAAAACATCAAACCTGATCCCGTGCACGTAAACGGATGGAAGAAGACTCTCGAGACTGAATTTTCCGATAACGACTTTGAGACGATGGAGAAAGTTAGCCGAGTAATGCGGAAGCGGAAATCGAGAAAGTTGCCTTTTGATGATATAAACGGCAACCAGATTTACGGCCTATGCGCAAGATGATTGCTGGCACAGTGATTGCAATGATATTGTCAATAATGTGATATTATTTATAAAGGAACGTGGAGTTTGTGAAAGAAAGTGAGCGCAGTTTTAAACGGATATATCACACTAGGTATCTGGAAGATATAACCGCTGCAAAATTACGGTATTTTGTGAACCGGACAAAACTGGGATTGTTGTCCTCTATTCAGCATAAAAGGCATTTTTCTGCAACACACGCTCACTTGTAGCATTTCAAAAGTTATTCTCATTTTTGAGACCTTACAGGTCGAAACAGTGTGCACACCCTGTCTGCAGCTCCCGATCTGATTCTTGTTTTTAATGTTCGTATAATATTATTTAACTGGAAGTGTTCAACTTTTCTATATTTTTAAATATCTCCTCACATTTGTTATTTCTCAATCGAGAAGTGTTGCCTTGTTGCCTAGCTCTCCGTTTTGTTTATTACCTGTAAAGACAGTACATACATTTATCGTGGTTTTCGAACGCTTTTTGCTCCCCAGTGCCGCGTAAAATTTTATGCAAGCGACCGCCACCTTGCGACTCGTATTTTGAAATTCACGCCTTTTTTGCTCGCCTCACCACGTTCTTCAAGCTGAAGTCCGCTTTTCCCTTAAGCGTTTGCGATATCAGTGTTATACTGGTACATTAAGCTGACCAAAAACCGTGGTTTAATCTGATCAGCGCCCAGTCCAATAGTTGCGCATTGACGGACACCATATACACTATAATGTTTTCGCTTTATTAATGGAACGATAGGACTGATTTGTAGTCATTTAGCGATACAACTTTCTGATTTCCTGCGATATGGTTGACTAAAAACGATTAAACACTCTTCGAAATGTCATTACGACTCTATCATTATAATTTAATCACCAATAATATAGAACGACAGTAGGCCACTTCAGAATTACCTAACCTTTTGAATTTTGCAAGCAGCCATTTGCGTGATTACGCTTTTTTGAGTAGCTCACGGACAGCAATAACAGTCTCTTCCATAATCGTTGCACTCACTGCTCAGTTTGGGGCATGAGACACAAGCTTGCAAAATTATTTTGATCGGTCGATAATTGCCTACCCGTTGAATGGGGGTGTGGCTATTTATGAAATGATTGCGGGCAATTTTTAAAGCAAAATATTAAAAACAATCTTTTGGTGGTCGTTAACATTCAAATATTATACACGTGAATTTGCCTGTATTGTTCACATTTCATTACCTTTTTTGACTTTTACAATTATAACACGGCCGTTGTATAGAAGCAGCATACACATTTTACTCATTTGAGTTGCAGGCGTAAACTGAGTTATTTGCGTCCAAATGAACTCGACTTTACTCGTTTCCTTGTAAGAGCGCAATCCTTGGTGACGTAAAGGTGTCTCAAAAATGTTCGTACGCCACTGAGCTTGCCTGTACGTAAGTTCGCTCCTTACCCCTCACCAATAAAAAACACCTACATTTTACTTTCGTTTGGAGTTCATCATTGTCAGACAGTCAGCTTTTTGTTGCGCTTCATTACTCTGCGGCATCGACTCGTATAGCGTACTACCCATACACAGTCATCTAAACAGTGTGTATAGGCACCAGGCAGCCAAACGCGACATGGTAAACAGCACCAGGCTTTGACATCCGACACATTTCAACATATTTTTGAAAACATTCGAATCGGAAATGTATTAGTCATTGTAGGAACAATGCCGTCATGACAAATTTGTAGGTCAAATCGTTCATATTTGTGAGTTTAATAATTATAACCGAGGTATATATGTCTATAGACATACAATGGAAAAAATACAGAATTACTTATTTTGAAGTGCTGCACATACAATTGCAAGTGTTTTGACTTATGCTCTTGGTTGATATTGCTTTGCGTTTCATCTCAAAACTCTTTTTCTTTAAAAAGTCTTTCTGAAGAATTGGGACTTAATGCTACCAAACATTCTTTAAAATACGGTGACTTCATTGGACACGTCGGCAGGTTGGAACAATTATTGGTATGTCAATAGATAGGAGGGGTAGACGCTGGCATCTCGAAACACGACGAATATTGTGGGATCAATCATACTATTGACCACGCTGTTATACGGGTGCCCGTTATCTTGCAATGGTGGAGCGTGCACCAACGAATGCCCCTGGCAAAAGTTACCAGTAATAACCTCAGCTAAAAACATGCACTTTCCTTCTCGAGATGCCGTTTTCGCGAAGTCATTCGAATACTTGGCAGTAGTAGCAAAGTATACTCCTTTGCCGTATACTGTGCCTGAAAAACTATACTGTAAACTTTCATCTATTAAAAATAAATAAACAGTAAAAACCATTTTTTCCAGCATAGCTTCTGTCAAACCCCCTTGTCGCTATTTTGGCGCAAGTGGCTTTGTCTGTACCATGAAAAAGCTCACGTGTGACTTTTTTTCCAGGCATTTCTTTTTCCACCAATTCTTTTTGTGCTTGAAACTGGTTCCAGAGAGTCCAGTTCTGTATCCTTTCCAGCTTAAAAATGCGGAGGTTTGATATTGCTGTACTTATCGTAAAGGTTTATTGTTAAAGTTAGAGTATGGATCTATACTTTTTGGGGTTCAACTTGAAATGTTTCTTTAAACTTTTCGATAATTTTTTCGAATTCGGAGGAGCCGGGTGTCACTTCGAGGCAAATTTCATCACTGCTCGCATATCTGTCCCAGTACGGCGGCAAAGAGTCTGTAAAGATTGAAAAAAATGTTTAGGTTTACACAAAAATACAAACAATGCAGCTTTGGCCTAATTTTGCATGGCAAGATATAAAGTTTCTCAATGACGTTACTGTGAGATTTATGACAGAACCAACACCGGCCATTTAAATAGAAATATATGTTTCCATTCCGTTTTACTTTATTTTTATTTTAAAACAGTGATTGAAATTTCACCCACACTAAGCGAGATTGAAGTTTTATTCACTTAAATATGACATGTCATTTTTGAACCCGAATTAGCGTGCCAAATATAGCTTGCGCACCCTGCGTTGTGCACCGCTGGTTTAGAAACACGTAAGTGTCAAATCTTACCACATTGAATTGATCTTATGACCTTGTAAACAGCGCCATCAGCCAAAGCTATGTAAGCCGGGAGGTCAACAGTAAATTCAACACTTTCACCATTTACTTTCCAATTCACCTTTTCTGTGTTCCTCTGTAACTGCGCAACATTTGCGGAGGTAATTATAGGGACTGTTTTTTAATGATTTAAAAAAACAATTATTGCTTCAAATTTCAAATCAAATCAAACATATCATTGAAACAGGAACTGTTTGTCCATTTTTAAGGAATAGTTTAAAAATCTGCAACCCAAATATGCCCGACAAACATTCTGTTTTAATAATTTTTTTACCCTTACCTTGTGTGCTTTTTCTAGCTGGTGATTGGCTCGTAAAGGAAACGGAATTTCGCTTTTCTTCTTCGGATCTACATACTTCCACGATACATGGTCAGCACACAGCATGGCTTCATTGAGATAACTTATGATTTCCGCGACTTTTTCTGAACTTTCCGTCACGTCTTTCCGAATCCCTTTTATGACCAATTTTCTGGCAAATTCCGATTAAGTCAGGAGCAAATATTTGACATAGCTAACAATCATGGTTTACCCGTCTGAAGTCGTGTACATTTTGATGTTTTCGTTTTCTCGGATAGTATCCAATTCGTCGGGGGTGATATGTTCGATTACATTACCACCAAACGTTTTCATCAAACACATATCTCTAACTTTTTTCTCCAGCGCTCGAAAGGCCTAATAAAATACATTACTTCTTACATGATGCTACACATATTTTACAATCTGTCTTGCAGTAAACTCTTCTTTTAAAAGCATAATGTATACGCGTTTGCGTGACGTCACAAATGATTCGGTCGAAGTTATTTAGTCAAACTGACGAACATTCGGTTTTTGGCCGAACTGAATCAAGACGATTCGGTACACCACTAATCTTGACAAAATTTTGAGTTGCAAATAGGGTCCCAGCAACGACCTTATCGATTTTCGGGGGATCGCAGAAGTATGGAGGGCGTCGTGTTTAAAATTCAGCTACTCACTGACGCAGATTTTACACCAAAATCCCGGTAATGTCGGGAAACCTGAATGTCTGGCAACCCTATTCTGTATAATTAAATTGATGATTGACAAGATTACTATCATGCGTACTTTTTAGTATTTTACACTTTGTTTAACTCGTCCTGTGTTTTCTTTAAAGGTTACTTGCAACACGAGCAAATTTATCATTGATCAAAAATAAACTGATGCATTAAATTACCGTAGTGATTTAATTTTAACTTTTTTTTATATTATTTTTGTACTATTATTATTTTGAATGTGTGAAAAACGGTAGGAACCACTGACGTACCTCATATACATCAGCTAGACTGCACGAACAAAACAAGATCCGGACATAGTTTGATGTTTGTTCGCCAAAACCTTCACTACGTTTGGGTTTAACATCCCGTTTGTCGCTACGTTTATTGAACAGGTTTAAAAAGCCCCAATATGGCGAGATACCTTAAAAAAGTAGTCATTGACTACACAGGTAAGCTAGGTGTAAAACAGTACAACATCCTACCAGAGGGGTTATTATTTGATGTTAATCCAAAAGTCATGGTGTTTGATAATATTTGTCTCCAGGTGCGGGGCACTCTGGCCGCCCTTAAGTGCCGACCATGTTCCCCTGTCAAAAGCTCGTTTTGAAAGGCAGCTATCATATTCTGAGTCACATAAACCTCAATCCTTTCCAAACTTCTGAGATTGGTTTTATCAAACCTTTTAATGGCCGTGCTCATACATTGTGCGACCTCCACACCGGACAAACTAGTTCCACCTGGAGGGTTAATCATGCAGTTTCTATCATTTATATGTTTAGGAAATGTTTCAAACATTCCAGACAATTTTACCCGTATCATTAGGAATAGCTACACTACGGACACCCAGTCTGTCGGCTTTTCCAAAGCAGTCCAACAAAATAGCTTGAAGTGCCCCTGCACTGTCTGGTATTGGTACGTGTAGGAAGTATTTACACACTTTGCCACCTGTAGTGGTCATCACGCTACCAGCACTTTGATTTATCGTGTTTAGGGCAAATTTGGTGATTGAAGTGCTACAGGTTTCGGGAACCTTGATATCTGCGACAAAGGAATGTAGTTAAGAGGCAAATAACAGTAAACAAGATGCATACCGTTTTGAGAGAGTGAAGTGTAATTTACAATTGCTTGACAAATCGTTCCTTCTATTTCTCCGTCCTCGACGTAAACGTCAATAGATTGGCGTTTCATGTTCTCTGGTGATAACCTTTGATTCTCATCAAATGATATGAGTTGTTGAATAACCTAAAAAAAATTTCGCAATTCGTCGTAATGTATAAGTGACCCGATTTCTTAGGCCGTTTTACCTCATGTTGGCTATTTGTTTGTAAGACAAGAGAAACTTTGCTCAATTTAGTTCCCCTGAATTTATGAACCACCTCTTGTAGAACTCTAACTACAAGTTCCATCGGAAATTCAAAGCCGCCTGTGCCCAGAGCGGGAAATGCAATAGACAAATATCCCGAACATTCGGCCAAATCCAAGCAGTGGCTCAATGCCTGTTTCAGCATTTTTTCGCTAATTTTCGGCATGTAGTTAGTAAGGATAACGTGGTAGACTTCCTCACAAAGAAGTTCAAATCCAGGTGTGGCAACAACATCTCCAACTTTGAGGTTAGCGTAAGTTACTGATTTGCAGGCCACCTTTATCAGAACAAATGTAAATCTAGTAAAGATTTGTCTAAAGCTTGATTAGCAAATCAGCCAGTTGAAAAAGTAATTTTAATGACACATATATTTTGCCGTACCTTCAGATTGTTGCCCGCTTTTTCGAGTAGAGTCTTTGTCAAAAGCGATCCTTCACAATTTGGAAACATTTCTACCGTTGAGGAAGTAACGACAACATCGGCCTATGGTAATAATTAAAAGATGAACCCAGCTCATCAATACTATACAATATTATTGAAATTAATTAATCCACGGTCTGTTTGTTTTGTTTTTTTGTAATTATGCTGTTAAAATATTTTTTTTATTTGGTTGTTTATGACTATTTGGGAAATGTTTTTTTCTTTTTTACATTTTACCTTGAGTAATTACCTTGGTGGTGGTAAGATCTCCAACAAAAACTTGCAATTTTGGACAAATTGTTGGTATCCGCTAAATAAAAATAATTGCATAAATAAGTCGTTCAACCTTTCATGTCTCGTGGACCCCCATTAGAGACAGTCAAGGGCCCGCGCCCCCAGCGAACCCATGAAGTGCAGACGGCGAGTAAGAACTAGCCAAACAATCACCAATTATACTGAATTTTTATGTAACGCAACAACTGCGGTCCCTAGGATGATACAAATCAGGCGAAGCACATTGAAACTTTGCACAAAATATGCTGACATTCAGTATTTTTGAACGTTTTGTGGACAAACTAATAAGTTTTTGTCTCGCATACGGTATACAAAGGACGAAGGGCTCGTGCTTTTTGCCATTGATAATTTGCCAGTAACTTATTTGACTTTGTTAATGTTTTGATTTATTTCCCAGAATCACCGCATTGTCCTAACGGTAGTTGTTAATCCCTTTTGGGTTGTGTAAAAGGTTATCAAAATGTTTTGCATTTCATTTTATAACAGAGTTTACCTCCTTTTTTGGTGGATCAATAAACCCTAGACACCGGTTATTCTGTGAAATAAATTTTAATTCTTGTTTCCCTTCGTCGCTTTGAAAAAATGTTTTCATTCCTGGAACTGAGATTTCTCTCTCCGAAATACTGAAAGTGGATGTAGCTTCGAGAAGCCACGATCGCACTGAAATTGTCATATTATCTTAATTGCCAGGTAATTTTTTCACAAGTTTCATGCAACGTTAATTCTAGAGCCGTGCTTCCCAACCTTTTTCAGTTCGCGACCCACTTTTAATGCAAGTTTTATTGTGCGACCCACAATGAGATATGACCAAACGAATGAAAAATATTGTTGCATAAATGTTACGTAATAATGCAATAATTTCGTGATCTAATAGAAAACTGTAACATTTAGAAATGCTTCGCGACCCACCTGAAATAGCTTCGCGTCCCACCAATGGGTCGCGACCCACTGGTTGGGAAGCACTTTGCTAGAGGATTATGTTGGTAGATATACTAAAAAGCCCTTGTTACTTACCGTCCAAAACCCTTCTTGTACTTCCCGTGATATAAATTAGAGATTTTTCCTCATCAAAATCTGGGGTTACTTCATTACAATCCGAATTGCTCTCCTTAAAAGTTTTCCAATGCTCTTTTATATAATTAATGACCATTGGGCGGGCGTAAAATGGTCTGGTCACTTTGACGTTCCGAATTAAATATTCTCTTATATGTTGGCATCCAATCGAGACATGTTCATGCAGACCAACACACTCGATGCCTGATGCGTTATTCTGCAACACAGAAAATGGAATATTACACTCACCAAAGACGCCGACGCGATTCACATGATGCAATTCAAACGAATTAAATCAAAATTTACAAATTCAAAATTTTCATAGACCTTTTGTTTGTTACGAAAAACGTTTTGAAACAGGACACAATGCAAAAAAAAGTTATATTTAAGACAGTCATTCGAAATCTTCGAGTTTGTACAATAAAACCATACGTTTATTTGGGTGGTTCCAGAAGCGCTTAATTGTTCAACAAAAACATTCCAAAGGTCAGATGTGATGATTTCTTTACTTTCCAGAGTTACTTTAACAATCTCCCGGGAAATTATGTTTTCTAGCACTCTGCTTGCGTCATGAAGATCGCTATCGTTGAGATACAGCAAATATACTTCATGTGATATCAATTGAAGAGAGGCTAAAAGTAGTGAAATTAGGTAAAATGTTTCAAGAAAACTTGTATCTATCACACAAGAAGTGGTGATTTTATTTTGCCAGGTTAAGAATATTTGTAACATAGACAAGCTTAGTTTAGATTTTCGAAATAGTCAAGTCGATGAAAGCTTACTTTGTATTTTGTTGATTTTAAATTTATTTTGTATAAGTTTTCGAATGTCAGTGACGCCCTTCGTGTGTTCTATATCTTTGCTTTCCAAAACTGTTGAAAGATATTTTAAACGACTTCCCGTGTCGTTCTTAAAGCGAAATTTGAATTTCTGCAGCTTCTACAAAACCGACCAAATAAAAAAATTGTTGTCAAACCTTGTCTCAAAAAGCATAACTTATTTTAAAATGCTGTATTTGCCACAAGAAAAAGCAGTTGTTGAAAGCGACCATACCGTGTTTTGAATATTTAAGACGGTTCTCTTCACAATAAATCCAGGCCCTGTAAATGTGATATGGCCGTGGTCTCTTTCTTGTAATTCTGTTGATACTTTCGGATCTAGGTTATCTCTAAATACGTCGACGAACTCGATCAGTGCGCTTTAAAAATACGATATTTTTAGTTACGATGCGTTTTGGTGACCCGGTAAATCCAGTCTAATACAATGTATATAACACATACAACTATCATCTAGTGTTTGTGAAAAATATATGATGGAAGATATTCGGGCATCAACCTAGATTGGTGCTTTGCTGATACATTTTTGTATGCAAATGTAGCCTATAGGTTCATTGAGTAGTGTAATGTTCAAACAACTGCACGTATTTAAAATTAACGACTCGTGCACCAATTCAAAAGTTCCCACCAGCATGAATCTCGTCCAAAGCAGTGCTATTTTACAACCTGTGTGTCTCGGTGTGATGGTTCGCAAGTTTGTTCAGGTCGCTGAACGTACAAACATGCCAAACTTTGTGTGCATTAGGTATATCATTGACTTGGTCGTATAACACCTTTGTCTCCCACTGGTATTAGTTTGTGTATCCGTTTAAAGCGATACTCCAGGATTTCATCTTCAGGGTATTAAAATTACGTCTACGACTCCACGTATTTTTCTTCAACAATTTATTTCTACCGTTGTGTTAGGATAGTTAGGATTCCTTCAAATGGCATTACCTAATTAGTTCGCAAACCAATTAAGTTATCTGGGAATAAAGCTGGACAAAGGGAGTGGGACATTGTATCTGGGTACACTGGCGCCAAAAATGATAGACGTTAAGAGAAAAATTGTTACGAATAATTAGCTCAGTGCACAACGTACCGAAAATTGTACAAATCCATGTCCAACGTTTCTGTCACCAAGCTGCACATTTGCTCTAAATACACCTGTACCTCATTGACCTCCTCAACTTTGCCGGTGACTTGCACTTGACCGTCCTTCTGAAAATTCCACCTGCGCAAATATAGTATACTAGGTTAAAAAAAGTGTCAAAGGTACAAGTGTGAATTCATTAAGGTGACCTAACGTAGACTTCAACTTCTTTGTTTTCAGTCACAGGAACTTTAAGAATGCTCTGTTCCTCATTCCAGCCCATTAAACATCGGTAATCTGCTAAAAATTGTGCATTACAAATTGCCAACTTCGTGCAGAATTGTGTCAGTGCTTTTGCAAGGCCTGTGGTGCAATCAAACTCAAACTTCGTTTGGTCGAATCTTACTTGTCTCGGCAAAGTCTGTCAAAACGGAAAGTTGATTTTAGTTTTTAAATCATGTGAAACACAAACACATCAAGGTAAAACAACATGCAGTATAATACAATTGCAAAATAAAACGCGTTCACGCGGTGCATTACCGCAATGCAGGGTTTAAAACATATGAGGAATTCATTTGTGTCCCCGCTGGATAAAATACCAATGTACTGCAAGCCATTCAGGCTGCGCAGCAAATTTGAAAGGCCGTTTTCCGAAAGTTGGATGTACTGAACAATGTTGTTATCTATTGTGCACTTTTTGGTAAAGTCATGTACTTTATGATCTGCAATTGTAAAGGCAAACATAGCATGCAGATGAATACGTAAACAACTAAAGCAAACAAGATATGCTTACACATTGTCATTCGTTTCAAGCAAGATTCAGGGTCTAATAGAATCGAAAAAACATCTTGCTGTTCATGTGTTTAGGAAGACGAATTGTGATTTTTTTAGCGAATTGTGGAAGTTATGGCAACTTAGAGTCCAGTGTATAGTTGTACGTAACTATGTTCCGGCAGTGGGGGAACGCCCAAATTACGTTGGGACAAGCTGTGACAATACAAAAAATAATAGGTCACTATGACACTATATGTATGCACTATGCTTGAACTATCGTACAATATGTAGCACAACCGGGCCTTATACGCCCAACTAAATTGGACCACGGGCCACTTCCGTAAGCTTATTTTTCGTAAACTAAGTACATGATAAACGATGGGAATAATTTTAACTGTGCTGATGTTCAATGTACTGCGTTTAATGTAATTTAAAATCAGTGTGAATCATTTGAAATGTTATGATGACCCGGAAACAATGACCAGTGGATTTATTAGCACCACGTCAACCTTTTTAAATTGTGTCCACTTGCACAACCAACAAACTTGTCAAACATAAGTCGTTGTATAAGCAATGAAACCAATAACATTATTAAAGGTTAGATCAAAACAAAGGCTCCGTCTACACCACACTACACTTATATTTGTCGCTGCACTGAAAAATATAACAAAAACAATTACTTCTTGAGTTTGTGACATGGGCCGCACCCTGTATAATTAACAGGAACTTCCGCGGATCACAAAAATTTGACTTATAACGCAGGTACCTCCGCAGGCCGTAGGTTGCTTAACCTTGGACAAATGAATTACGATGTTTTATAGAAAAAATTCGAATCCAATACAGTTTGTTTTTTATTTTTAAAAACATAGCTCTTCGTCTACACTGGTAGTGGAGCCAGTGATCTTACGAACATGCAAGAAAGCTTTCTATAGATACCGACTAAAACCTTGTTTTATGATTAAACAAAAATCTGTGCCTTTTCCTAATACCTAATTGAAAGAAAATCACAAACGTGTTCTGTATTCAAACGTGTAGATTGGTATAGAAAACTCAGCACAAAAAAGTTTCTGGTTATCAAAACGTTATTGCATCTAAAACGAATGGCCAACACTTGAAGTTGTTCCATGTCCCAAGCACGTTTGCTGTTTCCTGAGTAAGTACTGTCAAACCTTTTTCTGTCGGTTAGGGCATTTTAGCGGTACTGGGCCTATCGGCATTGACATTAGCATCCGCAAATACTGTAAATTAGTGAATAAATACAATAAATTCTTAGTCACATTGGATTTGTGGTGCTTACTTATTAACTAACTCAACAAACGCATTTAAAGCCGTTTCTGAATAGGATCCGATGAATCGCTGAAGGGTATATAGGGTGTTGTTTTTATGTACTTCCTCGCATTTTCGCGTCACCACAAAATCAATTGATTAATATGGCATTACCTGGCTTAAAGGCAAGTCATATTATAATTGGCAAAGTGACGTTATTTTCACAATAAGTTGGGCGTGACAAAAAGGGCACGGTAGTTTTCAACAGCGGAAAACCTCCTGTTTATGGAGCAGGTTACAACATTATCTGTACATCCATACGACGGAATTCACCTGTTCTTGTTAGTGTTTCCGGCCCCTATTTGGAAACCTTTTGACTTCCCCACATTACCACTATATTGGATGCAATTTAATGATAGCCTATTCACGTTTCAAACGAAATTTAGCACACAAATCATAAATAAGAACATATGTATGGGTATCAACCTTGCTTGGGGCAGTACAATTTTGTTTTGCAAATAAGATCACAAAAAGATACCTAGCTGTTATCTGGTTACGGTAGTCGTGCCGTATTTAAACCATGGGTTCCGAAATAATTTTTCTTTCGTCGTTTCAATGTTGTTGTGGCGTCACAAGCCTTACTTAGGAGGCTTTGGATGAACTTGATTTTCTGAAATAATTGTGCGACTTTTCAGCTGTTATAAAAACAAATTATTTGTATTTCCCATGCGAACTTGTCTCTGAAATCGACGCCGTAAGCATGTCAACAAGTTCTCCGTTATGACATCAGGGATGATTACGTCACTGGTTCATAAAAGTTGTGCCTACGGTTTGAAAAAAAGCATTGCAGAAATCAGCTAAAACATGTTTTAATAGAAGGTCTCGGAAGTAACCAGTCCAAAACCATGTAATCCCAATTCAGGATTAAAATAATAATTCCAAATTTCAGCTCAATTTCAACGCTTACTAACGCCGCTCATTATGTGGACAAAAAAATGAACAATTATTTATGAAGGATGGCCTAAGCCCTAAGGGTCACATGCTCAACTAATGAGTTGTTGTGCTAAGAAACTTTCGCTGTTGCTCTAATTTTTGAATAAACCTAAGAAAACGTTTGTGCGGTGTGCTTTATTCACCAGCGTTCAAGCAATAGAGTTCCAGCATCATGCTTTCTGGTCCAGATAAAATTCATAAGTTTAACGATTGCGGGATAAATACGCGGAGGCGAGCGGGTACAAATCGCTAAAACATACGCCGGAAGCGGAAAAACACAAGTAAAAATGTTCGCAAGACGAGCAGAGCGCGGCGCTGAGGCGTTTGTTTTTTTATACTTTAAGGTGCGGTACCAATGAAATAAACTTGTAAATGTGATATTACTGTGGTTCCCCACGAGTCGGGGTTTAAAACAGATTTTGCTTCTTGATGCAAGAAGCGGAATCCGCCACACAAGGGCGACCAGCTCCAATGACGTCACTCGGCGCTCTGACGTCACTCGGCGCTCTGACGTCACGCCATTGTTGGCTCGCGACCGAATAAGCTGCGCGCGCGCACGTTGTATTCTGTACATGTACAGTTTTCAGGCCCACTGGAAAAGGGCGCAAGACGAAGTGGTTTCACTCGACAATGTGGTCGGTTTCTTCTCCCGCTTCGTAACGGCGCCACATTTTGAAGAGGAGATCTTCCAGGTCGGTAGCGTACTGCTTGATATTGAACAGCGGACTGGCCGTCCTTCGGTGCCACACTTTGGCGCGCATGCTCTTCAAGCTGAAAGTTTATTCGAAAGATTGAGTTTGATGAAAGACGACCCAAAAAGAATTAAATGCAGGACTTCGCAGAGAATTGGTTCAAAAAACATTTAATAAATTTTTGTCGCTCTTTCACCGCCTGTTATGGCTCCATAGAGGCACCAAGCATATTTAAATTTAAACACTTACCTAACAAAAAGATTTAATTTAAAAACAACAAACTCACTAGTCACTGTCCGTTCCAAGTTTGATGGCAATATTTTCATAATCCTCGCGGTTGGATGCAATGAGTTCTGAACATCCAAGACAAGCAAGTTGGGATGATGCAACTCGACTTGCCAATGTTTCCTTGGGTAACGTCACCATTGGACACCCGGCCCACAACACGTCCATACCTGTGACACACAACATAATTGTGGCTTCTGCTTGTGAGTATAGGCTTACATAAAGCCTGAATGATGATTGAATAGCAAAAGGGTAGCCAACTTGCTTTGTCTAGGGTGTATGTTTAGAAACACAACCACATAAGATTTCTGTTTTCAGTTCCGCTTTTTCAAGGATTTTAAGAGCACTTAGAAACAAATGCGCTTATTTTCAATTTGTGCACTTAGTGGTTTTAACTGCTTATTTTGATGAAGATTAGATTTTATTATGACACACTATGATTGCCAAGGCCAAAAAATCTTAACATGACTGAAACAAATCACTATTCAAACTCACAGGATTATCACAATATAGGAGTTTAATTTTTTAATCCAAGCTGATGGTAGTAAAGCTTTACAAACACAAACCTGTAGTATGGCCATTACACAAAGGAGTGTCCAAACATATGTCAGCAAGCTGGCCACGACGAACATGTTCCTCTTTTGGTGCAACAGGTGAAAATATAATCCTGTTCGGGTTGATGCCACATGTTTTTGTAGCAAACTTTTTGACATTGGCCTCGCCGACTGCTGGAAAACGAAGAAGCCACAGTACACTGTTGGGGACTCTTTTCAAAATCTGAAAAATTAATTTAGGATTTGAAAAGGAAAGCCAAAGCTAGTCAGGTCTTCTCTAACACCGATGATGAACACAGTGGTGTTTGAAGCGTCTGCTTTGATTTGAGTAGCATTCTCTTTGACTTTGTACCTTAATTTAGAATTAGTTTTGCAATTTTTAGTGGCGCCCTTTTAGCAAAGAGATGACTTAAGAGTACTTTCACCAAACTTCTGTTAGTCATGGTTGCAAAAAACGACTATGTCATGTGAAAGCAACCATAAACCGGTAATTGCTACACTTTTGGAGGTAACATACATTACACCACATATGGAGGGTGACTGGATCAATCTTGTACAGTTGGTTGAAGTTGCAGTACACAATTGCATTGGCAGGTAATCTGTATTGAGATCGGCTTGATGCAATAATCCCTGATGGAGGTTTCTCCCCTGTGGCAGCCTTGCCATCAACCTGTCAAATAGCAAGCTGTTAATGAGATGGTCTTTTCTTAGTTGTCGCGGATACTTTAGAAGTTATTAGAATCTAAGTTGTAATGTAGGCCATGTTTAACTAAGTTCGGAACAAGTTAATTGTAACTACCTGCCGAAGCACATTTTAATGCAAAATAACAAAAACAAGCCCCAGAAAATGGGTTTATACCTGCACAAGTGCCAAGCCATTGTGGACCACCCTGCTCTCATCCATCTGAACTGACAACTTTCCGTTTTTGATCATGGACACCACACTCATGGCTGATTGGTTCATAGCAATATACGGGGTCAACACCTGACAAAAAAAAACTCCGTATAAGAATCAAAAATATTTTTTTTGCTCCCAAAAAGTCTTATTTCAGGCATCTTGAAATGTGTAATTTTTTTGAAGTAATTTTTAAAACTCAGTCAAACCTACAAGTTATTTCAAGCAAATGATAGCACAAAAACCAACTATGGGTTCATGTAGTTACGAATGCCAGATTTCACATTCTAATAGACAAGATAACACTTGTTACTGAGGGTCAGTACCAGTGTTTCACGCACCTCTTTGCTCTCATCATCTTTAACCGGGGCAGGCATGTATGATACATTTCCAAAATAATCCAATGTATCTTGCATCTCACAACTGTTCACAACACACAAGTCATCACCCCCATTTTCTTCACTGCTGGTGACGTTGATCAACGCTTTCTCCTAAAACAAAAAAAAATTACAGCTTGAAAGTAGGACTAAGGTTATGACACCCAGAAAGGACCTGATTTAGTTGAATACTAATGTTTACAACATTTTCATAATTGTCGTAAAAACATTTAGTAGTTAAAGCACAGCGCCATATAGTTAAAGCACATTGAATAAAATATTTACTGACAAAAATTGGATAAACACTGAAATTCTGCAGAATCAAAATATTCTAATTTGGTCTGGCACATACGTACTTAGGATACTCACAATTTTATAGTAAAACGTTTGAAAAGTGGTCACATGACTTACTCTCATATGAGGAAACATCTGTGCATGATCCCCAATGAAAAATGTGTTTGGCATGTACGCCAGTTTCTCACTGTACTGCGACTTCACGTGGAAGGGTGAAGTGATAGCATCTGTGATGGTATAATCCATGAACGTGGCCCCACTTGTTCCAGGGTATCCAAGCCACATTGCCTGCAAAAAAACAAAAGCTGTTGTTGTGATTGTTAATTTAAACATATTCAAAAACCAGTGAGGTTAAAGACTGTGTTACTTCTCTTATACAACTAAGGTTCAACATTAAAATTAGCATGTTTCTTTTTGATGCCGTATTTCATTAAATTTTTTTTTCTCTTTATTATCGATTCTTTTTGGAAGGTATGATGATAAAAAAAACGTCTTTGACGATGAGCTACAAACTAACAATCTACATTTTAGGAAAATATCCACAATAATGATTAAACTAAGCATGGTATGGCAACCATGACTCATTTCAAAAAAGTGGACGTCTAAACTTGCCTGGATTGGAGCAGGTCTCAAGGAGAAGATTTCATTCCTTGCTCCTTTTGTGTATCCGTTCATGTTGAGCAATACATGGATACCATCCTGGTTAATTCTGTCAGCCGCCTATACAAAATTGTTCAATTGACTAAATATTTTGACTAAAATGTTATGTTCTTTAACATTAGGAAGTGACTTTCATCTTTTATATATCAGCAATTAAAGCAAAATTGTGACTACCTTTCCGTTGCATTGAATCTGAGACAAATCAACAAAGTGGGAAACCTCGCCTGACACTTTTTTGCGAAAGTTGGTTCCATCATCCGGACTCAAAGCATAGCAAAACACCTGAAGTATTAAAACAAACCGGTTTAATTAAAAAATAATACACAAATTAGCACACCAACGAAGGATTGCCCTATTGTGAAGCTGTTTCTCTGTAACTATCATATAATAATCATAAGGTTTTTTTCTTATAAAATTTTTAAAAACTTATAAAATCAGTGCGTTATTTTGAAAAAACTTATCTCAAACAGTAAAAATGACTTTGATTCAACTTGACTGCAATGCTACTGTTTCCTTAGGTTTGCAATCTAACAGGCATGACTTACCTCCACACGATCAAGGTCGTGAATGCCGGGAATGCTTTGCATCAAATGGGAAGTGGGGTGATTTCCAAAATCTGAACTGACGTATCCAATGCGCAATCGGCCACCACTAGCTCTCAGGCTTTTAGGATGCTCATATGCGGGCTTGTGAAGAATGTTGATCTAAAAATATATGAAATGAATACTTCCATTTAAGTAGGGGATTTTTACCCCAAATACTTCAATGTTTAAGGTTTGGTTTGAAATTGCTATGTGCGTCAAATTCTAACAAACCAATTTTTGTTATTCTTGACAAGAATCGATTGCTACATTATAACAACAAAACTTGCTAATTATTAGCGTCACCATTTGGGTGAAAACAAATTCAAAATGTGTTGCCAACTTTCGTAGAATACAGTAAAAAAGTATTCACTCATTGGGTATCCAACTTTTGGTACGTATTAGTTAAAAAAAAATACCTTGTCCAAGCACAAAGCACCATGTCTTGCTGCTATTGCCTTACGGAACTCGTGCGTCAGGGGATAAAGCATAGAGTGGTGCGGGTGTACAGATGGTAAGCGATTTTTGGCAAGCTGGTCAGCAACTATTGTCACCAGTTTCTTCATTCTTTCATCATAATCACTCCAATCACAGATTATCTGAGTTTAAACATTATGACCAGATGAAAGAAGCTGTGTGTATTACAGATTTTTTGGCAAAACTTATTTTATGTAACTGAAACAATCAAACAAAACAAAAAAATTGAAAGTGAAAATTAGTGGACACAAACACTGTTGTTTACCTGCAAACAGTGGGCCAGATTGCAGTAAGCATCAGGGAAGTCTGGTTTAAGTTTAAGTGCAGTCCTATACGACTGAATGGCAGCAGGAATACTGCCACTATCCTTGTGTACTGATGCCAAGTTGCTGTGAGCATCCGCAAATGCCGGGTTAATCTGAATGGCCCTTGTATAACACTGAAAATATAAGGAACCAGTTACAATAGGCGTTAAATGCTACTTCATTTGCGTGCCATAATATACAAGTTATAGCACTTTTCCACAATAGGATTTCGTTTTTTAGTCAAGGATGCAGTTTAAAATAACGACAAACTTAGTAGTCAACCACATTAACAACAATTTCTTCCTTGTATATACACGTTCGTCATTTCACCTATGTTGTGTAAATAAGACAAACCAATTACTGCCCGTTGAGCACCTTTAAAGTGCAAGTAGAAGAGAAATGTGCCAGCAGTTAAAACCGACGAACGCAGAGAAAGATGTGATTGTTTTGTAACATTTAGGCAGAGGACGTACGGCACCCCCTAATACTCTTAAGGCAGTGCACGTTAAGTCTCCAATACAGACATGAAATATAGTAGTTAAAATGAAAATTGTGCTTCCTATATACCTGAATAGCTCCCTGTACATCTTGCATCTCCTTTAGGGTGTTGCCCATGTTTGAATAGGCGTCAGCAAATGTTGGGCTAATACGAATTGCCTCTTTGTAGTGCAACAAAGCTTCCTGGAGCTTACCCTGCTGTTGTAGCACGCTAGCAAGGTTGGAATGAGCTGCAGCAAACTCAGGAAAAACCTGAAGTGTTTTCAAATTTTTCAAGGTTAGCTCTAGTTTTACACAGACTTTAAAGTTCAAATGTTAACCTCCAATGCTTTGCTGTATAATTGAATGGCTTCTTCAATAAAACCCTGCTCTCGCTTAATGTTGGCCAAATTGTTCAAAGAGTCTGCATGAGATGGACAGAGCCGCAAAGCCTTGTTGTAACACTCCTCAGCATCCTGTACTTTGCCTACAACACAACACAAGACAAGAAAATAAATTATTTTTACTGGTACTTAAAACATGGTACAAGAAAAAAAATACAATGTGACCTTATCTGTAGTAAGGCCAACTAAAGATAGTTGTGTAGAATAACAAATGTGTATAATTGCAAAAACTTAAAAAAAATCAAATAAACCATCGAAAAACATGGTCATATGGCAGTAATATTGTTTGTTACATAACTCAAATACAGGTTTTGTAAAATCCACCTTTTTCTTTCAAGGCATTGGCAAGATTGCAATAAGCATCAGGGAAGTGAGGTTGCAACTCTATGGCTCTTCGGTAAGTGTCTATGGCCAGATCGATAAGACCTTGCTCATAATACACACAAGCAAGATTTCCATGAACAACCGCATGGTTTGGGGAAAGGTTTAATGCACGGAGGTATGCAGCCACAGCTCTGAAACACAATACTCTATATTGCTTCCTTTGGAGAATTCTATCGAATTCGGTAATGACAAAACCTTAAGTCATTGTGGTAATTGGCCTATACTTTACATTCTAGTATGCTTTGCCTTGTGTCATGATGAGATTATGTTTAATTGACCGTGTGCTACAGTTCATTGCAGTTAGTGGTAAATGTGACTGTGGCGTACTGTTTTCTTTTGACAACTTTTTGTTTTTTACAGTTGTGACTATGTTACAGTCTATTAAATCCACAAGTTTGACAAAAGAAACTACCAATATAACACCACACTACCTGTCAAAAATTCTGGCTTCTTTGAGAACATTTCCCAGGTTGATGTAAGCATCCAGAAAGTTTGGATCCAACTTTACAGCCTACAAGTGCATGCATATATGTTGTAATGGAAAATGTACCTTTACACAAGCAGCAAAAACAACCTATACCTTTTCAAAATGGTGAATGGCCAGCCAAATTTCCCCTTGACTGTTGAATACACAACCAAGGTTACTCCAGGCCACAGCAAAGTTTGGTTGTGTTTCGATTGCTTTCAGATAACACGCCTATTTGTGTTCCAACACAGTAGATGTAGATTTGTTGAAAGAAGGAAAACAGACAAAAAAACAAAAAAAACATAGTTAGTGTTTGTTAGTGGCATATTTTGATGATCAGCAGTGCAGAGGAGCAACTTAAAATAGTCAAATACACAATGGTGCCCTAAAACCCAGTCCGCAAGGAGAAAGGTTTTTTCCTGATTCATGCAACTCAATTAATGAAATTTGTATAGAACAGTCTGAAGCATTGGCACGGAACAGGCACCATTGCGTATGTGTTCGCGAAAAGCAGAAAGAAAGTCAGGCAACTGCATCGAATGTTTAACATTTTGTTTGCTTGGTTTGAATCCAACACAGCCAATTTTTTTAGGGATTGTGCACTTAGTAAATACAATGCAGTTGTCTATGAAAGAGAATCAAATTGTGCAGGAAACAGGCCTTCACAGTAACAAAGATTCTGCCCTATTTGATGCCCAACCGGGCTTGACCCAACATAACACAGTATATGGAGATCCTGCACAATTTGTCGAGGTCGCAAAGAGCGCAGATTCCAATGCACTGCCAGTTTTGTTTCGCGTAGCGCGCAGCTGCTTGTCAGTGAAATGGCTCGTTAAAAACCCTTGACCTTATGAAGTTAGCACTTCAAAAAAGCTAGCAAAAGTTCCAAAATTGTGTTTAGCTAAGCACTTTATCCCATAAGATTTCAGTTTGTTAAAAAAAAATGGTTTTCAAACCCCCTGGTAAAAATACTATACCGCTGACTTATGGGACTGCAGAATAATGGTTGCATTGGACATATGTGGCACTGATCCAACTTAACGTTCTGAAGCCAGTGTCCTCATCCTTGATGACTGGAGAAGTTCGCTCATACCTTTTGCGCATGGTTAACACAAATAGCGCAAAAGAAAGAAACAAATTGAACAAGTACGGTTAGTTTTGTTTTTTTGAATGATTTTTTTATCTACATTATTAGCCTATTATTACTTTATGCATGGACCTGGAGAAGAAATTCTCCATTTCCATGCAACAGAGCTTGACATGAGTTGCATTTATTTTCTTTTTATTTATGACAGCTGTGCAAAAATCTGGTTTTACCCAGATGCCTTGCATTGTCATTTTTGTCCACACACATACACCTGGCTGAAAATAAAATGATTTTTCAACAATGGGCTTACAAAAAAGATGCATGTAAAATCAACACAATTCAAGCATTATCAAGTTATGGCATCTTTCTTGTAAAACCGAATGTAGAAAAACCAACAGTGGTTGTACTATCATTTACAACATTGACATAAGCCCAGCACATGAAAATCATCACATACATTTTCCTTCCTAACGCGTTTTGCATCGCTTTCATATGCTTTCAGGCTAAATGTCCATGTTGGCCTACGCAATTAAGCAGAACACACCCTTCAACATGTTGCAAAAGTTACCAGCAATTTCAAGGCTTTTCCGGCAATAGGTTAGTTGCATTGCGAGGTAAAGACAGCAATGAAACTAAGTTGGCCAGGCCTATTACAAGGGTCAAAAACGACGCAAAACAGCATTTTAGATATTGGGTTGTGTCAAAAACCAAACACGCAAAGCGCAGCAAAAGCAGCAGGGGATAAGCTTGGCCATGAATGCTGCTCAAAAGCCAGTTGTATATTTTTTTGTTTGGCTATGAACAACAAACTAGACCAAGCTTAGTAGTCGCAATGTGGCAGCATTAGGCAGTATTGCATTTCATAAATGAAATACTACCAAGCTATTTGGACATTGGAAGACAATTTTTACCTGGTGAAAAATACTGTATGTGTGGGCATTATACCAGTTTTACTGAAATTCTGAGATTCCTCTGTAAGTTACGTAAATGCAACCCATGCTCTCACAACAAGGCACTTCAAAATTTTTTTTGTTATCAAGAAAAATTCACCACCAAATCATTCAATGTCGGCCATGTTGTGAGACGTAGTTCTGTATCTATGTATATAATTAGGATCACTATACACTGTTAAGAAATCTTTAGTATGGGTGTGGTCAACTACAGCACAAACTGTCAAAGCATGCAAGGGTACCTTCGCCTCTTCTAGTCTGCCTAAAGCCTTCAGCAAGTTGCCTAGGTCGCTCCTAACACAGTATAAGTCCTGTAACAAGAGAAAATAAAAAAACATTCGGTAACGATACTTAGTTGACACTTATACCCCTGTTTACTTACAGGGTTTATTTGAAGAGCTGAAAAATATGCATGGACTGCTCCTTCAAGATCTCCAGCAGTGACCAAAGCAGCAGCTAAGTTTATGTAGCCATCAATGAAGTCCGGTTTTAGTCTCACAGCATGTCTAGACAAAAAACTTGCACATAATCAACAAACCAACAATACGCCATAAGTTTAGCAAACCTGTAATGTTCTAATGCCTCTTGTAATTGTCCTCTTTCCTTATATACATTTCCTAAGTTGGAATATGCTTCCGCCAGCATTGGATTGGTTTTAATGGCATGCTTTGAAAAATATGCAGATCTGTAAAGAAATCTAGTTTAAATAGTGGTCTATTCATTAAAGGCCATGATTAAAACACTTTTTGGCAAATAGTAGTTTTGACAACTCACTTATCAAGACGTCGACATTGGAAGTGTATTGAACTGAGCAGAAGCAGAACACCAGTGTTGTCCGGTTCTTGCTGCCACAACTGCATGCAATGTCTTTCGGAGTTTTCATAATCACCGGCTTGGTATTCGTGATGTGCCAATTCAGCTAAGGCTAAACAAGGAAGTTCGGCGTTAAACTAAATGAAACAACACATGATTAAAGAACTTTAAAACTATGTTCTGCATTTCAGTCGATATTAGAAAAAAACTTGTCACTTTAACGGTTAGTACCCCTTGAAATGATATCAATACAAACATATGAACACAAAAACAAAAGGCATACCGGCCGAGTCCATTATAGTTGCTTGTTGATTACTAATCATGACCTTTTTCGTTGAATCTTCTTTGCTAATTTGCGCATACATTTTGCTGTCAAACCGTATAAAATTAACACTTTTTGTGCACTTCTTACAGAGAACAGCACATTAGTTTGTCCACGCCCGAACAAAACGCTTCACGAACCACGAATCGCGTGATGGCTTCATGAAATGACGTCACAAAGGACGCTGGAACTTAGTATTCTTCCGCGCGTTAAAGACATCGCAAACATAACAGTAGACAGTTTGATACATAAAAAGGGATTGATAAAACAACACAGTACATTATTATAAAATGGTCAACGTTTTTGCTACCTTAACCAAAGCAAATTACACAAACCAAAACAAAATTTTACAGTCATGTGATCAAACTTGACGGAAATGCACAACCTTCGTCACGAATGGTGTTGTTGTTTTCAAGAATTGTTTTTGTCTGACGACACTAATTGTGCAATTGAACAAGAAAAGCAAATCAACACAAACAAAAAAACATCTGTTAAAAGGCCATTCGCTACAAGTTGAAATTAACTGTAAAAATGTAACTTTGCGACCCAAACCCCCGATTTTCAATTATGTTCAAAATTTAATGCGTATAACTACGAGTTTTTCTGAATTTTTCAAAATGTGAAAAGCTCTTCTGTAGTTTTCATATTCGTAAGGCGATGTTCCAAATTAAAAATTATTTACTCGCTGATAAATCCCTGAAATATTTGACTGAACTTTGACCGAATTCCAGCATTTTTTTCACCACCGCCGATCAATTGTTCTTGATTACGAAACACCAAAAAAAAATTAATTTTGACAAACTCTGATCCTCTGGTAGTGATATATGTAAAATGATGAAAAGGCTTCTGTAATTATGATTTGTCAAAAACGTAATAACTTAGAAGACGCGTTTTCTTTTTCGTGATCATATCCAAATCATTGAATGCTTATCCAGCATAATTTTTTGTGGAAGCCAGTACTGCTTTGAATTTAGGTTTCTGTGGAAATATGAGGTATAATGTTGTTCACATGAATAACGTAAAGTTATGTTATAATTTCAGAGAATCTGTATTTTCTTTTTGTAAAGTGTTTAAGTGGCCTGTTCAATTGTAAAGCCAAGTTTCCTTTCAGCATATATACTGTAGACCCTATACTACTTGTTTTCTTTTTTTTTGTAAATATAAACTGTTTTTGAACACAGAAACACATTCATCAAATTTTAGACGTTAAAACTGCCCACAGGTTTCTATATCGTTACCCGACACCATGGCACACAGAAGAACATGCCGAAGCGTCCGTAAGTGTCTGTTTTATTACAACACATGCATCCTGGTAATTTAAATCGGAATCGTACTGTGGGGAATTTGCAATACCATGTATCACGCGGTGGATGTGTATCTGCCAAATCTATGGCAGTTTCCACGAAATTGTGCATGATAGCTTTCGAGCGACAAAAAACACGCATTAAATTCAGACTGCGGAAAAGCATTCTGTGTCGCTTGGCAACAGTGCATGTCCCTTGTGTGAGATTTGAGTTGAAATATGCGACGATGAACAGGAATGACAGGGTCACCCAAAAATTTCCCAGCACACAATTCACGGAGTTAAAATTAAAACATAAAAATATGTATGATTAAGATTGCATAATTGATACAGACGAAATATGTTGTTTTGTAACGATGAACTGTTTTCTTTGATTTGCAATCATTATAATTACACAAAACAATGTTGAGATGTTTGCAGTTTGAACTATCTTTTGATATAAGTACAAAGAAATACATAGTGTAGGTAAATGGAAAGCTACACAACAACCAAGCGGTTACAAATTGCTTTTTCTTAGAAATGTAAGTCTTAGCTTTGACGATGAACTCATTGACACAAGTAAAAGCATGTACAACCAAGAGTGGCGAAACCCAGCAAAGATTGCTGATGTTGTGTGTTGTACTATTTTACAACTGATATTTTTTGAATGATTTTCTTGTTTACCCCCAGAGAATTTACTAATCATTCTTTAGTTTGAGCACGCTTCGATTATGGATATTATATATCTACACCTATATATGTACGCTATTAAATATTTATGGCTACTGGTAATTACTACAGTGGAAGAAACTCATGGCTAATTAAAACGCAACGCAAACGTGTAGGCTACAGGTCAAGAAAAACATGTAATTTTGCCAAAACCAAATGCAGTGTATTGCAGTAGTTTGATTTATTGGTTTTAGGGTAAAAGCTCAAAAGGGAAAAGTAAGGTATACTGACACAACATTGATGTTACATGCTTGCCTTTGAATGTTGTTCAGCTGACGAAGAACAACAACACAATACATTATTTTGTGCAAGGAATGGTTTGAATGTTTTTGTTCGATTGTCCTGAATTGTTACAGGTTATTTTATATAGGTTCAAACGGAATCTATTGTTAGTTTTAATAATACCGCGGTTGGCGGTGTCTATCTAATTAGGCAAAAAAAAATTGGTGGATGCACAGCGAGAAACACGTTTTTTTTACAGATATGTCAGCAAACTACCGTAGTTAAATGAAAGTTACTCTGTACCAGTGGTTCTTAACCTTTTTTTTGTCTAATTTCCCACTTTCAGTTTAAACGGATTCCTTGTCGTCCACCAGCATTTAAATTTTTAAACTAAGAATTTAACTATTGTATTTTCGTCATGGCTCTATACTTTTTTACCTTTTCGACCGCACGGCATGACCAATTACCAATAAGTGTGCGACACACAGTGTATGCACAACATAATATTTCTTTTCCAAATGCTTATGTATATTTCGGTGCCGACTAATCACCCACCCAACTAATCTTTTAATTTCCCACCTGTGGAAAATTTTCTGCCGGTGAAGAACCACTGCTCTATACCCTCTTTTCGCTTCTAATTGTGCTAAACGATTGCACAGTTGAATGTTGGTGAGATAATGCCAAGCATAAATGTTTAATCCAGTTTCAAGTGTGACATCACACATCCTGTTAATGGTTGTGGAACCAGTCTGATAATCGAATGCTGCCGTGGCCCTATAATCTTCAAAGAGTATAGAGTAGCAAACGCAGGTCAGCCTGCAAATTAATTTCTTGGACTTAGTTTACAATCAATACTGTTGACTTAGCGTCTTATCGGAAAGGACGAGACAGGGCTGACCCGTGGACCGATTGACACAGCTCAGAGCTGGTAAATATCAACGACAGTTGTCCACGTTTAGTCAGTTTGAAAGGTTATGACAGCACTGCCGAGTTGTATGTTCTGTGGTTATGTTTAGATAGCTGTAAACTTGCTCAACGCAGACTATATACAATTCATCAGTGCCATCACAGCATTTTAACGGCTAAAACTGTGTGGTTTACGTATACCAACAACTGGCTTAAACTAAACTAGCAAAAAGATGTAGAAAACAAATAGGCAGTTGCATGAAAATGTAGTTGTATTTTAGCGTGACAAAAATGGAATGATGGTTTAGTGTTTCACTCACAGTTTTTACAGTGGTTTTCATAACGCTGGGGTTGTGCAAGTTCGGTGAATCTTTCTACAGTTTGACAACCATACTGGTTAAGTGTCACCAATAATATTTTGGCATGCTTTGCAAATTATTTCAATGCATATGTCGTAGTCATCATAAAGGTTGTGCTTAGCATAATTTTGTGCGTTTTTCGTGTAAGACAATCAGATCAGATGGGCGGAGAGGAAAGAACGACACGTGCACAGCCTGCAGTTTTGCGGGAATCGGTAGGTATACAGTATATTCTTTAATAGGCCAATCTGAGTTAAGTAGTATTTACATGATGTCGGTTCAAAAGGGTATTAAATAAACAGTTGTGTATTAAACTTTTTTTCTAATGTGACCCAGATTTCTTGTGATAAAATTGCATGCACCACGCAAATTTTGGTTTTGACAAGCTTTTTTGCTGTTGTGACGTATGTATTATATATTTTACCTTGGCCAACTGGTACAGAAACACGGGAATAAACCAGCGTGATCGCAGTAGTTCGAATTTGCGCACGATATGGTTGTCAGACATGACAACCTTGCTTTTTGTTTCCGTAATTTTCTGATAACGCATACGGTTAGAATTAGCGGTAAAAAAACGTATTGCAAAAACGTTACAACCTAAATTCCAATAATTTTGCTCCGTACGCGATTTGCATCACGCTTAAAACCTGCTGTTTTAAACTCGTTGACCCGATATTTGTTTCGTAATACATCGCCATCGTTTCATTGACTTGCGCAATAGTGGTTTGACAAAATACGATGATTGGAAGAAAATAGTCGTTCACTTGCCAAGAGAAGTTAACAACGTTGTTTGCATCAGCGCTTGTTGCGTGTACGTATGAATATAGATAAAGAAGGATGCGGCGCATCATAATCTGCTTCGTGTTGCATCGCAATAATCTCAACAACGGGTCGCAACAACTCCAAAAATGGTTTGCAATTTGCGATTTCCGAACTGCTAATTCGAACCCTGTAACCCCTATTTAGTTTTTTAATGTCGCCATTGAACTAAACTAAACATAAAGCACATACAACTTACTGTTAAAAATTTGTTGTTTTATATTTTGATGATTTGTTTTTCTTTTCAAAAGCTGGTCATTCAAAATTTTAGTCATTTTTTTTGTATAGTTTGCATATATTTTTAAAATCTAAATATTGTACCATTGCAAAAATCATTCTGCCCTAATGTAAAGACTTGTCGGTTTCTAGACTACATACGAATAAAGTCAAGTACAAAAGGAATTTTCATGTATAATTTACACCGTGGCGGGAGCACATGAAGTATTAACCCAACTCGTGTTAAAAATTTATTTGCCTACATGTAACGTATACGTCATAATACCTCATGTATTGCTTGCGACTGTGCAGGCGGTCCTGAATGAAAAGCTGTCACAACCAGACGATCGCAAGAACATATTTCGAAGAACGGTGGATCACAATCTTCGTCGCATTGAACAAAGGTATGTGGCAAAATAGTCTGTGCGTTCCTCCATGATGGACACCGACCACCGGATTAAACGTGTTTCAGTCATTGAACAAGTAACGCTTTTGGCAACACGATTGGTCGTGGAAAATTTTACATTAATTCACCACCTAAATTACGCCTGTAACCGGTTAATTAGCCTGTAATACTTTGTAAACTGTCTTCTTGGCTCTTTTTCAATCACTCACCATCCGCATATAGAAGTCAAATATTTTTAAACTTGCGTGTTTTGTTGTTTTTCACCGTAAGAGCAACGACATGCGTGATTGACCTTGTTTATAAAACTTGTTCATCTTTCCATAAGGTTGACAAACGTCACTGCGCCGCCGACTCAAACCACAGAGAAAAAAACACCCGCTGGGATGTTGGCCCAACCTGGCAAAGACAAGCCTCGAGAAGCTGTTCCAATGGGGCGACGGGAATGGAAAAGAAAGCACAGTTCCCAAGTAACGTGGAGTCAAGATGTGAAAGAAACCGGAACGAAACAGCAGATCGTAAATAGTGCATCTCATTATAACGAAGCACTTTCACACGAACCTAGTGTGACGTCAAATATTCCGAACCTTGGGGTGAACAGCAGGATGTTTGTAATGCAAAGTGTCCCGAGTCCCACATTGGTTGTGACGTGTCCGTTTGACAAAGTGCCCCACACGGTAAAGGTATGCCATCATATGACTCGAACATGTGACTCGGACATTTCCCTGTGCACAGAATGCGAACCTTCCTTTGTAAGCAGTGAATGTTCCTGCTACAGGAACCAACCTACACGTAACACCGCACAGCAACTCACGTGCAGACAAAACGGATTATTTGTGTGCACCCAAACAAAATCGCCCATCAGAGCGTATATTGGAGGCTTATGTAGACGCCTTTCGCCTTCGATGTCCAAATATTTTACCCAGAAACCGGTTGAATTAAAAGCAATCTTACATAGTGCAAAGCAACCTGTGCTTCACCAGCCAGAAACGTCTGTGAATTTTACCGCTCATCGAAAGTCATCCGACAGGAGATTTACTGACAGCTCATCCGTAAATTCCAGTATGTGGAGAGCTCTAATGTGCGGGGCGTGTTTCGAGATGGCCGGTGAAGACGACGGAGAAAGTTCGGTCAATTCAGGTATGCGGTGTCGGTTTGTCAACATACGAAAGATGTTAAGCATTGAAATATTTGGAAAACAATAGATACACACTCACATAATCATTATGAAATCAAACGCTTGTGCCAGGATACTCGCAAGTGCTAACGAGTCGTCCAGTTACAGTTACACGTAATTTTGTAGTTTAGTCGCGAGGTTTACAAGACAGCGATGTATATATTGGATTTTCCCGGCACATGGCCTTCATATGATTACTGCAAACTAGGCCCGTATGCTTGCAATACAACCCCTGCTGCAGTTAACAACGTGCCATAACTCAAAGCATTCAAATTTTAGGAATGTGTCATAACCAAGGGCATTCTACAAGTATATTTAAATACAATAAGACATAATGCATTTTTTTGCAAGCCTAAAGGTTTGCTGCAGGCAAAGGTCAATCGCCACCATGCTGCGGTCGATTGACCAGCAATCCTGTTAGCGTGCGTATATGCCTCAACGCCATGTCTGTAATTATCACTTGTCGGTCGTGTAATGGCTTGCTAATCAAACTAAGTGCAGGCAATCCCACCACGCAAGAGATGGTTTGAAATGAATACCTTGCTGTTCGGAGTTACGTGTATTAGTTTCCTTCTGGTAATTAAAAAATCTGTGTATTTAGATTTACTAAAAAAGCTTCCAACGTGCTGCAATCACCGATTGCATATCTGGTTTCCCATAACGGAAAAATGGTCAAACTGGTCAACAATAATTTCGATCAGTGGACATATAGAAAAATTTTAAATTTCATCCAGAGACACTGACATTTTTTCTCTTAAAGATTTGTTGATTCCCTGGTTGTTATGAAGAAAGTGTGTTGAATGGGTTTAAAAGTGTAAAGTAAATGTTGTGTGGCCATTGAGTTCAAGTTCAAACCACACTATTTGTTACAAACTACTTTCAGTGTCTCTGGATGAAATTTTTCTATGCGTCAACTGATCAAAATTATTGTTTACCATGTTAAAATTCCACATGGACGTGTTTTATGTTCAATGATCGGTCAAAATGCTTGGGTCTCTTAGCAGTCCTGACTGTTTACTCGTACTTAACTTACATAATCATAATTGATGCTGATGTCGTTGAGACTGGTATACCAATGTAGGAACAGAACAGCAGCACCAAAAACCTTTAAATGATGTCAATATTTCCATACGTCGTTATGTAACAATGCTATCGTATTTCCTTGCTCGAAAGCACGACCGATGTACGGGTTTATTTGTAGAAAGCGATGGAGACGGGGATGATGGATCAGATGGGGGTGCGGACGGAGACGACGGGGATGTCGACGCTGACAACGGGGATTCAGCTTCAGATATCGAAGCGATTGAGTATTCGAGTGACGGAGGCGGGAGCTCGGGCGGTTCCAGTATTTCAAACGACGGGTATAGGGTCTACACACATGTATAATATGATATACATGTGTGTAGCTGCAGTGCTTAATCCGAACTCACATGACCCGGAAATTCCGCTATCCGACATCATGAGACAAAGCCAAGTAGCTTTGATTTAAGTGGCCTGCCAGTATTTACTTACATGTCCATGTTTCTTTCAAAGTAAAAAAAAAAACGATTCACGTATAATATTGCCCATGGATTCCCATGATGATGCCATGTTTAAATCGTCATTTAATAATTTTTGATTTACTGTGGGAAGGTCCTTTCATAACTTGAGCAATCATGAGATGTTAGGTCGTTGTCCGAGAGGTCAATGATGTCACAGTGATGAATAGCTGCAAAAAACCGTAATGGGGAAAGTGCACTGTAGCGGAGGATGATCCAAAATCATCGCAGACGAGTCTGGTTAATCGCATAATCAGGTTCTTTGCATAGGCCCCGTAAACCCTAACCTATACTTCGGTACTCCAGTTAATTGCGTGCTTTTTATTACAACTTTGCTTGGTATAACGCCTATTCTCATAAACCTGATCATAGCGTAGAATTTAAACGACTTGTGACTTACATGTGAAGGTCGCAAAATCCAATGTTTTTTAAATAACCAAACAAAGTTTGAATGAAAAAATACGAAAAAATACTTGCCTTGAGACGATATTATTACACTGGGTCACAAAGTTTTCGTCAAACCTGATCCACATATAAGCCTATGTAACAGAAATCTGTGCGAATACTGAAGCTATAATTTAGTGTGGTATTTCAATTCAAAATGTAACCAAGAATAACTGTTGGTTGCCCCGTTCATGCACCATTAAAATTCGCACAGATTTCTGTCATACACAGAATTGTAGGTGAATCAAGTTTGGCGAAAATTTAGTATACCGGTGTGGTGTAGTATTTTCCCGTTGAGACCAACCTGATTACGAAACAAAAAGCAGCACACCTCTGCTGCCGTAGATTAGCGTTAAAACTCGGCACACCATTGCTTGAGTGGCAGCGCTCTGGAGCTTGTTTTTTACACTGTCTTGTAGAAAATATTTTCCATTCGTCGTCTCTATTGATATGTTGGTTTAGATTTAAATCTGGCATCTTTTACCAACATGTTTCGTGTGACATTCCGATCTCGAGAGACATTACTCCTTTCATAAGCTCACACAACCTCTTTTTCATGTTAGTTTTTGGCACGAGACTGTGTCGTACACAACAACTATGGCACTCTTAACGGTTTGAGTTGTGCACCACCGCCTGCAAACATTTTTTTCGAAACCCAAAGAGAGGTTGATTGGACCCAACAGGTTAAAAAAGCACAAAAAAGTAGTTCACAAAACAATCTTTTTGGCAGGTCACTCTACCAGGACGAACTAATGAACGAGGAGATGTACCACCACGACATGGGCTACGATGAAGAGCAGGACGAGCTGGACTACTTGTACAGAGACCATCAAAGCTACAATGACGACATGTTCGATGGATACAGTTATGCCGACGAGGAGGAAAGAATACGAGGTGGGTTTTGGGGGGCATGGGATAATTTAGTTCAATTTACTTTACTGTGCCATGCTACTTTGACTGCCTCGCTACTTTGACTGCCTCGCTGGGTTCATAAACTGTTGTAGTATATAGTTAATAAACTAGGAATTTTGATTGAACAGCGCTCTAACAAAAACGTGTGAAATAGTCCAATTTGTCGTCGTATTCTGTAGAAATATACCAATCATTTATCTTTGGGATCCTATAGTGCTGTGACGGTTTTGCAGGAAAACATTAATGTGGTCATTATAGATTCCTCTTTTTAAAGGAAATTTAAAAATTACGCTGCGTCACGTATAATTTCCTAAAATACTTTAATATACAAAAAAATGTATACAGTTGTTCTATTTTAACCCTTAGTCTAAGTTGCAAATGCTGAAATAGTTGCCTAATACTGTGCAGTTATTTTTGAATAGAAATTTGTGCAGTTTATTTTTGAAAACTACTATACACACTTGCGTGTGTGTGAAGGTTACTGCGGTACACACGGAATGCACGATCCACTAGGTGACGCAGTCGGCGATCGACGACTTGAATTCATTTCTGGATCGGAGGAATGTGGGGAACGGTGTGAATTTTACGCGGACGAATTTCTTTAGTTTCAAATGGTCAACGAGAAAATAGTTCACTGAATGCGAAATAACCACGACCAAATAACGACCCATTTTAATACATTTACCTAAGTTTTGTCATTGGCTGGAGATTCTGCATTGAAGAACCATACAGCAGTTTTTTTTTCACATAACGTATGGTTGGACATTTTGCTTGTTGATACGATCTAATAAACATTTATTTCAATAAACCAATGGTTCCCAGCGTGAAATGGCGTACCACTTCCAAGTTGCTAGGAACCGCCTATAGCCTACTCGTTACGAATGAGTTATGCTGAAGTGTTACCGTTGAACCTGGTTTAGGTCGTGATTTTCAAGGAACGGGTCGTATATGCATGAGTGTATGATTTCTAGTTTTTTTAAGCTTTAAAGTCATGGTATAATTTGTCCGCTTTAAAAATTTTAGCCAAACCTTCTGGCTTACATTTTGAGAGTAAATGAAATGGACTGAAGGCTTGTTTTGTGGTTGGTAAAATTTTACTTGAAAAACACCAATTTGTTTGCTCGGACTTCTTTACACCACCGACAAATGAGATGGAGTATAGGAACACTACGCACAGAGCTATAATAAACGCTTTCAACACAACTCCATTGAGCGCTGTATTGATCCATTGTTACGACATAATGGAACAACAATAACTTCGCGGTAACATTATTACAGCGCGATCCACTAACTATGCGAATGGTATGTTATTGTGCTTGATATAACAATGGCGCAAAGTCAACGTATTCTTGTATTTTATTTGGAAACGCGTAACACTATCCTGACGCATACACAAAAAAGCCAAGTGAAAGAAACATTACCAATTTATTAAACATTAGATGTACCCCAAAACCGCATTTTCTTACCCTAATTTAGCGGGTTTAGCAACAATCACAACATAAAAAAGGTATAATGAACAGAGTCTGAAAAAATAGTTATAACAAACCACTTCTGTAGACTTGTAACCCAAGTCGGCAATACAAATAACAGCATAGGGCTATAGGTTATCGGTTGGCAAGGTTGTGTTCAAAATAGTTCCAATGTTTCCAAACTACACTAGCTGGAACTTTAACAACAAGGGCAGAGTCATGTATTTGGGAATACAGCCTTTTGTTGAATCTATAGAGGTACTTGACAACATGTTTTGTTTGGCAGTCTGAGATGTTCACAGTGGTACTGGCAAGCATGTGAATTTATCCACCTTTACACAACTGGAGTTGTTTTTTCATAGTCTCTGTTGCTAATCGAATTGCTGTATGTCCATCCTACATAGAAGCACAAACGTTTGGTTATGTATATATATATATATGTATATATATATTGGTGAATCAGCTTCAATAATAAAAATAGTTTTGAAAACGGTTTTTAGGCCTTAAATACGTTAACATTACCACCAAATACTTATGTAGCAAGAGTAGTTGTTATTACTAATTACACATAACACAAAAACATGTTCCTACTTTGTTTCTGAATGTGGTATCAGCCCCCGCTTCAATAAGTAATCTGGCTTCAGCCACCCTTCCTTCATCACAAGCAAGATGTCTGTTCGCAAAAGAGCTTTGTAAATGACTGCAATTCTCAACAAATTTTACCACCACACTACTACACCGATTGTTTCGCAAATGCATAAAGATTTATGTGATATAAACCACTTACAGAGGTGTATTCCCTTCAGAGTCCTGCACATTTAAATTAGCGTGATGTACAATCAACAGCTGTACAATTTTTGTGTTTCCCTTCGATGCAGCACGATGTAGGGCTGTTGCATTATAATTGTCAACAACATCTGGGTCAGCACCCCGTGCCAGAAGGCCCTTTGCTGCTTCTATGCGGTTTCGCGAGGCAGCATAGTGTAGGGAAGATTGTCCAGAATTGGTTTGGGAATTTATCTCAGCCCCTCTTGAAAGAATTGCAAAGAATATCGTTTCATTTCCCGTCGATGCAGCTATATGCAGTGGTGTCCAACCAGTCTAAAATAAATTTAGGTAATCAGTTTATTACTCAAAACCAAATGATAGTCCTCTAATGCAGGGCTACCAAAATTAGGGGTCACATGAATTTCAAGGGATGCAAAGAGTGTAGCATTTTTAAACAAAGTACACACTACACATGCAGACAAGTATGCTAGGTCAACATACATAGGCCAATGAAGTCTCTCCATTGCTTCAAAAATATTGCTGTTCAATAAATATCTAAAATTAGATGAACATCAAACAAGAAGGGTCACAGATTTGGGAAACACTGGTATTAAGGTGAGAAATATATTGGATATAGTGAATTCTGTGCAGTATTGCAGTGGGCAATGTTGATAAGAGGGTTATGAAATCCTTTGTTAAAAAATAGGATTTACCAAAGATTTCATAAACTTGTTACAATCTATGTACCATGCAACAGACTCGCAAAAAATAAGTTTAGTTTTACAGTTTAAACTTACACTGTCTTGGCAGTTAACACTGGCATTGTTGTCCAACAACAAGTCAACTGTTTCCCGTTGCCCATTTGATGCTGCCCAATGCAATGGAGTGCGATCAGTCTATAAAATAAAAATGCATTCACATGAAATATGTTGAAATTATCAGTACGACATCATGACATGGTCATCTATCAAGCAACCACAGTTGGGAAAAACAAAAAATATACTTTTCACACAAAAAATAGACAAACACAACTTAAAGTGTGAATAAAAAAAAAGTAAAGGTCACCATCAATGGGTCAATTGTTTTGAAACATTGAAACCAAATTGCTATACCACAAACCTGGTCAGTAACATGAGCCAAACTTGGATTTTCCTTTAGTCGATGAGTCAACAAAGCTACTTGGCCATCATAAGCGAAGTTGCAGACCTCGTTATCAGAAACACCAGCGGACATGTTGGTGTAATTCCTTACACAATCACAAGTAAAAATCGTACAGATCTGTTTGGAAGAGGTCGATCAGCTGCTGAGCCACCGAGAGAGCAAATTTGTTTCGTCATGGTGACATGTGTGTTCAACCAACCATAACCAGCTTTATTGTTGAGTAATTTTCTGGCACAAACTTTCACAACAAAAAACTGTTTGTCCACTGGATATGCGTTTTAGAAATCGAAGAAACGATTCAATTCATTTCGTTTCCTCATCATCCACAATAAATGCACAAGCATCGCAGTCAAGGCTATCCTGCCTTACCACGCGGTTGCTTTAAATATTTCGGCGTCATTCTCAATATTGAGTCCGGCATTTAACGAAAATCCGCAGCAAAATATACAATCGATGGGATGGCGTGTGTGGTTATTGTTGAAACAAGGCTACCTATATTGCAGTAACATAAGACCCAGGGGTGTGTGGTTATTGTTAAATACTATTTATTGAAATTTCCCTTTTTTTGTGCCAAACTCACGACGCACTTTAACTCAAATCCCAATCTTTCGTCAAAGCAGGCAATTAACATTTATGCTTTTTATAATGACAGCAAGATATATACCACTATCGCAGAGATCCACAAAATATAACAAAAATGAAGTGAATAAAAACATTGCTACTTTAATTACAATTATTCCCAAACAATTTCCAATTGCGCAACAATTACTGTTTGTTCAATTAGATTACAATTATTTTTGCACCTGTGGGTTAAATGATTTAACTTGAATAGTGGCGTTGATTGAATATATTTTTGCTTACTCAGGAATGATTGCAAATATCTTCTCTCATGGTTTCAAAATTTTTTATGTGACGTCGCATGAAACTGTAACGCTGCTAGAACAGTTCTTTTTCGCATTTTTGCAACAAACCAAAGTAAGATTTATTCATCAAACAAAAATTTCTGGTCCCCTTCTTGGCGTGGTTGCCCTTGGCACGTGATTATTTGGCTTAATCGTTTATCCAATCCTGTCTGGACTAGGCGTAATTCTTCCCAAACTTTGAGTCGGTTCGGCCCGTTGCGTCGTTTTGTGTTTTCAAGCGATAAATAGCAGGACACGTTACCCTTCTGCTACTGAAAATTGCCACATATTTATAAGTTCTGGTCGCCTCGTTTAATTTCTAGTTAATGAATAAAATTACGAAAAAATCTTCTAGATTGATCTATCGGTGATGTATCTAAATATTTGGGAACCACTATACTGTAATAACTCGCTTCCAGTCGTGGTCGATCACACAAGTAAACAATGCACAAATTACGTTGGAATGATCACGAACCGATACCATCTGACAGACAGAGCAAAGACAACATTAGAAGTAAACACTGCGCAGTAGTGAATTCATAACAATCTTCCTTAAAATCAAGTCCACGAAACTTGCAATGATGACGTCATATCTATCACAGCCTCGTTTCATATTGTCCCATCTGTACATCTTTGTATGAGTTTCAAAGCAGGGACTCTCCCCGGTCGTCGCCCGTCACCACAAGGGTTTCAACATGTGGCTGTGGTGGTTTACCTCCGTCTGCGTATCCGCTGTTGCTGGAGGAGCAGGGCGAACCGTCGGGAGTGCTGGCAAGGCACGTAAGGCTGGTGCCCTGGGCATCAGGTAGCTGCAGACCATCCGCTTTGCCCGCTTTGTAAGCAATACCTTTTCTGTGAAAAACTTTCTTATGATAGGAAAGGCAAAGAAACTTGGGTTTAGAAACTGAAATGAAGGTCTTAAGAGCAACTAAACAACGCCAAAAATGTTGTTGTTTGTGTTATTATACCAGACATATGCTGCCCGCGGTTCAAATCTGTCCTGTTATGCGTTTCAATCTGGCCCGCCAGGATAGTGTCACTTAATAAAATTGTTTATACTGTACATATTTTTCCCTTTTTTGTAACAGTACTTTAAACGTTATTATAAATAGGTTAGTGCATAAACTGAAGTGCAAACACCTCTTTGTCCACTTTTAGTTTTGCCCGACTGTCAAATTTTTGCTAATTTCTGGACCGCGAGTCCATACATTTGCCCACCCATGTAATGAACGTTGCACAATTTGCACTCGTGGCAAAACAAGCTATTAATTCCCTTGTACCTTGGAAGAAGTTGTGGTGACACAAACAATATTAAAATACTTACCGCTCTTGAGCCCCACCTGACGGTTGAGCTCGGGCTGAAATCGGCATGTGGACATTGGGGTCTGGCAGGCCACAGCACTTTCTTATCTGATTATAACATAAAAAAGTGATTTTATTATTTTCAATCGTCTTACGATTAAACGTTTTCTTGATTTGTTTGATTATTTAAAAGCCTAGACCTATTGGTGCAAAATTAATCCATATTCATTCACGATTTATCTTCTAAATACTTTAAGGAACGTGTTGCAAGTCTTAAACTGTTGCAACAACGCAAACGAAAAAACTTTGCAAACAAAAGTTCAAAGGTCGCAAACTTGCATTCATTTTCACTTTCCTTTCATTTTCGACCTTGGTTGTTTCGCAATATTATCAATATGATAAGTCTAAAGTTTGCGGTGCAACTAATGTGTTCTGCGGAAAACCAAACCCGCTTCGCCACCTCGGGTTTTAAAAAATTAATTTAATCAATAACCACACATTGACAAGCGGTGACGGGAGAAAAGTGAAAATACGTTTGTTAAAATTCGTTTGTGTTTCGTTTGTCTGCAAATCACAAATTCGCTGCAATTTTGTGTTAGCCTGTACGACAAAAACACCAAACATGAGAAATTCGCTGATTACCGCCGTCTCGTAGATTTTAAGAATGTGTAAATTATACTTAATCTGTCATTGATAACATCCACTTGATGTTTATATTGTTACCTATATATCTGGTATATTTACCAACAAATCTATTAAACTTTGTAGGTATAAACGGCATCAAAAATTTTAAATGTGATGTCTTGTGTAATAACCTAAAATGCCAATTAGACATTTGCACTTTTACACGCTTTCCCTGTTTGCAAAACCAATCCCCATACAAAGAACACTTGGAAATCAATACTTCGAGGAAATGTCCGCAAAATTATATACGACTATTGTCATTATCAACGATCTACCATCAGCAGTCACGTCTAAACCTAATAACTGCCACTCACCAACGTCACTCCCTGCTGCCGTACGTCCTCCTTCATGAACGCGTACACTATTGGATTAATGCTAGAGTTGCAGTAAGCCAAGCATGTCGATATAAGGTTGGCAGTCTGCCAATAGAAAAAAAAACACAAGCTAATAAAGCCGTAATTATGTTCCATAGTTAAATTATTATTTGCTGGAGGAAATAATTTGTGGTAGATTGGCGCAGAGACCACGCACATATAAGCAAATAAGAGTCACATCAAGCGGCACTGATGAGACCCAATAGGTCGAAACAGTGACGATCTGTCTGCTGCTCACATAATAAAAAAATATTTTTTTTCACGGTGAGTGTGTGGAAATTCGATACTCGATTATATTGTTTGGAAATACTTACGACTCACGATATATAACCGGTTTTAAAAATTAAAGATTTAATTGATAAAAGAAAACCAATAAACGAAAAAAATGTCAGAATTGAACATGCAAAAATATTAAAGAAATAACAGCAATAAAAATTATCTGGTTAAGAGAATGGTCAAACTTTTGGAAAAATAGAGAAAATAATCCACATTTTTTGCACCATCCTATGATGAGCGATATATTTAATTTATAAAGCAGTAAGTGGGAGTTGGGCTCAAAACACTTACGTCGATATGAAGTCGGAGTGCGATCAGTCTATAAAATAAAAATGCATTCACATGAAATATGTTGAAATTATCAGTACGACATCATGACATATTCATCTATTTAGCAACCACAGTTGGAAAAAATAAAAAATATACTTCTCACACACAAAATAGACAAACACAACTTAAAGTGTGAATAAAAAAAAGTAAAGGTCACCATCAATGGGTCAATTGTTTTGAAACATTGAAACCAAATTGTTATACCACAAACCTGGTCAGTAACATGAGCCAAACTTGGATTTTCCTTTAGTCGATGAGTCAACAAAGCTAATTGGCCATCATAAGCGAAGTTGCAGACCTCGTTATCAGAAACACCAGCGGACATGTTGGTGTAATTCCTTACACAAGTAAAAATCGTATCACAAGTAAAAATCGTACAGATCTGTTTGGAAGAGGTCGATCAGCTGTTGAGCCACCGAGAGAGCAAATGTGTTTCGTCATGGTGACATGTGTGTTCAACCAACCATAACCAGCTTTATTGTTGAGTAATATTCTGGCACAAACTTTCACAACAAAAAACTGTTTGTCCACTGGACATGCGTTTTAGAACTCGAAGAAACGATTCAATTCATTTAATTTCCTCATCATCCACAATAAATGCATAAGCATCGCAGTTAATTAAACTCAAAAAAATATATATTTTTAAATATTTTGACAATTTAAAAAGATAAATTATCTTATGGAACAGTGATTGCTAGCAGAATACCTATAATTTGAATTGTACTTGATGCTTAAGCATTTAATATTGTCAGATATTTATATGTATTCCTGGTAACATCTTCAGTTCTTAATAAAATTGACAAATTTATTGTTTACAGAAGAGAAAAAAACAACAGATTGTATTTCAAGCAGTTGGTAATGAAGTGACCTACTTACTAGGCTTGTAATTGGGTTGTTTTTCACAAAATGCATGTTCTGTAAGGACCCACATATTCAAAAAACAACAAATTAAGTTTTGTGAAAATAATAGCAGCAAATCATTTACAATTCTTTCATATTGTTGATCATGTGTTTTGAAAGCGTGAATAAATTTTGAATGCATCAACATTGTGGTTTTGGAGCTCTATCAATTATTTCTCCATAAACAAGATGCTTTGAAGGTTTGCACGCGAACTTTTAACTTTACTGGAACTATACACAAAACACACCGAAGCACTTGCGTAGCGTACGAACGTACCAGTGTGCATGCGCCATCGCAGCGTCGTATCAGAGACGGTTTGCGAAATCGGGCGAGGCGCGGGTATTTCCCAATCGTTGTCGTATCGTTAGCCAGTGGGAATCAGCCTTTACCACGCGGTAGCTTTAAATATTTCTGCGTCATTCTCAATAATTAGTCCGGCATTTAACGAAAATCCGCAACAAAATATACAATCGATGGGATGGCGTGGGACCAGTTGAAACAAGGCTACCTATATTGCAGTAACATAAGACCCAGGGGTGTGTGGTTATTGTTAAATATTATTTATTGAAATTTCCCTTTTTTTGTGCCAAACTCACGACGCACTTTAACTCAAATCCCAATCTTTCGTCAAAGCAGGCAATTAACATTTATGCTTTTTATAATGACAGCAAGATATATACCACTATGGCAGAGATCTAAATATAACAAAAAAGAAGTGAATAAAAACATTGCTACTTTAATTACAATTATTCCCAAACAATTTCCAATTGCGCAACAATTACTGTTTGTTCAATTAGATTACAATTATTTTTGCACCTGTGGGTTAAATGATTTAACTTGAATAGTGGCGTTGATTGAATATATTTTTGCTTACTCAGAAATGATTGCAAATATCTTCTCTCATGGTTTCAAAATTTTTTATGAGACGTCGCATGAAACTGTAACGCTGCTAGAACAGTTCTTTTTCGCATCAGCAACAAACCAAAGTAAGATTTATTCATCAAACAAAAATTTCTGGTCCGCTTCTTGGCGTGGTTGCCCTATGCACGTGATTATTTGGCTTAATCGTTTATCCAATCCTGTCTGGACTAGGCGTAATTCTTCCCAAACTTTGAGTCGGTTCGGCCCGTTGCGTCGTTTTGTGTTTTCAAGCGATAAATAGCAGGACACGTTACCCTTCTGCTACTGAAAATTGCCACATATTTATAAGTTCTGGTCGCCTCGTTTAATTTCTAGTTAATGAATAAAATTACGAAAAAATCTTCTAGATTGATCTATCGGTGATGTATCTAAATATTTGGGAACCACTATACTGTAATAACTCGCTTTCAGTCGTAGTCGATCACACAAGTAAACAATGCACAAATTACGTTGGAATGTTTACGAGTCGATACCATCTGACAGACAGAGCAAAGACAACATTAGAAGTAAACACGGCGCAGTAGTGAATTCATAACAATCTTCCTTAAAATCAAGTCCACGAAACTTGCAATGATGACGTCATATCTATCACAGTCTCGTTTCATATTGTCTCATCTGTACATTTGTACGAGTTTTAAAGCAGGGACTCTCCCCGGTCGTCGCCCGTCACCACAAGGGTTTCAACATGTGGCTGTGGTGGTACACCTCCGTCTGCGTATCCGCTGTTGCTAGAGGAGCAGGGCGTACCGTCGGGAGTGCTGGCAAGGCAAGTAAGGCTGGTGCCCTGGGCATCAGGTAGCTGCAGACCATCCGCTTTGCCCGCTTTGTAAGCAATACCTTTTCTGCGAAAAACTTTCTTATGATAGGAAAGGCAAAGAAACTTGGGTTTAGAAACTGAAATGAAGGTTTTAAAAGCAACTAAACAACGCCAAAAAAAGTTGTTGTTTGTGTTAAAACCAGACATATGTTGTCCGCGGTTCAAATCTGTCCTGTTATGCGTTTCAATCTGGCCCGCCAGGATAATGTCACTTAAGAAAATTGTTTATACTGTACATATTTTTCCTTTTTTTGTAACAGTACTTTAAACGTTATTATAAATAGGTTAACGCATAAACTGAAGTGCAAACACCTCTTTGTCCACTTTTAGTTTCGCCCGACTATCAAATTTTTGCTAATTTCTGGACCGCGAGTCCAAACATTTGCCCACCCTGTAATGAACGTTGCACAATTTGCACTCCTGGCAAAACAAGCTGTTAATTCCCTTGTACCTTAGAAGAAGTTGTGGTGACACAATCAATGTTAAAATACTTACCGCCCTTGAGCCCCACCTGACGGTTGAGCTCGGGCTGAAATCGGCATGTGGACGTTGGGGTCTGGCAAGCCACAGCACTTTCTTATCTGATTATAACATAGAGAAGTGATTTTATTATTTCAATCGTCTTACGATTAAACGTTTTCTTGATTTGTTTGATTATTTGAAAGCCTAGACCTATTGGTGCAAAATTAATCCATATTCATTCACGATTTATCTTCTAAATACTTTAAGGAACGTGTTGCAAGTCTTAAACTGTTGCAACAACGCAAACGAAAAAACTTTGCAAACAAAAGTTCAAAGGTCGCAAACTTGCATGCATTTCCACTTTCCTTTCATTTTCGACCTTGGTTGTTTCGCAATATTATCAATATGATAAGCCTAAAGTTTGCGGTGCGACTAATGTGTTCTGCGGGAAACCAAACCCGCTTCGCCACCTCGGGTTTTAAAAAATTAATTAAATCAATAACCACACATTGACAAGCGGTGACGGGAGAAAAGTGAAATTACGTTTGTTAAAATTCGTTTGTGTTTCGTTTGTTTGCAAATCACGAATAGGCTGCAATTTTGTTTTAGCTTGTACGACAAAAACACCAAACATGAGAAATTCGCTGATTACCGCAGTCTTGTAGATTTTAAGCATGTGTAAATTATACTTAATCTATCATTGATAACATCCACTTGATGGTCATATATATCTGGTATCTTTACCAACAAAGCTATTAAACTATGTAGGTATAAACGGCTTCAAAAATTTTAAATGTGATGTCTTGTGTAATAACCCAAAATGCCAATTAGACATTTGCACTTTTACACGCTTTCCCTGTTTGCAAAACAAATCCCCATACACAGAACATTTGAAAATCAATACTTCGAGGGAATGGCCGCAAAATTATATATGACTATTGTCATTATCAACGATCTACCATCAGCAGTCACGTCTAAACCTAATAACTGCCACTCACCAACGTCACTCCCTGCTGTCGTACGTCCTCCTTCATGAACGCGTACACTATTGGATTAATACTAGAGTTGCAGTAAGCCAAGCATGTCGATATAAGATTGGCAGTCTGCCAATAGAAAAAAAAAACACAAGCTAATAAAGCTGTAATTATGTTCCATAGTTAAATTATTATTTGCTGGAGGAAATAATTTGTGATAGATTGGCGCAGAGACCACGCACATATAAGCAAATAAGAGTCACATCAAGCTGTACTGATGAGACCCAATAGGTCGAAACAGTGACGATCTGTCTGCTGCTCACATAATAAAAATTAATTTTTTTTCACGGTGAGTGTGTGGAAATTCGATACTCGTTTGGAAATAGTTACGACTCACGATATATAACCGGTTTTAAAAATTGAAGATTTAATTGATAAAATAAAACTAATAAACGAAAAAAAATGTCAGAATTGAACATGCAAAAATATTAAAGAAATAACAGCAATACTTATCAAAAATTATCTGGTTAAGAGAATGGTCAAACTTTTGGAAAAATAGAGAAAATAATCCACATTTTTTGCACCATCCTATGATGAGCGATATATTTAATTTATGAAACAGTAAGTGGGAGTTGGGCTCAAAACACTTACGTCGATATGAAGTCGTTTTCGTTCAGCCGGATCGTTCAGGTTGACAGCCAACATGAGGGTCACAATATGATTGGGAAGCCAACAGATCACAAACAAACTGATCACACACAGGATAAGCCGAGTCACCTGAAAAATAATGCACTCAGAACACAGACAGCGTATTTTTGTTGGTATTTCCATCAGCGTTCATTCCATTCACCCACAAAACAGACAGCTAATCAATGTGACGATATGTCTTCAACATACCAAATATGTTTGGAACAAAAATGTTGAAGTAATAATGTACGAAATATTTTAACAAGAATTTAAAACGGAAACTGACGGTCTATACGGCTTTGTTAGTTGCAGAAACGTTAATCTTGTACAAACCGAAATGAATATAATACAAATTTAAACGTTGACTCCAACTATTAAAAAAATTATCGACACACTGTGGAGGATTCGTTGGCACAACCTAGCCAAACATGTCGATTCACTAGTTACAAATTCCCAAGGGATGAGGAGTGACAGAGAAAAATGGCGTAGTGACGACCCCGAAAAACATTTAGATTTCGTAAGCATATTAATTTCTTTCGCAACTTCAAAATTATCTCAACCTACATATGAATAAAAAATTGTGCTCAAAGCTCCTTGTTCACAACATCTGTTTCTTGTACAGAAGTTGGAATTAAAAGTGTCCAGAATTTAACCGCCATCCAAACAGGTAAAGAGAGAAGAAACTTCGTAACAATCCCTACTTTATGTTGTTTGCTAGTGATGTGAGTAGAGGTGATGGCATTCCGGGAGCGCTTCCGAAGACTAAGTATGATGAAGATGTAACAGTAGACGATGACCAGGAACGGTAGAAAGAATCCCAAAGCAGTCCGAATAACGAAGTATGCGTCCAAATATGCCTTGCCGTCCGGTAAATGCCAACTGCACTTCAACACGTTGTTGGCATCCGACTGGACCTGCGTTGAGAAAATATTCTGTCAACTGTTTTAAAATATTCTTATACGTTGGAAAAAATCTACATAATATGGTCTGGTGTGGAGTAATTAACAGTTAGTACAATGTTATTATTACGTCCGTTTAAATGATTTGAATCAAGAATCGGCATTTTGCTAAAAACCTTCACAAAAATACAACACTTGTCAAGTTCCCTACAGGGTGTAAACATCCGGTTTGCTCTATGGGCTAAATGTTATTTGGTAAATATTTATTCATCAGACATTTTTTCAGAAAACTTGTAAATAAGTTGAATGTAAACAAAAAACTCCAAAAGGCTATGCTATATAGAAACTGACACGACTTAATCAATGTCCATCAAGTTGGTAAATTAAAGCACAACTCCGAGGTGTCAGGTGAGCAACGCGTCGTGACGCTAAACAAATTTTATTGGAAATACCTCAGGCTGTAATTGAGATTTAACATTCTTGCTGTTAATCTGATTGGCCTTGAATTAATTATGCAGGGGCCGGTCGTGTCAGTTTACAGCCAATCCAACCAGCCAGGGATAATCTCATTTTGCCGCCCCAACCATTGATTTTAATGATCAATGACCAGGTCATGAATTATTCAAGTTAAATATCGTGTACGCAGCGAGACTTAAAAGCTTGACGTGACCCATATACAGTTTTAACGGAACGGTGCGATAGGAAATTAAATAAATATATTTTGCCTATGTCGTTATGAGAGCCAAACTTGACTTCGATCTCACTTCTTAAAGCTTCTGTCAAGTTTGAGCATTTTCAAGAAATATCTTCGTGTATTTTCTTTCACCTGTTGCCAATAATGTATACAAAAATTTTTAAGCGAAACAATTCTTTTACAATCTTCTGGTACACATGGTTCTCATGGCGTGCTTATTTGTAAGATTTTTGTTTATTATTAAGTTTCGTAGTAAATACAAACGTGCGTATTTATGGCTTTCGTGCTTAATTTTTCCGTTCTATTTTCATCAAATTACGCATGTTTGTTATATGACTAATTGTGACAGACGTTTTAATACTTTTAGGGCGACTAGGTGGATAATAACTAAAACTACTTGAAAAAGGGTGATTGACATAAATGCGTCATAACAAAACAAATGCTTAAGTTTTTGCTTTAAGCAAATGATACACTTGTATGTAGGTCGCAACTTTCTGGCGCCCCCCAACACGTGCTGACATTCACAATCAGCAAGACTACAAGCTTCCATTTTAAAACTTCTGCTGCGTCATCGTCGCTGCTATGCGAATTATTGCGAAGAAACAAAATTACTCTAATAAAAATTGCTACAACGAACCTCGCGAAATGCCAATGCCTGGGATGCAATGAGACTGGCAAAAAGCCAAATTCCGACGCACACTCGCATGGCATTTTGAGGAGTTCGGTAGTTTCGGACTCGCACTGCGAACACCACAGCCAAGTATCTGTCGATTCCCATGGCAACCAGAAAGAAGACGCTCCCGTAGAGATTGATGAGAGAGACAAAGCTGAGGAACTTGCATCCAAAGTTACCGAAAACCCACCTGTTGAAAAATACAGCCAAGTCACCTATTAAAGTAAAGGGACGTTTAGCACCAGTATGGAATAAATAAATGTATTCGTGAAGTAGTATGGTTCGTAGACGACAGCTTCAAATTGTGTACATTCTCACATAGCCTACCTGCATACATGTAGTTTTCGTATTTATATTTTATCAATGGTATTGTTTGGTCCGATATTTTTTCGCAACAAAATTGTTTCCTACGTTATCAAATGACTTGGAGACGTTCCAGAAAATGTAACACAAAATGGCGCCAAAAATCATATGACATATGCAGGAAAACGTAACGAAAAATCTAAGTTTGTTTCAATAAATCCTTGTTAATATTTCTTTCTTTCGTATAATTAATTAATTCGATATTTTTAAAATAGTCGAAATTAGTCTCATTTTGCGGTTTTATCTCAGATTCAATCCTTGTTTTCAACACAGCGAATGTGCTTGTGTGATTTTAAAGGTTGTTTCAATTCCGGCAAACAAATGACTGCATAACACGAGTCAACGGACGAACGCTCATGAATGATTTACGACTAAAATCACAGTCAATTCACCGCAAAAACTCTTGGGACAAGCAACTTACAATACATGCTGCAACTACTTTTGCATAGTGCATGTCCGTCTGAATACCTTTTTTTACTTACGGTGGAGTCATTACCTAAATTGGCTTAAAAATTCGTATAATGAAAATGAAAAAATTGCCATTGTAGTGGTGATATACTGTAGCTGCTGCCGTTGGTTAATTTGTGCGATGTTGTTGTAATTACTGAAAAATTAGGAATAATCAAGGTTGTTAAGGGAGTCGAATTATCTGGTCCCAACCATCACCGAACGCAAACAAGTTGTGCATATACCACTATGTCAGTTGTTACATAAAAAAGAAAGTCAATAAAAACGCTTGTCAATCCTTTATAATGTGCGTGTAAACCAATTACTGTACCTGCCCTGTAGGAACTGCTGCGTGGCCCAGAAAGGCAAAGCCCCGACAAAGATGAAGTCGGCGATGGCTAAGTTGATCACAAGGATGTTGGTCACAGATCTTGTATTACCTTGAACTCGGCTCCGATCCTGATATATCAGTATACCCAGAACGAAGGCATTGCCAAGAAGACCAACAGGGCATATGCAAAGATAAATTAAAGGCACCACAATATTTGTGATGACGTCAGGGGGTGGGAGTGGACTCGCGGTAGGCGTGACGTTGTTCATCATCATCATACTGACGTCACTTTGGCCAGAAAAGTTCATCTCGGTTATTTTCGGTTAAACACAGTTTTAAACGAAGCTGAATAACCACAAGACAAACAAACTGTTAGAGTAGTTTTCAAAATAACATGAAGAAAGTGTCATCGTTTGGATTAAATTCACTTTAAATTCAAATTTGTACAGCTGTTGAAACTGACCATCGACTACTTTTGAAAACTAGCAAACGTTCAAACAGCATTAATTCGTGCTGCATGGCTCGCTAAAGCTTTCGTATCTAAAGTAACTAAATTTCTGCGCAACTTGGAAGTTTGAGAACAAAACAAAGCAACTACGTTGTTTATTTCAAACACAAGTTACTTTTTTATCTAATTCAGACGCGTTACCTTTTAAAGACAAGTTTGCCCCATAATCCAACAAAAGTGACCGGCTTTACCTTCAGCAGATATTCCTTTCAAAAAATTACAAGTAATCTGCGCACGCTCGAAATGAGCCTTAAGTGTCTTTATTGCAATCACGTTGCCTAAAAACCGCGCACCCATCCTGCGCATGGATGATGGCCCTTAGGTAAAAGCATTAAGGGGATGATTCAGATCATAATGGAAATCTTTTTGCAACATTGCCTCTATGGCTTAAGGGTTTTTTAATTTATTTTTTTAATTTAAACTGTATTGGTTGTTTTTCGTTGCGTACAGATTAGGCCTAATCTTGTTGAGAGAAGCAGTTAATCCCCGCCCCTTAACCCACAGTAACCAGAAATACAATTTGAATTGGCGGAACTGGCTCAAACCACAACTGCAAAGTAAAGGTTAATTTGCGGGCATTTTGTACTCCATGTTATTTAGTTCGGCTTAGTGCGTCACCTGTGTATTTTTACTTTAATCGGGTTAAGTCCCTGTTTATAAAAAATGTTACCTTGAAAGTTTTAGGTTATCTGTGGACATGAACTTCTCAGCTGTGACAAAGCAACTCGCATATAAATGTTAGAGAAAACATCCTATGTACAGGAACACTATTAACGGATTTGCCAATAATTCTGAGAATAAAAAGACTCCATATAATGATGGAGCTACACCAACCGCGTCATTCAAACTGATGATGGCATAAGTTCTTGCCGAAACTTTTTTCGTACATGAAACATGACAATGTTTACAACAGTATGGGCCAGTTTTTTCATTCTCAAAACCAATGTGTAGATTTTATAAGTTCATATATCTCAAATAAAAATCTTTTGGCAATCATATACAGAGCCGCAGTTTCTAGTGGCCTTCGGATAATCTAATACCATAAACATGTAGACCACGTTATTCAAGCACGAAAACCCCTGTCCTCACACGTGAAAACGCCTATAACTTGAATCTTGCTTTTAACACAAGATGGCTACAATAAATCCTGCCTGTGCGTATAATAACCAAAGCTGTCGAAGCTTTTACCCAAAACCCATTATATTAAGTAGTGTTCCATGCTAAATAACCCCATAGATAACTCACTCATACGGAACGTATGTTAGCTGAAAAACGATACGTTCACTATACGGATAGTGATACCATGTAACCAGCTTAATAATTTAAGACTAATTTAAGAAGTCGTTTCGGTTCGGAATATTTGACGAAGATAGAGGTAGTTATGCTATCACGTTTGCATAAATCCCAAATTAAGTGTACTGTTTGGTGTTAAAAGCCTGCTGTTCAATACTCACTCCTGGGGAAAAAGGTTCAACCGTTGACACTTAAGAGGGCAACAGCCAAACTATCCACCAATACTGTAAATGCAAATTACATTGGTGCGTGTGTTATGAGCAGAATGCCAATTAGATTTTAATGCTTTGAACGAAAATATGCAACTCTTCGAAAATGGGTAGACCAAGAAATTGCCAAAATACCTTCAAAGTTCGCACTTCTGTTGTTTAATATCGTGAAAATAAGCCTCCAGTGGTCCACTATTAGAATCTCTTATCATTGCTTTGTTTTTTTTCTATACTACTGAGTAAACACTAAAACCTTTACAGCAGAATTTTAACACAAATTGTTTTATTCTTTGGCACCAAGAAATATTCCCTATTGGACCAGTTTTAACAGACTGGACGTGGTATATATACCCAGCTAAAGCCTAATTATGCCATCCAGTGAACTTTTTTCCTATCTCTGAATCAATACGTCGCCGTCATAAGCCGTGCAGGGGAATAGATGAAGTTCCTACTGATTGCCCCGTTTCATAATATTCGACCTGTGCAACCGCTTAACGCCAAAAGAGGATTATTGTTATGAAATAAAAGGTAATTTAGAGTCTGTTACCTGACACTTGTGCTTTTAACCGCAAATGTATTAAGAGCAAAGATACTGCATTTTAACCCTGTGTATTATTATCTTTAGCTTTCATAAACAATTCTGCACAGTGCTTGATAATATTTTCAAGGACAAAAAGGCCTTGCTTTCGTTTAACAGATAGGAAATGATGGCTAAACTTTGATGGCTAAACCATCTCGTTCTACCGCTAACTTGTTAAAAACTCTATTCTTGGCATAGATTGCTGTGTATATGTTATATGGTAGAAACTCTAAGCAACAACAAGCGTTCGGTTCGTTTTTGCATAATGATCACTAGGTCTTTGTTTACACTGGCGTGCAGGCAAAAATACTCTTGGTGTGTACTCTCAAAATAAAAGTTTAAATGCCCACCAACCAATGGCGTAATCCCACGCAAACATCACACTGATTCGGGCGCCATCCCATGGGATCTTTTCGGCCGGTCGAGAGCCTGAAATGTCCTGATGAAAGATTAATGATGGCGGAATTGCCTCTTGTAATTGCCTACTGCTTTGAATTAGCCGGCCCAAGTGCAGTCCGCTTGCCAGTTTGGGGCCAATAAAGGCTCAACCCCTCATAATTGACAGCCAACATGACAGTTCTGCGCAGCGCCATCGACTTGAACTCTTTCGTGTGGCTGATTGACTGCAGAAGGGTATAACTTATTGATGAACGAGACAGTTAGTTATTCCAACGGGAAAATTGATCCGCACCGAAGTTTCTCCGCTAATACAAATTTCCGTCGTTCAGTTAGTCTTTAATTTTGAAAAGTTTCGAAACAACCGTCGTGCTTAATTGGCCTAAATTGTTGTATGTTCTCGACAAACCAGAAAAATTATTTTTTCCGTATTTAACATTCACAGCCGAGTTTTTACCTAAATAATTAAAACGGCCAGTCAGTTCAGGTTTCGAAAAATGTGAAAGGGAATTACAGTTCTGTATTAAATCCTTGTATAAACGTCAGTCCTGCGGCCGAAACGGCGGAGTTCACCAACAAAAGAAACGCCTACAAAACAACAAATCGTGATGAATGATACTTGCAGCGCATATGGCGCAACATGGAGTACGATATAACTTGCAGCGGATTTCAAAATATAGATCAAACATTCCAAAAGATAAATTAAACGCCAATACTCACACTGCTCTGAAACGTATAATGGCTTGCATTACATTGATGATGAACACCAGAGCTGTGCAGAAACATTTGGTTATTATTGGGTTTCTCTGCCACATTGTAGGTATGATGTTCAGTAAAGCTACATGATTTATGAACACAATGTCGATCAGACCCACAAAGTGAGATGTCAGAAACTTGACCAAATATCGGCAACTCTGTGTAAATCTTCGAAAAGCCGTAGACCAATAAATTGCTGAAATGCCATTTTCGTATTTCCGTTTTAATTATTTCAGTGGAAACAAGCTGACTTATACGATCATGTGTTTTTTACATCTCTGGTATTCGACAAAAACCTTCGTAATATTACTGTGTTAATATTCTGATTAAGGCTAGAATTTTGAATAGGTGAGCAAATCGATCGCACGCCCTAAAATGTTCAGGGTCAGTGGTTCTCGTTAGCAATCATCCAAAGAGAAAAGCCAACAATGTCATCTTAATCATAAAATGTGTTTCTGGCGAATTGGGTATTTGGAGGCAACTACGCCAAGACGATTTTATGTGGTCCGTCGCCTTAAGCCGCTGATAGTATGTCGCCCATGAGTCATTAGCACGTGGTACCCGAGTCAAGACGAAGTAAGTAATGGGTTGTCCATTGGCATGGTGCGGGTGACGTGGTTTCGTGTCACGTAAAATTTGTTCAAACGATATTTAAAGCGACATAAAATGAAACGCAAATTAGCGTTAATTTTATTTTGATCATATAATGATCTCAAACACTTTAGGCTCACGGCACACTTGGATCCTCTTAATTCGTTCGCGGCAAACTTTTAAATCAATGCAAGATTTAAAAGGAAACAGCAGCAGGTGGCCCTAGTGAACGAATTGCTTTGATTCGGGGCTACTGATGCTTCGAACATTGCAGAGGTATAATTTCTTTTGAAATGTTTCGCGGCACACCTAAACTCACTTTACGGCAAACAGTTTGAGAAACCCTGATATAATGAACCTAACCAATGCCTAATTAGGACACTTTCCGTTATTTCCTGGTTCCACATTTTCTAATAAATCTGACAGGCAACGTAATATTGTTCAATTATGTTGCTCTTACGTAACAAGCATAATTACCGCTTGACTGGGGTTAATAGGGTCAATACAGGACATAGCAGAATTGATTGATTGATTGACAGCTGGTGGTATACTGCGCCAGTCCCTCAGCGCCCGGTGTAAGGTTATCTTATTACGGAGTAAAAGCTTTTAGAAATGTTGTTTTTCGCTGAATGCTTATTTCAAAAGCTTCTATAATCTCAGATTGAGTAACAAGAGGCCGCGTATATTAGAAAGAAACATTATAGTTCCGCAGAGAATTGCCTTCAACAAATACAATTTGTTAAATAAATTCAACCCTCTGGAGTAAACTGGGTCAATACAGGACGTAACGCCAGATACATTCTCTTACTTTCAATGTGTCGTGTTCACTGAGCTCTTTACTGTTATACGGCATGCCTATTTATGGTTTTACAATACAATATCAAATATTATAAAGCGCTACGGCATTAATGGAAAACGTGTTTGAAAATGCGTATTTTGTCCTTATTGGAGAGCACATCTAAAGACAATCCCTATAAAGCAGTGGCACAAACTATTCTATGGACACCTTGTACTGATACTGAAAGCGAAAGTCATCCCAAAAAATAAATGTTCCTCAATAGTATGCTCACATCACTTCGCTAAGAAGAGAAATTGAGCTCAAAAACTTTTACAAACTTTTCCGACTCAAATATTAAAAATGTGCGATCACACAAAATAATCCCTTGCAAACATCTAATGCGTTTTATCTAATTTCTCCCTGCATGGATTCACAGCTTTTTCACTTCCTATAAATTGGTAAAAATGTATGTTAAATGTATGCGTACTTGGCCGTTTAAATCAGATATACAAGCCAAGCTGCACTGTAAGGACGACCTATTGGATCGAAACAGTGGCCATCTCTCTGCAGTTCACATAATTCATTTAAATTCGTTTGGTATTTATAGGGCTGCCAGTTACTTCTGGGACTTAGTGCGCTGTATCTCACTCTTGATAGGTTTGGCTGCGCGGATCGCTCTTAAAACATGCTTTAGTGAGAATAAATCTGCATCATCTTGAGGGAATTGTAACGCTGTTTACAAAAAGGTCATTCGCCACGTCTCAGATACCCGGGTGTGTTGTGTTAAATGTTCATGTATGAAGAATGCCATTTATAAAGCCTTCCTGCTGCTTATTGCTTGTCGTTCCCCCTAACAATGGGACAAGTATATTGGAATTACATTAATTTCCTAAATGAACCAATGTCGGATTTCATGAGGTTTTCAAAGAGGATAGTCTGCAAATACTGGGTTTGAATATCGGTACCACAACTGGTTTACACTTACACGTCTCATGACCCTCCGCGCATGGCCGCAACCAGCAAAAACGTTGCTGGGCGTGGAATTTTTTGACGTCATTATCTCACAATTACTTTAGTAATTTTGGAGGATTTTCCTGGAAACAAAACTGTTAAACTGGAGTTTCTATCATAGTTTCAATTTCAAAACATTATTTTCGCACTCTTTTACGGCATTTGTCACATTATCACAATAAAAATGTAAGACTATAGCTTAAAAAACATTTACAATTTTGGTACAAAAGCTGTTTTGCATTTACACGAGTTCACTCAGTACGAAAGTCTGTCTTGTAATCGCGGAACTCTTTTCTGCCAAAAGCACGCTGCTTTTTGATGACGCAGTTAGAATCAAAATAGTTTTTTATTGCAGTCATATTTATGTCAGAACCACAATTTGAGAAACTAAACTTTTCAGAAAGAGATAATAATTCTCTAATTCACTATTACAAAAGCCTTTTTAAGTGTATTGCTTATGCCTCTGTCTACAACTACTTTCATCACAGAAATCATAGCAAATAGTCGCTGTTTTTATTTATTTAAAAAGGCAAAGATGAAGGTCTGCAATTCGACTAGCAAATTGTGGAAGTTTGAGCGTACCGCAAGAGAGACGCGATTCGGATTTGATGACGTAGCAACGCAACGTGTTTAAGCGTGGCGACTGACATATGTGACCGACGCATAGTCTGACAGCAAACCACGAGAAGCCGCGCTGCAGCTTTCGTGTTTGCTTTGGCTGTGGCGAAAACATAACGGCGGGAGGGCGATTGGCAACATCCATGAAGGCACCATATTAGAAATCCGGGTTCGTGCGCAGGATAACGTGGGTTCGAATCCCGGTAAGGTCGAAAGCAATAAAAAATTAAACAAGGCGACCATTACAACAACGAAATGACGAGCAATGACAAAGGCACAGATAAACTTTAATAATAATAATAAATATAGGAAAAGGCAAAGCGAAGAAGCGGATTTGGCGAAAAAATACTGCTGCGGAATCGTATACAAAAGCGCTGGAGCCGCACAATCAGTTTCAATATGCTGCATCGTCGAATGTGCTGAAGACGTTTAGACTGTCCGACAATAACGAAATGGAGCAAAATCCGCGGCGTGCGGGCGCTTCCAACGATTTCTCAGCAACGGGGGGATATTAACGACAAAGAATATATAAACGTAAGGAAGCAAAGGAAAAAGTCGTCTTAACAGAAATAAATTCTCTCGCACACAAAAGGCAGCTTGCCGCTCTCACAGTGAAAGTAGAAAATACAGCGATAAACTGCCAAGGTCATTCTCGAGTTCTGCTGCATTTCCTTTCTCTTACTACACCCCATACATACATCATCCAGCCAGCTGTTTTGCATAGCAAAGGGCAGGTGACTATTTACACCTGGGTACCACTCTCAACCAGCTTATCCACGTGAACAGGTGGAACAGCACATCTTACGGAAGTAGGCGCGGTGGCAGAACTTGAATCTGAGCACAAGGCGGCAGTATGCAACTTTGGGATCGTCTTGACACTGAGGCTCGGGATCGGCGTTGCATTGTGAAACGCACGACTGCACGGTCTTAGGCTTGCGATTGGTGGGACAGCCATTGGTCATCGAATTGGTTCCAGGTACAGCGCAGTAGACACGTCGCCTTTTGGTTCCGTGACCACATGGGGCAGAACACTGTAGAGGAAAAGTACCCGGTATTGATTTGGCGATATATCATTTTAAAGATGTTTATTTCACAATTGACTTGTTCACCGCTCAACTGTGTCACCATTAAAAAGCAGCTAACGCTAATTTTGCTGCAAAAGTTTTTCGCTGAAGAGAAGTGGTAGGAGATATCTAATATTCAAGTATTACAAAACCAACACATTTCCAAACGTACCTTGCTCCATTTGCCGTACACCCATCGGGGAGGGGGACAAGAGCCGCTGTTACAGTGTGCTTTGGCTGCAGGTTTGGTTCGAATATCGCATCTGCCATCGGGGAAGGTCTGCCTTCGGTCACTCGACTTGCATTGCACGTCTCTGGTTTTGGTGCCCGGTCCGCAACGTGGTTTGCACTGAACAGAGAGGAAGTGTTATAAGTTTGATGAACTAGACAAATACATGGGATCGAATCGGAAATCATTAAGCGGTGTTCTGATTGACCGGTTTGAGGCTTTATACTATTTTTGAATGTCACGATATTCGTACATGTCAACCAAGGGCGGCATAAACTTACCGAAGACCAGCGTCCGGTGGTCCACCGTGGTGGGCAGGTTTCCTGGTTGCAGCTGTCACTAGACGGCGGCTTTCTACCGGTGCAGTAGCTTTCGTCAATCACTTCGTCCTCGATCTGACTCAACACGCGCATGCAAATAACCTGGCGGGTGCGGTGGCCACCTCCGCACGTTCTGCTGCAATCATTCCATTTGCCAGGGGACCAACTGTAAATTGAATAATAAGTTTATGATAGGAACGAATTGCAAACATGTCTCTGTCATTTGATTACAGTGCCGATAAACCTAACATTCCTCACGATACTTACATCGGCGGGCATGGTTCCACGTTGCATGATTGTTCTTGCACGTCGGGCTTGTTTGCCTGGTTGCAGTAGCTAGGTTGCACCTGAGTGTTGTCATCGACCCTTCGACATTCAACCGGTCGACGCTGGGTGCCTCCAGCGCAGGTTGCAGTGCAAGGCGTCCAGTCGCCTTCATTCCACAAGAATGGAGATACGTTGTCTCCGCTGCTTTCGCGTTCGACTGGAACATTGTACTCGAAGCGGAGGCCGCGGTTTTGTTCTTGAACCAAAAGCTGCGAACCAAAGCAAGACTTAACATCAATTAATCAAAAACTACGTGTTTTAAAACAATTTCACAAGTCAGAATCGCCTGTACCAGCACTAAGTAGTTTGGAATCGCTTACCATGACAATCAAATCTTCGGTGGTTGGCCCCAACGCAACCAATGACTCTGGTTCGTTTCCTGGGCGTTTATACGTGAACGTAGTACCAGCTACTTGAAATTTCTGCGGCCAGTCGATGGTCCACCCGCCGTTAATGTAGTCCTCATCGCGAGTATTTTTCAACGCTGTGTGGATAATTGGATTCGTTTATGTTTGGTCGGGTACGAGAATAAGACGAAGCACAAAACGTTCATGTATTCACTGCTCACCGATATAATTCTGTTTGGAGATTTCCAGCTCTTGAATGAGAATGTTCACCGAGCCTTGTGGGATGGTGACGACTTGGTGGTATTCTGCACGAAAGATAAAAAATCGTTTCACTCACTCAAGCCAAATAGATAGGTAATGCCTCCAGGCCGGCGGAGTCTAAATATTTACGCTTCTGTCGAGAGCGCGTCAGACAGCGGAAGTACTGTGTTCTGCTTATAACAAGTGGCCTCCATTCAAAGAGGCATTTATTTTACCGTGGGCGGGTGACGTAGGAGGACCGAGTTGAGACAGAACTTTGGCTGCACCAAGCACTCTGATTAATCCGTTCAAATTGCGGAGGTGTCAAACGCAGGAAAAGTTATTTTCTCGGTTTAACCCGATCAAAGATTAGGGAGGCGATATTTCGGAGGAGGCGGAATCGTGGTCGAATCGCGTGCATAAAAGGATACGCATGGGTGCGAGGGATATAATGGCCCGATTGACAACACCACCATGCACACTGCAGCAGGGAATATTGCCCATACTGGGTATGAATGCCCCAATTGTTTGGTTGTATTCAACTTTCAACAAATACCCTTCCTATTGCAGGCGAATGGAGCCATATTTTGTTGCGACCTTCCCCTGCTTTAACCAAACTTATTTTTTTTTGCCTAAATATGCGACAAATTCACTTACGTCCATGACTTGGGATGGGGACATTGAAGATTCCGGCTTGTGTCTCACAGGTGCTGCCGTCGCCGCCACAAACACGACATTTGTCCTCAGTGGCGTTCGAATGAAGCACGTGATCACAACCAACATGCTGCTCAAAGAAGAAAGGCATGCTCAAAAATTGTTCAACTAGAATATGTTCAACAACAACATTTGAATCTATTTTCATAAACCACGGACCAAAGGTGGAGGCTATCCCCAAGTGGCTATATTAATTTTCCTTGAGGAATTGTACAACAGCGGCTAAAACAATCGGCACTTTGTGCTGTTGGTAAATGCGCGGTGTGACCTTTAGAACAGTGGGGATGCTATCTTAAAATGGCATCGCAAAATGCTAAGGCCATGAAGATGGGTGTGAGAGGTGCTTACATGACATTCGCCGTTGATGCACACGTCAAGGGAGTCTGAGAAGCATGGTGTGCCATCGATGACAGCAGGCGCGCGTTCAGCAAAGAAGTTAAAGCCTTGTGCCAGACAGTTGAGGGCACATGCCTTCACGTTGCTGCCTGCAAGATGGAGATATGAATGGTTATCTTATGGGAACATGACGAGTTAAAACGATACGTAGCAAAGATCAACTTATAGACTTTAGTCCCTACGATTCGGTCGACTAATTTTAGTACTTCATGCACACCAGAAATAACTCACAAAACACGCAATTTAAAAAAGGCTTCTAGCATCCTAAAGTTTTAAATACAAATAATGTCCAAAAATTACATTTCACACCAACAATTGCTAAGCACAAAAGCTGCCTCGATTGGGGAAAACAAACGAGAATACATTTTAAAGCATGCTTCGGGTGCAAAGCGTTACCTGTATGGGGAAGCCAGTTGTAGTATTTGCCCTGATAGAGCTCAGTATCGTGACGAGCGCATTGCTCTCGCCGCGGGTCCGAGTTGGGGTCGGTGCAGGGCTGTTAAATTCAACGCATACAAAGCAGTTAGCAAAACGAAGCGGGCGCATTTCGGATGCATGGGTGGTCACAGGGACGTCCATGCTCAAAAACAGACATTTGCACACTGTGGAAATGCCTCCCAGGGATGTGAATCTGTTTGTTGCGGATCTGCGCGCTATTCAGTCAATGCAGAAAAGCTTGGCGACTTCGAAATTTCGTATGTCCCGCAGTCAATTTAGCAGCGTACGTACGCAGTATGCGTGCAGGGCGAAAAGCAGCGAGTAACAACATAAGCCCACGAGCCGGTATGTTATTGGTTCCAAGTTGCCAGCGGCGCGTTTAAAAGCAAAATTACATTTGCGGATTAACTTGCAACCCCGGAAAGAGGAAAAAATTCCACCCCGAGGCGACACCTACCGAGAGTGTACGGAACCCAGTTGTAATATTTTCCCTGGAATGGCGTGTTGTCGGAATTGGCGCACTGCGCCGAACGAAAATCGCCAGACGCGAACAGACATTCCTGTTTATGAAACCCGCGAGGGAAGTTAAGAATGAGGCAAAAGGCATTTCCACAGGTTCCAATACAATACAACAGCGCACTTACGACAATTCTAATGCATTTAGTCTAAATGTAAAAGCTCTGGAGTAAATTCTTACCTGAGTGTTACAAGATCTGTATCGCATTCTCTCGCCAATGCAGTACTTTCCACCATGTTCCGGTGCAGGACTGTCACAACTCCTAGACGAGGAGCTGATTCCAGTGCCACACGTACGAGAACACTCGGCCCAAGCCGTCCAGGAGCCCCAGGAACCGTCTACGGCTTGTGGGCGGTAACCAAAAGGAACGCAGTTGCCGCGGTAGCACCACTAAAAAGTGAATCGGATTGTTGATTTGCGTAAAAAAAGCGGTTGATTGCGACAAAAATAAAAACAATTACGTATGAGAGCAAGCCATATTCTACATTTGTTTGGTGACGATTCATTATACTTCATTCATCAACTGTTCTTGAAAGTGTTGATGACTTACCCCACGTGAAATGTAGGTAGTTTGGCAATTGGTCCCCTCAGCAGCTGGGATGCTGTTTGTTGCACAATGTTCGTTCTTGCTCGTGCACCAAAGTTCACGACAAACATCCTGGAGTAAACAACATATAGGTCAGACAATCCAATATTGCGTCGAGAGATTGTGAAGTTTTCGAGCCTGGGGCAATCGCTAAGTTTCGTCAACCCAGAAAGCAATTTTAACAACAAAGCAAGTGTTTATTAAAACCCTTATTGCTTTGTAACTTTATCTTGCACAGATACTATCTCTAACTATAGGTGTGACCGAAAAAAATTTGCGTTGCTTATTACAGAACCAAAAACATTTTGAGGGCACTCATGCCGGTTGGGTGGCCTGATAAACCGTACTTGGCACTGGCATGAAGACATGGTCGCGTTGGCATGCTGGGCCAAACATTTAACACTAACATTCACCCAACAGGTCGGAAGTTGGTCGGGCGCTAAGGGCCACCCACCGCGGCTGGGTGATACATGCGCGCACTGCATACGTAGGTGAGAAGTCGCTGAACCACGAAATGACGTACGTTTAGTGCGATAGTTTCGCCAAGGGATTGCGTACCGTTGGTAACAAAAGCGGCCGATTGATTACATATCCTTGCCCCTTTGTGCAGTAATGACGATGCTCATTTTTGAGACAAATGAACCATCTTGGTGGGCGCTAGGCCTACAGTCAAGTGTTAATCGCTCACAGATAGCGCCAGGGCGTCATTAGGCATGTTTACAAACGAAACGGAGGCTCTCATTGGACGCATTTGCCGGGAAAGCGGCAGACATAAATCATTCAGATTGAGGGCTTGATAGGAAATATGCAAGGCACTCACCCCGTAGTGGCACTGCTTCGACTGGGGGCCGTACTGGAATCGGCACTGCTCGTCGGCATCGTGAAGTTGTCCAGGCATTTCTTCTGGGAAGTTAAAGTCCCTGGATGGTGGCGTATCGACAAGACATGCGCCGGCACCAGAACTGCATACAGAGAAAACAAAACATTAGGTTTCAAACATTTAACCATGCAAACTCATAACACAATACGGTGTACTTACTCTAAGAAGTCGGTGATGTATTTTTTGGAGCATCTGGACCACATGAAAGGACTGGTGTTACTGGTCATTTGTGGTGCCATTATTCTGGATGGATGGCCGTTTCCTGGGCCGCAGTCGTTGTTGGTACCGTCGTGATTCATACCAAAGCTACAAACAAAGAGTTCGGGAATCAACTAAATGCACAATTGCTTCCATTCGTTTTCGATATTCAGCCGCAAATGGGTTTTTTTACAAGAACTCGAATCGCTGACTGACCATCAGACTAGCGACTTAGGATGATGGATCGACCCATTCGTCTTCGCGATCTCCAGCCAGGCGTAAGGATTATTCAGAAGCGCCGAGCACGAAGGTTAAACTATAGCCGTGTGTGGCAGATACCCACTAATGGCCAATCGCCAACTGGCGGGATTAACGTCCCAACCAAAGACGCAAAAAGGCCGGTCGGAGAGGTGGTGTTTACGTTGCAGACGCTGCAGCGCTGCAACCGGCAAGCTGAGCTGTTGCAGCGGAGAATATATGTGGCCTGCTCCTACATTTGCCAGGTTTATGAGTGGTTTAAGGCTTTGTTTGGATTTTTAACGGTCCTGTGGAAACGGCTGAGAAAACATTCATTTCCTTGAAACGGGCGTCTAGACGAAAGGCGCTCTAGGGCCACTACCACAACTCTTGGGTAACGATATAGCGGGTGCTCTTAAGCAAAGTCCCATGTAATATGCCCTTCGGAGCCGGTGATTAGATTTGGCGTCCGCGTTTGCAATTTGCAATTATCATTCACTGGCGTCTAGACAACCTGAATGCCGCGGAAAACGGGTGGAGAACTTACTTGTGGCCAATTTCGTGGGCGATGGTAAAAGCGGAAGCCAAGCCAATGTCTTCGTTGATGCTGCAACTTCGCATGTTTTCGCACATTCCCGAAACCGGGGCCAAACCTGAAAGAAAACAAGCTTTAAACTTTCGGGGTCTTCGTTCAATCGGTTGCGGCGACCCGTGACATGACGTCAAGGTTGTTGTTCAAAGGCACAATAGGCCTGAACGCGCGTGCGAGCGAGTTCAATCGACAAAAGTTTACTTTGGTCCGTGTCGTCTTAAAAGCGACCGCGTACACCCAATCTCCGCGCGCAGCCAGTTGACGGTGGTTTGAAAAGGTCCTTGACGCGAGCGCGGTCCATTTAAAGCTTAGGGCGGAAACGAGGGCCCAGAATATACACTCGTGTCGAAGCCCCCACGAAAGTTCCTTGCGGCGCGGAACCAGTGAACAATAGCCCTGTTTTCGCGGAAGAGGTGAGCGCATGGCGGGGGGTGACCGCTATTTCGAGAGCTGCTGTGTTGTCGAACGCAAACTTTCGTAATGCGCGGTTTGCATTTGTGATTGATGTTGTTTGTGCTTCGAATATATTACACGAGATTTAGCGACCCCACCTAAAGCGCAAACCCCTGTTTTGCAAGTGGCCAATAATAAATAATAAAAACCCCCAACACATTACAAATTTCACCCAATGAATTTTTGTCCGTTTAAATGTTGTTATGCTAACTGCGCAAGTGGGCATTTGTCAACAATGGTCTTAATCAGCTACAAACTAGCGAGACCAACCCGCCCCGGGGCGTCCCAATGAAGCAATCAGTCGCAAACGCTTTCCTCTTGAAGGAAGCGCCTCAGACAAGAACTAAACGGTAAGAATTCGCGCAAAATTAACAGCCTTGTGTTCGAGTTTCGCCAGTCCGAAATACACCACGCTTAAAAAATAAAATCAACTTACCAAGGGTCCCGCAAGGTTGGTTTTTGTAGGTGCAGATGTCATTCCTGGATATAAGTAAACAATGTTTAGTTACAAAAAAGCAAAAAAAATTCATAAGATTTTGTACGTAAAACAAACTCTATAGTGAGGTGTTTACTGCATCAGGCCACATTAGACACGGCTAAATCGCTTAGCCGCGTTCATTTGCAATGAATCATAAAGTTGGAGCAAGTGTCCATTCATATCTGGGAAGAGCAGTGAAGTGGATATTGAAAAGCGATTATATGACCAGGCTTATTTTTTCAGGCCCGCCTTCAAAGGAGGGTGAAGGCTTTGATCCGCACTTAAGGCTACATGGACATATTGCTTGCATCGTCGGCTGGTGTTTACGCGGAATTTTTGCGATCGCTGCCTTTTCACGACTGTTTACAGAGCGAATTGCAGAAAGATTAATATTTTCACGCATCGGGAAGTTGCGATTTCTATGGCTTGGAATCCACCGGTCGTGTTTTGCATTCCGGCGCCCTGGATTTATCAAATGATTTACATCCGATCGCTCAAGGTTGACGAGAAACAGGCAGCGGAACACTCGAAAGCCAGTTGTAGGATCTTAGGCATTCCAGGGCGAAAGTGAGAGATGGTTATTGTTGATGGTCAAAACAAGACCTTTTCCGATACAGTTTTTAACACCCTGGACTGTTTTTAGAAGCGCACGTCATCGCAGCACCGTGAACACTATAAAACCTAATTGCCTGTCGTGGTTTTGTACAATCCCTAAACCCGAAGTCTTGGGCGACAAAGGCGGCATTTTCGAAATGCGTTTAATCCGCGTAAGGTGCGAGATATCGCTTCTGGGATCACCGGCCGGATGAAGAGAAATTACCTCAGTACAGTGATCGCATTGTTGGGCAACGGTGCCGCAGTCGTCTGCACCATGCTATCGGACGCCATGATTGCCGGTATGGGCAGTGGGGAAAAGACAGCTGGAAACCCACGCAAAGGCGCAAATTGCCAACGACGTAAGAAAGCCGGTTGACCGTGTTTTTTAAGTAACATGCTCGGCCTCACACGCAGATCAAGCGTCGTCATGCTTCGCAAAGCTCCTAGCCGACTTGTCATGGCCGCATTGGTAGTCATTTTGAGGAGCCATAGGGGGCTGGTGGACCGCGACCAAGTTCTCACGCCAACTGTTTTGTGACCTATACAAAGCTCCCCTCAATGAGTGATTAGGATAACGAACGGGGAGCGTGGCTTGCCGCTGTAAGGAAACGCTTCAACGGGTGAGTGGGTCCAGTTTTGGGTTTCAACTGATACAAACGCCTCCGAAAATAACACATTACGTAAGCATGTGCCGGTTTCTACAGCCCTTAGTGAACGGTTCGCGCTCCACGGTATATGGTTTGGCTGGAACCCTAACCCCAGACTGGATTGTAAAACCAGACATTTGACAAACAACGATTTCGCCAAATGCAATCAAGCTACAGGTTAGAGTCCAAGGCTGCACAGCTGAGCATTTGCCTCCCTATCAAGAACAAATATGTCTTTAAGCAGCAATTGCTCCCGTAGGGGCTCAATGACGTTTGCTGAACATACACCTAATGAGCCTATCATAAACTTACAACGACAAACACAAGTCAATAAGGCTTTGCAATAAGTCGAGTCAATGTTAAGCAAAGCAAAGAAACATACCCTGTGATAAGAATGGCGTTGTCATGGTGAGCAAGGCCGAAATCCGATTGGTTCACGTTGATGTCCGACTGCCATCGGCAGAAGCTGTTAAGTGACTGATCAGCGTGGTGATTAATCGACAAACCAGGCTGAAAATGAAAAACATTTACTTTTGAAACAAAATTACAAACTTTGTTGTGAATGAACAAATATAATACTAATTCGTAAAAGGATTGGCACTGTGCGCTTGCGAGTGTTAATAATTCAACGTTTTGTAGTTGTGAAGGTGAAAACGTTGCAGTTCACTGGTTTGCCAATAAAACGGCGCTGCACTAACAATCAAAAACGAAGGGTTCTGCGCTGAATCGTGGGAAAACCACAGGAAGGGCGAGAAAGTGCCACTGTTCCCTCGAGTGGCGTGCGGGTTGCCTTTGAACGCCCCATGGAACTCTGAAGTGGACCTGTCTATCTTTCCAACGATCGAATGACAAACGCATCTTGTCCAGCGACACAAGGACAATGCAGTTAGCCGCCCGTCCAAGCGTTTCAGACGCGTGCGACCGATTGGTGCATTATTGAATCACTGCACAGGACCCTCGACCCCGTTATGAACTCCAGCACTTCAGCATTGAAACACGAAACCGAGGCTTGCGTAAATGGGCGCAGCGAGAGGCATTCGACCACGTGGGAACTGCTACACGCCAGATACCTTATCAGCACTTCGGTTCGATTTTCATGCGAGAAGTAATTTGCGAGTACCGGCCGGCTGTACGCAGGAAAAGCATGTACGAATCGAGGAACAGGTGCAGTTGGTTGACTGTGTGAAAGGCTGTTTTCGTGCCGCTTTCTGATAAAGGCACACCCTGCTGAAATCTCAAGCCTCCACTGCACCAAACATGGTCAAAATAGTGCGAAGCGTGCGCTCGATGCCGCAAGCTTGCTGATGTTTATAGTGTGGCAAGATTAATCCGTCGCTCGATGGCTAGATTGGACGCAGCCGCTCGCTGGAAGCGCTCTATTCCTAGTAACGATTTATCGCATTCAGAGCAAATCGCCGTAAACAGGTCGATTCGGACGTGTTGAGTCCTTGACAGTTAAAAACCGGCCTACAAAGCCCTTCACCAACGCAATATCTACATCAAATCTCGGCATTTTGACGGGAGTCGAGACCGGGTGGAACATATTAGGATGTGCCGTACGTTTAAAGATATATGAATCACTTTTCTCGTGTTTGGACAAAACATTTGTAGGCAAAAAAACACATTCCCCATCGACGCTTTGCTCCTATTTGTTGTGGCCTCGACCTTTCGCGTCACGTGATGTCGTGACGTCAGGGCTAATGAAGAGGAATTTCGGCAATGCGCTGAGGGAGTTTTTGGTTTGAAGGTAAACAGCGCGAGCAAACAAGGCAAAACAAGCGACTTGTCTGTAACTACTTTGTCCCAAACGCGAGTTATCAAGCCCGTGATAAAACCGCTACAGTAGTTAAGAATGATATTGTAAACAGGGATCTCTTTTCCATGAAATTGCGATGTGCGTAACGCGTTATCTTTATAGGGTCGTTATCGCATCCGCATCAGAGCTTAACACACAAATCTCGGCGGAAAATTCATCCATGTACTGTGGTTCTGTACAATACATGCCAGTGTTTGCAACACAAGCGCATTGTTTCTAGTGAAATGGCGCTGCAACTACAGTTATCCCTATCCCATCCCGATAAGCCAAGGTATGCAATCTTAGTCGTGTCCACGTGACTGACAGTAGTTATAAAACCAACGTACCTGGTCTTCAGTTAACAAAACCACCCTTGTAACAACAATGTTGACTGCGTTTCCAATGCTTGAGTCGTGGTAGAGATTGCTTACCTGTAAAGCAAACATCATTTAGAATGAAAATATAATCCCGTTGCCCTCAGTTAAACCCAGCAATTTTGATACTCACAATGTTCATGATGGTGAGAATGTACTTTTCTACGTCTTTGCGTCCATGGAACCCAACCATCACTTTGTCGGCGACCACCATGACTTCCACGTGTCGTTCAACACTCACGGATCGTTTTCTCCTGCTCTTAGCCACCTCATCTTCCACATCAACTGCATCTTCTTCAGCCGCGGAGCGTCCAGCGCTTGTGCGATGATGGTGGTGTTGATGCTTTCTGCCGTGGCGCCCGGAGGAACTTTCATCGTCGCTTTTTTTCTCATCTTTGGTTTTGGATATTTCCCGTGGGTCAATTTTCCACCAGGGCGTTTCGCCGGCTACTTTATCTGCACAGTTGCAAACGTTTAGGCTGCCGCACTCTCTCTTTACACTATGGAAAAACAAATGCGTTCTTACCAGAGTAGCCGCAATGTCCCAAATCCTCTTCGTTCTCCCGCCTCTCTGTAAGATGCTCGAGGACTGAACGCTTCAGGATTACGTGGGGATGACCTTCCTCTGATTGGCTCGCATTTTTTGTGTGGTTCCACGAAGGCTCGATAAAGTACGTGTCGTCGCCCCGGACAATAACCCCTTGCTGCGATAAAGGTTTTAAATTGAGAAATATAAAAATGGCTCGATGATGACACAGGATCCAGGTCACACTAACCAGGCCGTTGCAGAGGCTTAACGCGACTTTTGAGAAGCTTTCGTGGTTGTGGATGACTCCCTTGTAGTGGCAATCCTCCACAAGGCTGTGTCTGTTCACCAACTTGCCTCCGCGAGACCTCTCCTCGACCATAAAGTTTCTTGTGACCAGTTTGTAATTTCGCTTTAAATGAAGCTTCGCGCCCGACAGGGGTGTGCCCGGGGCATCCCCCAAGTCGAAAAACACTTCATGGTCGCCATCGGCAGTGGCCGACGCGGCGTCGAGTTCGTCGCGGACGTCGCGGGCATCCAAGCTGCGCCGACGCCGAAGTCTTCGCGACCCTTCGTAAACGGACAATGGCGATAAGGACGCGTATTCGAGAAACTGTCCCGAGCGGCTGACTCGTTTTGGCATCACAGTCACCACCGGTTCGAACTTTCCTCCCGCGCCCATGATTTCGAGGGATTTCACAAACTTCTCTGCTCGATCGTCCGGTGTTCCGAGGAAAAGAAAAAACACAAAGGACAGGATTAGTCGGGGATCACTGAAAATTTGGCATTTATGTACAGTTCGTAACAACGGTACTCAATACAAATGAGGACTCAAACAGACAAACACAGTAACGCAACTAAAATAGTCCTAGTGGGTTCAAATCTAATCCGATTAACGTCATTAACGTGTTCTCCCAGGAAGTCGAATAACCCTGCACGGGTAAAATTTACACAAGCCTTATCATGGCCGCCCATACGTGAGCGTGAACACAATGCGCCCAACGAGACGGTAGCAGGACTACACAAAAGATGAAAAGCGCCGCACTGGCCCTCAGCGGAGGTTGTTTATACACCCAACCCTATCAAAGGTACAGAAATAGTCTGTTAATTGGGGCCGAATACGCCCGAGCACAATGCGCTAATCGGTTGGTGGTTACGTTACATAAACAGATAAGTTAAAATGTTAGCAGCAGCACTTACTTAAAGTTTTCAATTAAGATTTTTCACCAAAGGCATTCAACTAATCATCTTACAAATCGGAAATAACTTTCGCGGGTTTTCATTATTGTGCTAAATCAGTACAGCGCCCTAACTTGGCCAAATGTGCAAATCGGCGGACGGAAATCTAGTCACCCATTAAAAAGTCAAATATTGACAAAGCAAGCGCGAGAGTGAAAACCTAACGATCCCTAGTTCTCCATACACAGGCACTGGTTATATGGCGTATAAGACCATGTGTATTAACTAGTTGGCTATCGGCGCAAATGAAAATAAAGTGATTTTTCCATATCGTGGCATAAATCTTTTCGCAATTTGTGCCAAAAGTTACATCCTCATGAACACATATACGCTCCAGAAAATAAAAAACCTAAATCAACTCACCGTGACGCCGTTCCATCGTGGTGGCGTGGACCAGGAATGAGGACAGTAGGGCCGCCAATGTGGCGCAAATAAGTTGATGTCCGAAAGAAGCCATTTGATAAATATCGCGATGCGTAAAAAGTTTAAATAAAGTTAAATAGGAATGAAGAGATGGGAAACGTTGCGCTCGTCTTTGACGACAGTTTTTCTAGTTTGTAGATGAAGTTCTCCAATGTTGCTTTGTATCACTTTGTCAGGTCGCGGTTCCAGGTTTGTTTGCCCGGACTTCTAATCCAATAAATAGATAAGGAGGCTTTTCGTCGTTTGCTTCGTCTTCGTTACGTTTTCGCGCAGGCAATAATAGCAGAGTATGTTCGTTACGTGTTTATCGCTTGCCTCTGCGGCGCTGCAAAAATAAACCCTTTAAGTCAATGAAAGTTTCCTGCCAGTCGAGCGTAAGTAAGACAGGTCGGTCGGCGCCTTTCTAAACTCGCATCCGTTCAAGACCAACTGTCTCCCGTCAGTAACAATGGGCTCTTTTTAGTCCCGACCTATCTGATGCTGTCATGATCTATTCTGGAACGCCGATCTTGCGAAACGCGCGCGCCCGCCGGGCTCGTCTCGCTTAGCTGCAAAGACCGACCGGGAACATTATGGCTCAACCTTTCGCAGGCCAGGGCATAATGCGGCACCTGCCACCTAAATGTTGCGCCCGCTGCCTCCGGGAGGATTTTGTCTACTTTCCTACATCGTGATCGCGGAACCGTAAGACATACACACTTCTTCACAACCGGCTGAGCAAATATCAACAATCCAGCCATTGAAAACACGTCTCAAGACGTATATCAGGGGCATATATCAACACTTAGCCCTGCTTATGTCAACATTACTTGTTATTGCTGCTATTCAAGCTCCAAAACCGGAAGAGGATTTTATGGACGAAATGTTTTGTTAACATTGGCTGCGGTGTATATTTAGACAGTTCATTCGTTGTTGTCTCTGTTTATCAAAATTTTTAAAATTTATCTACATTCACCCGCACGCTCTTTCCTGACCTCGGGCTATCAGACATTTTCGGCCGCGAATTCGAACATACTTTCCGGCCGGGCGAGTAATCAGCCAAAGCTCGGCGCCAAGCACACTTTTCGTGTAGAAATTCCCAATCTTTTTCTGAACAGTTGTAAGTTGCCAAAAAAGCCGATACAACAACCGTCTGTAACCCTTGTAATTCGCAATTACAATAATCCGCTAGTTCATATGCTACAGCGCAGCATCTTTCCTGTAATGTTCAACCACCGTACGGTTGATTACTGCTTCCACACACCTCAAGCTGAGGCCTTTATAATAGCTGCCTGCGCCTTTTTCGCCAGCGACGCGAAAGAGAGCGCGCGTCCGAGGAAGGTTCTGTATGACGAATTTATTTTGGGTAGATGAGACCGATTGTCTAAATATTGCCCCCAATCAGTTTTAACGCAAGAATTTGAAAACACCACAACATGGCAATGCGCTGCAGATTGCGATTCTTTAACTCGACAAAAACTGAAAATAAATAATTCGTGTGATGAATGACGATTTTAGCATTTGCAATCGGTTTTCACGCAATTTAAAACATAAAAAAGAAGGCATGACCATAAAATACAACATTGTTGTGTGCGGATGTTTAAATAACTAATTCTTTGAGAAATGTCTATTACGAAGCGAAACCGCGTGGCGGAAGAAAATCTTTCACCGACGGGTCTGCAACACTTCGACTACACGTCATGCGTGACGCATGGTTGCCTGTGACGCAGCGTTTTTATTCTTTCACACGTTTGCACACACAACTCTTGCCATCAACCCAAACGGCGCCGTTGGAAATAAATCATAACAATGCGTCAATCGAGTGTAACTCAAACCGAAAACTGCACAGTTTGCCCCCGAACTTCAGATAAAGAGAAAAGAACGCTGCATGATTTTGACCCCGCCCCAACTTAGGTACACGCGGCCTCCGGACACGGCGGCTGTGTCCTCAAGTACAGTGCTCAGAAGGCCAGCGACCATCCGCAATCGCATTCGGTCTAGCGCGCTTTGGCACCTATAAGCCCCTCTGAGAAAAGCAACTCGTGTAAGTCCCTGTGCACTGTCACTTTACAGTTCAGTGTGCGCGGACAATGATTTCGTAGACGAAGTGCCTTAACATGCCTTTTATAAACAAACGGTTTGCTCTTGATACAAATGCTCAGTTCAATTTCAAACATAGTTTATAGCAACTGAAAACTTTTGAATTTTATTTGTTTTCAGCGCTACTGAAAAGGGACTGTCCTGGGCAATAGTAAAACCTGAGATATTCAGTATTTTGTGTAGCCTACAGTATGGCCCGATCTCCCGAATTCAGATTAACAAATCTGCTAAATACAAATTCGAACAATCGTGCTGTTTCCCAACAAACTGTAACAACCTGTTTAATAAGTACGACAAGGTCACACAATTCGTCAACAGCATGATTGCCTGAGAAAACGACACCTGATATAGTTACCACTTAACATTTGTTTTCGTAGCAATTCAAAGACATCAAAACACTCTCAGCACATTCCAAAAGACCATACTTTAAATGTACAGCTTAAAATTGCGAAGCTTATCAAGCGCCTCAATAGCTCCTGTTCGCTTTCCCATACTGCTAACCTCAAGGCAGACTATCGAGGCTATTTAATTAAGCTCTTCGTAAAAACCGACACTTAAGCCTCGACAATTAGCGGCTTGTGTCACGAAAACAGATTCTGGTGGTCGGAGAGAACGACGTTCAAGTCGCCACCATATGGTTTGGGCAGGAAATGAAAAGTCACGACGATTATCGTCGAAATAAAAGATCTTTTCAAATCGTAGAGTATCGGCTGTGTCAGAGCCATGTCATTGCGGCCGACACAATCACCAAGGAGGTTTCGTAAACGTTGTAATTAAGCCGTTCTCGAAGACGTGCAGATGTCGAATGCAGCTTTGCAAGGTAAAATAACATAATTACCAACAAGACATAAATAGCCGATGATCGATGGTGTATCGCCGTAGCCACGTGGACCTGTTTACTGTGCGTCATCATTGCACGTTGTAAGGGTCTAAATCACAGTGGGATTCAGAAGAGTATAAGCGATACTATATGGTGACTAAGATGGGGTTTTGGGTTGTACCGATATAGGAAAGCAGTAAGTTTTGGTACAAAGGTTTTTCTGTCAACTTTCTTGCGCCCTTATGATGTAATGAGGGTTTGTTTTTAAACGTGGTTTCGTGGCTCATTTAGGGTCCGCTCCCAGAAAACAGTAAAAAGGAAATACGTTAGACCGAACCTTTTAACCTGGGGTTTTATAATCGTCCGATTCTGAAATGCTCCGCCAAACTGGTATTGATATTTGTTTTTTGGTAACAAGCCGACAGTTCACGCCTTAATTGGTTATGAAGTGTGTGATATATTTACTCTAGATATTGAGTATCTGTCCTTCATGCACAGCAATCACGTTGCGACGAATATACGATCGGTGAATCACGATCTGGTATCGAATAGTAACTGAAAACAAACGACGGCGCGCCCAGGTCAAAAGTCATGCGAATCATAACTGGAGTTTGCGGAGATTTATTCTTCAAATCTTCGTGGGCGATCCTTATAAAGTTCCGTTGACTGGGCGCGTGCAGCAGCCTCATAAACATGCCGGGAAAAATCTCGAATTCTGGTACCGCCGCGACCTTTCCATCGCTCGAGCGCGTGCGCCTAATAAGACAAACCGCCGCCACGCGAACAAAGATGATAATTTGCCGTACCGATGGATACGAAGCACTCGGTTTGACCAAATTAAGCTCTTGCCGTCATTGTGGGCTATTTTGTGCAAACACAGCAAGTAAGCAAGCACCGACCGCAGACTCATCGCCGGAAAGCTCTCATTCCTCCACACAAACAGACAATTAGCGGCGGAAAAATAATCCTTAGTATCCAGCTCTTGGTAAAGACGCGACAGATCGGTTTATGAAAAGGCACAGACACGGATTGAGTAGGCTCCAGCGGCTTGTCTATCGGTTTTTAGCAGAACGTTCAAAGGGCGCGGCCCCACGAAATGGACAAAACACTTCTCTTAGTTTAGGTGAAACGGGCATGGAAGCAGAAATAGGTTTTAGTAGATGTTTATGAGATACCGAACAAGTCCAACAACCGTTTCTACTTTAAACGAAAAACCGTGACGATTTGCTGGAACCTTTTCAGTTTCGCTTCACAATAGTTCCACATTAAGAAACAGGTCAGAGCTATATTTTGTCTGCCTTTGAGCTTGACCACAGAAAATGCCCTTTATACGATAAGGTTAATTCGATTCCCTGACCGTGGTCACTATTTCTGTACATTGTAATGTACCTGAAATACATGGCCAGCGCCTCCAGCACACAACACCTGAAACCACTGAAAACCTAAACCTAAAATAATCCATCTCGTGGGCAGCTTTGTTGAAAAGAGAACCCCTTATCCGAATGAAGGTAACACACAGCGGTGAAGGGCCGTTACCTCAGGAGAAAGAAAGTATTGGCGCCTATCGAAAGACCCCCATTCATTCTCGGAATCTGTTGATGTGTATCCAGCGCCATTGGATACGTCAGCACGCGTCACTAGGGCCAGGTCAGCGCGGGACGCGAAAGTGGAATTATTGAAAAGAGCACAAGAGTGTATGAAACCTGAGCTCCGGGGCAGTGCGGACATAATATTCGCACTAATTGAGGTTGCCCTGTTTACTACAGGACTCGGTCCAAACAGCACTTACGGCGCCGGACGTGATGGTGCAAGTCCTCGTATAGTCGGATTGAGACCTAAATCGGGCGTGGGCGATCTGCAGATAGAACGTTAGGTTCGAAGTCTGCACCGCAACGAATACCGTACGGCACAAAAATGTCGCTGTGCACGTCAAGTTTGTCACGACGAATTTGCCGGAAATCTACAACTTAACTTGAAGGTCAAAGTGAGATCTTAAACATGTTTAAAGGCAAATTTGTTGCGTTAATGGAAAGGCGACCGACGCCTTCCCAATCCATGCAACGGAAAGACTAGGACCTAGACGACGTCACTGTGCACGTCACAAGGATCCTGGCATGCCTTGTTAGGCTGTGCGAAGGGTATATTTCAATGCCGAACGGATTTGTTTTGTCCGCAGTTACGATGATACGGAATTCCGCGAATATTTCTAAAAAACTTACAGTTGATCCACAATTATTTAACGTAAACAAAACTGTGCGACAGTTGAAGGCAATTGCGCATGCATTTATTTGGCCCCAAATCCCATCAGCTCATTGAGACTTAGCAAGCATTTTATCATGGCAAAACGTTGGCAAACAATGAAAGGGATCCCTTTTTCTTTTTTGTGCCCCTGAATGTTTTAGTGTGGTTTACGTTGAAATTATGGTACCAAACCCTGATGAAGTGTCACTGAATGGCAGACGAAACGTCGTAACAATACAGCACGTTAATTTTATGACAGAAGAGCAGTATATTTTGAATTGCAATATGAGTGGCAGCATCAGGAGTTTCACATAATAAAAAGGGTATTTAAATTGGACACAAGCATTTGTTTAAACTCCTATCCCAACTTCTATTGTTGTTATATCTTGATTTCTCATTCGTTGTTGTTTTGCACACCTTACAGTGAGATTCCTGACATTTCAAAGTTTTGCACGTCAGTCGAATATTCCAACAACATTGAACGCAACGAACTCATACTGACGCAAATGCGCAGCCGACGCAACGTTCGCTAAGCGACCGCACAGTGGAATAGCAAAATATCATCTGCCACGTTTTGCAAATAGCAGCAACAAACATTGGTTTGTGCCACGAATGTTCTGGAACTTCTCAAAGGCCGTGAAAGCTGGAATGCAAAGGAGTTAATACGAGCTTCAATCAACATCCAAAAGGTTGGACGGGTTTAAAAATTCCGAAGCAGCGATCGCAGATGGCCGAACGCCCATATGTAACCTAATACCTTTTGCATGAGTTCACCAGTTCACGGCAAGCAGGTGGTTGAGCAGACGCAGTAAACAACTTAATGCAACGCACGCTTCGTGGAAGGAGATGATGGTGTTTCGTGAAAATTGTTTTTTCTCTGACTTTTTACCTCCACGCCTAATAAGCGCAAATTAGCGCATGTGCCGCTAAGCTTGGGAAACAAACATCGCCCAATCTGCGGCAGATAATTGTGGCGATGGTATTTAACGCGCGATGCTGCGTTCCTTCTTACAGAGCGCTTCTCCGGTTCTCGTGGACCCGAAATACCTTCATGCCACTTTTCACCTTATTAGCAGCAAAGCTTAGAAAACTGCCTGACAGAAACTGCCAGAGTTTCGCGACGAAGTGCTTTTTTTCATACTTGCGAAACCCAACAGTTCGCCTGCTGGAGTGACAGAAATTCGATAACACGTTCTCACACCTAATTAGGGACACATTTAGTACACAGGCAATATTGGTATCCACATGTACCATTTGATGTCGTAATTTGCTGGAAGTGTCATGATTCAAACATGCATGTTTGTTGTTGTCGGTAACTTTCAATGTCAACAAATCTCTAGGGCGTTGCTTGTGGCTATAAGGCTCAGAAATTTTCAGCTAAGACTTGTTGCCTTCTGTGGCACAGTCCAATTTGCAAGCATTCCGTATTGCGTATCCCTCAAAAAGGTCATTCAAACCATCTCACATCCACAAACTGCATCAACGAATTCGCATCTTCCCGATTTAGCCACAGAAGGTCGAGCTTCTCACAATACCAGCAGTCATGTGACTTTGGCGACGCGTTTTCATTGGCTACTAACCGAAACAGTTACTTGCAGCTAGAGTCATGACTGACCGCAGTAGGACGATGCGGTGCGGATGAGTTTCATGAATGGCAATGGGTGTTTCCTGTATTGGTTGGTCGCACTACCCAGCTATGCGTCAAGCGCGTGTGAATTTGCGTCACTCTGACTGTGGCAGCTTGAATTAATTTGGCAAAGGCCCTGCATTCATTTTGAATGTGGTCTGATGCAAAACCTTTCCCACACGAAGACGTAACATCGACTCAGAGATCTGACAATCAAACAAAGGAGAGTATGTCAATAAGGTGTGAAGCAGACACATCAAGTTCATCTACTTTCATATCTTATTGGTTTAAATATGCACCACAATATAAAATGTCTTATATTTGCTTTAATAAGTGTATCAAGTTTTAAAAGCTGACCGCCGTGTTTTTCAAAACTGTGTCGATTTTCGCTGAATTATGACCCTGGAAGCTGGTCATGGGTGTAGGACGTAGGTTCCATGTAAGCCTGTTAGCTCTAAGAGAGATTTTATGGTGGCAAGTAATATTCACTCCCGCACAATAGCTATTACATTTGCTGGTTGACAGAATGCTTTACGGCCTTTCAAAATTTAATAGAAAAACTCTGGGACTTTACAACTGTAAGATCTTTACTGGTTTGTAAGAAAAACTACATTTAGTTACTCCCTTACGGGCTAGACATAAATAACGTAGCCTACAATGATGCAACACTTCTGTTTGGGGTGAGGTTGCTTCAAAAGTTTTTGTGAGCGTTTGCGAAACAACGTTTTCTAAATAAAGGATTACAAACTCACATTGGAAAGAAACGATGAAACTGACAGAACGTTCGTCACGATTAGTCGGTTCAACCGACTGTGAGGGGATCAAAGAAACGAGTGCTTTCTGAATCAGGGACCAAAAGGTCTCTTTCGGGTCATGCGTTTCGTCATTGACAGTAACAAACAACTGTTTTTTCACTCCCGTGCAGACAATTTTTACATTTACATAAACATCCGGGCCAAAAGAAACTGGAGGAGCCACGGCCTAATATGTATGACATAGACTTGTAACTCGTTATGGTGTGCTCTCCAAAGTTTTGGTTTAAACCTCTAATTGCTCGTGTTCTGATACGCAGTTTTTGCCCAACTCGAAATGGCAAAGTCGTGTAGCGTTTGTTGCAATATAGCGCATTCCACATGACAAAACAGGTTTTGAGAAACAACAATCCCACCAGAAGTAATTGAAAACATTTAAACACACACGACCCTGGAAAAGGGCGTTTACGTGCAGTCAACGGAGTATTCAACTATAAATGGCACACAACTGAAAAACAAATGCATTTACGCAATAAATTGAAGGCCTTTCTCCGCTACCGTATCTCGGAAGCATCTCCACAGGACCATGGAAACGCAATCTCAGGAGCCATGCGATTTGTATCTAATCTGACAAAATGTACTTGGCCTGACAAGCCTTCTGCCCTCTTCCGCCTTGCAAAAAACATCACGTGACCAACTATGACGGTGTTTGCGATTCCGCGAGTTATTTTCGAGCTTGGGCAAACTTCGAAATCTTCAGTCAACACTTCGCATAATTTCGGTGACGGCGGATCGTGTGACGTCACAAGTGGGAAGGACGCGAAGGATAATGTGAAAATTGCGACCAGGGTCAAAAATGCACACGAGTGCGATCAGTCGACCGTAAAAAATACAAGCAGGAGGCGCGGGAAGCTTTCCCATGACTCATCGTTCCGGCAAAATTTTGTTTGGACACGAATACATTTTGGCTTCAAAACAAGTTCTGGAAAGGGTTCAACATACTCGATCTGTAACATGAAAAATACCTACATTGACTTAATGTTAAATTTCTGCTAAATGCAAGAGAAAATGCCATGAAATGACTAGAAGAATCCGCCTGTGTAGGTCGGGATTCGTCTTTTACGTACTGGGCAACTTCAGCAAACTCATAGAAAATTAACAGACGATCAGCGTCAGTGTATATAATTTTTTATTAAAATAGAAACAGAAATTTCATCTATTGGCATTATCAATTTCTTATTCTAATAGATTCTATTTTACATGTGTGAATTACACCATGTGGTAACAAAAAACTGCGAATTATCTTCACCCTGCATCATCTAAGGATAATATGGATTTCCATTTGTGTATTTAGGTAGTAGACAGCGTCTCGCTGTAGTCAATAGTAGCCTTAGGAAGAATTCCAATATTAAACGCTTGTGCTTGTATGCAACGTCATGCTGTAATTTTTTTATGTATTTGCTGTGGTATAACGTATATCTTTCTAAACTTTTATTGTCTGTATAAGCCCTCGTTTTGAATGTCAACGATCCAATTTGCTCCTTGTCTGTTTAAGTACGTATATTCCATAGCGGGTAAACGTAGACGTGGGGTCAATAGGTGAAACTTGCCGTTGGTCGATGCACACTGTACTGCGTAATCGTGAGTTTAGAACTAACTGTGAAAGCGTGAAAACGAACGGATTAAACTTTGGCACAACATTTGTCACACTCGATGTGGCGGCCTCGTGAAATGACAAACATGCGTGCAACGGTGTGATGTTGCTTGAAGAAAGTGTTGTTTTGCGATGGAGCTTATACGGATCAGAGATGGCGAAACAACACCAGGCAATGTGATGAGAAGCAGAAATAGCGTAAACTTTTGCATTAGGCCTCGTGCGGCACGTTTCTGCTGTCACGTACTTCAAGTGCTCGACAAAATTAGATGATTTTTTTCAACCTGGTTGCCAATCCTCATTGCAAGTGAATGTGAATAGCAACAAACATTAGTGAGTTGATATTTAACAGCGTTAAGCTTCAATATGCTGTTGAAAGTTACGATCAAGTGACATTTGTGTATTTTGTGCAAAAAAACATTTTTTTATAATGACTTTTTTTTCAAAAGTATTGTCGCGAAGTTGTGACAAATATTTTTTTTGGTATTGTGAAGACTGCAGAGGATATAGGAGTCTATATAAAAACTTTAACGAAAAGGAATACAGTACAAGATAGAAATACTGTTGTTACAGACCTAAACTACGCACAAGAGAAGGATCGTAGTGCAAAATAAAATTCAAACTTGATAGTTTTGGAAGAAAATAATGCAGTGCGTCACAAAAGTGAAGTTTTAAAGCTTGGCTGAACGACAAAAAACGCCCGATAGAAGATACCACTGCTATTTGTTTAGAAATTCCATTCGGCCCATCAATCTTGCAATCAATTTGCCAAGCCGCCCATCTGCAAGCTCGCAGAATCCGACGGTTCGCAGGCGATGAGTGCCGGCGCTGAAAAAAATACATTGTTCTCTCTGAAATCCGTAACCTTGATGCAGCTGCTCGCGAAACGAGAAACAAGCTCACCGACGCTGCACCGACCAAGCGTTACGTAAACGTCTATTTATAGGCGGAAGCGTAAAGGAGTCTTCGAGGTATGGGACTTCGTAATACCGGCCCGAGAAGTTTTCCGCGCATTTAGAGCCGTCACGGTTGCGGAACAAATCGGCCAAACCTTTTAACGCGAACAATTAAAACGGTTTTAAGGTTGTCTACTGTGATAAATAAAGGATACACTTTGACGTCAAAAGGCTTTCCAGTAAATGATCGTTTATGTTAAGCATGCTGTCTAGAAGCTGTTGTCGGGTCACAAGGTAAAATATTTCAATGAGGATATACAAAGTTAAGGTGCGTTAACAAAGTGATAATAAACGTTGGAGGTATGGCGAGTAACACCCAAGGATGGCCACGTAACCTTAACCCGCAGATATACAAAACGATGTAGGTCTGATGGAGGTTCGTTGCTTTAACTGCACACTCGTGATTACGTGCTATACTTAGTCTGCAAACGTTTACAATTTATCGTAATTACAACATTTTAAGAGCACTGGGCAATGTATCTTTGATTAAAAAAACAAAGGCAATGAATACAATGTGTGTTCAGAGTCTTATTATAAGAAATTGTCATTATTCGAATCACGCAGATTGGTTTCATATATCGTGTAAGAAAACATAGCAAATTCATATCGTCTGTATCACGCAGTGTATTGTATCGCGCACCGGACATTTAAATCACCATCATGCACCTCAAGTGCACTGATATCATCAACCCAGGAATACACTCGCAGAATATGCGCAAAAGGATCGAGGGAACGCGACTCATTACAAAACTACGCGCAGACATAAGCCCTAAAAACCACATGTAACAAATACAGTGGCTCTGACGCCTGCTTCGGGCACTACACCGGATGACAAAGCGATTCGCCCCAATGCCAAGTAACTCTGATGCACAAAGACCAAAACATCCTGTTTGGACGTAATCTGAGCTCCCTGGCACGCTATCTGGTTTCAAGTACAAGAATTTATCAAAAAAGTGCCAAAATAGTATTGACTCGGAGACGGTGGTGAATAAAAAATAAACAGTTCAAGCACTCCACAGAAAACTGATCTTGTTTTCATTTCTTACTTTTAAATGTTTGCAGACGTTATACCAGTACAAGAATATACAAGTACACACAGAAGCTTTTTATGCATTAAATCATTGTTCTAAATGCGGAAAATACTGGAATATCACGAAATCAACCTAACCAATGACACACATAGCCATATGAAAGAAAAAAATGCTTAGCGGTTTACGGGACGCTATTCACATTAAGATGCACAAACTTAAGTTTGTAACCTTACAAATTCTTAAATGTAAAACGTGGGTCGGAAAAGTGAAGTGCGCTTTCCGGAAACGGTTTTATCGATTAATGCCAGAAGTATGGCAATATTCGACGTAATTGCAGTGTACAAGATATAATCTTCGGTGCTTTGAATAATTATTGGTTTTCACAAATGCCGCATTCAAACGCACAAATGCTGTCATCGTGCTAAAGTGGATTGTTAGGATTTTAAGCGTAACACGAATTTAAATGCATTGCGCCCATGCCACGAAAATGTGTACCATGTAACTTTATGCAAAAAAACAAAAAAATACACATGTTGTTTGACAACCTTCAGTTTCGGTTGATGGACCAAATAAACACTTTCAAAGAGGTGCAATTACCAAAACGCTGTAAAGGTCTCGAACACAGTATCTCGATGCTGTTCTCACTGTCGATTGCAGACTCTTTCACAAGTTGAGACGCCGCCTTGTCACCGCAACTATAAACAAACCGTCAACACAAAGGACCCCTGACTTCGATACGAACCCATCTAAAACTGCACCTCACAGGGTGCGGTATCGTGTATCTAACCAGCAATTGAGACCAAGGCCCAGCAAGGCAAACTTTTTCAACTCGTCGTTTTGCGACCACAGACAACGACAATTGAACGTCAACCACATGAAACGCGTCAAAGCCGCACGATACGGGCGCGGTATCTTCGAGAAGACAATCGCTGAACAATTGGCCCGGAAATCCAAAACTTGGCCCCTCAGGCGGCAAGTAAACTTATGCGAGCACCTGATTTTCAAGGTGCCAGAAACTGAGCGTGTGTTTGGTGAATATACGGTCCTAAGATCAATAAGGGGAACTGGTTGGCATAGAATAAGAAAACGCACGATTAGGATCATTTCTGCGATGGCTCAATCCATTTGCAGCCGGTCCATATCGCTTCGATGATCGCGATTTCCTTTGTATTACAATGCCCTCATAATGTTTTCTAAACTTGCGGGGAACTTGAAGTGGGCTAAGTGTATGCTTGTGCACGAGAGCAATTTGTTTTAGTGACCTCGTTTAAGGTTTGGCTGTGATGTAATGTGTATTTTTACGTCTGGTTCGCGCATATGAGTTTGGTTATATAAGGCGGGCGTACGAAGGTTAAGTATCACCGAAACTGAATTGTTATGAGACGCAACTTATAAATGGTCGTATGAAATGGGATGTAAATTCCTTCCGATGCGAGTTTGTCGGGATACTGTGACTCAGTCATCACATCCGGATCATCCGCATTGAATTGGATGGAGTTCTTTGAATTTCGCGTATTCTGAATGATCTAAAGGAGTTACGTAATTTCGCTATTTCTTCAAAAAGAACATAAACCGTGTCACAAGTTGGTGAAAAAATCCCGACTCAAGGCTGAACTTGAATCCGTATACTTGTCGCGAAACCTCATAAAATCGATTTTCCCACAGGAGCCTTCTTCTCTTGTGTACATGGAAGCTGTTGACATCCGTCCGACGGGTCCCTGTTACCAGGGAACGCAAGGGAAGCCTCGACCACAGACCTTTTGTTACAGGGAGGAAAAAATCTCGCGGAAATTGAGATCTCTGAAGTTGGGCAACCCAAAGTAGTTACTCAACAAACGTCGGAATTCCAAGGAGCGAAATTCCTCAAACCAGATGCTTCAACCAACTTCTGTGACGTCATTGTTGCGTCATCAAGACTGAGGCTTCAGCTGGGCGATAGTGTGTTACTCTCCCATGACTTTGCTTACACATACTCTAACATACAAACAATCATAGTGAGAAAGGGAGAAGAAATACAAAACGATGCGTGAGTCGTATGGAATCGAAGGATGCCAAACACCCATTAGCGTTGAACCTTCGCGCTGAAGCTCTGAGCGTCTTCCTTTCGTCGCCTTTTTCTTTTTACTCTCCATTTCCCTTATCCGAAGCTTTTACATTGAATAAACGCGACTGTGCCAACTACAATGAACAAAGTTTCTGTTTTGATACACAACCCCGTACAAGGCTGCACTGTCACGAAAAGAACGTTGTGTGTTTTGTGTTAATGGCGTTCATATCAACATTTCCCCGTTAATAAATCTCTTGTTATCAATTCCCAGGTCCAAACCCAAATAGCATTTGAGGTTTTATTCCACGAGCAACCATACACACTAATTGCCAACATGCGGCGGGACGAAAATAAGTTGCGAGGCGTCGACAACCGCGTCGCATTCACACCAGCATGGAGAAACACGCCGTATAAGACCGCAATCGGTATCTAACACTCTTCCTCGAAAAAGAGGCTGAAGCTGAGATGCAAAACAACGATTCATTCACAAAGGTTCGACAAAAATCGCAATAACGGATCCCGAACCGGGTGGTCTGAAACCCATCATATAATCATGAATTAATAAAAATAAGCGGCAGTAAACAAAAGTCTAACCACAGTAATCCCGGTGCCAATAGCTCGCGGTGCGGATTTTCTGTTGAACACCAAAGAAAAGCGCGTTTTGCAACAAACACGTGATTGCCACACGTCGTTCAATCGCTTTCACACCAGTGCAGCGAGCGTTGTTGTGAAGGTTACGTCAATTCAAGCGGCGACTGAGTAGCTGGGAAAGTTCCAGAACAAGTGCTGTCCTTTTTGTTTTCAAACCGCTGCTAACTAAATCCGAGCCCAAAAGCAGGGTGGTCCCAGAGGGCATAAATGGGCCCACGTCCGGGTGGTCTTGGGGCTTTTCATAACTCCCAAACATCAACTAATTGGATTAGTAAACAATATTCCAGCTACTGTTGCCGTCTTTCTGCAATCAGCGTGGCGTCAAGCAAACCATAAAGCTCAGGCCTCATAAAGATCTGCGTTTTGAGTAATTATGATTGATGACGTTGCTAAGCAAGGTTGATGACATCATTTGTTCGTTGCATTATTCTTAGAGAAAAAATACTTTGGCGAACCAAATTCAATACACTTTACCCCTCATTGTTATCCCTTGCATTCCTCCAAGCTATACCAATGGTATTTCCCAAAACATTTTTTCACAACCAATATGTTGCAATGAACGTATTTACATTTGTATAGGACTGGTGTAAACAATATCATCCCACCCAAAATATATTAGCCCTAAATGTGTTTATTTCGTGTGAGTTCAGCGAAAACCCACTTTCACCCTGATAAAATACATTGAAAATTCATCTGTTTTTGACGGAAATTTCTGTAGAATGGACATAATTTTACTGTTCCCAAGCCATCGGTTATTTCAGTTAAATCAAGTCCGACATTTTTAAATTATTCAAGTAAACATCACCCTCAGACACTGACATACTTAACCCTATGCGTAGCAGTTTTGAAGCCTATTTCGTCCAAACATCAATCAATGCAATCACCGCTAATTGAGGCAAAATAATCAATGCGGCTGCAGGGACCTTCGGTTGCTTTACACAAACACAGCAGATCCGAAGGAAATTTGTTTTGGCTGGTTGAGGAACACGGTTTTAATGAACTCCTGTCATGCAGGCGAGGAAGGCCAGGGACCGCCGTTTACACCTCACGTTGCTTGGTCATAATAAACACACGCGAAGACCATTAGGCGGCCATGAAACATGTATTGTAGCTATAGTTATATTATGACGCATTTCGGTTCGGCAAGGATTTCCTTGAATGTGTACAGTCATTTGAGAGTGACGTTTCAGATTCGATATATTTACAAGGTCATCGCGGTGATTTTAAAAGGTCAAAACTGTTTTTCTGCCGTCGGACGGATTACAAATATTTGAGAAAAATTGAGAAAATGCGAAAAACAGCTGTTATTCATTTTTTGCTTCTTCATACTTTACAAAAAACATGTTTTTATTTGTTTGGCGATAGTTCATTATGCGTGTTTTAATTTTTTTCAATTGTCATTTTGCAATATTCGTCTGTGTTTTTTGAGGTTGCAGTGAAAATATGGGGTCGTCGAACTTTACAGAAAACAATTCGGAAGATATTTTGGAACTTTGACGTCACTCCGGTGCAACGAAAGTTTCACCTTTGGTGCGAACAAAGGATTTGTAACTTCCTTAAACTCACATGCGAGAAACAGACACCGAACCAATGGCAATGACGCGCTAAAAAAACACAAGAAGCGAGACTGCTAAAGACTGCAATTAAGTTGTCACCAGGTCATGACGAAATTTCAACGTCACCACATGTACAAAGCTTAAACAAGTGTTTCCAGAGATAAGTCTTGTGTTAAAATACCACAACACTGGATCCCATATGAGTGATTTCTGTCCATATCTCGTGTATATTTACCGCCTCGTTCGCAGCTCATTCAGATTAAACGGCGCGAAGAGCGGAGGTGTATCTGGTTGCTAGTTTAGCAGTGAACCGGTTCGGAAGCGCGAACACAAAAGACAAGGGCCTTATTATGATGTCACGAGCTTGGCTCGCGCGACGCAAGTTCTGAATCACGTTCTTAGTGCGTTTGTTGTTGGTGTTTTTTCGACACACGGGTGAACGAAAAAAAACGAAGAAAAAATTAACAACGGGGCTCTTCACTAACTCGCTCACAAGGCCGGAAATAATATTGTGATGTAAGCTCGCCGAAAAACGTCTAAGAGTTAATATATTCTGCTCATCCTCCTGTGCCCTCCGACCCCATGTTAAACCGCCATTGACGTCATAAACGGTTGGCACAAACCAAAGGAGAATGGGGTGGAAGCAAGACGCGTGCAAGCTAATCTGCCTGCAACCGAAATGTCGGTCTTGTAATCGACTGCCAGATATACAATGACGTAGTTGGTTTGCTGTTATTGGCGATGGCGGTGATTCTTTTGATGTCAAGTAAAGGAATCAAAGTGGCGACTTGTAAAACATTGATTAAAACGTTCGAGTTGATCAAATGGGCGTTTTTTTTAAAAAATACAATAATTATACGAAACATTGTGTGATTTTCAAGCTTGTTGGTTGGACCATCTCGGCTTATGGTCAAAAACTTCAACCCACAAATCTGTTTAGACAATCTATTTCAAGTTGACGTAATCTTGGCTTAAAATCAAGATGACATCAGTGCTATTTAAGATTTAGCAACAGTATTTCCATTCGTAAGTAGTTTTGGATCATTTCTGTAATTTTATTTATTTCTTGTATTTTTCGTTTTTTGGGATTAGTTCAAAATAAAAATCGCAATGCAACTTTTTGTTGTTGTTTGTTAAAAAAACGGCTTTAAGCCCTAAAAACAATAGATGGATATCTCTTTCGATAACAGAATCTGCATTCTGTGGGTGATAAAACGATCGTATAACGGACATTGACACCAAGACCATAAACCCATAAAACGATATGACCTACTGATAGTTATAGTGCTGCCGACGAGATATTCGTTGCTACCATGGTAGCAAGAACATATTTTCGCCATATATGTATAAATGTTGAATTGATTGTAAATTGGGAACGATGGTGCATCAAAATCATGTTTTTGTACTTTATACCGTTAGTAGATAAAATCATATTGCATGGAAACATCCAAAGGTTGCAAATCCATGTGTTATGTGTCTATAAATAGCGACCTCGAACCATTTATATCAAGCCGTTAAGGTCGCCATTTCACTTTCAATTCGGGTAAACGGAAAAATGTTTATTGTCACATCACTTCATGCGTGCAGGCTCTGACGTAAGCGGGCCAAAACGCCCAGACCTGTGACGTTGCATGGCGTCACATGCGGGTTGTGATATTTTAAAATATTTCGCCCGAGAGGGATTAAACCTTAAAGTTTGGCGAGCCGGCATTTGCCAAAATAGATACCGGCAGGTTATATTTACCAGAAAGTGCTCTTTTATTGTGTCACACACGACTGCATAGTCGCAAGCGTGCGCGGCCAAGCGAGTCGACAGAAATCCCTCCAACGTGGCACAATGGACCTCATTGTGATGTCACAATTGAGTGCAAATTTTAAATCAAGCTTGTTAAAATAAAAATTGAAGCATTCAAAGTGAAACATTTATTGAGGAATATTTAGTATTCAAAAGTGACACTCCCTGGCAAATTAAGTCGGAATTGTTAAATATATTAAATGCTACGTACAACATATGACATGAATGCAAAAATTTCACTGAAACGTACTTAGCAGCACAGTCAAGTTTAATTTTGTGAATTAGTTAAATGGCGTCCAGCTGCTACATGGATAAGCCCCCCCAAAAGAAGTATGTTTTGTTAACAGACTTTGTCGAATAAATGTTTTAAGCTACGGAATTTTTAAATTTATTTTACAAGCGTGAATTCTTCAAATACGTTGGACAAGTATTGACCTTTTTGAGGGTTAATTGACGTCACGAAGTACTTGACCCCGAATTCAACGGAATGCTTCGCATCCGCATATGTTTGGAAGTTTAGCAAATGTTAAGTTATCTTAGCATGTCAAGTAAAATGTTAAGTTTTCTTAACGGGTGTATTTTCAGTTCACACGGCACAACTGCCACGTTCGTCCCTGAATATTTTAACGCATACTGCCGCGCATTGGCCTGTTAAGTATATCATACTTGTTGAAAGCGAATACATAACATTTTTGCCTCCTATCGGTAACAAAATAATGGCACAATAAGGGCTTTCATATTCACTTTCTTTCTCCTTCTGATGGAGTTTCGCACTTGGGGGTTAGTTTTATGTTTTGGGAGATGAATAGTTATGAGAAAAGCCGTACACTTCCTGTTCATGTATTTGCATGTGGCGTTTGTGCGATACATTTTTAATGAGGCTCTCATTTCATCAAGTTTGTTTGGGCGTTACGTCATTCTTAATCACTGAGTGATGAAACACCACAAAGACTTGTTTGTTTTACCTCAAGTGGTTACAATGTACTTTCGCAAATATAATTACCTTCCATGGAGAGCTGCAGACAGGTGTACACACTGTTTTGACATGTAAGGTCTCGCCAGTGCAGCTCTTGGTACCAAACAGTAGAATACCCAACTGGGTACCAAACAGTAGAGACAACCCACGTGGAGTGCACTATTGCCAAACGACTGTTTTGTGATACCGTTTGGGTTTCACCCAAATCATAGACAGGAAATTTGTCTGGAGCTCTCAATGAATATTATTGCTATTTTTGCGCATATACAATAACTTTTCATTAACAAGATGCAACAATTACTTTCATTGACAAAAAGTGGATTAGCTGCATCCCAGCTTTTCTCAAACACCCTTTTGTGTGAACACGACAACCCAGGTGCCGATAATTTGCCGATATCATTTGTCTCAGGCAAACTCTTTGCAATGCGGTTCAATTAAGCATTCAGAAATACACGTAGAACAAATTACGATCATAACGTACACACGGCTATGTCGCAAATGTGCCAGACAATCCACAAAAGGCTGCGGTAGAAGATAACACGCCGGGGAGTAGCAACACAAGTTATGATGAAATAGTGCATAGCTACACCATGACAATCCTGCCCAAGCAAACATTTGATGAGAAAGCTATAGGAGAATAGTAACTCGACACTCTTAACGTGTATTAGTGGTTAGAGTTAGAGCGTTTGCAATACGTGTGTCCTTCCCACAAGGGCAATGACATTGTCGGTATATACACTTGTAACACGTTCCGGTGCGGTTAATTGGGCATTAAACTATCGCAGTTTTAAGATCTGCCAATCCTGACAGATATATCGTGTAGGGATGGGCGATACGGAGAAATGAATGTTTCGAATTCGAATTTTTTATGATTTAAAAGTACATTTTTCACATTTCTGGATTCATTTACCAAGAATGATTTAATATTTAGTCAATTATTTATCAAAAGTAAATTATTGGTTATAAAATTATACGCGGAATGTTTACAAAAACACATGGCCATACAGAAAAGTACGGTCAGAAACACTTTGCATACCAGGTAAAGTTTCCTATTGGAACTATTGCCAAACGGTTTTCACGCGGCGACATGTTATAACATCACGTGATACAAGGGAGTTGTTCGACGCAGCTGTAAGTTCATCATTTTCAGATTGTTCGAAACACTTACATTACGATGGCAAATATGCAAGATTGTGAATATAGCATTAATATTTCCTTCTCCTATAGATCAAAGGAGAAAACAACCCAACACAGAGACCGCCCACCAAGAGAAACGAGGGCATGGTGATGGACGTACATCTGTCCTATCCGAGTTACGAAGGTTTAGGTCAAAATCGTTAAGTTGATCGTGAGTTGTTGGTTGGAGGAAAGGGAGAAAACCGCACAAGAAACACCCGTATCGTCTGATTCTGAATAAACACAACCTCAATGATTCAAACAGAACGCGGTCGGTGACCCAACGTTGCGAATCACGAAAACTGAGAATAAGTAAAGTTTCTTCGGATTTAAGGACGCATTTCGCGTTTGTGACGTAATAATGCGTTGCGTTTTGAATCCAAATATCCACGGAGATTGATGGAAGAGGATTTTGTGGGTGAAACACATATAGATCATGGCTGTAGGGGTCACGAATGACGGAGCAGTGCCTTCCCACACGCGCACGCGTTTAAATAAAGGAGCCATTGTATTTGTAAGGGATCTAACATAAGTTTTTTCTAACGTTTCATCGTTTTTGTGAACAGAAACTAAGGTTAGTAGTAGAGGTTTTGTAAAATAACATTAACATAACAAAATTTGTTGCAATTGCCGCATGAAGAGGTACGACAACATATATGGCTAAGTGGTGCCATTTTTAGAATTTTCCAACCAATCAAACATGGCTACATGCTTATTTTTAGTTTTAGTTGGTCATTTTTTCTGATAGAACCTATTTTTTTCGTGAAAGAGAACGCCTGGGTGTAAGGTTATGAGCAAGGTTGTATGGCTATGACCAGTACTGGTACTTGGAAAATATCGTTTCAACCAAAATGAGTTACATCGTTGTCACAATCTGAACCCATTGTAACACGAAACGACAAAAATAATTTGAAATATTTTTAAACAATGCAAAATAATTAAACGATGTCACAGCATGTTCTACTTCCGATAAGAAACTCTATATTTCGTCAGAGGGAAAATGTGTTATCAATATGAGTCACAAGACGGCGATAGGAAAAACACAGCCTCCTCCATTAAGTAACAAATTGGCGATCGGAAGCTCGGCACGTACGTGACGTAACAAACGCAGAGTTTATTTTCGAATGCAAAAGGGAATTTTTATGTTATTGCTGTCAGCTGCACCCGCCACAAAAGTAGATACCACTTCAAAACTGACGCACTTGGCAGAGAAGTGTCGGCGGTCGGAGGGAGAAAGGCGGTAGGGCGATAAAAAAGCGGTTGGTCACACATGTGTCGCGGTGCCGTTGCCGTTTCATGTCGCTGATAACGATCTGATTCAGTGAATTACCGCGATTGGGTTGAGCTCCATAATGCAATTACGCTTGCCTGGCGTAGGCTCGGGTGATTCAGTATCGCCGACGAGTTTCACTTTGCAAGTTCTCACGGGGGTGGCTTTGAGACTCAGAATTTTCCAGATTAAGAACTAAGCTTACGTTGGAAAACGGCAAATCAACCAATTAAATCTTCTATTGGTTTGAAGGAATGCGAACTCCTTAGGATGTCCGGACTTGCCGTGGATGTCGTCATTGCCGCAAAAGCGAGCTTCTCCACACAACCGCCATGCTGGTCATGACTTCTGTCACGAATTGCTGAAGTTACAATAGTAGAACATAAAGAACGTTGTATCAGGGCCCTGGAAGAGAGAAATGCGCCTTTGGTAACATTTGTTTGAAGATCACATGGAATTAAAGGTGAAGTCTAGTCTATATGATTGAAATCTAACCGTTTCACAGCAAACACTGATGTTCCTGGGCCCCTTTTGCTATTAATGCCCCCATTACTATAGATTAGTATGATGCGCAGCAACAGCTACACCCCCCAATCTTATGGGACCGTGTTAGAGGAGGTGGTGTTTTGCAGTACTCGTAAAAGTCCATGTTGTTTTAAAAAACTTTCTCACATTTCCATGTAATGTTCAACTATAATGTTAAGATAGGCCCACAAATTACAGTGTGATCCATAAATGTTGTTGTTGCTTTCAACAGATTGTTTTTCTATGTCAGCGTGATGCAGTGAGCTTTATCTGTCTTCAAAAACTCCATTGACGCAAAATGGTCGAACAGAAAACAAATTCAATTGGGAATTTTTAATAAATCCTTGGTTTTCAAGCAACGTTCGCAGAACGATATAGATTAGTGAAAGATGCGATTTAGGTTCTATAAGTGACCACAGAAGAATTTGGCGGCCATAAGGTTGAAAGGCACAACAAGATCACCTAGATTTATTTGTTGTTCAATAGATTTAAAGTTTAAACACCAACGTTGTGAAGGTTCCAATCTTAAAATTTAGCGCAAAATTTGAAAAAAAATCAGACAAATACGATTCATGATATGATTGCGTATCTTTCCTAAAAAGTAGCCATATAAGTCTTAGGAGCTGACAAAAAATAACAACGCAATTTGTTTTCGTTTGCGATTCCAGAAGCGCGCAAGTGGTGTTTTCAAAGCAAAGGTAATCCGGTAAGCCGTTTGGGTCATGAACGCCACTTTTCTTGACGCTTCAGCTGATTATTTACAAACTTGAGCCGACCCGTATCACAAGTACTCACTGAAAACAAATCGCCGCTTATATTGCGAGAGGACTTGGTGCAGATATGTGATTATAGTCGCCAGCTTTGTGCGTGGTGTATTTTGGAAGAATAAAAAAAATATAATATATAAAAAAGGTGTCGTATGGACCATCTGGAGGACATAAACGTTGACACACATTTTCAATGGTGCTGAAAATGGTCAGTGTCACACTCACACGTGCCAAAAGGTTATTGCGAATATACCCGCATATGCTTGTTTTGCCTTGATTGTGCAGCGCAACCATACAGAAGCGAACTGAAGGCCTGTGGCAACCAGAATGTTAACGATGTTTCACAAAACAAAATTTGAGTAAAAATTGCGAATAGTAATTGCCCATGTTCGTGAACCAAAATCATTCACAAATGGCCTTTTCTGATCAGTTATGCGTCAGGGCGCCTTCCGAGAAAACAGGCTGACAAACTATGCAGTTTGATTTTAATCCCAACGCCTCGTACAGTAAAGATTACGCCTATCGATTGATCCATCGATTATACCACGGAAAAAATGTAATCAGACCCGTGAGAGCACACACCGCGGCCTACAACATTGCAAGTGTTTTGTGGGACCTCAGTTGCCCCCAGCCTTTGACGATCGGATATTTATTTGCACGTTGGATAAGCAGGTACATGCCTTGCCATCCAACGGCAGATGATTGGACGGGAAAACAATGCAGCCTGTTTTGCGTAATGCGATTCAAGACCTAGTGTGCTTGGCTGTGAGACTGGCGTGATTGTTAGAGTACATATTTGCTGCCACGCGGCGCCGTCTAATTAGCCAAGCAAGGCTGGCTCAAGTAATTGATGGCAACCGAACGCTCGGCACAAAGCGTCGTACTGTAAGCTCGCTGATAAAGACTCGAAACAACGACGGGGCCTCACAGATAAACCTGGCTCTCCCAGGTAAACATACACACTAACAAAGCGGGAGAAAGCAACGCCCGACAACATAGCCCACCATTGTGCGCCGCGACGTAATCCGTTGCATTAGAAATGGCCTTTCTGTGAAAGAAACCAAGCTGTGATAGATACGATAAGGCTCTCTCGGGCGCGTATCCTTCTCGTCAATTACAATGTGGATATGTTTAAGTCGGGATTAGAGGCTTGTTTTATGAGGAGCTCGCACACACGCGCTCAGTCAAAACATGACGTATGCCTTAGTTTAGGCACACAGCGCTTGCTTTGACGCCTGCTGCTGGTGGAGTTTTTATCTTTTTCACGTATACCTGCTGGCAATATATGCTTGTCTTCTTGTATCTTCAACACAATAGCTGCCTACGTGAGAGCATGCAACATGTTCGCTATATACCTATATTGCTGTTGTACCCAAGCCAGTCTGCGTGTCATTGGAGTGAAAATGTATTCTTACCTACTCACTTGTATTTACTTGCGAAAACCCCGTTATATTAAACATGTTTCTTTTCAAGAATTTGGATGAACTTAACCCAAGATTTTAACTAGTTATGTGATAAGAAACATAAGATGAGCTGGATATTTATTCAGGATGCGATCAATCCAAAACAATTTATGACGCAAAATGCGCTGATATTTGCAATTTTAAAATGCATTTAAGCCAATTAAAGATAAACTGTCCTTCCTAATTAAAGCTAAATCCAAGACCAAAGGGCTCCTGCATTGACACCAGAAACCGCCAATTGCTGGGCATGGGTGAACGGGTTTTGGCAACCTACAAACAATGCCATCGATGCGTCGCAAGCGTTTAGGGGTAGGCCGGGACATCAAACGAACCGTTTAAGAAGGTTTGGTCAATCTGTCAGCTCCGTAAAAATAATGCAAAGCCGTTGCTCGCATCTGCGGGATAACTCGCCCACAAGGAGCCATTGATGAAGAATTGTTAATAGAGCCTGCTGCCTTGCGCCAGCGCAAATTCTGGTTATTGGGTACCATCTTTCTTCTAGTGACGGGTAAATAGAAACCTTTGCAAATAGGAGCACCTAAAGTGTCACAACTTTTCACATTCTTCGTGACGTACAACAGCGGACATCAATAACACACCCGGCATTGTTATCTGGAATAATAGTTCTTTTCACAATGAGAACGTGATTAAATTAAAATGCAAACAACATCAAACCGTAGACTTTACAATAACCACCTTCTGTGTAAATGCATAGGTTTTGAGAAAGGAAAGGGGTAAAGAAAACTGACGAAAATATATCGAGAAAACGTGCTGGCAAGTTCAAAGGCTGCGGTAGTTTGGAAAACACCACAAGCCACAATTGGTTTAAAGTGTCAAACACTAAATACATGTAAAGTGTGGATGAACGCAGTGGCTCGGAACGGCAACAAAAGGACGCTTCACTCCACACTGGAATTACTCATCACAACAACTTCGGCACCAGCCCCCACTTTCTACGGCGCCGAACGAAGAAACGCCCAAGAGAAGACGATCCGGTGCCCGATAGAGAAGATCAAACCGTTAATTACGCTTGCCACGCGTCCGCCAAGCATTACGTAAGTCGGACGATTTGAGCAACAAAGATCCTTTTTTTTGCGGCGCGCTCCTTTTTTCGGATGAAAATTTGAGGAAAAAAAAAGCGAATCTGTTCGACAGCCGCGTCACGCTAAGCGCCTATCTCCGGACTATGACGCCATTAAACCGTCGCTCTTGGCTTGAAAAAAATCACCACGGCCTGGCAGAGGTGACCGTTGTTTGTTTTGCGATACACAAGCATGGGCGAGCAATCGCCAGTGCAGCGCACGCCAGTATATATCAATGCGGTGACAAGTCAAATCCTGGAAATTATCGTTTTCTGGTCATGTTTCGTAAATACACCAATTGTTCGTTGGTATTCTGACGCATTCTTGTGTGTTTTTATATTGGCTGTCGTTAAGAATTATATTTTAGCTGAGGCTTTACATTTTTTGCGTTTTTTTAACACTGGTCATTTTTTCCTGCATCTTATATTCATTAAATAAGAAAATTCAAACAGAATTTGATATCTCATGGTCATAGCAAAGTGTCGTAAACTGGAATACTGTGGATCCACAATAAAAACGTATGGTTAAGATGGACTCTGACATAGGCAGTCGGTACATAACAGGTATATGACTGATCCGGAAATATGTAGAAAATGCAAAAGAAAAAGATCGCAATGAATACAAAGTGTTGTTTGAGAGTAGGCGAAAGTTAAACGTCGTGGACGTCCAGTGCGTAATATCTGTTAGTTATGTAGGTTTTTTACATTGCGCGAGCGTGGTTGATAACACAAGGTCGGATAAGTTTATGCTAATTAAACAAACGTTTTCGCCTTCAGGCTGTGATGATGCCGAAAGCCATTTCTTTGACAACCGTAAATACACAGACTCATATATTAAGATATATCTCTTCAACCGCATCGACATTGACAAAGTCATGTCACCCAGAGCTCTCCTGCAAAAACATATGACAGGGTATGTGAAGCACGCCGTATGATTCAAACACTGTCCTGTTTTCAAACAGTCGACAGTGCTTTGAGCAGTAAGATAAGGGGCTATGGTGTCGACTGAAAGTGTCAGTCTTGTCCTTGCCACGTGTGCTTGAAAGCACGGGGTGATTCCAGAGCACGATAAGAGGGTCTATTAAGGCGCACCGCACCCTTGTAAAGGCGTGAAAATTGTGCCACCACAAATGCAAAGGCACCTGTTAAAGTTGTTGTGGCGAACGAGGGAGCTTCGAAAAGCTTTGTGGATCTTGTATTTCTTCCTTCCGCTTTGCACTTTAGAAACACCTGTGTCGTCGGTTGCTATCGCTGTTCCAGAGACATTGTGGAGGAAGTTATTACGATTGCATCTCGGCATGGCTGCAGCGTTGTTTTTCCAGCAAAAACATTTTTGGGACCACTGCTTCAGAGATGAGCGACACGATATATTACTCGCGTCATCTTTTGTTCTCGTAACCAAACCTTCAGCCTTTAATGCCTTTAGCCTTTAAAAAACTATACATGTCATGATTCTTCTGAACGACCTCCCTGGAAAAATCCCTTAATACCAATATCTTCAACCACACGGAAGTTCAATATATCATATTTGCAACCACACCAGGAGCGCATATTTGACCAGGGTTGTGACAGGTTTAATTTACATTGCGGTTGCATGTACACGTGATTAATATGTCTTTCGACGTCGTCATTCACATAGAACCGAAATATCGGCACGTTTCTATTAGTAGTTCCCACAGTCCCTAAGATAAGATACCGATTTTCCTTTGTCCACGTGTATTACGTCTCTACCCCCCCCGGAGGGAGCTAGTATACAAAAAAGTGTAGGAGCAATTGAACGAGTAGACCTAAATTCGCCTTTGGCAAACATGGTGCAAGTTGGAAAAAAATTGCGCAATTCATCATCGATCGAAAAGTATATCCCCAGCCTAATTAAAATGTTTGAATGTTAATGCACCAGAGGTAAAGCTTGAACTGTCATAAACCGCACATTTCCAGTGATTTGATGTACAGCAACAGAACAGCGCGCCATATTAGCAACGATCGCTGGTTTTGATCAACTTTTCTTTGCATTACTCACAAAACTGATGACACACTTTTCAACACGCAGTTGCTCTAACATCATAACAAATCTAAAAGCACTCTTTTCCTATAGTAAAAAAACATTTACTCATAACATAATGTAAAAGTTTAGAAGATTCTACCTTTTGCTGCCTTTCCATTAAACTCCGTTTTAGCATCTTCGTCCAATGAATGGATGACCTTTCCTTAAAATAAATCCATAAATCCAGCCTTATTTTAGTTGTCGAAGCATCCCAAAGTAGTGCGACTTCTCCAGGGAAAAGCCGTTAATGGTGGAAGTGTGTGTGCTTAGTTGCCATCATTATGGGCGGAGCAAAGGTGAATTGAAATGGCAAGCAAATGTTAAGTTCGTAATCGGGTGTTTGTTGATCAATGAATGTTTGTGGATCCGGAGACAGTTTGCAAAAGGTGAAAGATAAAAATAAAGCTTATCAAAGTTTTTCTTTAATTCCTGATGTGACAACGGTATTTTCGTATAAGTCCTAAAATCTTATTTTCCACGCTAAGGATATTTTTTTGAATGTTTGACTTACTTTCGGCCACAACGACACACGACAGTTTGTACAATATTCACAAGATTCTTTTCAGAATATTTTTCTTGAGAAAGGCTTATTAACTATACAGAAATTCGTACAATAAATGCGAGACGCACGCCTTTCGTCGCAAGGAAAGCTGGAAGGGAATATTCTCGAATAAAAGGGCAACCAGCGTTCACTTACGTGGAGTCTTAACGAGAGATCGTCGAGAGTTTATGAGCTTCCAGCATCACGATCGACAAACAGCTTAAATGCGGCCCCCGCCCACTGCGTATAATGGATGGCAAATAGCAAACCGGTCTTCAGTCAAGTAAAGATCCTTGAGCCAACGGAACCGTGTGATTGCCACGTGGTTTGTCCTCAAGTGGCGGATTAGACACTTTGGACCCTTGAACACCCTTCTTTATTTGAAGTTTTATTGAATGTCCTTTTCAATAAATCAAACCATTTACATGACCTTGGGGAAAAATCAGATCAACTGAAATCATTTTTAATTTGAGCAAAAAAGCAACTGCTCGGTTGAACAATAAACATAAGAAATAGAATGGTTCGACACCAACAAAAACAAGGTTATTTAATCCACTCCCATAAATGTTAGTAATAGATAAAAAGGAATTAATTTATGTATTAACTTAACCGCATTTTTAAATGCAACTATTCCATAATCCTTAATGTGTTGCTAATATTATATCAACATTCATACCTATATCCTAAAAAGGACGGAAAATCAGTAAAAAACTGCTGTGATTGCTGTGAAGTGTTTTTGCATACAGCCCTATTTTATGTTTAGTGTGAAATTTAAGCAGATATTTTGTTGTTACAACCCAATGACATCAGTAAGCATCACAATGTAACCAAACGAGTTTCTTTCTCTTGGTTCAAGCAGATCCCTGAAACAAAAGCTGCCATTGTCAATTTTGCTGTGACCAGTCGAGGCACGACAACAAAAACAGATTTTTTTTCTCATAAATTTATTGAGTTTACGTCAGTAGATCGCGTAGTTCGGTGATGAGAAATAAACGCGCTACCGTTTGCAGCAACTTCCGACGACAAACATCTTAATACCATACGGAAGAGCGGGAAGTCCGCAAATGAAAGATGTCGCGCCAAAGTCATTGCTGTACAAACAGCAATGATAGGCGATCGTAAGCGTTTCCAAGGGCAACGCGAGCGTGTAATTGCCCTTGCGTCAAAGGGCACCGCGTCCGCATGACGTCATTGCGTTTGGGGGGAGCGGGCTGTGCAAATGTTCTCGGTACACATTAATATTTGCACCGAAGCACGATGGAAAAAAGAGAAAGAAAACGGAAGCGAGGAAAAAGGGCAAAAACGAGAGAAAAAAGAAAAAGGGCGTTGATTGGAATTCCCTTCTTCGGTTCGTTGAGGTCACGAGGCGCGAGGTAAAAAGAATTGGAAAATATTAGGCCTTGTTTGCATTAGGCCGATAACGATGTCCCTTCATCGGTTGTGCACACAACTCGCCGCGCGTCTGAGCCTCGTCTACTCGCGTTCGAGTGGGCACTTCAAAGACCAGATAAACATCCTCTCAACCCATGTCGCCGAGAAAGTGTAGGAAAACCACTTTAAAATGGGAAGGAATCTTCGGGAATGCCGCCTTGCTCTGAAACAAAAAACCTTTTGTTTTGCTTTATCCTTGGAAGTATCCGCGCAATTTTGCGATCGACAGTTTGCCGTATTCAGAGCTGCTTGGTGTAGAATTTGTTTCGATTTTATGGTAATACTGGACAATACTTTCTACACCTAACTCGACATTACTTTATTTGATGTCAGGCTGTTTAGGGGAGTGTGGATGCCGATGCACACTTTGTGGTTTTTCTCAAACGACCGGGTTTGATAAAGAACGTTTTGAAATGTTAGATACTAATTTCACAGTAACCACCACTAAAAGGCAAGTGTTGCACATTCAGCACAGAAATTATTCACATATCATTGGGCGATTTCACAAATATCTTAAACTCTGCTCGCACCGAGTAAATATTATGACAAAGGTATCGACAGAAAGGCGGGAGAGACACGTTCTATTTGTTTGCTTGCTTGGAAATGTTTGCCTCCCTTCAAACAGCTCGTTATCTCCTGTTGGATTATTCAGGTTCGCGAATGCAATGACCGCAAACAAAGCTGCCTGGTTATTCCTTGGACAAATAGCAACCGTCTTGAAGACCAGTGTGGACAATGGAATGGACAGCACTGCGACGCCGCACGGTTTCAACTCCGGGCGCCATCAAATTAAAAGCAAAACAGGAAAATGAAAGGAAAATTCGCACTGAGGTACGAAGACCCGACTTTTGTGTACATCGGTTTGTCAAACAGTGATAGTCGAAAACAATGATAGAAATCTTAATATTTGAGTAGAATAGACGGCAGTGTCATCGACCTCACGGTCAGGCTATGACCGTTGGAACTATGTAGATCCCTATTGTCCACATCTAATACCGTTGTTCCAGTGTAATCCACGTGATTTTAAGCACGATTTGTTGAGCGGCGTTAAAAGTCATTAACAGTGGATTTATGTTCATACATTTGCCACTACGCCATCGTATAATGCTGGAGGGCTAAGGTTTGAAGTAATGAAACGTTTCAACTTTACAATTGCATTTTCCCCGTCAACGGAAATAATCGTTTCAAAAAACGTCGACTTAAAATCATTTGCGAAAAGTGTTTTGCGCAAATTTTCATAGCTACTGTAAAGTTACAATTCATTTGCTCGAGTGATTGACGGCAGCAAGCTGCAACAATTCTTCCAAAACATCCAGCGAAAATCTCAATACAAACTGCGGCTTGAATAAACAACGATAGTCGGAAAAGAAAAAGAAAGCTTTCCTCCCATTACCAGTTGGAAAACATTATCATCAGAAATGACTTTATGAGGGAATTGCCACGCGCAGCAAAACCAATAAAACGCGCTGAAAGCAATTTCGCCAGCTAAATTTGTAGTGAAAATGCGTCACGCAAACCACTCTGGCTTTCGGGCAGCTCATTACGTTTCTGTGCCTGTAATCCGTGATCAAAATAACTTCATCCTCCTTTCCTTTGCTGGGCTGGAGTTAGAACCATATTTTGTGTTGGAAACACAGCACATCGTTTCGTATTGTCAATCGTTTACTTCGGGTTAAGCTTAAAAGTGTGACGTTCGAGCGTTGCAACATCCACATAGTTTAAGTTCATATCCGCTAAACTTAACTTCCCATTGTGAACAAATTTCCATGGATAGAGCTGTTCATATCTGCCTTCTGACCTAACTCGGTGTGTTACGACCAACGATATTGAAAGGAAGTAAAATATAACAACATGAAATTACAACCTTCGGTCGTACAAAATTGAGTTACTTGGGTTTTTTTATTTATTACCTGTGGCCACTTGAGAAGGGTTTTTCGCACACTATACCAATCGTAAGGGAAACTGAAAATTATATCATGCGATTAGTTTTTCGCGTTAAAGCAATATTAAATTCCAGTCTCCTTCAAACCGTAATTGAAGCGATGCTAAGATATGTTTACTGCACATGGAGAGTCAAGAGATTTGATCAGCGCAGAGAAGCATTTTAGCAGCAGCATTGAAATCAGTCACGTAGACGGCGGTTGCTCCCCACCATAAAGTAACATTTCTTTTCCGTACAATGAGTTGTAAAAAGTTAAACACGAGATGTCAACATATAGTTTGCACGCGACCCCAAAGCCCTCTAACAAGACCCACTAATCCCTTCATGAAAAGGGGATCAAACATTTCAGCACTTAATCATTCAACGCTGGCCCAACAAACTTGTCAGATATCGGTTCGCGGATTCTTTCAATTTGGTTTTCTCGGAAAAATCATTTCCAAGCCTTCCGTGGACAATATCGCATCTATTCTGTGGTCATAAAGTAAACCCGGGTGTGGAATAAAATGCATTTAAGCTCGTGTGTGGCGAGGGATAGTCGTTATACAATATACGTTCGGCTCGCGTCATACAATGCTGATAGTTGTTAAAAAAACTTGGACAGCGGATGTCAAAGATCTGAACGCACACATTCACAATTCCAATAAATCACTCTCCTTTTGCCAGTACGAAAGCAAACCCAGGATATTAAAAAAGTGTAAAAGTCGGCATAGAAACAAGAACGATTCCGAAAAGAATTTTTCCCATATTCGCATAACCCGTTTTCCAAAATACACATGGACAGGACGTAAGGCAATGGATTATCCATCAAAATATATGAATTGCTTGACGAAACCTACGTTTAATCATTAGAGAACTGGGTGTGTTTTCAGTGGTCAGGTATTGTGTTTTTAAATTCGACTTCCCATCGTAAATGGTTTGAGTACTTCTGTGGCTCAAGGTCTTCCTACCCCTAATGAAAAGTAACAAATTTTCGCAAATGGGCAAAACATGTCACGGCTCAGGCCGCATTCTCAATACCGGCAACTGTTTACCAGCCTCGCCCGCCAAACGCCTCATCCTGAGATATACAATGTCCAAAAATATCGCAGAACTCTACCGTTTAATGACACCAACATCGTGTCGATTACGATAAGATGGCAAGAGGTTGGTAGGTTGTTTAGACTCGGCTCCTGGGATTGTTTAGCGCGGCCATCTTACCCTCCTCACGTTTTTGGCGATAAATTGCTGACTAATCCGTCAGCGGTAGACCTGCTTTACGAGTTTAAAGAGGGACTCATTCGTCCAATTGCTTCGCATGTATTTGCAATTTTAGTGTTTACCGTAAAGAAACAATAACCCGGTTCTTGTACAAACCACATGATATAATTTACTGTTTCCTTTACCATTGGCATTGCGTGCGAATAACCCTCCTTAAGTGCCCACAGATAATAAATAATAAATGGTAAGTGAAAATGGCAGTGCATCTTTTATGGAATGGACTTCGTTAACGAACAGTTTGCTGATTCCAATCGTCAATCGGTCAAAAAAACATTATAGGCCTATCTGTTAAACATTTTTAGAAGTCTTGTACGTATTTCACTTTTAAACAGCGGTTTCTATACCACCAAATTCTGTTATTTGTCATTTAAACATTAGTTTAATTTCGTAAAACGGAGAACATTAAGTTAAACAAGCTAAGCCTTCGGGGGGATACATTTCCGTAATACACCAAGGTCATTGTGAGCAGAAAAACCAACTCTCTTCCGAGAAACGAAAAAGCAATTGAAGTCGTGGTACCAAGCACCAGACAAGGCGTCTGTGTACTCATGCTGATCCATAAAGGGGCGTAAATGTGTCGTCAAAGCGTAAATTGAAGCCAACGACAAGTTGAGGGTTTCGGTGCTTTGATGTGCTCGAATGCTTTACACAGGTTGCCGCAACACGTTAATGCTTCCTTGTGTCAATTGGGCCAAAGACGGGCGTGCCCAACTCCCGCAGAAGGGACTACGTCATTGGAAGTTGTAAGGCTGTCACGCGGCGTTCTGGAGGTTGTTGAACGAATTAGATTTGTAGATACCTCGCACGATACTAAATGTGTGTCATCGCATGGTTTCAATGGACTTCAGACGGGAGTGAAAAGTGACATGGTGACCTCTGCGCACTGCTCGGCCAGGATGATATGTATTGCGTTATGACAGCCACCATAATATATGCCTCACTGTTACTAAAAAACACGGATTCAAGCATATGAAATGAGGGAAATAGTTTAACGCAAAAAAACAATTTATCTTGGACTACAAACAACGTGAATGGGCAAAAAAAAAAATCAAAATTTTGTCAATTATTTTCTCTTTTTTCTGAGATTTTACCACAAATTTCAGTAGTCGACCCTCTCTGTGCCCGAGCCGCCAGATCCGCACAGATTACAACATGATTTTACCTACTTCTATTTTTAGCCGGGATACAAAGAGCATCACTGTATCTCTAAGCCGGTAGCATCAGCAGCTCTATTCAGTGCTCGTATATAGCGTGTGCTTAAAGGGCCGCATTACGGCAATTTCGCGGTCAATGTACACATATACGGTTACTAAATCACGGCCAATTGTCGGCAAATGACGCGACATTGGTCACGTGTCCCATGCAAATAATTTGATTGGCAGGCGGCACAAACCCCGTGGAATGACCTGGAAACCAAAGCTATGAACGGACATGAACAGTTGTGTTGTCTATTGCATGCGAGTGAACCTCTTTAAATGCAGTTCATGCTCGGTCCATGTTGTTTTTTGTAGCTTGTTTGAGATGTGTCGCCAGTTAATAAAGGTGAATTCAACTAACATATTTAAAAAAAAAAAATGTTGGTTATATTTTATCACAAAAATGTTTATTTTTTTTATTATGCTATATTGTCAAATATGTATTTCAAATAATGGATAAAACCCGGCCATTTTTTATCTGATTTGCAGGGGAGTTTTTCTTTGTTATTAATAAAAAGTTAAAGAAATGTCTTTCTCGCCAAAGTGCAAAAAATCCGTTGGATCCGGCGCCACGTTGACCCAAAAATAGACCTTACTTAAGCGCCGGAGACCGCAATCGCTCAAGCGGAACTTCTGTGACGAAACAATGTGACGGCATTGTTCGCGTAGCGTCCTCTGGTGTGCGATCGCGATTAAGGCGATTGTCAACGCATGGGCGATAAACCGGCGAGCTTGCTTCCTAGGATGTGTTTATTTTGGACCACACAGGATGTAACCGGACGCTATGTTTTACAACTGCTGGCTGGCCTGGTTGCCGTAGTATCTGACGTTGCCGTTTCAAATCAATCCAATTCTTTTTATCACTTATGTTGTTCTTTCTATGTCATACGTTGGTGTTGCTGAAGTTTGCGAAACTGAAAGTACTGAACGTATTTATTCATAAAATGCAAATAATTTATTCCCTTTCTGTATTCTGATTGATGTCGTTTTCATTCATGGAAATTCCACAATAAACTCACCCGCACCCGCATGGGCGGATGCCACTCTAGCTTAGAAAAAGAAAGTGTTTTTTTTCTGATCAACACGTGTGGTTTTTGTACCGATATGAGCATACGACCTCATATTTTGCACGAAAGCCGACAAAATTTGCAACGTTATCTGTGAAAATCTAATTCACAATAAATCAGTGGTAACACGAATTTAAGGATTTTCGTGACCAGCTGCATTCTCATTTTATAAAACGAAATGGCCAACTTAACACAGTGGTGCGCGGTTACATTTAACTGGCTTGAATATCTAGTTGCATTTCGTATCCTTACTTATCACATTGAAATGTACAAAATTCAATCAAAATTTCTCCTTATTGTGCAATTACGACAGTACACAGTAGGTGAACGAATTTATGGAAATACACACCATTATTACGTGAGATTTGCGCATGACATCTTTTGGACCACGTGATGTGACGTCAACACCAGGGAGTGTCTTTTTGGTTCAGTCAAAATTCCGCGCACCTTTCCAAATATTTTCGAAGGCAGAAATTTTCACATGCAAAGCAAAAGTTCCGTTCTCCCCCATTAGACCGTTTACCACACGAGGTACCGGGGTTCAAACGGGTAAGTTTTCGGCTCAAAGCAGCTGTTGGATGACTTGGCGTTCCAAACGGCTCTGAATGTTGGCACAGCATCAGATCGTCCACCCCCCAGACGTGGTGGGTTGCATTGAAAACGACGGCATCCCTACCTGTTGTTCTAGCCGCGCCGCGCGTGTAGTTACAAGCCTTTTGTCAACCGGACAAACTTGTTGTACACAGACCCGTTCTCTTTGACTCCTAATTACGTCATACTTGCTCGTCGACAACAGACGGACTCTGCAGGTCCGGATTAGTTCCATTGCATGTGACCCCGACCGCCGACCGTCAAAATCATTCGGGCGCTTTGTGCTGGCGGGGATTAAGCGGCCATCTGATGCGACAAGTGCGTTAGCCGAGGTGTCAGGTTGCGACCTCTGTTTGACGGTTCAACGATATTTTTAGCACCACTGCGGCCCACGCAGCTGGACGGGCGAATCGGACGTCATTTGCCCCCCAAAAAACTGCAACCTTTCTGTTCCCGTGTCTAATCTTTACCGACCTTGTAAAGTGGTTAGATAAATTTGAGGATACAAAAGGACTTGTTTCTTGAAATGGAGTCAGTTTAATTCGCGGTTGATTCAACTTGGTGTTTAACTAGTTGGAGTATATATATACATGTCATATCACGATTCACGGAGAGCATGTGTATCTGCGTAGACGCACAAGCAGCACTTCTTGCAATATATTTTTGGGTAATGTTGTGCTTTATAAATTCCTTCATTGCAAAAAACAAGTTCGCTTTGCAAACTTATACGGTTGTTTGTGAAAACGCGATTACAAATAACCGATAATCGTCTCTTTACGTGCGTCTGTGAGATCACATAGAAGCGATTTTGACGTCACAAAGCCAAAGAAAATCTTTGAAAAAAGCGCGCGCGTGTTACGATGCTTCGGGCCCGCGAGACAAAAGGTAAAGTTGCCACGGTTAATTTGCAGCTTAGCGGTAAAAGCAAATACAATGCCCCTCTTTGGCCCTCTGGCATGCCCCAGACTCCATCAAACGTGCCGCTGGGTCAATGGATCCACCATTACGTCACGCCCAAAGCGTGAGGGATGAAGGATTAGTACTGTGCCCGTTGCTGTGGGGCCTCGTCGTGCTTGTTGTTCGATGGATTAGGGTGAGCTGTGCATTGTTAACTGAGAGAATGTTTTGTTTAAAAGTAAACTAATTACAAGGATTAAAGTGCCTTCAAGTTTAAGCGAATGTTGTTTCTACTTGCTTATTGGAGTGATAGGCTTGCCTCTGCTGAAACTTAAAATAACAGTGTTTTGCAAACCTTACAAAAATGCGAATCTGCTGGTCTACATTATCAATCACAACTGTATCAATAAAGCCCATGCAATTTACCGGAAAAGCATTTTAAAAACAGTCAGTTGACTGTTGCACTATACCAGCATATAGCGATTCAAAACACTTGCACTTCGCACCGTTTAAGGTATGTTAATGCTAACCATCGCATTTCTGATTTGGCTAGATTGGCATCAAACGGTTGTCTTGGGACATGTATGCAAATTTAAACCCGTTCTTTTCCAACATTCTCATGTTATTGAGTAAGCTTTAGTTGGAAATTAACAACAAAATATCCAAGATTTCGTCGAACTAACGCCGAAAAACAAGTTGCCACAAAATGCCACAAGCGACCACAAGAACTCGCGCGCGCTGTCGCGACCCCCGATGCACCTCCAGTGACGTCATTAATAGGAAGGGAGTTGAAGAACGCTGAACAAAACATGCGCATAAAAGCTTGTTCTACAGAAGAAGTATTTCCGCCGAAAACATTGACGTCATTGTTCTGAACATTTTTTGTGTTAAGTGGGGCGTAACGAATTTCTGCTTTTTTCTTACTTTTTGCTGAGGACATGAAGTCCGCTTGTTATTTCAACGAAATACATGCTTGCATTGTACTTTAGTGTAAAGCATTGTCAGCACAATTCGAAAAGTCAAGTCGAGTCAAGAGAAAAATACAAGAGAATTTCGGCATTTATTTCAACCTGATAGACCATAAAAGACCTTTCAACCCATAGTTCATGTGAGGTACAAGTTCATTATCAAATCATCGTGATGTGCTGAGAATGCTTCATTTCAGAGACTGTTGTGGACAACGCCACCATTACAAGAGTAGTTTATTCACTGTAAACAACAAATATCTCATTCGTCCATTCTCAAATTATTTTCTTTGGGTTTTTTAACTTATTTGGAATACCTACCTTTTGCATGAGATGACTTTCTAAGTTTTTGATTTCGCTGTTTGCGTGCACAACAACCGTAAATGGCGAAAACTACAACACTTTCAGTGCACATACAACTTTGCCAAACACCAATCTCGAAAAACCGCACCGGACGCTGTTAACGATGCAACCGGAATCTTTCCATTAACAGTGCCTCCCAGGTTTCCATAAAAGGTGGAGTATGGCAGCGAGTTTCTCTGGAAACCTGGTAGCAATCAACGTACAGGCCACAAGAAGGATAACAAAATCAACACAGGATTACTAACACGTCGGCAGAAGCATTTTTAGCGCCGATAAGATTAGATTCACAAGCCGGTATGGAGGCCGCGCATGTGTAAGGCCCTGAGACACCAATCACAAACAGCCAGGGCCCCACACGCTGCCCGCGAGGACCACCCGGGCGCTCTGCGGGCCACGGATTTGAGCCACAAAAACGGTAGACCAAAATGGGATTGTGGAGGTCAAAGTTTTTCCGCAATTGTTCATCGAAATAGACGGCGGTGAGTTAGTCGGATCAGCGCAACGCGAAAACCACGAACGACTTTGCGCATCCGGCAAAACAGTCGATCAGTCACTTGGAGCTTACGGAAAGTTTTCTGTTTGTTGTTTCACGTGAAAAGATCCAGACGTAATAATCCTTCTTCCGAATGTTTTGTCAAATATCCACCGCTCTGTAAAAATAAACTTGCCAAGCAGTGTCGTGTCGCTGAGTTGAAAATATTTTGTAAAATACTATGATACGATTGAATCCATCACAAAAAGTAACGTTATCAGTTTATTTTCTTATGGGAAAGCGGTTTCTTCGTCCTCCGGCGTTCTTTGTATTAGTATGTTTCAGTCGCAGCACAGCAACACTACACGGACGGCAAAAATTGCGACTGTTTCTTGATTTTCAGTCAGAACTCTTGAAGCCTGTTTCAAATTCGCCTGAGTCCGTTATTGATTTTACATCCCGAACGCTTACAAGTCATATGCGCCACGTCGCCTTTTTTATATTTCAGAATACCCACACGTACATTTTATTTACTTATACTTCGTCCCCGCTTGTCACACCAATCAAGACTCCAAAAATTAACCATGCATATCGTAATGCACCACAACTTTCGCGCAATGCCAGGGTCGTTGTAAACCAAATAATGGGATAAAATAGAAAAAATTCAGTAATGGATCACCGTTCCCACTAATCCCCTATGGTTTATCAGCGTTGAGTAAAATATCACCGTGTGGTTTGGCAGCAATAAATCATGAAAAAAATGATTCGAAAGTGGATAAATCGGAATACACCGCGACTGTGCTGGTAGCAATGCGTGTTGAGTGAGAAATGGCGCGGCGTGGCGCATGTCAAATATCACGGTGTCACATGTCACATATCGCGGTGTCCCATTTCGTCCATCTACCTCACCCACCTGATCCACTGGCAAATATACGGCCAAGCTCAGTTCTTGTGCCAAGGGAAAGGTATATACGATTCACATCTTCGCCCTCTCGGCGCATTTGAAGTCGGATAAAAAAAATGTGAGCGTTTAAATCATGCTCGACTGCTGGGCTGGAAAATTAGTCGCGGTTCGCGCGCGAGCACGACACGGTTACGCTTCGAAGCTACACACCAACGGAGATAAAGGTTTTATTGAATGAATCGCGGGTTTCAAAATCTTCCTTTCGTGCAAACATTGACAGTACACAAGAATTCGATGAAAGCTCGGTTTGTCGCTCTTTTGTTATTTCGACGCAATGGTATTTCCGGAATCACGAACGTGGCGATGACTGCAGCAAACGTGACACTGCTGGATTTTGTAAATCTATACAAACGAACTTTTCAATCGTTTATTTTAGTTCTTCCAGGATTGTATTCAAAAGTCACACAAACTTTCCATTAACCATCAGGTGAGTATTTCCCGTTTGAGATTTCCATTGCTCGGAAAATTAGATAAACGTAATAAAGGTGTGGCAATTTGTTCCAACACGCATACCAACAGTAAGACGGACAAAGAACATACCAAGCGCAACAGCAATTATCGCCAACACGCGTGCCTAAAATCAAACAGCACACCTTATACGCGCACTTGTTACACAAAACAGGCGAGCTCATTTCAGGGAAATCGCAGCTGCAGTCGGCAATGGCCACGCGCCCAACGCTCATCAAACATTACCCGGGATGTCAGAAGGCACCGAAGGGCAGTAAAGGCGTCTCGAGTCGCATTGAAGTCACTATTTACGACTTGGGAATTGGTACGGGTATTGACACAAGTTCCGATGATAACGTGAGGCTCGCACGAGATTTAACCCAACAGCTGCTGACTTCCAGGACTATCGCGCAGCTATTGGGTGTCGTATGGGCCGAACAACTTCGGTGCAGATGTACAGGGTGACGTACAATTGGATCGTAAATCACGCATCGTCCTGGGTCGATTGATCCCCGCCCGAAGGAGAGGTCGTCGACCCCGACGCCGAGGTGTCGTAAACCACAGCGCACAGAGCAAACGAACCTTTTATTTCTTCGAGTCTTGCCGTACGATTAGCAGAACAGAACCGAATTGGTTTCGTTTGGGTCAAATTTTGTGGAAATTGGCCGAAGGAAATTCCCGTTATAGGTTTGAAAAATGGAAAATTTCAAAAATTGATGACCTTTTAATAACTTTGTATTATTGCGCGTTGTTTAGATACGGATTTTGGTGAAAAAGGGAAAATCAAAACACGCGACCAACAAACTAATGGACATTTCCAAGCACGATTTACACATTAATAATCAGGTTGAGCAAGAAACTAAGAAATACGATTGTTTTATTTTGTTCCCTCAGAAATCCCCAGCAGTTGGATTTGGGTGAGGGTGAATTCCACAAACCACGCTTAACAGTCCTTTTGCGCCTCTAGTGGCGCAAACACAAGAGACAACATGTTGACTTTCTGTCAAATATTTGAAAGCATGTAGAAATATCAAACAAGAATCGTAATTTCTTTAATGGGATATAAACCTTGTATATAATACACTTCTGCGCTGTATTACGCAATACTCTTAAAAGGGAAACATATAATGGTGCCTTGTCTTATTCGGGTGACAAACCACCATCCTGGTGGGTGGGAAAACTGGTTAAAAGTTTAAACAGTGTCAACTTCACGATAAAGTGGGGTAATATACCTGCAAGGGTTAACCGTCGATTGACGTCACTATTGCACAATGAACTTGAGTCTTGGACAAAGGAGATCCATGTTTGGCTTAAAAATCTGGGCATGTAAATAATTTTACCAGTTCGTTCAGGCGGAGATCGTCCATCAATTTATGTTTACGATGTTATGTAAACATGTTAGTTGACAATGTATTTGGTTGACGTGCGAAATGACAACATAATTTCGCAGTGACGCAGAGAGCATAGTCGTTATTTCTGAATCCACAACAAATTTTCTGGTTGGAGAACCCCGCTTGACACGTTTTTTGCTTGCCCCAAAAGAAGCATTTTCGGTGTAACAGCGAACCTGGTTGACCCAGGTTTGTGAGTTCAAACCTTACCGGAGGCTTATATTTTTTTACATCTTTCTCCGATTTGTCAGCAGAAAGTAGTTTTGCTTGGCTGCGATTGCCAGTGAACCAAATAATCTACATACGATATACCTGAGATCGCTAAGTAAGTCTTCGCGGTGAGGACTCCTGCCTTGTCATGCCACAATACACTTGCGTAATGTTGAAATGAATGTTTACCAAGAATGGGCTTCAGAATCGTGTACAAGTGTCAAACGAAAGTTCCCTATGAGAGAAAGTACGTGTGCCTTAAAAGACCGCCCAACTTTTGCATTTGAACCGCCAATCGAGTAGGCGGAAAACTGGTTCTTCGAAAAACTAAAACCCGCATCAAAACTGGTCTCTCATGAGTCAGAGGAGGTTTGGTAACTTAAAAGGTTTCTTTAAAGAGTAGTTTATTTGTGGAAGACGCCTTTCTCGAATGCGGGATAGCCTAAAATTCCAGCGCGGTCTGAAGTTCTTCTATCCCATCTGCAAAGGATCAATCGCTGTCAAAACAAAATTATGATTTCTGTCACGTTGCAATAGTGGTTTTACCAAACAAATCGTGTAAAATTTGCAGTGGAAGATTAGTATGCAAACCTATCACTTAATACCAAAGCAAAAGCTCACTGTAGTTTGCCTTATAAGTTGAATAACACCGCAGTATTCTTATACAGTATAATGGAAAACAGATTTCGGAACACCATATAACATAGTACTTACGCACTATACGATCAACCCCAGCCAAGTTGAAGGACTTTTAACTCATTTTGTTCCCGTTTATTCGATCTTTATACCCACCCAAGATTCGGCCCCATTGTAAATCGAGGCTCAAAGTTTACAAGCGATTTCACAACAAACCAAGGTGGTCGCCGTGGACGCAACTGCTGCAAAATGTAATCTTGTCGTTGGGCGATGTTCACCTATAACTTCATTCATTGTTCAGTGGAGTTGGTGAATTTGCTTGAAAACCGCAAACAAACAGAGTTCGTCACGTGTAAAGGTTGCAAAAAAACAATTCTAATCGCTGGAGGTTTACCACAATTCATTGTAGCGATTTGGAAAACCCCGACTGGAGGTTAATTTAACAACCGTGATTAAGTGGTTGGGTAAACACGCACAGCAGCGAAACTCTTGGCCAAATAACAAAACTGCTGTGTTTAAACATGCTGACGTAATTGTTTGTCGCGGGTTTCCTCGAAAAACGCAACAGTCTGAAAAATAAACAAAAATTTACGATTTTGATGAGAATTTGTCAAGAAGGAATCATCCACTTTGCGCAGCAGCCGGCTCATTAGATTTTCGTCAGTCTCAGAGGAAACAAATTCTGCACAAATCAAACAAGCTGTCTGAGAAGTGGGAAATAACCGGCGGAGGTTAATATCGATCATTCGTCTGGAGGCGGTTAGCGACCTGCCCCACGCGGAGCAATATACGACATCAGCTTCTCACGCTGCGACAACAAAATGAAACCGCAAAACGAAATCATTTACGAGTAAGGTAGTTTACATAGACCCCAAGCGCCGAATTCGAGGTACTCGAGTCTAAAAGAAAACGCATCGCGGAAAGGTGTAACGGCCCATTCTGTCGCAGAAACGGCGTATTTAAGCAGCGCCCACTAACGGTTTAACGAGCGCAAGTGATTTATGGAATGGTGAAAATGTAGCAAGATTGTAAGGGCTTTCTGTTAAATTGACGATGGGGTCGTCGTAAAGAAACTAAAGTGTGCCACCTTGGTGTATTATAAAACATCTGGAATGGAATATAAAATCGCAATAGGCAGATCAGAAGATACTGAATGGTACCACTGTGGATTTTCATTTAGTTGTTAAAAAAACACCAGCATTGCAGACATTTTTGCTCTTCTTTACCATAGTGTGACAATACCTGGTGGAGGTAAAGCTAAATACAGCCATACCTGGAGGCGGGAAAGCTAAATACAGCCATACCTGGAGGCGGGAAGGCTAAATACAGCCATAAATTAAGGTCAGACATGGAAATTTTCTCGCTTTAAACCATAGGGTGGGGCAATATGAAAAAATATTTCCTGTGAAATATTCAGCGACCTCATCACAGTGGACTTCGCTCCAATCCTTACAAAACATGGCATAAAACCGTCGAAAACCTTCTGAATGTAACAAACGTGTTTTCATCTCTGGCTATTTACTTGGTGACGTCATCACACGTTATCAAGATTAAGGGATACGCAGAGCAGCAGCTTTAGGCGAGTGTTCAAACACAAACCCAATAGCGTTACGTCGTAACGCTTCCGAAGCAGGCGTGTAAAATCCCATTATTCGGGCGTTAATCAATTCCGCACATGCCCAGCGGAATTAAGGCCGGCATAAACGTGCAACAACTGTGCCCCTTACAAGAGGTAATATACGCACCAGATGACGCAGTGCTCTTTCGCTCGACAAAGGGGCAGGCGACGATTGATCTTACTCGCTGTGAGAGGTGCTTCACATAATCCCCGAATAAACTAGCGGTTTTCGAACACACAAAAGCAGTTGGGGGTAGGACACGATTCGCAAACAAACCATTGACACTGTGACGTCACAGTGCTAGACGGTTGCGCACAAACCGAAAGTGGAATGGTAATGAATGGAGATTTAGAGCAGCGTCTTCCGGTCGTGGTTGTAAACTCGAGGTGGTTTTTCTGTTCCGCTTGTGTGGCCGTTTCGCAACATTTGTAAATATTGTTTACAAACTGTGTGATCACAATGTTGCATCGCGGATGTATTGGTAGTGTGCACAGTCAACGATGTACTGTAAATTTCTTGTCACAATTTCCAAACGTCTAAAACTGGGGCAAAAGTATTACCAAGACGGCACCACTACTTTATAGCAGCAGAACAAACGACAACAGTTTACTTTGCTAAGGTTGAGAACTGCGTTTACCAGATAGGTATCAAACAATGCCACCATGGACTTTGTCCTTCAAACTTTAACCTTCATAAAAGTATATTTATTGCGCTTAAATCATCAAACAATGTTCTCATTGTAAATAAAACTCTCATAAAACCTGTCCAGTTAGCAGCCCACACAACGCAGCGCACACACAGCCATTCGCAACCGAATCTCTCCACTATCACTTTTATCAGCAATATCCATTATCAGACCGTGTTACGTCACAGGCAGCATCGAGGTTATGTTCTTGCATAGTGAGTTGGTCAATTGAACTTGGCTCTTTTCCACGCCGGCTCCTCGCCCTCATCCGGTTTCTTGTTCCCGCCCACGATCACGTGACTATTCTCGTCCTCTGATTCGTCGCTTTCTCCGGTGTTGAAAATGGTTGTCGGCTGGGTCCTGAGGTAATTGGTTTTTAATATTAAGCGAAAGAAACTAAGCGTAGTCTTGTAAGAAGGTATTAGGGATAGGAAATATTGGTCCACAGTGAAGTCGATATTTTGACGAATTATATACCTACAACCACGTTGCATTGGGCTTTACGTAAACTCAACAATAACACATCCACGTTTGGCCAGCTTAACTCTACCTCCACGAACAATTACCTCCGGAACGCCGGAAAGGTATTGGAAAATGAAATTGCAACTGTCAAAGCTTCAAGCGTGCCCTACACAACACAGCAAAAACACAGGAGGTAGAGTTAAGCTGGCCAAACACCCACCCAACTACCTAACATCAGTCACCGATTGTCTTAATTAAGACAGACGAACTTCGCTTCAAATAACAATTACAAGCTTTCTGCCGAAGGCTGTCACCTTGGGGTAAAGTTAACTAATCGACGGGAGGAATGCCTTTTATTTTCCCGGGCAGTTCAACGAACTTTCCCGGAGATCGATGGTAACGCGTTAAGCAGCTTCTAATCCCCGCAGGAAACGTGAGCTAATTTGCAAACAATGGTAATCTGTTTGGGGCTGGGAACTGAACGCCCACGCGTAGTAAACAGACTGTTTCTGAGTATTTTAACCATTGCAAAACAGTGTGGGTGGAAATGGTTGGGTTACTGGGTATTACAAAGCTCGAACTGTACGACTTGTTTTTGTAGGCCAGTGCTTTCCAAACTGATCCGTTTTAAAATAATTTCAATTTGTTGTTTGGTCATGCCCACCATGTACTGCAAAGTTTTAAGACAAAGTTAGAAAGACTGAAAGACATGGCCAGTCCCTTTATTCTCAGAACGAGTTTACTATTTTATAGCATAATCTATTCAAAATGTGATAAGCCAATGATTCCTTCATTTAGTGACAGGGCCAAGTTTGGGAGCCACTGCCGCATATAAACGAAAAATTGGAACGCTTGATTAGTTGCTAGTTGTATTGCGCAACACCAGTATGTTGTCAAAATAATAAAAAAATATCATCTCTTTGGCTCCTGCAAGCGGTTGAAAACTTGTACCACAAACCCAAACGGACAAACAGCGGTTTTGTTAACGGGATTAAGCAATAAACTGATGCCCCAAATTTCTATTTTTTTGTAAACACGTAGACACCGGTTGCTTCTTCCACAAAATTTCAAAACCTTACTTGACAACGCAGGAGAAAATACTGCTTTGATGTTTGATCTATCATAAAGTAATAATAAAACTGCTGTTGGGGAGCAGACCAACAGCCCTGGGGTAGACGACGAATTGCCCCACAGAGCTAGACAGCATAATAGCTTGTGCAAACAACACAGTCAAACACACACGATCATTTGCCCTTGCTATGACCCTGACACCTTTAGGGTTATAATATCAGTGCTATTGCGCCTTAAATCAACACGACAACAGCACAGTGTGTGGTGTTTAAACTTGGATCAGAGCTCGCCGTGTATAGAAGTGAATAGGTTTCCAGTGTTGTGTAAACTATATGGAGTGTTATTTTTGCGAACTCTTTGTTCCGCTTGCTGTGCGGTCGTCTGAGCAACACCAGGCCGTAATAGATTATACGGGAACATATCGCAGTAGTGAGGGAGTTGTTTAAATAATCTGTTGCCGACAAACTACAGAAATTGAGAGTTTGTCCAACGCAACCATTTAAACTGTCACACATGCTTAGTCACGTGGGCAATTCGTAATGACCGACATATGACGTCATAATCATTTAAAGCCACTTAACGTATTTTCAACCAGTGAGTTCACTGCGCGCAATACTTGAATTGTGTACAAAATACCCATTGAACTATATTAAATCAATTTAACCAAAAAAGTGAAAAAGTGGAAAAGGGCGTTTGATATTTATGTGCATCAACAACAGCTGGCCGGCAATCGTCGGTTTAACAAAACCGTTTCGCCAATATAGAGACAACTATTTATAAATCATTCTAAGCAAAGCAGAAGCAGGTATTATGTATATACATTAAACAATACCCAGCATATGATTACATTTCAACCGAATTGCTGAGACCCCTTTCTTTTCAAAACATCGTCCGTTCGGATTTTTACATCATTTCGTTTGTAACTCTGATAAGTTACATGTCATGTGCATTTACGAGCTAAATCGTTAGTCGTGCCAAGGGTTACGGGTTCAAACCGCGCCGAGTGCATGTTTTTTTGTGTCTTGTTGCGACTTGTCCGGAGTGAGCGCGGTGCTACCGATTTAGCTCACTCAAACTAAAGCCACCAAACCACAAGTATTGACACCCGTTTAGGTGTAAGTGGGTCCACGGCAAAGCGGTACAACGTTTATTGGCCACAAACGCTCTGTCAATGTAATGAATCAAAAGGAACCAAGCTACGTGGGGCGGACATTCAAACACAAGAATCCCAGCGCCCGCAAGCCGCAGACACACGTTTATTGGAGAAATCAAATGATGAGGGAAACTGGTGTATTATAGCAGTGTATGGAAGGACGCCCACGTACAGTGTGAAGTGTGACTCACGGTTTAAACAAATTACAAACCAGACCGAGACCTAAGCGCAAACTGTACTGGAAATTACTGTCGGTAAATTTCCAGAAGGGGAATTCGTAGTAGTTTGGGGAAGTGAGTCAGGTTTTAATTTTTTGTGTTTTGACAAAAAAAATTAGCAACGTCACGTAAGTAACACTATCTGTTTGGGAAACACCCCTAGCTCTTTGGCTAATACAGAGAACGGGTTTTCATCAGTTATAAAAATTAAAGCCCAGCGCACGTAAAGTTGTCTTTACGCATGATTACGATTCTGTGAAAATGGCTAATATTAACAAACTAAATTAGGCAGACTTACTTGGTATAGGCATGCGCAATCCATTTGGGATCAGCCACCGCGTCATTGGCGTGACGTAAGATAGCTTCACGTGCGTTTGCGTCATCAACTGTATCCTTAGCGATGTTTTTCATGATGAACGAAGCCAGAGTGCTTCCATGGGCTTGCAGACGCCCGCCAGCTCCTGAGATCGAGTCAAAGTGAAGGATGTTTGAGAACATATCATTGGAGTGAACAATTTCCTTACGTTTTGGTTTAGCTTAAAACCGTGTTTCTCAACCAGTTTTCCCAAGTGGCCTAGATTTAGTTTGGCAAAAACTGCGCTGCTCACTATCTCGTTAGCTTAAGTACATACACTATATTCGTTTTTGGTGTTTAAACAAATTTTAGCCTAATACCGCGACCTATTTGGAAACATTGTTATAGGCCATGTACTGATTGAGAAGCACTGAATTATGAACAATTATTTAGTGGTAGTTTGACTCAATACACATTTTCGATAGTCAATAGCCACATGTTACCCCTTTATCAAGAATTTTCTGCTTTATTTTCAACAATTGGTTCGTCGAAGCTGCTTAAACCAATATTGACGTCATTTACCCGACGCTCAATCCACGACATGTTGACAATTTTGCCCAAAAACAAAGTTCTAGTTGATGTTAAAATTGTAAAAGAAATATTTCGCAACGTCGGTCCCGCTACTCTCTTACCCCCTCTAGAGGATAGTGGTGGCTGGGGTTTGTGGGATTTCACCGGATCTTTACGGTCTTTCTCCATCTGTTTTTTTGTGCTTCTTTCACGGTCCTCGCGGTACATGGGAAGAGAATAGGCTGCAAAAAAATAAATTATCTTTAAATCATCGAAGCGATGATGATTCTCGATCCGCCAATTAGCGAAGCCGAATAAATGTAATTCAGCGAAGAATTACAATCATGAAATTTGCTTCGGCGTAAACGATGAATCAACAGAAAACGTCAACCAAATGAAAGCGATGTTTTATGCTATCGCATTAAGAGACTGGCCCAGCTTGACTGTGATGTTAGTGAGCTTACTAATTGTGCTCTGGATGTTGGTAAAATATCTTCGGAAGGTTATGTTAAATTGTTGTATCAATCATAAACCTAGTTAAAACCACTGTTCGTTAACATCAAACAAAAGTATTTGCTTAGTTTGGGCATTGGCTGCACTGGTATTTCTAAGGCCAACATTACGTCGTGAAACTGACAAAAATATCGCATAAATATATCGAGAAAGCAGAATTAAAACAACAGAAGTCGACTCACGGGTGATGATCTTGTGTCTGATGAAGACTTCCGCATGATTTTGTTTCCTCCTCTTCTTCACAACACACAACTTGGCTCCCCTGGCGCTCCTGTCCGGATCGTACAACACTTTCACGTTGCCGTCGCTGGTACCAACTATTATCTGGTTCAGCTTGGGATGCCAGATGCATCGAACCACGCTCTGCAGGTACCGTAAAAGAATTGTTGTTTAGTTGCGTTTAGGCTTGAAGTTAGGCTGTTTCAAAGTGAGGGTATAATCGGAACGTCTTATTCTGTAAAAACAACAGTTTTTTCTACCTCACTTGCATCAGGCATAAAATAACAGCAACATACTGAAGTTCGGAAAATCGCAAAAAAGGATCGAAGCACGCAGAACAGCCAAATGACAAGGGACTGATACGACTGAGCGCCTACTGTATAATTTGTAAAATGGCCATAATTTTTTAATTCGTTTTAAACGTAAACAACATTATAGAGTGGGCAACCAAAGCAGCAGGCAATTATTTCAATTTTGAGAAACTTTGTGTCGGGTTAACCACGTAGCTTACCGAATCACAAACAGGGAGTTGATTGACAATTTCAAGGTCAGTTCGATCGAGAAAAACCAACTTCCCTCGTTGCCCTTCGTCTTTGCGAACAGAAATTCCAGTAACCAGAAGTTTATCATTGGGGCTGAACACACAGTCGGTCCTGAGGAAAATAGGGCTTTTAAATAGGATTGTTTCGAGGAATGGATATTGACCAGGGGTGCACGTGAATGCTGAATTGTTAGAAATGGTTACATTAATATTTCAATACATTTTATTCAAAAACTGAAAAGGGTGCAACGAAAAAGGATGATTCACTGACTTGCGTATTTAGAGTGATTATAAATTCGAACAGATGCTTCTGATACCCAAAACACAAATTTAAAATTTACAGTAATTTCCACTGATAATGAACACAAACCTAGAAACGTTTGATTATTGTCTGTGTATATTATTCAGTATTTCGTCGCCTCCGTGGATTTTAGGAATTTAACTGAAAATTATTATTTCTCCTTCATTTATTTGCACCCGACCACTATTCAATACGGGTATAAAATAATGAAGCTGTTCCACGATGAAACCATACAAGAACTTACATCGGGAAGAAGTTGTCGAGGTCGGATGCGGTGGCAACCGGATGTTTAAACTTCCGTAAATCCCACAATTTCACCGTGTCGTCACCTCCCCTAGTGCAAATGTTCAAGTTATCGTGGGAGAAAGTGATGCTGGATGTGTCCGAGCCGTGGGTGTGAGCTCCACGCACCAAGTGTGTCGTGTGCACCTGAAATGTGACGTCATTTTTAATAAAATTAATGAATCACGTGGTACGATTTTGCATGGTGGATTAGCAAAGAAATATGTGAAACAATTGGGCCATGAATTAAACCGTGGGATTTTTAAATAGAAATTTCCACATAGTTTTAGTAAATTTTTCAAATGTTTTTCGTTTGGATACTGGTTCGAGCTTTTCAAAATAAGAACGCCCTCCGTTATTCGTTGCAAGGGGGGTGGCTGATGAAGTCGCAAGTATCCAGTCAGACAGTAATGTGCCTAACTTGTTAAAACTCCAAATGTCAGACAACATGATCTCTCTCACTGTTATGAATTAATCATGACAACAGAAACAATGTCATATACAAAGCATATCTCTGTACACAAGTCACTTTTAACATTTGATCTGATTAACAGCTTCATACACAAACCTTCATCTTTTCAGCCCACAACATGATGGAACCGTCATTACAAGCAGTTGCCAGCAGTTTTCCATCCCGACTGTAGCAGCATGAAGTAGGTTGTGCACGTCGGCCAGCTTTGTCTTTACACTTTCGAACAGTCTATGAGATTACAAGGCCATTTTTTAAACAAAATTTGTTACGAAAATTGGCAAAAAGTTGTATAAAACTTGTAAAACAGAGTAAAGGATATGTAGCAACAAACCCAGTAAGTAATTTTAATCCTTTTTTGCTTTTGTTTAGAGACAAAAAAAACAGATTGGCCCAATTGCAAGGCTTGGGAAACTTTTTAATGTGCAATCCACTGTATTTGATAACATTTTTATGCCCTTTGGGTTTAAACATTAGACATACTTGACACAGAAAATTTAAGGTAACACCAAATTCATGATGTTAGCCCCCACGGTCCTGATCCCAGTGGAATTCAACTGATGAGTTTGTAATAAATGGTAAGTCCCACCCTTTACACTCAGGGACACAATACTATATGAACTGAAAATAAACAATTTAATATATTTGCTCGATGTTTTGGTAGAAACCTATCATCAGTAGAATAACAAAACATACAACCAAACATTTTTATCTCTAGCACAGAAATTCACATACAGCACATTTCTTTCCTTCTTTCCGTACTTCCCATGTTCTCACAGTGCCATCTTGCGAGCAGGTCATAAATTCACCTTTGACCTTTGGATGCCAACAACCACCTGTGAGCATCGCAGTGTGACCCTGCACAAAATACAACACTATAATACACTTCTAAACTCACCACGTATTTTAAATGAAGTAAATTCACACAAAAATATTATTGAGGGTTTTGAAATAATGTTAACACATGGGTCAGCGCTCCCTGCCTTGCATGAAGGTTGTTTTATTCACAGTGCACCACGTGATTTACGAGTTTACATTCCAAAACACTTCATGTCATTAAAACTACTGTAAATGGTACAAACCTGTACTGCACAAAAAAAATGTTGGGGCAAGATGTCAACAACATTTTTTTATATATATATAACCTTTTTAATATCTTTTATTCTGTTTTTCCAAGAAGTGTTGCAGAAAGTAGTTTTGGTTTCAAAAACAAGACAAACAAAATAGATTCTTACTGCAGTGTTGTACATGTCACGAAGGTACTGATCCCCTTTGATACATTCAAGTATTTCATGTCCGTCTCGATCAAAAACTTTTGCTTGTGAATTAGCGGAAACAACAAGTACATTCTCACCAGTTGCACTGTACTGTACGTTGATCATGTGGTGACTGAAACAAGAACATCTTGTTAGAAACATGTGTTATTAAAATGATTTCAGTTGGTCAGTTTATAAAACATGACAGTGTAACCTTCTCGTACCACACAAACAATTGTTACAGCAATTTTTTTCACAAAATACTTGCATGTTCAATGTAAACAAATTTGTAACTGCTTCAATCTGGACCCGATATCACTTTCAGTTAACTTTGCCAGACCATGGACTCAACCCCTAGTTAAGCTGAAACTATACCTTATTCAGGAACAGATTAGTACAACCATTATGTATTCACCATTCACATGGGGTTAGGTGTCGAAAGGACTGCAGGGCATTATCCATTCCAGCAAAATCCCACAACCTCATCTCAAAATCGTAGCTTCCAGTGATGAGCCGTGCTCCGGAAGGATCTAATGCAAGAGCAGACACTGGTTTTGATCCATGGTTAAGGGTGATCTCATGGGTTGCAGGGATGAACGTGCGATCCTGTAATGGTTGGGAGACAAAAATATGTTTGAAATACCTGATTTCTGACACCCAAATTTGCAGTTTTCATACTTTTTTTTACTACTTTATTTAAGGTAAATAGTTGTATTTCCACCAAACACAGCACAAATTATTTTGAGTTTTGTTTTGTTTGTTCCTGTTTTGCAGAAGTATTTTACTGAGGTTTCAAATTAAATCCAAGTAAATGTACATAAAGATAAAAATAGATGAAATAATTACATCCTCTTCTTCTTCACTTTCCGAGTCCTCATCATCTTTATCCTCCGACTTTTCAGAATATCCAGGAAGCATGGAAGGAGGAAGCGGTGGTCCGATAACATCATCATCGTCTTCGTCTTTTTTCTCTTCAGCATCACTAATGGCAAACTGAGTTAATTTGATCACAGAAATTAAAAACAACAATAAAAAATATGTTTGTTTGGTTTTATTCAAGTAGGATTGAAAATGACAGAGCAATTGTAACAGGTATTCACTATAGCAGCCAAAGCCTTATAAAGGATGACATTTTCCTAATCAGCTTTGTGGATTGGTTAAACAACAATAGGATTTTATATATACCGTGTTGGGGCCTCATTTTTTTCTTCAGCGGGAGGATCAATTTCATTGGCAATGTTGTCATCTTTTTTCACTTCTGCTCACAATTCATTCATATTATTATCACAATTTCATTTAAAATATCAAGGACAAAGTTCAAAAACAAATTGTACCAGTTTGTAAGTTTTTCTTGTTTCTTCGCTGGGCGTTTCTTCTCGTCTCCTCGAATATCGCATTGATATCGAATGTTCTTGCTTTTTTACCAAACCCTCCGAAGCCCATCATCTTTTCCATCGAACCTTCACCCGAATTTGAATCCATGCCAATTAATTTTTTTTACTTTGATGACTAAAAGCAAAACTAAAAAAAATTTGAAGTAATATTTTCAACAGAATTGTTTTCAAGTTATGTTATATATATAATTTACGACAAAGCAGCATTCAAAACAGTCAAAACGTATTTAAAACCACATTTTCGTATCGCAGGAATTCAGTTCTAGCATGACTTGAACATGAACCTCTGAAGTGCACAAAAATACTTTTCACTTTTGGACTGGAATTATCAAAAACTGAAGAAGCACTATTTTTTTTACACTGCAATAGATGTCACACATTACAGCTTTCAGTGAAAAATGTTTGAAAGCAAGAAAACAATTGCGTCTAACAGAAAAAAATATTTATTTCTTTGCTTCTTGGGCTTGCTTGCCCTGTGCCATTAGTTTGGCTTGCAAGACCTCCAGCACAACTTGCTTTGTTTTGAACTTTTGCTGCAGCGATGGTTGGACTTTCTCCATTTGCTGCTTCAGGTAATCTATTTTTCGGCTGAAAAACTCTTCAGCATCGCTAATGCTCTTCTCAGCATAGTAACCAGTCCCAATATCCACCATTACATTGTCCACATCCGCCAACTTCCCCGGCACATACAAGGAACTGGTCATTGGCACAAGTATGTCCTTTCCCAGCGACTCAGGCTTTATTGTGCTTAAGCTACGTTTTGACTCCATGAATTGACTTTGAGCCCCCTTAAGGGATTGCATTGAGTTGCTGAGCAGTTGTATTTCCTGGTCCAGTTGGTCGTATAACATCTTTAGCTGCTGTGGTGGCAGAGAGGTCAGTTGTACCTCTTGTTGCTTTGCAGCCATTTTGGAGCCTAAATTTATGTATAGTTGAAAAAAACCTGCAAGAAAAAGAGCATTTGGCATTGTGGGTAAGAGAAGCAAAAAATGAAGGTAACGCTCTATGCACCTTCCAATGTGCACCACCACTTGGCATTTCAACTAATGTAAAAAAACAATTTGCAACATTCTACAGCCAAACACAAGGGACAAAAATAATACTTATGCAGTTGTGGAAAAAATACAGACAGAAAGAAGCAGACATATAAATTTGTGGTAAGACACCTACAAACGGGAATGCAGATAACACAAAGCAAGTTTAATATAAAACAAGTATAAAGCAGCACTGTATAATATTATTTTGAGCATACTACAACAAGAGGTTTACAAGAAAGCATCCAAGAGCAAACCAGTGACTAAAATAATGCAACTCTCCCCACTTTGACAAAGTAAATTGGAGGCCTGACATTTCTTCTGCATCAGGGTTTGACTCAAACAATGACCCTAAGTAAGCCAAGTGCATGAGGTTGATGAAAACCCATGTGAGGTTGAACAGTTTGGCCCACAGCGGGGTTGGATTCGTTTTTTCAGCAGTCGGCTTCGGAGGTCTAGCTTGGATAGCCGGACAATTAAAAGCTTTGGATAGTTTCAGTCGTACTGCATGCTCAGTGTAGGTGTAGAATCCCAATGATAACAAAACAGCTGCAAGGTGCAAGCTAAGGCCATGAAGCATTGCGCTGGCGACATATGTGAATACAATGGCAGGAAAATCACCTAAGAAACGTGAAACATCAAAGACATACTTTTTTAACCACTGGCTCATTGGTATGTTCCAAGCTACAACAACATTTAACATTGATCTGGGCATTTCCACTTTCAATGGCATGACAACTTTGTATTTTGACCAAGAAATGCCTATCTCTTCAGGGTCATCATTCTTTTTGCTTTTTTGTGTCAGTTTCAGAGTGCCAACACCGGATGCTACACTTGATAAAACAGAAAGGTAGCCAATGTAGTAGTGGCTAAAATGGAATGATATTGCAGTACAGTAAGACATTAACCACTTGCTGCCCATAACAGGTAATAATGCAGGGTTATACGGCTGCAGTGGGTCAATAAATAAATAAGGCAATACACACACTGATAATACCAAACATACAGAAGCCTGAATTGCACTTTTAACTACGCTATACACCCAGTCCAAATCAATTGGTCGCTTTGTGTATAAGTAGTCCCTATAGTTGGCAAGACAAATCCAGGGTCCATATACCAGGAAACCTGGATGAAACATGTAAGAAAAGTATTCAAGTGGACTTGGAAATTGCTCTGATTTATTGGACTGAAAGTCAAATGCCACAGAAATAATCTTCATGGCCAACAGAAGCAGAACCCCTCTAAGGCGATTCCAAAGTTTTGGATCAGAGAATGAAAACTCTGCAAACATGATACAAAACACAGCGCAAAGTGCTGTTACCAAACCACACCGCCAGCCATGCCTATATGAAAACCAACAGATGCAATACAGTAAAGTACAAGAGACACAAAAAACAGTAGCAACAATGTAAATAATGTCAGTGTATACACCATGTACTACAGCTAAACCACAGGCAATTGTTACCACATGAAACACTCTAATTGATTTTACACTTCTTGGAAAATACTGCTGTAAAAATATAAGAAGGCACCTAAGAAACAGGCATAGCAAAACAGTTAGCTTAGCATGGTCCAACCCTTGCTTCAGGGTAGTCCCCATGCAATTTGACCTTAAGTTGTGAAACTCATCCTGTGGGCTGTGCTTGGCCAATCGCTGTTCCAAATGTCTTTCCAGGTTTTGGTCGTCCTGCCCATGACTTAGCGCATTATAATCGTCTTCGTCCATATACTCGTAATCTTCGTAGGGCATATTTTGAAGATTGTGGTGGTATGCGTAATTTTCATCATCGTATTCATCCATTGTTAGTTTTTAGTCAAAGGTTTAAAGTTTAAAAACAAAAACAGTTCGGAAATCATCGGTACATGTGTTCAGTAATATCCGATGAGAGTAACGTTGTCCCGTCCACACAGATGAATATTAACCGTAAACTTTGAAACTTTGATAAACGTTTCGTCATTTCAAACCAACCAATTTTGGGCCCTTGACTGAAAACCAACGTGCCGGAGCGATGAGAGAAAAAAATGCAGGAGTGGAACACAGACTTCAAAATAGAAACCCCTTATGTTTAAAGCAAACAATAGCTTTCGTGGGGCCGTTATTATGGTATGGCCCTGGTGCCCCGATTAGTATGGCATGGACACTGGTGCTCAGGACTAGTGGATAGTGGACTAAAACTGTTACGGAGGCTTCACACAATCCTCTTTCATTCATCTTACAGCGCATCCACGTCATTGGGGATATGCCGATATGACTTCGAGCTCAAGAAAACTAAACTTCTGCACGGTTGTTTTGTCACAAACGCTTCAAAAATTTCGTAAAACAATAATGTCACTGTGGTTACAGAAAGGCATTTTAACAACACGCTTTTACAACATAAAAAAATAAGCGATTTATTCCTGTTTATGTCCGCGATTTGTTGTGTCAAGAGAAAAAGGTTGAAAACCAAGGAGTCGAATAGTTGTTTTGCGAATTCATTTCCGATTCAGGTTTTCTAACGTTATTATTATCCGATTCCAGTTCTTAAAATAGATTTGCGACGGGTTCAGATTCAGGTCAAGCAAATTAACTGGTTATGGAGCGCATCGAAGAATCAGATTCTGTTCCACTGCAAGTCAACATTGTGACATAATTTTTGAACTGGAACGCAGCGTCCTTTGGAGCATAAAATGTAAAACAGGAAGGTGCAACTCGGATGCGTGCAAACTTTGTTGTTTACGATCCACCCCGTGCAAAACATTTGTGTAAAATTTTCGTAGGTAGGAGCCTAATCGAACGTTGTTGGATCTAAAGCAACATACATTTTCCAACATTCTAAAGAAGATCTGCTCGCGTGCCATTCCTAAACCAATAGCGTGCCAAATTTCACACGCATGGTCTTTATTGTGCACCTTTGCCTCTAATGGTAAAAGAAGGACTAGTAAAAACTGCCCCTGGTTTGACACATGCCACCACTTTGTAACACAACAATTTATTCTTGTTCCAAAAACATTAAACAAAGGATCCTAATGCACGGAATTTCCATTGAACCATATACGGATATTGAAGCAGCTTATGAACTGAACAACTTTTAGTTCGCGGAACTTTGCGTGGATATTGTAAACAGTGTTGCAAGGTGGATCGCTCGCACAAGAATTGTATGGAAACGCGTGCAGCAAGTGAACGAGTAGCTACGCTAGAAAATATTGCGACGTTTTATGGTCGGTATGAAAGGATTTCTACGGTCGATTTTTGATGGATTTTGATAGAAAATACAATCGTGTGGGAGTAGGGAAAGTGAAGTAGTCTGGGGTATGTACATCCAACAAATTATTACACGGAACAAAAATATTTTTTTCGGGGTACATTGTACAAGCAGCGAGCACTTGGTATCACTAGAGGGCGAAAAGGAGCATGGAGTTCAGCTGTAAAGGTCATCTTCTTCCTCTTCGTACAGATCCCCACCCCCTGTAACACCCGAGCCACCGGTAGGTCCACTCGCACCACCAGGTGTCGCTCCTTGTCTTCCAAAGCTGCGCGGAGTAAATTTGCAGTGAGTTAAATTGGCGAGCGGTTGGCAGCACGGTTTGGGCGCATGACCAATACACAAAGAAAAAAATCTGGTCAGTTTCGTGGCAAAAAAAAAGCGTTATATTTAACTGTCCACGTTGTTAGGAACGCGGGATATATTTGTTATAGGAAAGCCATTCACCTGTCGGTCTATTATCCATAACGATCATAAAGTTAAAGACAACACAGCTATTGCTAAATCAACGCCACTTTTCAAGTCAGAAAAATTACACACTAACGGTTTGTTACCAATACCATTATTTCGCAAGTGTTCCACATTAAAATTATTAGTTTTTGTACAATTTATAATGTCAAGAAAGGCAATTAACAATTTCCGTACCTGAAGTTTCCGAATCCTCTGGCCTGTTGCAAAGTCTGGGCGAACATTTCGTATTTGCGGATGTCTTTGTCGGTCACAGACCTACGGGCAAATCGCATCGCTTCTTCGAAGTGATCCCGTCTGATTTCTGGCACCAAGTCGTCTTCCTCTTCATCCATGTCCTAAAAAAACGAACAAATTATTACCAAAGACACTTTTTATGTTAGTGGATTTAAGCTACAAGCCAAACAATTGTCTCAAGATTTGATCCAATATAGCTGCAACACTACCGCAACCTAAATATCAATACGTCAATCGAGATGACAGAGTAGCTTTTGCAGTAGAGCGAACCCAGCATGGCGTGAGTGTTCCCAATATTTCGTTGTCTATTTTGTAAAGCGAGCTGCACAGTGGGCACTGTTCGTCTGGTTTCACCAGTACAGCTTGCGTCTAACGTTACTTTTTCCGACTAACTGTACGAAACGGTGTGCATGCTCACTGATCAGTATATTGGCACATGTGCTTCTACATTGTAGAGTGTTGTGCGGTTATATATTTTTTACTTCTGCCTCACTGACCAATGATACCCGTTTTAGCCAAAGGCTGAGGAAAAATTATGTTTGGATCAAAGACAGCGTCAAAATTTTACGCAAAATCATTACTTGCTACGTTTAACTGAAATCTATCATTGTCTTGAGTCGTTCCTGCGTAGCGGAAAAGTAACCGCACTTTTACATCCCTCAAAACAATGTGCCAAAATGTTGTGACAACTGAGCACCGCCCCTATAACCGCCACGGGCGATAGTTGTTCTTTATTTCGTGATTATAAACTTTACGTCAAGGTCACAATCGTCGTACTTACCATGGCACTGCCCCCACTCCTTGCCCGTTCTCTTTCACGTTGTATATCTTTTTCTATGTTTTCCCTGATGGCGAGCTTGCAAGCTCGTTGGCAAATTTCGGTCAGATCAGCACCACTGAATCCTTTCGTCACTTTGGCAATTAAGTTGAGGTCCACATCCTTCGTGTAAAATAAGAACAGTTTGCAACAAGTTATGTAGGACGTTTTGTAGTGAAAATGCATGCTGAAAAGTCTAAAATCCTCCCAACAAGCAAAAACGTACGCGCTTTGTGAAAGTTTGCAAAGCATAAATGTGCGCAATTTTTTAATAAATCATTCGTATTACAGGTGTACAATTTACATATATAGGTTTTTCAGGGTTGCCAGAAAAACTTGTAGTACAGACAACCTTTGTAGCGATACAGGTCTGGTGGCTTGATGACGTTTCAACTGACCTGGGCAATTGGCGATTTACGAAGGTTGGCTTTGAGAATTTGGATTCGCGATTTGTCGTCAGGCAACGGAATGTAAATGAGTTGATCCAATCTTCCCGGTCGGAGAATGGCAGAATCGATGATGTCCGGACGATTGGTTGCACCAATAATGAACACTGGTAAAATTGAAATCCAATAACGTTTGACCCCAAAACAAGTTTAGTTGCGGTTCTAAGGATGGCCATGGCTAAAGATATCGCCTTTCAAAACATATAGGGTTGATCAATTCAGTATTAAATGGCTAGTCAGGGTTGGTGACAATTCAGATTCATCTGTGGAGTTTTGTAATACTAATTGCATCGAAATATACTATTTCTCTTGCTTGTGCTTTGGCTAAAAGTAAATACACAATATTTGTTTAATATTTTTGACGCAATTTTGCCAATCTTGGTTTGGATTTTGCTCTGATTTATCCAAATACGAACACTGACAAACAACACAAAAAATTATTAACAAAAGTAGGAAAAGTTCTACAATCACGGAAATGTTAATTTCCAGGCTAAAATCAATCAGTCTTGGTATATGAGACAAGTATATTCAGATTTTAGGAAATAGCATCCTCAGTATCTTATCCAAATACAATCTAAAAAATGTTTATCATTCAACACTTGGTTTACCATTCTTCTTGTTACTCATTCCATCCATTTCGGTGAGGATTTGGTTGATTACACGATCTCCAGCACCACCACCATCTCCAACATTACCTCCACGTGATTTGGCAATCGAATCAAGTTCATCAAAAAAGAGAACACAAGGGGCTGCCTGGCGAGCCTGTATAAATGACAAAAAAATTACTATCATGGCAGACAATTTTAAAAGTAATCTCAAATGTGAATCAAGATTTTCTGGCAAGGAATTTTGTTAGTATGATTGGATGTTTTAGGAAAGGTTAGTAATTGATCTGACCGATTCTTGAACATTCTTGAACATGCAAAAAAGCATGAAGAATTAGATGTAAAAGAAGACTGCATACAGATGGTTCGAATGAAAACGTGCCATGCTCACAAAGAGGCTGACAATAAAAAATAAATATTTAACACTAATTCATAACAGTTAAAACCACTAGTACTTACACGTTGATAAACTAGTAATCCTGTGTTTCATGCTTTTAGGAATGCAAATTACACACAAAGTACATGTCTAAGGATGAATTTTTAATCACCTTGTCGAAGACTTCACGGACGTTGGCCTCCGATTCTCCAAACCACATTGTCAACATTTCAGGTCCTTTGATTGAAATAAAGTTGGCTTGGCACTCGTTGGCTATTGCCTTGGCAAGAAGTGTTTTACCACACCCGGGAGGTCCATAGAAAAGTACACCACGAGAAGGGGTCATGCCAAATTTAAGGAACTTTTCGGGATGTTCCACTGGATACTGCACAAATTAGTAGGCCTTATTTTACGTATATGTTGCACATATGGATAAATTGTGACCAGTTGGCTTTAAAAAAGTTCTCTAAACAGAAGTTGCAAATGTGTAGTTAATATAGAAAGATTGGAAAGTAGAGGTCTTTCTACAATGCACATTATTTTTTAGTTGGTGGCTTGGTGTCTAGACACTATCCACATTATGCAATTAAGCTTTATAAAGCACAGCTCCTTATTCATCACAATCAATATATAGTTAAAATACTTATAACCGAACACATATCAGATATAATAGGCTTTTTACCTGTACAAGTTCTTGAAGTTCAGTTTTGACATTTTCAAGTCCCCCGACATCATCCCAAGTAACAGTTGGAACTTCAACAACAGTTTCACGAAGTGCTGATGGGTTGCTTTGGGCCATTGCAAACTACAAGGATTATTTTATTGTTTTCAAACAGGATAAACAAATACTTTGTAGTCTTTCATCATAACATTATGGGTTGTTTTGTTTAAAAAGGACAATTCTTTTGTAACACAGTATTATTAAAAGGTTATTGGTATCCATGTTTTCTAGTATACAAGACCTATTGATGAATAAATATTTTTCAATGCAAATATTTTAATAAAAATGTATAATGAAGGTTTTTCACTTTTATTATTTTTTTCAACATAAATAAAATGCAAAATAATTATTTTTTATGCCTTTTCAAAACTTTATAATATAACCATTGACTGGACTTACTCTGAAATCTTCCATTGTGACAGCTAGGTTGTCCATAACTTCTGCATCAATAGTTTCCTCCTCCATGTCAATGAGATCCATCTTCCCACGGATTTGCTGAAGAGCAGCCTCCGAACACAGAGCAGCAAGATCAGCTCCCACATGACCATGGGATTCAGCAGCAATCTAAAAAAAACACATTAAAATTGTAACTTATCACAAAATAACTTGATCATGTTTTAGAAAAATATCAGCTTAACCAACTTTGCCCAGTTTTTCAATTTTGAGACAAGTAAATATCTGGAATCATTTTTTAAAAATCAAATGAGAAAAGATGTACACACGCTTTTGACCTGTAAGGTTTCATCAGAGCAGCTGGTGACCGTGGCACATGCTAGCTGGTAGACTAGCAGGCACACAGATTTCCACTTTGTGGTACCTTTCGGTCAATCGTCGATACGTTGGGTACCAAACTAGGTACCAATCAACACAAACGAACCACATGGAGCACACTATGGCCAAACAACCGTTTGGGATTCCACAAAGTGGAAATCTGTGCTAGCATGTGCCACTGTCTCCAGCTGTACTGATGAGACCTTACAGGTCAAAACAGTATGTACACCTGTCTGCAGCTCTCATGGACTATTATGGCTCTTTTTCGCACATAAAATGAGAAAACATTGACAAAAATGAAAAGTTTTAAATCAGGTATTCTTAATGCGTTATTACTACCCCTTTCAGTTGACTCCAAACTTGCTTGAAAAAGCCCTTTACCTGTTCAAGGTCAACATCATCAGCTAGCTTCATGTTCTTGGTGTGAATTCTGAGAATTTCAAGTCGTCCAGTTGCATCTGGAATTCCAATATCCACTTCACGGTCGAATCGCCCGAATCGGCGCAGAGCAGCATCAATTGAGTTGGGTCTATTAGTAGCGGCCATTACCACCACATGGTGGCGCTGTTTTAGGCCGTCCATCAGTGTCAGGAGTTGGGAGACGATTCGACGTTCAACTTCTCCGTGGGTCTAAAAGAAAAAAATCTGTTTGTAAATGTTTTGTGCATGATACCTTTACAGGCAGTTTTGCAGAAGCTTTCAATGGAAAATCTTTGTCACATAGTTGCCCGACCCATACAACAAAACAGGACCTTCGTGAAACAAATAGGGTATAAAACTTTGAACAGGGCACAACACCTTTTTGAGAAATGTAACCTATTCTCAAACTGAAGTTACAGGCAGTGTTGGCAAACCTTGTCTCTCTTTGGAGCAATGGCATCCAACTCGTCAATGAAAATAATGGCTGGGGCGTTCTTCTCTGACTCTTCAAATGCCCGACGTAAATTGGATTCAGACTCACCAGCCAACTTGCTCATAATCTCAGGTCCTATTAAAACAAAACAATTTTACCATAGAAATGTGCCAACACACAAAAATGTTTACACTAGGAATGCGTAAAAAACAAATATGTGTGTGGTAGAAGCTCCTTACCATTAATGAGGAAGAAGAATGCCCCAGTTTCATTGGCAACAGCCCTTGCGATTAGTGTTTTACCCGTTCCAGGTGGTCCATACAGCAAGATTCCTCTAGGAGGTTTAATACCAATTGCCTGTTGAAAACACAACAAACATTTAGCACATTCAAGTGCTTTAAAAGTTTAACTGTTAAAAGTGAAGTGCAAGCCATCAGTTAATAATGATCAGTGAGCTGCAGACAGGTCCATTGTTTAGGCCTATCGGGTCTCATCAGTGCAGCTTGTGGCTGAGGACAGTCTGAGACACCTAACAGGTTGGGAAATTGTACTTCTACATGTGTGGTGTCACAAGTTTTTAAAGTAACAGTAGAGATATTATTACTTTAAAAAGAGCTGGATGTCTCAGAGGAAGTTCCACCATCTCCTTGATCTGTGCAAGTTGCTTACGGCAACCACCGATATCGTCGTAACCAACTTCGTTCAGTGATTCTTCCTCGTCCTTCGTAAAGCACATTTTTAAACATTTTAAACTCTTGAGAAAAGTGAGGCTGGTCCATAATTAAGCAATTGGTTACTTTGACATAACTGAAAAACATGCCTATATTCACTGAAATGGATAATTGTTCATCTTTCATCAAGGAGTGTTTCAGTTAATACATTAAATCCATCATTAAATAATACAAAACTGCTAAGATAAACCTTTAAAAACCTGATCAATATCAGAGTGACAGTATATACCTCTCTCTTGATTGGTTCCCCTTCACAGTGGATGACAGTCTCAGGTGAAACCACACAGTAAGGAGAAGGATCTGTTTCGACCACCTTGAACTCGACAGCTCTCATTCCTCCTCTTACCAAGAACACATCTCCTTTTCTGAACAATCAATCGGTATAAAAATTAACACAAAATGAAAAAGAATCAATTTATTCTGTACGTCCAGCATGAAATCAGCTTCAAATCATTCTTTTGCCATCATTTGCTTTCGTAATAATGATAAAACACATTCAGCGGATTTTCCCCTTTCAAGCAATTGTTTATAGTGATGTTTTAGTCACTACACACAAAACCTTTGGGCTGTATTCTGATGGGAGATTCACTATACAGCAACCTTAATACTGATAGTTTTTTGCCACAAGAGCCCTTCTTAAGTAAGCAATGTGTCTGGCAGATTTAGAAAAACTGATTGGTCTAAAATAGTATGCAGCTGTTACCAAAGCAAAATAAAGTTTCTTTACACAAGAAAATCAGCAGTCAGCATGGCTTAATACAACTTACCGCACTGGACGGTAAGCCTCAAGAAAGTATGGTTTGAGGTAAACCTCAAATAGATTGCCAGTGATCCCTTCAACTGTATCGTCAATTGGAAGAACATGAATTTTGACTCCATACTTCACATCAGGACATGCTTGAATGCTGGAAAAATGTCATCCAATGTTTTCCACGGAGCAGTTCAGAACATTTTACTCCTAATTAGTTAACGTTTTTACCTCACAACATCTCCAATCCTAACCCGGAGATTTTTACGTACAACTCTGTTGATTCTAATTTTTTCATCAGGCATTTCTCCAGAAAGCGCCACACAAACGGTATCTCTTCGCTTTTTGCCTTTTAGTATGACGGTGTCTGCTCGAAAGAGTCCCAACTCTTCCATTTTGTTCTGAACAAAGGTGTTTCACTTTTATCACACAGAAAACATTTGCAATTTTACATCTTCAATTAAATTCTCATGGATAAAAATGTTCATGAAAAAAATTATGCAAGAAACTTAATAAGTGTAACATAACAGTATTAAAATAATTAGTACATGGTGCACGTAAGTTTAGATTAAAAATTTACTCAAAGGCCTACTACGCTGAAAAAATATAGAACTCATACCGCTGATAATGCAACAACACTGTTATCATCTGTGACAGCATCTTCAACAATAAGGCGATATGGTTTTGGTTTAGTTTTCAAAATAGCAGTCGACAGGTCATTGTCTTCAGCTGGTGCTCTGCAAAACAGTTAGATTAAGTTGTTTTTAAGGCAAAACAGCGTTATAAATTTGGTACTTACCCCTTTTTAGCTTTCTTCGACATGTTCCTTTACTTCAGATATAAGTTATTTGAAAAAGGATAATTAACAAAAATTGCACTGTTTCAACTATCATCAACAACAAGAGGAATATTTTAATTAAACGACATTACACTTGTGATCAACAATGCGGAAGAAAAATCTTTCTTTTCATTACGACACAAAACAAAAAAAAAATTCGAACTCACAAAAAATGTGACCAAGCATTTACTGTCAATTGTTACGAAACAATGGACCGACTTTACAACCTCAAACCTTATATCGTTAGTTTACATATACACCAGGTCGCCAAAATAAGTTCAACTTCAATCCGTTGAAGCTCGCGCAAGTTAGTTTAGTACACGTCTCACACAGCAAGATCACGATTTTAAGCAGCGCAGTCTTTTGTGTCCTTTCACAACGATAGTGTCGTGACGACGCAAAATTTGAGTGCCGCCATAGAAAATTGCACAACGCAAGATAAGAATGATTTTTTTACTCAAGCAAAGTAATTTAAACTTTTTCGCCAAAACAATAGTAACTTGTTGAAATAAAATCTTTGTTGTTGTTCAATATATTCGGTAGCCAGGAAGGATAATAAGATTTTTTCGTAAAGTACAAATTCACACGCATTGAATGGCGATATGCAAGAAATCAGTTCGACATTAGGGAGTTTTTTTATGGTGGCGTTTTGTCTTATTTCTATGAAACGAATAAATGTGCAACGAAAGCGTTTGGGCCGTTAGAAATGTTATAATTTTATTGATATTTCATATGACGTGTAGTTACTTTACATCAAGATGACTTTAATTAATTTAGGGTCGCCAGACATGTCCGGAATTTAGTGTTATAATCCACGTTCGAAAGGGCAAAAATCACACCTACAAAACCTTTTGAATTTACGTAATATTCCTCATCGCCGAGAGCCCTGGCTAGAATTTGTCAACGTGACTAAATTTGTCCGGAATTCGGCCGCGACAAGCGGGAATTAGCATACGGTACTTTTTAAAACTTTATTCCGCAAGGGTTTTTGGAAGGCTATTCGGCCAATCATACTTACTCAAACCAAGTAGCCTAAGAAAGTATATTCCCAGTGTTTATTAAACTGTAAAATGATTTTTCAAACTTAAGTTATGATAAAAAAAAAATATGGAGGTTTACTTGTTTTAAACGTTGTTGTGATCATACTATAGCCTACCGTATATAACTGCACGTATACTACAAGCGGTGACAATGTTATCCTTTCCCTTTTTTTCCTGTGTTTTTCTTACGTTTTTTCTTGCGTTTTTACTGTTTTTACTGTTTATGCGTTTGATGCATTATTGTTGACATAACCCTGAGGAAGTCTCGCCGAATGGCAGACGAAACGTCGGTTTCAAATAAACAATTTAGAAACTTTAGTGCCAGAAGAGCAATTCCGATAAATTAGTATGCCTGGCAACAAAAATAGCAGTATGCACGTATACTCTTTATGAGACATTAGGAGATCACTCAACCAGACTATATAATGCCACTTCAATAAGTTGCTGCACTTAACCTCAACCTTTTTTTTGAAAAAGGCACTTGCGGGATATAATTGGTAAATGTCTGCGCCACTGACTGTTTACCTAAATCATTTCTTAATTCTCAGTTAAAATGCAGATAACTGTTTTGTTGTCGTTAAAATCCTGTTCACAAGAATGAAACAACAATGTCGTTGGGACTGATTTACTTCAGCATGGTTGTCAACAATCCACAACAACAGTTGTGAAGTTTAAAATGATGGCGGGTCATTTGGATCCACGCATATTTTGGTGCCAGACACATTTTCACAGTCTAGTCCTATTTCACAAGGACAATTGCCATACAAGTCCACGAGGCCCTGAAAAACAAGACGTGGTAAGAAGAAAATGTGACTTTAAATCAACAATACAAAGTGTAGCGCAGTTCAGGGTCAAATGAGTACAATAAATTATAATAACATACAGCAATGTATACACAGAGGTCTACAATCTTTTTGCCCCACGGACCGGTTTAACGCATGTAGTATTTTTTCGGACCGGTCTACGGCTTAGCATGTAAACAATGACTTTTAAAGCACAGTCGACACCCTCAAATTATGGCCAGGTTTTTGGGGGACCACTTTCCTGTTTATTCTCTACTGCTGTATGCCTATAATGTTATTTAGGAAACCATTTGAGTTGGAAATTTTGATTAAAACCTCATTATGTTACATTTATTACATCGTTGGAACATTCAGCGTTTTCATGGCTTTCGGGAGCGCATCTCCAAATGCTGAAGCCGTCCACTTTACAACATCCTGATTTGCACTGGTCTCCTTCCAAGCATATTTCACCATTGTCCTGCAAATAAATCATATTTTGTACAAGCGACTAGATTTTCATTGTACAAAATAAACCAAATAGTTTGTCTTCCACGCCTATAACATATCAAGAAACGATAAAAAAAATTTAACGTATCGCCTCGATTAACAGTTAAATATAGACGTCTTACAAGATCCCAAAATAATTGCGATTGGCTGAGTCCGATCAAGACAAACAACAGAAATACTACGACAACCTTCATCTCGCTTTGGCTTTCGATCCTGCAAACAGAAAGCAAATTAAAGCAAATATTTAGCAAATAGTAGCGACCAAATTACACAATAGGCCGCTTCAGTCTTCTGATACTAAACTGCACTATCTGGTTTTAGCACGTTGAAAAAGACTAATTTATTAATTTCTTTTGAAATTCAACCGAAGTTTAAAACAACAACAATAATATTGCATTGCTTGAAAATATGCCTCGGCAAGTTAGGATTACGATTAAATATCCGATATCTTGCGTAAAACGCGCTCGGTCAAATTTCACCCAAATTTTTCAAATCTTTCGCGGGCGTCGTTTAACCTTCAAAGTCACTTTGAACTGTTAGAACAACATTTATCGGTAAAGATATTTAAAACTGCGGCAGAACATTCGCCAAGTTTCCCACGTGTGAGATCGAAGGTAAACGCTTGCCACAATGTTGACTGAAGGCCAATGTTATACATCACGCAAACGCAGGCTTTGAATTATAACAACATTTTACATTGGAATTCCGTTTTCAGCCAATACAAGAACTTCGTGGGATCTTTAAAAAGTTAAACATGATGTCAGAATACGAATGGACGTTCTCGCTTGTACAAAAATATTGTCGCATTCATTGTTTAAATTTAAGATATGTTTGGTATAAAGACGAATATATTTGAAGTCGGTAAAATTATCTCGATAAATTGTCGAATTCGTGAAGGAAAAATTGTGTTGGCAAATTTGGGACAACAAAAATTTTAACCAACGGATTAAAAAATGTTAACCGTTTGATGACGGTGATTGTATGTATAGTCGCCACAAAGTGGAAGTCTTTGCTTGGCCGTTTGGTCAGCAAAGTCGTCTGATAGTGTCACACCAGCTGCACTCATGAGACCTTTTAGGTCGAAACAGTGGCCATCTGTCTGCAGCTTATACACAAAAATTTTAACATTCGTGTTCCACACAAAATAAGATCTGTGTTCACTCAAGCGTAATGTTTACCTGTGATGCATCAACGACCGCTTTGTGGGGGCACTAAGAAACATTCCTGCCTCTATTTGTGATGTAAATGTGTAAAAATGGGAATGGGCAGCAAAAAAGCATTTTTGCTTTGATAGAAGTATGTTAATCAAAAGTGCTTGATCACGGTGACCATACCACCTGTTTCAAACAGTACGGGTATATGTTTGCAAATACTTGTCCGTTGCAAATACTTGTCCATTAAATCATGTATAATTCGAAACCTGCGTTTGTGCAACAAAACCTGTATCCGCGTAACAGAATAACTTTCATGCAATGACCTTCGGTCAACATTTGTGTCGAACATTTTCAATGACAACCCATACGTGGGAACACTGGCGGCTGTTTTACTATGTATAAATTTTCTTACCGGAAATGTTTTTTTGCCACTTGAAAACGCGTTGAAGGTAGACCGACCACAAGCAGTTATCGAAAGTTCTAAAAAATGAGGGTAATTTAGGCTTGCTGGGTTTAATGCTAGATGTCAGTTTTTTGTAAGCTGCCGAACATGAGGCGTATATTAAAGAAATCCGATTGTGTAGTTTTCAAAATACTGTGCTGTCATACTTTTTGTTTGTACAGTTTATAGTTCAGATCCGGCCAAACGTCCCGTTTGTTAATTTCTTGCCCGTCGTTCAACCCTGTTGTTCGATAATCTTTCCTTTTTGTGGTTTCTTAGGATCGAAAGTTAAAGCAAGATGAAGGTCGCTGTAGTAATCACACTGGTTGCATTGGTTGGACTCTCCAAATCGCAGTTATTTTGGAATCTTGTAAGGCTTTAAACCAGTTTACAATTATAGTTTCATTTTGTTCCAAAACCTTTATTACCTGTTGATTTTCTGGCTGTAGCTCTCAAAAGTTGATTTAAGTTGCTTGGACATTTTGAAAGCCCCGTTGTGATATGAATCTGTTTGCAAGCATGGACGCTTTTTGTTCTGCTTATGTTATCTGCTGTAGATGTGCTTTGGCTGGCACAATTCTAAACAGAAGTTTTATTATTACGTCATATAGGGTCGGGACCGTGCAAATGTGCTTGTTCATGTGATTTTCGATTTATTTGCAGGACAATGGTGAAATTTGCTTGGAAGGAGACCAGTGCAAATCAGGATGTTGCAAAGTGGACGGCTTTAGCATTTGGAGGTGCTCTCCCGAAAGCCCAGAAAGTGCTGAATGTTCCAACGATGTAATAAAAATAACATGATTTGATAATTAGTACTTTCAAAATAAACCAGACGATTTTATAGGATTTATTTCAGAAGTTGTTTTGTCTGTTAATAAATCTTTGTTGGCCATAGCTATCAGAGGATTTTGTTAATACAAACTCTCATTTATTATAGGCCATGAAGATTTGCAAACTGCTGAATGCTATCCCAGTTTTTGTAATCAGTTTTCCTTGCACTTCGCAATTTCCTGGCAAACATAATTGTAGTATGCCATATTATCTGACAACCACTTTTGTATATTTACCAGATTATTTTCGTTTCAGGGACTCGTGGACTTGTATGGCAGCTGCCCTTGTGAAGCAGGACTGGACTGCAAAAGTGTGTCTGGCAACAAAATATGCGTGGATCCAAATGACCCGCCATCATTTAAAAAATGAAAAGTTACCTGAGGTTGTTAACGATTGTTCACAACCATATAAAAAATAAAACCAGTCCTGACTGTATTGTTGTTGCGTTCTTTTTGAGCAAGATTGTTTTGACATGTTGTGCAGCCATAACAAACAGTTCGCTCGTTGTGGTAGATCTTAAACTAATGCACAAATGAGATCGTACGAAGCAAACACCAGAGAATTTAGCACAAGAATAACGATAATAGAATATAGCATTACGTCGCTACAACAAAAATACAAACGGTGTTTCCACATTAGTATAGAGCGAAAATTCATACTGCGCGTGTGATTATGTTCTACCATTGCGTAAATTTGCGACTTCATATTATATTTGGTTTTGGTCAAATAGTAGCTGCAGGTATTTGGATTCTGTTTTGTGTTGGTACACCCCAAGCAAAAAAATAATTTTTATTTTCCTCTCGAAAACAACAGCTCCAAGAAACGCAGTAATGTTTCATTCGAATGCATGGATGGACTGCAAAGCCTGTAAACCTAATGGGTCCGAGGAGATAATCAATCGCACTAGAGGCAAAACATATTGTAGAATCCTAAAAAAAAAAAACATACTGCAATACATTTCTTCACTTATATCATATGAAAGTTGGTAAGCACGGACAAGGCAAACGCTTCAAACATATATACTGGGTTAGTCATCAGAACAAAGTTATTTCTCGTCTGTGTTCACCAGCAGACTTATAGCGTTGGCTAATCATCTTTAGAATTAAGAGCTCCAAGTATAGTTTGCACCCAAATCGTGTTAAAGCCATTCTGACTTTCTATTTTTGAAGTCATCTGCGGAGCCGAACACAAATAAACATCCCTTTTACTTTTTATTTTACCGAAAAAAATTATTGCACAATGAATGCTCGAGTAAGGCGGTAGTAACGTCGGTTGCAATTGTAACCGTTATTTCCTGAAGGCTTGTTTGAGACGTGCGTACAGACAAGAGAACATGTCCTGACGTTTTAATTGAAACACAAAAAATGGTCAGTCGTTTCTGCCCAAGCCACTTTCGTACGTTATTGCCACGCCAGCAGAACTCTGCCGACTACACTTAAACCCTGTTTAAAAAAATACGATTGTGAATGAGCGCTAGAGAGCGAAATTGAGCATTGGTGACGAAAAACATTGAATGGCCATGGCGCCCGACGTATATATCAAATAGAAATCCTGTCCAGCATAAGCTAGGTTCAAATCATGCACGGTAAAAAAACACTACCTCACAAGACACTACCAATCTTTTCTGTGTTGGAAAATCCCTTACAGTATAGGGTTAAAATCTTGTCGGTCTCAGAGTTTGCCGTCTAGATCTTCGTCAGGCCGTTGTCATTAAACCGCCTAATCATGATATCGGCGTTCGTATGTTTCGCTCCCTGGCCTATTATGCTGACGTCATAACTTTCCAAGAAAGTTTAATTTTTTTGTGAGCAGTTTGTCCATTATGCGACCTCACAAAGCGTATTTTGATGGACAGACATGCTCACAAAAATATTAAACGTTCTTGGAGAGTTATGACGTCAGCATAAAACAAACACTATCACGAACATGTGCGTACCATTTTCACAAATAGTTTCTGCATTATCGGCAAACACCTTCAGATAATTTTATCTGGTAAGAGTTTATAGTAAGAGAGCGTCATCTTTCGAAAACAAACACGTAGATTGTCGAAAAATTGTACAAATATGGCATCTTAGGTATCAGACACCGGCCTTTTTCTCCTAAACGCGTGCAAAGATACCTAGTTTCCCAAACATGTTTTGCAGTTTTACTTGTGTGACCAACACCAACTGTCATGCTGTATCGATGTATGATGGTGTATAAAACTGTGGCGTGGCCAACATCAGTCACCTAACTTAAAAAACTGCTCAAGAAAGGTTACTTTAAAGGGTAAGATTTCGTCGCAATGAAGCTTGTGTTCCTTGTTTGCGCTTTGGCATTGGTAAAGTCAACTAACGCTGGTAAGTAGCAACTTTTCAATATATGCAGCTTTGCGTCAATTTATTTTGCTTCTTTGGTATTTGACATGCACAAATGTGATGAAACACTGTTGTATGTGGAACAGCAGGTAAAATTGGCACAAAATGAATGTATAAAGTAAATAAGCTTAACCCGTAAGATATGATATCCCTTACGTAACTGCTGTCTAGATAGACATTCACCAAAGCATTGAACACATATGAACAGTTTCTAAAATGTCCAAATATGTTCAGCTGTGGTAACGTTTTTTCACTGGTTGACTTGAAGTTTTGTATTAATTACGTATGTGCAGACGAAGTGTGCTACGAAGACCTTGGCTGTTTCAAAGACAGCTGGCCATTCACAAGCATAATCCGACCCATTCCCTACCTGCCCTGGTCACCCGCCAACATAAGTACCGAGTTTTGGCTTTACACAAGGCAAGTGTCATAAATATTATATGCTGCTATCAGTTCGATTGCACTAGTGTTTTGAGAAGGGCGCCTGACTTATTGTTAGGTCCTCGATTATATTTTGTTGCTGTCTGTTGTATTTTGCTATCTATACATATTTCAATTATTTCTTTGCGACTATACGCAACTTATGTAATCCCAGACAACACGATTTGATGACTTTACCAATGTCACATATATTACACATTTATTTATTTATTTATTATTTATTGATAGTTCACAGTAAGACATTACAGAGTTGTGATCCGGTCCAACATTGCATATGGCGTCCAAATAAAGTTGTTTTTTCATTTGTGATGTAACAAGGGTCTGTATCAGTGAAAGGAATGACGTGATTGTCCAACCACACAAACACTTAATTGTGATGCAAATCTGAGTGTGAATTTGGGCCTGAATCAATCTAGATTTTTCTTATAAACCCCAAGCCCGCTCCGACTTAGAACACTAAACAACCAACACATTGAGACAAACGCTTTTACATCGAAATTTACTTTTTAGGAGGAACAGGTTTTTTTCGCAGTCAATCCATTACCAAGATGAATCATCGCTGACTGATTCGAATTTTCGCGCTATAAGACCAACCAAGTTTATCGTGCATGGATTTATATCCGATGGTGGAACAAGTTGGGTTAAGGTAAAAAATTCCACTGGAGCACGACTTTCGAAAAGTGGCAAACTGCAGTTAGTTTTTATCATTATATCTAAGTTAAAAGAGTACGCAATGGCGATTTTAGCAATACCCATTTTCTCAAATTAATTGCGTTATTTCCAATATATCGACGTTTTAACTTTTGAATTGGAAAACACTGGCGGAATTGCGTCGTCTTCAAAAAATGCGGCAGTGGACTCACGTGACGTCATAAAGAAATTTTGTTTACGTTTAATATTCTTGTTTTGCCTATGAGCTGTGACAACCTGTGAGAAATCAAATCAATTGGATTTTATATCGCAACTTAATTGTACTACATTGACCACAAAACTGTGACGTTTCTTTAGGATTTGAAATCTGCACTGCTTGACGCCGAAGATGTGAACGTAGTTGTAGTGAATTGGGAAAAAGGGGCAAACCCACGATTTGTCTACGGCCAGGCTGTTGCCAATACTAGGGTTGTGGGTGCACAAATTGCTCTGCTGGTAAACAGAATGCAGGTCAGTGAGTGATCGTTTTCCAGACTTTTCCAAGTGGTTTGCTCCTGTAGGTAAAATTACTAGAGTGATAAAAATTGCACTTGTGGTAGAAAGAGTGTTTTGGACAAACACACCCAATAAAATTTGTGTAAATAACTCAAAGATTCGTGTAAAAGTTTATTAAATGTTTACCCAGCATTGCATTCTGTCTTTTTTTAGTTTTAACTGAAGTGGCAAATGTTTAATATCGGAAATAACTAAAATCATGGACCAGTATGATTATCACAAATAGAAGTATTCCGGAAACTCGAAAGGGAATAAAAAAAAAACGACCATACACTAGCGCTGATCGTCTGTACTCCCTTTCGAATTTCCGGAAATTTTGTAACCGACCTACACAGGCTGATTCCAGTAGTCATTCCTGTCATTTTTAGTCACAAATAGAAGTCTACAAAAATTACGCCATACGTTGCTGACGTCATTTAACACCACTTGCAGAAATTGTTTGGAATATTGGAAAGCGATGTTCACGTGATTGGTCACAGTCTGGGCGCACACATTGGTGGGTACGCAGGCGAAAGGCTCTTGAGGATGGGAAGAATAACAGGTGATCTATACAAAAACTAAATGTTCAACTTTTTGATATCTTTTTTTGAGACTATTACGCTCCAAAAATATAAGTACTGTTAAGAATTGTGCCCTAACTATATGTTAAACTCAGGCTGTTATTTTACTGCCTTAGAGAACAGGCAAAAAATGGTTTTAGCAAATTCCAACTTTCAACTTTATCACGTAGATCCCACATTTGTTGACACAGGTTTGGATCCTGCTGGACCCTTTTACGAAGGTACGGAACCAATTGTACGCCTGGACCCAACCGACGCTTTGTACGTTGATGCAATCCACACAGATGGTCAATCCATTCTGGAATTAGGTTGGGGAATGCTTGAACCAGTCGGTCACGCTGATTTTTATCCCAACGGGGGTATGGACCAACCTGGTTGCCCGGGCAACGAAGAAGAATCGGGTAAGTTCGATAAAGGTGCTTCTCATATTTTTATATTTTACTGATAGTTGAGCATGGGAACAGCATGGATATTTCTTACTACAGAACATAAAAAAAAAGTGCTCCTGATGGTAGTGAAAATCACTTTTAGAACTTGAATCCACCATACAACTTGCAGAACTGCTGATATGAATGTGAACTTTAATAGCAATATAGGCTAAGAGTTTTGCGAGTAGTTTAGCAAAATGATAGCGAAAACCGTAGGCTTAAATTTAACCATGTTTTGGAAAACTGTTATCTCATCTATGTAGGAAATTGGTGGCAAGTTACCTGCAACCATGGAAGGGCCTGTGAGTTGATGATTGATTCGCTGAAAAACAGAGACTATCCTATGGTGGGACATCCATGTGAAAACTACGACTTCTACCTAGCCGGGCAGTGCGACTCCTGCAGCGAGACCGGCTGTTCTACGCTGGGGTGAGATTATCTTCTATTATCGAAATCATGTACATGACAAACACATTTTTTGGGCTTGAACTGTCCGTTGAACAAATTGTTCTTGGGTTTTCAAAATAACAGTGTTTCTTCTGTCTTCAGATGTTAGGGCCGGGTCCACACTCGCGCTTTGCGCCGGCGGATTCTTTGTTTGTTTCATTATACGCCGGCGTGCGGGCGTACGCTCGGGACATTAAAAACAAACAAAGAATCCACCGGCGCAAAGCGTGAGTGTGGACCCGGCCTAAGCGCATAAATCCAGTGATATATACAGTTTATGAAATGTTGTATTTGATGCAGTTTTTGCTTGGAGCAGTTTTCTTCAAGCGTATATCTGCAATAGTTTTCTTATTTACACGATATGAACGCTTTTTTCTAGGTATTACTCAGATGTGGGTGGACATGAAAACGTTCAAGTGAAATACTTTCTTACAACTGGAAGTTCGGAGCCTTTCGCGGACGAATCTTGAAAGAATGCCGTCGAATTATCGATTGTCGATTAGAATTTTTGTTTGTTACGTAACTAACACGAATGCCTGCTTCAATTAAAGCAAGTTACCATTGTAATGCTTTAAACCGGTGTTTATCAAACTTTTTTTCTGTACCGCTCCTCGCGTACCACCTGGAATGCGGCCGCATACCACTAATGGTAAACGTACCACCGGTTGGGAAGCACAGACTTGCGCTTTAAGAGAAAATTTGCCATGTCACCAACCGCCCCCCAATCGACCATTCAGTCTCCAGCGCCCCCTGTACGATTGCAAAAGCCCCCAGGGGCGCTGTTATGTGGCCGTCAACACAGATGTGCACAAATAGTCACACAGTCAAGTTTTAGAACAGCAAAATGATTAGTAGTAAAAAATTTGTCAGTATGGCCAAGGTGTCCAACAAAAATACGCTGTATGCAAACATTAATGTTGCATAAACGCACGTCATGTGCTATGTAATTTAAAGTACGACCGTACAATAAAAACTGGCGTCACTATCTTGTTTTAATTAATTCTTGTATGTTGCATGACAAATCCACATGAAAAATCTTGGTTATAGGTCATAAAACCTTATCTACCTTCAGTGAGCTTTGACGCGATAAAAATATGACATTTACAGTAAAGACACTTTTAATAATAGCAGAACAGCTGGCAGGGAACCCACGCGTTTCGCAAAATGCGCAGCGTGCGGCAAGCCGGGTAAAGGTTGAAAGTAGTTCAATACATGTGAACAGAAGGTGAGCAACCGTGAAAAGTGCAAGGTTTGGCTAATTATATAAATATCCTAATTATCCCACCAGCAGCAGCACAACATAAAAATCTACGGTATAATTTTGGTCGTTAGTAGCCTATATGAGCTAACAGCTTCTACCAACTTAGCTTGAGGTCACGGTGGCCTCATACTGCGAGACAGGTAATGTATGCAAACACTCGTCTGGGACAAAAACGGCACGTCCTTACCGCTCGGAATTAATAGGTTTTCGCGACAGCTGATAAGAAGTACCAATACATCGGTTTTAATTATTTTTATCTAAACCACAGTTTCTGAAACCATTGTTAATGGATTGTGGGAATCGTTCCGCATTCTGTAGTTATAGAACGTTTCCAGGTTTAATTCAGTCAGCTCGGTAGTAGAGACAAATAGATTTCTTTTTGAAAAGCATCGTCAGTGTCTAATTCAAATAGAATGAAAAAAAACACTAATAAACATGTGAAATTATGTTTACAGCAGAAAAGTTATGACAATATGGTAACGGTTATGTATAACCTCATGCTAACAACACCTGGCGCAAAAGGTTTTAACATATTATAATGTTTAAAAAATCCCTATTTTCATTTTTCACAAGTGTTCATATACTAACATAATGAAAAGCACGACTTCAGCATATGACAATGAGTAATAATTCACATTGATGGTAGTTACAATCGAAACGTTCGCTAATGAACTTTCAGGGCAGTTATTTAGGCTATATTGTTTGTCTTGGAGATTTACAAAGCCGTAAGGTACGTTCCTAAAGGGACAATTGTTTCTCCATTCTCTGCATTGCAGTTCAAAAGGTTGCAAGTGAACGCGACATCGTTGGCACTCAACCAAACAGAATTGCAAAGTCGTCTCATTTCCCGACAGGCTGTGGCTTATTGTGTGACATTCACCAACTGTTGGTTCAATGTATGCTGCTTATAAAGAGATGGCACATCTAACCCTGTTCACCTGACGTCAAATTCTCCTGAAGAAATACCGCCTCAATCTAGGCTTTGGACGACGCCATGAAGCTTGTGTTAGTAGTTTTCGTTTTGGTGTTCATGAAGTCAGCTAATGCTGGTGAGTAATAACCTTTAAAATGTTTGGCAGTGATTTTTGAGCACGGCTGTTGATGAACCGCATATTGTAGGGAAAAACACATGCGCAGCTGTAGGTAGCCGCTAACAAAAGAAAATGCACAAACATCATGCTTTTATAACATTACTTCAATTGCTACTGATGCTGCTATAGGCATGTTTTATTATCACAATGCGCCTCGATATTTTCCACGTTGTGTTATTCTGCACTTTGACTTTTCTACATCCTGATGAAGACTGCTGCATAGCAACCGAAAGTTTGATGTAATATAATTATTCCCAGAAGAGCCGCATTGTAGTAACAACGTCATGTATTTTGGACATTTTACAAAGGGTTGCAGACAAGCATGGGCGAATGAGCCTTAAATTTGCTGAATATGAATCCCGTAAAATATTTCGACAAATACAAGCTAGGCAGTATGACGCAGTTGTCTTCCCCAAAACAAAAACACTAGTTGTATTAATTTTATTCAGATCAAGTTTGCTATGGCGAGCTCGGATGCTTTAGCGACGATTACCCATTCACAGACACAATGCGGCCCATACCCCACTTACCGTGGAGTCCAGAGGAAATTGGTACCGAGTTTTGGCTTTACACAAGGTCAGTGGCACTGATATATCGGTGCAGATTAGTTTGATTGCATTAACATTTTATTGTTTGTTGATAATACTGTGCAATTTACGGACAAACAATTAGCAAAGCTATACGTATGGCCTACACAACGTCATCCCTTTGTCAGTATAACCATGTCACTGGCCAGGACTAAATAATAAGCACACTGCATACCGATTCCGAAATTAGATTTCTGTCAGAAATCCTTGCTCTTTCTTGCAGGACATTGTGCTATTTGAATTAAATTATGACATTATTTTTGGAAATCGGTAGGAATATTTTTTGGCTGCAAACAGTGATAATTTTTGTAATCTTGTTTCTTTGGCCGGACTGACCTGTCTAAACATGTATTTGGTGAAAAGATAAGCACGCCCAGATGAGAAAACTAAACACATAAGCCCAAATCCAAGATATAAGCACGCGTGGCAACCTTGAGTATAAGCTGAAACCATGAGCAATGTAGCACATGCTATTTCAACATTTTAGAAACAACGCGAATTCGCCGCAGCATATCTATTATGACGACCTATCTTGGACGAGTAACACCAAGTTTCGTGGCTCCAGACAAACCAAGTTCATAGCGCATGGCTTTATATCCGATGGTGGAACAAGTTGGGTTGAGGTAGAAACTTTCTTAAAACCGACGCTATGTAAACGAGTGTTTCTATTTTTGTATTGTTTGTCCAATATGCTGTTTGACAACTATTAGGCAATGTATTAAGTCGGTATTGTCGCTAACCTGTTGCATATGTGATACAATTGGGATAAACTGACAGTCAAATTTGGTTGACATGAAATTTATAAATTTTGTTTCGTCCAGTAATATCATTTTTTTTATTATTAACAAAAGACAAAAAGTTAACTTTCAGTGCGAAGCTATTATCATAAAAGGAAACAAAAGTTTGCCTGGAGTTACTGCAAATACTTGACAATAAAACGCTATTTACAGTTCCTTCGTTTAGCCCTTTTTCTTCACAACCACAACTCTGATTTTTTTAGAAATTGAAATCAGAACTGCTGAGCGCTGAAGATGTGAACGTGATTGTTGTGAACTGGGATGACGGAGCGAATCCAAGCTTAATTTACGGGCAGGCCTGTGCCAACACCAGGGTCGTGGGTGCACAAATTGCCCAGCTGGTGGAAACGTTAAAGGTAAACTGGTGGTTTTGCTAATCTGTATTGGATTTCCCTACCGGATTATAAACCTGTACGTAACTCTGGCAGCTAAAAGGTGGATACTTTCGATAGTGTGATTAAACCTGTATAATAGTTGGAACTCTAAAAGAATCGTATGACGTCATAAGTTGATGATGTTATTTAACTCTTTGCTTTTAGGGAGAGTACGGAATAACGGAAAGCAGTGTTCACGTGATCGGACACAGTCTGGGGGCACATATTGGTGGTTATGCTGGAGAAAATATAAGAAATTTGGGTAGAATTACAGGTAATCCATCAGGTTTAAAATAAATATATATGTTCAGTGATGTTGGCAACCAACTAAACGCAGGTCTATGCCTATTTTGTCACGCCTATAGAGTTTGGGAACTTGCAATGAACAAATATGTTGTTTTTCTGACTCTACAAGACTTAAAATTAGCATTATAAATAAAATTAGTAGTGTATTGGGGTTTATCAAATTATATTAGAACTAAAATTACCAGCAATTATATGTATCTTATACAGGTTTAGACCCAGCAGGACCCTACTTTGAAGGTACGCAACCGGCTGTGCGCCTCGACCCTACCGACGCCACGTACGTCGATGTAATTCATACGGACGCCCAAACCATCGTGGAATTGGGTGCAGGAATAATTCAACCTGTCGGACACGCGGATTTTTACCCCAACGGCGGAAAGGATCAACCTGGTTGCCCGGGCAACGAACATGATCCGGGTAAGTGCAAAAATTATGCTGCTTATATTTCAAACAAACTCACAAGTAACGTTTTTTTTTGAAAAATGCATCCTGCTGTCGCATAATAAGGCAGGATCGCCCACCGCGCAGGTCCTTGCTTGTTGATATTATTTTAGGGTCACCAGCTTCGCAACTAAGATATTTTAGTCACTTTTTCCCGACTAGTCGAAACGATATCCGAAAAATCGATTAAGCTCTTTCTTGTCGAAAAAAGTAGCTGACGCTGCTGAAAGTAGCTGAAATACCGCCAACTGTATATCCTGTGGTACGCAATTAAAAAACGCAACAATGGCATTGGGATCAACAGATCTGAATACCCTACTTTGGCACAAAGGTGCATAAATCGTCGAAGCTTGTTAAAAGTTGTAGCCTACGTATTACAACATTAAACCGGCTTTTATACTACATATAATGGGCATCATCGCCTCATCAAAACAATCATTCAGGAAATTGGTGGCTTGTTACCTGCAACCATGGAAGGGCCTGTGACTTGATGATTGATTCGCTGAAAAACAGGGATTACCCCATGGTGGGACACAAATGCGACACCTACGACAAGTACCTAGCCGGCCAATGCAACTATTGCGGCGGTAGCAACTGCGATACAATGGGGTAAGATGATGAGTTGTGTCCTTTTTCCAATGCTTATTTCAGATGTTAAGACTGGTTCAGATTGTATTTGCGCGGGTTTTTAAATCAGTTTTTTTTCTAGATATTATTCAAATGCGGGTAGTAACAACGTTGAAGTGAAGTACTTTCTAACAACTGGAAGTTCGGAGCCTTACGCTGAGGTGTGACGAAGGATAGTCGAGGAAATATCGATTGTCCGCTATAATAAAAGCGAACCACCAATATACATGCTTATATGCTAGCAAGAATTTCAAGGTTGTTTTCTCCAGGAATGCGGTGTTACAAAATTAAGATTACAAAAATCAAGTTGACCTATATACTAAAAAAAAGCAGTAGCTTTTTATTACAGGATCAGCCTGGCTTATAAATCAGGAATATATATTTCGCCCCATGGGCATCTTCAGTTCCTTCAGTAAACACATTAAATGATATTAAAAACGTCTGAAAAACAGCAACATTAGAGAAAGGGCTAGTGATAAAAAAACAACAACAACTTGGACCTCTTGACCTATATTCGAATAAGCACATTTTTACCCATCTTGGACATACGCCATAGTCATGCAAATGTAAAAATGTCAGTATTTGTAATTCCTTCATTGTATAACGTTGAAGTACTGCAACGAAGGTGGCAGTATAGCATATCTTACGCTATCAGCATCAAAATTGTTTGACTCAGGTAATGCAAAAAATTCAGCGAACAAATTTATTTTTTCTTGGCCACAGTGTTTCCACCTTGTTTTCTCCGTAAGGTTGCACCTAGTTTGGTGCCCAATGGATGACGGTGATTGTATAGTCACCACAAAGTGGAAGTCTTTGCTTAGCCGTTTGGCCAGCAAAGTCGTTTGAAAGTCACACCAGCTGCACTGATGAGACCTTTTAGGTCGAAACAGTGGCCATCTGTCTGCAGCTCACACAATTCATATCATTGGCTCCACTTTGCTTAATTTTTTTTTGTTGTTACCTAACACAAAGAAATCTGACAACAATGACGCATCAAATTGTCCTTCAAAGCAAACTTAAAAAAATGCTTTAGGTAATTTGGTCGAATTTGGAGCGTCCAGGGTGATTACCGTAAATAAAATTTTATAAACAAGTTGATTATCTTTTACAAACACAAATTTTTAATGACGTAAAAAAACAAGTCAAACGCAATAAAAACAATGTACAAATTTACAAGCGCGCAACAACACAGACGTACGCTCCAATAATTAGCTTAAAACACAAAGCTAACAAATAATTTTGTTTCGGTACTGTTTTATAATCTATTCTGATATGTTGGCAGTGCATTGTTGGCTTGGTTTGGTCTCGATCCAAGCTGTCATTCAGTTTCCAAAATACTAAACATAAAACAACAAAATGTTGGCAGGCAGTCATAAAATATATGGCTCATTAGCTCATTATAAAATATATAAAATAAAACTTTCATGGGGAGAAAGTGAACCCATCGAAATTCCAACACAAAAAAAATTACTGTTAATACAACTATGTAAATTTTCGCCGACTTCATAATCGTCAAGCTACTACAACTAACAAGATTGCTTACAATGTACGAAAGTACGTACGAACATTAGCAGCCACGAATTATCCTTACTTTTCTGGCCCGAATTATGCTGACCAGCAGTGCCCACATTAAACACATATGTTCGTTTAAACCAATGTAACATTAACAAGCATAAATACACATCCAAAGTTGAAATCTATTCTTTTCAAAATCTTTTTCAACCGCCGGTCAGCGCTAAGCGCATACCTTTGCCCAAATCCGTATCTTTTATTTCTTGTTTTATTCACTGTATTTCAATTTAAATTTAAAAAACCCTCGTCCTTAAAAGTTGTTTAAAATTTTACCTGCCAGCAAGTGCAAAAAGGTTGAGAATCACAACTTTAAACAGCACTGTCCAATACCTGTGACGCGTTTTTTGTCGAACTCAACCTTCAATTATAACAGACGAATATCGGTGGATCATGCAAAAACGTTACCTGTTGCTGAGATTGCATTCCCTGTTGTTGTTGCTGCATGGGTGACATCACCCCTTGAAAGGGATCACCGGTACCCTGGTGGTACATGCCCGTTGAAGTGCTCCCGTGCATATACTGTGGTGGTGGGTGCTGTGGGGTTCCCATTTGGGGCATGGGGCTTGCTTGGGGCACCGACATGGGGTACCCAACATGCATTTGTTGGAAATCTTGCGTTGACTGCATTGAGTGCTGTGGGGTCTGGGAAATCCCCATGGGGTTGTTGACTATGGTTTGTGCTCTGTAGATAGGGAGATAGTGGGAGTTGATATGCATGCAGAGTTGCGAAAAGTGGAGTTTATAAGACTGAGACTATTCTTTACTTTAATACGAGGTATGTTCGTCATGGAAGGTCTCATTAATTCAACATTTAGATATTTTTATTATCGTGTACATTTGAAGTGTAATAATGTACATCTTTATGCGTGGGTAAAAGAACTGGCTTGAAATTTACGGACTTCCATACTCGCTTAGTCCTACAGCATAAACAAAATATTTGGACTTAACTACACAACTATCTCAATAGACGGCCTTTGGGAAAACTAAAACTAAACACCAGTTACGCGCTCAACGTCTTGCAAACCTTGATGAATATTAACCAGAAACTGACCTTTTTCTTTTCGCTAGTTCCTCGGAGCTATCAAAATCCTGCGAAGACTGCGAACGCTGACTGACATTCATAAAAAAGCTCTGCATCACATCATTAAACACTCCAAAATCATCTTCACCGCCTTCTGGGCTTTCTTTGTCTTCCTCTGCCTCATCCTCCGCATCAAAGATGCTGACATCCGGGAGCAGATTTTTCTCTTTCTTTCTAAACTGAATTTCCTCCTTTCCTTGCATCAACTGAAGAGCCAAATCCTCCTCATCAACACTAAACTCTGACTCCTCTTGGTAAGTGCTCGAAGGCAGGTCTGTCCCGATTTTTTCATTCGCATCCAACGACGCATCATAGCTGATCTTACGCCTTGATCTCGCGCTCTTATTAGACACTTGAGTAGGGAGCGGTGACGAAAGGACACCAGAGTCGCTGCTAGAATTTCGACGGCGACGCCTTTTCTCTGGTGTTTGGTAGTAACTTGTCGGATTCGATTCGAACTCGTCCCCACTGCTGTGGTTTGAATCTACATCAGAGATATGCGCTTCCTCTAACATTTCCGCAAGCGAAGTGTTGGCCTTCTCCTTCACCTCACTAACTATGCCCGCGAAGGGGTTGGATGTTGCCTGGTTGCGGCGTTTTTTAGGGGTTTGTTTTAACCGTGGTGGCGACAAGGATAAAACGTCACTAACTGGACTTTCCGTAGCTGTGACCTGCAATGCAACTTGACGGCTCGTATCAGGTTTATTTAACTCGCTTCTTTCGACTTCTGCAAATTTCTCTGGCTGACTTGGAATTTCATCGTCTTCAAACTCTCCTATCTCCAGTTCATCGTCATCTTCCAAGCTACCTTGCAAAATATCCACCTTGCTCGTTTCTTTATTCCCTTCCATGTCGGACTGACTAACATCCCTACAGCTCCCCCAAGTGGCGGGAGGCATGTCGTAAAAATCGTCGTCTGAGTTCTCAGCATAGGTGGTGGGTGCGGAAAGTGACGATTTACGAGTGGAGCGTCTGTGATCTGACTCCTTATCGGAACCGTCTATCTTATCGCAGACAAACCCTTCGTCTTCGGAGTGGTGATCTACCGTTTTCTTAGCTTTAGGCTTGGCTGCGGGTTTGGTGTTCACTGCTACTGACACTTGTTTTTTTCTGCCTGACATTTTTTTGCTTGAAAAGGATTTCGGCTTTGGTTTAACGCTACCTGCGCCGCTGTTCAGCCAAGAGCGAAGAGAACCTCTGCAATTATTCGGGAAAGATTATAAATTATAGTATTCTGGTAATGAGGAATGACCGCGAAAATCTCAGTTGAATTTAGCAGTAATATATCCGATACATTTTATATTTTACCTTACTGAAAACCAAACGAAAATCATGCACGTTAGCCCCAGTTGTGGCCGGGAGTACGTATGGGGGTTGAAACGGTGACGTCATTACCGGTGACGTTGCATGCCTTTTTATATCAAACATATGGCTTTAGAAATATCAAGCACAATATCACTTACGGCTGATATTGCATGGCCGAATCATCCTGCATGTGAATTTGAGAAGCTTCTCCGCCGGGTGCAGATATTCCTCGTACAATGGTAGATGAGAGTTGGGGATGGCCCAGGTTGCTCTGCGGAGTCATCGGTGCCTGTAGCAAAACAGACGTGTTTTAGTGGCCAAAGCCGCGCGTTGCTATATTTATAACAAGTTTTTAAGAAATATACGACGTCAATCGTGAACATCGTTGCCACGATTTTTTCACGACATACAAATGAATTTAAGTTTTACCTTAATTTACGTTTTAAGTTGGAACGTATTTTTAATATTGTTTTATTTCAAAATGCATATTAATTTTATCTTTATGCAATTTTGTGTTAAAATTTGTTTGGATTGCATTTTTTATTTCAATTCTATTTTCGAATGCATTTAAAAATTAATGCATTGGTTTTTGGCACACAAACCCAAAGAACAACAAAAAGGTGAAGTGACGGCCAAAAGACTTACGACAGCAAATAAAACACAACTGTGTCTGCATCATACAGAGATTGACAACTTACCTGGGGTGTCATGGGGGTTTGGGGTTGATGCAAGGGGGTTTCTGAACCTCTGGGTGTCTGTGGGGCGTCAAAGTCACCGTCAACTTTGCGACGTCTTCCGCGACGTCCCTGAATCATAAAAACGTACATATGTGAGGACACAATGTTGTTGTGTTTAACAGGGTTGTATGCTGTAGGGTTAGATCTTGCATCAATGTATCTGAATTGGTAACTGCTTTCTCAGTGCTTCCCCATTACGTGGAATCATCACACCGAGCAATTAAGGCGGAATTTACTTAGTATGATGGACACAAGAAAGATTGTTCCATAAGAAACAAACAAAATCACGTTTCTTTTTGAGGTTTAAAATGTATTTAGCAGTGCAATTGTTACGTATAACGGCCTTTACCTTGCTGGGGAATTGTTTCTGATCATCGTCAGCTCCTTGTAGAAGTGAGTTTCTGTAAGTAACTAGAGGAATCCACGCCTGAGCTTGGTTGGAAAGCATTCGGGGGGAGATGCGGCGATCCAAGTACTGAACACTTGAATAACATAAAAGAAAGCAAAAATTAAGTGAAGGAAAAATTTAACATTTAAACAAAACTAAAATTGAACAATTGAATAAATAAAAAATTAAACACTTTAAAAAGGAAAAAATTTAAAGTTAAATATTCTAATAATTCAAGTTAACAAAACCGTTTTGGATTTGCGATAGAATTGCAAAAAAAATGTAACCGATATCTAATGGGACTAAAAAGGGGATATTTCAAAACTTCAAGCCACGCCCGCACACTTATCACTTACACTGTCTTCTTGTCCTGTTTCATTAATTTTGCCGAAAACTCGACGAGAATTCCGAGAAAGCTCAGACTCGGAGGAGCCTCCATATCCTCGTTGATACTTCCGTCTTCTCGTCGGAGGGCGAACAGTATTCCCTCCCTTGAGGTAAGGAAAATATTCAAGGTTTGGAACTTAAACAATGATGTATATCTTATCTTATTAAGTGTACAGATTTTGTCAAGCACTTTTAGTAGATATACAAAGCAGGTTTGCAACTGTTCCGATACCACAAGTATTACACAATTTATCAGGAACATAATTCCAAATTTAAACATTCGTTGTAAAATTTACTATTACAAACAGTTGGAATTTTCATCAAATAAATATGCTTTAATGAAAACAACGAGAATAAGCTTTTCAAACAAATAATTCCCCATGCATCAACAGGCCTATTTCCCTATACAACTCTTCTTTCACACAACACATTCAACGCGCATTCACTTACTTGTGCAACTCAGCCACAGCATCTCTCGTTTTCACTTGATCCAGGCCGAAAGTGAGGGCAAATCTGCGAGCCAACTCCTTCATGTGTGCGTAATCCTGAGAACTGTAATCCAAGTGACCGCCTTGCTCGCGTACCGTGTCCTGGTACAACTGTTACACAGATTGGCACATTTAATTTTCAAAAGCAGTGAAATACTTGGGATTGTGTTTACTGGGCTGATTGGTTAATGATCATTACCACGGTAACACAGTTTAGTGGACCTACTCGATCGGAAAATTATATGTGGAACAACCAATGAAGCCATATTTTTCCTGGCAAATGTTTTAATGTGAAGCCGCATGTCTCATTATTATCTGGGTTTGTATCCTACATAAAGCGAGTAAGTGCTAAATAGTAACACAGTATATTGAACCCTACAGGAAACGCAGCAAACTTATTATTTCGTTGCTCGATCGGAATTTTATACGCAGAACCTAATGAAGCCATATTTTTCCTGGCAAATGTTTCAATGTAAAACTCCATATCTTCTTATCAATCTCTTGAAAGTGGAACAAAGTAATTAAGCTGACAGATGCAATGACGATCAAACCGTTTACGAGTTTGATTCAGCAACTGCTCATCAAAACTGCTGTGTTTCCTCTGAGCGATTCGCGGTGACAAAGCTTTTTACCAGCGATTGTGCCAAGACAATACCAGCGAAAAATTAAGGCGAGTCATTTATAAAACCATCCTGGCAAGTGGAAACTATGCGACAATACTTACCGTCATCAAGCTCAGAGCAAGAGTCTTCGCACAAGACAGTTTATCGATATGTCGCGATCTGCTGATGGTTTCCTTTATGATGTCACCGTAATCGGAATAGAAGCTGGAACAAAATACGATGTTATACATTGAAATATATAACAATTACTGTACAGCGGTCATCTTGGAACTATTCTACTTGCAGATTGCAAAATAAAATGCCAAAGTTCGCCAACATCTTACATGAAAGCGGATTTTTTCGTACAATTTTCGTAATTTCGGTCTCTCGACTTAGTATCAGTCTACATTTAAAAAACGTATAATTATGCGAACAGAGAAATATTAAAAAAATATTTCATATACCGAATATACTGCTGGAAAATGTAGGCGGCCAGCCTTAAATCCATCATGCAGAATACGAAGAGTTTGCAGACGTTTGCGAGCAGAGACCTGCGCCTGTGCAACGCATCTATCTTCGCTGTATCGTCGTCCTCTGAAAGATAAAAACAATTTGAAAGGGTTAAAATTGTGTTTCGATTCGTGGCGTGGAACCGTCTAATCGCCACAGAAAGTAACGCGTCAGACATAAATATCCTTATACGCCACAGAGCATTTACAACGAGCAATGATTTTAAATGGCCTAACTTGAAAACCAAAAAATCGACTACGACTATGACAACAGAAATCAATTTGCCTAAATCAACTATGATAGGATATTTAAGAAGGATTACGAACATCTTACAACGTTGCGATCGTACAATGGGCCGAAAACTGCCAAAATGTATATACTGTTGTTCAGGAAAAAATTGCGTATTTGCGAGTTACACATTCCTATATACACTCAATAAAGGCGAAAAATATGCCTAATAAATAATGTTAACAGCAAAGCCAGCGTAACATTGCAACCATATCAGATTGAAAATAGCCACAAATCTTGAGAATGAGGCATTTTTACAATAATTTAACAGAAAAAACATCTCTTTACCGTCGTCTTCCTCCGTAACAACGAACACGAATTCCTTCACAAAATCGATGAGGGCGTGTTGAAGAGTTTCAGACGCACGTTGAACTAATGGTTTGAGGGTGGGACTGGAGTTGGCTAGTTGGGGAGCAAACATCACAAGGAGGTCACATATTGTCATGTAACATTCCTCCTGCACCTGTGCGACAACACGGGTATATCAATATGGGGATGTTTCGGACGAATTGCGAATATTGACAGCGAATAATACAAGCATTTGGACAACAGGAATCAGCCTATTTTTAATAGGTGGTAACGACGGTTCGGTCTTATTTTGTCAAGTATCCAAAATACTTTTTTTCGGATTTTTGTATGGTCTGGAATTAATGCACAACAACCGGATCGTTTGAAACAAACACAGGAGAATTCGGTGCCAAGTTAGGAAACTAAACAACCACAATTTTTCATGATCAGTGTAAAAATTTATGGCGTCAATAAATATTCGGATTCGGTCGGATCCGAATCTTTTCTGTTTGGACACATCCCTAAATGAATATATGATGAGGATTCGTTCGTAACCCAAGTGACACCTTGTTTGACAGTAGCTTTTTTAAGCCTCTGTAATAGCTTGGTAGTCCTTCGCAACCTCACCTATAGTACTTTTACATTTGATGTTAATCACAGCACTAAAGCAAGGCAGATTTTATACAAAGTAGAAATAATTGCCACTGACGTTGTGTTACATACTTGCCATTAAACACATTATCAAAACTCTCACCTCTTCCAATACATTAATTGCGTGTTATATACACTATATAAAACATTACGTTGTACTATTCAACACACACCTTCTTGTGTGGCGATTGGGTCAGAAGACTTTCGCAAGCTCTCAGGTATTCAGTAACCCGTTGTCTGAGTTGGGAAATCGACGAACGAGGATCCTCGCTTCCACCAACGCCGAGTGTTCCCTCGCTTAACTGTTTCACTTTGTTCAGTCCGTATATCAGGTCGTAGTAGATGAAGGTTACCGCCTGACGCAGCATCTGTGCAAGGCACGGGGGTATTTTTACTGGCCTCTCCCGGCCGAAAACAGTAGAAATTACCGTGCGAATTATAAAATTAATTATCGCACTTTTGTAAACTGCCTCGTTGTATTATTTTGCGAGAACGACGCATTTCGCTTTTTGAGAAATGACGAATTACCAGTACTTCATTTTATTGACAATCTTCAACCAGACCAACGCGCTTATTTTAGTGAATTTTAAGTACGGTCAAGCTCGCAATCCCACAATGCAGTGGCAAAGTCCCTCATCTAAACAACAACTTAACATACGGAGAAAAATTAACCTTATTGTGTACTTAATTTGAACTCTTTTTTAGAAACAGGAATATCAGTAAAATTACAAAGAACTATTACCGGCTCCTGGACACTGTCTGGCCGTTCCTGGTGCATTTGAAGGATCGAGTTTACCTGGCGAAAAACAAAATAAAAATTAAACACCACACAAACAAATTACCACCATATGTTTACATACATGAGGATATACATTCCATGAGCTGAGGTCGTTAAACATGTATAATCCAGTCAGTCGTTTCAAGCCCTGCACAACGTTGTATATTTCCTCTTCATCCGCATCATCTCCCTACCATACCAGGGTGAACATTTGTTAGGAGGTCATAAAAAGTAACTTTAAGGTATTTTGTCTACGAGTTTTAGAGCAAGATCTGACGGGTATGGGCTTTCAAAGGACACCACCAATGCTGAATTAACCACGTATTTTAATTAAAACCATGGTAGAATTTCTTTGAATAGTTCATAACGTTCATCACAACAGACAGCTTTAGAGATTTACTTTTATTTTTCAATACATGTTGCGCTTAGCAAAATAAGCATTTTCTTAAAACATGGATTTAAAACATAAAAGTGTTTTGACACAAAGTTTTTTGATACATTGAAATCGACTTTGAAGTTAACGCATATGTCATGCAAAAGAAATGTTGCAGAAATAGTTGATTTCGTGAAGAAAACGTGTTTATTGTTTTTGTTAAAAAATATTGAATTGAGTTATGAATCAATATTATATTAGAATAAAATAAATACCAGTACATAACTCAACTTACCGCTTCTTTAAAAATCCCAAGCGAGAGGTGGAAGCTGTCGACCCAGGTGTCGATTACAGCCCTCCTGGCAACCGAAACTTTGCTGTAAATCGCATAATCCTCGTCACAGAGGTGAGAGTATGTCCTTGAAGCCTGTTCCAAAACCTAACGCAAACAAGTGTTTTAGACACAGAAATATCCTTGTAAGGAAGAGAGAAGGTAGTTACATCTAAATCGGTGTGTTTGTCGACAACCACAGCCATCTGGGTGAGAAGATCGTCCAAATGCTTTTCCAACCTAAACAAAACCACCATGACACAAATATTTCCTGAAAAATATTACAATTTTATTGCCCTCTTCTTTGCAAGAGGGCAACGAAATTACTGTACGTTAATAGAAGATGCATGGCAAACTTTTGATGAAAAAACAACTGTAAATTTACAAATAATTAACAAAAACTAAAAACAGCATCATGAGGTTTTCAGGCTTTGCAGCCCAGGCAATGCAGCCTAGCTGGATCAGCCACTTTTTTCTGACAATTTGGAGCAAGATTTGAAAAATCAAGCTCCCAGTGAGGTTTGAACTCTTGACCCTGGGCTAACCAGGCCCAACGCTCCACCAACTGAGCTAGCAGGAGCTCAGTGGTTTCACGGGGTATATTGTGGCCAAGGTACACTGGTGCCCAAGCGCACAACTTGCCAGTAAAAACAGGTATACAAATTTGTTTATTTGTAAGTCACAAGTGTGTGTAATGAGCATAAATATGAAATCAGTTCATCTGGCTGTCTTAATACCGCTAAATTATCAACCGTTGCAAAGAATCCTTTTTCCTGCAATGATCATATTCATGCAACAGTAATGTCCACATCGATGGTAAACATTATACTTTATACCTGCTTGTAGTGTAAAACTCCAAATCAAAGTATCGTGGAATTTGAAGCAAGCAGGCGACTTTTTCCTTGTCAACGTGAAACTTCTTCAGTAGATTTGGGAGAGCTTTGATGAAATGTTCAGTGAGTCTCACCTTATCCTCGATAGCAGTTTTGCGATCGCGAGAAGCAACTTTCTAAAATTAATCAAGATTGGACTGTAAGTCGGGTCAACTAGATAACCTTCACACAAATTTAGGAAGAAAGGTTCCATCTAAAACTTACAACAACAACTACAAGTTTCAAATTTACAAAGTTATGCAACATATGTTTTTAAAGCAATTGCAGTTCAAATAATTTCAAAATTTTGACACCACCGTTGTTCTGTTGCAAATTTAAGATACAAGTATATATATACAACAAACTTAACTAATTTTTTGATAAGCCATAACGAAAAGGGAATTTAAATAAATTAAAAACAAATCTATCTTAGCTAAAGTAGCAAATACATTATATTTATCTTAATATTTTTTTCAATTTCCACAATCACTATCGATAAATCTATGAAACAGATGATGGCCGCGAAACAAAACAAGTAGTTTTTCAAATTTACAACAAATTGAAAAAGTATGTCATTCCGCTTATGCAACAACCCTAATCCACATGTTGGCAACACCAAACGCACCTTGCTGTAACCTTGCCTGCCCGAAGGAGGAACCCCCTCCGCAGCTTGCTTCACCGAGCAAACCATGATGTCAACAAGTGCACTCTCCTGTCTTTCGTCAAGGGCATCACGGTCGTTGGCGGGTTCTTCCAACAGCATGTCGGACATGCATTCCCAATCCTTGAGCATTGTCCCGGCAACCTCCCACAGAGAGTCCACAAGGTATGTTGCATGTTCATGAAGCTTGAAAAAAATCAGAAAACCGTTTTAGTTTGGTGCTTGTCGGAGAACAAATAGATTTTTTAGAACAATTATATAAAACACGATCAAAACATACAAAGTTCACTAGTACAGGGTCGGACAACAGTGGCACATAGGATGACCTTTCAAAGATAATAAAAGAAAAAGCATGCCTGCTTAAAAGAAATTGTTAACAATAGTAACTGATTTCCAGAACATATTACACAAATAAATTATAAAGTATACTAAAACACACTGTTGACAAACCGTTACCTCACTTTCGATAAAGAACATCACCAAATCTGCAATAAGTGGAGCATTAGGACTTCGCCTTCTTCCGCGCTTCGTGTAACCAGGATTGACATCCTTACAGACAAAAAAAGTATTGGTTTACTTAGAAGAAAGATTGGTGAGCAGCATTTCGTTCAATTTATTTGTTAAACTCATACATTCAGTCGAAAAAACATTTAGCTTTCAGGTCAATTAACAGTTGGTAAACAGGCCATAAGGAAAAAAATTAAAACAATGAATTAAACAAGTTCAAAGCAGAGTATGCCCACATTTAATAAGATCCACACAGTATAAAACCCCAAATTCAAAACCTACAACCTTGTCTGCAAAAAGCTGCTTGTTAAGAAATTCCGCTGCTGCTGTAGCAACTGGTCGATGACAGGAAAACACAAGTTGGTAGACACTTTCACTGTCACCAGATGTCAGCACAGGGCTGTCATAACCACAGTTCCTAAAAAAATAAGACGTCGCCATATTTTAAAAACACATGATAAACTTAGTTATATTTTCTAACATTTCCCCATGATGACCATTATTAGTTAAATGGTAAATGTAAGGCCTAGTGCAGTTTTTTAAACGGTGTGCTGCGTCACACTGGTGTTCCGCGAAACAGGCCAAGGTGTCCAGCCAAATCCAACCGTCATCCAAACAAGTTTTTTTTGCCAGAAGACCTTTAAATTATTGAGTAATATGCCTGGCAGCATCAGTAACAAACTGTGTGCAGCCAAAGTTTGTCAATTAACAACAAGTTATGAAATATTTCAATATACAAGGCGTAAAGTCGCAAATATGACAACGTAATACATAGAAATGTTTGTATTTGGCCAACTTCAATTATTACTGTAGTGCTATGTTGAAAACGGCCAACCAAAACGTTACTATTGACACTAAAATTTGCCCCAGAAAGTTTGAAAACCACTGGCTTAGAGAATACTTACACAAGAATGAGAACCAGTAGTTTTATAGCCAACACAGCCACATCATATTCTTTGTCAAGTGTCATAGAAACAATACGATCTTTGAATCTGCTTGTGAAAAGTTTAAGATCCCTTGTCATCTCTGTATCTCCGTAAAGCCCAATCAGGGTGTTCAGACATTTAAGTCGCACTTCTTTTTGCTGAAATGATAAACAAAGACGGTAAATAGAGAAATCGTTTTGTGTCTCACTGTAACAACGAAATTTTTACTCTGAAGGAAATTAAAGGCAAATTTTTTAGCATTTATGTTTTAAATTACTGGTAAAGGCACAATTTCTTATTTCATCATAAAATACCCACTTAAATAGTATAAAAATGAAACACATTTTATAAAATAAAGCAATATTTTTACATCACATAGTTTCAGGCACGAACAATTTTACACATAGATAAATGTCAGAAGAACACCTCACTGAATACAAACAGTATATGTACTTTCATGGCAAGATGGATTCCCCTATTCACAACTTTCAATAACAACCAACCTTGTCATGGAGAGTCCATCCAACATACTTCAGGTAGCTGTCAGTCAAAAAAACTTTTGGAAACATTTTCATCCACATTCCAATCTCCTCCATGCAAAGTGCCCTAATGTCAGCAATGTAGTCACGATAACGATGAACAAAGATTCCCTGTGTACAAATAATTTTTTTGTAGTAAATGCCAGGTAATAAATTATGCTTAACAGCATACACACCTTAAAAATGCCATTGAGCATATTCTCAATCTCACTTTGTTGTTCCTCCAGCTGGAATTGACAGTTCACGTTAACCAACTGACAGAATAAGTTCAACACATGCTTCTTAATTCTATGTGTACCTCTTTACGTTTTTGCAGTAGTATGTCTAGTTTTTCGGATGCTCTTTTGTTGAGGGCTTTGTTTCGCTCTGCATCGTATTGCCGCTGAGTGTTATCCAGGCTGACACTCAAACCCAAAGCCACATTAACAAGGCCAGTCATTAACTTCATTGCTGCAAACACAAACAAACATTATTGGCTCTATTGCTTACACATGACTGTCACGACACAAAGTCGCTTTTAACCTGCAATTTCACCATAAGGTGAAGATGTCTATTTTAAGTAGTCAAGACCGTCACCAGTCACCAAGCTACACTTTAAAAAACAATAGGTTGAAACAGTGGCCCAGTCTGTGGCTCACTTTTCTTAATGCAACATTTAGGGAAAATGCTGAATTCAAACAACCTGCTAGGGTTGACGTATGTTTAATTACCTGCCAGGGTTGATGTGTGTCGAAACGCACGAACTTGTGAATTGCTCAGCTCTGTAAGGAGTGTCAGTACATTATCCATCATGTACTGGTCGTAGATAATCTGGTATTGGCACTGACGCACAAGGGCCTGAAATAAATATGTAACTGGTTAAAAGGAGAGGACAAAATAATCAGTGTCTGATTGGATTTGCAGCCTAGCTGGATAAACCACTTTTTCCTGACAAGTCGGAGCCAAATTTGAAAAATCAAGCTCCCGGTGAGGTTGGAACTCACGATCCTGGGCTAACCAGGCCCAACACTCTACCAACTGAGCTACAGGACCTCAGTGGTTTCACGAGGTATATTGTGGCCAAGATACACTGGTGTTCAAGCGCACAACTTCCCAGGCAACCTTCACATATATACGTAGGGGATCTTTACCACCATCCCAGTAATATTTCATCGCATTAAATACTACTGCAACATCTGATTAGAATAAGGATTTCATCACACTAACCTGCACAAAGTCACAGAAATTGGCTCGAAACTTTCTGTAGTAAGATCCAGCAGCAATCAATGGGTAATCTCCACTATCCTATACAATTATAATGCAGAGCATAAGTAAAATAGTCCAATAAGGCAGAAAAGTCTTGAAAAAATTGAAACTTTTACTACCACCGTGGAAACTGTTCACACTGGTATGTTGATACAAAGGCACATGAAATTGTTGGGCATACCTCGTCAAATTCTTCCGTCATTCGTTTAATAACATCTTGAAATCCTTCAGTTGCTTCTCTTAGCATTTGAGCAGTAACAGTACCTTTGCAACCAGAAGCATTTACAAAAAACTGAATCAAGTCCAACAGTGATTCATTTTGATTTGTCTGAATAAAATTTAACGATATTACATATTTGTACATTATATGGGTATGCAATGAAACAAACACTATTACAACCTAATAGAATGTTTATTTTTTTTGTTCGAAGACATCTTTACCACCAACTAAAACTACAAAATTTTTAAAAATATGTTTCTAAGGAACCTTGTAGGCTTCTATCCAGTCATCAACAACCGCAATCATAGCCATTTTTCCCTGGCGCACAATTTCAAAAAGTGTTGCTTCCATAGCAACATTGCTTTCCATTGTATCATGGCGAGGTCGTTTGGATGCCTAAACAAAAAAAAAATGATTTACTACTAGCAGAAAAATATAACATTGAACCCACACAAATCAATAATAATGTATTGATTTTAATACATTATTATTGATACGGTGTGCGATCGACAGCCTGCCAGGGGCCTTTGGTTTTTTTGGATCCAGATTTGATTTACTAATCACATTGGAACCCACACAAAGTTGTTAATCCATATAAAAATCTGCTTGAAGTGGGACATGTGTATACAAAGTGCTCTGAGATTTTTACTGGTCTTTCCAAACAAGTCAAGCAATTTATTAACACTTGTTTACGATAAAAAGTATTGAAAATCAGTTTTGATCCAATAGAAACTTGACACTTACTGCAATACGTCCTCCTCTACCACGTTTACGAGGTGGTCTCATTCCTTCATCTTCATATTCACTACCACTGCCACTGTCATCAGGATATGCGGGCATTTTTTGCAATTTTACTGGAGATAACAATGACCTGTACAAAAATGCGTGTACAAAATCATTGCAAAAGGTAGAATCAGCTCACTGCTAACGTAACACAGCTCTTATAAAGATTCTTTTGCAAAAAGCTTTATTTGCTCTTTACTTCATTTTTACCATGTACCGTACTTACACTTCCACATTCGTTCAAACAATAAAGTAACATTTTAATGACACGCCAGTACCGCGTTTGTAAACAAATAGTCTGGAAAGAAAACTGCAGTACTCACCCAAATAAAAACCCACAACCAAATCACACAAACATCTTTAACAAACTGGCAATCGGCTCTCACAACATTAACGGTAAACATAAAACTGCGAAAAATATTTCCGGATGATTGAACGTTTATCATAAATATGATACATAAAAAAATAATATATATATATTTTTACAAAAGTTTGGCAAACTTTTTGCGTTTAATATTGTTTGATGCATATAATTCATTTAAATGATTGATTTTACATGTATATTATTAAATTTTAAATCTAAAAATAGCTCTAAAACGCTCTATGTTTAGATTTTATTATCTTTTGGGAAACACAAATAAAACTAATTGCGCGGCAAAACATATCAGAGCAATTGGACAAAATGCGCGGCAAAGGTTATTGGGGACGTTAATGATGTCTTGGCAAAGAAAAACAGACAAATGCATGTACAATGTTCGTTTTTATTCACAATAAAACAAATAAAATCAGCGCCAAGCAAAATTGTAAAAAGGATCATGTGGCTGGACTTTCATGACAATATCTACATGACGATGAGGACTCCATGCATTTACCCTGTGGAAATCTTGAGTTCTTTTTGTAACGAAGAATACGACAGAATGGAAAAATGTGAAGAGCCTTCATAACCCTTTAAAACCAATGTGTACAAACAGGGCGTTATTCAGCGTCGTCTTCGAACAAAGCTTTCTGCATGAGTTTTATAATTTCAATTTGTAGTTTCAATCGTTTTTCCCGTGGAATGTCCTTGGCCAACAAAGCCATGCTAGCAAAAAATAAGTCTTCGGAATCCCTTTTTCGGTCTAAAAAGTGAATATGTTTGTTTGATGTTCGTAATTACAGCACATATAATCATTTCACACCAAAAGTACTCTTCAATTCAGAATTACCTGTGGTCTCGTCAGAATTGTGCGTCAATTTTTGCCGTTTGGGAGAAGGGGGTACTAAACAAAGTTTCCATTAAAAAAAGTATTACACGTTAGCACCTGACAACGTATTACTAAGATGCGTCGATTTTTGAGTTACTAGGGAATTCTCCTCCTGAGAGTTTTGATTCATTTCTTTTGGTCCGTCAGTACACTGTATTTCGACGACATCTACGTCACCGTTCATGCTCATTATTTGTGATCTGAAATTCACAAAAGCATGTACAATGACCGCGTATTGTTAAGTAAGGGCAACAAAACGCATACTTTCGTGAATTTACGAAAGGGTCAATAAACGCCATCGGCTTCAACAAGCTCCATTGGTTGGTGACCGACATACCACTTTCAGATGAGAACGTATTTGTAACTTTACATTTTTCTCTGGCGTATTTGTCCCTCAGTGCCTTCCACCTTCTTTTGCATGCATCCACTGTTGACACAATTTATTATTTTTGTTTCAATAAAACTACCCAAGAATGCATTCTTTTACCACTAGCGTTTTTAAATGACGCGGACACTTCTACCCATGATTGGTCACGTATTCGTCTATCGCGGTACGACTGCAGAGTACAATTGTAAATACTTGGATGTTTTCCGACCACTGAAACCAGTAGATCATCAGTGAAGTTAAACCCTGGCATATCTGAAACGCGCCCGAAGCAACTTCAGCTAAACAATTCCCTACCACGTTTGCTCCTGTGCGAAGCCATGTGCAAGTAGTAAGTAGGCCTACTGTTATCCCGAGACTGCGCTCTATCTCTGCTTGCGCTTGACAAAGTTCGAAATGAAACAATGCCAAACAATAGTGTCATAGTGACAAAACAAATGCTGTGTTTGGACACAACAACTCCAGTTTGCATTTACCTCTTTTGGCATTAAAGTTGGAAAAACAGTCGCTTTAAATTCCCTACTCTGCAGGCAGTTAAAACAGCGATTAGGCACTCCAGCTTGCCTCCGCTAAACTAAGCGACAAAACACGCCGACATACGCGTGCACGCGGTCGAACACTCATGTCTTCGTTGTCTGAGCGAAAAAGCTGTTCAAGCGTGAAAGGTGTCGACTTAAAAAGAAGAAAGGGATAAGTTTAAGCTTTTTGGTTGGTTTTTGCGTGTCTGCAGCGGCACTGGCTCGAGGCTCATCGGCGCCTGTTGGGATGCGGTTTTAAGCGCGATCAAATTTATCGCGCAGGCAATCGGGACAAACCATAACCTGTAACATGTCCTGTTGGTGATTTGTGACGATGCTACCATAGAATACTAATTTATGATGCTATACACTGCTAAATTAAATTCTATGTGCAATTGAAATCGTTGTTGTAGTTGTTAAACAAATCTTTTCATAGCTATCATGAACACAACAATATCGCTTGCGTTCTTGCTACTGGTAAATTTTCCTGGGTGCATTCAACAAGAGTTTGTCATAGAAAAACACAAACCATACATTGCTGAACCTGTGCTTCCCGAGCGACCGTTTGTTGCTGTTTGGAACATTAACTCTGGAAAGTGTGGATCAGAATATGGTGTAAATGTGGATTTGTCATCTTTTGACATAGTAAACAACCCAAATGAAACAAGTGACGGTGACAACATGGTGATTTTTTATAGGATGCAGATGGGACTCTATCCATTTATTGACACTGATGGCACACCAGTGAATGGTGGCATTCCGCAACTTGGTGACATAGGTGCACATTACAAGAAATGTGTCGAGGACATAGAAGCTTTCATCCCAAAAAAAGATTTCAGTGGAATTGCAGTTATTGACTGGGAAAACTGGAAACCTATATGGCACCACAATGGCTTCGGTCATGGTCTTATTTATCAAAATGCCTCCATTAATAAAGTACGAAAGGAGCATCCAAATTGGAACACAACCCAGGTGGCTATTCAAGCTGAAAAGGAGTTTGAGGTTGCTGGCAAAAACTTCATGCTTGGAACATTAGCCATGGCTGAGTTAATGAGGCCAAAGGCCAAATGGGGCTACTATCTGTTTCCTGATTGCTGGAACTATGCAAAAATTGGAAGCGATTATTCTTGCTCTGACAAAACAGTTGATTTTAACAACCAACTTCAATGGCTATTTGATAAGAGCACAGGGCTATACCCATCTACATATGTTGGTTTGTGCTTTAAAAACTCAAACAACACTGTTCTTTATGCTGGAAATCGCATTAGAGAGGCACTAAGAGTTGATGCCAATCGCCAATCTGATGTTGCCATTCCAATTTATGGCTATAACAACCTTGTGTATCGACAAACTAGAGAATTTCTCACAAAAGAGGATGTAGTCCACAGTTCTGGGATTGCAGCAGCACTTGGTGCATCTGGTGTTGTACTATGGGGAGACAAAATGCAAGTTAGTAAAGCTTGGTGTCAGAAATTAAAAGAATATGTGGAACATGTACTTGGCCCATACCTCAAAATGGCTTCAGATACAGCTGCTGTTTGTAGCATTGAAATGTGCAGTGGTCATGGAAGATGTGTTTTAAGTAATGAGGAGAGTGATTTTTCTCGAAGACCTCCCAAGCTGTTTGCATACTTTATTGAGTATGCTATACCTGGGTATGGCAACTACACTTACAAATGCCAGTGTTATGATGGCTTTACTGGAACACACTGCCAAAAATTTAACCAACTTCCCTAAATAGTATTATTTACAATTGCATTGTTTTGTGTACTTTTGTTCATGAAAACTACATACTAAATATTCTTTCATTTTTGTTGAATATCTTATGTCATGCTGTGCCCAATCTAATTTCTAAAAGCTATTTGTTTTTTCATATTTGTGCAAATATTAGTTCGTTTTTTTCTGTTACACAAGTGTTTCATTGCCAACTAATTTTTTTATTGATTACAATGAAGGTTTTCATATTGCTTTTTAGAGATTATTTTTACTTGCCTTTGTCACTGATTTTTTTTTCATTTTCCCGATTTGTATTGCAGATTTATTATGATGGTAAACTAGTAGGAAATTGATTTGTTCAGTGATGGAGGTCATTGACCTTACTTTCAACTAGCCATGTTTGAGAAAAAGGGTATATAACTGTATTGTCTGTAACAGCGATTAGGCACTCTAGCTTGCCTCCGCTAAACTAAGGGACAAAACACGCCGACATATGCGTGCACACGGTCGAACACAAGAAAGGGATAAGTTGAAGCTTCTCAGTTGGTTTTTGCGTGTCTGCAGTGGCGCTGGCTCGAGCCTCACCGGCGCCTGTTGCGATGTAGTTTTAAGCGTGATCAAATTTATCGCAATGGCAATCAGGACATAACATAACCTGTAACATGTCCTGTTGGTGATTTGTTACGCTACTACGATGCCACCATAAAATTCAACTAATTTATGATGCTATACACTGCTAAATTCAATTCTATGTACAATTAAAATCGTTGTTGTAGGTGTTAAACAAATCTTTTTATAGCAATCATGGACACAACAATATCGCTTGCGTTCTTGCTACTGGTAAATTTTCCTGGGTGCATTCAACAAGAGTTTGTCATAGAAAAACAAAAACCATACATTGCTGAACCTGTGCTCCCTGAGCGACCGTTTGTTGCTGTTTGGAACATCAATTCTGGAAAATGTGGATCAGAATATGGTGTAAATGTGGATTTGTCATCTTTTGACATAGTAAACAACCCAAATGAAACAAGTGACGGTGACAACATGGTGATTTTTTATAGCACGCAGATCGGACTCTATCCATTTATTGACACCGATGGCACACCAGTGAATGGTGGCATTCCGCAACTTGGTGACATAGGTGCACATTACAAGAAATGTGTCGAGGACATAGAAGCTTTCATCCCACAAAAAGATTTCAGTGGAATTGCAGTTATTGACTGGGAAAACTGGAAACCTATATGGCACCACAATGGCTTCGGTCATGGTCTTATTTATCAAAATGCCTCCATTAATAAAGTACGAAAGGAGCATCCAAATTGGAACGCAACCCAGGTGGCTATTCAAGCTGAAAAGGAGTTTGAGGTTGCTGGCAAAAACTTCATGCTTGGAACATTAGCCATTGCTGAGTTAATGAGGCCAAAGGCCAAATGGGGCTACTATCTGTTTCCTGATTGCTGGAACTATGCAAAAAATGGAAGTGATTATTCTTGCTCTGACAAAACAGTTGATTTTAACAACCAACTTCAATGGCTATTTGATAAGAGCACAGGGCTATATCCATCTACATATGTTGGTTTGTGGTTTAAAAACTCAAACAACACTGTTCTTTATGCTGGAAATCGCATTAGAGAGGCACTAAGAGTTGATGCCAATCGCCAATCTGATGTTGCCATTCCAATTTATGGCTATAACAACCTTGTGTATCGACAAACTAGAGAGTTTCTCACAAAAGAGGATGTAGTCCACAGTTCTGGGATTGCAGCAGCACTTGGTGCATCTGGTGTTGTACTATGGGGAGACAAAATGCAAGTTAGTAAAGCTTGGTGTCAGAAATTAAAAGAATATGTTGAAGATGTACTTGGCCCATACCTCAAAATGGCTTCAGATACAGCTGCTGTTTGTAGCATTGAAATGTGCAGTGGTCATGGAAGATGTGTTTTAAGTAATGAGGAGAGTGATTTTTCGCGAAGACCTCCCAAGCTGTTTGCATACTTTATTGAGTATGCCATACCTGGGTATGGCAACTACACTTACAAATGCCAGTGTTATGATGGTTTTACTGGAACACACTGCCAAAAATTTAACCAACTTCCCTAAATAGTATTATTTACAATTGCATTGTTTTGTGTACTTTTGGTCATGAAAACTTTGTACTAAATATTCTTTCATTCTTATTGAATATCTTATGTCATGCTGTGCCGAATCTAATTTCTAAAAGCTATATTTTTTTTCATATTTGTGCAAATATTAGTTCGTTTTTTTCTGTTACATAAATGTTTCATTGCCAACTAATTTTTTCATTGATTGCAATAAAAGTTTTCATATTGCTGTGTGGAGATTATTTTTACTTGCCTTTGTCACTGATTTTTCATTTTCCTGATTTGTATTGCAGATTTATCATGATGGTAAACTAGTGGGAAATTGATTTGTTAAGTGATGGAGGTCATTGACCTTACTTCCAACCAGCCATGTTCGAGAAAAAAGGTATGTAACTGTATTGTTTGTAAATATATTTTGTGTTATTTTTTGAAATTTTTATTTAAAATCGTTATTTGTAACTTTGCAATTAACCATTTTTTTCAGTTTTGGTTAATTATAAATAAACATGTATCAATATATAGGTGATGAATTAGCTAGTTTAATAAGTTGAATCATTTCTGTTTGCATCTATATTTATTTTCTAGAAAAAAGTTTCCGATTGGGTTTCTCCTTCTTTCATAGATACTACCTCAAACACCATGGTATAACATTTATTTTCCAATGTATTTTTCTGTTGTACTATCCTAACAGCATAAAATGCTTGAAGAAGCTTGTGTGCTTCTTTTATAATGCCCATAAAGGTAATTTTGAGTGTTTTGCTGTATGAGGTTCAAGAGAATTAATTTAAATGGTTCATGTAGTTCAACTAAATCTGTTGTGATTTTTTTCAGAAAGCAAGTAGTACCAAGCGCAAGTTTTTACGACACAAGTCATGTGATATTTCCAAACAACCACCCGACAGTGGACAAACATGGCTGCAGCGATATGCACCTGTTACAGAGGTAAGTATAATGGAATGCAAAAACAATACAATCACAACAGGATGCCATCTTTAGTGCAGCTATGCTAACAGATTTCATATATATATATATAAATTTAGTTGGTGACAAATACCTGCTGGGGTTATTATAAAGTTGATTAAAAACTGGGCACCACCCAAATAAATGCTCCAAACTTTGGCTTTAAAAATTCATTTTTTAGGATGAGCTTGCAGTGCACAAAAAGAAAGTACTTGAAGTAGACTCTTGGCTAGATTCACAGCACTCACACAAAAAGGTAACAAACCAAGAAAGTTTAATAAAGCTGCAACACAGATTTATAAGGATATGTTTAAATTAATGTTCCTGTTTTTGTTGCATATTTAAGTACAAAACTGTGGTCTTGATTAGTTCATTGACAATCCTGTTTGCAGAGAGGTGGGGTAAATATGTGCTGTTAACTATTTTTACAGAGTGGAGCACCAATATTACTGCTCACTGGGCCATCTGGTTGTGGCAAAACAGCCACACTCATGGTGGTGGCAAGAAAACATGGAATTCAAGTGGAAGAGTGGATTAACCCTCTCACAACTCCGTTCAATGTGACCAAACAAGCTGGTAACAATTTGGGAAAAATTTGCTTACAAATATTTTCCTGCAATTTCTCTCAAAAGTGCTGTTATTGGCATTTATTTTGTTTGTTTAACATGTTCATTGAAAAAGAATTTGTTTAAATCGATAAAAAGTTCTTCAAATTAGTTAGAAGCGATAGCATCCACCTCAGAACACTAAACATGCCAACAACTTTTAAATGACATTGCCATGGCAACTAATTAACCAGTTCCCTACCATACTCTAATAAAAGAACATTTATTCTTCCATGCTCACTATTTTTTGTGATCATGCAACACCCAATTACATTTTCCAGTGCTTTCAGCGGACTGTTAAAAAAATAATTTTGCTTGTTACGCACAGAATATTGCTGTAGTTTTAGGGCAGAAAGAAACATTACGGTTGGTTTGGTTCAAATCTAAGTTTTTATTTTTATATTTCCCGCAGGCTTGAAGTATGAGTCTCAAAACGTGCAGTTCGAGGAATTCCTATTCCGCTGTGGGAAATACCCCTCACTGGTTCTGAATGTTAACAACAAATCTACTGTAAAACCTCAAACTGAAGGTTCTCAAAAACTTGTGCTCTTGGAAGAACTGCCGCAGTATATTTACCAAGACCCCCCTTGTTTTAAAGACATACTGAGGTTCGGTGCATGTAGGATTTTTTGCAGCAAAACGTTTTGCATTTGAAATCCTTTGCAAATTACATGCTCCAACATAAATTTCACACTTGTATAAAATTATTCTTTTGAATAACTCTGAAACTGACGATACAGTTATAATATATGTGCTACTAAATAAGATATTGCAGCATGTGATACTTTCTGTGCAATTTAGCACCTTTTTTTTAATAATAAACAGTTTTTATACCTGAATCTTGCAGAAAATACAAGTTGACTCAGAGACGCCCCTTAGTGGTTATTCTGAGTGACGGAAGTTCTATGGATTCAGTAAAAAGGCAGCTCATATCCCGCGAGTTCCAACATAGTGCTGGCATTACACAAATTGCGTAAGTTGTTTGCACATCGTGTACCTTGTTCTCTGCATTTGTGTCTAACATATGGCATTGTGGCTTGTGGGTGCATGTTATCTGAATAAGCAATATATACTGATGATGCACAAGCGAAATATATACGTCAATTTAAATCTTGTGAAACAAACGACTTATAATTTGTTACAGAAGTGGGTACAAATATTTGGTGTTAAGTCTCTGTTTGCCATATCGGGAGAAGATTTTAATATAATAAACCTTTTAATAATATAAATTTCTTTTCCGGTTACTTCACATTAGACAACACTTTTATGTTTATAATTTTTTAGGTTCAACGCAATTTCGGCGACTCTTATGTCCAAGACGCTGAGTCGAGTTGCTCAGCTGGAACGGCGAAACTTAGGCAAAGAAGAACTTTCGATGCTTTCGGGAGCATGTGCGGGGGACATCCGGGCAGCTATTAACGCTCTACAGTTCTCCTCCCAATCAGGTTGCGTTTATCTTCTATGTAGCTGTTAAATTACACAGTAAACTATCAATGTGATGTTTATATGGGATTGGGTAAAAGTGTAATTTATCAATCCTCGTTGGATTCGAACTAAAGTTGCGCAGTGACGAAATTGTTTTATTTTTACATACGTTGTGATGATGTCAGCGTATGTGTGGTGACTTACTTTCCTGACAAAGACAAATGGGTCCACGGCGGTTTGTGAACCACTTTCTAAAGATTCACATTAGCCATAAATTTACTGCGAGTTCTCCAAGTGAATTAAAAATAATAATTTTTTTGGTGATTGGTAGCAGTTTGCAAATAACCGACCCTCTGGTTCAAAAAATAACGTACATTGAAACAACTCTCACTTGCACAAGAAAATGACCACCCTAACCGCATGTTATAAACACTCAGAGGCATTAACCGTCAAGTCATTGAAGTCCTCGTCATCCAAGAAGGTGAAGAGTGTAGCTCTCGGTGGAAAAGACACCACACTTATATTGTTTCGCGCCCTTGGAAAAATACTTTACTGCAAACGTAAGTAAGCTTTCCTATTTGTTTTGTGTGTAATATGAAGTGGCGTTGTTGCGTCAATATTTTTTAGTGACTATAGAAAGATCAAGAGGATATATTAACTTTTTTTTATTTTCACTTCTCGTTAATCCGTGTCGCCATAGTACAATTTATCCGCAACTTTGAATGATAGGAGATGGCGACGCCAAGGCATCAAAATGCAGCGATTCCAAAACCTTCAGGGACCCGTTGCTGATTCAACCGGAGGTACAGAAGTTCATGTAAAGTACAGAACAAAACGTGGTCTATTATTTATTTGTTTTTAACGTTTATTTTGTAGTTAACAATCCCATAAACGTGCGTTTTTAAAGATAACTGTCTTCTTTGTAATCTTGAAAACCAGCACAGAAATCATATTGCATAGTTTTGTTTCTCCATAGGAAGTTATAGATCAATGCTGTTTGTCGGGCAAAGCGTTCGGGCTTTTCCTACATCACAACTACATGCCATTTTTTGAACACAATCCCGTTGAAGATTTGTCGACCGCAGCCGACTACTTTAGTCTTGCCGATCTCATGAACTCCCCACTGACCTCTAGTGACCCGTCATCTGGAGCAGGGGTTGTTCTTGATCGATATGAAGGTAACTTATTATTGGCAGTGCTAAATGCTGTTTTTTTTTCACTTCAGGTCACTTGACGTTAGATAATTTTCTGCCCCTAAGTTGTATTAGAGCAAAAGTGTCGCTAATTCTAATCTCGTTTGGAAAAACTGTGTAAGCTCGAATTCTAGTAGTCAAATTTTCGGTTTTATTAAAAACGCTACTTTGTCCAACGCCCTTGATGCGCTTTCACCATCCCAATTGTATATCGCAAAATGATTCAATCTTGGCGTATACCTCGTTCCCATTCTCAGTTTAATGCAAAAAAAAGATATAGTTTGTGTTGAAAATGACTTGTATTTTAAAAACCCAAGCACATTTAATTTAAAATTGAAAAACGCTGAAAAAAATCTAATTGTCCAAGTCTTCTTCAATCAGGTATTCTGGCTGCCCGAGGTTTAATTTACTCCAATTCGATGAGAGCTACCGCCGAACTTTGTTCCAAAGCAACTGGTTCATGGCGACCCTTGCACAAACCAAGCTGGTATCAGGTATTATAGTCATGCATATTACGCAAAAAATCTGTATCTTACGATTCGCAATCTGACTTAAATGTCTAGGATTTTTTTGATAAAGTTGTCGTGCAAACAAACTGCTATAGCACTATAGTGTGTGAATATGGAACTTTAGGCGTGTTTTTGAAAACCTGGTACTTTTTGCCAATATTTCCCATTTCAATAGTTGTCGATCAAAAGTTTTTCCGAAAATATGCAACCATTTTTGAAAAATAGTTACTTTATGAAGTCACAATTGAATACACTTTCAACTCAAGTTTATAAAAGTTGACAAATAAACGATTACGTCATCAGGTGTCAAAAAAGCAGCAGGAGAATATGGTGAACGTATCGTGCAGCTTCTGGAAGCTTCGGCAACCCCCACAGGAACTTCTGTGCACCACACTCCCCTACCTACTTCACTTACGCGCTCAACATAGTTGCGATCCTGTACAACGCATGTTGTTAAACGACGTGGTTGCCTTGCCAAAGTGGAAACTGTTCAAAAGGTTTGCTGATTCTCACTAGACAGTTAAGAATACTTAATGATGTGTTCAATGAACAAATTCTGTTTATGTTGTCTATAGTAAGCACGTATTTAAAGGGTGTGTTGATTTATTCTCTGTATGGCCTTAAGATTAACAATGAGATATCGATATGGGCTATACATACTCAATAAGTATTGCTTATATTCTCCAGCCAATACTGAATCCACAGTAATCATTGTTAAAAAACACTGTGTCGACCACTGTTGTATAAAATAATCTTTTGCAATCTGATACATATATAACCTAGTGTCCACCCTGTAAAATGTGCACACCAGTACCGATCCATTAATTGAGAAAATTGTTTGTTGTTTATTCATAGCTCTGCCGATAACCGTGTTGGTGAACAACTTGCTGGCGACGACTCGCTCGAATTGACGGAGCAAGCTGAAAACCCAGTGAGAAAAGTTACGGCGGAAGAAGAAACACCCGGTGTCGTTGACGAAGCGATAGAAATAGAAGAATTTAGCGACTGAACCCTTCTTTGCCGTTTTTCTCCGTTTTTTTTTCTGCAATAAAAACTGTTGTTTCTATATGCTGGTTTGTTTGTTGCAAAGAAATTGGTTTAGTACATCAATGAGTTAATAACCGGCCCCACCAGGGCCTCTGACCGTAAAGGGGGGCCGTGAATTAAGGGAGTCAACGCCACGTATCTTTTTACTGAAGTGGGTTTTTTAATCATGAGTATTGATTTTTTTCACCTCATTTCCGTAAATTCGAAACCATGCTCTTGAAAGATTTGGAGTGACATTCTTGTCTTGGGATATTCTTTATTAACGCTCTGTGGTGAAAGTGGAATTTCGAATGTTGAAAAGAGAACGTCAATTTGAAAATAACTCGAAGTATACAATTAACCCTATTTGGATCACAAACTCTTCATTTTTCAATGTTGACAAATTTAAGTGCACATTGGTTGCATAGAAACTTTGTTATCTTAACCCTGTAAGGTTGTCATTTCTACTAGTCTATGTCTCACTTTTGTTATTTTCTATTTAATTCGATTTAATTTATCTTTTCTTTCCATCTGAAGTCTCGCCGACGCAGACGGTAAACGTTTATATAATACAATATACGTTATTTTTGTGTCAGAAGGATAATTTCTAAAACTACCATCCCCGGCAACAGTATACACTGACTAATCTGTCCGGAATTTTTTTGTAAAAATACAGCTCACTAGGTCGATATTCTTTTTATTTCGACATGCTTTGAATAAAGTTGAATCATGTAGATCAACCTGTAACAGAATATGGTTAGTGACTGAGGTCACAAGAAAAAAACAGTAAATTTTAGCAAAGTAAAGACAACACACAAAGCCTGTTTTTCTATGATACACCGAGTACATTGTTAATCCTTACCTTAATTATAATTTTCCTTGGTTCTTTCGTCCTCCTGAACTTCCGCTTCACGAAGAAGTTGGATAACATTAAGAATTATGTCATCATTCATATCCTCCCTATCCTCTTCTGCATAAAAATATAGCTGCTACATTTGTAAACGATGTTTCGTCAAAATGCACTAATATCTTGTAACTAAAACCCATGCTTAATAAACGATATCGTGAAATATCAAATCAACAACATTTTTACCTGATTGTTCGCTTTTGGTATCACGCCAAAATCTTTAATAAAAAACAGTATTAAACAAACGATTTAATAATCTCCATGAAGAAATAGTTTGTGGATGTGATTGACAAAATGGAAATATCAACAAAATTATGGTGGTGATGGATTTTTTATAAATTCATACAAAACAAGAGCAAGTAGGCCCCTAATCCTATGAACTGTCAGAAGTTATTTTCAAAAGAAATAAACTTTATATATATTGAAACAACACTAAAATCTTAATGCAGCAGTAACATATATTTTCTTATTTGCCTTTAATTCAATAAATATAACATCTGTAACTTCGGGAGATATATCGAATTCAAAACAAAACACGTAATCAGTCGTTGCCTCGCAACAAACCGTATTACAGCTATGCAAATACTTGCGGATTAAGACTCAACATTTTATTCTGAATTAGCAAAAAAATGAGCGGTTCATGCTCACCTTCTGCTCAGTGATTCTCCCAAATCAATCACAAACAGAAACACAAGCAGCAAAGTCAGCAACGTTTTCGATTTCATCTGCGAAAAATATCAGTTAAGATCGTCTTTAAAACGTTTAACCAAACATAACTTACCTTCTTGTATCTCCAATATACTGAATGAATCGAGTCAACGCTTGAGCGAGTCCATATAAGTATCAACCCACACATTAAATCAGACAGGAAAGATAGCTTTCCCGTCTCGCCATCTTTGTTCGCGTATCTTCTTTACCACAATTATTTTCAGAGGAGAGGATTCACCCACGTTTCCCCCCTCCTACCTTGATAAAGATTATTTCCAAGTGGAGACTTCCCTCCAACTCCCACTGTTGAGTCACAACGCACCGTGAAACGTGGTTTCTGCTCAGCTGCCACACCATATGTTCTTAGATATACAGTTTGACAGCAAAGCACATGCTAATAACTATAAGTACGCCAATAGTTCAAATAGATCTTCCACTCATTATATCTGACAGTTTCTTCATGCCAACATTGAATCTAATTTGTTGTTAAGGAATATGTTCGGCTGAGCCTCTGCTGGTTGGTCATTATGCCTCAGCGATCGCAACGAAAATGAAATAATACCACTATGTCGCTAATTCAGACAGAAAAGATATTTAGTGAATTAATTGAAGTATAATGAGGTGTTGCTTCTTCCACCAACAATTAGAATCTCTCAAACACATAAAGTGCCGTCATAACCCTTGTCTGATGGTGCGGGGTTGTCGAGCCTTTCGTGTACAAAGTTCAAACAAGCTTGAAACTTTTAGCATTGAATTCGCACAGCTAATAAACTTCCACACATAATGCTCGTAGGCAGTGGCGGATCTAGGGGGGTGTTTGGGTGTCAGAACACCCCCCTCAGCAATGTGCTATATTGTTTTGAGGGGTGTAAAACTGCGGTTAGCATTACGCAACGCAGGAGCGAACACTTCGGGCCAGTGTTCGTCTCCGCAATTTCTTTGTTAATCAGTCGCGCCCGCCGCGTTCACTTCACGCGGCGATGACCGCTTTCGAAACAATTATTTGCTGTGCCGTTCATACTCGAAAACCGTTTTAAAAATAATTATTACAAAAGTTATGTTGTTTGTTGTCACAACGCCAAGAAATCAACACAAATTAAATGAAAAATGGCTTTGAACAACTATTTTTGCCGATTTTATCCACGAGCGCGGAAATTATGTCGCTACAGTATTTGATAAGTGCAAGGCCACTTAAACGTTCCTGCCCCATCGTACAGATTAAAGACTATCTGCGAAGATTACAGCAGTTGTTACTGGAAGCGTCCAGAATATCTAAAACGTCCGTCGTTACGGTGGCCACGAAGAGGAAAACACTGCGTACCGCATAACCTGATGGTTGACACAACTTTGCCAAAAATTCGCTGTAGAGGCTGCTTCACCAGAGAAATACTTGAACAGCTTTGACTGATGCATGTTGCTATATTGTTTCGGTTTCGATTAAACTTTACTGGACAAACTAAATTATTTTGCGGCAAGTGCTGCAGCATTTTATTGCGTTCTCCAGAAAATGTGACGTAATAATCTACAGACGAAAAATCCCCCATTGTCACAAAACAATGATACTACAGGAACAAGGAGATAAACTAATGACATTTCCAATCAGGACATTCTCCAGATAAGCCTCGCTCGCGACAAACTTCTTGCGATTTGTATATTGTCCTGAATCTAATTACACGCAACGAAGACGGAAATAGTCTAGCGCTTAGGGTGTTTTTTTTTCACCGCCAGATACCTATGTTAGCCTAAGCCAAACGCGATTATTGGCGTAGTTTAGCAAAACCAAACGAGATTATTGGCGTATTGTAGCCTAAGCCAAACGCGAAATTGGCGTGACCAAACTCGGACAACCCCCTCGTTTTTTTTCTAGATCCGCCACTGCTCGTAGGCTATTCCTTATTGATATATAGCTATAATGTGACGTAACAACGCTTAAAACTTAATAACGCGGAACACAATTAACACGTACTTGCGATTTGAGAGTGTACATTATATGTAATAGTAAACCATGTCAAGTCGGACTCTTTCAATTTATGATGAGACGAGCCTTAGCACCGCCGGCAAATAATGAATTCTAACACCCTTTCAGAGCTTCAAAGGGAGTAAAAACACCATCAGCGCCAGTATATTTATTGCAGAAATATTAATTTCGCCTATTGGCATCTTAAGTTTCTGTATTATTCAAATAGAATAACACCCTTCGTTTTTTTTAATTTACGATAAATTAAAGTATTGTTGGAACTGTTTTTAGTACCAAGGTGCTCTGGCACGCTGTCGGTCATGTTCCACACACAGTTTGAGAAACCCTGCCATATTATGTGACTACATAATGCGTAAAATGCTGGATTTCACCGACAATGTCATGTGATCTACATTGCAAAAGGTCCTCACACCGGCACATTTGTTCTCTGTCGAGGGCCCTGGGCTGTAAACATGTGTACAGATTGTTTAACTTATGAAGTCTCATTAGTGCAGCTGGTAACTGACGACGTTCTTGCCGGCTAACTAGCCAGACATAGTCTATTCTAGTTTGTGGTGACTTTTCAATCGACGTCGTTCCATTACCAACCAAGAAACGAACTATTGCGTGCATATACTGTCTGCAGCTCACGTATTATATTGGCTCGTTGCTTGCAGGCAACATGATTTTCTTGACGCAGAGCCGACAACACTATTGGTTTACTTGGTGTGTGCCATTTTTGATGCCATTGTGCGCAATAGAGATTGAGCACATATCAAATATGTACTCCAACGAAATATTTTCCTCAAAAAGTTACTATTTTTTTGCAAAGTTTTTAACAACACTAAGCACCAATACACCAGCTGACCAAAACCAAACTAAGCATATTTCCCAATTTCGCACCAACAACTGAATGTATCTGTGCCCATTAAACCGTAATATGGACCATTAAGACTACCTATATTTAACACCTTCTGGCCTTCAAATAGGAGAAAATTTAGTGCATCGTTCTTGTAATACGGAAAATACATGACTTAACAGAGGAAGAGGAAAATAAATGCACAGTGACATTGCATTCTTAACCTTTTTAAGCAACAAATGCTCATTTCAGTGAGACTGTGGACGTGCTAGTTCGCAGCCTGTACTTGAGCAGACTGCAATTGCCAAAGCTTTTACTCCTACAATGCAACAGCGTTCCTTTAAATTTAGTTGTAGTTGCTTTGTGCGTTTCATTAGAATGAGTAGAAGTGGGCTTACGACTTCATATCATTTCGCCATGTTTGTCAAGAAACTCACGGTGAAATTGCTTTTGTTCAGCCCATTATCCTAACGCCCTTCAAAATAGCATTCGTGATATATGACGTCCATGCCTCAGGCAGCAATACAAGCTTGGCGGCTTTAGCAAGAAGGCGTCACACGTTAGGCACGAAAACTATTCAGCTGAGGTTAGCGGAGCGTTCAGGCGTGGCAAGGGAAGACTTGAGCTGTAATCACATGGTTTCAGCTTTAGGTAAAGGTTAGTAAGGCAGAGAGTCAGCATTGTAGACCGTGATTAAGATTTTACAAGTTTATTTCTTTTCTATTTGCTGTGATATATGTGTGTTTTATTTAGTTGGCAAGTAACTTGTAGCACGTTCATTGTGATTCAATTAGAAGCGTTGCATTGTCTTCATTGTTGCACTACAATGCCCACCATTGTCGTCAACAGCGTTTTTTGAGGATGGCCATTGGTATTTGCTTTCAATCCACGCCACAACAAAAATGCAACACTTCTTATTATATCATAATGAACGTACTGCAAGTTACATGAAAAGAAAAGTTAGCTGTGATCTTTGGAGAGTAGGCCATGTTAAACTCCGTCGGCTTCACAAACTTGAAATGGTATTCAACCGTAAATCCTGCAATCTCGTCATTTGGGTCCGCGCTTAAGTTGATCATTACTAGACTTTGATGTTTGCTAAGGAAACACTTCGTTCTGAAAGTGTCGGCAGCAAATTATACTACAGCGCTTGAAACATGTGCATCGAACAGTTCAGCAAACAGCTGACAGGCACAGAACAACAAATGTTATCAGCATGTTCGGTATGCGTGCGATAAAATTGTAAGAGCGTGATTGCTCTTTGGTCTTTCCCACTGGCAACACGTCTGGCAATGATTAAATGCTGGATAATTAATCGGAAATAGTCATTTGAGCATTGTTAGCTTCAGTATTTGTGTTTTAGTTTACAATACGAGCTTAAAATGCGCACTTTGATGACGTCAGAAAAGCAAAACAAAAATTTAAATGTTGATCATAGGACTTGTTGAACGAAAACTAGTTGAACATATAATAGGTAAAATATCTTTTTTTAGGTGTAGGCTGTTAGTAGTTGTCAGCATAATGGACGACGTAATAGAATATGACGATTACAGGCCAGGCCACATGCACCTACGGCTGAATGTAAACAACTGTACGACAAAAGATATTTTCGACGATACAATCGACCCAGTTGCCCCTGATCCGCCTGATGGAATACGGTATGTTTATAACTTCTGTGGTATTGGTGAGTTATGTCATGCATAAGACATATAAGCTGATTTCCTTAATGAAGTAACTCCAAAAGCTGGATATATTGTCTTGCGGTTGCTATCCCGGCAGTAAACGTTGAGTTTGAACCTATATGATATATAGGCAAAGATGAGCCGCATAAGCAGCGTCATGCAGTCCATGCAGTAAAGTTACAGTCGCTTTACTGTGGTCATTTATCTATGCTATACGAGGTCACTGATTAAACAAAACAACATAGAGGATTTCTTCTTCATTTTTATCTTTACCGACGCTACAGATATCCTCAGCGATCTGTTTTTTGTTTGTTTATGTAGACACGAAAAGTGCCGACAAAATTCGCGAACACGTGACCTCACGTTTCGCTACCAATCCCTTGCGAGCGATTTACATGATGAAGACATACCGGATTACGCCGCTGCTGAAAATATGATGGGGGTAATTAAAATTCCATTGCTTCAATTACTTCATCGCCGCGAGATAGTCGCAGAACTAACAAAAAATTAAAATCATTAACTTTGAGTTGGAAATTTTATGTAATCCATCCGTGCCCTGTCGTCAGTGTAAGTTTTGTTTATTCAGCTTTCACAAGAAACAAATTGTATTCTTCTTTTTTAATCTTATGTTTAGACAAACAGGTTTAAAATATTTTTACAGATGCTTGCTTTTCGTTTGGACAAGTTGAAGATTGCCGTCGAACATTTTAACTCGGTTCTAGAGCAAGACCAGGAGAATGTGAATGCCTTGCAAAATCTCGCTCAGTCCTACTCCAAGCTCAATGATCCAGAGCAAGCTGATGTTATGTCCAGTAAGGTGAGCAACATATTTTCGCCTGATTTCGTGGCAAGCTGTTTCAGTATTAGACATCAGTACTCATTTGGTAAATATGTTTACATTTTAACAAATAACTAATTCTAAATACTCTGATGAAGATGTTTTGATTTTTAATATATTATATATTACAAAAGTATTCCAAGCGTATTTATTGTTATGTTTTATTTTAACACTAAACGTCATAAAGAAATGTCTTCCAGTGATTGTACATACGCTCATATTGTTTTCCTTGCTCTAACGAAAATTAGACAATATCTAGTAAAAGGTTTTTCTACGATTTTTATGTCAAAGCAACGTCTGGTTTTAGGTGAGGATTCTTCTCGGACGTGGGGAAACACCCGTAAACGAGAATGACATCAATCATGTGATGGCGCGAAGCCTAGCTGAGCACGCTTACGCTTACGCGTACGACGTTGGACTGAACGAAGTCAACGAGCAGAAGGAGAGGTTACTCAACTCGATTACAACTTACGACAGGGCAATGAGTATTGGGGCAAGGTGTGTGTTTGTGTTCATGAAGGTTTATGAAACGTTTTGTTAGAAGTCTTGAAGAGAAAATCGTTTTTTTGTTTGAATTTTGTTTGAATAACTTTTGCCCTTTGGCAGCGTTGCAGTAGATTTAACGTCATTCAAATGTTTTAACTTTTAGTGCTTACTTTTGAAAAATCAAACCCGTGATACCAAGACCAAACGAATTGGAATATCTATGCTTTATATAAATATTTGTAAGTTTAGTTTCACATACGCAGAAAACAAACAAAAGAGCCTTTTGCCAGTAACAAGGACTAAGTATATATGTTTCGCTTGAGGACATCGTCAGTATCGCTTATTTAAAAAGAAGCTGTCCGCAGATACCGCTCTTTCAAATTTACGTCTGTTTTTGTATCACTCATGAATCAATATGTTTTTCAATCAATATAGTTCCATTCTACTGGAAGAACGACGGCGTTGGTATTTCGTCATGGCAACCGTCTTCGTCCGACTGGACACCCTCATGTCTTGGTCACGAGACCCGGAGAAGGCGAGGTTACCTGGGTTTAATCGTGCCGTTCACCTCCTAAAGGAGGTCTCCAAATCGGAACGACTTTACCACCGCGTATTATCCTGGGCTTACCTGGGTACGTTTTCCGTCTATCGACGCAAAGGAAAAGCAAATATTAAAAACTAGTTTGTATAAGCAAGTTATGAGTTAATTTGTGACAGCGAATTGTTGTATTGTAGGTATTTTGATGGAACGCCAGGCCACATTCGAAACAACACCTATGTCGATTCATGATTGCGGCTACACTGGCACGGAACCATTAGACTGCTACAGCAAGGCGATTCAGATGGCTGAAAGGCAAACCAACGTTCTTAATAGGCTTGCAAAGGTAAGAACTAAGTGCAGCAACTAGACCACTGATTCCCAACTCGAACTACCCATATCCAGAAAAAAGAAAGAAAGAAAATCTAATTCATGCTACACAATGTCCTACAAAATTTGACAAAGTTTATGAAATCCAATTTTGGCATCAAAATTCAGCGCCCTTATTAATTGGTCCAGGCAGATCGTAACGTTATTTATACATCTTTAATATGAGTTGCTTCTCGCTGTTTATACCTCAATATGAGTTGATTCACGCTATTAACACCGAATTAATTGGGTAACAGGTGTTCCAAGTTATGGGAAAATTCGAATTAGCGGTCGGGACATCGACCATGTCCATTGAAACTACAAGTGACGATCCTCTTTCCAATTTATCACCACTACACTGCCGGGCTAGAGTTTACACTTCCATGTACATGCGGGTAAGTGTTAACGTCGGTTTTGTTAGTATGATTAACCAGTACACTATCTCACTTGTGATAGTCCCACATGCTTGTTAGTGCCTTCTATGAAAGGTACACTAAATTTGGTGTTTTAAACGTTGTGATTATAAACAGCTGCACTGGAGAAACCTTACTGGTCGAAATGGTGTGTACGCGGGTCTGCAGCTCTCAGTTTTGGTTTTTATTCTATCCTGAGATTTTTCAAGCCATTGCATGTGTCCTATATATAGTGCATATATGGACAGAAGCTGAATATAAACAAAGGGAAAATTTCGGCAATTGATAAAACTGCATGAAAACAAATAGCCTACATAGCAGTACTCTAGCGTATAAGCCGGGTGTTTGTGTTTAAAAATGCAAACTGTTTAGTTTTTTGTACGTAATCGTTCACGTTCATGTAGGATTTGAGGAAGAGTAAGCATGGTTCGAGCACAATGCCTGAGAGGTCTCTGTTGGAGAAAGCAAAGGTCGACTTGGAGCAAGTGATACAAGTGTCACCTGGCCTCAGGCCCTACATGGATATTGGACAGGTATTGATGAAGTTGCCATGCAGTCCGCATTGCTAAGATTTGTCCTTATTTTCGTCTTAGAAAATACGAGTGTGTTGTTTATAAGATTTGTCCATTTGTTTTGGAGGCCTTACTTTTTAAGTATTTTTAAGCTATTTCGGCCACAGGCATTCGTATTATTAATATTTTTTGACGCAAACAACTTAAATACAGGCCTTTTTCGTTTATTGTCAACATAATTTGTCCACCATACCCATATCACGATCAAAAACACCGGGTCATCATGCTGAAATACCAATAAAACGTATAGCATCAGTAAAGGTTAATCGTATTTCGCTTCAATCGTCCTCATTTTCTGTTTCACATCGATGCAGCCCTGGGTTAGGACATACAACGTTTACTTTTGACATAAAAAAGACGTCATGCTGATTTGTTTGTGTTATAACAAACACTGCATACGCGACAGGTGTGTTACTACATGGGCGTGGACGCGATCAAGGAATCGTTTGTGGTCAACGAAGACTTTCTCAACACTGCGTTGATCTACTTTGCAAAGGCACTCGACTGCGAAATGGGTGGACTCCTGCCTGAGTTGCAACTATTAAGAGGAAAATGTCTGCGTATGAAGGTCTGCGTTTTACTGCAACTTTTAGTTCTTTTTTTGTCAAATTGCAGGACTTTTTTTGTTATTTTTTTATTTTTCTTGTTAATCGATTCTGGGAATAATACTCTACTGGCCCTGACGATTTCCACCTTATGTGTAATTATGTCGCAATAACAGAAACGTTAATTTTAGGCTAAAATATATCTGTCTTGGTTTTTAGATTGTTTTTATAGACATTGAGGATGCTTGTTACAAAAGCGAAATATATTTGTCTGACATGCCAAGACTGATATATTTTAGAATGAAATTAACGTTTCTGTGATTGTATGACATAATTAAGCCACAAGCTGTTTTTTCCCCTTGATGCAAAACGCCGAAAAAAACATTATTGCATGACGCACGTGTTGCATGAATAAATAATTGTCATAGTTTACCAAATACAAAAATTCACTTTCCAATACATACTTGAATAAATATAATGACGGTATTGCTACTGTAGACCATTGAAAGGACATTACCGGACTTTGCTGTTAGCTCCATGACCAACAAAGTCTTGATAACGGACTATCTTTTGTCGTGCAAGGTCGTTTGATATATATTTCGCCCGAGTAACAAAGTTAAAAGTATATGCATGTGGATACTAGACAACTTAGTTAAGTTCGCAATTATTTGTTGTAGGGAGAAGAACGTAACGCCCTTGAATGCTTTAAACGGGCAATAGAACTGGACAGAGAAGGTTCAAAGAACACACAAGCATTTCGATGTCTTATAGAAACTCTCGTACAATGGTAAGTTAAATAACGGCCTTGTATGCTGGATAATCTGACGCATTCAGGTGTGGTTTGCCATTTTCGCATGATGTTAGTGGACAACTTACAAAATATTTGAAAAACCGAACAGAGTATAGCAGCACAGTTTATCAAAGTCTTGACTTTATCAAAATCTGACTTCAGTTTTCAAACCTTTGGCCAGCCATGCACGTAACCTATTTTGCGCACATTTTTCTTCCAGGTACTGTCACGGTGGCGCTGCGAAACGTGACGTCATTATAGCGGATGCCGACCAGTGGATTCGAATGGCACTGGGAAAGTTCGACAATGACGTCATCGTGAGCGAACTTCGATCTCTCTCACACGTGTATACGCACGAGACGCTCGAGCTGTGTAAGGGAATGATTAAAAGCGGCAAGATGGCGCTAGCGAGGCTTTGCTTCTCCATGTTTCCCGCCTCTGCCGCTACGGATTAAGCTCCGTTCGTTGCAATGCTCGCTGTGGCCAGTTGTGCCCTGCCGGTTGCGAGTTAGGTGTTTTCCACAGAAAATAGTGTACGATCTCATGCCGGGTGCCGACTGAAGGTCATGATTACAATAGGTGTAAACTTGATGGAAGATTTGGTAATTTAATTTGGAACCATTTGTGCTGCTCATTGCCTGACGCGCTCAGCTTACATTTAATGCACTTTACGGCGACGTGAGCATAACTTAATACAATCAGTCAGGTTACCACCATAGTCCGCTTTGAAGTTTTCGGTCCTCATTTTGATAGGTATTCAAGCCGAACTGCATTGCTGGTTGAGGACGCCTTATTTCTGCAATACCCTGATTTAATTTTACTTGAAATATCGTAATGTTTCAGTCTAGTTCAACTTTTCGTTGCGACTCATTTTTGTGAGGGTGTATAGTATACGCTCATTTCTGTGTTTCACACTGTAATACTTTGTTCACATCTTTTTGTTTTGTTTCACATAATCTCTCGTTTATTCCAGTATATTTTATGATTTTTTACATTTTTATGGCACTTTTATGAACTCAAATATGTCAACTTTAAACGCGCAGATCACGTACAGAGTTTACATTCGTTATAAATATAACAAAGATTTTTCTGTTTGTGTGCAATTAGTAGTCTTTCGGTTTAGGCACACTTTAGCTGTCACAAAAAGCTGAAGTGTTGTAGTACACACAACGCAATTTCATACGCCACCTATGTTACATAGACTATAGTTAAAATGCAGATTGTACGAAGTGAAAGACAGGAAAACAAGTATATTTCCTGTGTGATTAGTCTGAAACGTAGACAAATTCACTTTTGTAATATTTTCTTTTCTGGTTCAGCATTCCACATAGGTTCGAGTAAATCTAACGACGCTCGCGCGTTTGAGACCCCGCTTTGAAACTAGAAATCAGAGCTTTGTCACAAAAGTTCAAATGTATTTTAACTTAGCCTCAGCTGCCTACGTATACCCAGTGGTGGAATTCAGCCAGTTCACACCGGCTCTCACGAAATTTTATGAGATCAGCGAACCGGTTAGCATTACTGGTTACTGTCAATATGAATTTTTGTAACAGAACCCGCTGAAAAATATGACCGAATGACAAACAATTTGATTCCCACCACTGCATATACCCATGATTATGTACATCTTACCATAGAAATCAAAAACATTTCATGAAGAATCACTCAGGCATTTAAATTTGCTGAGCAATAACTGTGGAAGCAGCTGATAGTTATAGCGGTTACAGTCATTACCCGAAGGTTCTGGAACGAGTTTGCTATTCGTTTTGGAAAGGGTTGATGTTTGTTAAATTTTTCTTGTACAGGTGGTGTACGGAACAAGGGTGTGTATTTTGGTATTGTTTCATTGTAATTTGATATGCAATTCAAATTCAAAGGACATTTTTGTTATTGGGAATGGAGAATGCTTGAGTATTTTTATTCTTGAAATAGTGTAAATCACACATTTCATGAAAAAAAATTGGTTAAATGCTTTATCACACAGGCAGTTATAATGAAACCGAGAAAAACTCCAAAGCGAGCTGGCAAAAGACAAAGAAAATCCAGTTTGACACAGCTTTCCTTATTGGATGAACCAAGTGGATCAGTTAAGAAAGTTAAGCCTGATACAGGTAAACATTCATCAAGGTCATCAATAAACTTGTCAAATAACAAAGGCCAAACCAATGAATCAAGAACCCCAGTTTCAAACAGATCTTGTTCACCTTCACTCTTTGAAAATGACGATGTAGACTATTTTTTAGAAACGAGTGGTCAAAATGCAATTGTAACCAACCACTCCGGCAATATCAACAAAGAAATCAGCATTTTGCAAGATTCCACTTTTGACAACATTGATTTGTCATTGTTGGAAGGTCAGTGCATTGAAAAACAAAGTAACACCGTTCATCAAGATTTTACACGAAGACTTTCCAAAGGTAGTGCTCGTAAAGGTAAGAAGCAAGCAGAAAGATCTCCGACTGCCTTTACTGATGGCAAACATGTTGTCACCTCCACACCAAAAGCTGAAAAATCTGTAACGAACCTTTCTGAAAGAATCCGGCAGAAATTGCAAAATAATGCACAGGTTTCACCGATGATTAAATCCATTAAAAGAGGAAGCAATAAACCTTATGATGACACAACATTTTATGGTCTACCGATGAAAGTGAAAGATTTATTACAATCTCTGAGAGGTATTAAAACCTTATATGACTGGCAACAAAAATGTCTCACAATGAATGGAGTTTTCTCTGGAGAGAATTTAATTTATTCTCTGCCAACCAGCGGTGGCAAAACATTGGTGGCAGAAATCCTCATAATGCGCACTATTATGTGCCACAAGCAAAATGCAGTCTTGGTTGTTCCGTTTGTTGCCATTGCACAGGAAAAAGTGCAGAGCATTGCAATGTTTGCGATGGAATTTGGTTTTCTTGTTGAAGAGTATGCTGGAAGCAAGGGTCGTTTTCCCCCACAAAAAAGAAGAAATAAGAATGTATTATACATTTGCACAATGGAAAAAGCAAACTCTATAGTAAACTCTTTAATTGAAGAAGGGAGACTACAAGAAATAGGTTTGTTTGTGATTGATGAGTTGCACATGCTAGGAGAGGGTGGAAAGCGTGGAGCAACATTGGAATCCATGTTAACAAAAGTCATGCACCAAAATGCAGACAGTCAAATCATTGGAATGTCCGCTACAATTGGAAACATACAAGACCTAGCGTCCTTCCTAAAAGCCCAAACATTCAGTGATGATTTTAGGCCTGTTGAGTTGTCTGAATATGTCAAGGTGGAGAACAAGATATATGAAGTAGACAGCAAGCGTTTACGGATGGGGGAGGAACTGGATCTTATTCGGACTCTTTACCATGACAACAAAGAATTGCAAAAAGCTGACTCTGACCATTTGTCCACTCTCATTAAAGAAGTTATTCCAGAACACTCCTGCCTAGTTTTTTGTCCAACTAAAAAGAACTGCGAAAATGTTGCTATTACCATTTGCAAACTCTTGCCAAATGCAAGTTTTAAACACAAAGAAAGCGAAAAAATGGCACTTCTTAATGAAATGTACTTGCAGACAGAGGGTGTTATTTGTCCTGTCCTGAAAAACACTATTCCATTTGGTGTTGCATATCATCACAGTGGGTTAACATCAGATGAAAGACAGCTAATTGAAAATGCATACAAGAATGGTACAATATGTGTTATCACTTGCACTTCGACACTTGCTGCTGGGGTTAATTTGCCTGCAAGACGAGTCCTCATACGATCCCCTTATGTCGGGCGGACTTTTATGAGCTGTGCACAATACAAACAGATGATTGGTCGTGCTGGAAGGGCAGGCATTGACACAAAAGGTGAAAGTTTTGTGATATTTGAATTGAGGGACAGGGACAAGGTACATGAGATGCTTAGTGGACACATCGAAATGTGTATGAGCAGCATGATGTATGATAATGGCAAAGGTTTTATGTCACTACTGTTGAACTTGGTTGGACTGAAAATAGTTAAAAGCAGAACAGAAATTTGTGATTACTTCCGAAACACTCTTTTTGGAAAACAAATTTCCACAATCAAGAAAATAAACCCAGATGTATTGGAATTTGCCGGACCAAATGTTAAAACAGAGTCTGATTTTGTTGCCAGCATTGTAAACAAATGTCTAAATGAACTATTTGGAATGAAATTGATATTCAATGATACAGCTTCTCCTGAAGAAGGCAATTTGCATATAACCACGCTAGGGTCAGCAGTGTACAAAGGTTCAGTTGATGTGAATATCAGTGAAATGTTATTTAATGATCTGGAGCAAGGGTTGCAGGGCTTAGTGTTAACTAACTATTTACATCTGCTGTATTTAGTTACTCCCTATGAAGCGGCATATGCTGTGGACCCAGATTGGCTGTCATATCTTAATGAAATGAATAATTTTTCACCAGAAGATGCCAAAGCGGCCTCTGCTATTGGGGTTTCTGAGCATTTTATTGCACTTAAAGCATCAGGAAGAAGGTTACGAAAGACTCAAGTGAATGAAATGATCTTTAGGCGATTTTATGTCACAATAATGCTTTACCAACTGTTTAAAGGACGCTCTATATGGGATGTTGCTTCACAGTTCGGCCAACCAAGAGGTTTTCTTCAAAGCTTATTGTCAAGTGCAGTGGCATTTGCCTCCAGCACTTTGCATTTCACACAAGAAGTTGAACAATTCTGGCCGTACCACGCCCTCTTGGAACGAGTTATGAAATCTTTGCAGTTTAGCAATGCACCAGAACTGACCACATTGATGGAAATTCCGGGTGTAAAGTTGTCACGGGCAAAACAGTTGCATAAATTTGGATACAGCAACCTTCACCAGCTAGCAACGGCGTTGCCAGATAATTTGGTTAGAGACATTCAGTACATGTCTTTTAAGCAAGCCCAGCAAATCATTGCTGCTGCCACAGTGTTACGTAATGAAAAAGTTAACACCCTTGAAGAAGAAATTCAGGACCTTCAATCAACAGCCAAGACCTAAACTCAATTCACTTGTTTGTTGTTTGACACTGTGACACATCACTTGTTATGACACTTTCTAATATTATATTCTTATTCAGTGCTGCTTCTCAATCATTTCGTGTTGGTATATTCTTGTGCAGTTTGAAGTTTCTTGTTGGTGAATCTATATGCTACATCTTCTGTTACACCCACACTATTGCTAAGATTTGCACTGCCAGCCTGAAATGACACTTCGTTTTTGACAAACATGTTTTTTTTTAACTATCCTCCATTCTATTTTCACAGAATTTATCATATTATATACCTCGTTTTTGTCTGTTTACTGAACTTAAACAAAAGTTTGTTTCTTTGTTATGTCCCATTATCGGCACGTTCCTAAACCACCTGATTATAGGTTGGATGAACCTTTACCTCCAGGTAAGCTATTGTGTATTTATGCTCTCCATGTCATGCAGAGGGGAAATAATACATTTTGCATATGTTTATATGGTATTTGCCATTATTACCACTCACGGTAGAAACATTTTTTTATTTGTGCATGTTATTTTTGTGATTTATGTGTGGAATTTATACAATTTTGGGGGCAGAGAAAATGTTATCATAAGTAATGTTTCCATTTTAGGAGGATAGCATGTGCATAACTGTATTGCATTTTAGCTGCCATGATTTACTGTTAAAATTAATCTGTATTCCTGTCATCCTTTTTACCAAGTGTGTACACTGAGTAAATGTTTGTACATAAACATTGCCTAAATGTGAGTTGTCCGTAGGTTGGGAAATGCGAATTGACGACAACTCACAATGGCCATTTTTTATTGACCACAATACCAGAACCACAACCTGGACTGACCCTCGGCCACCCAAGGTAACGGTTTCTTTGGTTTAAAGTTTTGTGCTTGGATGTGGTATAACTGCGTATTTTATATAATGTATTTTATGGTATATATAGTGTTCTAGTTTTTGTGACATCAAAATCGTCTTGTCAGTTGCAAGTATACATAGTGAGGTGTACGATAATGCACGGATACAAATGTTGTGCTTAAACTGCAAGGAAGGCAACCTAGGTGAAAGCCAATAGTATTCTATCAATGAAGTTTGAAGTTCATATATATATTCAATTTTCAAAAGTTCCAGTTATTTTAAAGATAATGAGCAGGATACGTAATTAGAATATCAGCGTTTACAATTGAGGGTAACAATGCGCAACAAGCAATTAATACACCAGACACAATACATTAGGCTGTCGAGTGAAGCAGCCCTTGAACGGTCCAGACCATTCTGGAACTGTCGAGGCTCGTCTGGCGCACTGTGACGTCATAGAGTAAGACTATATACTTATGCGCGCAGTCGCCTACCGTTATTTACTATTCTGATCGTTCTGGGCCGAGTGCCATTCAGCAGCTTAAACAGCTATTCAGTTTTGAGATATTTGTGATCGTGCGCAACAAAATCTGGTGAAGAAAAAAGTTGACTAACTATGTTTATTGATGTTATGAAGAGACAGCAAGCTTCAAGCCCAGTGTTGACAGTTCCCATGGAAGACGGAGAAATGAAATCGGTATGTACCGAAAGTACTGTATTGTAGATTCAAGTAAATGGCATGGCAGTGAAGTAATTCAAGAGTGTTGGTACCTTGTTAAAGTAGACATTGAAACTTTTGATGTCGCAGAAGTAATTTGTATATGTATTGATTAAAATTTTGTTAAACTTGTCGTAATCGTTAAGGTGTGTGCAGTACTTCGGTCAATCGTATGCAGAAGTACAGTGTGGAGTTGAATTATAAAAAAGGGGATTTTTGTTCGGTTCTGTTTAGGCCCACTTCAGTTGCGTGAATTATTTTGGGTTTTCTGTTATTTTCCATAAAAATTGTTGTGACATTGATCAGAAGGTCAGAGAAAAATAAGTTAACAAATAGGAGCACCTCGGCCCAAACAGTTTGGTTAACCCAGCCCTAGGTTTTAGCGCTCGTGTTGAAAAACCAAATTGATCAAAGGCACAACTAAATGATCTCAAAAAACATTTAATACCCTATGTTATGCAGACCAGCGCCAAACAGTCTCGAGTGATCCCGGTGCAACACGAACGTGCGCCACAACATCAGCAGTATCAACACCAATGGCAACAGCACGACCCAAGGCAAATGCCGCAGCCTCAGCACAATAGAATGCCTCAACCTGGCGCTTACCCCGGTCAAGGTAGCCAGTACCAGTACCAACAACAGCAGCAACCACAGCGGCAGCCTGGGCCTGTACCGCGCCCTACAACACAAGTACGTGCCTCTGGTAGTTCTATTTCAATTCCAGTGCAACACGTTGGACATACTCCAGCCTTTTCCGTTAGTCCCGAGCCTGTCGCCGTTGTCTTAGAGCAACCCGCGCCGAAGCCGATAACCCCAGATATAACTGACCAGGCCTGCCATAGCCCCTCCCCGTCAGTTTCCCAGCCCGCCATACCTCTGCCGTATGTCCAAGAGGCACCGAAAAATACAGCTGATAAATTATTGGCAAACCGGTCAGATTCTGAAAGCGTAGTCCTAAACGAGCCGATACCATTACCGTATGAAAGTGTCAGTAGCCCAAGTCCTAGTTCGTGTGATCTAACTGGTGTTGGCGTTGAGTCAGTCGTCGATGGACCAGAGGCCCCAGCACTACTTACACAGGATGAACCTGTCGAATCTCAATCCGATTTACTTCAAACCGAAGTGGAACTTTCCGAAAACGAGGTTTTGAACGAGAATCTGGCACATTTTGCTTGTGATCATGGCTGCTTCTGTTTGTTTTAATAACTAAGCATGCCTTGTCATTGTTTGCCACTAGCTTTACAAAAACGGTTGTGAACATTTTTATATATTTATCTCCTTTCAAGCATAGGTTATTAGTTCAATGTATTAATTCACAACAAATCTTGAAACGGGATACAGTTAATGTATGAATAATGTTTCTATGCAGTTAAAATCAACACTCGAATTTAATTTGAGTTTTAAACCTTACGTTGTTAAACGAATATAATTTTAAATGTGTTGCACCAATGCACCAAAACCATCATCAACACCTCGACGCACTGCCGGATCCAAAAGCGTCATCGTCGCCACGTAATTATAACGTCACAATCGCATTGCATGCGTTTTATCCCTGGGGCTTTCGTCGCCATTATTGAACCTTTAATTCAGCCTCCTGGCCGCCTACAGCTGTCTGTCACTTGTACCTGTGCACCCTTTAGATGGTTCGATACATAGACATTGCTTTGCTGTGTGACCTACATGCCTGGTGACGTCATGTGCAGTTGTTTTGCCGTGTTTAGTCAGGGTTGTGTTTGCCGTATTAAGCTTATATTACTATGAATGACATCACACGAGTTGGTGATTTTGGTACATAATGTAATTGGGCAATACTACTTAAAAGAATATTTTCAAGGTCCACAAAAGTACTAAATATCAAATTAGGCCTTTTTACTAAATAGTGTTCATTTTTCATTGTGTACGCAATGCTCACCTCTTTTGCAATCTTAACCAGATGCAAAAATTGACAACGTTCCTTTTTCATATTGCAGACTCAACAACCGAAAGAAAGAGTTGTTCCCATCAAAGTTGTCCACGAAACTCCCGGTGCCAAGCTACCATCACCATCATCCGGAATCCGCCCCTCTTCCTCCTCAAAATCATCCCCAAAACCGGCACAGAACGGCTCAAAACAACCAACATCTGACACTGTACCTCCCGTTCCCGACCGCCAGAACAAACCGGTAGAGAAGAAACAGCACCCGGCTGAAGATACCCAGGATCATCGTGTCGTGGCCGCCAACAAGAAGATCTCAGCTGTAACGGAAAACCTGGAGGCGATTGAGAAGGAGGTCGATGATTTCGGGGGGAAGAAAGGCGACAAGACGTATCTCCGCTTGGAAGAGATGCTCACTAAAAAACTTCTTCAACTGGATGAGGTCAGCGCCGCCGGAGCCCCTGGGGAGAACGATGTACGGACAAAGAGAAAGGCGGTGGTGAGGCGAATCCAACAAACCCTTGACATTTTGGAACTAAAGGGAATGTCGGAAGCTTCGGAGACACCAAACAATCCCCCTTCCTCAGACCAGTCCGGTTCCAGCGCTCAGGATGAAAACCAACTTAGTAACATGTGACGTCACGCTGTGTGAAATTATGTATTTTTTTAGATGCTATTAGACAATGGGTACATGCAATTGCTGTAATCCACACTGGTATTCGTCTTCGCTTACAAATAAACTTTTGTTTCTTTTTTGATTTGTCTGTAACTCGACTTTCTATCATTAGTATCATTGCCTGAATGTCAAAGCATTCGAAGTTCAGGCATAAAATTCGTTATTTGTGTCTAAGATTTTACCGATGAAAGCCGTGGTTTTTGCAACAGCTTTTTCTGGAGTTTCCAACACAAAATGCTGCTTTGCTGACTTTGTATGTCTTTAAGGTCATGGCAACTTGACCTTGACTTTCTTGTCCCGTCGCTTCCGAAGCTAAAGTGAAAAATTGTTAGTCTCCGTTGGAAAGTCCTTGCGATTTTAAACAAGTTCATTGTTGTGTTGATGTTCAGTGGTGCGTAAACGTGTTACATTCGTTCTAGCATGCTTGTTTGTTCTGAAATTGTTTACGTACGAGGCACAATCTCACTTTGCACGCCTGCGTTTTGTTGCAAACTGGCGATAATTGTTCAGAGTAAACTTGTCGCAATTATGAAGGTGGTCGAACGGCTGCTGTTTCTGTCAACAAGGCAAGATGATTTTGTAGCGTGGTTTAAGAAGCATTTTTAGTTGTAAATTCAATTTCTTGCTAAAGAAAGATTAACTTGCGGCAACAGTTATTCCTTAATGTGAATCGCAATATTGTAGTAAGAAACCAAGTTTCACGACGTTACATAATTCTTCAACTGTGTTAAGTTGAACGCACGTGGTAACCTGATATAATGGAACTTCTTGCAGAGATTTTTGGTACTACCGGTTACATCAAAGCTCGTTACACTTGGACTGATTTCTTTCAATTCATCCCGATTAAAGCACAAAGTGTTCATCTCCGCGAACCCCTACGTTAATTTGCCTGTCATGAACTAAGTTAATTTCTTGAAAATATAGAAGTACATAATGAATAGGAAAGTACTGGAACAAACGTGAACTTGCTTAAAGTGTTTTTTACTCGCGGATCCCTTTCGGGTTCACAAACTCCAGGTTTGGAACCACTGCTATACAATGAAATTGTATAACTGCAACGCCACGAAAAAAAATTATTTAAATATTGCGGTGTAAAAAGTCCAAACCAACAAACAATTTTGCGGATAAATTTAGCTTTCCGAATAATTTGAGAATTATTTTTGGGACAAAGTTGAAGATACCTCCATGTTTTGTTACAACGCCGGTTTTAAAGTTTGGGTATGAAGCGTGTTAATCTTTTAATAAACACACTTGCGAAACTTTGTGCATTAACATGGGATGCACCAGCCTTAACATGGCCCCTAAAATGAGGCAACTCCTTTGTTTGATGAAGAGAGTAGCTGGAGTGTTCAAGCAGGTTGGTGAGTGAATTTGTTGTACTGACTGCTAAAATTGTGTCGTAGCTTCGGTAACGTCCCAATACCTCCATTTCCTGCAGCAACTTCTCCGCTAGTTTCATATTTTCGTAGCCGTTTTCTACATGCAGTGTCCGAAGCTGTATGTGGCGATTTGTTCTGGCATCCTGTACGGTTTCTTCCACTAGTTGCCTTGTAAATTCAAAAAACGGTCCGAGGGACTTTCCCAATTTTTTTCCATTTATCCAATTTTCCTCAATTGTTGGTTTGGGGAACCTGGCGTCATGACTGGATCCAACAATTAATGCAGCAAGCTGACAGCTTTGCAAATCTCTGAATCCCAAACTGGTGCGATCCAAAAGTGAATTTAGTAGTCGAAACCTTTCAAAAGTCATGATGTCGTCCACGCTTGCTTGGCTTGCTTGGTATTCACCAGCAGTTAACGCACAGTTTCTGGCTGCTGTTTCTATGACAGTTTCATCATCTTTCTTATTGGTCAAAAACTCCAGGTGCACAGTTTTGCATGTCATTCTCTTTTTCCTGTTTTTATGGGATTGGGATAACATTGTACAACAGTGCCTTCAAACGTTTTTCCAAGCTACTGATTCGAACGCTGCGAACAAGTTTGTTAGCTTTATTGAGGCCAGCAATTACAGTTTAGTTACAACACTTAAAAATGTGATAAATTCAATGTGGGGATATTCACAACCTGCGACATAGCAACTACGTTGGTTTTGACCATCCCTGCATAAACACCGGCACTAACTGGCTACATACAGTGCACTAAAATGTATTCAAGCATTAATTCATCTTTTCTAACACTACATGGGCAATGTCGTATGCCCAGTTGCTACTGTTTATGTTATCTGGGTATTGCACTTACCAATATGACATAGCTGATGCTCAAACAAACGTTGATGAAAACATCCGTTTTGTTTCTGTCATATTAAAATAGGCTACATTATCTGTGTTGCCCGCACTGTGCGTCATCAAAATTCGATACTGTCATCAGGCAATTCACATGTAAATGCATTATATACCAACGCTCCGCAAACTAAAAATCATGCCTGCGGTGTATCGGCAACTATTAAATCAGACAGATGCGCCCCTTGGGAATTTCCTATTTTTACATTCCTCCATTTTGATACTGTCTATATGCCATTAGAGGTTTCTAAATGGGCGTTGCGGTGTAGTGGTGCACGAATAAAGATTATCCATTGCTTTGGGTGTTGCAATTTACTTTAATAAAATTTGCCCATATCCAAATTTCTGATGCATCCCAAAAACTTTTTATTACCGTTTGCCACAGCTGTTGCGCGGTGATAAAAACGACTTTCCCGTGAATCTGTTGTTTTCACCATAACGAGCGTCATGAAAGAAAGTGTTTTTTCTTGTGCAGCTCCCTAAACGAAGTAGGTGATTTAAAAAACGCCCCTCAATCGGCAAAAAAGTATACCTACGTTTTTCTTTTCATTTTGATCAGGATAATATAATATGCGGTGGACGAAGCTGATGCAACAACTCCAGTTTCTCAATTTTTCATTCACACTTATAAAGTAAAATATCAAATCAACTTGATATCATACCTTGCGTAATGGCTGTGAATGTCGAAATTTTTGTCAGCGTCCCCGTATCACCCATTTATTCTTCAGCGCCGCCTTTAATATTGCAAACATCTCCCCCCCACCTAGGGGGCGCTGGCAGTCGCCTGAGAACCACGGCCCTACACGTTTTCGATTTGATTGTGTTTAATGCGTCACATCCCGCCAAAAAAATATCCACAACATCGTTTGTGAACACGATGAGTGCAGATCCACATCCGGTTCGTGATCTTGCTAAAGACAACGCACGCTAAAGCCAACGGAAGTTTTATGGAACAGCGCAACGTCATATGTCATCCTGGTGCGCCACACGGCCCTTCTGTTGCTGGTGGAATGAATGTGGTTCCACGCACGTAGTCCCCTGCTGCGTGACATGTGTCCTGTCCGCAAGGCAATTTACCGCACATTTATAATATATAAATATCCCTTGGCTCCGATCTTGAGCATAACACACGAATAAGTTTGGAAATCATGGCTGTAAATCTCAACGATTCGTTTGAAGTGAGAAAACTCACAATGGAGGATTACCAACGGGAAGTGAAAGATTTCGTGCGCGAGTTTTACAGCAAAGCCGATGTCTTGGGCAAGGTGTCGGATGCAACCTTGGAAGATGAGAACGGAATCTACACGTACCGAGCAAGGGTAGCAATCCAAAAGCATGGCGCGTCGTTCGGCGTCTTCGAGAAGGCCAGTAGTAAGCTGGTAGCTGTGAAGTTCAACTTTATCCACCGCAAGGAAGGGTCTAGCACTCCTACGAGCATGCTGGACGGTGAGTACACGGAAGAGAATTTGTCCGCAAAGGCGAGAGCTGTTAAACGGTTTATCGAGGTCTTCTACGGTGACATGTTCACCGATCTGAATACGAAATGCTATATGGAACTCGGCATGACTTGCGTGCATCGCAAATTCACAAAATCCGGACTTGCAACATTCCTCGGTGGCCTGAGTGCCAGCGCCGCAGTCGAGATGAACTGCGACTACATGGTGTCATTCGGTACATCAGCGTTTTCACACAGAATAGCGGAAAAATTTGGTTTCAGCAAACTGAGGGAGATCAAGTACGTGGACTACGTTGATCCCGTTACTGGAAAGAAACCCTTTCATGCTGTTCAAGGAGAGACAAGCGCCAGAATTTACTACAAATCTGTGCCAAAACAAATGCGGTGTAAGTTATGAACAACCCTACAGCGTTAAGTTTTGTTCAATCAGGGGTGTAGTATAGTCCCAGCTCTGGCACTTACCATTAGCAAGACGTACGCCTATATAACTACCACTGCATTCCTATGGTTTTCAGAGACTTTTGATATCTTTCGGTTTGTTTTTCCCTTAGCGTGAGTGTTTGTTTAATTTTTGATTTACTGTATTTTATTGTGCTCCATTATGTACAGTAAATCAACCACTGTCCAGCAGTTTGTCGTCTTACGATTGTTAGAAAGACAATTTTGTTTGCACCCTTCATACAAAACTAGCATAACAGGGGCTATATTTACACCGTGTTGATCACGATTTTTCGCCGTCTTCCTGACGATACGGAGTGTAGTCATAACAGTATAAGGGGAAAAGAATCCCCTCTATAGCTGGTAATGTTTACCATTTACCATGTGGTTCGTTGTTTTATTGACATTTACGCTAATCCTAAAACAATATTTTGAAAGATGGCTGAACACTACACATGTTGAAGAAATTAAGAAATTATTTTTAAAACGTGTATTTCTCTGAATAAAACTCGTTTCGTCTCGGTATGCATTGTCTAGCGCATAAAATTGCGAAATCAAAAACTCCTCAGGACTTACCACGAAGCAACAACTAGCGAAAACACCTTAATTCCCTGTGCAACCAACATTAAGTAAACCATACAGGGTAAAGTGGAGTGTCAAGCTACTAACAAAAGCATGCAAACTGCTACAACACAAAGCATAGTTAGATTTTTTTGTAGAAAAGTCGGGCGTGTGTTTGTTCAGGTATGACCTTGAACGGTTTCTTACCGCTTTCCGGGTCCACGTAGTCGGCATACACCAACTCACGCAATAGGGTAAAACCAAACTTGATGCAAATCTTCTGGGTAAACACTGACGTGCCGAAAGACACCAGATAGGAGCAACCCAGTTCCTTCGCCCGTTTAGCGCTGAACTGCCCCAAGTAGGTAGCAAGACCTTGGTTGGCGTAATCACGATGAACACACGTTATACCAAGTTCCATGTAACAGTCCGTGTGCAGATCGCTAAAGATGTCGCCGAAGAAGTTGTCTACGAACCTTATGACCACTTTCGCGTTGTTAGACAAGTCCTGGGCAGCATAACCCTGGTTGATCATACTCGTTGGTGTGCTGGAAGTGCCCTTGCGGTGCACAAAGTTGACTTTAATGGCAACCAGCTTTCCGCTGGATTTCTCGTACGCCCCAAACGAGGCGTCGTGGTTCTCAATGGCGATTTTGGATCGAAACGCATATATTCCATCCTCGTCCTACAAAGTCGAATCAGTTATTTGAGCTAGCACATCCCCTTTGCTGTAATACTCCACGACGAAGTTCTTTATCTCGTTTGTAAATCCGTCCTTTCCAAGGCGTCGCACTTCAAATTTATTTTCCAAGCTTTCGCCCATTATTGCACAATTTGATGGTGGTGGCCTGCTTTCAGTCGAAGCACAAAACAACTTGCTGACTATTATGCATACAAAACCATATGCTGGTCTATTGTTTGTGTCCGTATACAATAAGGTCGTAAGTTGTGAATTACTTGAAAATATAAAGGTGCACAACAAAGAGGAACTAACGCGAATTTGCTTAACATGTTTTTTTTTACTCGCGGATCCCTTTTGGGTCCACAAACTCCAGGTTTGAAACCACTGCTATGCAAAGAAATTATATAACAGCAACGCCACGAATTAAACAAACAATTTGCAGATAAATTTAGCTTTCCGAATAATTTGAGGTAATTTTTCAAAATCTGAGGTAATTTTTCAAAAATGAAATTATATAAATTGGGGACAATGTTGAAGAACACCTTGATGTTTTGTTACAACGACGGTTTCAAAGTTTGGGTATGAACCGTGTTAATCTTTTAATAAACACACTTGCGAAACTTTGTGCATTAACATGGTATGCACCAGCCTTAACATGACCCCTAAAATGGGGCAACTCCTTTGTTTGATGAAGAGAGTAGTTGGAGTTTTCAAGCAGGTTGGTGAGTGGTTTTGTTGTACTGACTGCTAAAATTGTGTCGTAGCAGTGGTAACGTCCCAATACCTCCATTTCCTGCAGCAACTTCTCCGCTAGTTTCATATTTTCGTAGCCGTTTTCTACATGTAGTGTCCGAAGCTGTATGTGGCGATTTGTTCTAGCGTCCTGCACGGTTTCTTCCACTAGTTGCCTTGTAAATTCTAAAACCGGCCCAAGGGACTTTCCCAATTTTTTTCTATCTATCCAGCTCTCCTCAAGTGCTGGTTTGCGGAACCTGGCGTCATGGATGGAACCAATAACTATTGCAGCAAGCTGACAGCTTTGCAAATCTCTAAGTCCCAAACTGGCGCGATCCATAAGTGAATTTAGTAGTCGAAACTTTTCAAAAGTCATGATGTCGTCTGTGTTTGCTTGGGTAGTTTGGTATACACCAGCAGTTAACGCACAGTTTCTGGCTGCTGTTTCTATGACAGTTTCAACATTTTTCTTATTGGTCAAAAACTCCAGGTGCACAGTTTTGCATGTCATACTCTTTTTTTTAACTGTTTTTATGGGATTGGGAAAACAGTGTACAACGTTGCCTTCAAAAGCTTTTTCAAGCTACTGATTCGAACGCTGCGAACAAGTTTGTTAGCTTTATAGAGGCCAGCAATTACAGTTTATTTACAACACTTAATAATGTGATAAATTCAATGTGTGGATATTCACAACCTGCGGCATACCAAATACGTTGGTTTTAACCATCCCTGCGAAAACACCAGCACTAATTGGCTATATACAGTGTACTAAAATTGTTGATTTAAAAATTCATCTTTTCTAACGCTACATGGCCAATGTCGTACGCCCACTTGCTACTGTTTATGTTATCTGGGTATTGCACTTACCAATATGACATAGCTGATGCTCAAACAAACGTTTATGAACACATCCGTTTTGTTTTTGTCATATTAAAATACATTATCTGTGTTGCCGGCACTGTGCGTTATCAAAATTCGATACATGTCTGTCATCAGGCAATTCACATATCGATGCATTATATAACGCTACGCAAGCTAAAAATCATGCCTGGTGTATCGGAAACTATTAAATTAGACAGATGAGCTCCTTGAAAATTTCCTATTGTTACATTCCTATATTTTGATACAGTGTATATGCCATTAGAGGTTTCTAAATGGGCGTTGCGATGTAGTGGTGCACGAATAAAGATTGTCCATTGCTTTGGGGCGTTGCAATTTACTTCAATAGCGTTTGCCAATACCCAAATTTCTGATTAATCCTTAAAACATGTTGTTTCCGTTTGCCAGAACTTACTTCTGTGATCCTGGCTTTTCAGCTGTTGCGCGGTGATAAAAACGACTTGCCCGTGAATCTGTTGTTTTCACAATAACGAGCGTCATGAAAGAAAGTGTTTTTTCTTGTGCCGCTTCCCTAAAAGAAGTTGGTGATTTGTAAACACCGCTTAATCGGCAAAAAAGTATACTAACGTTTTTTTTCATTTTGATCAGGATAACATAATATGCGATGGACGAAGCTGATGCAACAACTCCAGTTTCCCAATTTTTCATTCACACTTATAAAGTAAAATATCAATTCAACTTGATATCATACCTTGCGTAGCAGCTGTAAATGTCGAAATTTTTGTCAGCATCCCACTATCACCCATTTATTCTTCAGCGCCGCCTTCAATATTGCAAACATCTCCCACCCCTAGGGGGCGCTGACAGCCGCCTGAGAACCACGACCCTACACGTTTTCGATTTGATTGTGTTTAATACGTCATATCTCGCGAAAAAATATCCACAACATCGTTTGTGAACACGATTAGTGCAGATCAACATCCGGTTCGTGATCTTGTTAAAGACAACACAGGCTAAAGCCAACGGAAGTTTTATGGAACAGCGCAACGTCATATGTCATCCTGGTTCGCCACACGGCGCTTCTGTTGCGGGCGGAATGAATGCGGTTCCACGCACGTAGACCCCTGCTGCGTGACATGTGTCCTGTCCGCAAGGCAATTTACCGCATATTTATATTATATAAATAACCCTTGGCTCCGATCTTGAGCATAACGCACGAATAAGTTTGGAAATCATGGCTGCAAATCTCAACGATTCGTTTGAAGTGAGAAAACTCACAATGGAGGATTACCAACGGGAAGTGAAGGATTTCGTGCGCGAGTTTTACAGCAAAGCCGATGTCTTGGGCAAGGTGTCGGATGCAACCTTGGATGATGAGAACGGAATCTACACGTACCGAGCAAGGGTTGCAATCCAAAAGCACGGCGCGTCGTTCGGCGTGTATGAAAAGGCCAGTGGTAAGCTGGTGGCTGTGAAGTTCAACTTTATCCACCGCAAGGAAGGGTCTAGCACTCCTACGAGCATGCTGGACGGTGAGTACACGGAAGAGAATTTGTCCGCAAAGGCGAGAGCTGTTAAACGGTTTATCGAGGTCTTCTACGGTGACACGTTCACCGATCTGGACACGAAGTGCTATATGGAACTCGGCATGACTTGCGTGCATCGCAAATTCACAAAATCCGGACTTGCAACATTCCTCGGTGGCCTGAGTGCCAGCGCCGCAGTCGAGATGAACTGCGACTACATGGTGTCATTTGCTACATCAGCGTTTTCACATAGAATAGCGGAAAAATTTGGTTTCAGCAAACTGAGGGAGATCAAGTACGTGGACTACGTTGATCCCGTTACTGGAAAGAAACCCTTTCATGCTGTTCAAGGAGAGACAAGCGCCAGAATTTACTACAAATCTGTACCAAAACAAATGCGGTGTAAGTTATGAACAACCCTACAGCGTTAAGTTTGGTTCAATCAGGGGTGTAGTATAGTCCCAGCTCTGGCACTTACCATTAGCAAGACGTACGCCTATATAACTACCACTGCATTCCTATGGTTTTCAGAGACTTTTGATATCTTTCGGTTTGTTTTTCCCTTAGCGTGAGTGTTTGTTTAATTTTTGATTTACTGTATTTTATTGTGCTCCATTATGTACAGTAAATCAACCACTGTCCAGCAGTTTCTCGTCTTACGATTGTTATAAAGACATTTTTGTTTGCACCCTTCGTACAAAACTAGCATAACAGGGGCCATATTTACACCGTGTCGATCACGATTTTTCGCCGTCTTCCTGGCGATACGGAGTGTAGTCATAACGGTAAGGGGAAAAGAATCCCCTCTATAGCTGGTAATGTTTACTATTTGCTATGTGGTTCGTTGTTTTATTGACATTTACGCTAATCCTAAAACAAATATAGGCTGTTTTAAAATATGACTGAACACTACACATGTTGAAGAAATTATTTTTAAAACGTGTATTTTCTCTGAATAAAAAAGCTACTAAAGAAAGCATGCAAACTGCTACAACACAAAGCATAGTTAGATTTTTTTGTAGAAAAGTCGGGCGTGTGTTTGTTCAGGTATGACCTTGAACGGTTTCTTGTCGCTTTCCGGGTCCACGTAGTCGGCATACACCAACTCACGCAATAGGGTAAAACCAAACTTGATGCAAATCTTCTGGGTAAACACTGACGTACCGAAAGACACCAGATAGGAGCAACCCAGTTCATTCGCCCGTTTAGCGCTAAACTGCCCCAAGTAGGTAGCAAGACCTTGGTTGGCGTAATCACGATGAACACACGTTATACCAAGTTCCATGTAACAGTCCGTGTGCAGATCGCTAAAGATGTCGCCGAAGAAGTTGTCTACGAACCTTATGATAACTTTCGCGTTGTTGGACAAGTCCTGGGCAGCATAACCCGTGTTGATCATACTCGTTGGTGTGCTGGAAGTACCCTTGCGGTGCACAAAGTTGACTTTAATATCCACCAGCTTTCCGCTGGATTTCTCGTACGCTGCAAAAGAGGCGTCGTGGTTCTCAATGGCGATTTTGGCTCGAAACGCGTATATTCCATCCTCGTCCTCCAAAGTCGAATCGGTTATTTGAGCTAGGACATCCCCTTTGCTGTAATACTCCACGACGAAGTTCTTTATCTCGTTTGTAAATCCGTCCTTTCCAAGGCGTCGCACTTCAAATTTATCTTCCAAGCTTTCGCCCATTATTGCACAATTTGATGGTGGTGGCCTGCTTTCAGTCGAAGCACAAAACAACTTGCTGACTATTCTGCATGCAAAACTGTATGCTGGTCTGCTGTTTGTGTCTGTATACAGTAAGGTCGTAAGTTGTGAATTACTTGAAAATATAGAGGTGCACAACAAAGAGGAAAGTTCTGTAACAAACGCGAACTTGCTTAACATGTTTTTTTTACTCGCGGATCCCTTTTGAGTCCACAAACTCCAGGTTTGAAACCACTGCTATGCAATGAAATTATATAACAGCAACGCCACGAATCAAGCAAACAATTTGCAGATAAATTTAGCTTTCCGAATAATTTGAGGTAATTTTTCAAAATGAAATTATATAAATTGGGGACAATGTTGAAGAATACCTTGATGTTTTGTTACAACGACGGTTTCAAAGTTTGGGTATGAACCGTGTCAATCTTTTAATAAACACACTTGCGAAACTTTGTGCATTAACATGGTATGCACCAGCCTTAACATGGCCCCTAAAATGGGGCAACTCCTTTGTTTGATGAAGAGAGTAGTTGGAGTTTTTAAGCAGGTTGGTGAGTGATTTTGTTGTACTGACTGCTAAAATTGTGTCGTAGCAGTGGTAACGTCCCAATACCTCCATTTCCTGCAGCAACTTCTCCGCTAGTTTCATATTTTCGTAGCCGTTTTCTACATGTAGTGCCCGAAGCTGTATGTGGCGATTTGTTCTGGCGTCCTGCACGGTTTCTTCCACTAGTTGCCTTGTAAATTCTATAACCGGCCCAAGGGACTTTCCCAATTTTTTTCCATCTATCCAGCTCTCCTCAAGTGCTGGTTTGCGGAACCTGGCGTCATGGATGGAACCAATAACTATTGCAGCAAGCTGACAGCTTTGCAAATCTATAAGTCCCAAACTGGCGCGATCCATAAGTAAATTTAGTAGTCGAAACTTTTCAAAAGTCATGATGTCGTCTGCGCTTGCTTGGCTTGCTTGGTATACACCAGCAGTTAACGCACAGTTTCTGGCTGCTGTTTCTATGACAGTTTCAACATCTTTCTTATTGGTCAAAAACTCCAGGTGCACAGTTTTGCATGTCATACTCTTTTTTTTCCTGTTTTTATGGGATTGGGATAACAGTGTACAACGGTTCCTTCAAAAGCTTTTCCAAGCTATACTGATTCGAACGCTGCGAACAAGTTTGTTAGCTTTATTGAAGCCAGCAATTACAGTTTAGTTACAACACTTAAAAATGTGATAAATTCAATGTGTGGATATTCACAACCTGTGGCGTAACAAATACGTTGGTTTTAACCATCCTTGCGAAAACACCAGCACTAACTGGCTATATACATGCAGTGTACTAAAATTATTGATTTAAAAATTCATCTTTTCTAACGCTACATGGCCATTGTCGTACGCCCACTTGCTACTGTTTATGTTATCTGGGTATTGCACTTACCGCTATGACATAGCTGATGCTCAAACAAATGTTTATGAACACATCCGTTTTGTTTTTGTCATAATAAAATACATTATCTGTGTTGCCGGCACTGTGCGTTATCAAAATTCGATACATGTCTGTCATCAGGCAATTCACATGCCAATGCATTATATAACGCCCCGCAAGCTAAACATCATGTCTGGTGTGTCGGAAACTATTAAATTAGACAGATGAGCCCCTTGGTAATTTACTATTTTTACATTCCTCCATTTTGATACTGTCTATATGCCATTAGAGGTGTCTAAATGGGCGTTGCGATGTAGTGGTGCACGAATAAAGATTATCCATTGGTTTTGGCGTTGCAATTTACTTCAATAGCGTTTGCCAATACCCAAATTTCTGATGCATCCTTAAAACATTTTATTACCGTTTGCCACTACTTACTTCTGTGATTCTGGCTTTTCAGCTATTGCTCGGTGATAAAAACGACTTGCCCGTGAATCTGTTGTTTTCACAATAACTAGCGTTCATTAAAGAAAGTGTTTTTTATGTGCAGCTCCCAAAAAGAAGTTGGTGATTTCTAAACACCGCTTAATCGGCAAAAAAGTATACCAAAGGTTTTTTCCATTTTGATCAGGATATTATAATGCGATGGACGAAGCTAATGCAACTACTCCAGTTTCCCAATTTTCCATCCACAATTATAAAGTATAATATCAATTTAACTTGGTATCATACCTTGCGTAGCAGATGTAAATGTCGAAATTTTTGTCAGCGTCCCCGTATCACCCATTTATTCTTCAGCGCCGCCTTCAATATTGCAAACATACTCCCACCCCTAGGGGGCGCTGACAGCCGCCTGAGAACCACGACCCTACACGTTTTCGATTTGATTGTGTTTAATACGTCATATCTCGCGAAAAAATATCCACAACATCGTTTGTGAACACGATTAGTGCAGATCCACATCCGGTTCGTGATCTTGTTAAAGACAACGCACGCTAAAGCCAACGGAAGTTTTATGGAACAGCGCAACGTCGTATGTCATCCTGGTGCGCCACACGGCCCTTCTGTTGCTGGTGGAATGAATGCGGTTCCACGCACGTAGTCCCTTGCTGCGTGACATGTGTCCTGTCCGCAAGGCAATTTACCGCATATTTATATTATATAAATAACCCTTGGCTCCGATCTTGAGCATAACGCACGAATAAGTTTGGAAATCATGGCTGCAAATCTCAACGATTCGTTTGAAGTGAGAAAACTCACAATGGAGGATTACCAACGGGAAGTGAAAGATTTCGTGCGTGAATTTTACAGCAAAGTCGATGTCTTGGGCAAGGTATCGGATGCAACCTTGGACGATGAGAACGGAATCTACACGTACCGAGCAAGGGTAGCTATCCAAAAGCATGGCGCGTCGTTCGGCGTCTTCGAGAAGGCTAGTGGTAAGCTGGTGGCTGTGAAGTTCAACTTTATCCACCGCAAGGAAGGGTCTAGCACTCCTACGAGCATGCTGGACGGTGAGTACACGGAAGAGAATTTGTCCGCAAAGGCGAGAGCTGTTAAACGGTTTATCGAGGTCTTCTACGGTGACATGTTCACCGATCTGGACACGAAATGCTATATGGAACTCGGCATGACTTGCGTGCATCGCAAATTCACAAAATCCGGACTTGCAACATTCCTCGGTGGCCTGAGTGCCAGCGCCGCAGTCGAGATGAACTGCGACTACATGGTGTCATTCGCTACATCAGCGTTTTCCCACAGAATAGCGGAAAAATTTGGTTTCAGCAAACTGAGGGAGATCAAGTACGTGGACTACGTTGATCCCGTTACTGGAAAGAAACCCTTTCATGCTGTTCAAGGAGAGACAAGCGCCAGAATTTACTACAAATCTGTGCCAAAACAAATGCGGTGTAAGTTATGAACAACCCTACAGCGTTAAGTTTGGTTTAATCAAGGGTGTAGTTTTGTGATCTCCGTTCGTCCCAGCTCTGGTACTTACACAAGAGAATGGTCGCCCATTAGCAAGACGTACGCCTATATAACTACCACTACATTCCTATGGTTTTCATTCACTTTTGATATCTTTCGGTTTGGCGAAATATTTCCTTTAGCGTGGGTGTTTGTTTGTTTTATGATTTACTGTGTTTAATTGTGCTACTTTATGTAGAGTAAATCAACCACTGTCCAGCATCGTCTTACGATTGTTATAAAGACAATTTTGTTTGCACCCTTCGTACAAAACTAGCATAACAGGGACCATATTTACACCGTGACGATCACGAATTTTCGCCGTCTTCCTGACGATACGGAGTATAGTCATAACAGTATAAGGGGAAAAGAATCCCCTCTATAGCTGGTAATGTTTACCATTTACTATGTGGTTCGTTGTTTTATTGACATTTACGCTAATCCTAAAACAATATTTTGAAAGATGGCTGAACACTACACATGTAGAAGAAATTAAGAAATTATTTTTAAAACGTATATTTCTCTGAATAAAACTCGTTTCGTCTCGGTATGCATTGTCTAACGCATAAAGTTGCGAAATCAAAAACTCCTCAGGACTTACCACGAAGCAACAACTAGCGAAAACACCTTAATTCCCTGTGCAACCAACATTAAGTAAACCATACAGGGTAAAGTGGAGTGTCAAGCTACTAACAAAAGCATGCAAACTACTGCAACACAAAGCATAGTTAGATTTTTTTATAGAAAAGTCGGGCCTGTGTTTGTTCCGTTATGACCTTGAACGGTTTCTTGCCGCTTTCCGGGTCCACGTAGTCGGCATACACCAACTCACGCAAAAGGGTAAAACCAAACTTGATGCAAATCTTCTGGGTAAACACTGACGTGCCGAAAGACACCAGATAGGAGCAACCCATTTCCTTTGCCCGTTTAGCGCTGAACTGCCCCAAGTACGTAGCAAGACCTTGGTTGGCGTAATCACGGTGAACACACGTTATACCAAGTTCCATGTAACAGTCCGTGTGCAGATCGCTAAAGATGTCGCCGAAGAAGTTGTCTACGAACTGTATGACCACTTTCGCGTTGTTGGACAAGTCCTGGGCAGCATAACCCTGGTTGATCATACTCGTTGGTGTGCTGGAAGTACCTTTGCGGTGCACAAAGTTGACTTTAATGGCAACCAGCTTTCCGCTGGATTTCTCGTACGCCGCAAAAGAGGCGTCGTGGTTCTCAATGGCAATTTTGGATCGAAACGCATATATTCCATCCTCGTCCTCCAAAGTCGAATCGGTTATTTGAGCTAGGACATCCCCTTTGCTGTAATACTCCACGACGAAGTTCTTTATCTCGTTTGTAAATCCGTCCTTTCCAAAGCGCCGTACTTCAAATTTATTTATCAAGCTTTCGCCCATTATTGCCCCAGTTAATGGTATGGCCTGCTTTTGGTCGAAGCACAAAGCAACTTGCTGACTATTCTGCATACAAAACCATATGCTGGTCTGCTGTTTGTGTCCGTATACAGTAAGGTCGTAAGTTGTGAATTTCTTGAAAATATAGAGTTGCACAACAAAGAGGAAAGTTCTGTAACAAACGCGAACTTGCTTAACATGTTTTTTTTTACTCGCGGATCCCTTTCGGGTCCACAAACTCCAGGTTTAAAACCACTGCTATGCAAAGAAATTATATAACAGCAACGCCACGCATTAAACAAACAATTTGCGGATAAATGTAGCTTTCCGAATAATTTGAGGTAATTTTTCAAAATTTGAGGTAATTTTTCAAAAATGAAATTATATAAATTGGGGACAATGTTGAAGAATACCTTGATGTTTTGTTAGAACGCCGGTTTCAAAGTTTGGGTATGAACCGTGTTAATCTTTTAATAAACACACTTGCGAAACTTTGTGCATTAACATGGTATGCATCAGCCTTAACATGGCCCCTAAAATGGGGCAACTCCTTTGTTTGATGAAGAGAGTAGCTGGAGTTTTCAAGCAGGTTGGTGAGTGATTTTGTTGTACTGACTGCTAAAATTGTATCGTAGCAGTGGTAACGTCCCAATACCTCCATTTCCTGCAGCAACTTCTCCGCTAGTTTCATATTTTCGTAGCCGTTTTCTACATGTAGTGCCCGAAGCTGTATGTGGCGATTTGTTCTGGCCCCCTGCACGGTTTCTTCCACTAGTTGCCTTGTAAATTCTAAAACCGGCCCAAGAGACTTTCCCAATTTTTTTTCATCTATCCAGCTCTCCTCAAGTGCTGGTTTGCGGAACCTGGCGTCATGGATGGAACCAATAACTATTGCAGCAAGCTGACAGATTTGCAAATCTCTAAGTCCCAAACTGGCGCGATCCATAAGTGAATTTAGTAGTCGAAGCTTTTCAAAAGTCATGATGTCGTCCACGCTTGCTTGGGTTGTTTGGTATACACCAGCAGTTAACGCACAGTTTCTGGCTGCTGTTTCTATGACAGTTTCAACATCTTTCTTATTGGTCAAAAACTCCAGGTGCACAGTTTTGCATGTCATTCTCTTTTCAACTGTTTTCATGGGATTGGAAAAACAGTGTACGACGGTGCCTTCAAAAGCTTTTCCAAGCTACTGATTCGAACGCTGCGAACAAGTTTGTTAGCATTATTGAGGCCAGCAATTACAGTTTAGTTACAACACTTAAAAATGTGATAAATTCAACGTGTGGATATTCACAACCTGCGGCGTAGAAAATACGTTGGTTTTAACCATCCCTGCGAAAACACCAGCACTAATTGGCTATATACAGTGTACTAAAATTGTTGATTTAAAAATTCATCTTTTCTAACGCTACATGGCCAATGTCGAACGCCCACTTGCTACTGTTTATGTTATCTGGGTATTGCACTTACCGCTATGACATAGCTGATGCTCAAACAAACGTTTATGAACACATCCGTTTTGTTTTTGTCATAATAAAATATATTATCTTTGTTGCCGGCACTGTGCGTTATCAAAATTCGATACATGTCTGTCATCAGGCAATTCACATGCCAATGCATTATATAACGCCCCGCAAGCTAAACATCATGCCTGCGGTGTATCGGAAACTATTAAATTAGACAGATGAGCCCCTTGGAAATTTCCTATTGTTACATTCCTATATTTTGATACAGTCTATATGCCATTAGAGGTTTCTAAATGGGCGTTGCGATGTAGTGGTGCACGAATAAAGATTATCCATTGCTTTGGGCGTTGCAATTTACTTCAATAGCGTTTGCCAACACCTAAATTTCTGATTAATCCTTAAAACATGTTGTTTCCGTTTGCCAGAACTTACGTTTGTGATCCTGGCTTTTCAGCTGTTGCGCGGTGATAAAAACGACTTGCCCGTGAATCTGTTGTTTTCACAATAACGAGCGTCATGAAAGAAAGTGTTTTATCTTGTGCAACTCCCTAAAAGAAGTTGGTGACTTAAAAACGCCCCTTAATCGGCAAAAAAGTATACCAAAGGTTTTTTTCATTTTGATCAGGATAATATAATATGCGATGGACAAAGCTGATGCAACAACTCCAGTTTCTCAATTTTTCATTCACACTTATAAAGTAAAATATCAAATCAACTTGATATCATACCTTGCGTAATGGCTGTGAATGTCGAAATTTTTGTCAGCGTCCCCGTATCACCCATTTATTCTTCAGCGCCGCCTTCAATATTGCAAACATCTCCCCCCCCCTAGGGGGCGCTGGCAGTCGCCTGAGAACCACGGCCCTACACGTTTTCGATTTGATTGTGTTTAATGCGTCACATCCCGCCAAAAAAATATCCACAACATCGTTTGTGAACACGATGAGTGCAGATCCACATCCGGTTCGTGATCTTGTTAAAGACAACGCAGGCTAAAGCCAACGGAAGTTTCATGGAACAGCGCAACGTCATATGCCATCCTGGTGCGCCACACGGCCCTTCTGTTGCGGGCGGAATGAATGCGGTTCCACGCACGTAGACCCCTGCTGCGTGACATGTGTCCTGTCCGCAAGGCAATTTACCGCATATTTATATTATATAAATAACCCTTGGCTCCGATCTTGAGCATAACGCACGAATAAGTTTGGAAATCATGGCTGCAAACCTCAACGATTCGTTTGAAGTGAGAAAGCTCACAATGGAGGATTACCAACGGGAAGTGAAGGATTTCGTGCGCGAGTTTTACAGCAAAGCCGATGTCTTGGGCAAGGTGTCGGATGCAACCTTGGATGATGAGAACGGAATCTACACGTACCGAGCAAGGGTAGCTATCCAAAAGCATGGCGCGTCGTTCGGCGTGTATGAGAAGGCCTGTGTAAGCTGGTGGCTGTGAAGTTCAACTTTATCCACCGCAAGGAAGGGTCTAGCACTCCTACGAGCATGCTGGACGGTGAGTACACGGAAGAGACTTTGTCCGCAAAGGCGAGAGCTGTTAAACGGTTTATCGAGGTCTTCTACGGTGACATGTTCACCGATCTGAACACGAAATGCTATATGGAACTCGGCATGACTTGCGTGCATCGCAAATTCACAAAATCCGGACTTGCAACATTCCTCGGTGGACTGAGTGCCAGCGCCGCAGTCGAGATGAACTGCGACTACATGGTGCCATTTGCTACATCAGCGTTTTCACATAGAATAGCGGAAAAATTTGGTTTCAGCAAACTGAGGGAGATCAAGTACGTGGACTACGTTGATCCCGTTACTGGAAAGAAACCCTTTCATGCTGTTCAAGGAGAGACAAGCGCCAGAATTTACTACAAATCTGTGCCAAAACAAATTCGGTGTAAGTTATGAACAACCCTACAGCGTTAAGTTTGGTATACAATCAAGGGTGTAGTATAGTAATCTCCGCTCGTCCCAGCTCTGGTACTTACACAAGGAAATGGTCGCCCATTAGCAAGACGTACGCCTATATAACTACCACTACATTCCTATGGTTTTCATTCACTTTTGATATCTTTCGGTTTGGCGAAATATTTCCTTTAGCGTGGGTGTTTGTTTGTTTTATGATTTACTGTGTTTAATTGTGCTCCATTATGTAAAGTAAATCAACCACTGTCCAGCATCGTCTTACGATTGTTATAAAGACATTTTTGTTTGCACCCTTCGTACAAAACTAGCATAACAGGGGCTATATTTACACCGTGTCGATCACGATTTTTCGCCGTCTTCCTGACGATACGGAGTGTAGTCATAACAGTATAAGGGGAAAAGAATCCCCTCTATAGCTGGTAATGTTTACCATTTATACTATGTGGTTCGTTGTTTTATTGACATTTACGCTAATCCTAAAACAATATATGGGCCATTTTAAAAGATGACTGAACACTACAGATGTTGAAGAAATTAAGAAATTATTTTTAAAACGTGTATTTTCTCTGAATATAACTCGTTTCGTCTCGGTATGCATTGTCTAGCGCATAAAATTGCGAAATCAAAAACTCCTCAGGATTTACCACGAAGCAACAACTGGCGAAAACACCTTAATTCCCTGTGCAACCAACATTAAGTAAACCATACAGGGTAAAGTGGAGTGTCAAGCTACTAACAAAAGCATGCAAACTACTGCAACACAAAGCGTAGTTAGATTTTTTTGTAGAAAAGTCGGGCGTGTGTTTGTTCAGGTATGACCTTGAACGGTTTCTTGCCGCTTTCCGGGTCCACGTAGTCGGCATACACCAACTCACGCAAAAGGGTAAAACCAAACTTGATGCAAATCTTCTGGGTAAACACTGACGTGCCGAAAGACACTAGGTAGGAGCAACCCAGTTCCTTCGCCCGTTTAGCGCTGAACTGCCCCAAGTAGGTAGCAAGACCTTGGTTGGCGTAATCACGGTGAACACACGTTATACCAAGTTCCATGTAACAGTCCGTGTGCAGATCGCTAAAGATGTCGCCGAAGAAGTTGTCTACGAACCTTATGACCACTTTCGCGTTGTTAGACAAGTCCTGGGCAGCATAACCCTGGTTGATCATACTCGTTGGTGTGCTGGAAGTACCCTTGCGGTGCACAAAGTTGACTTTAATGGCAACCAGCTTTCCGCTGGATTTCTCGTACGCCGCAAAAGAGGCGTCGTGGTTCTCAATGGCGATTTTGGCTCGAAACGCATATATTCCATCCTCGTCCTCCAAAGTCGAATCAGTTATTTGAGCTAGCACATCCCCTTTGCTGTAATACTCCACCACGAAGTTCTTTATCTCATTTGTAAATCCGTCCTTTCCAAAGCGCCGTACTTCAAATTTATCTACGAAGCTTTCGCCCATTATTGCCCCAGTTAATGGTATGGCCTGCTTTTGGTCGAAGCACAAAGCAACTTGCTGACTATTCTGCATACAAAACCGTCTGCTGGTCTATTGTTTGTGTCCGTATACAATAAGGTCGATTCTCACGCGTGCACTTCCGCCCTGTAAGAGATTCATTCGTGATAAGGGCATGAAAAGTTTGATTGCAAAATGCTTGATGCAGAAACTGCAATGATATGCCTGTATCAAGAGTTCCTGCCTTACAAATTCATGTGAAATAATACAGATTATTAAAGCATACACGTACGTAAACGCTCTTATACCGCTCTGTTTCAAAGGAACCAAAACAAAATGTAGTTCCGTAACTCTAATGAATCACGTTATAGTATAAACGACCGAGTCACATTCTGAAACTGGTTATACCCTCATTAAATGGACGTAGCGTTTGTAGGAAGTTCGTGCTGTTATTCATCATCGTCATTCTTAATCGTCCGCGGGTGTTTGACACCACAACGTAGTGTTTTCCAGTGGTAAACTTTTCTTATAAACGAAGTAAGTTTTTCAAACAAATTTTGCTGTTCACTGCAGTTTAATCTTAATACAAACACCATTAACATGTGTTCTGCATAGGGGCCGTAACTACAAATTATAAACTAACGGGCTACACAAACCTACACAACCATTATGTCAACGAAAAATTAATCAAGCCACCGTATGAACTCTTAACTGTTTAACTTCTAAAAAAAAGTTTTACAGACGCACTTGGTTTCATGTAACTTCTAAGTTGGATTTTTTTTAGAACATCATAGAACATCACCAAGCATTTTTGTATGAAAATTAGTCCACATAATTTTATTTAACCTTCAAACTGTATGTATTATTTCAGGTTTCGCCCCCAAAAAATCGTCCCCACATTGAAAAAAACAATTGATTGACCACGTGACTTTGTTACCAGCGTTGCGGTTGAATGGGCAATGTTGTAACTCAACAACTTGACGAAGTTAAGACGAAACAACGAGCAAAATATATAAGAAAAGTAGTTTCCAATGTGATGTACGATGTAACGCTTTAATCTTGGGCATTGTGCCCACCTCATAATAAAGTACTACACGCCTCACGGGTCTAATCGTCCGGCAAGCAACAGGATAAGCTGATTTTGAAATGGCGATCAAAGCAGCGATGGATGGGTTTATTAGCGACATGAAGACGATGTCTTTTAGTTCACCGTCAAATGACAAAGTGGCTGGTGGTTCAAAACAAGGCGAAGAAAACGACACGATGAAAACCAAGTTTCTTGAGGCTTGGAATAATTTTAAATTTGGTGAGTGCACAATTATTAGCAGTTAGCACAAAGAAACAATTTATTGGAAGTTTGGTTTAAGTTAATTTTTAGCTTTAGCACCAAACTTAAATATTTTGGATGATTAGACATGAGTTCAGGAACAACTGTGAAGAAAGATATGCCCCTATGGGTCTTGGGGACATGTTACCATTTTCATTTGCCAGTGGAAAGTGTTTATGGTAAGTCAATTTAAATATAGGCTATGTTTCACTGAATATTTTGGAATGACTTATAGCAGTGCTTCCCAACTTATTTCAGTTCGTGACCCACTTTTAATGCAAGTTTTATTGGGCATCCCACAATGAGACATGACCAAACGATGTTACATAATGATAATGCAATAATTTCATGATTTAATAGAAAACTGTAACATTTAGAAATGCTTCACGACCCCTCTGAAATAGCTTCGCGAGGCACCAATGGGACGCGACCCACTGGTTGGGAAGCACTGACTTAAAATATATAATGCAACCCTAGTTGTTTCACTAGTTGTGTTTTCTAACTAATAGGTAGAATTGATTTAAGTTTATTTCTTTTTTCACTTTTTCATAGAACCTCCAGAAAATGATGAAAAACTACTAAGAGAGTACAATCACTTTCAATGCTTCCTTAAAGATTTTGCATCCAAGCCTTGGTTTACGTATCGGAAAGGGTTTCCCCCACTACCAGGTTAAAAATAAGACTTTGCCTAGTAACAATAATTTTTTTGTAATATTGAAGATATTTACTTTTCGTGGAATTTAAACTGATCTGTTATTTTCTGTGCAATAGATGGTGGTTTAACTTCAGACACTGGGTGGGGCTGTATGTTGAGGACTGCTCAGATGATGATGGCCCAGTGCTTTATAACACACTTTTTAGGTATAATTATATAATATGGCATAATTGTGCATTTACCATCATTCATGACTTAATAGATATTAAAACAAATTATTCATTTCTCAAGGGAGAAACTGGCGATGGTTTTCCAAAGATAGAAACAATAGACTTGAGGAATGTTCGCTCCATAGAAATATCATCAAGTGGTTTTTGGACGATCCAAGCCCAAAGTGTCCTTTCAGCATTCACAGACTTACGGAAATTGGTATGAACCCAGGAATTACCTTGAAAAAGTGATGATGTTATTTTGTACATAAACCTGTTATTTTAAAAGAAAAATTTTAAATTGTTTTTTAGGGCAAAAACATTGTGTTTTTTTTGTACAGTTTTTTGTAATTCACAAATATCTAGGTCTTGGATATCGCTTTAACCCTGGTGACTGGTACGGTCCTGGAACAGTTGCTTACATCATGCAGGATGCCACCGAATGTGCCAAAGGATCACATCCCCTTCTTGATCAACTTGTTGTGTATGTTTCCCAAGATTGCACAGGTGGGAAAATGGTTTATAAAACTGGACAACTATAGACTATTCATTGCCTTTTCAAGAGACAATATTGGTAATATAATAATGGAATATACATAGCTACTGTTTAAAGTTGCAACTTGTGATATTGCATATTTGATAATGCAGTGTTTCCCAAAACTTTTTTGACCATGGAACCCTGCAAGGTTATTGAAATTGACAGGGAAAAGACCTAACAGACAAGTTCAACAAGTTTTGCTTAACAAGATAGTATATACTTGAAACTCTTTATATTTTGTGTTGAACCCCAGGCTTCTGTGGAATGCAATTTCTGAATCACTCGTTACTTGAATGTAGATTTAGTTTGAATTGCAACATGTAACAAGAAGTGCAAGCTAAAAAGTTATTTTTTTTAGTGTACACAAAAGATGTCATTAGTGTTTGTCACTGGGACAAGCCCGAAAAAAACGGTGCTTCAAACCCAGCAGAAACAAAATCTGGCGATCCCCAACCTCTCAATGGGAGCAGCACGACCACAATGTGCCAGGAAGATCCTGCACAACGTTCAGTTATAATCCTAATCCCTGTGAGACTTGGTGAAGCCACCCTTAATCCAATCTACAGTCCTTGCTTAAAGGGGATGCTAGCTCTGGACCAATGCATGGGGATTATTGGGGGGAAACCCAAGCATTCACTTTATTTTGTTGGATTCCAAGGTATGTTCTGAAAGTGCTCCAGCCATTGAATAAAAAAAAACTAAAGTTTTTATGATAAAGTGTTCTTCTGTACATTACAATTTCATTTTTCTGTGCAATACATACATTGCCTTGAAATGTTTTTGCATTTGTAGATGACCACTTGTTTTACTTGGACCCACACTACTGCCAGCAAGCAGACACAGCTGCAACCTTTACCAACAAGCAGTTGGCCAGTTACCACAGCATGCATCCTAGGAAGGTAAGGTTATCTGTTTGTACAATATTTGTCACATCTGAAGCATTTTTTGATGGTATGATTCTTTGTTTTATGTTTCTTTTTTCATTGATTGTTGGGTTAAGTTACTTGTGTTACATTTTTGATAACACTGAAATTAAATTAATCCTGAATTTGGAATGAAATATTTAACATTAAATTTTGAACACACCGTACACTTTTGTCGAAACCAAAAGATTTCAGACTACAATATTTTTGCACAGACTCACGTCTCAAAACTCGATCCAAGTTGCTGCCTTTGCTTTTACTGCCGCGATCACGATGACTTCAAAGGGTTTGTAAACGATGCCACCAAACTCCTAGCACCCCCCGGTCAACGCACCAGTTACCCGTTATGTCTAATAGTAGATGGAAGCGCGCAAGAACACAAACTCAAACGAAGCTCTGAAGCTCAAGCGTGTACGATGAAAACTCCCAACGAAAGCAACGGCTTTACTGAGATTTCGCTTGGCGCCTGTGGCTCCGACGTCGCGGAGAATTCGGCCTTGAAACCCGGCGACGAGCTAACCGCCACACCCGATAATAAATTGCGGGCGAAGTTTGACAAACTAAACTTCGGCTCGCCGCGTGAAATGATAAGGAATTTTTATCGCCAGACTTCGTGGCCGCAAAAGAGTGACAAGGACGCGAAAAAATCGTTTGACGAGGATTTCGAGTTTATTTAAGGGCGGCGGTGATTTGTAAAGGTCGCAAATTTGTTGTTCTGTTAAATATTTTATTTTTCGTTTTCACCTTCGTTGTTCTTTTACTTGTTTCTGTTTCCTTTCAGAAAGGTTACTTGGCGTTGATAACGCACCATTTTATGGATACTTAATTTAGCAAACTGAAATGCTTATAAAGCGTACTCTCACAGAAATGCACTTTTTTCTGCCTAAAATAGTTTTCTCTTTGAACCTCGCGAAAAAATGCACGCAACTCATGGCGTCTAGGGAAATCCCCTAAAAATACTCAAAAGAGAAGCCCAAGCTTTCAACTTATTAGCTATATGGTGTGCAAACATTTCGAGCACCATGTATAGCTGAATTCATTTCAGCAGCTTTTCATCAAATCGATCGGACCTTTCCATTCGTTTAAGTTTTTTCGTATTAACCAAGTTCAACACCTATACATTTTCTAATCGCACCAGACGGCGTTTTTAAATGGTTTAAAATCAAACAAAATGTTTTCATTCAAAATGAGAGTTGCATCTTTTTCCCGTTAGGGATATTCTATTCTCTTTGACTAACCGACGCAACAGCATTCGCATGTCTACCTCCTGCATTTCTCTGCAACATAGCTTTTTGGTGCTTTAGGTGTACGTTGCAAGAAAAAAACGATTGCCGCTTTGGTTTTCCCAGCTTTTGTACACAAGCCAACATGTCTCAAAGCTGTCCTTTTTATGCGAGTTGTATAATTGGTCTGACATTTTTTCGAGATTTGTCGTTTTTAACCCATTTATACTTAACGGCAACACGACCAGCTTAAAGAAAAGCTTCATAATTGCTTCGAATTAAATAAAACCGGCATCAGATTTATCTTCATACACGTTGCCCTGGTGATATTCAGCAATACGTTGAATCCTGTCCAACTAAAACACAAAAAAATCTTACTTATATGCCCACAACCATTCGATATTACTCGTGTTTGTGTTGCAATCTTTTGTTCTTTGTCAACAGCTCGCCTGTACCAAATCGTTTGCATGATATTGTTGTTACTTTCTGCGTCACCTTTTAGTACTTGTCATGTCACGTCTTTTACGTTTTGGACTTAAAAACTATTGGGAAATGTATAAGATATACGGGACAACTGTGCAGCTTGTGTTAGTTGTTTTTTGGGCACTGCAAATTGGTTATGCCTTAGTCGCTAATTACGTTGTTATACAGCTCTCTAATGATAAATCCGTTGCTTTTCTGTGGCGCGCCGAACTACTTTGTGCTCTGGACATGTGGGAAATATGCAAGATGCAGGAAAATTGAGAAGCTGTGGTTTGGTGGATTTTAAGACGCAAATAGGTTCAGCGTTAGTGTAAAATTTTGTCTGGGCAAACAGTTATTGGATTTGTAATCTTCACATGGGGAAAAAAGGACACACAAAATTCCTTCACCGATAAACAGCCCAGATTGGAAATCCCTCCGGCGCCTAAATTACACGTAGACTACAAATGTCAGGAATCATGTACGTAAAACCGGTTTGCAACACGTGGTACTTTGAATCCCGGCATTTCTGTGAACATGCTATTATCGTAAAATTAAGCACAGCGCCAAAAAAGACTGTAAAATGAGTGAACTTCCTCATGAAAAAATGTCCACCGGTGATTGCGTATATGTGTTTAATTTCCACTTTAAACAGCAGACAGTTGCCACCTACAGCTGAAGGTCGCTGGTGTTGTTTCAAGTGGAAGATTTCTGGCTAGAGTTAGATTTGGACTTTGGTTTATTTATTTTTTGCGTTGATCAAGGGGCACAACAAAAGACATGGTGAACACCTTCGTTATTTTCTTTGCGGTCGTTGGTCTGTGTGGTGAGTTCAAAACTTAACAAAAATGTCGGTGTTTTTCTTCATCCAATTCCGATAATCTGATCACAATATTTTATTCAGGTGCATGGGAATGTGGTTGCGGAGAAAGCGGCAAGTATTTGCTTTTGTCAATCACTTGCTCAACAACTACAATTAAATAATTTTTGTATTTTACAGGCAAGTGTTCGCTGACGAAGGAGATGATTGCTGCAAACCGAGGTAACCGAAAACAGATTTCTATCCTATTATTTACTTAATTTGTTTTTGGATTCGTTACTTATATTATGATTTATCTACGATTTTTTGCTTTACTTCGACGATAATGGTTTAGTAAATTTTTGAGCCAGCAGTGAGTATCAGTGCTTTTCATTCGACTATCTGACTTTATTATTTAGGTAGTATATATAGGCCGAATTATTGAAGACAACAGTCCAGTCAAAGTATCTCACAAGTTTAATGAATATTATTTTGCAGAGTCGTTCTGCTTGCTCGGGCTCAAGTCGGGATACATTCCAAACCATGCGATGTCGGCTTCCAGTTATTTCGGTGATAATGCTAACAACTATTTTAGCTATATACACGGACGACTTGACACACCTTATGTGCCTACAGAACAGAATGGTGGATGGTCTGCCAAAATAAGTGAGTTATTCTGTTTGTAAACCGTATAAACTTGCCGGGGAAAAGTAAGTTAAATTGTTTGGAAAACATTGAACGGGAGAATTCCTTATTTGTTTTTCTGATATTTTTATGAAAATCCATGTCGCAAAATAAAAATCTCGATACGTTTATTAATCTGTAGCAGGAGCACTGACAAGGAATTCTCGATTCAATGGTTTACAAAGCACGGTTGTGAAGATGCATGATTTTTCTCAATAGAAATAGAAATGTTAGACATTGCAAAAGACGCGTCTAAAAAAGACGCATCGTCTGAATGTGACTTCATTTATATATATGTATATATATATAATTCTTACCGTTGCTTGAACTTCGTCAAAGGAACATCTCAATGCTACATTGCATTAAAAAATTACTGTACGCAGACGCTGCCGGGCAATGGATTCAAGTCGACTTGTTCAAACCGACAAAGATATTTGGAGTGATAACACAGGGAAGGAATGGAGCAAACCAATGGGTGACAAATTATAATATTTTCTACCTGCCTCCTTACAGCACGACATGGAAAACAGTCAAGGATCTGTCGGGAAATAACGCAGTAAGTTGTTTATTTGGATTGATGTCTTATGTTAAATTGTACAATATGCCGGTGACTTTGTATGCAGAATTTTACGGGAAACTACGACAGTGACACGAAAGTGACAAAGATTTTCCACGAGCCGATCGTTACAACGAAACTACGTTTAGTTGTCCAACAGTGGCGAAATCATATTTCTCTACGTCACGAGTACTTGGTTTGTTAAAGAAACTAAATCTTTGGCCGAAAGTTTTTGGCATCCAAACATTGTTTTCTATTTACTGCATGAAAAAAACCAAAAAAAATAAAATCATTATGACCACAAATTTGTTTAAAATTGTGTCTGCGTTGTTTGTTTTGTTTTAAATGCAAATTTAAATTAAATCGTCCGAAAAACACTCGGGATAAAAAAAAAACCTTGACAATGATCGTCATATCAGACCTATCGTCACATCAACACCAGTTTTTACTTTGAATGAAATCTGATTGTTTACGACAAAAGCTATTTTTCCCAGAAATTTAAAATTGTCAAATTATTTTCGATCGAATGCGTTAAAACATAATTGCACATAAAGCAAAATGGTATTGTCGTACCCACCACCATGATATTATTAAATCCTACAGTAAGTCCGTGACTTTACTGCGTCATTTCTGACAATCGGCTTTGGGGAAATGTGAAAGTCACTGGATAATCGTTCTTGGGTTTCCTGGTCTTAGGGCTCAAATCCGGATGGAAATCTTGACGTTTTTTGGGCTACATCTCAAGTAAATCCGGTTACGCTTGACTGCTCCCGTCAACAGTGCTGTGAACGTTTCTGTTTTGCTGAGAAATGCAACCGAAATGAATGGCATAAAAGTAAGTTGATGCCTTCAGGCCCTGTGTCACAATAGTCATAACGGGCCCTGACGGCACTATTGGTTTAGCTTTTGTTTAGCCATAGTGTCATATTATTGGCTCCACTTGCTCATGTGTATGTAGATGTGTTGGTTGATTTCTACTTAACATCTGCGAAAAAGTGCTACCTTTATGTTGTTCGCAAATTGTTTATTACACTCTTCTCGCTCTCTAGGTAAATTAGCTTGGAAATTTCAGTAAATCATTTTAATCCTTATGAATGCCTTACAAAATGACCTGGAACTTGTCGTATATCATAAACCTCCATAGCCACCACCAGCACCAACAATATTGGAAAACGGTATTTTTTTTCTTTTTTTCGAGACTGATAGAAACCCTGGATATGGGTCATGGTGTATTTGCACACATCCGTAAGTTGGTAAAATACCCACAAACAGGTGCAGTTCAAACGCAACACACATAATATACAGTATAATATACACTTTTTATAGTTTGGTAATACGTCAATAAATGGTGCTTCTGATGTAGTCTGTTGTTTAAATTATCTTATAACTATATAAGAATCCCCTTTTGGTATGTTTAAAACATTGAGTTCCTTATGATTGTTCGATATTGTGAGGAATCAAATTATTGTTTTGTTTTTTAAGGAGTTTCTTTGCTTCCTTAAAAACCATAGCCCCCACCACCACGCTGATTAGATTGTTCTTCAACACTTCGTTTTTGAAAATATTTGAGATTTCCAACGTGTCTAATGAACCCTGGTCCCATTTGAACACTTCGTTTGTGGATGTTTTCTTGTCTGCAAGAGAAATTTTTTGTAGGTAATGAAAACCCGCTGTTTGAAAACATCTTCAATTGGATTTGAAAAATCAAACTAAGTTACAAACAAAAGAGAACAAATAGGTTGTATTCGACCTCATCTTAAAGTTGGTCTTTTCTTCAGCCTTTGATCCGTTGACAGAAAAATGTATCACCAGTAGCAGGAATACGAATAAAAATAGTTTGGTTTCCATATTCAAGAAAAACACAAAACTTGTCGCTACCACAAAAATATCTAAACGACAGAAAAATTTGGGAATATCTTTTATAAAAAACAATATTTGTTCTAACTCAATCATGTGAAACTTTCAGAAGCTTCAAATTGAAGTCAGCAACGCCTAGCAGAGGGATAGATTCTGGCAAAATTAAGGAACGAGTCTTAATTTAGCTCATGTATTTTTCGGGAAGATTCTCAACTCGAACAGTTTTGTTTGTACGTCTTTTTCTCCACTGGTCGAGCGTCCTTTAAACATCTTACTGTTCTGTAAAAGATCTCAACCAAATAACGAAGGCAGCATACTAGTCAAAGAAATGGCCCCGCGTTTGTATGCCCCGGGCCATTCATGAGCCTACTTGTTTTGTACATATGACGTGTATTGCTTTAATCTGCTTGAATATCTTGTGAAAATGTCACCTTAACCTGGTAAACAACTTCAAGGTGTAACGCTTGACTGCCCCCGACAAAAATGCTGCGGAGAAGATTTGTGTCTTGTAGTAGAATAACAAAATGCTTCGTGCAAGTTTTGAGTAGGAGTGATTGTTTATTTGACCATAACCTTTGTGTGAAAACTTTGCACAAACCGGCATCCAAACATTGTTATCTTTTTACTGCATGAAAAAAACCCAAAAAATTAAATCACCACAACCACAAATGTGGTTAAAATTGTGTCTGTGTTGTTTGTTTTGTTTTTATTGCAAATTCAAATTAAATCGTCCGAAAAACACCCAGGATAAAAAAAAAACCTTGACAGTGATTTCCCCCAGAAAAACACTAAATTTGGACTTTGTTAGACAAGTCGTGACATCAAGACCGGATTTAAGTTTGAATGAAATCTGATTATTTGCAACAAAGGCTATTTTTTTCAGAAAATAAAAAAAAAATTATCAGATTATTTTCGATAGAAAACATAATTGCACATGAAGCAAAAAGGTATTGTCGTACTCACCACCATAATATTATTAAGTCGTACACTAAGTCCATGACCTTACTGCGTTATTTCTGGCAATCGGCTTTGGAGAAATGTGTAAGTCACTGGATAATCGTTCTTGGGTTTCCTGGTCTTAGGGCTCAAATCCAGATTGAAAATGTTGATGTTTTTTTTTGAGCCACAGTTAAGGTAGATGCGGTTACGCTTGACTGCTCCCGTCAACAGTGCTGTGAATGTTTCTGTTTTGCTGAGAAATGCAACCGAAATGATTGGTACAAATGTAAGATAATGCCGTCAGGCCCTGTGTCACAATAGTCATCACGCGCCCTGACGGCACTATTGGTTTAGCTTTTGTTTAGCCATAGTGTCATATTATTGGCTCCACTTGCTCATGTGTATGTAGATGTGTTGGTTGATTTCTACTTAACATCTGTGAAAAAAGTGCTACCTTTATGTTGTTCGCAAATTGTGTTTAACACTCTGTTCGCTCTATAGGTAAATTAGCTTGGATATTTCAGTAAATCATTTTTATCCTTATGAATGCCTTACAAAATGACCTGGAACTTGTCGTATATCATAAACCTCCATAACCACCCCCAGCACCAACAATATTGGAAAACGGTATTTTTTTTCTTTTTTTCGAGACTGATAGAAACCCTGGATATGGGTCATGGTGTATTTGCACACATCCGTAAGTTGGTAAAACAGGTGCAGTACAAACGCAACACACATAATATACAGTATAATATACACTTTTTATAATTTGATAATACGTCGATAAATGGTGCTTCTGAAGTAGTCTGTTGTTTAAATTATCTTATATGAGAATACCATTTTGGTATGTTTAAACATTGAGTTCTTTATCATTGTTCGATTGTTATTATTATGACGAATCAAATTATTTTTTTCTGGTTTTTGCGGAGTTTTAAAAACTTAGCCACCACCACCAAAACCACGTTGATTAGATTGTTCTTCAACACTTCGTTTTTGAAAATATTTGAGATTTCCAAAGTGTCTGACGAATCCTGGTCCCATTTGAACACTTCGTTTGTGGATGTTTTCTTGTCTGCAAGAGAATTTTTTATAGGTAATGACAACCCGCTGTTTAAAAACATCTTCAATTGGATTTGAAAAATCGAACTAAGTTACAAACAAAAGAGAACAAATAAGTTGTACTCGACCTCATCTCGAAGTTGGTCTTTTCTTCAGCGTTTGATCCGTTGACAGAAAAATGTATCACCAGTAGCACGAATACGAAAAAAAACACTTTGGTTTCCATATTCCAGAAAAACACAAAAGTTGTCGCTACCACAAAAATATCTAAACGACAGAAAAAAATTGGAATATCTTTTATAAAAAACAACAACTCAATCATGTGAAACTTTCAGAAGTTTCAAATTGAAGTCAGCAATGCCTAGCAGAGGGATGGATTTTGGCAAAATTAAGAAACGAGTCTTAATTTAGCTCATGTATTTTTCGGGAAGATTCTCAACTTGAACAGTTTTGTTTGCGCGTATTTTTATCCTCTGGTGCAACGCATTTGAAAATCTTGCAATTCTGTGAAAGATCTCGAACAAATAGCGAAGACAGCATTCTAGTCAACAACACCTTATGATTGTTCTATGACGTAACAAAATAATATTTTTACCAAAGCGGGTTCATATATGATGCATGTCTTAGCAAATCCTTTAAAAAAACAGGAGTCAAAAGTGTTTGTTGAAGTATTATCGTTTTGCCCATGCCCATTTTTCCATATATAAGTCAGTGATTTGCCTCACATCTCCTCATGTTGCACAACGCTGTTTGCAGATGACACATGCCTCATCATGTCACATAAAAACATATGGATTTGGAGAAATATAAAAATTTTTATTGACAAAGTTAGTGAATGGTTGCAGTCCAATAAAATTATAATTAATTGCCAGAAACCAAGTTTATGCTTTTCTGAAAAAGCAAAAAATCAAACAACACCGCTTTTCACCTAAAACTTAATGGCATCGCACTCAAACAAGTTGACACCATAGAGTCTCAACATCTTGCCATAGAGTTCGATAAAGATCGGCAAAAAAACTATAGCCAAAAAAATGATATTTATGTACACACTTAAGCGCCACATCATAGACCAAGGCGCATTGCGAACAGTGTCATGCGTTGTACAGCACTCTCATTTAACATATGGTCTTCTGGCATGGAGTTTTGCTCTTCCATCACTGCTACATCCTGCAGTGGATAGGCAGAATAACTAACGTTCGTACTAACACAACAGCAAGTCATACTGACCATCGATACTTTCTTCACCGTGCATCAACGGAATGTGGCTAAGATCCATAAAATACAAAGGCGTTCAAATGTGGAACAACATTTCTGTTTTAACTGGATTCAGTAAAGTATTGCATTCGTACCTTTTTAATTCATTTGCCACTCAGCGTAACTTTCGAGAACAACACGTGGATGAGGTGAACAACCTCAGGAATCTTATTGTTCAATCAAGCGCGATACAGTCAATCATTGAACACTTGCAGGCAGCACAAGTGCCGTAACGCGCTTACGACGATTAAAATCGCGACGTTTGTATATGCAATAGATTCTTGCTGTATGTCTTTGTTTCATTTAATTCTTTTTGAACCAAAACCTTTAAATTGGCGATTTTCCTTGCAACGACCAATATGCTGGCTGGGGCCGGCTTATAGCATAACCTATATGTATGACCTTATAATCAGTCCTTTCTTGCCGTCCAACTCAACAATTTTATTTTGTAATTTGCAATGCGTATTTTGCTGACGATGTCGAAAATAAGACGAATTGAATTGTTATTTATTTCTTCTTAAACATTTTATAAAAGAATTAGGCTTTTTGCGATTTATTCGCATTTATATGTAAAAAGTTTAAAAAGTGCTATTAATTTTCAAGTTGTGTACTGGGTCCATCGTCTCGTGGGCTATACTATGCACACATACGTTGGTGAAAATGTGTGGATATCAATTAGCCTACAAGCGAAACGTCTTGTTTATTGCTACACTTGTAGTGGTAGAACGTGTAGGATACGTGGTTGCCCTGGCAATTTGTCTCGATGATGCTGGCGCAATGAGTCTCAATAAAAATCGGCTAACCTGTTGGCTAGTTGCCACTAAATTGTTCTCTGCATGTGGACTCGGCTGGGAATAGGCGGTTCGATCCGAATAATTGTTTAATGATAGAATCGAATGGGCCAAATAGAATCAAAATAGAATCAAGCAACTTAGTATTAGAATTTAGAATCAAATACAATAGAATTAGAGTTTCAAATAGTCTGAAAGGCGAAGGCTTAACCGTATAAAACAGGCAGTCAAGTATGATATGCGATACTGCAAGGAAAAGGCAGTGGGTTCGTAAATACCATGTGGTTATAAAAGTCTTCAGTCCGTTATGTAAGATAAAGTTGCCCTGTCAAACACAAACTCCCCAAATGCTGGAATACGAGGACTTATTATAAAGCAACTTCCAGCTGCGGCGTTGTCCGACATTAGGCTTCGTTGTGCAATTGCTGCAAAAATTTACATGTTTTTACCCCCTCACAAATTCGTAGCGAGTTGGCGACAATTGTAGTTTTGAGACAGAGAACGAATGATAGCCATTGTAACGGAACAGAGTATGTATACGACCATATGGAAAACAATTTGAGTAAAAGAATCCAGCCAAACAATCCAAAACGTATGTTTTGTGCGATGCACTCTCAACCACATTAACGTGTGTCGAGCCTTTAAAAATATAATAGAGAAAAAATACACCAAAAAGGTGGTCGCAGGCATCATTAAAATCGTTAAAATGGTTCATGAATCAAAAAGGTTGAGAAACACTGATTAAGTAGAAATAAAACGTAACATTTTCTATCATCCGATTTGTTTTGCGAGATTTCTTCGCAAAGCTGTTTAAAAAACTCGCGGCATAGTTTATTAAAAAGGTTATGTCATTGTCAGTTAGCATTATAGTTTCTGTTGACTTTGATTCACTATATTTATCACGTGCATTTTTTTATTTAAAGTATTTGAGCTGTTTAAAGTTGCTTCACCTGTTCATGTTTATGTTGGCTGTTGCTGCAAATGTTGTTTTTCTTCCAGGAAAACAATTCTTCATTCTAATGGCTGATGAAACTAAACCTAGCCACAGGACTTTTTTGTCCGGCGACTTCAACAGCAAGAAAACTCAAACCTGGGCTGCCGTTAGTGTAGGTGTGATAATTATTGCCCTGGGAATTCCGATTTGGTGGAAAACAACAGAAGTTTACAGGGCCCCACTGCCCTTCGACGAAATACTCGCATTGCACGAAAACAGAAAAATTAGCATTGAAATACCAGTGTATGTTAAAGTTATTGGAAAGCTGGATGACATCGAAAGAGCTTTAATCAGTGAACTAAGTGAACAGTTAAATAATGACAATACACAACAAGTAAAGTTCTTCTATAAAATAAAAGACACACATGATGCAAGTTTGGTTCTGGATAAAAGTGCTGTGCATGTTATGGTTCGTACTGAGGGTCCGCTGCTTGTCCAAGTTTCTGATGATGGTACAATCGCTTGCAATATACCAAACAAGGATAAAGGTACAATTGTGAAAGTATCATCACTTTTGAGGCGTACCATCAAGGAAGTGGTTGTAAATGAAGTAGTTGTTGATCACATGGTTGGGAACATATACCGAACAGTCAAGGATGAACGTTACAACAGCAAGCTCATACAAATGGTTCAGGCTAACCCTAAATTTGAGCTACTTTTCTCCTTGCTCTGCCCAGAGCCTGATGTGCAGTCGGCTACTTGGGACATGGCACGTAATTCTGAACAGTATCTTTCTCCAATGTTAAGAAAACTGGACAAGCTGTTCGATTTTCATGTCGGTTCTCAAGTTCTCTACTATACCAAGATACCTTACAAGCCCAAAGCACACAGGGATGACAACAATAAAGTGTTGTATCGATTTCTTACACCCCAGCAACTGTCGTTGGTGATAAACCCTATAGAAGGACGCTTAGGCTCTCACGTTGCCACTGATCCAACTCTGAATTTTGTTGTATATGTCACGGAGAAAAATTACACACCCCTTTATGTAAGGAAAGAAAACGGGGAATTGTCAAGCAGCAATGCATTTTTGGTTCCAAGATGGGGTTCGATGCAGTTTTATAACTTGGAAAATAACCCTGGACCGAACAATGTGGTCAAACTTGACCCAGGTGTGTTTATGAGTGCTTTTATTCCCCATTTGCGGATTTTGCTTGGCTTGCAAAACAACAACACTCTGGATGAACACATCAAGTTTTCTGAGCCCAGCTATGAAAACATTTGTGATTGGGAACTGGCTTACTTGTACAGGTTAAGAGCAGTGGAACACATAGCTTCATCTATTCAGACCTTGCATTCTCTGTCAAAACTTCTTAACCAGATTCACAACATTGTGATCAATGACAACATTGCCACTGAAGTTCACACATCTGTGCTGTCTATTTTAAAAGCTAAAGAGGCGCTGGCAATCGGCAAGCTGGAGCTAGCACTTGAACACTCCAAAACAGCATTTGTTGCATCTGAAACAGCATTTTTTGATTCAACTTTATTAGAATTGCTCTACTTTCCAGAGGACCAGAAATTTGCCATTTACATTCCGTTGTTTTTGCCTATTAGTCTGCCTATCCTATTGTCTTTGCGATATGCAATTATGAGAATTAGGAAAAAAGATTTTGATGATTCAGACACAAAAACTAAAACTGATTGAAGATCTTTTAAGAAAACTAACAACAAGAATAAGCAAAAGAAATACTTCCAAATATGCTGGAAGTGTGAACACAAATCACTGTGCTAATATATGTTCCTTCACTTTTTGGTTTGGTTGGCTGTGTCATGTTCTTTTGGGGTTGACATTTTAAAGTGTTTTATATTCACAAGTTCACAACTATTTGTAATTTGTCTCACCGTGACAAAAGCGTTCACAATGAAGTAGAAATTGTTTGAAATAATAATCAGATAACAAGGTTCAGTTTAATGGTCATCGGAATACAATAGTTTCTTATCAATTATGCATTTTGCAGGTGCATGTTGCTGTGCAGAATGAACAAAATTGTTGTAAATGTTATTTGATAAAAAAGTTAAATTCCATTGCATATACCCAGTCTGTTAAACATGAGCTGCAAGTCTTGCAATGGAAAGCTTATTGAGGATAGCCATGGGTCGGAATCTACAATGGTAAACATAATAATGCCTTGCTGTCCCTGTATCCACATACTTAATTATGATTGACAGGTGTGCATAGAATGTGGTGATGTCACCTCAAATTCTCATCCTAACTCATTCCAAGCATCAGAAACAGGGGAATTGGAAGGTACGAAGGTGGCACCAGATAGTGTGAAGTTTGAACACAAATATCGCTTCCATTTGAACGACAAGAAGGCCAGGTATGCTTTGTTTGTATCTTTCTGAATTTTTAATAAGTTGTCAACACATTGTGATAAATGCACATTGGAGCTTATCCTTAATGTTGGAAAAGTTTGCTCCGCTGAAATCTGCTTTAAATAGTTTAGTAAGCTGGATTCAGTTGTGTCCTGCTATGTGATTTTCTTCTTTATATAGACAGTTTATTCAGGTTTCAAATGTAATTATATCATCTTTTAAGTGCTCTGCAACGACATAAAAAGTTTGTGGAGGAAATGAATAATGCCTGCTTTCATTTTGTCGAAGACCACCAGCACATCGTGGAATCAGCCAAGCATATCTTCGAAAATCATGGACTGCAGAGGGCATTTAACAGAAAATATCACACAAAGCTTCAGATTGCAGGTGCTTCATTTACATCTGTTTCTAATCACTTTCCACGCAACTGCTGGGTTCTATTACAATAAAATCAAGGGTTCTATGAGCTACCATGTGTTTTGAGTAAAAAATTGGAAAACATGTTTGGTAAATCTTTTGGCGACAGACACATTACATGTTTCCATGAAATTAGAACTAAAAAATACAATAAAGAAAATTAAAAATATCTATTTTTGAAACAATAATAGACCGATTATTGAGTTTTGAAAATGTTATTATCTTGCAATTATGAATTAAATTCCACATCTGAACTAAAAAATTGGGAAAATCCTTGATACGCATTTAGGAAAACTAATTTTGAAAATTTGTAGAAAAAGGAGGAAAAATGAAAATAAAGATAGTACAAAATACTTTATTTCAGCTGTTTGTCTTTATGCTGGTCTTATCCAACATGGAATTAACACATCTCCCGAAGAAGTAAGAAAGGCAATGAGAGCGCCCATACATGGATTCTCCAAACTACTTAGAAATGTATGTGTGTTACTGTTTTTAATATGACCTTATATAAGCCCATGCAAATTTTTGCATTGTGTACAGAAATGTATGTAGATTTGTTTCATATTTGTTCCAGTATCGCTGGAGAACACTGTTTTGACGGCAGTTTAATGTGGCCTTATTGCATGTTTTTATTTGTTAAACTGCCAACATTCTTTGGACACTTTATACTTTTCTGGCTACTTTTCAGAGTCAAAACTTTCCTGGTTCACATGAACAAGGCCAGACATATGTTTATAAATTTCTTGTTTATCCAACATATCCCAAACCTACCATGTTCCAGGAATAGCTGCAACATTTTTTATTGCTTTTTTTCCTTTAAGATGAAAGAAGAATTGAACTTGGAGTCGCCGTCGTCACAAAATGTAATACGCAGTTACATTGGAGCTCTTAAATCAATGGAAACCAGGTGGGTTCCTGGTTATGTTAGTCCCCAGCATTCCAGCATTTGTTTGATTTGTGGCCTTACTTGATATTTCCCTAGTAGACTTATGCAAGTTTTTCAATATTTCCAAAGTTCATGGGGTGTCTCAGCCTTAAACCACATTTGAAAAGTTACCTTTTGTACATTAGTAGTGGCAATTTTTCGAAACAATAAATTTGCAGTTTGATCCAGAAAAAAATATCAGAAACTAGCTACACATGGTCTTAATAAACACATGACTTTGACCAGAAGTCATTTTTGAAGCTTTTCTCCAACCATAATCGTTACATTACAGGCGTGACTTAAGGCAGAAGGCAGAGAGAATAGCTCAATTTCTAGAGAAGTTGGAACTTACCAGGGGACCTACATGCAAAACAACTGCTTACACTGCTGCCTATCTAGCAAATATATCAGAAGAGAAACAGTAAGTTTTCCAGAATATAATTTTCAACCCCTGAAAATTGTATTTTTGGGGAATTTGAGAATACTTGATGATGATATGAAACAAAATTTTGGGATATTAATTTTGAATTCAAACCAGTGTTTCTCAATTGGGGGGAAGCAAAGATCTTTTTAGGGGGCATAGTTTTCATGAAATGCTTGAACAAAAAGTTTGTCATAAAAACAAAAAAATTCTGTGATCAGCTTACAGGAAAGTCGTTCCAGACAATTGTCATGTTAGGACAGAGAGTGAATAATAGTCATTGTTATAGAACATAGTGAGTATATCGCCATATGGAAAAAGATTTGACAACATGTATGTTTTGTGCTTTGCTCAATCACCACAATTAAATGTTAAACACGCTGTTGCAAAGCTCACATTTCCATTAACGCATTTCAAGATATGTATTTCTATGTTAAGTCAACACAGCGATCTTGCAGACAGCTCAGTTGGTTTATTTCGCCGAAAGGCATAATCAGTTTCTCCAACTTACTGCATGATCACTGTATTAGAATTAACATAGAAATACATATGTGATACAGTGCGCGATCGACTCCCTGCCAGGGTACCTTGGTTCAAACTGATCCCAATTAGTTTATATTCTGCATACATAACATGTGTCAAACTTTTTAACTTAATGATGAAGAAAAGATAGGGTTCATTGGCTTAAATAAAATCGTTTAGAGAGATCATGAACCAAAATATGTTGAGAAACTCTGGTTTAAACAAATGACATTTGCATTGTTTGAATTCAATTTAAAAACTACCAGTTCTGCAGGTCAAGCATGCCAAGTTTTACTCGTCAGTTGTTTTAAAAATTGCACACGGTTGATTTTTACCTTCCAAGAATGTTACAAAATGTTGTCCAAGTTTGGTTCTTATTTGTGTGTTGTTTTATATCGAACAAAATTGAATCAAAATATCGTCCCTTAAAAACGGGCACACAAATGTTTGACACGTGATAGATAGTGTACAACTAAATTACCACGCATTCCTCTTTGGGTCGTGCACCCCAACAGTAAAGTTAATTTTTAAACGACGCATATTTTAAGCTTACATTCGTATGTTTAACGTGGGTTCATCCAGCTGAATGATTTTATCACATAACTTGCCATGTTTTTTTAGTCAGAAACGGTGTACGTCATTTCCCAAGTTCTGCCGAATCAACTCGATCAATGAATTCGACCGAAGTCTTCTCACCAGCTTCCGTGACCGCCTTTTTATCCTCGCCAAACGGTGAGCACGAACGCAGGCGTTGGATTTTAAATCAGTGTTTCTCCTTTTTGTTTGTTTCATGACTGGTGATGTTCCCAGTTCCAAATTATCCGGCCCGGCCGGATCCGGATAGTTATTAATCAAATCCGGCCGGATAATTTGGATCCGGCAGTTTGTTAACACCGATTCGTGTATTTTATCGGTATGGCAAAAATGTTTGATTACCAAACAGAATGCTATGTTAAGGTTAGCTTATCATGAGTGGAACAAATAAACGTGGGCATTTATTTATATGGTATAACACGTCACGAATAACCTTCGGAAGTCGGCGAGTACCCGGATCCGGCGCAAGATATCGCTTATTCATAACCTCTTTTAAAATCCATTCAACCATCGACCTCCCTTCTTGGTGTTTTGACACGTGATAATGGAAAGGTGGACTCTACAGCAGTGTGACTGTGCTTCTTTAACACAGTGGTTTTCAAATTTTGTGATGTCACGGCACTTTGATTTCTGTGCGTTGGTTCGCGACACACCAAATTTGAGTGTCAAATCCACTTTATTAAAACACCCCAACATACAGTAGTCACTTTTATGTCGACTATTTTCAACATAGGACTATACAGTAATAAGTGGTAAAATACGAACGCTTTTGTATATATGGTCTAATGATTGCGACTTTACGCAACGAACACGAAATATTCAATTTGTTGTTGATTGACCACCGGTTGAAAAACCCTGCTTTAACAGAACCTATCTCATTGTACGAAACCCATGTCGGACCTATGTTCGGCATAGGTCCTTGTACGAAACCCATGTCGGACCGATGTTCGGCATAGGTCCTTTGCTCACATTGTCTTCCATATGGCTTTACCCACTCTAATTCGTAACAATGACTGTTCAGTCTCTGTCCTGGCACATATAAATGTCGCTAACTTTCTGCGACTTTCATGGAAGATGATCGCAGACCGTTTTGTTTTGATGGCTACCTTTCTCTTTATGTCTGAAAAACGCTGCCATTTGTCTTGAAATAAACCAACATGAGTAGTCAACAAGGTTTCCATCGGCCTGCACAAAAAAATTTACAAACAATCTCCTTTTTGATCCGAAATTGGTTAAAATTTTACGTTTTCTCGATTTTTTAGGTTATGGCTCGCGTTTCGATGATGACCGGTTTTGGAGGCACAACGATAATTTTATTTTGGTCACAGACTGGCGCCCACAAACATCTATCACACTGCGCCGTACAACTAACAATACGTATGTAATCAAGTTAAAGCACGTTTAGATGGAAAACTAAGCACGCCACTCCGAAATAACCGCATTTGTGTTATAAAAACACTAAAAATAAGTGCAGCATGGCAACCTCATTGTGGTTAGGGCAACTCCAAATCCAAATGTCAATTCTAATCCTCATAAATTTTTTATATTTTTTACACACGACAGATTGCCGTGGATCGACGAAAGCAACATAAAATTGCTGCGATTCCATGCATTGATCGATGACGTAGTCAACCACAGTTCTTCGCTGTTCGATCTCCCACCAACTAACACTGACAGCAAAGCTAACGCCAGCGCAACAACCTCGAAAGCGGAAAAGACGATGACCGAACGAGGAATGACAGAAAACGAATTTCTCGTCACACCGCCGTCGTTTTTCCTGCAAAAAACAGAAAGTTCTCAGCCGCCTGCAACAAAACGTCTCAAAATGGCTTCCACGTCGGAAACACTAAACGAGGGGGATATTTCTGACACCGAGCTGAATGAGTACCTCAGAGACCCGGATGAAATAACCCGACTGTTGCGGATCAGAAAACGACTCCACGAAACGCAGTAAAAAAATATTTTCTATGTTTGACCGGCAGAATTACGAAATTGGCCATAGCGGATGACGCAAGAAAGAGTCGCTGAAGATTTCCTAATGTGTGGTTATGTGTTGGTGCGACAATAACGGTGCCTGTTTAAAAATGCTACAGCACCCATACCTATAAATACCTGGTGATTCCCACTTTTTATATTGAAATTTCAACGAAAAGTTCGAAAAAGTTTAGTTTTCCGTGATTTCCATTTCGTTGTAAAACGTGTTTTTGTCCATTTTCGTTTTAATTAAACTTCGTTTGGTATCTACGATTGTGGGTACCGCTTACACACTGTGACGTTCGCTTACGTTAAATTAAACTGTGTTAATTATGCTTGACGGTAGGCATACATGCTCGATTTCGTTAAATACAAAAAAAACGTTGGTTTTTCATTCAACTTAAAGTGTTTCATTTAACCCCGTGACAGGCAAAAATGCGTACTTAGCGGATCTCCGCTGTATTAAATTATTTGGTTTACACACAAAAACATTGCAGTCAAGCTGTATCACCTTCTATAGCTCAGCCAGAAGAGCGTGGGGCCTGCTTAACCCAGGGTCAAAAAGACTTCATTGGGAGCTGATGAAAAAACAATAACCTCAACTGGATCGGTGAACCAAGCCACCCTGATGGTAGGCTGTCGATTGATAACCGCATCTGTAGTTGCTGAGCAAAAAACATCTCTAAAAGAGCTGTCTAAAAGATTGACTACAAAAAGTTTTGCTCAAGAACTCAATGGTAGCTTGTTCAGATCTCGCTCAGCTTGCCTATAATGCCAGAAAAACCTGGTATTTCATTTGTTACTTCTTACATGTAGGGTAGCCAGCCATGCTATATTGTTGAAATGACCGTGTGTTGAGATTTGGTCGGGGTTTTCTTCAAATGTACAGATCCGCTTAACGTCAGTCTTACGCAAGCCTTTTTTCTCGACCTTGTTACCAAAACACTGGCGAAATTAATTCGACAAGGAAGCAAATATCAAAAATAAGAGTCATGTAATCTCAATGATTTCTGACCATCTGTCTTCGCCGCAAAACTGACAAATCTTTGTCTAAAATATTTGCAAAAACCCGTAATTGACGTTAAAATTTGTACAATTTTGTTGTCTTCGATTGAACAACGACGAACAATTTCACAGCAACAATATTCAGTAGAGTTAGGATTAGGGCAAAGTGTGTTAGGTGTAGTTCGGTGATATAAAACAAATATGACTAGAGTTGCTTTAAAAAACCTTCTTCAACGCTCGAATACTGGAAACATGCGTAAAATCAAATACAAATTAAAAAATTGCAAATCAGAAGACCAAACAGTCTCCATAGAAATATCAACGAATCTTGCAATAATTATTGCAGTACATAACGAACCGAATTTTTTTATCTGCGGCTAAGGTTGAAACTATTTTTATTTAATAATGGTGACCGAAACATTTGAAGCTGTAACTCGTTTCGATTTAACAAGTTATTTACAAGGTTTACGTGGCGTGAGGCAGACGATTGGCAACTTCGGCCAAGCGCCCGACCCATATACCAAGAAGAAAACCTGGTCACGAATTGCGGTCTGGTGACAAAAAAACCAAAAAAAGCAAAAAAGGAACACATTGCTATGGTTGCTTTTGATGTTAAGAATTCAAGGGGTTACGCGTAAGAAGCTGGGAAGGTTGTGTCCTTCAAAAAAATTGAAAACCATCACTCCAGTCAGAACAAAACAAGAAAAAAATAGTCGAAAGTCGCCATGCCCTCCTTATGTCTGAGATTTGTCCTTGTTTGTGGCCGACTTCCCTCATTTTTACAGGCATTTCATGCTGGTTTTGCACGATTGTCTTTTTTAAATGTAGTCTCGCTCAAACAACTCAAGCCTTTTTCCGATTTTTAACACTAGTTTGTGATTCTTCGCAACAAAAAATGTCCCAATGTTGAAATTTCTGTATAGTGTTGCTTCGAAATCAAATTCTTTTTCAACCGTCCTTAGTTTTGGTTTCACAACGATGGCAACCCTTACAATATATCCATAGTAGAAAGGCAACCCGGAAAATAGTTTATCATCAAGTTCACAATGGAAATAGAAACCGTTCACCAAGTTTCTTCCACTTTCATTAGGTTTGCTTCGGGGAGACTTGTGCAGGAGTTGGAAATTCCTCAACTCTTTCTGAAACAGTATTCGGACGTACTCGTGTTCCCATTCGCAAACCCAACCGTTTCCGAAAGTCTTTGAACGACAACAATGTGCAAACGCTCTTTAAAACGAGGTTGTAGGTGTAGAAAATGAGAAAGAAAGAAGCGGAAGCCCTGCCGAACACGGCGATCACCCCGCTCGCCACCAGAAACAAGATGTCGTTAACCACGGTGAAGATCGTCAGACTACTGATCTTTATGACAATGAATGACAAGTCGCTGCGGCCAATAAGTGGACCCATTGCGAGAGCTAATAATACGAGTTCAGACGTTATTAACAATGAAATATAAAGACCTAAGGGCAAAAGTGGAAACGATTCTGGTGTTTTGCATTTATCAGTAGCTGCATTGAAACCGGCGAGCAAGGCGAAAGACAACGCAATGGTAACGCTTGCGAAGTTTGCCGCACATGCAACAAATTTGAGGCATTTGGTGGTGAATTTCTTCAGTGCTGTTTGACCTGAAGTGTTGTTGGTCTGAATGGTGCTCACTCTGAACCAAAGAATAAGAAATATTGAGAACCTGCAAAGCGTAGTGCAAACATGGGAAAAACGTTTCTGAAGGTCGCAGACGGTTTGGTTAGTCTTCTTTGGATACACAACAGGTACGAAACTTAACGCTGTCAGCAGCTGTAAGAGAGCTACTGATATGCACAGTCGGTTTGTCCAAAGCAGTGTGTTTCGTTGCGGCTGCAATTGGTAGATGACGGAACAACAGAATAAATATAAGGTAACAGCACACAACGGTGGCACAAGAAATGCTTCGACGTTGAGCGATCTGAATGGAATGTGCGTGCCGTTTGTCATTTCAGTTATAGTTCTGTTTTCCAATATACTGACATTCAGGGACATCGTGTCTTAAGATTATGCATATGATTTTGACCTGTAGTGTATATGTCAAAAAGCTTTGAAAGTAGCGTTTAACATTTTCCTATTGTTTACGGTATTACTATTGCATAATATTATTTTTTGCTTACCTGCAAACTTAAGTTCACAGCGATTAACCAAGCTAATATCACCTGATGCTACTACATGTAACAAATCCTGGAGTTTACTTGCATTCACGTTTTAATTTATACTGTTAGCATTCTTCTGATGAAGAAGCAACCAGGATTTAATAATTTAAACCCAGATTTTCGACACATAAAGTGAACGCAGTTGATTAAATGCAGCTCGCTGCTTCTACGACCTGAACTGCATTGCGATACAATTCCCGGCTATTTAACGGTCGTTTTGGAAACAGGTGGCAAAAGGCACTTCGTGGTTTAAATGCTATCATATGTCTGTGTAATTGCCATAACCCTGTCCATTGTAAACGCACGTACATAGTTCGCAAACGGTGGTGTATATTACCGTGTTGGATTAAACCACCAATAACATATGCTACAGTAATTGTGGACAAGTCAAAAACGCTTTTACAAATTCAATGTTACGAGTTTTGCATTTGCGTTGTTAAAATGCTTGATTTTGATAATAAATTACCATTATAACATTTTTGAAAAAGTGTTTATACGTGTATACGTTTGATCAACAAATAATTATATTAACAAACGGAAAAAAACAACCTCTGTTCCATCGAAAGGTAAAACCCAAAATAACCTTCGATCCCAATTGTTATCGAACAGCATGGTTTGTTCTCTTTGTTCTTTGTACTTGGTCAACATTTGTCAGGCTGTGAACGTGATCAATTGCAGGCTGTACAAGTTTCAAAAACAACCTTTAAACCAATAGAGGCCAGCGGTTTTACTACCTGGGCTGTTGTAATAGAACAAATTGGTTTAAACCGGGTATTGTCACTTAAATCGTTTCTTGGTGACAATACTATTCAGGAAACAGCATGTGTAGGTCTAGATAACAAGGAGTGGTTGTGGTCTAAACTTAGCATGTAGTTGCAAAAATACATATGCTAAAATGTTGCCAACACCTTATTTACGGGTAAAACCGCTTTAATGATCAAACCATGAACATAAGGCGAACAAACAATTTCAGTGGAACAAACGCTGAACTTGCGTTAATTTCGTTTGAGTTTGTTTTTGTGGTTTCAGTAATTCAAGGTTGACAACCTCTTGTACTTAAACGTGTAATAAGGTGCAGAGTTCAAGTGGGAGAAATGCAAACTCAAACAAAATTAAACGCAAGGTCAACGTTTGTTGTGCTGAAAGTATTTTTTTTAATCCAATAATGGTCAATTCGATTCTGTTTTACCAACAAATTTATCAATGTCGTAACCAACCAGTATCTCCACACTTGCTGACGGCTTCGTTGAAGGAAATTAAGTTTAAAACAATAAAAAGCATTACGTTCGAAATTGACGTGTTTTTACTTGTGAAACTTGTGACGTTGAGTCACATGTTTGTTTCGAAAACCCAAACCGTGCCATGTACCGACTTCTAGTTAAAGATTCGCTACTGCTGCTTGCAACAGGGGGTAAATTATTAGTTTGCAGTGACGGTGAAGGTTCAGTTGCATGATGCTCGGCCAGGAAGGTGTCGTCATATTGTTTCATCACAGGATAAGGAAATCTGCAGATTGTTTGTAATCCTCCCAAACGGTTTTTTGATAAAATGTAAATGAATTTTATTATTTTTTTGCTCTCACAAGTGGTAATTTTTGTCCCAATGTGGTTGATCGTATTTCTAGTGACTCTCCCTGCGGTTGGACTTGGAAGGTGGTGGCACTCCGCAATTCTTAAATTCTTTTGTGGTAAATGTATCATGTTAATTGCAATCTTTATTTGTGATCCTTCCATTATTACTTGTTCACCGCTGGAGTAAATTTATGTAGCAACCAGTTTGGAGTAGCAGCGATACTTTAAAGTACCTGTCTTTTATTTGTAAAGCTTTAAATGTAAAAGACACTCTTTGCAACAGAATCTGCATCTCATTGCTAGATAAAATCAGTGACATATCTACCTCAATCACCGAATATTTGAGTAGGCTATGAAAGCATAGCCAGTATTGAGGTAAAAATTCAATACCAAAATTATTAAAAAAAAGGACTGTACTGTTCTTCCAACAGGTGTTTAGCAAACAAATATGGATTGTGAACTGATGTTGTTGCTTTGTTGTGCCTTTTTCTTAACAGTCCCATCAAGTGGGAAGTCTGCGTGCAGTTTTTCTTATCCCTGTCCACTGCAAGGCAAGTTTAGTGAAATTCAAAATAAGTGATTTGGGATAAATAAAGTAAGACAATCGGTAAAATCAAGAGCAACGCTTATGGCTTCAATTCCGATATCTTCTTAAAATAATTTGTTTGGAATCCAATTGACTAATTTTATTGTTGAACTAAACAATATATGAAGCCTAAGTTAAACATGGCAGATTTAAAATCCAAGCCTAGGAGGCCGCAATTATTCAATATTGTATTTTAATTCACCTCTACAGGCGGCGAGGAACTGACCCAACCCACCCAGCTGGTTTCATCCAACGGGTTTCTCGATGTAGAAATCAACGTTGACGTCACTGATTTCACGGTCGACTGGTTAACGCTTCAGAGGCGAACATACAACGGGGAAGTCCCGGCTGCCACATGGCGCGTAAAGCGAAAAGACATCGTGAAGTTGGACCTGGTATGACGTAATTACACCTGTCTTACTTTCTAATGTGTGTTAAAAAATGAGTTTGCACCGATGAGACCGTGTACGTTCGTTTCTATGCAGGCGGATGCTTTAATTAAAATCTCTTTATCTTCTTCCACAGAACAGCAGCCCATGCCTGTCTTGTGCAGTATGAGCGGAAAACGTTTTATAGTTAGGAACTTTTAGAATTGAACACCTTGTTACTGCAATGGTGTTGTTATGACAACGTAAACGGGATTATTTACCATGGGTATTTTTGCGCAAGCAGAAATATACCCGATGAAATCCCAGTAAAATCGATTGATTAGCTGTGTTTGACGGTAACCCTAAACCTCTTCATCTTCTTCACAGATCAACCACCTTCAAGAACCGGAGAAAACTGATCCGATCAACTTACCCCGATACCCGAACACAACCAACATGCATACTCACGGCCTCCACATTAGTCCAAAGGTGGTATTGTGTTTCTGTAACTACAGCAATCAGTATTTCCCAAATTCTTAATAAACAAGCAGCCCCAACAACAGCTCAAAAACTTTTGAAAGTTACTTATCCATTTTGATTTGTGTTATTTAGTTTTAGCGAATCGGTTTGATAACAGTTGTAGTTCATGTTACGAACAACTTTTATGGTTTCAACGGTGCATGCCCTTGCCATTTTTATGTATCACGTTTATTGTTCATATGAGTAACAACTTTGCGTGCAAAATAAAAATGAATTGATTTACATTTTGGGAAGTTTCTTATTGCTTTACGAGTCCAAGCATTGACCGACGTTGCCAAATGTCCGCCCTGTGTCTTGTTTTTCTTTCAGAGTCCTGAAGACAATGTGTTGGTTGTAGCTCCACCTGGTGGCAGTTTGCATTACGAGTACACCATCGAGGAAAACCATCCAAGCGGAGCCTTCTGGTATCACCCGCATGTCCACGGCTCAACTTTATTCCAGGTTTGCAACAATTAGGACCGGCGCCTTAAAAAAGAGCTGATTAAAAAACTTCAATGTTGCTATTTCAATCGTGATGTTGGATGTGTGCTCGTGCCGCTAAATAAAGTGCAAAATATCTTTTTTTTTCGAACCCAAACCACTTTACTTACTTACATTTTCAACACTGACTTACGAAGGTGGTCCGAGGGTGGAATGCTATAGAAGAATCGCGATTAATAATATGTTGCAGGTAAATATCCAACAGTTGTTGCTTTTTTTCAGCTGCACAGTGGAATGGCCGGCATGATAATAGTTGAAGATGATCCGATCGATCCGACACTATCGAATATGCTCAACTCCATTTCGTGTCCGCAAAATTGTCAGCATGACATTCAACTTGTGTTTCAACCCACTCTGCTCTACACAACACTTTATAACGCCTACAGATTCACTTCTGTTCAGGAAACTATTGAAGATAATGTGCAAAAGTATATGAACGTGTTTATTCATAACATGAACTTGCAGCCTAGAAAGTGCCTCCTTTGAATAAGGTTCTACCAATCATTTTGTGGTTATAATGGTTACTGGTACGTCCATTGCAAGTCTGTTTCTGTTCAACAGAAAATATTTTTATATTTTCACTTTTCATTTAACTTTTTGGTTATTATGCTAAGCTGCAAAAACTTTGTTATATACCAGTCTTGACCAGTACACGGTGGCCTCAACCGGCGAGTCGTTCAAGGATTGGATTAACGACCCTGCGAACGGAGTAAATTATTTTACAACAAACGGACAACTTGTACCTGTGCTACACATGAAAACTGGAGAGTTGAAACGATTTAGGTGCAAGTCTTTCCTTTATTTTGCTTCATTCCCTGTGTCGAAATGCGAAAAATTCAAACGAACGACTTAAGATTATTTTTAAAGGAGGTGTTTATTTAAAGGTTGTTAAACGCTGGGGGTGGAGCGTCATTGGAGGTCGAATTAGTCGATTCAGACGGTAAGGAGGCTTGCCAAGTGCACGAAATTGCCCTCGATGGAGTTTACCTTGACCACGCGCGTCCACTTATGCTTGGAAAAAGTATGATTGCTACTTCGACGAGGGTCGACTGGGTAGTGGACTGTTTTGAACCAGGAACTTATTTTGTAAGTGCGTTTCTCTCCATATTACTTTAGTGTTTGCGATTTACGCAAATAAATATCTTCAACTACTTAGCTAGTTGGAGAAACCAGGCTATTGTGTAATAGAAACGAATATGACATCCCAAAGTGTCCAAAGCAATTGGAAAACTAGTTTATTGAGACATAATGAAGACTGTGATCTTTGTTCGAAGTAAATCCGTGCGTTACGTTCCAGAGCATATTAGTTTGTAGAAATATGTATCGACTAAAAACGAAGTAGGACAAACATGTTGCAGAAAATAGCAATTATTCGTCGACTCTGTACCTTCTCATGAAAATAGAATGATTTGGTATTTAATTTTAGTTTTAAGTGAGCTGCATACAAGGCCACTGTTTCGACCTTTTATAGTTCTCATTGGTTTAGCTCAGGTGATTATGCGACGATCCTGTCTGCATAGCAAATCCTGAAATATTGTAGTATTGTAAAGATTTTGTGGAAGACGTTTTTAAGCATCCAAATATCCTTGAAAATATTAGCTTCGTTCCAACCCAAGTGCTGATGACGACATGTCGATTGGGTCAATGAGCCGGTACACCGGGACATTGCTAACCGTAAAAGTGGCGGGTACTTCACAACCTCCGGCTGTTATTGACCCAAGGCTACCGCAAAGACCTCCGTACGTAGGCGATTTCCGCAAAGCGACACAAGACGAGGTCCACGGACGGTTTGTGGTGGAAATGAGCCCAATCCTCGCACTCAACAGAGAACAGTTTCCTGAAACCCTAACGTACAGGTAAAAACAACAGTAAGTAACATACAGAGTAAGATTGCATTTGGTGCCTTTCGTTTTAAGGAAATAGTAAATTCAATTTGCAAAAACGACGTGTTGTTATTTTCCTCACAGGTACCAAATAACGGTGGGTGAGCTTCAAGAATGGTATTTCATCAACACTTCGCCAACAAAAAACCATCCAATGCACATCCACGTCAACCATTTTCAGGTACTGGCAACCAACATTCAACAAATAACGCAGTAATGTTTCATGGAGTCGCAAGATTGCGCATGCCCTTACTTAGTGATTACAGCTATTGTATCGAAACCATTGCGTTTACAGACTTCGCTGCTCACTTTGATCAGCCACTTTTATCTGACAAGTCGGATCTAGCTCCCGGTGAGGTTTGAACTGAAGACCCTGGGCTAACCAGGTAGAGATCCCTTACGTATGTGTGAAGGTTGGCTGGAAAGTTGTGCGCTTGCGCACCAGTATATCTTGACCACAATATGTCCAGTGAAACCGCTAAGGTCATGGAGTTTAGTCGGTCAAGCGTTGGGCCTGGTTAGCCCAAGGTCGTGAATTCAAATCTCACCGGGAGCTAGATCCGACGTGCAAGGAAAAAGTGGTTGACCTAACACGGCTGCACTGCCTGGGCTGCGAAGCCTGTAAACCTAATGATCATTCCAAATAAGTTATTTGTTTATTTTCTACCAAGCTTATAGGTATAATCTTCAATATTTTCTGTTTTCCAAAAATAACACGGGGCAATTCACCATCCTTACAAGATTCATAACTGCGAGTTCGGTAACCTTTGGGACGGTTTTTTATTTTAATTGAGGTAATTGAATACACGCCGTACACGGGACCAGTCGGTGCAAAGGCCGGTACGCAGGATTTCAAGTTTTACAGTCAAGAAAATGAAACATGCCTCTATCAACATGATGAATATTTAGGTAACTCGTTTTCTAAACCAAACAACATCACTTCATTACTGATCAAACATTAGCAGAAACCATTGGTACTGTTTATTAAGCACATTGTAGCCTGTATAACTCAAGTTAAAGAAGTTCTTGCCATTGTGAAAGTGTTAACAAAAACAAAACGTCATTTATGTGTTTCTAACGCCGCGAAATCAATGAACTGAGATTTTTTGGGCTCGAAGTGAATTTGTGTGTTTCAGCCAGCGAAAACATTCCAATGCCTGACGATGCTTTGAAGTATCTCGGACACGACAAGCGGTGGGAAGAAGGTGGATCTGGAACACTCGGTTACGCACAACCAGGGGAATTTCGCGACGTAGTGCTTGTACCTCCTCTCTCCAATATCACTGTGAGTAAGCACACAACTGAAAAAGCAAGTATAAACCTTAGGAGTTAAGGTTAAAAGTAATTACAGCTATAAACAGAGCATGTATCTTCTTGAGGTATATATACCAGAAACTTATAAATAGTTCTGTTATTGCCACAACTATAGTAGCAGATACGGAACATGATCTGCACGTATATCTGACTGGTTTTTGTTTCTAATGATCGACTCTATAGTACTACTGATGTGGTGTTTTTCAGGTTCGCTTTATGCCTCACAAATTCACGGGAGGAGTGGTTATCCACTGTCATCTTCTTAACCACGAGGATAGAGGGATGATGTTGGTGGTGGGAATCGTTAATCCAGGTTGTTAAGTTTTTATGTCAAGGTTAAAGATATAATGTAACAAAAACAAAAAAATGTGTTTGAATTCGTAGCTTGCCAGCATTTTTAAACCAATGCATTGCTGTTCAACCGCAGGAGAAACTCTACAAACTGAAGTTCCATCTGGCCATGCCTATCCTGGAACTTGTAAGAGGTGCGATCCATTTCCTTTCAACCAAGACATGAGTGAGTGTTTGGCTGATACCGAAGCTCGCTACATTTATCCATGCAATCCGGAACTTGATCCAGGATGCGGGGCTTTTGCTTTGACAGCTAATAAGTAAGACTTTTTAGTTTATGAACCAATATGTGATTCCTGTTCTGGTAACCTGTATCAACGCTTTCTATCCAAAAGCCTCATAAATTGACGATTTAACGAAACCAAGAGTTTAAATCCACTAAAACCTCAATAAATATTGACTCGGTTGCTCCCTTGATGAGGCCAAGTTTTAAATTTATGTTTACAGGCTTTTCTTTCTTCTGATAACCATCGTAGCAGCGATGTGGTTGAATAAGTGAAGAGTGACGCTTCGCGGTTGTACTGGAAGTTTCTAATTGTGAAAAAAAGATCTTGCAATAAAAGTTCAATAATTATGAATTTTATTAAATTTCCAACGAATAAAATCAATTATTGCTGCACTTGTTTTAGAGACGACCCTTTATTGGGGTCTTTTCCCGGTATGCACAACGTACAGGCGCACCTATATATCAGAAGTTGGCAGCCCACAGTGTCGAAGCCGCATTTTGTTTCCTTACCTTCTATTGTGGATTCATAGAGACGGCAAGCTCCCCTCAAAAAACAAAACAAAATTATGCTTTAAACAAAGTAGACCACTGGTTCACTATATACCTGTAGACTGTGTAAATTTGGTGAACTCGCATAGTGGCGGCTGTTTAGTTTGGTGTGGATTTTGTTTAGTTTGGTGTGGATTGCTAACTCAGGATATGCAGCTGCAAATACGTCTTAGTTTAGTGGGAAATGTGCAACCTATAACCGATTGTATGCATGCTCAAGTCTGCTGACCTTTGACATACATAACTATGCAGTTATGTAACACGACGGTTGTAATTACACTTATGTAACACAAAAAAAAACGTACACCGTTTGCAAACTGCATACGTGCATTTTTAACGAAGAGCTTTGTGGCGATTAAACAGACATATGATAGCCCTTAAACCACGAAATGCATTTCGCCACCTGTTTCTAGAACGACCGTTAAATAGCCAGGAATTGTATCACAATCCGTTAGCCGCGGTCAACCAGTTTAGGTCGTAGATGTAACGAGCTGCATATAATCAACTGAGTTGACTTTTTGTGTCGAAAATCTGGGTTCAAATATTGAATCCTCGCTGTAAAGATACGTTACTTATTTATTTCTAGAATGTTAGCGGTCGAGTTAAACGTGAAAGCATTTTGCACACAAAGCAGCATTAAGTTGCAATGACAACGTTATTGGGTATGAATTAAGGTTTGCAGGTTTTCAATCACTTTCGTTGAGAGGAAGCAAAATGACAGCAATTCGATACAATAGTAATAACGTAAACCACAGGAAAAATTATCATTTCAAACTTTTTTTGACATACATTTTACAGTTTGAAATTATAGCTTAAAAATCGCAACATAATTTTAAGACACGATGTCCCTGAATGACAGCATATTGGAAAGCAGAACTATACGGGAAATGACAAACGGCACGCACATTCCATTCACATCGCTCTACGTCGAAGCATTTCTTGTGCCACCGTTGTGTGCTGTTACCTTATATTTATTCTGTTGCTCCGTCATCTACCAATTGCAGCCGCAACGACATACACTGCTTTGGACAAATCGACTGTGTACATTGGTAGCTCTGTCACAGCTGCTGATAGCGTTAAGTTTCGTACCTGTGGTTTATCCGAAGAAGACGTCCACAATCGTCTGCGACCTTCAGAAATGGTTTGCCTACTTTTGCACCTCTCTTTGCAAGTCTTGTATTTTTTTTGTTCTCTGGTTCAGAATGAGCACGCTGCGATCCAACAACACTTCATATCAAACAGCATTTAAGATTTGCACCAACAAATGCCTCAAGCTTGTTGCCTGTGCGGCAAACTTAGCAAACGTCACCATTGAGTTGTCTTTGGCGTTTCTCAGTCGTCACGAAACAGCTCCTGATGGATGCAAAATACCAAAATCGTTGCCACGTTGGCCCTTAGGCCTTGCTGTTGTATTGTTTTTAACAGCTGAACTCGTTCTGTTGTCCCTTGCAATGGATCCGCTTAGTGGTCGCCGCGATTTGGCTCGTATTGTCGTAAAGACCAGTAGTCTGACGATCTTCACTGTGGCCAACGACATCATTTTTCTTGTTGTTGGTGCTGTTATTACCATGTTGAGCAAACTGTGGATTCCGGTGTCGCTTTTTCTCATTTTATACACCTACAACCTCGTTTTAAAGAGCGTTTGCACATTGTTGACGTTCAAAGACTTTCGGAAACGGTTGGGTTTGCGGATGGGAACACGAGTACGTCCGAATACTGTTTCCGAAAGAGTTGAGGCATTTCCAACTCCCTCACAAGTCTCCTCTAAGCAAACCTACACGGAAAAGCACGTTTAAAAAATGAAAACGCATTTTACGAAACAGTCGCCTTCGCACGCAAACGCCGCAATCGCACACTGCAATTTTAACTTGTGCGTCTGTACTTTTGCGTCCATCTCAGCCACGAAAAAATCGGCTTTAGATGATTTAATTTAATGTTTGGTCCAATGTTACATGAAACATACATAGAGAAACGTAAAATGTGTTGTTATAGTTATATCGTACTGTCAATAGTTTTTGGTATAAATTGTAATTGAACTGTTACAAAGATGAAAATTTCCTGGTTTTTGTTATGTTGCATTATTTGCTTAACAGCTCCATCTTGTGGAGAATTTTCGTGCAGTTTTAGCAATCCATGTCCATTGCACGAAAAGCAAAAAGCTAATGTTGTGGCTGTTGCTGTCCGACATAATACAGTTTTGAAGGAAGAGTCATTCTGGTATAAATAGCTTATGTTCTATTTTGGCGAAGTTTCGCCTGTTACACGACTAGTCTCTGTCTAGGTTTTGCCGTGATATTTAAGGATCTATTATACATCAAATAACAAACGATTCACCTATAAGAGTGGTGTAGCAGAGCAGAGTAACTAATTAAATCAAAAAATTCAAACGACTATAAAATTAGTTCCGTCTGCAGCTTACATAAAAAAATTAGTTGTTTGGTATAATAGTATAACATGTCTTAGTTTGGTCAATAGGTTCTGAATAGGAATGTGTCATCATTTGTGTTCTACTTTAGTTTAACAGCAGAATTCAACTATTCGGTTAAATCCGGATCGGTTCCGAATTTTTAATGACGTCTTGAATTTATTAAAAACAATGGTTCGTCTAAAATGCAGCTGATATTTTCGCTTTGGCAACATGAATCTACTTCTGAGCCGTTATTCGTGCATTAAATCAGCTAGTGTCTGTTTATTGCAAATCCGTGTTTCTTTTGTTTCCACTTGAGCAACCCACGCAACTAGTTTCGTCCTACGGGAACCTTGAGGTCGAAATCAACATGGACATCACTGATTTCACGGTCGACTTGTTAACGTTGCAAAGAAGAATGGAGAAATCCCTGATCCCACATGGCTCGTTAAAAGAGTGACGTCGTCAAGTTGAATCTGGTATGACTTAGTCACTGTAAATAAACTTAGTGGGCCACACTTCGCTACGGTTGTTTTTTTGGGGGTGTGCTTTTAAAATATGTATGTTTCACACGTAAGGATAATACTAAGGCGCTTGTTTGAGATTTATATATTCGTTGGCAAATGTTTTCAACGGCAGCAAACCTTTGTATGCACTTTTCTGTCTAATTGTTGTATTGTAAACCCATATCTTCCTCGTGCAGTATGCGTGGAAAACTTTTGAAATAGGACGCCTTGTTATAGCAATGGTGTTTGGTATGACACTCATACAATATTGTTTACATAAGGTATCAGAAATACACCCGATGAAATCCCAGTAAATTACATTCATAAGTTGTGTTTGACGGTAACCCTATACCTATTCATCTTCTTCACAGATCAACCACCTTCGAGAACCGGAGAAAGCCGATCTTACACTGACTATACTGATCAAAGCGGTGCTGATTACATCAATTCAAGACAAAATTTGTTCGCTGTGTGAATTTTCTACTGGATCCATTCGACGGTCCGTGGCATCTTGACCAAAACAGCTAGCCTAACAAATCAAAAATTTTGTTGTTAATAATATGTAAGTTTTCTGTTATTTTTTTGTGGAAAACGATATATGTAAAATGTATTACAAGGCCATGTTGTAATTACAACACTCTTTGTCTGTCTGCAACTAATAATCTTGATTCGACCCTGATAAGAAAATGCTTGCTTACCACGGCAGGGAAAACTTGTCATCATTGTTTTATGTTTTTCAAAAACATTTGCATCGATAGCATGTAAACATACCTCCCAAGTAAGATATTCTCAATAGCTTTGACAGCACGTTCTACTTTATTACAAAAAAAAATTGAATTGTGTTGATTTGCAATTGGTGAGGAGACAAGTTATTAAAAAAACTAGTTTTCCTCGTGCGAACAGAGAATCGAGGTGTGTAAAAAAGCGGAAGAAAGAGAAATTTTCAAAGTGATGTTTTGAACACGTTGGAGTCAGAACTGACAGAATGATTGTAAAATTCCGTAATAACCTGGCGTTTAGAACCTAATCGGCGTGAATTACGCAACAGTGGCATGGAGTCTGAACCGGCAACCATCCGGAAAATTCCAAAACTCGTGGTTTTTTCTATAGTTACACACCAGCACGCAAAGACACACCGCAGTCAGAATTGGTCACAGTCTGGGAGATACCAAAAAAACGGAAATGACAGCGCAGAACACAGAGACTTGAATCCGGCATTCGATCTTGGCGTGATATACCTGTTTGTTCCAAGTGTTTTGAGGCTCTTCCGGGAAACACAGAAGCAATAAAGATCGCGGTAAGTTATTTTACACTCACAAAATACTTTGGACGTACTTATGCACAAAATACTTAATTTTCGTAAGACTGAGAAACTGTATGCCGATATCCCATTAAATCCTTACGAATGTGTTGTTGTATTGTAGACCATTTTTAAAATGGCACTGTAGCGATAACTGGTTTCAAGAAATCACTCCTACATTTCAACCGTTACAGGAATATGTTGCTCCCAATAACGATTGACCACCCATACTTGTAAAGTGCGGTAACCAATGGCATTGATTAAATGTTTTTTTTTCAGGTGCAAGTTTAATCACGTTGAAATTGGTAATAATGTTGCAAAGCGTTAAGTAACAAGCTAAGGCGTATATTTACGTGCTTGGCGATGACTCATACCTCTGTCGCAGACAAGAAGGATTTCCGGGATTGTGTCACGGTTGGATGATAGTATACTCAGCCAGTTGAACTTTTTTTTTTCGTTCGATCCCACTCATTCTTAACATTTAGAAAAAGCACAAGGAACCCGAGTGCTGTTCAGTACGGCTGTCTTGCCTGTCAGTGACTGTCGTTTTGTATTTCTAACTTGTTTGAGTATACTTCAAATTATGCAGTTAACTGTACCAGGCTTGTGTCACTGATTCCAGTGTTCTTTTCTGGTATATGGCCATTACAGTCACATCTGATGAACAGAGGAAGTTAATAAACAGTATTTTTTAATGGCCAATATACCAGAAAAGAGTACTTTAGTATCTAAATTATCAGTGCTATCATCTACCTAACATCTATATGACCCAAAATAAGTGAATAGGTCTTGTTGGTAATATTTTTAGAAGCCGTTTGGTTTGGAAATCTTTGCTATTATCGTCAACAAAACTGTGCTTTTGAGGTTAAAATGGGTTAAAGGCAAACTATCGTGTTGTTTTTACTTCTGCTAAGTCTTGTATCGTGCGTGCGCGGTTATTGTTATGTGACTTAAATGATTTAGCCATCGAATGTTCTCGAGTAAAGTGATTCATGTAACATCCTGTTTACCACATAAAATGTTCTCCTATGCTTATGTCACACTACACCTTTGTTCTTGTATTATATTAACCCAAGTGATGTATAACGGCACGTGACTAAACCAACCAATAAGCTTCCGATAATTCAAGTATAAATAGTCATGTGCGCCTGTTAATTGAGTTGTTTGCATTGGGCTCTTTGCATTGGGCTCGATTCTATTCTGCTTATTCTATCGTATTACTGTTGCACTGCTATTATTACTGAGACTCTACAAGATATTCGCCGGCTTGGGATTTATTCCCACAGCCTGATAATAAATTGTTCATTCGGATTCAACCTTTTGCAAGGTGAGGAAAAGTAAAACCTGACAGTGGTGCCCCCTTCGGAAAATCTCACGTCTTGAGAAGCAACCAGAGGAGCAACGGAGTCGCATGGAGTCTCACAGGTACAATAAACAAACAATTTCAGCGACGATCGCCCATACAAACTCTAAACGCGCAGAAAACCATGTTGTAATTCGCATTTAAACGTTTTAAGGACATACTGAGTATGTAAATGCGTATATAAAACATTGTTTTGACCCTTATGTTCATAATTTGCCTCCTGAAAACTACATAACTTTTTACGCATTGATGACGGTCCGCCGAACATTTCACGGACCCAGGAGAACAATTTAGTTTGATATTGTGCACATTTTCATTCGTATTATACGTATATAGCCGTATCACCGACACGTTTTTCCTGCGATAATGACGTCTTTTAGAGGCCAAGTGTGGATTTATAGCCTCAAACGCACTACTGCACACAAAAATAAGGGACTTGATTCTCTTTTGCTGCCAACAAGGTCAGCTGCAACCCTACTCTCCATTGTCTATTACTTTTGCCGCCAACAAGGTCAGCCGCAACGCAACTCTCTACTCCTTATCATTGTCCCGCACTATTTGCAATACAGTTCAGTGTTGTTTCGGTTTGATGAAGCATGTAACTTCTAACTGGCCAATTTCTCGCATGGTCTCACAAGTTGGTAAATTGCATTTTTCGCTTTTAATTTTGTAGTGTCTTTATCAAATTACCATCAAACGCATCATGATTTCGTTGTTACTATGAATGTGCACTTTATTCGCTCAATCGCATTAACCAATTTCTAAATCGCCTACAGGTGATGTTATATTCATCACCTGAAAATCTGGGGGGAAGTATACGTAACATACGTCACATAAACCAATGTTTATATTGCGTAATGTTTTGTGTACAACATTGGACAAGTGTTGCATAATCCCATAATGTGACTCAAATGATTTAGCCATCGAATGTTCTCGAGTAAAGTGATTCATTAACATCCTGTTTACCACATAAAATGTTCTCCTATGCTTAGGTCACACTACACCTTTGTTCTTGTATTATATTAACCCAAGTGATGTATTACGGCACGTGACTAAACCAACCAATAAGCTTCCGATAATCCAAGGATAAATAGTCATGTGCGCCTGTTAATTGAGTTCTTTGCATTGGGCTTTTTGCATTGGGTTCGATTCTATTCTACTTATTCTATCGTATTACTGTTGCACTGCTATTATTACTGTGACTCTACAAGCTATTCGCCGGCTTGGGATTTATTCCCACAGCCTGATAATAAATTGTTCATTCGGATTCAACCGTTTGCGAGGTGAGGAAAGGTAAAACCTTACACTCCCATTTTTAGAATCAGATTTTTTTTACCATAATTAAACCAACAATTCGTGTAAGTTAACCCCGAAACATATCTTCGTAATATATTATTGTATTTATCCACAGAAAGTTACAAAAATGAATTTTTTTGTGTTTTTGCTTTGTTGCGTTGTTTGCTTGGCAGCTCCATCTGGTGGTGAATCTGCATGTAGCTTCACCGATCCATGTCCTTTGAAAGGCAAGTTTGAGAAAAATGAAAAAGTAATCCTGCGATAATGATACAGAGTGTATTCTTTAAAAATGTTAAAAAAGCAAATGAATTATACTGTTGGTCTTAAAGTAAGAGCAGTAACGTATAGCATTGGCTAATTTTGCTTCAAATTAGATATTTTCGTCTGCAGGCGGCGAGCTACTAAAGCAACCCACACAGCTGGTTTCATCCGACGGGCGTCTCGAAGTGGATCTCAACGTGGACGTCTCTGACTTCACGGTCGACTGGTTAACGCTACAAAGGCGAACATACAATGGGGAAGTCCCTGCTCCCACGTGGCGCGTTAAACGAGGGGACGTCATATGGTTGAATTTGGTATGACATAGTTGTATTGCAGTTACTGTCTATGTACTATTGCCTGTTGTTTTTACTGGTAATTATTGGCAAGGCATACACGTATCTGTCACATGTAAAGAGAAAGTTGTGTTACGTATTTGGTGAGTATACGTTATATAACCTTTAGTAAAAAACTGATTCAGGCGGATATTCTTGCGTCTATTTCGGAGTAAAATCGTTATAAATTAAAGTGGTTTTGTTACAATTTTACTCTGTCTCGCATTTCGATGACAAAGCCCCAAAATAACAAAAAATTGACAAATGAACTGGAAATACGTTTGGCACAAATGGACTTTACCTCGGTGTGAGTAACGGTGCTGCTTCAATTTGTTCGTCGAGTGATTGCTAATAATAATAGAATAGTAAGGGTGCGCATTTATAGAACAGGTAATTGTACTTATTACCGCACACACACGTAATTATTGCGAGGATGAACAGTCAGGTAACCTTGCGGTACATTTTGTATATCACGAGGCTGTAGCAAACAAGTGCGTGACAGCAACATTTTGTTTAACAGAACAACAACCTGCAAGAACCGGAAAAAACTAGTCCGCACAATTCTCCCCGATACCCGAACTCAACCAACATGCACACTCATGGCCTTCACATTAGTCCGGAGGTAAGACCTTGGGGTACAGTTTGTGGCTAATATGTTTTTCTATATTTCTCAATGGTTATAGCCAGTCGGGAGTTATAACAACCCAATAATAATCAAAGTACACCGAGTATTTTTGTTAATTTGTATTTTGATCATTTCGAAACTACGACTGGTATTATTTGCAGGTGGTAATGTGAACACGCGTAATGTGCAGTGTGTAATTTGTTGGTAAAAAATTTGATGGTTTTTCTGCATGTATTGAGTAATTAATTTTTTATTGTTTTGTGATATCAAAGTGATATATGCCGACCAACTAAATACAACGAAAGATAAACCAAAAATTCACACCTTGTCAACATTATTTATGACAGCAATATGCATACGTCTTTTCACGTGTGCTTTTCCCTTTTCAGATTCCAGAAGATCATGTTTTACTGCATGTTTCTCCTGGAGACTCTAGGTTTTACGTGTACAACATTGAGGAAAACCACCCAAGCGGATCGTTCTGGTATCACCCTCATTTGCACGGATCAACTGTGTTTCAGGTTCGAAACACTCACAAACCCGATGTCCGAAAATGAGATAACGTTCCATTGAATTAATTTGTCATAACAATTGCCCCGTATGTAAACAAGACAAGCATGCTTGTCAGATGTTTTGACAAGTAATGACAATTTGAAAACAGACGTTTTTTTTAAATTTAGTTCAAGCTTTTTTGAATGTGTAGGAAACCGTTTGCATTCGTTGGTGGAAGGCAAAACAACCATAAAGTGTCATAACAAAACTGGCGGAATGAGAACAGTTATTGCGAGAGAGGCACTATTAAGCAAAAACTACTAAAATGCAAGAAATAAATAAATTTACCAGATATCTGATCCTTTGGAAAAATTACGATAAACTATTATCAGGACCTTGATTTGCAGGTTCACAGCGGAATGGCAGGAATGATAATAGTGGAAGATGATCCAAACGATCCGACTGTCTCAGACATAATCAATGCAATTTCATGCCCACAAAATTGTGATCATGACCTTCAACTTGTATTCCAACCCACGTTGCTTTACTCAGGTTCCAACCAATTCACCTCCATCCAGGAAGGAATTGAAGACAAAGTTCAAAAGTACGTTATCGTATTACTTTTAGACAGTGGTTTTCCAGCTTTGCATCGCAACGCTTCAACGTGTCATTTTGAGTTTCCTGCCGCGTAACAATTTAAACCTAAAAAGTCGTAGTTTTGGGGGAAATGGAGGCAAGTAACACGTTAGGTCAGCCTTCTAAGGCTGTGAATGGTTAAACTAGGGACAAAACATGATGGATTTACAATTTGTGCGTCGCAAGTGCCGCGAATCATTCCATATATACGTTGCACGCTACTAATATTAAGAATCACTGCTTCAAATCAATATTAAAGAAAGCGAGACAATAATAGTAAGTAAGGTATAGACCAGGGGCGGGCAACATACGACACGCGGGCCGGAATCGGCCCGCGACGGGATTTTGAGCGGCCCGCAGACAGTTTCCGGTCTTACATGATAATGTGGCCCGCGGCCACAGTCTGCCGCAATCCCCCACTACTTGCTTACTACGTCAAATTATAGTGACTGTAGGTTATTCTTTCCGGCCCGCCAAGTACTTCATTTTCCCATATCAGGCCCGCCGACTGGAGAAGTTGCCCGCCCCTGCTATAGACTCTGCGCAATGTATCGGCCCATTAGCAGGTAACCAACGCCGGCGACCAACCATGATTATTCCACTTGATCATGACGTTTTATTCGGCGTCGATCCGATTGGATGCCAAGGTGGCAACTAAATCTTAGAAGAACCACAGCAGAAACACTAAGATCCAGAAATTTTTTTTTTGGAATTATATTCGTTACACTTAATTGTTTTGCAAATTGCCAAGCCATTTTTGTTATATTAGCCTTGATCAATACATCGTGTCGTCAACCGGTGGTACGTTCAAGGATTGGATTAAAGACCCTGCGAACGGAGTCGATTATTTTACAACGAACGGACAACTTGAACCTGTGGTACACATTGGTATGTGGGATTGGCACAGATTCAGGTGCGACTTGTGGCCTAATTTTGTTTTAGTCTCATTTTGTGATCTAATTTATGCAAAATTTTCATATCCACAACTTTTTTTATGCAAAACTTATACCGAAAGAATAATTGGCTTTACAAAAACGCAGACATTCTTTTTGAAATTCTGATGATTCAGTGTGAGTAATATCTAAAATCTAACTGTAGTTGACCACATGAAACCATTGTCACTTGCATAGAAAAATGGCCGGCCAGTCGGATTTACCATTGCTTCTTCAATAAATTTCTTATGAATACAATAGTCAACCTACAAAAAACAAGTCGCTGTTGATGACATTTTGTTTCAACTTGTATCCACTTAATAAATTTTCTGATAGGATGGTAAACGCCGGAGGCGGTCCGAACTTGGAAGTGGAGTTGGTCGATTCCGAGGGCGAGAGGGCTTGCGATGTCCTCGAAATTTCCATCGATGGAGTTTACCTCAACACAACGCGTAGGCCCAGGTTGGGGAAAAGTTTGATGGTTGCTTCTGCAAGGGTTGACTGGATGGTTGCTTGTTTTAAACCTGGCACTTACGTGGTAAGTACGCTAAAGCTTGTGTCAGAAGTGCGTGTGTTTCAAAACCCTCACTTAAAGTATTTACAATCATCTTTCCAAATATTCCTACATGCATCGTTTACCAATGAATTTGCCTTTATTCATTCATTGGTTTATTTTTGCCCAAAGTATTTCTGCAATAAAAAGATGGGGAATGCGAGAGTGTGGGCAGGGGGACGCTGGATTAACCTTCAGGTTTTCGGTGCCAAGCGTCACCCTTGGTCTTATCAACTATAAGGCTGAAAATGAGCTTGGCAACCATCTAGGGGATAAATCAGACCATATACTGTTAACTTTAACTCACCTAAAATGTTACACAGTTTCACTGTCAAGTCCAAGCTATTAATTTTGAAAACACTCAACACCACAAACCATCAACGCAAATGATAGCTCCAGACCACTCTACCGCTTCAACACCTCGGTCCTCACTGCAGCCTGGCACAACTGAAATGATGACGTCACTGCCGCTGTGTTAGCTGCTATCACGTGATATGATTCAGCCTTGCTGTGTTTTTTGTCTGTTCAGTTGCCTGCCTACCTCTGCGCGCGCCTTACTGCAAATCATTCCGAATTAGCACTTGTGATGAACACAGTTGTGTTCGAAACGTTTGCTAAATGAGAAGCATAGTAGCATTGGCATTTCTATATAGATTATAACTCTTACTTTTAAGTTTTTCGTACCTCATTACAAAAATATGTAATGATTTTAGCTTCGTTCAAAACCAAGTGACATTGACATCATGTCCGTTGGGTCAATAAGTCGGTACACGGGAACTTTGCTGACAGTAAAAGTGTATCTTTATATACCACGACCGGTTTATTTCGACTCAAACCTTCCGAAACGACCCTCCTACGTCAGCAATTTCCTCGAAGCAACACAGGACGATGTCCACGGAAGGTTTGCAATAGAGTTGAGCCCAATTCTTGCACTCAACAGGGAACAGTTTCCAGAAACTCTTACGTACAGGTAAATAATAACAGTAACATGAGCTTGTGTTTGGAGAGTTGTTGCAAAAACTCTGATGGAGCAAGTTTAGTTACCAATTACTAGTAAGCCATTGCTATAGTGTTTTTAACCCATTACATGCTACCTGTGGTGCAAAAGGATTCAGTTTCAGTGCGAACTGGGGCAATTCGAACAAGTCGTTACGTTCCAGGTACCAAATAACGGTGGGTGAGCTTCAGGAATGGTATTTAATCAACACTTCACCAACAAAGAGTCATCCAATGCACATCCACGTCAACCATTTCCAGGTCTAAGACTATTAAGAAAGATTTAAGTTTGATGTGAAATAGGAATATTCAAATGTAAGGTCTTTTTGTTTCAGGACAAACATTACGCTTATGTCATTAAACCTTTCGTCTGTCAACGTTTTGTCAAAGTTATTTTCTTCATGTGAAAAGATTATTTCCAACTGAGAAATTTTTTTGTGGTTTAGGTAGTTGAATACAATCCATACACCGGACCAGTAGGTGCAAGTGGCGACAGGAATCGCTTTAAGTTTTTTACTCAAGAAAGCAAAACGTGTTATTTTCAACACGAGGGATACGACAGTGAGTTGTTTGGCTGCGTTTTTTTCTCGCCCAGTTAATCAGTGGCATCAAGCTTATTAAAATAATAAACATTTATCCATAAATGTACACCACCACAATGACAAGATAAATTTATCTTGCAGTATATTTATCTCATGATGAATATTTAGGTAACTCTTTTTCTGCACCAAACAACATCACCTCATTACTGATCAAACATTAGCAGAAACCATTGGTACTGATTATTACGATCATTGTAGCCTGTATAACTCAAGTTAAAGAAGTTCTTGCCATTTTTAAAGCGTCAACAAAAAATAAAAAAACAAAATGTTTTTCCAACGCCGCGAAAGCGTTGAACCGAGATTTTTTGGTCTCGAAGTGAATTTGTGTGTTTCAGGCAGTGACAATATTCCAATGCCTGAGGATGCTTTAAAGTATCTCGGACACGACAAGCGGTGGGAAGAAGGTGGACCAGGAACACTCGGTTACGCACAACGAGGGGAATTCCGCGACGTATTGCTTGTACCTCCTCTCTCCAATATCACTGTGAGTAAGCAACGTACACGGTTGGGATTATAAGTTGTTTATATTGTTAATTCATAGCCTAATAAATATCACGCAGTTTACCAACAACTTACAAATATTTCTGGCTCCACTTAAATCCAGCTGATGTTTATTTTGCTGTTTACCTCCGATGACGTGATTGATCTTATACTTTCAGATTCGCTTTATGGCACACAAGTTCACTGGGGGAGTGGTTATCCACTGTCATCTTCTTAACCACGAGGACAGAGGGATGATGTTTGTAGTGGGAATTGCCAAACCAGGTTGTCGGGTTTTCATTTGAAGTCCGGTTTCTTGAAAGCAAATAGTTATGAAATATCATTTTTCTAATATTGAACGTTTTTCGGTTATGTAGGTAGGTTGCAGCCTGTTTAAACCGAATTCCTTGCTTCAAAATCATGACCTCTTTCAAGTCCGCATGTGTAACCGAATATTCCGACTCACGTGGGTCGGAATATTCTGTTGCCCTTAAGTAGGCTAGTTACTGTTAAAGTTAAACAAGCAATGGCTTCACGAACATTTGGGTCCTTCTGCACTAATTCATTTGTAACCAACTCGTTTGTTTTCAATACTTCCAGGCGAAACTCTCCACCCCGTAGTTCCATCTGGCAATGCCTATCCCGGAACTTGTAAGAGATGCGATCCATTTCCCTTCAACAAAGACATGAGTAACTGCACCGAACCCGTTTATAATCGTCTATGCAACCCGGAACTTGACCCAGAAGGGTGCGGGGCTTTTGCAGTGACAGCTAATGAGTAAGTCTTGTCGCCACGGTTTCCTCTAGAACCTATATAGTATAAGATAGAGATGTTTACCGGGTTAGGAAGATGATCTTCGTACATAAATACGACTAATGCACATAAACCCTTTGAAGCTAAACTTTGCATCTAACTTACTGCTTGCGTAGGCGCTGCTAAAGATGCTTAGTGTTGCAAATAGTTTTTTTTTGTATTTGAACAAGAATGCAAAACATGAGGTTACTTTGTTTATAGCTAACTTGCAAATATGTTTACGGTATTTTTACAAACTGCTACAATGTCCTATCTACGCAGTACAGAAATGCCTCATATTCTGCACAAACATAAAAAACGAAAATATAAGAAAGACGCGAAAAACTTAAATTTGATCAGGAATACCAGAGCTATGATTGCCAAGCAACAATATGATGCAAACGTTTCACACATAACACGCTGTAATGCCTATCTTCGATGATATTGTGACTGTCTAAAACAAATGAACAAACGGTACCGTTGTACAGGCAAGTTTAATCTGACAAGAAAACATAAACTGATTGCGTAAGACATACGGAGCTGGTACGTGCCAACAACCTATAAAAGAGCGGTTTGAACTGCAGCAACCCTATGTGGTATTATTGATATCACGCCTTGCTGTATTTCAAACTGTCGTTTACATTGTGAATTACGGAGGCGCCCATTTGAAACGCAACGCGAAGCCCGATATGGACAAATTGTTTAATTGCCTATAGAACCGGCCCTGTTCGCAGACTCTTGTATTTTAGGAACTAGCAGTTCCTTAGTAGACACATAAGGTGAACTTTGCTGCTAATCGCCAACTTCAAACACATCTTCTTTTTAGGGATCAAGAAAAACTAAAATTCTCTGCCGAACAAGAGGACTTCAACGACAGAAAAGGGATTTCTATATTTGAGAGGCTCAAAAGGAATACCAATAATAAATAATGCCTAAGAATGAAATGTTGGACCTTGCAACGTTGATGTAATAGCTTTCTGACTGCTGTACGTAATGCCGCCGGCTTTTCAGCATTTTCGTTTGTTTCAATCACCATTGTCGTACGTTTGGCGTTATCAATAGTTCCGTGTACAAAAATCCAACACACCAACACTATCGTAAATGGAGGCTATACTTGATTTTAGCTTTGATGGCACTAATATTCCAGCTAACTTGCTAAATAATCCAAAACAATGCCACCATGCAATCTTTCTTTTGTTATGTCGTGATCCAAATTTGTGTTTAAACAATGTAGCCTGCTGCTTACTTTTCAATATTCGTGCGAGCGTCTTGAGATTTCTGTAAATACCCGATTTTCTCACTAATTTACCAATACACGTACGCTAGCCACCACACGGATGTTATTAAAAATAGTCCTCTAGCTCCACCACACGGATATTATTTAAAATAGTCCTCTAGCTCTACCACACGGACATTATTTAAAATAGTCCTCTAGCTCCACCACGCGGATGTTATTTAATATAGTCTTATAGCTCCACCACGCGCATATTCTTTAATATAGTCTTCCAGCTCCACCACACGGATGTTATTTAAAAATAGTCCTCTAGCTCCATCACACGGATTTTATTTAAAAATAGTGCTCAAGTTCTACCACGCGGATGTTATTTAAAATAGTCCTCTGCCTTTAGCTCCATCATGCGGATGTCATTTAAAATGGTCATCTAGCTTCATCACACATTGATATTTACAACAGTCCTTGGTGAAACTAAAGGAATATTTTGAATTACATCTCTGCGTTGAAGCTGGTCAAAGACGTATGACGCAACACAAACCGTGGGAGACCTACTTTGCGCTACGATGAGTTCTACAGCAGTTATCCTTAAACTTTGTAGGGTTACGGCGCAATTGGATCCTTTGGAACTGTTTGCTGCACAACATATTCTAAAGCGTGTTTAAATTGTTTCAGAAACTACGTTAAAACAAGTGTGTAAGATATTCGACTTCAACGAACACCATTTATAATAGTTGTGGATCTGTTTGTACATCCACAGTTCCTTGTCAAAAAGTATTACATGAGAGAGGTTGTTTGTGCTTAATTGCAAGACATGTACGCAAGATTTTACACAACTTTTACCATCGAGCGTAAACTGCTACCAATTAGATGAATTTTCGAGGAACACCTGACCCCTTAAAACGGCACTCCGCAACTTGAGAGCCAATGTACCACTACGTTTACTAACTGAAATTATTTCAACCGGATTTTGGGACCACTATTGCATCAGACAACCAATTGTGACGTAATCAAGACACTGACCAAGTTGTGCTTGCTTAGTAAAAGACCATGCGTAAAAAAATGACTGCAAGATTTTCAACAAAACCTAAAACTAGTTCGCCTCGACAGCCAACTTGCGGTTGGGGACCCATGTATCAAACCCCCCACTACTGCCCAGCCGAGCTTTTTTTCGCTTCCCAATTTCGAGACAGGTGGTTTTTGCACAGAATACTAGTGACTTCCCTACAAGCAAAATGCAACTCTTTTAGAAATGAATCTCCGGCAATGCTAATGCCAAGGAAAACAGGTATCTGTTGGTAACATAACTTGCGCGTATGGCGTCTTGTGGATAAAATACAAACGTTAATTTTAGAGAGTTCTGTTAAATACTGTGCAGCATTTTGTTTACAACTAACGATATCCAAGTGTAAACAAACGTGTTTTATAAAATTCATTCGGGGCCTTTTGACTCCTACTGACAGACAAACAGATTGAACAACAACTTTAACCCCGTAGAGAGATTTCTCTATGAAACACAACGCTTGATTAATTGAGAGAAATTCATTCAAAACTTGTTTACTTATTAAAGAGCAAAATAGAGAGGCAAAGTGTCGCAATCAACAAGCTATCATACCAGATAGAAACTCTACCCAAAGTCATCAGAAACTCGTCAGCGACAGCGGGGATGACGTCACAGTTATGCCGCCGATCCCTGCAGGCGTCAAAGTCAAGAAAAGGAATGCAGAAAGCGGCAGGTCTGTTCCCGACTTTAGGGCTGGTCTTAACCAGGCCTAATATTGGGGACCATTTTGGAAGAATAAAGACACAAGGCGTGAATTATTTGAGGTGTCCTTCAAGTGCTTTTTCGTTGTGGGTACTTATTACGCGATATAAGTTTTATTTGAAACTTTTAGTTTTTTAATCAAAATTATGTGAGGTTATAAGTTTCATAAAATGCTGTTTTTGGACTAAATTGTTTGTTAGAAATGTCACTAGTAAGTTGGCAAATTATAAAATACAACACAGCCTATGTTACCAGCATCTGGATTGGTAGTTCTAACCTCACTCGAATTTAAGTGTCACACATCTACTTGTCTGGGAAAAGTGCTTTTTATCCAGCTGACTTTACGATCGATATGTGATAGCTGAGAATAAGCTTTCACAGAATGGCGATCCCGCTTTTTCATGCGACAACATGCGTTGTTCTTACTTTATGATTCTCCTTGACTAGGCGCAAATTTGAGTGACCGCATGCGTTGTTCGCTAATAAACTTGTACAAAGCTGCTACGTGGAGAAAAATTCATTGTGGACTAGTTGAGTGACAAAACGTTAGGCCAGATTCTCTATTGTCTTAGTATTTGCTTTAACTGTAAATCAAACATACATGTGTACCATAAGCGATTTTTTCCGTTCTTGATTAAAGATTCTTTATCGTAACCGATGCTGCCCACTTGTGGCGAAATATATTTTCCCACTAACGAAGTGAATATATGCAGATCTCTCTCAGGAATATCAGTCGATACCCCTTAAACATACCGCGTGGCTCCAGGTAACCGACAAAACCCTCGAAACATGATCAGAAATTTTCAGCTTCTTTCATTGGTTTATTGCAATGTGCAACATTAAAATTGCGTGTCAGATACGCCCACAAAGAGCAAGCGATAATAGTACATTTCAAAAGTTCACACCGACTAGCTGGCAATGTAACGTAAATTTAATCCACATTGAGCAACATGTTTAAAAGTACGCTGGAGACAGATTCTCGCATAAAAACAGTAAAAGGCAGCAAGACAAAATAAAATGCACTTGTTACTGATTTTCAGCAGCGAAGGCAACTTGGCAATAAAAAATAGTGCAAGTAACAACACATTTGACGGGTAGTATCTCAGCATTTCTGGCTCATCTGGCTGATCTGCAAGTAGCCATACAAACATCTTCCATTATATTATTTGTCAAGATTGAAAGAAACAGAAAATTTTAATTCATTTGCATATAATAGATAACAATTTGTTACCAGGGTTTCTAATTCCGATTAAAGTAAAAATTCAAAAAAGTCAGACTGCACTTTGTAAAGGTCGAACGAATTGCTCCAGTGAAAGTCTTTGGTTCCCCGTTCGTGGTCCACACATACAACCCCTATTCTGTATAAATCCATTCTGGTTCACCGCTACCTCCACCAATCCCCATTATCTCCCTCGCCTTCCTGGCCAGATTGTCTTGGAACTGGTAACGTTTTTTCGTATTTTTCCTTGTGGAATTCCATCCACACGAAAGAGGCAACGAATACGAGAGCGTACGCCACAGCGCACGACACGCAAAGACCAACGTAGCTAAAACGCAATCCAGGATTGTTGTACAAGAGACAAGAAGACTTTCCCAGGCACTTGCTGCTCCAGTAGATGCAGCTCTTGTCCAGTATAAGTCCGAACCAGATTGGTCCTGGTATGTATCCTAAATAGCAGAAACATTAATATGTAAGCGTACCAAGTTATGGTGTTCAAGGCTCGTAGGACCTGCTTTAAACCATTGCTTGCTTATTGCCTTTATTTGAACCGCATAAAGATGAATAGGTATGGTGTGGCTACTCAAAGACACGTTCGTTCGCTAACCATTCTGTCGACAACAGCCAAAGTCCAAGCGGGCCAATAGCAATGCACACACAAGAGGCGCAATTGAGCAAATACACAGAAAACACGTAACGTAAGTTAGGTGCAATGCAAAGTGACATAACAATTTTTAGAAGTATCGTTAAGCTCACAAATGGTATGTATGTTACCATAATTTTAGTGTTACTTTTTCATTATTCCAAATAAATCTTTCTGCGTCATCATTATATTTGCCATTTTTCTTACCTAGAACTCTCGACAAAAAAGCCATTAGACCGATTCCGAGTGCCTTGTCTCTCGATTCCAAAACGCGCAGCAAAACGACGTATACAGGTGCTTGACAAAATGTAAGAGCCATGACCCCGAGACCGGCCATAACCATGAAAGCCGCCAGCATTCCACTACATTGATACGACCGACACGCACCATTGACTGCTGAGTGATGGTCGTCAGCGATGCATGAACAATTTCTGTACTCCTGTGGCAACATAGTTTATGTTGGACTTAATTGAAGTGATTTTGCTTAGCTTGTAAGTGTTTTTGTAAAATCGTGAGATTGTAGAAGGCGCTGGGCCAGGTTTAGTCAGGTAAATAGGTTCAAGAATATAAGAATCCTTGCTGTGTCTTTGTTTTTTTTACTCGTTTTATTGAAGCAGTATACAAACAAACTACATGGCCACTTAAGTATTTTACAACCATAGGCGCACTTAATATGTGACCTAACCAGCAGGAAAAGGAAAATCAAAACGTACAGGTTCGCTAAATACTTGAATTTGAAGTAAATTGCGGTAGACGCCATAGATGGAGCAAATTCTTATCTAAACAAACTGCATTCCCACATATACACTCAAAAGTTAACGAGAGAATCGTTGTAATGATAGGCAAAAAGGAGCAACCAATAAACCTACTGTTATCTTCTTGAATGGGTTTTGCTGTTGGGTTTGAATCAATGTAGTGCAACCTGCATAGCACGGGGAAATGTAGTTCGTTCGATCCGAACCACAAACGATGAGAAACTGTCCTTTCGTACAACGGCAGTCGGCATTGCAATGACTGGTCAGATTCGTTGAATTTGAAAAACTTGAAAATAAATTCACAATTACACAAAGTTATATTTTATCAGAAGCCAGTCTATTTGGGTATTTTCACAGTAGTAATTCGAAATCCTATTGTTATTTGTCTGATTCCTCAATGAGAACAAAGCGTCTCACTTCATTACGCAAGTGTAGACCACAATTATCAGAAACATTATAATTATCTTTAATATGTTTTCAGGTTAAACAAATTAACCAAATTTCATTACGTAAAACAAGTTGCAATGATTTTCACCTGTATGGCACAGTGAGGCCAGCAATTTTTTGGTTATCGCATCCAAAAGCAAAGAGAAAAAACATAAACCCACAACCTATTGTAGACATAGTCACAGTGTAGATGAGTGTCTGGCGAATATCAAAGTTGTATCGCTTCATGATGTAACCACCACCAAATGTCCCGAGAATTCCAAGTGGTATGCAAATGCCACCTAGCGGAATACAAAACGAAGCAAGTCAACCACTTGCGGCGATATAGAGTAAACCAAATTGAAAACAAAAAGCAGCGGTAAATGTTAATAGGAAAGTGCCACGTAATCTTTATGCCTACTGAGACACGCAGTAAAAACAAATTTCTATCAAGAGTTTTCTACATGTTCGTCCACGAAGTTAGTCTACAAAAAGAATCTTTTTGAATGAAACAAATGGAAAAAATATTTCTGTAAATTTGTCGTTTCAAAGATCAAGATCATTGCACACAATTTGGTTCTTTGTAATACCCAATTATGTCGCCGAAAACAAATATCAATCGCTTTAATTCAATGTAATATTGTATTCCTTATCAACATTCACGTGTCTGGCATGGTTTCAAAGAGTTCTGTTCGATCCACAGCAATATCTGCCATGTACTCCAGGCACATCTCACCTATCAGCATATCCGATGAACTCCTCATAACGCTGAAGGTACGTTGAAGGTAAGTCGAACCGAAAGTGGAAACTCCGGACACCAGGTTGGCCATTGCGATGTACGATACCATGGCTGTCACCACTAATGGTGTTGCAAGTGTCCTTTTCACGGCGCACGTCATTTCTTAATGAAAAAGTTAAAATTGGCAGAAGGTTTATAGCTTGTGGTGTGTGCATTTGTTTTTTAAGGTAGCTTAGTACAATTTGCTGTGGTTGTGATTTTGGTAAACTTAGAATTGAAGAAGCAATATTTTTTTGTGGATAAGAACACGACGGAAAGTCTGAGCTAAGTAGAGTTTATTTTTCAAGGTCTAATCTCCACGTAATAATCTTCACCCCAAAACACCATATACTATGCACTATAACAAATATTATCGATACAATTGCATGCCGAAATATGGACAGAGTTAAAAGTTACCTGCAAGCTGTGAGAGAACTTGGACCGGAGGAGAGTCGTCGCACTCTTGCAGGCGCCGCGAGCCGACGCACCCAGTCACGCTGCTCGTTTCTGATTGGGAGAGGGTGCTTTCAACTTCCAGTGCTGCGCTCGCCTCCACCATCGACTGTGTGCGTGACTACAGAAATAAGAAAAAGGGTTTTTCAAAAAGGGCCAGATTTTACGTTATTTGCGAAACCTTTTCGCACGGGCAGTAAAAACGACCGCTACTGAAATGATACAGTGTGGGGAATCCCCATCGACATCTGAGCAATCGCATGATTAAAAAAAAAATTCTCAATATACCGTAACTTAGTGCTTTGACTCGCTTTTTCGCACAATTTTGTTATTATACGCCAACAGCTTTGCGTTTAGTGCCATCAAATTTATCACCCCAACCGCAACAAGATAAACGACCACCTATTGCACGTTGGAAAGACCCGAGGTAACCTTTAACGGGATCACGTGAACACTGCGGCACATGATTGGTGGATCTGCTGATCACCCCATGTTGCAATGCTAGTTTAGTCACGTATACACGGCTATCGTATAATGGCTTTAAGTTTATACTTTTATTGACCCCACTTACCACAAAATAGTAAAACTTAAAAAAAGGGGTTTTGGAAACAATATTTCTATATTTTGCACACCTATGAAGAAAAATAGTAATTTCCTCGGGACAAAAATCGCTTTAAACCTATTTTCAATATTAATTCACTGTCTACAAGCATGATTTTTATAATAAAAAAAAAGTTTCGGTTGCTTTAGAGGGAATCCAAACCGTAAATAATTAATATAAAAAAGATATCATAGAGGTCAAAAACTAAAGAAACGCAATTAAAAAAAATAATGTCAAACATTCTATAGTTTCTATACATCCAATTAACAGAGGTTCGAACAAAATCACTCCGTTTTGTGTAAAACTACGTTACATTGTAACACGCCCCGCTATTAATCAAATTGTACAAGTTTCCGGAGATTCACACGCAACGTATTACCTGTCTGTTATCATCATTAATCATAAACCGTAATCGCCACACACCAAAACAGTGCAACTGAATTGTACGAGTATGCTGGTGGCTTTATGTGAAACTTATTTTCGTATAGTCCACAAATCCACACACGTATGACTGATTTCATTCTAAAACTATAGAATTTCGAGATAATTTTAAGTGCTAACGCGCCTACAAGTTTATGGTTCGCAGGTCACGAAATATTACATTATATTTGCGCAGTCATCCGATGATTTGTGCTGGCTTAAACCCTGCATAGAAATGCTGTGGCACTGCGAAAAAGATGTTCATGGTTTATTTACCCAAAAAAGATATTTATTGCGTTAAGTCAAAGCAACCTTTAAATCAGGCCTTTTTTGATGCGAAATTCTAAATCAATTGGAGGAATTTTAGCTCGGGTGCCCAAAAAAAGCTAAAAATTGATTTTGTTTTGGTGCAAAGAAGGAGCGAATCAGAGGGAAAAGGTTTCCTACCATCGCTCTTCTCTCAAGGAGAACTTCAATCTCGGCAAGCTCCGCCAATTTCTGACCCGACACTGGAAGTGATTCCGGATAAAAAGCGAACGGGAAGAGAAGGAGAACAAGCAGGAGGGCGGCGACTAAGTATCCTGTGGAAGAAAGAAATCGTGAATTTGGGCGAACGTTTGTTGGAAACGCCTTGGTTTAATTACGGTAGAGAGGAACTGTAACATGAGCAAAATTGCGTTTAAAATGAACTGAAATCACGAACATACACCGTATATACTGATACTGTTTAACAGTAACCGTAAAGCGTAATTTTTGTTGTTGAGAAGTTTACATACATTCGGTATCGTTTCATAGAAAACAAATTTGCTTGAAAACAGATGCTATAAGTAATCGCATGTCGCAAGAAAGTCCCTCACCAACATACCGCCATTCTGCTGCTTTGACTTGTAATTTCTCCCTAAATCTTAGGAGCAGCGCAACGGGATGCGATTACGCAGCTTCTGGCTATTGTCAACTACCGTCATAATTTCGAACGCCCCGAGGTTGCTTTCCGCCGTAAGGCGACGTTATGACCACTGATGTTTCGTAGTTTGAAAAATGCGCAATTACTTCATATTATTGAAGGGAAAGAAATGCATTATTCATTGAATGTGAAAAACCGCATTATTTCTTTACAATTGTGTGACCTTACCCTTCACAAAACCAGAAATGCACAACGATCTTAAAAGTGATAATGCACACGACCAAGATGTTTTTATTCAACCACTACGTCTTGTAGATATGTTATATTTCTTTCTGCTCCAAATCGGTATCACCGTTATAACGGTATCGCTTAGTTGAAAAAATACTATAGTATCGCTTAGTTGAAGGAAATTCACGTTTGTAATTGGGCGATTCCAATCTATTCAGCTAAATAGTAAGTGCTGAAAAATGATCCAACGCGGAACATGACTGGAAGTGCAAACAAGGAAATGATTTCCACAAACTTTTGATATATGTGTTGCCGAAATGGGAAGCGCTCACGCAGGCTTTGAAAACCCTTCACGCTTTATTAACAAACTGCTGAATTGCGAAAGTCATTTGTGTGTTTTTGTTTAGTAAAAACGAAAAACTTCCAATCATTAACGATCTCATATGAATCTGAATGTTACACAAGTAGAAGAACGAAATTCGGAACTCCCATTTTTTAACAAACGACTGCCATCATAATTTAATTAAACAAGTACTATAAAATGTAAAATAACTTAAGACGTTTGCAGGCGCTCGTAAATATTCTAAGCTGTAATCTTACCGAGCCACCAAGCACCAATCCAAGCTGGATTACTTGGTTCCACGTCCTGAGGATTGTTTAACGTAACGTATATCGACGACATGAGGCTTCCCGTAAGAAACCCGAACACAGGACCAGTGAGCGTCGTACCGATGAAGATACCTTCAAAATGCAAATACACGCATGACTTTACTGGATTATATTAAGTTACTGTCGCAATCTGAACAAAAAAAAGCTATTTCGAAGTAAGAAACAGCATTTTTTGTTGGTATTTACTTCCGAACAAGCAAATTAGTGCAAACAATTTCACGGAGATTTATAGGAGACAGATCCAGTTAATATTTTATAAAACAACATGAAATCAATACGATTATTTACTAAGAGTTGTTGCCAACACTTGCATAAGATATGCTTGCATAAGAAAATAAAACTTGTTAATCAGATTCCCAAATTCATATTTAATTACTCAAGAATTGTTGGTCCAGTCAGGCTGGCGAGTCGGTAATTATTACGATTATTTATTCATAAATCTTCTGCTGCCAGTCATTGAAATTTACATACAATTTGCTTTATTTTCGTGCCGAAAGGACAGTGTTTCGGGAAATCCAAAGTTTTAAGAAAGATTTTTCGTATTCTTACCCAAGTAAATCGGTATCTTTCGCAAAACCACGTGATCGTCGATATAGGAGACACCCAGTGGCCAAAGTGGAGCGGAACCGCATCCGATCAACGCATGACCTGGGTTCAAAGACCAAATGATTATTTGACCAACGCGAAGAGAAGGAAGTGGAGTTTCTAACAGTATTGTCTTGACTTTGTCGGTTGAGCATAATGGTTGTGGCGATAAGTAATATAGGCACATGGGGACTCAACCGTGAAGAAAATAATGCCACTTTACGCATTTCCACTTGCGACATAATTCAGAGTAAACTCCGTATATCGTGTCCACCTATTAATACCAATGTTTGGGCCAATGCAGTAAATTGCGGAACAAAGTCAATAGGCTGTTGATAGTGTATTATTTTGGTAATGTTTTCATTATGGGAATATTAATCACTGTGTCGCGCCGTCCAATCAATTTGATGAAATATGTTATCAATATGACCACGGTTTTCTTTTTTTGTTTATACTTAGCCGCTGGGTTTTACGAACAAATGGCAAAATACTGCGTCCCATGACCACATTCGTATTATCGCCTGGATAAATAGTGATATGTATCAATAAGACAAACTATTCCCAAGAGTATCATTCAGACGTTTCGGTAACTCAGAAGTTCTCAAACTGTGACTAAAATTTGTAACATGCAAATCGCCCGGAACAGCTTATAGCTGGTGCATCGCATTTACCGCGCATCTTTTCAAATGCGCAGAGCGGGCTGCAAATGTTAGTGTTAAGCAGATACCTCACATCACAAGATACTGTGAGATAGTTCGGAGCGCCAACAGTTTACACTAATCCCAACCACAGGCGTATTTCAGCATCAATTACCTAGGATAAGCAGCACCGCAGGGTTGTACGTTGTCCCGTTGGCGTTGCAGGGTAAGCTCGGGGAAGCGGACATCACGTCGGTCTGAAATCCGTTCACGGGCACGGATGACGAATGCGCGGTCGCCGCACTGTGGTTCCATAAGCCGTTGGAACGGGCAGGCACGCATATATCCGTGCTGGTTGTATTGGCAATCTTCGGAACTGGCAGCAAAAAGTGGGGTAGGACGCAGCAGCCAAGCCCAATAATCATCAGAAAAACGCCGACGGCTATAATGCGCGGTCGGTTGAACTGGCTGCCGAAAAACGAAACAGGGATAATGACGACCATATTCCCAATCTGGTAGCTGCTGGGTATAAACGAGGCCATGGTGTTTGGAATGCGGAAACGTTTGGAAATGTAATTAAGTACACTGTCTGTGTACGTTAGAGTGAGGAGGTTCATCAGCTGAAAGCAAGTCAGAAAGACGAGGAACATGTTGATGGTGTAACACGACGTGGGCATCGGGGCGATGGAAGACACCGTGCGCGCGCGTCCACGTTCGGATATTGGCTCCTGATGTGGCAGCGGGTTTGGTGTCACCAATGTTACTCCTTCTCTTCGTTCTTGAAACTGTTCAGTGCTGTAATAATTCGGGGGGCTCTCATCGGGCCGATTCGGTAACAGCGGGGCGGCGCCTTCCTGCTGTGACATGGTAGTGAATGATATTCAAGTTTACTTTATCTCAAGCAATAACATGTCCCCGCGTAGCAGTCATCCTGAACAAAAACAAAACAACAATATTGTCTTAAGGCGTGGTAACAAAAACGTTTCCATAACCCCTTCGATATAGACAGCCAATAAATTTGCATGCGAGTCGAAAATAGTCGATCAACGTACACTGCAGTGAAGCCGCTTCCTGTTTTTTTTGTATCACAATAATATCATATAGACCAGTGTTTCTCAACCGGTGGTACGCGAAGGCATTTTAGGTGGTACGCGAGCACCTTTCCTTATTTATCGGATATAGTTCGAATTGAAAAAACCGTAAGTGATCCCAAAATGTTTGTTACTTCATCCCCTATCTTACTTTGTAATACTGAAATAGGTGGTACGCGTCGAAATTGTTTACCTCTAAGTGGTACGCAAGCACAAAAAGGTTGGGAATCACTGATATAGACCAACACAGAGGCTACGACTGAATTTCAAAACACCAGAAGTTGCTGTTGTCTTGTATCCAAAAGTTATTTCATGTTTTGTTTGAAAAGCGTTTGTGCGTGAGGTTTGCTTGTTAGCACATCTTGCCATAGATGTCTCAATTGCGCCACAAATGTACTGCAATGCAGCGATGACAAGTAAGTGTGAAACACATCGTATATGCATTGGTGTGCGTGTTATATGAAAGTTATTCGCGTGGTGCATCTGCCTAGACGTTTTACAAACCTTTGTTATGATATTACAAAGACAATGCCTGTCACATAATTACACATTCTCATTTCCTTTGTAATTCCTTCATCGCTGTTCTCATATTATTGTCATATTGTTTTCAACTTCTGTTTACACACATTGGTGCATGCAAATCTTATAGTCATGCGAGTCGTAAAGCAAACGTCAACAGGGCTGCTAAACCTTCCAACAACACAAAGCATGCAGAACACAAGAACGAAGTTTGCGCATGGCAACTGGCATTTAAAGAGCCTAAAAACGGACAGGAATTACGACGCTCGCCCGACGAAGTGCGCTTCCTGCATTGAAGTAACAACAGTTGGCACAGACTGAAAAGCAGATAAATTTAGCACCGAGTCTTTCCAAAGCAAAGTTGTGTAATTGATCCGATCAAAGCATATGCTCGGTGCGAGTCATTCCTCCATTGTGCTAAAAGTGTACAAACAGAATCAAGAACGTGAAAGCACAACAAATTTTGTCCTTCGGTTAATCTCTGGCAACTAATGATTGTTTTCTGTCAGATTTTATTAACTTTATAGTAACCGTATGCTTGGGACTGGCTAGATTGTCTGTAAACGACCACTTGAACTCAAATTTTACAGCTTCCTGGCACCAAGGCGATAAAGTACATCGCAAGTAGCCTATAAGAAGTGTTTGCAAACCCTAACTTGTTCAGACACCAGCCAACAAGCAGTTTAACATCTCATTTCCCTCTGGCACATCTTTTTAAATACAACTATCAGCTGTTCTTTCGCCAAGCATTGTTTACATCAGTCGACTTATTACCTAATAAACGTGCTCAACGCGACTGGTTGCTATTCAATAGTCAGCAGCACGTGCAGCTTGCGTGGCTCGTCTGCTGACGGTACAGCGGGACTTTGCGCGACATTCGACCAAGAGGAAATTATTGCGTGATCAATCAGCAGCTCATTGTTGCACTGGTGCTGATACAGTAGAGCGGTGTAGTTGTACGCGATTGCCTCGACTTTTTTCTGCTTGTGTTTTGTCTCAAATTACTTTGTAATTCTCGCTGGTTCAAATCAGCATGCTTCAGTATGGTACGGTTGTCGACTAAGTTTTAAAACGCAGAAATTATGTCAAATTGTTTATGACCTCGCCTGCCAACACTTTTCTGTGATAGTCTTGTTTTAGTGAACACTATTTTGCGACATCCTATTCCGTGAAATAAGGCTTGTGCAGAGAAAACAAATGTGCAGGTGCGAGGTCCTTTTTTTTGAAGATCACATGAAGTTGAGGGTGAAACCCTTCCTGCACGATAGAAATCCCTTCATTACAACACCAGCGATGGTGTTCGTGGCCCCCTTTTTCTATTTATGCCCGCAGGGCCCTGGTGCACAGCATTGATCGCCTACACCCCACTTGGGCCAGGATCATATACTGTATACAGATTTTTTGTGAATTCATTATTCCGGGCGTAGTTTAAAACTGCAGAAATTGCGTATACGCTACAAATCAATACGCTACAAGGTGGAATATTAAAGATGTATAAGTGATATCAGCCGTGATTTCTGTATGTCCACTAATAAACAAAAAACAAAATTTACTACTCCGCCCACACAATACATAGCCAAGTCAGTACGACAACCTACGCCAACTTCCTCTGAGAAACAATATAGGCTATCATCACTAAAACGTATACGAAAAATTTTGATCACACGCGCGTTAAGCCATAATGGCATTACCTTGCATTCATAACGCTAACACGTTACCGCAAGAAAAACCGTCCCTGCAAAATGCGGGTCCCGATGTGGAAGAAGACGCATGCTGGAGACGTAAAGGGCCAGCTGTGGGAATAACATTACTTTCTTCTGCATTTGTTATTTTTGACGATATTAAATTGTTGGCCAGAAATATTTGTTAATATTCATGAAATGAGAGAAACGTCGCAGTCTTCACTGTGGTCAAAAATCTACATCTACGTTTCTTGTGGAAAAATTAAGAACAGCGCTCGGGTGACCACTAGTGGATATTATTATTAGAATTTGTTTGCGACACCGAAAATATTGAATAAAAATATATAAATGAAAATAAAAATATTGCTCTACAGGATGTACAATAGTTATATTATTGCTACTATAGGTATGCAATTTGGTCTATTACACTTTCCTGGTTGAACCAAGTCAAAACGTTGCCGAAAACAAAACACCAAAAAATGTGCAAATCTATTTCGAACAAAAAGATACAAAATAACGACACACACTTTATATTGCTATGAAAACAGTAAAAAACAAAATAGCCCTAAGAGGAGTAATGCCATGCTTACGCATAGCAAGGCGGGATCGCCCCACTGCGCAGGCCCTTTAAATTTGGCGATCACAGCTCTAATATTCTGATCGCGCAGTGGGGCGATCCCGCCTTGCTATGCGTAAGCATGGCATTACTTCTGCGTTGTCTGATTACGGTGGTGGAGATCCTCTACGTATGTGAAGTTCGCCTGACAAGTTGTGCATTTGCGCACCAGTGTACCTTGGCCACAATATACCCCGTGAAGCCACTGAGCTCCTGTTGCTCAGTTGGTTGAGCGTTGGGCCTGGTTAGCCCAGGGTCGTAGGTTCAAACCTCACCGGGAGCTTGATTTTTTAGATCTCGCTCCGACTTATCGGGAAAAGTGGCTGATCCAGCTTGGCTGCAATGCCTTGGCTGCGAAGCCTGTGAACCTTATAGCCCTAAGAGTCGATGTTTTATGCATTAATATGGTTGTCAAAAGTTTATCTCTATTTCAACCTCTACCTACGTACGAAAAATCTAATTTTCAGAACAATATCCACGTGTACAGCTGTAGTTGACTTTTATGAACGCTGATAGAAGTTTTAGAGCAGGCTAACTTACGATGCCGACCGTAAAGTCTAGCATATAGTGTGCCAGATGTGTGTACAAAACGAAAAAGGGTCGCAAAAGCCTGGCGTCGCCGTTGTTAGTCCAAGAGTCTCGCATTGAAATGTTTACTCGCAGATGACCAGTAGGTGTGTGAGCATGTTTGCCGTTTGAATAAACGTACATAAGTTGAATGTATTGGTTTGAAAAAGCGAAATTGATCTCATTTGAAGATGTATTTGTGTTTATGAGCGTACAACACATCATAAACTCACAGTTTACGACGTCAAGCCTTATTAAACTTGTTTGTTTCAGGCGAGCAAATATTTGAACGGCCTGTGGTAAAATATACAGGGCCACTTTACCACACACAGTGTAGTGACTTGTTGCTCGCGAATAAACTAGAGGAACATCAGTATTACACGTTGGCGTTTAGGCTACTACCAATAAGTATAGAAACGAACTTAATTGCAAAATTTCCAGAAAACACGGTTATTACTTGCCAGCAGGTAATCGAGTAATGTAGGTGTATAAGGCAGGGAAGTGCCTTGGATGATGTCTAGGTTTAGTTGACATTGAATTAAGACATTTACTCAAAATGTATGTTCTAGAAACAGAAAAATACATAATGTCAAAAAATCCACGCATTATTTGCACTGGGATGTGCTTGATGGTTTCTCTTGTGCTTGCCATGACTGCAGCCATCTCACCGCAGTGGGCGTGGGAAGGATCGTCGAACAACACCCTTGGGCTTTTCCTAAAGTGCAGTGGAAGCAGTTGTGAAAGTGCTGCAGGTATTAACGCACTGTCATGAAATAATGATCAACATGGCAGCACTGTCATGAAATAAATTAACGTCACAATGATTTTGGATAGTAACCTACAATCCCTAAAGAAAATTTCTGAATCTGCCGCTGATAAATGTTAGCTATTATTTTATCAGTTTATGCTTAGATGTACAAAACCACGCAAGAAAGGCAGTTGCTGCCATGTTGATCCTTGGTCTTATTTCTCAATTCGCTTCGATGTTTTGCTATGTTGGACACATATGTAGCAAAAGTGAAGACCTGAGGATTGTGATGTGCATTACCTCCATCGTGACAAGTATGTGTACCAGGTGTTGTTTTGTTACATAATATATAAACGATAGCGAAACAAATAATAAAACACGTAATGTACTTGGCTGTGTATGTTGTTAATTGCTATGTTTGTCTCAATATGAATTTATCAACTTGTCACACAATCCCTATCACTAGCAATTTAAATACTAGTTCATTAGTTGAGTCTGAAACTTAAGTTTTAGCATAAATGGTAACTCGGTTATCGAACAATCAACCTGAGTGTTAAACAAAACAATATTTTGCCCAACCATTTTTATGACCACGTGTTCCATGCAGGTGGATTCTATTTGATTGCGGTTGCCATATTTGGGAGTCCCAAAGGACTGCAAGGCTTATCTGATTCGTGGTTTCGTGGTGCATGTTACGTTGAAATGATCATTGCTTTTGTTGCTGTGGTTCTGGCATCAATCGGAGCATTCGATGGGGATATTGAAATAAGTAAGCACTGCTTAATTGCTTGTCGAATATGTCTGCCTCCGACTGCTAAACGAACGGCCCAGTTTCATCGTATACTCTATCCCAGAGTTCTTGAGAGAGAAAAAAATGTGTATTTGTTCACATGAAAGGTTCTACACCCCCATTTGATAATTTGTACAATATAAATCTTAATCCTTGGCCCTAGAGAGGAAAAAAAGTTTCTGGTACCAGGACCCTTTTTTGAGATCAAATGAGAGTGTACAGGGCAAGTATTTGCGTGAGGATACCCCGCTTTCAAAGCAAACAAAGTCATATTTAGACTCCCATGTGGTCTGGTTATGCTTTCCTGTTTTAAACACATGCTGACTTTTTAGATAAAAGGTTCACTTCGATGTGTTGCAATTCGACAATTGAGGCACATTGCGCTACCACCGGACTTCTACTTGCCATGTCACTTTCACTTGGCCTGATGGGCGCCATTTTACCATATTGGGCTTCGGAAGAATCAGAGAATCTTGGATTATTCTTACACTGTATTGGGGATACATGCGGAGGAATCCCAGATGGTAAGACTTTGTTCTATTTTAATAAAAGTCATTACATGACTATATGATACACGTTACATGGTCGCAATGACATCAACAGCCAAGCAAGTTCATCCATTGTGCATTTTATGAAAAAAGGGTTAGAAATGCAGAAATGCAAACCGTTTAATTACAGCTAAATAAAATTTTCAGGTTTACAAAGTCACTCAAGGAAAGCGGTTGCAGCCATGTTGCTTATTGCCATCATATTCCAGTCTGTCTCCGGCATTTCATTTGTGTCCTACTTGACGGATAACATGGAGAATTTTGCAAGCATTTTGATGTGGCTTTCGACTGTCTTAGCAAGTACGTGCATTCCATAAAACATTTTGAAAATCTAGTCGATATTCAGTTGTACCAAGAAGATCTCTTCTTGCCGATTTAAAATTGGGTCCTAAAGAGGCTGACAGACATAGGCTGGGGAAAATGCATTTTATCACCATTTAGCATAGTCCGCACGATGAATAAACATACGACCTTGACCATTATTTTAGTTGTCTATATATGGGATAGGTTCCTCTCATCACGAAGTTCACAATAAACAATATATAGAGAGCGTTTGTAGTTGACAGAAATGCCTTATATTTTGTTTGTAGACTAGCTCTAAGCGAAGATAACCGCATAATCCAGATATGTGCGTACGTTCTGATCGCTATTCATAAACTCTTGCATGTACAGCTATTTTCTACCTAATTGCTGTGGCTGTGTTTGGAAGTCCAAAGGGTTTGGAAGGCCTCGGAGTTGCCTGGTACCGTGGTTCAAGCTACATCAAAGTTGTCCTCGCGTTAGTGACCAGCATTCTACTGTGTTACACAGCAGGGGTAGGACTTTTATTACAAGACGTGGAGAAGGGTAAGAAGTGTTTGATTTTGTCAAAATCATCTACTGTGTTTGTTGAAAAGATTTTATTTCAAGCAAGCATTCTATATATGTTTGTTTGCAATTTTCGTCTTTGATTAAATTGAATAGGATTGGAGTTTTTAATGTGTTTGCCAAAAGTATTCATTTGAAAATTAAGTTAAATCGATTGTCTGATCAAGGATGAAGTTTAGATTAAACTGATATTAAAACATAGTTTTTCAAAAAAAGAGAAATATAGTGATTCTTACATTAAGTAGGAAAGGTAACAGTACACAGTGTTATTACTGTCTTCGGTGACAGAGAAACTTCGCAAGCAAAAAGCTAAGAAGCGCAAACGGGAGAAAGCACAAGAAAGAAATCGGGAAAGTGAGTAAATCCCCCTTGATTAAGAAACACTGGTCTATACATTTAAAACCTATATATAGTTGTTTAAACCGTGCGCGCCTGCAGCATTTTTCATAGGCACATAACTGTTTGACCATTTCCCGCTTATTTCCCTTAAAAGTCCAAAAAATGTTTACTATTCTTATTTACATTTTAAAAGACCTATATTTGGAACGTTTCTTGGCGCATGCATCTGGGGAATTAGAACGTGAGTTGGTTGATCAAAGTGATGAGGATTTTCTGTTCGTTAGCGACGAGTTTTCCAATGGTTTTGATGGACAAATTTTGCAGGTAACAAATTTTGAAGTTGTGTTGATTTTAGTTTTCTATGAGGTGAAATAATACGATATATATTTAGTGCTTTTTTTTCTGTTGTCTGAGTATATTCGGTTGTCTGAATATTGCATATGTTATACTCCTTGCATATGTTACTTCGTGCATTTAAAGTTATTTTCCATTCGCAACAAATACCTAAGAAGTCTATTCCATTAATATTCCAATTAAACGCCCCCAGAAAACGTCTTTATAACGATACTCACGGAATTAAATGCTTGATGCGACCTTTGTCTATTAATTTCCAATAACAGAATTTTACTCTTACACTCTTACAAGTTACAACAACACTGTGTGTTGTTTAAGATTGAAAGGGTGATGAACAGGAGACTGTGGGCGCAATTCGAAGCCGAGTGTGATTTTGTGGAAACCCAGCTGGAACAAACTGGCGTGTTGGATGTTCCGGTTTTCCAAATGCTTTTTCATGGATCTAACGAGGAATCCGTGGAACAGATTTGCATTAATGGATTTAACAGAAGTTACTGCGGGAAAAACGGTTTGTTCTGTACTTAAGTAACACATTTGCCTTTTTCAGGTGCATCAAATACTCTTGTTTAGCAGTTATGCGCTATAAAGAGTATGAGGATAACCGAAATAAATGGAACAACTGCGTAATGTATTTTTCAACCTTGAATTTAATTGACCCGCCAGATATTTTTTACCAATCTTCTTTAAATTCACACTACACCGTGAACCATAATGTGAATGTCTTTTCCCATGAAACTTATCAGCCCCATTGAAGAGGCCATACTGAGGATAAGACGCCGGCAGTATATCACGCACTACAAAACACAGAATTACAACGCAAGGTTTTCGTACGTCTTTTTTGACCTCAATTAAATTTGTTCAGGCACGTTACTGGGCGATGGCGTCTACTTCTCAACAACGACAAAGTACTCGAACCGCTTCGCAAAACCAAACAATCGCGGTGTCCGTAAGATGATATTTGCCCAAGTTATAACCGGAAATTACTGCAAGGGTCGACGAGGACTAAAGGACGTTCCACGCCACGTGCCACCTTACCACTGCGTCGTTGACAACGTGAGCAATCCGAGCATATGCGCAATTTTCAAAGACGCAAGCGCTTATCCGACTTACATTATAACATATCGAAAATAGTGCTGTAGGTTTGTGTACTAATATGACTCATCTTTGTATACGTTGTTTTAAAAATAATTACATCACTAATTGTCTTAAACTTTGGGGCTTTGTTGTTGACGGCAATTTATACGAGATCATTGTATATTAATTGGCACTTTTAGTAGGGCATTATGAAAATCTACCCACTGACCATCTCATTTTCATTTTGTTGTGGCTAACTTCACCCTCAACTGATTCTTGTTCCAAACTTTCCATTTCTACATTGATGGTGAACATTGTAAAACAATGATCATGTTTTATGTCCATAATTGATTCTCTTTTTCTACAACTCAAATAAGCTAGCCTGGAAAGTCATTGTTAGTTAAGTGACGATCTAACAAAGTTCAAAAGAAGCCCAGCCAATCCCTTTCACTTCGTTAACTCCGCCTTCAAGAAATTCTTGTTGTAAACTTTCCATTCCAATGCTTTGTTGGTAACATTGTGTAACAATCGCTATGTTTCATGCACAAAATTGTTGTCTTTTTTCCCGAACTGAAACAAGCTAGTTTAGTTGCACACAATTCGTTAAACTACGAACAAACTGATGCAACAAACAGTCCACTACACTCCTAACGAAATACTTCACATGAGGCGTAATTTGGTATTGTTGCCACGAAACCTTGTGGAAAGGGCGAGGTGCAATGGGTTTCATATATTTATATTTTATATTATTCACAGAATTCACTTTAGAACTCTGTAATAGAAATTAGCACAGTAAGGATATCGTGCAATGTGCTTTCTGGTCAACGTTCAGTTTATAAAAAAGAATTTCGTGGTCGTGTTTTCTGTTCCTGCTTAGGTTGTTTCACTACCCATCTTGTCAGCTCCTACAGGCTTTATTTTGAAATGAATATTACTGCTTGCTACCCACGTCCTTGAGTAACAGTTATCTAATGTCATTTCATAGGCAACGAATATTAATTACGTCAAAGGAATCGTCAGAAATACAGCATTTAGTATATTTCTGCAAGCACCCAAGGCATTGGTTTCGTACTCTGCAATCTTGGCGGATTTATTATCAACGCTGTCGTGAGAACATCTACTTTACCACCCACAGACCTTCACATGAAAAATGATGTTATATCAGCGCAACTGCAATCAAGGCGATATTCACAAGCGACAAAAAGCATGATGGAGAATGACTACGGTATCCACCAATTCTTTATTTAAATTTGTTACAATACAACTGGTTTTTATTAGTTGACCTGCAAAACGTTTTCACATATCCAGTGTATTTTTTTATTTCTTATCTCCTTGTGATTGAAAGTACACATTTAGAAAGATTTTCAATAAAAACTTGTCAACTAAAAGTAAAGCACAGTGAAAGCACAGTGAAAGCACACCTAAAATTTTTAGCACACGAAAAGAAAAAAATAACACATTAAGGCTGAAGAAACAATTAAAACAAAGTTGATCGTTGCCCAGTCAATATGCAGACTTTGGTCATTTATGCTAAAGCATTTATGAAACTTTACATAAAATTATATCTTGTGCAGTGCAAGGTCGATCATTTGGAAATTATACATGCTGGATATGATGGCTTAATTTACAATTGTACAAAAATGGAAAGTACGTATTAAAATGCATATCTCATATTATTGGGCTCGGAAACACAAATAACTTGAACCATTTCTTTCTTGCGTTTAGTTCACTATTACCTTGCAACTAATTTCCCTTGCAATTGCGAAAGAGTTAATTTAAAGGAAGTAAAATATTCAGGAAGAAATAATTAACAAGAAAAACTTGATTGTTGTGGCAGCTAACTATACAACAACACATTGGCAATAAGTAATTTTCTAAAACAACCCCAATACTGCAGAAGCTGCAACCATGACCACCATTAAGCTATCGTTAAAATTGGTACGCCATGTGCAGTGCTGGAAACAAGACCCACATAAGTAAAGCTTTAACAAACTTGCCCTGGTGTTTTTGTATGGAACTGCCCGATGTTGATGTTGCTGAATAGGCGGCGGTAGACACGTTGCCGTCGCGAACATCTGCAGTAACAGAGATCGTACTAAATGTGCCCAACACGTGACTCGCTCAGGTTTTACTAAATGTTTTATCCACGGAAAAGTGATGTCAGAATACCACAGTGTCGCTATATTCATACGCTGGATAATTTGGATATATATGCTTTAGCAAAAAAGTCACATAATGCAAAATACATTTGCAAAAATCATTATCAAACAATCTTTGTCGAAAATGAAAAAAATCCACTCTAACAGTAAATTGATAAAGATATCGTTAGCGTTTTTTTTGTGTTAAATCCAAACGAATCGACCGCTTTTTCTTTAAGTAAGTTAATTAAACGTATTTTATTTGTCACGTCATTTGCAGCACCTGAGGAAGCGAGATCAAGCTCGCGAAAGCTCGTGCTAATATAAATGTTTAAAAGTCAGTCCCTTATCAAAACAATGCACCAGCAAGTACTATGGGTGTAGACCAGAGACTGACAAGGTGCATGGAAGAAATTGAGTTGGTATTATATTTATGTTTGTTGGCTATTTTTACACAGCTCACTTACTTTTGATCCAGGAAGTAAAAGACGACACCCTGGTGTAAACTCCGGGGAATCCCGGACGGTCGCACTCCACACCGAATGACGTCACACCGACTAGATACCAAGCGGTTTTGTCAACGAGCACGACGAGAGGACCGCCCGAATCACCCTTTTAAAGTAGAAAAAAACGTAAGTGAAGTTGTAAAGTAAACTTATAATCTCACCCTACATGATTCACAAAGCGAAATAATAGCCAGCATGAAAACCTTTATTTTTTACTCAGAAAAGCATCGTCCGTGTCTCATTAAATTGTCTGTAGCAAATTTCTTTAGCTAAATAAGCGCTTAGAATAAACATATTATTAAATGGGCCCAGGAGCGTTACAGTGCTGCTATCTGGCGTGGTGTGTATGTTTGCGCATCGTTTAGAGATTTTTTGACATTACCACACATTGTAGCGAATTTGTTTTTAAAATGCTATTCAGATAAACTTCTACCTGACAAGTTCCTACGCCACCCCTTTCAACATCTCCAGCACAGACTTGTGTCTGGGTAATGGTAGTTGGAGGTTCAACGTGTTGCACATATATAAGGGCACACTGCGAATTTGAGACCACAGGTAAACGCACTTGGTACAGAGAATCCGGGTTGGAACCAAGATGTTCTGAAAGCGAAATAAGTTATCTTTATGTTTGTGGTGTAAACCTGCAACCCGAATGGTGATAAAACGTATTAAGATCATATTATCAACTATTACTTAGGCTTTAAGGTTCTACTAAATAATGAACATTAGTTTACTCACGTAAGCGTCCAAATCCGGTTGCAATTGCATACTCCCCGTCTTGTACAATGAATTCGCTTCCTGGCAAGCAAATTGGTCGAACTTTGTCGTTAAATATGAGTGGTGATACCAACTTTAGCAAAGCAATGTCGTTTCCTACGTCAAATCTGAAAATTTAATGAGATATAACGCCTTTGAAGAAACTCAGATGTTATGGTAACTCTTCTAGCCATAACAAATGCCTTATTTCCAACAAAGCCAAAAGGCTCTCTTCAGTGTACCTCTATACACAACCTTACACATAACAAATCCCAGCAAACAGCAAAATTTATCTCTGTGGCCGATTGCACACCAGTGTGGGAACGCCAATAATATAGTAATAAATTACTACGATATGCTTACGTTGTATATGATTCATGGACGTGAATTTCCAGCACCGGTCTCGCCTGGTCTGCACCTCCGATACGACTTTGCTTGCCAACATCTACCCGGAGTGAACCAGGTCTGGTAACAAATTGTTACAAGATTTTGTAAAATTATTTTCAAGCTATACCATATAGGCTACAACCATAAGTCATATTGTATCCACACTGCTTGTTGAAACGTGGCGTTTAAAAAAAAAATCGACGCATTTTAAAGGCAACTTTGTCCAGTGTATCGTATTGTTTGTTTTAGATCTCCTCAAACAATTCTTACTTTACTTTTCACACCTTATTATTTGACAAAATAAAATATTCCATTTTTCGTTTTTTACCAGAAGATTAGTTTTTGAAAATGAAAGTATGGCAGCAAGAACAGCACAATATTCATTACCTTATGTCAATGTTCTTCATACAAAACGTTAAAAGTGTGTAAACGTGTACTTACATGGTGTAAGCGCTTACACAGTGAGCGGCGGTTAATATCCACAGTTCGTCGATAATAGACCCACCACATATGGGAAAATCAACGTTGACTTGGAATATAGAGGCTTGCCACGGCCAGGAGTGGGGATTAGCAGTGTTGCCACCAACAATTCTCTGATCCTGTTTCAGTAAAGGGTAAGTATATATATTTTGTACAGCTTTTGACCATGGCTGAAAAAAATGTCTTAATAATTGGTTACGTTGCCTGGCAGTGCATGGTTTTACTCTACAACTTTTACGATTTTTTTAAGTTATTTTATTTATTTTTTATTTTTTCTATTTGCGTTGTGGTTTCGTTTAAAAACACTGAGTGCGATCATTAGGTTTACAAGCTTCGCAGCCATCATTGCAGCCTAGCTGAATCGGCCACTTTTTCCTCCAAGGACCTGCGCAGTGGGGCGATCCTGCAAACCATACCATTGCATGAAACATTACTGCGTTGTCTGATTATAGTGATGGAGATCCCTAACGTATAAGTGACCGTTGCCTCACAAGTTGTACGCTTGCCCACCAGTGAACAGTCACAATATACCCCATGAAATCGCTCCTTCAGCTCAATTGATAAAGCGTTGGGCCTGGTTAGCCCAGGGTCGCGAGTTTAAACCTCACCGGGAGCTTGATTTTTCAAATCTCGCTCTTATTTGTCAGGAAAAGTGGGTGATCCAGCTAGCCACCAAATGCCTGGGCTGCGAAGCCTGCAAACCTAATTTTCATTATTGCGACATTTGAAGTGTTTGAAGTTTTTCAAAGATTGTTACGTAATTTAACTTTATTTTGTGCATTGCAAACACTGGAATCTTCAAACTCCAGAAGTTTGAATCGAACTATTTGAAATGCAACTCTATCACAAATGAAAATCTCAAAATCCTGTTACGGAAAGTAAATATCCTGTTTCACAACTCCTTCAGTGTAGGATCTTGTTTGATCAACTTACCCAGGTGAATGTGGGAGCTTGAAAAACTTTTCCACATTGATCCACAGTCTGCGGCAAGTGCACTGGAACAAAAAATACAATGTAGCTTAAACGCACAACTCTCTAGTTATCGGTTATGATCATGCACGTAAATGAGTAAACACGTTGGCACCTTACCGCACTCAATTTCATCGCTGTCGTCGCCACACTGGTCAATACCATCACATCTCTCCCCACTTGGAATACAAGTTCCATTCCAACAAGTGTACTCTGCTGCTGTACACCGGTCTATGAAATATATGTTTACTGTAAATTTTCGGAAGTGGACATTAGACCAGGGCTGGCCAGCCTCAAGGCGTATATGGGTTAAAAAAATGGCGCATATGGAAGCCAACGATTGACGGTCCCGTGCATTGATTAGGCCTTCCATTCCAAACGACATATATTTGTTTTTGTTCATCGAAACTACAACCTTTACTAAAATTATTCAAAAATTACATTTTAGATGGTCTGAAATATTCTGAACTGATCAGTGTTTTTAGTCTACCAAATTTATCAGTGCTCCATGCAGTAATGGACAAACATTAAATTTATGTTACCTTCGGTGCTCCATCTTATCAGAAAACCTTTTCCAGTGATAGCTGCATCAGTGAAAAATTCCACACGAACTGTCGTGGAAAGGGCTGCAAAATTTTGGGGCGAATCTGAGCCACAAAACGAGTGGCCAGAATACTGCGAAAAAAAGGGTATGATTTTACACTAAATGCAAACATACTTTAGAGTTTAGACACAAGACAGTAGTTGGTTACATGGAGATTTATCGAATTCAATAGTAAATAAACGGTCATGCATGTTACTTACAATTTCACTGCCGTCGTAGATTCGTAAATAATCATATTGGCATTTTTCAGAGTCTTCAATATCCATGTCTTCGAAAGTGATCAATATTACCTGCAACAGCACAGTTGTTAACATCAACTTGTCCAACAAAATACTGTTTACACACAGTTAACGGATTAAATGACACAGTTTGTCAGATAGTTAGTACTTACTTTGTCAGATGTTGTCTGTATTATCCAACTTAGATGCAAGTTATGGGCGTAATTTCCCGGGTAGCCAGGGCTCATTAAAATACCCGATGCAGCTGTCAGTACTTGGGACACAACTCCTTGAAACAAACCGGGATTGTTTTATGTTATCAATTGCAAAAAAATAAGGCCATATTTCCAAGTCATGTCACTGCATTATTTTGTTATGCTGCACAAACCGCTTGTCGTCGTTGTCTCAGGCACTGTGGTTGTTGTCATTGTTGATGTTGATGTTGTCGTTGTTGTGGTTGTTGCTGCTGCTGCTGCTGCTGTTGTTGTTGTTGTTGTGGTTGTGGTTGTCGTTGTCGTTGTTATTGGTCCGTCTAAAAAGTGCCACCTAAGTGATGTTTTTTGCCCAGTTGTGTAGATTTTCATTGTCAGTTTTCAGCTATATTAAAACTAACAAACCGAATTGATGAAATGTACGAACGTTTAGATAAAAATTTAAGCAATCATGTAGAAAATAGACACGCAATAAGCAAAAGGGACCTCTGGTAATTGCAACAGCAAACTAATAATCGCATATCTGAGTATTATGCTGTTAATTATGACTAATGATTTGAATCGCAATGAAAGCTTAACATATGCACAAAATCCCACGTACTTTCGTGTATCCAGGACCTGAACTTGGACACCCTGGTGTAAACACCAGGATACGTGGCAAGAGCGCATTCCCTACCAAATGACGTAACACCGATAAGGAACCATTTTTCTTCGTTGACAAAACAAGCGAGCGGACCTCCTGAGTCGCCCTGCATCACCGAAAATGACAAAATCGAAGTGATACAATTTTCAACAAAAGTCGTTTCGCATATCGTACAACTACGTCAGTAATATCGGAAGGTTAGTAAGAAACATAAGATAAACGTAATCCAACAAGAAATGTTAGCAATAAAGAGCAGTGGGAAACGATAAAACCATAAGATTTTTGGATCAGGCGTTGAAAAAAAAACATAAACGCAATAAACACTAACTGCTTAAAAGATATTGGTTTATGACTCTAAGGACAACGTTGGATGATTTTAATAAACCTAATTTTTAATTTTCCAACCTGACAACTGTCAACACCGCCTTTATCATAATTCCCAGCGCACACCATTGATTCCAAGAAATTAGCGTATCTAGCGGTGCATTGCGATTGCTCGACGATTGGCACCCTCACTTGTTGCAACTCGGTCGCCACGTTGTGCTGGTACGCTGCCAAAGAACAACAGATACACGAAAGTGAATATTAATATCTGGCTGGTTAAATCGTTTGGTAAGCTACTAAGTCTTGTCTTAGATAATTAGATTTTGGATTATTCCGATCAGTTAGAATCTAATTTATCTAACTGTTAGATAATTAGGTTGGCAAAGTGGGTTTGAAACATTCAGACTGAAAAAATGTCCATGTCCAATGTTTCTTCAACCTAAAAGCACGCAATGCTTAAACTTCAAAGGTTATCAACGATTAGAGCCCGATGAGGTCAATTTTGGTTGCAAAAGGTCAATCATTCTTACAAATATTCGCAAACTGCGCGAGGTTAATTATATTTACCCCATATCGAAGCCGCTCTTTGAATTTATCGCGATACAGAAGAGAACTCACCCAATGCACCAAAGCCAGTAGCAATGCAAGTCGTTCCAGCTGGAATGTTGTAAGCATCCGTGTCTTCTGGAATGCATATAGGACGAACAGTCGACGAAAAGACAAGCTGAGTCGACAACTGCAGCAGTGCAATGTCGTTGGCAAGAGTTGTGCTGAAAAAAAATATCTAATGTTGGTTTGCTCATTTCACCGGAAACCATGTCTTGTTTTATCCCGCTGTCACTGAACGAATGTACGAAGTACCAGAGGAAAATATTGCTTTTGGTTTTAATAATCACCCTTACTATAGGCCCACTTACCTGATGTAATCGGGATGGTTAATTATTTGAGAAACTGATATTGTTTGGATGCCTTCAGTCTGCGAATTCGAGTGATATCCAGCCAACACCGTCACACCAGAAGCTCTGCAACGTGGAGGAAATACGGAATAATAATTCAAACTAAACACTCCGGGTTTTTCTGTACAGTTTTTACAACTATTTTACTATCATGTATTCGCTGATCTTTTAAATTTTTAAACCGGGCAAGTAAAACGGTTTTTCACAGACAAAAACCCATTTATATTATTTGGTAAAGTGTGATATTCCAATTCGTCGCAGTTACAAACAAAACACATCGCACACCACAGACAAGAGTTGGTATCAAACACAAACCAAACCTACTCTCTGTTCTCAGTGCAGTGGGCAGCAGTGATCACCCACCCCGCGTCCACAATCGATCCCCCGCATAAAAACGTCGAGAATCCTTCGACAATGTGGAGCCTAACTTGCCACGGCCAGGATCCCTGAGTTGCTGCGTTCCCTCCGACGATCCTTGTGTTCTAATTGTGACGAAATGTATACGAAGTTAAATAAGTTGTTCGATTATTGCAGTTAGGTTATTATAAGTTGCAAAATTTGGAAGACTCTTGAAATGGGTTAAATTGCTTTGACTCTCCCAGAAACGATAAAAAGATCCCTTGCAAAACCAGACTTTAGAAAAACAAAAGTTCAAATTTTTTTTCAATACATTTGTAATTACCCAATCTTTGGTTAATCAAAGCTCCATCAAACTAAACATCATAATTTTACACCAAATTAAAACGGCGTTTTTGTCGTAAACGTGTTTTATTTTGCATAAAAATATCAGTATAAACGTACCCATAGAAATTGTGGAGCAACGTTTACTTTTCCACACTCAGCATAATCTGTGCCTCCTTGTTCTGTTAAAATTAATAAAGCATATATAAACCATCCATAAAGTAAACACTTTTGCTCACAAACGCACAACTTACCACATTCTATTTCATCACTGTCATCTGCGCAATGTTTGACGTGGTCGCAGTGTTGCGCCGATGGTATGCAGTCCCCGTTCCAACACGAGAATTCCGTATCTGCGCACCTTGCTGAAATAAATTGATGTTAAAAGAGGTCCATTTTGATCGGAGGCGTCAAACTCATTTAGTTAAGTGGGCCTTATTTACCGCCTGCATTTTCGCCAGCTAAATTAACCACAGCGATAATTTCAATATTTACATTTCTACGTGACTTCTAATGCAAAAGACATAAAAAATGATACTTGTTATCCTTGAAAGTACCAAAAAACAAGACATATGGGTTAGGATTTGGTCCAAGGTCTGCCAGTTGGACATAATAGTCTATTATTTGAAAAATGGTAGCAAAGACAGCAATCTGGCCATAAAGAATTTGAGCCAACATTTCATGTTGCATGAATTATTCGCTGTTATGTTGGAAAGCCAGCCGTATATCACCTATTTGCTACATTTTATCAACGAACAGGTAAGGTGAAAACCATCATTCATCAATCATTTTTTGTGGACCACCATTGTGTATCGGGCGTCCATATACAAAGCTAGCCATTAATTCCAAACAACGCCGGTGTAAGGTTACGGAACCTTTCTCCACATACGACACACCAAATTTTTGCGATCTCTACACACCTTTTGTCGTCCACTGGATGTAAAAACCCCTTCCCTCGAGGCTGTCATCTGATGTGAACGTGAAAGAAACCCGATTGTTGTGCGCTTCGAAGTTTCGCGGCAGAGTCTGGCCGCAGAAGCCTTTGCTTGTGTACTAAAATTCACAATGTTAAAAGCAAGTGTTTTCAGAATGGGTGACCAACATTAATGAAAACACAGCTAACAAAGTAAAGTTTGACATAACACCGTAATTTCGTCCCGTCGTTCGCACAACTGATGGCTTAATATCGGAAAGCTTAAATAAAAAGTGTCCAATTTATCAACTATACAAGGATAAGGAATAATAAATTGTTACTGTCCGATTAGATTCTGTTAGCCAAAACGTTTGCCGGCTTTTCATTGAAGGTAAATCGTGCTGAAGTTGATCGCCAGCCATTTATTTGTTCTTATATGCCGAGTAACTTCACGTATTTTATGTTTGGCTACATACTAGCGTCGTGCCGTCGTAGATCTTCAACTCGTCGTAGATGCAATTCGAATGGGTTTGGAGATCAAGATCCAGAAAAGTAACGACGATAATCTGCAACGAATCCAGTTTATGCCTGGCTGGTAAAACGAACTTGTAATGCTATCGCAGCCTCAGCAAGATCACAATTAAGCACTTTAAACTCCATTTCGGAGCAGGGCCCAAATAGTACGAAACGTGACTTTAACAAGTTTTAAAACACTTTCTGATTCAAAGAAATGTTGGGTATTTTTAAATTTGCGATAAATTAGTAAAATAAATTTACCTTGTTAGGCGTTGTCAGAATGCTTGCGGTGCAGCTTAGCGAACTACCGTACGAGGACGGGTAGTTAGGTGAGGTAATATTACCCGATGCCGCTGTAAGTGTGTCTTCATCGCATATATTGCTTTGGCCTATGAAACAGCCGAGTTCAGTGGCAAACAATCTTGTTTTCGGTATCTTTCAAAATGATGTTCCTGGTTCCAATTTATCGGGATAACAATCAAATGAATCCGGTCGGGTAATTTTGATTCAGAAGTTTGCAAACCGCAATTCAAGCGTGCATGACATATAAGTTTATGCCTGAAAAGTATGGTTTACGATTGGTTGAGGTTAGCTTATTATGAGTCCGATTGGTAAAGTTCATAGCTGTGCAACAAAAAAATCTGGTTGGTGATGTGATTTGGTCCCGTCTTAGAGTTTGCTCAATAATAACATGTTATGAAAAGCCCTCAATATTGCAGACATCTTGGGCAAACGACACTTAATTCATTGATATTGTATGATTACGTCACAACTCATTCACAATCACTTGATATGCTGATTTACATTTGGTGGCGCATCACACTACTGCCCAAACCGAACAAGGCACATTGTTAACAAACAATCTAATAGACGAAACTGACAACCGTGGTTTTGTTTATGAAAGGCCCACAAACTCAGATAGTGTGTTACCCGGCTGGATCCGAATACGAATACTTGGCCAACATCCGAATTCCCCGATCATTACGTCACTTTCATGAAAGCCAATTGTTCTTATACGAGTACTATCCCATTGTATGACAATTTACGACAAAAGGGGTTGATGTTGGTATGTGTTTACCTCTACGAAGTTATAGAACCGTTTTATCAAAACAAGTTGACACAAAGACTATTTCGCCGTTCGCAATCCTACGACATGCGTCACAAAGGAAAGGAACATAATTCATATTATGCGTTTAACGTCACTAACCCGCTATCAACATCATTAACACAGAATTGACTGTGCTTTCGAAAGCGCAACACATAAAATTCCAACCTTAAATCAATTATGCGTGAAGTGAGTTGAAGTCTACCGTTATACAGACAGTAGACATACCTATTATTCTTCCATACACCTAAGCCTTGTTTACCAACAGACCACAAACCTTTTGTGCCTTCAATCAGTATCCAAAGAGTGATCCACGATAGTAGCGTAGAAATCTTCATGGCATACCAGAGCATCGTTGGCACACAACATTACAATAATACCTGTAGTTTATGTAACCGCATCGCACTTCCTAACATGTATGAAAACTGTGAAAGAAAAATTGTAAAGAGTCAGCCGTTATATAACCGACAACCGAAGCATACAAGCACTGTGACAAATGTTATTCGGTTGTGGAACAGCTCATTAAATTTCCACAAGTATGACCAACAATTAATTAAATAGTTTGTTTACGCAAACGTTGACTGCATTTACCAGGTATCTAGACTATCCGCGTATGCGCCATCAGACGTCACGAGTCTTAGGTGCCAACGAAAACGCGTTACCAAAGCCTTCTCTTTTGTGTTGAAGTATATCGCGCCTATCGCATTACAACACCCATTCCGACTACCACGTGATGATTTCTTTATGTTTGGGCGAAACCTTATAGCTAACATGCGCCCCATTCACTGCTGATTTCGCCAATATAATGTAGATTGCAAAATTAATGAATTACAATAAGGTGCTTATTCCTGTTGTGGGCGCTTAAATCCCAGTTTATCTGTGTTGCTTTCTCTACCAGTTTTCTGTTCTCTTGGGCTTGATAACTGATATACACAAGATATCATATCCTTTTATACTGGGCACATTTCCAGTACTAAGCACTGACGAATATATTGCTATTTTTGTCGCAGTTATGCACTCCACAATCTGTCTAATTACGAGGATGCCCTGTATTTTATACCTTTATTCGTGGTTCAACTTTTCAACTTAGCCACTGCTGTGGTCTTTTTGATTGCTATTCAGCTGCCGACTGGACCTTTCAAGTCAAACGCCATACAGCGATGTTTTTTTACAAAAGACTCATTCAGCCAATATCACCGATTCTTTATGCGTCGTATTTATCTAAAACTCTTTTCCATTGTTGTTTGTCTCCAATTTCCGAGCTGTGCCGTTCGCACACCACCGGCTCAATTGTTGATCAAACAAAACGTTTCAAAGTTTTGTTTTGAAAATTAAAACGCATGAAGGCAGCAACTGACGCTGGTAAAAGTATGTACAGCTTATAGTGCTTTCAAAAGGAAAATGAACAAAATAAATAGGAAACCAATGCGGTGCTAGCGTCGAAAAAGCTATTTATAGCTCAGTTACACAGCAAATAATTTTCTTCCAATGCCAGTTCATTTTCTGCGGTTACCACCTAATAATTTAAACTTACCAATCTTCCGGGCACATTACCGTAGGTCCAGATCTGCCAATTTCGTGATAACACTTGTAGATAGATTACATAAAATAGACGTTTTAAACGTTTTAAATCAAAACTTAACATCAATCCGAGAGGTACATAACACTTGGTCTTAACCGCTTTTGTCAGGTCGTCCAAATGCTCAACCATATGGGATTCACAACGAGAACGCTTGCTGTTATTGGTGTTAACTGCTGGTGTAAATATGGACAAAGAAACAATAAACGCATGCAAAATATTATTCCAACTTGTTCTGTATCAAATCAAATTTGAATGTAGCAATTTTATTTAGCTGTTTCATCGGCCAAAACACATTCTAACAATCTCCTGATATTACTCTAGCACGATAGTAGTAAAGCGTGACTCTTTTTCCGTTTTGTGGTTGGCGTTTTTTTGGCTCTTTAGTCCCTCAATCGCTTTTGACGTTACACAGAATCATGTAATCTTATTCTGGCAAGAAGTAAAACTTGGAGGTCATGGAAAAACAATGATTCTGAGCTCATGATTATCCGTTGGAAAATAAACGCAGAAAGTAAAACATTTTTATTGTTAGTGTCGTTTTGTTAATTTTAGGTACAACAGCAAAATATAAAAAAATAAAATTTTAAATATTTTGTATATACTTTTGATGTGGGTTGTACTGGGTAAAGAATCAATCAACACAAAGTTGATATTTCCATATTATCGCACTTAAAAAGCTGGAAAATCGCGTTAATATGTGTTAGTAACTAGTGGAAATTTGATGTAATTCGATATTATTTCGACGACGCACTCAATAGGACAGAATTTCGTTGGGGTCGTGGAAGTTCTTTGTATGTTGTAGTGATGCTGGTAAGCGAACAGTGCAAGGCAAAGCCCAACAACTGGATTTTGTACTGGATTTTAAATTTTGTAGATTGCTAATTACATTCACGTGCTAGTCAACATCTGTCTCTGTTGGACAAGTTGAACAAAAAGTAAACGAGCCTGTGGTTTTGGAAGTATCTTAGTCTATGAGTTACTGAAACGAAGAGTAATTGCAGAGCTTTTTCATTTTACATGTTTCTTCTGCCACCAGCTACTGAAAGCTGTACTTTTGCACCGACAGAAAACGCACAAGCTTTGCATACAAACGACAATGAATAGTTATGTACCTGTGGTGGTGGCGGTTGGTGTATTTTTGCTGATTTCCATGTTAATTATGGAAAGGTACCTAGATGCAGATTTTAGCCTTTATAGACAACATTCCTATTTTGCCCAGAGCAACCACACAGAAAACACCGTTCAAAGTTTCAACGGTGACAAGAGATTAGACGAATATTATCCGCAGTACAGATATGGAATGGCAAAAAACAACCCGTACATGTTGATTGCCATACCAAGTGTAATGAGAAAGGGTGAATTCTACCTCAACAAGACACTGCGCTACATGGTTGATCCACTGACAGAAACTCAGAAACAGAACACTGTATTTGTCATATATCTCGCCGATGACAAGCTCAGCATATTTGAAAATCAAACAAAGCAGTTATATGCTGAGTTTCGAGAAGAATTTGATAGCGGAATAATTGAAGTAAGTACAAAGGCATTATTGCATTATTGAAGCAGAATCTCCACCCAATTGTAATCTGCAAAGGTGTGGGGTAACTTTGAATTTGGTAAAATCATAACTGAATTACAAATACTTCGTTTCCATAGCCGCTTTTAACTCGGATAAAGTACTCGCTCAAAGTCGACCAAATTGAAATGGCCAAAATTAACTTGCGTTTTCATGGCTAAAATTATTCAAGCGTATCGTAAATAAATAAATAAATAACTATCGATCGACAGTCGACAACGACCTTGTTCAATGACATTTCGGATGAAATAATGGCCCTCAATGCGTCAACTGCGTCAAGAAAGTTGAAAAAGATCATTTTGATACTGACTGTTATTTTAAAAATCCTTTCTATCGCAAAACTTGTCTGTCTCGGTGCCTGCTATAACAATTTTATTTTACTGAAAACAACGTAACAATATATGTGCATATACAAAACAACAATATGATGCACATATATAAATACTACATGTACACAGTGAACACTGTTTTGTAACAGATTGTTGGACCTCCGCGGGAACTCCATCCAAATTGGGAAACCAAATTGGTTCCAAACTTTGGTGACAAGATAGAGCAAATTCGGTGGAGATCGAAACAAAATCTGGACATGGCATTTCTGATGTCTTACACCATTCGCTATTTGGATCCAACCTATTTTTTGATGATGGAGGACGACGTTCAAGCTACAAGCAATTACATGAGCGAAATATTAAAGGTAAAAGAGCGTCGGCATTTTACGTTATATGACATATTTATGTAGAACGTCTTCCTTGTAAATATGCGCTACGTGTTAGGACAAATAATTCGTTTATATCCACACTTACGATAAAAAAATTTGTACATCCACATGGTTCAGTCGCAATGGCTGGTATTTACAAAAGGGGCTATCGCTTCTCCAAACCTATATAGGTCCTACCAGCTAATCGAGTAACTTTCCCAACCAGTTTAGGTTTATATTGAAAAAAGAAGCAAAGATCACCACACAAGATTCTTTGTTTAGTTTGCAGAGGCACAGCCTGCGAAAACGTGGGAGTACTGTTCCTTCACTTCAGTGGGAGGGGCCGGAAAGTTATTCCACTACAAATCTACCAGAGAGTTCGCGAAATTCGTTTCCATGTTTTGGGATGCGAAACCCCTCGACTGGCTGCTTTGGGATTTCGTGCGGAACAAACGATGCGGGTATATTGAAAGTCAGGAAATTTGTAAGGAAAAAAGCAACAAACTGATCAGAGGCTACCCAGGAGACTTGTTCGTGCATTTGGGCAAGTAAGTCGGCCTAACCAACATGCGAACAGATTTGTTTTTGTGCTAACTGACAAACAAAAACATGTTGCACCCTGTTTAAGAGTAACTATACACAAGCTTTTATTGATGAAAAAATGAATTTACTTTAATCAAATCGTATTTTTATTGCCATTACCCATTGTTGGGCTGTGTGGTATTGCAAAGGAATATAGCAGCATATTTTAAAACATATAGCTAGTAAATCATATTATGTCCAATTCGTGCGGAAGCAAATGAGCCGTTAATTAGTAATTAACTGCACTGTCTGCAGCGCACAGTACAATAGTACAATTTCATTTTACACACACCGTTTATTTTTTATCTTAGAGTATCTTCGAGGACCAGCTTCGGCATCAATTGAAGCGGAAAAAGAAACCAAAGTGTTTGTAGTCCAGCAAAGGAACAACAAAACTTATAAACTGATTCTGTTGTAATTGCTTATTAAGATGCTCAAAGCATCTGCTTCTAGTTCTTTGCTAATAAAGTTGGCACTTACATTCTGTAGTGAAGGAGCATTTTACAAATTCAAATAACTCCGCAAACCGCAAGTCACCTGACCAATGGGAGAAATTTTACTACCTTGTTCAATTGATCCAAAGTCCGCATATATTGCAAGCCCATGCTGGACGTGAACAGATGTTTGTATATCGCACCGATTGCGATTCTTACATACATAAAGTTTACACGGCGCCATAGGTCCACCAAATGTACCAAAAGTGCACGAAGAACACACTTAGCTATGTAGATATATACAGCAAACTTTCTGGTGGTTCGTTTCGGCTTGAAGGACATAAAAACGACGAAATGTTTCGGTTTACGAAATCTATACCAAGTGAATATATATATGTAACGATTGACAGATTATCGCGGTAACGCCCTTACCGTTTCAACTCGTAGCGAAATGACATTTTCTAGCAGCAGAGACTTTTCTAAGTGACCATAAAATCCTTACTATATGTTGAAGTCATTGCCTTAGTAATAGCACGTTAAGTACCGGAAACAGCCCTATATATATGATATGATCTACATTGACGCTATGCAGAATTAATCAGACAAACCTACGTGTGTGTTTTTATTTACGTTTTAGTGCGTACAGTTGTAATGCAGTCCTGCTGCTGTAATGTTAAGATGAAATGAACTTTTAGGCGATCGCAACCACGCAAACCATTAATTCCAAGTTATGCAACTATAGCTTTATTAAACGTTTATCCATACTTGAATAGCTTGAAGTAATTACGAAGAAAAGGTTTTTGAGTCAAATTTTGTGGGCTGGTTGATTAGTTAATCAGAATACAAATGCCAAAATATAATGCAAAGCATTAGACTTTTATCTAACTAAATGCTTTTGTACAAGTTCCAGTGCCACTTTTCAGACGATGCATTTTTTTCGACGATTATGTATCAGAAAACATGGTTTCCACTGGCAGGCGACCACAAAATCATAGTGATTTAAGTGCTGATGAACAACTGACATGCCCCTATGTGCACATTATTTGTATGGTCACGTGGCCATCACACAGTCTCCAGCAGGCGAACACAACAGGTTAACCCAGGCTTCAGCTTTAATCTACGTGTTTGCATGAATTTAAGGTCATTTGTTTACAGTATACTTCGTACAAACGTCATCCATTGTCGTTACTGTTGTTACTGGTGAAGTCTAATTGCAGGTCATTTGTTTATAGTATACTTGGTGCAAATGTCATCATTAGTCGTTATTGGTGTTACTGGTGAAGTCTGATTGTAAAAACTTATTATGAGACGTCATGTTCTGAGAGCACAGTGTGTTTTTGTGATCATACTGTTTGTGATTATACTTTTTGTGTCGGAAAGGAACTTCCATTATTCGAACTGTGACATTCGTCGACACAATTCTCTAACCTTCTCGGATAGTCAGAAAATAAACGACTCAGTACAGTCTGAAAATGTTTCCAAATGCAACAAGCTGCCCGTCGAAGATTCAAAGTCACCAGCTGGCGAATACTATCCGCAGTACAGATATGGAATGGCAAAAATCAATCCGTACATGTTGATTGCCATACCAAGTGTACTGCGAAAGGGTGAATCCTACCTCAACAAGACCCTGCGCTACATGGTTGATCCACTGACGGAAACTCAGAAACAGAACACTGTATTTGTCATATATCTCGCCGATGACAAGCTCAGCATATTTGAAAATCAAACAAAGCATTTATATGCTGAGTTTCGAGAGGAATTTGACCGCGGAATAATTGAAGTAAGTTTCAAAGAAATTTTGCATGGACTTTGTGTGATTGTTAACCCTGGTCTCCTGTAAACTATTTTATCTAAGGATGTGACGCTTGTAGCCAAATTATGTTCGTCTTATTTCAAATCAGCTAAAACTTTTTTTCTACAACACCGGAATTTCAACCCAGGATGTCCTTGGCACGAATCCCGATCAGGTTTTCTTCAAAGTATTGGGGTCGGCGCTTGACGTTTGTTGTCAATCGCCCGCCCAAATCAGTTGTACCTTCGCGTGTCAGACCGGGATAACCCAAACAAAGCCGTTTCACGATGTGATTTCTTGCGCCGGGCAGTGAACATCAAAACTTTCATAAACCACCTTGTCTTAAGATATCATTATATCGAAACATTTTTCGTGTTTATTTTTAAATATGGTACAAAATGTTACTGGGTGGTAAATCTACACTACCTTGGTGTAGGTAGTATATCTTGCTTTGGCAGAATTCCATTAGTTGCAGTTTCCTTAGTTAATTCGAGGAGTCCAGTTTTACTACTTTTGGTTGGCCAAATTACGTTTAAAACGTGTTGTGGCCCGAAAGCTCACAAACTTGGATCGCCTTGCCTATGGGAACGTCGTATTACATTTCGTGTGGTAACAAATTGGGAATTCGCATGTTCGGCCATAGTTACACGTTTTTTAACAACCCTTGACGAAAAGACTCGACTAGAGCGATTTTTCTATCGTAAAAGCTGAATACGTTCAGACATCCATCACATACGACAAAACGGAAACAGTCATATTTACATTCAGAACCGCACTGCACACAGAAGTCCATTAACTTGCTGCGTTCGTTGTTTTTTGTCAAAATGTTTGAGCCAAATGCTACAGCTATAGAACCATAGCTATAGCGTATATGTCTGGAATCCATGTGGAGATTTTAGGACCACTGTTTCTTGTTGAAGATATTCCGCTATAATCACCTTGAGTATAGTAAGAAAGAAGGAAAAATTACCAATAAAGTGTTACAAGTGACATATATACAATGACTTGATATTGTAATGTTTAATATTGAAACTAATGTTCAGACAAATTGAGGCATATATGGTCAAATGGCTTCACCGATGATTACACGCTTTGTTGCTTTCACCATGTGCGGGTTAGCTACATTATTACTCGTTTCATAACATTCTATACCTAATGTCGAATGACATCACGATGTCACGCATGCGTAAAACCGAACACGACAGGTTTTGAATGCCGAGATTAAATATATAGTGTGGTTATTTTTGGTTAAGCACTTAATTATTAATACAGTTTGTTTACGAGTAGATTGTATTTGCTTTGTATCCGGATTGATCAATTTAAATATTGATTCATTGCAAAAGGTTATTGGACCTCCTCGAGAACTTTATCCCAATTGGGAATCAAAATTGGTTCCAAACTTTGGTGACAAGATAGAGCAAATTCGGTGGCGATCAAAACAAAACCTGGACATGGCATTCCTGATGTCTTACACCATTCGCTATTTGGATCCAACCTATTTTCTTATGATGGAGGACGACGTTCAAGCTACAAACAATTACATGAATGAAATATTAAAGGTATAATTTAAACAGGTTTCTGTAGAACATCTGCCCCAAACTAAAAATTTGTAGTGTGTTTTGTTAGCAGTTTTACACGGATTTTGTTGTTCAAGTTGATAGCAAAACGTTTTCACAGGTTTCTGCTTTGTTACAACTCTCTTTCAAATTTTTGAATGGTGACAATCTTAGAAAATCTTTTTCAGTTTGCAGAGTCAGAGCCGGCAAAAACGTGGGAGTACTGCTCCTTTACCAAAGTTGGAGGGGCCGGAAAGTTATTCCACCACAAATCTGCAAGAGAGTTTGCTCAATTTGTTGCCATATTTTGGGATTCCAAACCCCTCGACTGGTTATACTGGGATTTTGTGCGAAACAAACGATGCGGTTACAATGAGAGCCAAGATAGTTGCAAAGAAAAAAGCAACAAACTAATCAGAAAGTACCCAGGGGACTTGTTCGTGCATTTGGGCAAGTAAGTGCGGTTTAAAAGAAGACTTTAAAGGTTAACAAAAATTTAACAAAAGGTTGTGTTATACTTCACAAGGTCCTTGGCGTTTTTGTTCTCCTGGAGAATTTAATGTATAGTCGTTAATCTGTGGATCGGCCAGCATAACGAATGTAGGGAAGGCGCAATTTACAACTCTCCGCAACACTATATTAGGGAAACTTGTTTAAGACAAACCACGTGACAATTATTCGTGGCTGGATTAATTTGCCACATGGACCGCGTTAATGATCTACCACATAAAAATAAATTTGCTTTTGTGATAAGGATATCTACCTTTACTAACAGTTGATGAAAGGCTATTTTAATGCCTACATATCGGAAGAACTATAATTATTAAAATTAAAAATCAGATGATAAAAAATAGAAAAAAAAGCGTGACAATGATAATGTATTTATAAATTCATTGGTGTGATAAACCGTATAAGTGTAACTGCAACAAAAGTCGTCAATTTGTTGTAATTTGTTTCAGAGTGTCGTCGAAAACCAGTGTCGATAACAACCACAAGATTGACTCCAAGAAACCGAAGTCACCTGAGTAAACGTCCACGATTTCTAGGGGGTTTCAGGGAACCCAAGGAAAATTCATGGAATCATAATAATCCACAGTGACTTATCGAGTTGGCAGCATCGTTTTTCAAAAGCCCACCGCAAATTCTAGAAAATTTAAAGTTTTTGTTTGCTGTCACGCGATATTGCTTTTAATATTGTTCAGCATATCCGAAATATCACACGGTAGTCTGCTGCTAAAAAACACATTCGGCAATCTTTACTGAATCAAATAGTTTACAGAATCAGAGGAACACCGCGGATCTCGAGACGTCACACTTGCTCGTTTTGAACATGTAATCTACTTCACGGTTCGTCAAACGCACGTAACGAAGACAGCTTTAATGCAATTCACCGACAAAAAATGTGATTTTACTATGAAAAGTAAAGCATTATTCAAAAAAAATTAAAAAACTACCTTCTGTATCGATTATGACGGTGCGAACCATTACCTTATGTAGAGATACTAACAGTTATAGTCATAACCACAGAAAGTCTAGCTTAGCTTTAATGTCTTGTTTAGATAATTTGAAAAAGACCAATGCTTAAAGCTAACACGTACAAATTAAATGCTTCCACAAAATTGTTCCAAGTTTTTTTGACTCATTTTAGGCAAGCTATACTGCATTTTTTCCATATGGCAATGTATTTCATGAATACGCGGACACAGAATTAAGTGCTTGGTAAATACAAGCTTCACAACGCTTTACGCATGGTACTTAATTATACCGTCGTGTGGCCACTAGAGAGCCGCCTGTTTTTAAGGGTAACGGGTATTTCCCTGGCTGCAGTCAGAAACTTTTGTTGCCATAGTGCGTGAATTTAAATGTTTAATCCTTTAGGGGAAATCCGCTTTAAGTTTATGTCTAACTGAACAAACTTGAAACAAACTCATTATGAGACGTCACATCCCACTGGTGCAGTGTGCTTTTGAACGAAATCAATTAACTGAGGCGATATTGACTCATATTGAACAGTTCAACCCTGCGCGCGCCATGAAGAAAACTGTGTAATTTATAACAGACCGCTCTTCAAATAGATATGTGCTTCGTTATCAACCGTACAATATGTTCGTGGCTTCTGAGACAAATACGAAAGTCAGTTTATTGTAGCCTTAGCTTGTTGTCGAATTTCGGTGTCTTGTCACACTTGATTTTGAACCAAAATGATCACAAAATTCTTGAAACAGCGCTAGAAATATGATCATCTACATAGACAATATGCAGAATTCATCAGTCAGACCTACGTGTGTGTTTTTATTTACGTTTTAGTGCGTACAGCTGTAATGCAGTCCTGCTGCTAAGTTGCAATGTTACGATGAAATGAAGAATTAAAACACGGTTCTGTTCCAAAAAAGATTTTGTGGCGATTGTAATCACGCAAACCATTTAAAGTTTTGTCGACGATAATGATTCAGAAAATATGGCTTGCACTGGCAGGCGACCACAAAATCATAGTGATTCAAGTGCTGATGAACAATTGACATCCCCCTATGAGCACATTATTTTTATTGTCACGTTACCATCACACAGTCTCCAGCAGGTAAATACAACAGGTGATTCCCAATGGCTAACAATACGACAACGATCGGGAAATACCCGCGCCTAGCCCGATATCGCAAACCGTCTCTGATACGACGCTGCGACGGCGCATGTACACGGGGTGTTTCTAAAATGCACAATGGCGCTAATGCCCGCTTATGTAGCTAATGTCGCTGATGCCGCTAATGCCCGCTTATGTACCTAATGCCCGCTTATGTAGCTAATGCCGCTAATCGCCGCTAATGCCGCATGGACACTGGTACGACCGTACGCTACGCATGTGCTTCGGTGTGTTTTATTTATAGTTCCAGTAACTTTAAAAGTTTCCGTGCAATCCTACTTCAAAGCATCTTGTTAATAGAGAAATAATTGATAGACCTCCAAAACCACAATGTTGTTGCATTCAAAATTTATTCACCTTTTCAAAAGAAATTTTATTTTCACAAAAATAATTTGTTAGTTTTCGAATGTGGGTCCTTATAAAATTAAGAGATACTACTTCACACAGAAAATACTTTATTTGAAAAACAACCAAATTCCCAGACTATTAAGTGGTTCACTTCATTGCCAACTGCTTGAAAATATAACTTTTTGTTTTTTTTCTCTTCTGTAAACAACAAATATGTCAATTTGATAAAGAACTATAGGTGTTACCAGCAATATGTATAAATATCCCAAAATACAGGTGCTTAAGCATCAAGTACAATGTAAATAATGGGCATTCTTCAAGCAATCACTGTGCCATAAGATGATTTATATTTTTGAGGGTCGTTAGATTTACTTCTATCGTCGTAAGCGGCGCCGCCGAATGCTTCTCCGACGGCGCTCCGACGCGGTGGGCAAACAACTGATCGGACGGTAGTAACCGTCGAATCGAGGCCCTCACGGCGCGCTTACGACGGCAGTGGGCATCAGCCTGAGTTTAAGGTCATTTGTTTATAGTATACTCGGTGCAAACGTCATCCATTGTCGTTATTGGTGTTACTGGTGAAGTCTGATTGTAAAAACTTATTATGAGACGTCATGTTCTGAGAGCACAGTGTGTTTTTGTGATCATACTGTTTGTGATTATACTTTTTGTATCGGAAAGGCCCTCCCATTATTCGAACTGTGACATTCGTCGACACAATTCTCTAACCTTCACGGATGGTCAGAAAATAAACGACTCAGTACAGCCTGAAAATGTTTCCAAATGCAACAAGCTGCCCGTCGAAGATTCAAAGTCACCAGCTGGCGAATATTATCCGCAGTACAGATATGGAATGGCAAAAAACAACCCGTACATGTTGATTGCCATACCAAGTGTAATGAGAAAGGGTGAATCCTACCTCAACAAGACCCTGCGCTACATGGTTGATCCATTGACAGAAACACAGAAACAGAACACTGTATTTGTCATATATCTCGCCGATGACAAGCTCAGCAAATTTGAAAATCAAGCAAAGCATTTATATGCTGAGTTTCGAGAAGAATTTGACCGCGGAATAATTGAAGTAAGTTTTAATGAAACATTGAATGTGTAATTGTTAATCCTGGTCTCCTATGAACCAGGTCTCCTGTGAATATCTAAGGTAGCTAAATTATGTTCGTCACTACTTCTTAATTGTCTGACGCCTTATTCCAAATAATAATTGTCTGACGCCTTATTACAGTTAAAACTTTTTTTGTACAATACCGGAATTTGAAACCAGGATATCATGGGCACGAATCAGGTTTTCTTCAAAGTATATGGGTCGGTGCTTGACTGTTTGTTGTCAATCGCCCGCCCAAATCAGTTGTAACTTCGCGTGTCAGACCGGGGTAATACAAACGCTGCCCCGCGAGCCGCCTGCACGATGTGATTTCTTGCGCCGGGCTGAACATCAAAACTTTCATAAACCACCTTGTTTTAAAATATAATGTTTCGTGTTTATTTTAAAATATGGTACAAAATGTTACTGGGGGGTAAATCTTTGGTATAGTTTGTATAGGTTGCTTTGGCAGAATTCCATTAGTTGCCCCTTCTTTGGTTAATTCGGTGAGTCTAGTTTTACTAACCGTGTTGTAGCCTGAAAGCTCACAAACTTGGACCGCCTTGTCTATGGGAACGTCGTATTACATTTCGTGTGGTAACAAATTGGAAATTCGCATGTTCGGCCATAGTTACACGTTTTTTAACAACCCTGGACGAAAAGACTTGACTAGAGCAATTTTTCTATCGCAAAAGCTGAATACGTTCAGACATCCATCACATACGACAAAACGGGAACAGTCATATTTACATTCAGAACCGCACTGCACACAGAAGTCCATTAACTTGCTGCGTTTGTTCTTTCCTGTCAAAATGTTTGAGCCAAATGCTACAGCTATAGAACTATATCTATAACGTATGCCGAGATTAAATATATAGTGTAGTTATTTTTGGTTAAGCACTTAATTATTAATACAGTTTGTTTACCAATAGATTGTATTAATTTTGCTTTGTATCCGGACTGATCAATTTAAATTTGAATTCATTGCAAAAGGTTATTGGACCTCCGCGGGATCTTTATCCAGATTGGGAATCAAAATTGGTTCCAAACTTTGGTGACAAGATGGAGAAAATTCGGTGGAGATCCAAACAAAATCTGGACATGGCATTTCTGATGTCTTACACCATTCGCTATGTGGATCCAACCTATTTTCTTATGATGGAGGACGACGTTCAAGCTACCAGCAATTACATGGATGAAATATTAAAGGTATAACAGGTTTCTGCAGCACATCTGCCCCAAATAAAAGATTTGTAATGTGTTTTTTTTTGTGAGCTTATATTGGTAATTAAGTAACATTTATCTCTTATACTCTATCTCTTCCCATTATCGCCACCACAGACATGTACTTTTCACATGCAATTGCAACGGCAATCATAGATAAAAACAAATGCCTCAGTACATTTTGTCTTAGTTGTACAGAGGGTCTTAGTTGTTCATGTTGATAGTAAACCATTTTTCACGGGTTTCCGCTTTGTTACAACTCTCTTTCCTATCTTTTCAATAAGAACAAGCCTCTGAAATGGGGGACAAACGCAGACCACCTTTTTCAGTTTGCAGAGTCAGAGCCGGCAAAAGCGTGGGAGTACTGCTCCTTTACCAAAGTTGGAGGGGCCGGAAAGTTATTCCACTACAAATCTACAAGAGAGTTTGCGCACTTTGTTGCCATATTTTGGGATTCCAAACCCCTCGACTGGTTATACTGGGATTTTGTGCGAAACAAACGATGCGGTTACCATGAGAGCCAAGATAGTTGCAAAGAAAAAAGCAACAAACTGATCAGAACGTACCCAGGAGACGTGTTTGCACATTTGGGCAAGTAAGTGCGGTTTGAAAAAACACGTGTGGCATGTGTGGTTTAGTGTATTTTCCATATCTGTGTTTACTCAAATGAGAATGTATTCATAAAATGACCAATGGTAGAAACATGTGTGATTGTCAAGACACGACTGAAATAAATTGTAATCGCTTATACTTTGTTTCAGGGTGTCGTCGAAAAACAATAACGGTGTCTAGACGGGAATCAATCTGGGAAATTTGAAGCGGTTATGGTAAACAATTTTTGCATGGAAAGCAAAGCATTATGTGCACTGTTGCGCATTTCATTTGTTTCTGGTTTCCTGGACGTTCGTACACAATAATTCGCCCGTTAAGCCAGTTTTGCGAAAAGGTTTCGTCACAAAATGGCATTGACACCAGTGTGCTTTAACATCTCAAAAGCTGCATTACCAAAACTTGTTTACCAAGTAAAATCAATTAAACAATTTACTCTGGTAGTTGAATTGTTTTTTATAAAGAAGATTTTCCATGTATTTTGCTTTTTGTAGACAACAAAAAGGCTGCCTGTTTCTTTTTAATAGTTTTGTTCCGTTTGATCTTGTAGTAATGCTCAGCAATCTTTTTCTTGCAACTTTAACTTTAGAAACCGCGTAGATTGTTTCCGCTGTACTGGTAACTGTGAAAACATGTTTGGCCTATAAAGTCCCAACACTGGAAAGTTTAACGCTTTAATATTACATTGAATGAGTAGGCAAGGTCAAGAATAATTTTTGTAGTAAAACTGAGATTGTCCGGTAGCAAATACATTCAAGGGCTATTTCAAGCATTGGGAATGATATTGCATGTAACAGGTCTGTGTGCATTCCCACCGCTACTTCATTGAAAAAAAAACAATTTCGAACTTTTATCGAGTAAAACCCAAATATCCCTTACATACCTGAAAACCAGCAGCTCCCGTCTCCCGACTAGATTGTTTGCGAAGTAGTCTTATAATATTTGCGGCATGTACTGTGCCACTAGACAGTGTACCTCAGATAAAATGTTTGCCAAGTTTACGACTTCCCCTGTTTGCATTGAGGTGTAGGCGAGTGGAAAATTACCCTTCCACGTGGTGATAATCGAAGCCTTAAGCGTTTTATGACGAAAAATCTTGACATCTCCTAGCAAAAACTGATAAGAACTCGCCTTAAAGAAAAAAAAAAGTTGCCATTTTGAATATCGGTTATTAAAGAAGTCCATGGAATAGAAAAAAGTTACAACATTACTTTAGTTAATATTAAATCCCTCAAGAAAAGTACATAAAGATTGAAGACAATAAGCGAAAACTACACGCCAACAGTTAGCGCCTCGCAGCAACCAAACAGTTTTTTTTCTTCTGGCGTCAAACAACCTAAGTTTGGTGTTGCTGTGAGGCGACGTAGGGGAAAAATTCTCTTCGGCATTTTTCTAATCGGCCCCCGTCTTTGGTATGACCGGTTCTGTTAAACTTCGCCCAAAAAACTTCACGTGATGGGAGTTTGTGGAATTATTTGTTTTTGCTTCATATCAAATGTAGAATTAGAATGTTCGCTCCATATCAGAAGGCTTTAACATGTTCGCTACTAGCTGTAAAGATGAATGGACAAAGAAACTGATTTGCTTTCCTCATGAGGATGGGCCAACGCGGCATGTTCGCTTTGCTGCCTCGCTTTGGTTAGTCAGTAATAAATAATGCTCATCTCGGTCTCGGTGAGGTACAGCTAAAGCGCTTTTATAAATAACAGCAAGCGGCATTCCGCAAAAAATGCTTTAATAATACACATATTCTGCAGGATCCAACTTACACTGCCCGATTTAATTAAAATTATCCGGATACGTTTATAACCAAAAGCAAAACAAACGTTTTTGTTAAGCACCACGTAGTAACAGCTGGGTTGCGTACACTGGTGGCACAGAGTAAAACAAATGGTGCCAAATAAACAATAGAAACAGGAAACCACACTACTAATCATCATACAATTGTGATCGTTAGATCGTAAGCAATCGAACATATCATGCAGCACGCGACCAGGCATTAGGATTAATAAGCAAAGTGGAGCCAACAATGTGAATTGTAAAAGCTGCATACAGATGGCCACTGTATCGACCTATAAGGTCTCATCAGTGCACCTAGGTGTGACTATCAGACGACATTGCAGACCGAACGGTCAAGCAAAGACTCCCAATTTGTTGTGACTAGATTATACAATCACTAGCCAAAGGATTGATAAAGAGCCAACAGATGTAAAATATTACCAGTACAAGGGAAAAATGTCATTCAGTCAACAGGGAATCAGCCTATTTGCGAGGTGGTACCGAAACAAGCACAGAAACCGACGATGCCGTTTTGGCGAAAATAATATTTCTGTGAAATTTTAAATATAAGATATCGCACTGACGATGATCGTCAACCACTCTTTGTGAGTTAGTTTGGATATGAACAAGTCAAGTTCAAATTGGCATACCTAATGTAATAAGGAAGGGTGAATCTTGCCTCAAAAAGTCCCTGCGCTACATGGTTGATATCCAAAATCCTGCGCCACATGGCCACCGACGTACAGGCAACAATTACCATAATAATCTTACTGCAACTATAGTCCGGTTTTGCCAGCAAATAAGTGGTACAGATTTAACATCAAGCAATATCTAAGAAGTTAAAAGCTATAAAATGACTTGTTGCTGACTCAAACAGGCCATAAGGCACATGTGAATGTAATATAGTTACCAGCTGGCAGAAATAACTGGACATGCACAGGTTTTCAAATAAAGTTAACACAATTTCTTGAGTATATTTGTTTTTTTTTTGTTATTTCTCTTGTAAGGTTTGGTGGTGCAAACGTTGCCATGAGACGTTATGAACTAGTGATAAAGTGTGTTTTTATGATCATGGTGCTGTGTTTTCTTGTAATGGAAAGGCCCCTCATTCCTTCGAAAGGTGGCGTTTATCGACAATATTCACAAGTGTTTTCGGCTCAAAAAACAAACGAATCTTTAGTCAATGAAAAAGTTTCGAACAATGAAGAGCCACCAGAAGAACATTCGAATTTACAAGACCTTTATTATCCTCAATACCGATATGGAATGGCAAAAACGCACCCCTACTTGTTAATTGCCATACCAAGTGTACTGCGAAAGGGTGAATCTTACCTCATAAACACTTTGCGCTACATGGTTGATCCACTGACAGAATCTCAGAAACAGAACATTGTATTTGTCATATATCTCGTCGATGACAAACTCAGCATATTTGAACATCAAACAAAGCAGTTATATGCTGAATTTCGAGAGGAATTTGACCGCGGAATAATTGAAGTAAGAAAAGTTTCAACACGGTTCAGGGGTCGGTAACTTTTTAAATGCCTAGTTACAAATTATGTCAAAATGTCTATGACTCCACATGAAAGTTTATGACTGAGAAATATCGTACTGAAAGCGCGCAGCAAAATATATTGAGCTTTATTAGTCACCACTGTGTTTTAGTATAGGTACATACATATAATATGCCACATTAATATTTGGTCATTATAGACTTTAGGGCACCACGTGATAATTTAGCCTATAAATACGCTAATATAGTGATAGCCTAAACTTTTTTTATGTTTTGTAACAACTAATAAATTCATGAAGTTGCATTCATTAAAAAGATAATCGGCCCTCCGCGGGAACTACATCCGGATTGGGAATCAAAATTGGTTCCAAACTTTGGTGACAAGATAGAGCGAATTCGGTGGCGATCAAAACAAAACCTGGACATGGCATTCCTGATGTCTTACACCATTCGCTATTTGGATCCAACCTATTTTCTTATGATGGAGGACGACGTTCAAGCTACAAGCAATTACATGAATGAAGTATTAAAGGTATAGCAACAGATTCCAATTATGAATATTACCATACAAACAAGACAAAGACAAATTTTAAGTGCTGTTATAATTTGGAAATAGGCTTTTTTGTTCATCACAAATTGATATGGTTTTTGAACAGACCCAGCCTCTCAAATAGAGGCCGAGCTTACGCCATCTCTTCAGTTTGCAGAGGCAGAGCCGCCAAAAACGTGGGAGTACTGCTCCTTTACTTCAGTGGGAGGGGCTGGAAAGTTATTCCACTACAAATCTACGAGAGAGTTTGCGAAATTTGTCGCTATGTTTTGGGATTCAAAACCTCTCGACTGGCTGCTTTGGGATTTTTTGCGCAACAAGCGTTGCGGGTATATGGATAGTATGGATGAATGCCATACAAAGAGCTTCGCCTTTGTCAGAAAACACCCCAGAGCGTTGTTTACGCATTTGGGCAAGTAAGTGCAAGAAAGTTGAATACACGTGAAAAATATAACAGTTGGTTTTTCTGCTATCCCCCAAGTCTGATACTAAACCGCATTGTTTTTTGGTTAAAACGGAATGAAAACGAACTGTACTCGTGTGCAACGTATCCTTTGTTCAAAGTAATCTTATACAATGCTATTTTGATAACGACTGACTATTAGGAACACAAATCACGGATTTACTCATAATTCTGAGTATAAAGAGACTGGCCCATATTGCTATTAACATTGTCATGTTTAAAAAACGTTTCGGCAAAAACTTATGCCATTATCAGTTTAAATGACGCGGTTGGTGTAGCTCCTTATAATGATGGAGCCGCAACTTTGATTTTAGAGTGTCGTCGAGATCCAGTTTCGGCATCGACGACGAATCGGTCTCTCCATGACGAAGCTCCTGATACAGGCAATTTACGTTGTTGTCAATCACAGGACCTGTTTGTGTGCTTATGAAATGTGAGACAAATCGTTGGCAATAAAATTGATAGTTATAGTTAATGAAAATATGTACTTTGTGGCGTGCTTGCTCTTTATTCGTAGTAAATCGAATAATGTGCACATGGCGTGACACATGACACGTGAGAGAGTCGCAAGAAAAAGGCAGCGCACGCACTGAAATTAACACAACCCGCGACGATACATCCTTTTAACATATTATGTTGCTACAGTTTAATTTTAATCATGACACCCACTAAACCTGGGACAAAATGACGTTTTTCGATGTTGGGGAAAGTTAGTGCTTTAAATATTTTATTTCGTTTTTACGTATATGCTTGATAACAGCAGCGCATCTCACGTTAGTTGATATGATACTTGTTCAGATTTTCAATGACTGACAAAAACTTTGGCCACGCGAGGAAAATTCAATTAAGTAGAATGGTCGTTTTCAACAAATATTGGCATTAAAAGTGCTGGAATTACAACACAGGTTGATATTTTAACACAAACCTGAGGTTAGAAACAGGGTATGTTCGCCTTATACTGTGGCGTGTATCCACTACGTCATATGTCTAATATATAATGTTGTGTTTTTGTGGCATCAACCGTTTTTTATTAACGTCGGATAATAATCACGCTGCAAACACACATCAATCCATTTACGTCGAGCGTGTTATTCGTTCGTATGCACGGAAGTTAATTAAATATCCGGTCTACCTATTTTATGTCACTTCCAGCAACAAGCCGCCTTTTTAAATGAGTCACGGGGTAATCCGATCTCAAATAACTCTGTATACATTTTTTATATAGGCCACATAAGTAACAGTCGGCACGAACATACGAAAGATACAGACGAACGGACAGAGACCTTTCTACGCATGGTTTGTAACGTTTTATTGTTAATCCTCGTGCGACTGTTACTTATGTATTAAACTGATCGATTGACTTTGGGTTAAAGAGTAGCCTTTTTATGAGGAGTCAGATATACGGCAGTGTTATTATTTATGTAGACGTTTTAAATAACGTCCTACAGGCGCATTTTAAAGCAAGTAGCAAGTAGTTGTGACATCTTGAATCCTGTTCGTACTTGTAAGGACATGCAGATATTCACACAAAGCATATTCACATGGAAACAACACATTCCGACTTGGGTAAGCATCTAGCACGTTAGATACTCGTGACGGAGAGCTATGAAATTATGCCAAGCCTCTATTACAAGTCGCACCCTAACCGCCATAAACGGATTGGGAAATATGTTGGTCACTTTCGTTGTTCCGTCACTGTTTCCATTGAATATCTGCAAATCGTAATATTGTTATACATAAAGAATTTTCATCTAAAAAGCACGTTACATTACAAAACAAACAAAAACACTATATTATGACAGTCAAAATTACATGTTACAATTAAAGCGAAATAGGCAAAAATATTACACTGCTATATAATTTTTTCATAGTGTGCAGCAGCCAAGGCTTTTAAAGCATAATAGACATGACAATTAAACGTATTGAACGTCGTTGTATAAACAACAAATCAAGGGCAGGATTCCGCAAATATGAAAGGGGTTGTCTTTCCCCGACTAAACATTATCAGATTCGCTGACTTAGCGAAAGTGTCGTGTTAACAGAAGGTCAGGTCGAGATCGGCTTTCCACAAAACTTTAGGATAAGCGCTAAAGATTAATGTAAGTCTTTGATACTAAATCTGGCCCAAGGGCAAATCTGCTCGCATTATGTGTCAAGAGTTACAACCGCATAATGCACTTGGCGGTTGAATCAAAATCGTAAATGCTCCTTGCTTCCGTCATTTGAGGAAAATAATTGTCACCACTTGCAAACGAAATTGGTTTGGATTTCAAACCTAAGGCCACAGATCAATTCCGACCTTTCAGTTAGCAAGAATAGAATTTTCTCCAAACCACCAGCAACCATCCAACTCTCCTTAGTCGATTTGTGGTAGATCAACGAGCGCGTTAACTTGGGCAACATACCGTCCTTATGTCTATCATTTGCCATCATTTTTAACAAGGATCCTTGTTTTTGAGTCGTATCTCCAACATTGTTAAAAGTGCTCTTTTTATCTTTATCAACATATTTTGTGCAGCATCCCTATGCCGGAAGACATAATCCCTAACAAAGGTCATAGTAGGAAAATAATCTTTTTTTTCCGCGTGTCACAGTTTTAGGTGTCAGGTCGATGGTAACCTTGGCTTATGTATGGAAACTAATGTCTTGGTGTTTTGTATTTTTTACAGTTCACTCTAGTCGCTGGCATGCGAATGAGTTAATGGATTAAAGAACTCTTCGCGAAGGCTCGGTAAAGATGGATTAAAAAAAATTAAAACTTGCAAACAAATAACGCGTGCCGCTTTCTGACAGTTGCAAATACGACCCACTTGCTCTGGGATTTCACACATGCGGTCTACAAAACTATATTCCAAGTTTCAAGCGGTTCAATACATGCTCTGTCACGCGTAATTTGTATGTTTTATCGTTCCAACGCTCAGCACGTGTCTTACTATAGCTTCGTGGTCGTCGTCCACAACGAATCTCCACCTTCTGTCTTTTGGAAGCTGAAACGCGATCCTGTAACGAGTTACCCACTGGTTGTGGTTCGCGTCGTGTCTTCCCTGTGTAATAACTCCCGTGAAACGAGATTTCTTTGGCAAATCCACTTGGATCCATTCGCCCCTGTTATCTGCGTTTGGAAAGCAATTATTCGGTCATATCCGAAAAGGTGGAATCTCAAATAATTAAGTCGTAGCTTTCGTTCGTCGATGGCAAATGTTTTCTTGATAGATCGGTGTTATTTTGTGCAAAGGAAAACTTATTGGCCAGAAATTAGCAGACTAAAAATGATCCTGCTGACAGGAATTTATCAAACATTTGTCTGGCCGTCCGGCAAAATATCTTCCCAAAACTAAAATAGACTTACTCCTGCCTGCTACCCAGGCACCAAAGTTAATGCCAGGAACACGAGGTTCATCGAGTCTTCCGAATTTATGGTGATAAAGCGAGCTTCTTTCCTCATCCAAATGGGACGACGAGCTGATGGCACCGTCAGGGATATAATGAGTTTTTAAACCAAGCTTGCAGAGCGAATCTTGTTGAAAAAAAGATAACCAAAATGATGCAAAAAGCATGTACTCGGGTAGTTACAATAAGAGTTGGTTTTTATTTCCTCACGAGTATGGTGGACATTGTCTGCTTGCAATATGACCAATGCACAATGACACTAATATTTGGATTTTATTAGAATCAAGAACGCATTTGACGCATTGAGGTTGCAAAGACAAATAACCGATCGGAAGGAAATAATCAAGTTTTTATTTGTTTTCGTTTTATTTAAAAATATATGTGTAGCCCACTTACCTCTGTTCGCCGCAAGTGACATAGGACTGAAGAATCTTGCCCTTGCTTGCAATAAAAAAATACTTAATTAATGAAGCAAACGTTTCCCACAAATCAAACCCACCTTCAAGTCGTGCCAGTCTTGAGCAAAGAGTGTGCATGGACCGACCTCCACAAACTTCCTCCTGTGCTCCTGTGATAATAAGGACGAAAACTTCGTCATCAAGTTTACATTTCAAAGTAGTTAAAACGTTTATTTTACGCTTTATATTCCGTTGACAACTTACCGCAGATTGCCACAACAATTACCACCACTACGATACCTGCTGCGCTGAGCGGCATTTCAGATACAACTACACTGAATATAAAAACAAAACATGAAGACTTATTATAGGCGCTTCACCATTTCATTTGCTTCCGTGCAAAATTGTGGTTGTTATAGTTCGTCTCGACAAGGATAAATTTTTACATTAAAAAAAAAATAAAATTAAAACGCTATTGCGGGTAAGGATTCGTTTCGATTCGATAGCGCTTGTTTAAACAATCACTATTCTTAGTTCTATGAGGTTGGGGGATTGCTGTTATAAACTTGTTGTGACATTGGATGCTAACGCCAGGCAATACCAAATACCATAGATTACAATCTACCGTTTGACACAAAAACGCTCCTGTTTATATCAGTTAAACAAATATCGAATGGTATCAACACAGCAACTGCCCTTAAGCATACCTGGTTTGGTACTTATAGCATGTCATGTACATTTTTTAAAAACGTCTGCCTTCTTTGCACGTGAAGCGGGTGGAGCGCGGTTCGAGATGTTGTCAACGCGTGGCCCATCCGTAAAGGGCCCTTGAAAGAAAAAAATGTCCCTAACATTGGTGTCCTCTTTTTAAACATCTTCAAAATTGCGTACATATGCCAGACAAACGCGTAAGCGAACTGGTGTGACACAACAATCTATTTCGTTTCCTAGCCTGAGCTTATATATTTAGAGTAGATTATTTGCTACTTTGAGAACTCAAACTTACAGTTATAAGACTACAATTATCGACATCGGACTTTACGCCCAGCACACAGATAACTTGTTTATTTGTAAAATTATGTTTCCGATCCTGAAATAGATGCATCAGGAACATTGCTGGATAAATAACGATTTATACAAAGGAGGGACAGAAGCATTGAAGAAATATCAGCATTTAAAAAACATGATTCATTCAAGAAATCATCAAGTACAGATATAAAAAATAAGTTTTTGAAGCTTTGTACATAAGACCAAGTACATGCATAGTGTGGGTACATAGCCCAAGAACAAACTGAATAAAGGTCAATCAAAACAGTGATCATAACAAGGTCATTTTCAATTGCATTGGGAAATTCTCTTCAAAACAATACACAGTACGATTTGTAATCTTTAGTTTTTCATTCTAAATTTTTGTTGCAGATTTGCAGAAGTACATTAAAGCATTCTTTCAGCATGTATTATATTTTAACTGCAGTTACAAGATTCATGGCTATATCACTTTCAAAACACACTTTCCAAACATTTTCGGTTGGATCATACAATTCTGCTGATCGGACAGGCATCTTTTCTGCTTGCCTGTAACGAAAAAAATAAAAAATTATATCACACCCATAAAACAGGCCATAGTTTAAGTAAGTATGTTTGATTATCTTGTTCCAGTCCCAGCGTCTTTGCAAACTTACGTTCCGCCCAAAACCAAGATTTTGCCTTCCACGACACAAGAAAAACAACCACACCGTGCATGCAACATTGGGGCAACATTTTCCCATTTGTTTACATCAGGTATATATCTCTCAACTGACCCAAGAAAAGCTTTATTAATGCCACCTGCATAATCAAATTACCATTTTTTGAAAAAAAACTGATGTGATGTTAAAATATTTTATAGATGCGCAATAAAAATAATCTTATTAAACTATGCATATGCTATATTTTTTGCACTTTGGGATTAAACTACCATTACAGGAGAATGTAATTCAGTGTTGATGAATATAGGTTTTTAAATTAAATGTGGATATCATTTTCAACCATGTGGTGCTAACTTAATGTATTTGCCTACTAGCACTACCTATTACATAAATCATTCCATCACACTCGACGCATGCAAAACTACTTCTGGCTTCATTTAAGGGGGCAATGTTGCACCACTTGTCATTGTGTTCATCATAGCATTCACATGAGGAAAGGTGCTTGCCATCAAATCCACCAATACTGTAAAGTAGGCCTGCAACAGGTAATTGTGGCATGTTGGCAACATAAATTTTATTTGCATTTGTACTGTTTTACTTTGCTACCTTGACAAACAACACTTTCATGAGAGTATCTCTGGTGAAGCATATTTTTAATCCAGAACCATCGTTTAGATGCAATGTTATACACCTCACAGCTTGAAAGAACTCCTTCCATGTTCCAGCCACCAGTTACAAAAATTTGATCTATGTGTGTAACCAATACCATTCGTTATACATTGAATAATCAATACCATAAATGAAGTGCGTTATAACACAGCTAACTCAGAGCTTACATACAACAAATTTAATCCAAAATTTGCACTAATCTTGCAACTTTAATAATTTGAAAACATGGTTAGATGTGTAATTATTAAATCATTTGGTTTGCAGTACTTCCACTTTGAAAGCAACCAGAGGAGCACCATGTACGATCCGCCTGCATTTCAGCAGTTGCATTCCAACCATTCATACTGCTTAAGTCAAATTCCTCACAACGTTTGCCAGCACCACCAATCACATGAACTATTTTTCCCACTTTTACAGATGTTGCATATTTTCGCTCAGTGTGTAGACGCTGAATAAGGGACATCATTTTTTATCAAAAAAAAGTAACATTGGAATATATCAATACCGGTAAATTCTTCAACTTTTGACTTTTCACATTGAACAAACTACATTCTGCTGTTCCATCATTATTACTAATCAGCAGTAGCTCCTCTAAAAAATTGCAAATAAACTTATACATTGCTTACAACTCGAAAAGAAAAGAATACCAGGGCAATTTAGGTTGACTAGGGCTTCTACAAGCATGTTGGAACAAACTAAATTGTTCTTAACCAAACCCTGTAACAACAAAAATTAACATAATATAATTTAGAGAGAAGCTAATAATATAAGCTGCAGTTAGAGCTACTCTTTGGCCAAAGTTACTTGTTAGGAATATATTGTTTAATGTTGTATGTATAGGGTTTATTAACAAGTAAATATTGTATAACCTCTTTGGACAATTCTGAAAGTGACCGATGGTTCATATCACGGAGATTTAGGATTGAAAACAGTTTCACAAACCACTTTTCACGCTGGGTAGGATTGTATTTTACCCAATAAACAATTCCATGAAATGCACATTCTTCAAACTTCTGAAATAAATTTAAATGCTGTAAAAATGTAGTTTTCAATAAGTTAAAAGGCAGACATACTGTGGACTTTAACTGAATAATCGTCGAAAAGTCTTCAACATCCATTTGTGTGACATCATTAAGCCTCATGAATTGATCAAAGTTTTTTTCTATCACTCTGCTTGATTTTTTCAAAACATTGTCAAGCCCATAACGTTGAGCATATGCCCTAATCTTTAGGCAGTTTTGGACAGTAGCAGTGGCCTTTAGAAGAAATGTGCTACAGCGATTTTTCAAAGCTAAAACAAAAAAATCGTAAATCAAAATCTAAAAATTGTCTTTTATTTCTACAATTAATGTTTGTAATTAGTAAAGCAATCAGATCAAAAACCTAATATTTGAGTATATTCAGCATCATCGAGCACATCCATAACATTTTCATCAGTAATAGCAATTTTTCCAGTGTAGATGAAGTCAATAAGGTTTGCCAGCCGTTGTGACGGAGTGTTATGCATTTCCACACCTTCAGAATATCTTTCTTTCATCTTCAAAATAAAGCAACAGTCCACTTGAGTTTAGAAAATGAAAAAAATCGCAGAGAAAAACACCTCCACGGTGAACATGTTTTTGAAAAAGTCAGAAGAAACCATCAAAATGTTTTTGTGAACCCAAAACAACTCTTTTCCGGACTTCAAAATTAAATCGCATGTTAATTTGTCTCCAAGTCGATCCCTGTAATAACAACATATTACTTTTGTTCTGTTCTAGCCACTTGTCGAGTTGCAGAACAAGACCAGACAATAATATTGGGTTATTTTGGGATAATTGGTTTGGAATAGAGGTAATTTTAGCGTGTACATGTTCTCTATTTTCCACTTTGTTGCATGTTTAGCTTATCGTGCATAAACAATTGAATGAACACTATTTGTATATTGCCATAAACAATTTTCCATAGCCACACTAAGTGACTATCTGCAGGCAGCTCCCAAAAAAAACATTTGCAAAGGGTACAATTTTCACACATAATGTTTTCCAACGAATGTTGATTCCACAGACTACAGCCTGTCGATATTTTTTGTAAATGTAATTTATATATTATTTTTTTGTGTTAAAAAGGATATAATTTTTTTTCTCAATCCATTAACTACCACAAATATTTAACTTACTTATTAAGAAGTTGTACAAGATCTGCCTGGTGTGCCTTTGTTTCTTCATCAACCAAATCCATACAGGCTTCATCCATTGTCACACATGTGGTCCAGAAACTCCTGGCTAGCTATTGACTATATCATGTCATATGTTCGTTTACAAAAATAATGCTTGTAACACCTTTATTAAATCACATATCAGTAATTTCATTGTCGTAGTAAGTTGCATGGGAGTGAATTAATGCAACTTCCGGGCAGATTTAGTACGATTTTTGGTATTCTAAGTCAGCTAGTGATTTGGTGCTGGGTGTTGCTAAAAAAATTAGTTGCTAAGTCATGCATAATTTTGATAGCAAAAACAAAACCACCTCGGTTTGTAAAACTAAGTTCCCTCAAACACAAAAACTAAACTTCTCTACTAGGGAAATACCCGATATGAAAATTTTCCTCGCGCACGTATGAGAGTCAAAGGTTAAAAGTTGATGAAACCACGAACCCTGAGCATCTATTAAACAATTTTTTATATAGTTTATGATTCAAAATCCATGTTCAAAAACTATTAGGTAAAAATATAGCCCCGTTTTTCTTAATCAGTTGAAATATTTTGTTTCAAGCAACAATATTCGTTGAAACTATCACTTTCAAAACATTTCAAACCGAACTAAACAAATTCACAGCCGTTATTCCCGTTTCAAAATAACAATAAATACACAATAAAAAGATTTATTTCAGTGATTCTCAAACTGTGCGTCGCGAATCCATGGTGCGTCGTTTTGAGTTGAATAATGATAATTCTTAAAACTGAAATTCAATTGTTTTCGGAAAAAAATGGAGGCAAGTAACAACTCAAGTCAGCCTTCTGCGACTGAAAATTATAAATATGGGAAGTGTCACTATAGTGCCGTGAATCTTTCCAATTGCGTCGCACGCGAAAGGTTTGAGAGCAACTGGTCTATACAAACAAAAATAGGAAAGAAAAAAAGGCGAGATTAATATTCAACATTCAGTGTGGAAGAATTGCACTATGTATTGGAAAATGAACAGTTGCCACTTATGAGCAAAAAATTGTCGGAAAAATGAAAAAAAGAATCACTTTGCCTGTAAGGTTTCATGACAATCATTTACTTTTAATGCTGTTTGGTTCAATTGGACTTGTAACAAGCGGTTGCAGCTGTCTAGTAGACCTGTTTTAAACGGATCTAGTACAAGTACATGTGCGTAAAATGGGACCACGTTTTCTACGTCATCGTGGTAGGGGATTCGCGACACCATGCGGAAACCGTTCGCTGTGTGGAAGTTTGCGGCTCGCTCGCTGTGACTGACAGCGGCAAGTAGTGGTGCGGTGTGACTGCCTGTAGGATGAACGGCGAAAGGTTTTCTTTGTGCAATCGCGATTCCAGTTGGCAAACTGCGATGGTTTAACAACGAAAATCCATGTAATAATTTGGCGCCGAACCGACCCATGAAATCATCTTGGTCTTGTGTTAGAGCATCAAGTGAATTTGAGCTCACTTTGCGGGAGATCACGGTGCGAATTCCCGCTGCTGCTTGTTTGTTGCGCCAGTGCTGGGACATGATGTTAATGGCTCCTTTGTACACGGCGGTGCCGCATCCTTTAGATGCGTATTTGGGGCAAATGGCGCAAAACAATCCGTTCCACATGGAAATGCGCGTCCGAGCCAGCTTTCTGGTCACGTGTTTGTTCTCCCACGACTCGTATCTGCGAAAAGAAAGTAAGGTCGCTGTTTTGCAAAAAAGGAAAATAGCAAGTGCTTAGCAATGTTTATTTTCCTCAAGACGAATCGTCTCATGAATTCACTGTGCAATGGCAAGCCGAGGTCAGAGGTAAAATCACGTTTACAAATCGGAATCCAGTTTGCCGACAATGGGCAATGACATAAAATAACAAGTCACACACGTTTAGGCCAACAGAGCTTTTTTATGTTTAAGCTAATGGTTTAATCTCTACCTTTTCACACGTTCCAGTCCGTCTGGTGATATTTTGGCCAATCCGTGCTTCTCGTAAGCTTCCCAGTAAGGTTCGTCATTCCCAATCGCCCACCCGCATCCGTCGCTAGATGGCGGTACAAACAACACACCGCCGATTATTTTATCCGCGCCATCTTCGTGAACTTTCACGCCCAGCAAGATGCCTTCTCCGCTTCCCACTGTTACGTCATAATTTGCGTCGAGGTACGCGCGAAGAAACGCGTCTCTCTTGGAAGGGTCGGGGACCATGTATTTGTAGAGTGGGTAGCGGCGAAAGGAATTGACAAAGCATTCTCGAATTGCGGGCCACTCGGCATTGGATTGAGTCAAATCGATCTGAACTTTGCTGGTAAACAAAACAAAAGTTATGTAAATTCGATTTGTTACAACCAATTGTAGTTTTAATTTAATCAACTGAGTAACTTCAGGTTTGTTGATCTTAGAGTTGCCGTTGCAACAAATGGTTGCTTGGACAATAAAGGAGTTTGACAATTGCATTTTGTACGTAGTTGTGGAGCAATTACATGAAGAAATTATAAACTCACCATTCCATATTCTCTTCTGCCACAAAATCCTTGAAAATGGAAAGCGTTTTCACGATCTCTTTCGAAACCAAATATTTGTGCAAAAATTTAATCTTTTATAGCTACTTTCCTGGCAAAAAATATAAATAAAAATTTAAATCCTTAATGGTGACCATAAGCTGTGACATATATGCGTTAGTTGCCGCGTAATACGACTTGCCCACTTGGTATCTGATATACAGTGCCTTTATATCTTGTACATACTTACATGTGTTGTTGACGCATCAACCGTAATTAAGACGTAATAGAGTCACTGGCTAAAGCATTCAACGTTCATTCATTCGATGTTTGAGTGGCCTATGTGTGGAGGTGTTAGACTTGGCACTAAAAGTTGACTCCGCGACAATTAGAAAGTCTATCAACACAAGTCGTAACAGTATCGGAACGGTTCTTTTTTCAGTGTATAGTACTCCGTTTTGTAAATTTGGCTAACAGTCTTTTACGTTTCATATTCCACAAGCTTCTAAGACTGGATCGAAACTTCAATAAGATATCTAAATCACCACCTGCAATGCAGTGTTCACTTTTCGGCCGCATACGCCAATAAATTACATGGTTTCAAACTACCAACAGTAACAGCAGTATAGAAACGCCTCGTTTGCTAACACCGCGTCATTACGAATACGAGGTACTAAAGCTTTGAGCTTCTGCCACAGCGGGGGCCTGTGACCCATTGTTTTAAACGAGCAGTATTGTTCCTTCTCGCGAGAAAAAGGGACAGAAGGGAGAGGTTGTTTTACGGCAGCATCCAACTCGCAGTCTTGCTTTGCGGCCTGTTTGGGGAAAAATGCGGTTACTTTGACGGGAAACAACTTTGAACAACGGCGTCTTTCTGCCAATGGCCACTTTCCGCAGGCGGTGTGTCCACATTATCATGACCTATTGAGTTTCGGAACATGAGATTTTTTTGCGGGAAATGTGGAGACGCGGCAGGCGTCTTGCCGGAAAAGTGCTCTTGTGGTGTTGTGCGGTGAATAAATATTATTAGCGTTTGGCAAAGACGCGCATTTTGTTTCGTGCAGATAAACAGTTCTGTATTTTACATCAAAGAACTTCCATTTACGATGACAATAAAAATCCGCTTACATTGGAAACACTTCCTGGTCAACAATTATTAACATACTGTTTAATGCGTCCTTTGCTTTCATAATGATTTTTACTGCGTGATCCAACAAGCAACGCAACAAAAACTCATTCCGTTTTCAAAACAATGTCGCCATAACTTAAAAAAAAAATTCTTGGCTAAGTATGAAATAACAAAAATACCGAAATCGACATTTTTTGCTGCATCATTGATTCCCTACTATCGTTGTTATCTGAGTTCGAGCTGCAGGTTGCCAAAGCACCAAACAAAACCTATTTCTTTACCGGACGCACGGCCCATGACCTACAACATTTAACACCTATTGGTCAATCGCGGATTAAAACAATAGAGCTGTGCGCTGGACCCGTGATTGACCAAACATAGAGTCTCAGCGACAGACCGAGTAAATGCGCCTCGCATCCGCCGCCTCGCGCCTCTTGCTTCAAGTTGACGTGGGAAAGACAAATACACCACCAGTTATAAGATAGACGAAAAAAGCCGTGACGTATGCCGTAACTTTAACGGTTTATACAAATTTCGAATCTTAGCACATTGCTTTACCATATTTTTATGAGAAAAAACTTAATAAAAAGTGAAGTTAAAAAGGACCTGTTCGCACTTAATCTTGCGCTTTAATGACAAAAACTACCTAAATACCTGCGTTATAACACCAAAACGCTTTGCCCAAATAACATAATCGCGGGTGTAACAGACCAGGTCACATTAGCATACTCGTAAAAAAACTACACTGGTTCATTCATCACATGCAAATATAAAGTAGCAAAATACGTACAACCCTCACGTCCAGCATACATTAATTTAATTCAAGGTTGTAGCCACGCCTTCCGCTGCCTCCACATCCACTATAATCAGGATCGCTCGAGTTGTAATCAGTCTAACCGCAACAGAAACCATTGCTATATCTGAAGAACATCTGCGCTGGCGCGACTCGCCGACAAAAGCTATAAACACGCAAATTACATTTCTACTAACTTCACGCATTTCGCGAACAATGAGATTATCCACCTTAAAAGCTTTTGAAACCCCACCTTGAATCGCTTTCTGCCGTCACAAAACAATAAAAACCATCTCGCCGTGAAACGCGATTAGTGTTCTTCAATTGACTCTTACGCCCTCACGAGCCGTGGCATGAAACACCTGCCTGGGGTCAGAAACGTCGATTACAACCGGACACATGGGAGAATCAATCGCTGTCCTCCACAAAAACCGATGTCTTTGTTCGTGCGAATTACTTCACGCAATTTGTTGCCTTCTGGTGTTTTACAACAACCCTTGCACTGTTATATATAATTATCAGCGCCACTTCCAGGCACATGTCCTATTATTTGGCTTCGCTTATTTACATGCAACTTATAGTATATACGACAGTGAAGCACAAAGCAACGTTAACGTCATTCATACAGGAAGGTGTGGAACTTGGGTTGACGTGTTTGCTTGCGTCACCCCAACTGACGCAACCGTGTCACTTGTGTAATACGTGGGCGTGTTAGTTACATGGGGTTCTTCATTTGTGTTTAAAATGGCTGCAAGTTTTCGTTTATCTTTTGCGGTAAAAACACGTGTCATAACAGCATGTGAATTATAGCTATACCCCAAAAATATATTCGCATTGCGGCTGATGCAGAAATAAGTTTGCATGCCGTCACGTTCTGCTTGTTCTAAAGTGAAACCTTCATAATATAAGCGCAAATAATAGGCCGCCAAAAAATCTGATACATAAACTGGGCCGGTATTTACGCAATCGCCCCAAACCAGCGCATTTAAACTTGTAGAGGCACCCTTTCTAATTCCTGTTTCTTTTCTGAAATTGAAGTTTTTTTTCATATTACAACTTGCAATTTCTGCAACCAAATTTGGAAGAGCGTAAGTCATGAAATTTGTGTTTTGCGCTTCCTCTATTCCTCATCAAGTCTTTTTCTGCAGTGTCTCGCATCAAAAGTAATCATTAAAATATATCAAAGCTAAAATCCTTCGCATCGTCGTGTTGTTTCAGGTACTTATCTTGAAACTAAACAAACAAATAATTAAATACAACATTCAAAGGCGGTTGTTTATCTAATCCAAATTCGCACCCTTGTGTGTCGTATATTGTTGCTTTGGTTAATTTCAAACAAAAACCACAGAATCCAAACAAAAAACATCACATCGACACTAAAAGAATATTAACTCTTTACGTTTCAATCACAATTACTGCTTTTTTTATTGCTGCTGTAACAGTATAGCATGCCGAAGTAAATCATGACGTCACAATGAACGACAAAATATTGATTTTCTTCGAAGGAATACTGACGCCACAGCGTTCTGCATTTAAAAACGTGCGCATACCGAATTTATATCATAAGGTTAAGCAGCCAAGCCATTGCAGCCAAGCTGGATCAGCCACTTTTCCCGACAAGTCGGAGCGAGATCTGAAAAATCAAGCTCCCGATGAGGTTTGAACTCACGACCCTGAGCTAACCAGGCCAAAACAGGAGCTCAGTGGTTTCACGGGGTATATTGTGGCCAAGGTACACTGGTGCGCAAGCGCACAATTTGTCAGGCGACCTTCACATGCGTAAAGGATCTCCACCACCGGAGTCAGACAACGCAGAAATAATGCCATGCTTTCGCATAGCAAGGCAGGATCGCCCCACTGCGAATTTATGCCGAATTTAAACACTTCATTGGCTTTCTTGGCCATTTTCAAAGAGGAACAACCACATAACGCAACACATTGAACTTGTCTGGGTCTGTTTCACTACTCAACATGCTGGAAATTGCTCCCTAGTCTGGTTTCCTTGCACTATACTAATTTGCTATTTTAAGCGGCGCACAAGACAGAGTCAGTCTTAATTCCAGGATATTGCGGAAATACCTCTGCTGTAATATTACTTCGACGGACATGTCACATCCAATAAAACAGCCCGTCAATCAATTAAACTTTAGGTCAATATTTATTAAATTAGGAGGAAGACTCGAAACAGAAAATAAAGCGGGAAAGAAGGTACGAAATATTCACGCAAATCCGCAGATAAACCTCAAATCTTGACGAAAGAAGTCCTGCAGATATGTCACAATGACTGCTAAAGGCAAATGATTTACATTTGATGATCGCTTTAATTGTTTTCACGTATCGGCGTTGATAATGCCAAAACTTGGCGTGACGAAAAACATTTTATTGCAAAAGTCGTTTCTGAAAAGACTTTCTAACGGAGATATTCTATTGTGTTTGAACAAAAACCGACAGTTGGCTGCCGCCGGCTATCATGCAGCTTTCACCTGCCTATAGCTGCGTACTGCCACTTTTCTTGTTATCAATCATTTCGTGGATGGTATACAGTCGTGGATGGTATACATAGGCCAGGGACATAGAAAGAAAAAGGTTTCGGTGCAGGAACCTTTCTAGACCACATGAAATTATTATTGGAACGCAGTCTTTACAATAGAAACCTTTTCGTTACAAAGCAAACCATGGTATCCGTGGGCCTTCAACTGTGTGGAAGTGGGGTCATCGCTATCATAACAATTAACTTTGCCGGAGATCGTGGGTGCGGTTTCCCGCCGCTGCTTGTTTGTTGCGCCAGTGTTGGGACATTCTGAAAAAACATGGAGCAAAAAAATTCGTTCCACATGGAAATGCGCGTCCGAGCCGGTTTCCCTGTCACGTGGTTGTTCTCCCAGGTTTCATATCTGTGATAAAATGAGTAGAAAAGATAAAAAAAAAGGCTGTTTGCGAGGTTAAAAGACATACACAATTTTTTTTTAAACAACAAATTTGCAGACATTTTTCGAACGGATTTATGTATACATACATACATACATATACAAAATACATTTTGCCTTCGGACTTAGCAATACAGCATTACTCATTCTGAAATTGATTGTTAATTTATTTAGTATCCAACCTTATAGCACGTTTCAACCCTTGAGGTGATATCTTATTGCCAGTCCGTCTCTCATAAACATCCCAGAAGGGTTGGTGGTCCTCAATCGCTTATCCACATCCCAGAGGGCAATACAAACAATCACCCGCCAATTGTTTATCCGAGCCATCTTCGTGAACTTTTATGCCCAATAAGAGGCCATCCCCGCCCCCACTGTGACGTCATAAATGATATTGAGATAAACACGAAGGAAGGCGTCTCTCTTGTAGGGGTCGGGGACCATACTTTCTTGTTTGTTTAAAGATATATTTTGTAGATCTTGGTGAGATGATATAACCCGACAAATATTCTCCACACGCCCAATCTAATGGTTTTCACTGCGACTTATTGTTCCCGCTTGCAAAAGAAATACGCCAAAGCTTACTGCAGTTTCCCAAGTTTGTTTTACTCTGGCAACTTGTCGCCTTTTTTGTTCAGGAAACGACGGCGTCTTTATGCCTGTGGCCACTTTCCGCAAACAGTTGTTTTGTCGTGCAGTATTAAGTTTCAGAATAAGAGACTTCTGTGGGAAATTTATTGACGTCGCAAGCGACACGGATAAAAGTTTGTGCGAATAAGCCTTTTGCCGTGACATTTCAGCTCTGATATCTTTGACAGTCAAGTCAACAAAACGGCGCGTCTATCAGTTAAGGGAATAATGTTTTGTTTAACCACTGCGAGGGGTAAATACGAATCGCAGAAACAGTGGGATAAAAAATGTATGTACATACGTCGGATAAACGTGGTTTCGATCTTGCTTTATGTGCGTTATCATTATTACTCTATTATCTCTTCAATATTCCCGAACAAAAAATGTGTAGTGTGCAGTATATGTACTGATATAATATGCTGGAATGAAGATTAAATGACAGATTGATGCAATCTTTGAAAGCATTTGTATGCGGCCTAATTATGAAGTATTTTTTGCAGATTTTTTCTAATCAGAGCGATCTAAAGTAACTTGTTCATTATCAACCGGCGACTGCATATATACTGTGCGCTCTGCACGCCCGATCAAGATGCTACACCGCGACGTAAATCAAGCGCTTCATGCGTTAACTTGCCAAAAACGATCACACAAGAGAGCGCTTTTATATCAGAAAGGGTCTAGATTCGAAGAGTTTTGTGACAGCGTAATACCTTGTGTATGGACAAATTTAGACGTAATGCGGAAAAGCGACCCATATAGGTCCTCCAGATTGTTGCACAAGAACGGTCACCACCTTGGAGATAATTGCCGTTCTTTCGATTCCTCATGAAAAATGGATTTGAAATGGCCCGCAGCGAACAACCGAGCAAATTGTTTTACTGGAAACGCTTTGAGACACTTAATCCAATTTCAACGGGTCAGTTTCTTAACCTTGCATGCCACGTGGATCTCTTCTGGGATTTGGTTATTTGGCACTTAGCGGTTGGCAAAGGCACGCACACCCAAAACTACGGAAAAGGCTGACGCATGGTGGTATTATAAAACGTAAATTGTCACATTTCTTACTCAAACGGTTCAACTAAGGTTGTTGAAATGAATAATTTATAACCAATTCCCTGATAAATTAATTCATTGGGTTTCTGGCTGACGCTATTTTGCAATAGATTTATACACTTTAACAAAACCCTTGCGGTCGCGGATCGGCGGTGAATCTAAAAATTCACGATGCTAAAACACCACAGGTAGAAAATTAGAATATCGTATATCAACAAAAAAAAGGCCGCACGCCCGCGTTGTCAACGGTAACCGAACAATTATCCACAACGAAATTCGGTCAGAACATCTTTCAAGCTGCATGCCAGAAAACAGCAGTGCAGGAGTCGCAATCTCATTGAACATAAGAGACGTGAACCTTATGCACAACCCCAGTCCGGAAAAGGCAACAAGATCAAACCGGTTAAAACGATCAAAAGCCTCGACGCAGCAGTCGAGCTCGTCACGTGAAAAGTGGATCTTTGTTTTTGGGTAAACAAGAGCAAGTTCGCAGTTCCCTCGCCGAGGTTCGTTTGACTTGCAGAGCGTGTCCAGAGTTTAAAGCAAAGTTGCAAAATCCTCGTTTCGGTGTTAAAACGTTTCAACGCCCTGGAAATGCCCCAACTCTGCTGATTGTCCGAGGGTCAATTCAATTCAGAACCACAACAGCGACTCGCATGATATAGCAAAGTCCCAATTACGAAGTGGCATGGGGCTCAGGGTTGTAGTAACCATTTAGAAACATTATCACACGTATAAGGTTTATAGGATAAAGTACATTAAGTTATAATATAAAAATAAACATTGTTTCTTTCTTTATGACGTAGATATTGTTTAATTTCGATGCATAAATTTATGTGTGGTTATTGTTTATGTAATTACACGTCAACAATTTCATAATTGCTTTGGACTTCTAAAGGGCTTAATCCAGCCCTGATGACAATTACTACTCCTGTCATAATGGGATATAAACTAAAGCATCTATAGTGCGTAGTTTGAATTTTGCAAATATATAGACTTTATACACTGTAAGTTATCTCATTCAATAATACGGAAATAGGCAGAAACCACTGAAGTTATATATTAATGTGTTCCAATAAACTAATAACTGCAAGCAGAATTGTCTGATGTGGAAAACTTGCGTAGAATTCACGATGGATGTTGAAGCACAAGATTTTCGGCGCTTTTCAACCCAAAACACCACAAACAGATTTAAGAGCGATTAAAGGCAAACCAGGCATAATACGACGTACGGCAGACGGGAAATACAAACAGAAAGTGCGTTAGATTAACAAATCATCCTCGGTAAGCGCAGGCTTTTCTCAATGTGTTCCAAGCGTTTCAACAGGTTTGATTGATCAGTTGCAGAAGCGTGGCGTCAGACCGTCTAAAACCAGGAAACAGAAACAGGCACCAAAAACCGCCGTGCGTATCTCTTCCCTTGAATCAATTAACCTTCAAAACTGCATTTTTTCAATCAATGGAAGGCAGCAATCTCTTCGCCCGGTTAATTTGATTTTTAAGTAGACATTCTATTTTAATTCATTCTGCTGAACAACTTTCGTGGAAATGACATTACGGAACTACAATTTTATGTTCTGTACATGTTGGTATTAGTCCAAGCCAACAATGTCTCCGTTCTGCCATGTGTGGTGATAGCATCAAGGCGGCTATACAATAAATACTCGAAAAATGCCGCGCGTAATCGCACCAATGACGTCATATTACAGTGACTTGCGTTGCTTTGCGATGTGATGTGAACACTGAACGCGATGCCGCACGATAACACAAACTTCAAAAATCGCAGGCGAATAAGAAACAAAAAAGGTTTTTTTTTGTTTAGTTAAAAAAACAGCTAAACTAGGATTTATTCCAAGATGAGTAATAAACGAATAATTATAGCAAGACCGTTTGCGCTATAGGTAGCCTATATAGGTCCTGAAACAATTGACGGTACGAAATAACTACAACGCATTTTACGTTTCTCTTTGTATGGTGTATGTAATGGGGGCAGTAGCGACCAGCGGCACCTGGGACCAAACATTAAATTAAATCATCTAAATCCGATTTTGTTAGTGGCTGAGATGGACGTAAGTACAGACGCACAAGTTAATCTTACATCGTACAGTCACGTGCGATTGCTTTTGCGTTCGAAAGCGACGGTTTCGTATGTGCGTTTTCTTGCGATTTCAAAACGCAGTTTTTTCAACGTGCGTTTTCGTGCAACAACGCAAACACATACTGTGTGCAGCCACCTTTAGTGTTTCATTAAAGCATAAAATTACGCAACCACTCAAATAAAACGAAAAACATGCGAAAAAGCACCAGATACAACTTGATTACATGGTGATTCTTGTGCGCCATCTAGTGATTCTTTTTTTTATTTAACACAATGGGTAGATGGCGGTAGAGAAACTGAGACTCTACTTCTGAGGCAGGACGGACAATTGGCAGCAGCACACGTTCGACCCAAGTACCAAGCAAATAGTTGGAAGGCTATGTTTAAAAATATACGATTTCATAAGTAAGATTTGGCGCGTGTGTGCTCTGTCGTGTACTCCTGTTTTAAATTGATGGCAAGAATCGGATATTATTCATTCCCATTCGAATACATCACAAAAATTTACAGCTTCGATTTCATAAATTCGATAAACGTGCATGTAATCGCATTCCGCAATTACTATCAAAAGATTCTTCTGAATTTTTTGCGAATAGTTTTTATGTAAAAAATTATTCGAAGACATGTTGTGGCCTACGCTCAAAAACCACGTGAATGGTGATAGAAACAATATAAAAACAATATTCTCAGATTTGTTTATAAGGTGGCTCAAACTTATAGTTATAACTAGCAATATAACGTCAGTTTCTGCCCAATCGATATATGTACATGTCTGTATTTTCAATATAAAGTAGCGTTAGTAATTTCCATTCTTCCGTCACAAAAACTTAAACCTCTGGTTTGGAAAATGGTGTTGTAAAAAATAACTTTCACGCTGCATGGGTCAAGTTGTGGACCACAATCATAGGATTAAGATAAAGATCAGCAATTTTAAAGTAGCTTTTGCCACGCGAAGTATTCAACGCAAATCTTTAAAAAAAACACTTTCGCAAATTGCAGGAAAATTAGACTGAGATATGTCTGATTTAATGACTGCAATAAAGGGTTGGCTGTTTTTTTGCAGGTCTTCATCACAATCATTAACTTCCAGTAAAAACTGCAATGGCAAAAGCCTACGACACCCGGTATTCCCAGGCGGTCACCCATCCAAGTACTAACCGGGCCCGACGTTGCTTAACTTCCCAGATCGGACGAGATGGGGTGTTCTCAACGTGGTATGGTCGTAGGCGATTGCTCCTTGGTAAAGAGGTGTTTTAAAAGAAGCCAAGTGTCAGCCGTTTGTGAGGTCGTCATATTTTAGTTTTGAATTGCGCGATCTTATAATTATATTGAAAGAACAAAGTTATTTTGTGTTGTTCGTATTTTCTCTTTGTGAGGTTGTATTTAGATAGATTTTAATAGACCATATTTCTAAAAACAAGTCTTTTTTTATTTCCTAACGAATACAGTATAGCAATTTAAGTAAAGAACTTGCAACAAGGACAACTGCATTGTTTTCAAAAAACGCATCGGTAAGTAGAAAACAAATTGCTTTAAACAGCAATGCGCCTTGTACGTTAATGATAAATGAACGACACAAGCATATGACGCGTTTATCACCCTGCGGGCTTTTTCTAGTGGTCGTAAATTAAACCCCTTTCGACGATGGAGTCATTTACGCAAAGGCAATCAATATTTTATACTAATATTCGCCTGTTGACGTCGTGTCCTTGTTAAAACGCACCCGTAAACCTAAGTAGGATAAAAAGGGAGCTGTTTAATACCAGCTGGGCCGGATCATAAACTTGTTACGAAACCATCTAAAAATAAGCTCAAGCGTATTTTAACACACACCGGAATATTTTTGTGCACTTGAGATTAAAAGCAAACCTCATAGCGCGTTTCTCATTTAAAAACTTGACCCAAATACATCATCCACAAAAATGGAAAAAGTTTACCACGTTATAATTATATAGCACATTGTAAAACAGGCCGTACAAATACGTTTCATTATGAACAAACCTCGAAACTTTAAATTAATTGGTTTGATTTTTGATTTTTAACCGTGATTATTTTTGTGAAATCAACGAGTGTGCGTGACCAATAAGTGACAGACATCGTTGACTCACAGTAACGTATATGCAAATTACTATTAGGGCCTTTCCTTTGCACGTCAAATTGACGGAATGTGTGCGAATGACTAATAATATTCATTATGTTATCAAGTATAATGTTCGGCTTCAAACGCAAAAGGAAAAATCGTCACATCAGTATTATACGCAATATGCTGAGTCAAACCATTGTGCAGTCAACTGCTTCAGGTTTTTATCAATAACGAACTCCAAAACACGACGCTCAAGTGCTTTCTAACAACATTTCACACCTGAGAAATTCACTAAATTATGAAATCATGCCTGAACCATGAAAATATCAACACGAATAGTTTTGGTTCGCAATCTAAGGAATTATCGCGGGATATCGTTCATGTGGATTTATCCTGTGTCTTTTGGGAGAAATCACCACAGCAAGATATAGATTAAATCACATTCGTCGGTCATTCATCAAACTAAAAAACCAACAGGAAAATAAACCACTCTTAATTGGATATGCGGTATCCGTCGTTCGCGCGTGACCCTGGCAACGAAGCTATCCGTCTGTCAGCGTTTAATCGCGTTGGGGCGAGTCAGCGTCATGGGGCAGTGACAATGAAATAGTTTTCGAACCCCTGCGTGGGTCCTAACCCGTAAACAAATGCGGCAGAAGAAAATATGTTTTCGAACCGCGCCTGAAAGGTTTTTGAGGGTACTTGATTGTATGAATTAAAGGGTAAAGGGAGTTTGGCGTCGGGAGTGGCCTAATATGGTTTTCTAGCCCCTTTTACAATGTGAACGGGAAACGCTGTTGGATAAAATGTAAATATTTCTTGGGAAACATTTTGTTGAAAAAACGCGTTACAACATTCTCGCATGGGGTTTTAAAATTGCATTCCGTACAACAGTGGTTCACTTCCTTTTCACTTGCGACGCATTTGAAAGGGCTTACGGCACCTGCGACTCACCGGTTATAAATCTATCAGCACGCTTTAACACTATGTTTAGAATCTTTGGTCGCAGAAGGCAAATTTGATTTGTTATTTGCTTGCATTTTCCCAAGAAAATCTCCAAATTTTGGTTTAAAATTTTACGCCACTCCTTTGGAAACATGAAACAACGCACATGTTTGCGAACCGCTTCCGCACAATTAAATCGTTATGTAGCGATTAATCGTAGAATCGTGAAATCCTATAGTTCACCGTGTAGTACATCCCAATACATAACGGACAAAGGGACCAAATTCAAGTAGTTAATAAGTGCAGTCGGTGCGGAGAAAGTTGAAACTGAATAAGCGGGTTTTCGGAAACACCCGGATGTTATTTTGGCTGTTATGCGGCAAGTGACGTACACCTCTACAACTCCTTCTTCCCTTCAGCAAAACACATGCGCAGATAAATTCGAAACGACGCGGTTTTCAGGGAGATAAAGGTGGCCTCACAGAGTGCGCGTCTGGGCATGAGAAGGAAAGCGCTAGCGAAAGTTGACACAACCTTTAGTGCAATGGAGCCGAGTGACCTGTTGTTTGCCAGCACATCAGTACAGCCATTGGTGAAATTGAACGGAATTTACAGGAATGTTTATTCACTGAATATAGTTAAGCACACCGGTTCATTATTCTATCTTTGCATTGTATAGAAAGTGGAAATTACTTTGCCTTTTCTCTATATTCGTATGTGCACACCTGAGTTGGCTTACAGGAAATTGTAGGCTTCTGCATTAGGGATTTAGGAAAAGTGTTGGTTTTGATACACCGTATCTCATATCACAAAGCAACGAGTTATGCCTAGTTCTTGTTTACCTGTCATGGGCGGTTTAAGAGAGGACCAACAGTAGAAAGGTATAGAAAAAGTAAGTTAAATTTGGAATCTCCCCTTTTGTCATTATCAAAAATGTTGGGTTTATGTGAGAACCATGTGCTTTGTTCTCAATCAAAAGTGACCTTATCTGTTCAAACAAAGTAAAAGTATATGAAGCAGAGAGGTTTATGCGGATTCGTAATAGAGCGTTGACTTAAATATCATTGGAGCGTTTACATTTGAGTCATCTGCGAAACACATACAAGGACCTCCACGGTTACAGTTTGCATTCTCGATGAAACATGATGCGAGATCGGGTCGTTTCAGGCCAAATCTTCCATGACGAGTTCGTGGGCGCTAACTTGGCGGTTCATTTTTGTCACACGGGACGACATTAGGACGGCCCACAAGTTAGATGGATCCTACTAAAAACCCTTGCCACGCGATCATAGAGTCCTTCCCATGCATGCATCTTTGTGTTGTGGTGCGTTTCAATTTGAGATAAAAACGGGAAAACATTTTCAGCTTTTTTGTTGTAGAGATTATTCATTCTAAATAAAAAAAGCCAAAGCTAGAATGCTGTTCATCATAATGCTGGTATACGTTTCGAACTCATACAGGGTTCATCATCAGTACTCAAAACCGTTTACCAGCATTATGATGAACAGCATTCTAGCTTTGGCTTTTCTATTTAGACTACTTAACTCCAGATAGTTTGCACCAAAGATTATTCATTATTTTGCAAAATTCGCATAAAAATAATGTTATTCACCTAATTTTTTGTTGCAGTTTAAACGTAGATAAATGCAGGTGTACCTGCTAAGTGAAGAGTAACAATTTGACGACTTCGATGAGGATCTAACAATGGATTTGTAAGTTTTGCATTTAATTTTGTCCAATACGTCAGCTAAATATTATTTTTTTCGAACAGCATGCTATATATTTTGAACCAGGGCTTTTTAAACTACGGTAAAATTAAATTATGGGTTGCGAAACATATCGACTTTTGTGGGAAATGTGGAAAGGTCTAAAAATCTTTTAAATATATATTGTCTTAAATATTAAGGTGAAGACCAAAAACAGTTAATTTGATGATTGAATAAAGAATTTAGACTTTAATTTATTTCTACAACTCCTTTTTCTTAAAAAATGTTGATGAAATGTAACGTTTTAACCGTTTATTTCGAAAACGTATACAATTAATTTTCAAGCGTTGGGGTTTAACGTGCAATATTTCTTTTCACAGACAACACAAATTATCCCTTACAACGTCCAAGGACGACTGGAAGGTCATTCGTGAGTGTTACGTCAACTCATTTCGTCACTACTCGCTCTACAAATACATGGTCCCAGACCCTTCCAACAGAGACGACTTTTTGCGCGTTTATCTCGACGCCAATTATGACGTCACAGTGGGAAGCGGTCAAGGAATTCTAATTAAACTGACCGTAAACGAAGGAGGCGAAAAAATCATTGGTGGTTTGGTGTGTGTGCCGCCATCTAGCGACGGGTGCGGGTGGGCGATTGGGAATGACGAACCTTACTGGGAAGCTTATGAGAAGCACGGATTGGCCAAAATATCGCCAGAGGGACTGGAACGTGTGAAAAGGTGGGGGATGTCTCAATATCGTTGAAATTATTGTTGTTTAAAATGGCACATTGGGTAAAGAGTTGACAGTTATGGGTCTAATAAATCATCTGAAAATTAATTCTTTCAAAATCACAATGTTTTTTGAAACAAAAATTAATTGACCGTCAGGTATAACACATAATTTAAAGTTTTATTAGCGGAACGCGCTGCAAGTCATCGGATAACAATAATAGATTGTGCAATAATAGGTGGTCCCCATGGGCAATATGATCTGTGAAATATATGTGTTCATAGAACAAATGCTAAATATATTAGTCTTAAGTCAAGCAAAATCTCCATAAAAGACAACAAATTTGACATTTAATGATGAGAATCGCTATATATGTACATTCACAACGCATTATTTGGTAAAAAATAGTAAAAATAATCAATCAGAAAAACATTTCAGGTACGAAGCCTGGGAAAACCAAATGATCGCGAAGAAATTGTCAGCAACAAGAATCCCGATGTGGAACGGATTGTTTTGTGCCATCGACCTTGACTACACAGCAAAAGGCCTTGGGTCGGGCGTTTATCAAGAAACTGTCGGTATTGTCGCAGAATATTGGAGCAAAATGAACGCCAGAAAACTGTCGGAACGTTCCAACGTCAAGCAGCCGGTGAACCTGATTGAACGGGCCAGAAAACAGAGGGTGTTCGACACGAGGCGAAACTCAGCACCGGAACAGAGAGAATCTGAATGTAACCTTGGGCGCATATTCAAAAGTCTATCGTTGAAACAGGTCCAAATCACAGGCACGCCAAAGTCGCGCGTTGTTCCAGCTGAAGTCCAAGAAGACCGCACTGCGACCTCCAAACCAACCACGCTGGTCGTTGCCATAACGCACAGCACTCGAGCCTCCCATTTTCACGCAATAAACGGGTTTCAGTCGGTGGTAAAGCTTCCATTTTGCGACGAGAACAACGCAGTGTTGTTCTACACGCACGTCTTAGTGCTTGATCCGTTCCGAACCGGTAACCGGACTGGCTTGGAGGAGGCACTGAGCGAAAATGGCGTTGCGGTAAACCACGGCGCTAATGGAGTTGCCGCTCCCATTTGACACGTCAAATGTCAAAAACATGTGCTTGAAGGTTTGAAGCGCAAATAACCGACCATCGGCATCTTTTACATGGGTTTGCGCAGTGCTTCGATTAATGGAAATATTCCGTGTTTAGAAAAGTTGTGGGCAGCATAATTAACTCAATGAATTGCGGAAAATCCAACATGAATTGTTTCTCAACGCGCGTACTGTATATGTTGTAATGATTTGTATAGAAAAACGGCACTTAGATTATCTCTATGTCTTTCCTCCTTTTAGAGGCCATTGCGATTTGCTCAATGCAATGTTTTGCGCGTGTTTTTTTTCATTTAATTTCATTTAATACTTGATATTGCTGTTTTGGGTATTGTGTCAAATGCAGTCTTTCTTGTATGTCGCATGTTTTACTGTTCGGTAAATTAAAAGCAGTAGTATATACATTGCGTGAGTATTTGGAGTTTCATCACCAACTGTAGCACGCTTGGTTCGCTTGCTCCGAAAATCTGCTATGTCTGTGTGATTTTGACATTAAGAAAGGTGCGTGATAAGTTTTAAGATGAAGTGAATACAAAAAATGAAATGAGACAATAGATCGGCATCTGTCAGCATACAAATAGTCAGTTAGGCAGTTAAACTAAAGCGTACCCGCAGTCGCAAATAAGTTGAAACAAAATAAACCAACAGCGTTACGTTGTTGATTAGTTGTTCACATTGCTGTTTTTATTTCAAAAAGAGCTGGCCATATCGGTATGGAGCCATGATAGAGCGACAAAAGAGCCACGTGCAGCTCCAGGGCCGTGGTTTGCCGACATCCTGGGCTAAGTAATTGTCGCGATCAATTTTGCGGCAAGTTTATAGATTTAGTGAGCGCCTTGGGGCAAGGACTCATCTTAATCCAATATTGATCTAAGATTCCATCATTTTTGTGTAAATTCACAACTTATGACGTAACAATGGACTTGTACGATTGTGGCGAAATTTCCCCAGAAATTTAATACCACAGGTATTTTAGGCGTTTTGGCGTTTCTGTATTACCTTTGTTCCTCGGTCCAGCCAACGTGTCTGGCGTTTGACGAATGTGTTTACACTAGATATAGCTGAATGTTAGCAATACGTTTTAAACATGTATGTACGATAGACCAAGCAGCTGTTTCAAGCCCAGCATCTTAGCTTTGACTTTCGCGTTCAAGGTGATCAACTCCAAGTTCTTTGCACCCAAACATATCAATCAGACAACAATTTTCCACATTCGTATTGCGAGCAACAACAAATACAAGGTATTCATTTTTCATGACCGCTACACAGGCAAACTTGGTTACTGTAATTTTCGTATCCACCGCCATTTCAAACCGGTGAGGATCGTGGATAAGAACAGGGATGTAGCAATTAGCGCAACGCGACTCCTACAGCTTACATAAACAAACCTTCGCGGATTTTCCTATTCAAACTCGTTCAACACAATAGTTTAGAAGGTACGAACGCTTTCGTAAACCGCGGCGGGCCTCAATTAAACCGCAGAGAGCCCGTTGGCTTTCTAAAGAACCTCTCCCAGTTCGCGTGTTGACTGGATTTGTCCGAAACTCGACCGCTCGTACGGGACAATGGGTATGTACCCGGGTTTTGCTTCGCTCCGATCTGGGTGGCCGAGGAACGCTACAGGGGTCAATGGGAGCGCTCGACTTGTCACGGAAAGCTTAAAACGCCGCAACACAAATTTAAAGGTAAACGAAATTTGTTTTTAGGTGAGGACATTTAGTGAATACAGTAGATAATGATGTATTCTGGGAACGTCAAATTATGGGCCTATAGTGTGTACTGTAAGGTTTTTTACTTGTTTCAAAAATGTCTGCAACTACACTGTGTGACCTTAAACACCGTAATGAAAGTAAAAATACTATTGCATAAAATAGTCTTCATATCTTTACAAGGCAGCTTTCGAAAATTTCACGGACAGTAACTTAAATAGGGTTGGTGAGTCAGGGACGAGGTATTTGCGTGACCGATATCCTGGCTTTCTGTACCCCTCCAACCAAAGGACCAATCAGCGAAACATTGCTTCCAGTTGTATTTTATCCATCTTTTTTTATGTCTAGATGTAAGCTGTATTTGGTATTTTTCAATTACCCATTAAACGTTGTTGTATGTTGCGAAGGCATTCCACAAAACGATTATATGAAGTGCAGGTTATATCCTGCCAATTTTCTCTACGAAAGTTTCTAAAAAAGAAACTGTTTTCTGCAATACAAGTTATTGAGACTTCGCCATGTTCCCCTGCCGATCGACTTAAACAGAAATATTAACATTTGTGTCAAAGTTATTAAGCATATAAATCCGATAGTTCCCCTTTAAATGCGTGCCAGACTTCCTTAGAATGGCGCCTTAGAATGCCACCGAAAATTCCCGGGTCATGTATGGTAATCTTTCCTGCGAAGCACAACATAATATCGGCGCCGTAACCGTTCCGACACATTCAGATGAATATTATCCCAACGATGTGGCGACGTTCCAAACGCATTAGTAAGTCGAGTAGGTGAAAAAATTGGATGATAGAGTTAATATAGTTTTCCGCAAAACATCCACCCTTCACACAGCACAAAGCTTTGTCAGCAATCTTTACAAGTTCACTCTTGTGCGTTTGCCTCGAGAGTGTTTTGATACGGCGCGGTTATGCTAATTAGGGCTTGTCTTTTGGGTTCGCGTACGGCGCGTTGAGAATACCTTTTCCAAACAACGCCACGTAGTTGCGCAAGTCGTGTTACCAGCTAGGAGGAAATTAATTTTTTTACGCAGCACGTGCTGGTACGTTCACATTTCGTTCTGTTGCAAAAAGTAACACCTGTATGGAAAAGCGTGTATTTTGTGTTGTTAATGCATGTACATTTTAGTGTTAAAATCTAAAAACGCCCCCCCTTCAACTGAATTTTTATTTATTTAGCGGATGTTTATATCATCTGACGTATGATAATTATCACTTTTCCATTATGCACCCATTTTCGTACAATTTACAGCATTCTGTGAGTTGCAGACAGATAACCATTGTTTCTACCCATAAGGTCTCATCAGTCCAGTTTGGTGTGACTATTGTAGACGATTTTGCCTCCCAAACGGCCACGCGAAGACTTCCACTTGGTGGTGACAATACAATCACCGTCAGCTGTCGGGCACCAAACTAGGTGAATACATTCGGATAAAACATTTTTCGTTTGGTCTGCAAGAGCGTGAACTTAACAGTCTGTCTGAAACTCACAGAATTCATAATATTGTCTCCACTTGCTCATATATAGAATTTACAGCATGTGATTTTTAATACAAACTCAGTGCAATCGAGCACAGGAAAATCGCTTTAAGTAGTTTTTCTATTTTGCGGAGTCGTAAAAACTAACACGACGCAGGCCAAAAACGGTGTTTGGAGCACCAAGGTTTCCATCCAGTGAGCCAGCAGCAATATTTACATGGCCGTTAGACGGAGCTGTTGATGTAAATGTCATATCAAGGGGAAAATAGAGATTGGCAGCATTGGTCAAGGACCCGACCCATATACCAACAAGAAGAAAACCTGATCGAGATTAGTGGCCAGGATATCCTGGGTTAAAATCCCGGTGTGCACAAAAAAAATAGATGTGGTTTTGTGACCAGGGCGACCTGCAGGTGTTCGAATCGCGGTGTGGTTAAAAAAAGAGTAACCTTTTTTAAGCAGTTTACCGGAATTACCAATTGTTGTTTGTAAGAACAAAACCATGAACAGCTATATGTTATACTGCAACGCTTCTTAAGGCGACCTGCAGTTATATTATATTGCTGTAATAACTGTATATTTTATCTAAATATTATGCATATCTTTGCACTAAATTATGATTTATGAATTTTATCGTATATAATAACTTCTAATACAAATCAACGCGTTTGAAATAATATATTTGCTTCTCCCCTCTCTAAAGTTTTCCGACCAATTGACTAAAGCTGAAAATGGACCAAAACCGGTTTGCACTTTCAAGCCTGGTGCACGGTTTGACCAAACCCGGAAAGCAACTAAAGTGACTCCCTTCAAACGTTCTTAAACATACCAAACAGCATTTGAGCGGTGTTACGTCAACCTTCTGCGATTCCTGGGTTCACTCGGGTCGGTGACGTAGTGCACGAAAATAATTTAACCGTTTAAAGCTGGAGTCGCACGGGATGGATTGTTACTAAACCTTTTCGGACAGTTGTTCGTGCGAAACCGAGGTTATGCAATGATATACGTGTTATGAGATGCAAGCTGTGACGTTACATCGCACAAGACACTTCGGTATTTGCAAGGATTGGTATTTTCAATCGGCAATAAATAAACAGGTCCAATGTCTTGGTAACAGACTGGAACTGAAAATAAAGCTATCTATTAAAAAATTCTATATTTGTTTGGCCAAACATTGCTGCGATTTGATTTCAAAAGGGTTTGTAGCAGATGGGCTGGATTTTAATTATCACACAACTGGTCTTCTGGTTTGCTAATTCGGTCGAAAATTGAATCAATCCTAACCCAATTTTCTTGATTAACGTTAACCACGTTGGAATGCGTCCAAAAGTTAGTGGTGAATTTTTTCAACGCGTTCTAACAAGTAAAGTTGACTGGGCAATTTCGAGTCACGTTGACCCGTGTGAACGTGACACCTTGTGTGTGTAATATTGGCGTTTCCGCGATGCATGGCGGTCCGTGCAGTAAAACATTTAACCGCAATACCGGTTTTGGTTTCCGCATTATACAGCTATTTAGGATTGGAAAGCGGAAAGTGACAAGATATGCAGCATTTTGTAATTCCGAAAATCTAAATTTTTCGAAATTCTGTCACTGTTAGAACCTGCGGAAAATTAAACTTCCATCTTGCAAATGCAAAAACCTAATTCTTAAATTAGGTTGCGAAGGTTTGCAAGATCACAAATCGGCACTTTTAAATAAGTGTGTGAACGTCATTGTGTCACGCAGTAACTGTGAAACCCAAATCAAAATAACCACAGTATTGGCATCAGACCAAAACAGTGCTACACCGAGTTCCTAAAATAAAACGTGCACTGACCGCCGCATAATTGTTTTCCTATATTTTCTTGTGTTTTTGCGAAAACTAAATAAAACCTTGGCATATCCTTTGATGTTACTCGAAACTCACACCAAAAAACAGGCCGCTGGCACTTACACATGTGATATGCTAAATAAAGAACGTCATGTTACCAAAACTGTCCTTTCAATTTCGTCGACGCATTTTAAGAAACCCAAATTATGGCCAATGTATTATTGCCTGCGTGTCACGACCGATAAAGACGAGTCAATTACGCTGTTACAACGAATTTTGTGGATTTAACTATAATGAATATCCAGGGGTGCCCGCAATGTGGACATATACAAACTTAGCGAAAAAAAACGGAAAAGGCCTGTATTTGACGTGGTTTACAACATTTGGATGTGGGTAAAACTGCTTAAAATACCCAGTCACCAATAAAGGTAAATCTTAGATATACGGACGCTCGTATTTTCGAAGAAGACTGCCTACAAAATAAGGACAAATCTTAGAAATTAGAGATTAATTCGAAGGAACCAGTGTGCACTTTGTCTTGAAGCATTTGCAGTATCCTAAAAAAGGACTGCTATATATAGCGACAGATCCGGCAACAAATAGCGTTTTTCATACGAATCCTATTCGTGTTTCATTGTCTTGACTTGGCACAAATCAGCAGTTCTAAAACTGACACTGGTTAAAATACACTTTTGCTCTATTTTGCGGGGGTTTCGAAACAAAAATCTTTGCACATGCTCTGATGACGCACGGAAAAACGGATGGGCAACAATCATGTCAGTTGCTGCGAAAAGCGACGTGTTTTAATTTTGTAAAGACATTAAATGCCATCCGGATCTGTCTGGTTTATTATTGTATGCTGCAAGGTGGCAACGTTGTCACGAAATTTGATGGGCGTTTATCGCTGCGATCCAAACTTACTTGCGTAACGTCTCTCACGATGAACACTGGGTTTACTGCATGATAACAGGAATCCGATTTGAAAGACCCAACAAAAGCGTTAAATGTAAGACTTTCCACGTTGACCGAAAGGTACCACAAAGTGGAAATCTGTGTGTCTGCTAGTGTAAAAGCTATCGCAGTGCCACAGTCAACAACTACACTATGATAAGACCTTACAGGTCGAAACAGTGTGTACACCCTGTCTGCAGCTCTGTAAGACTTTTTGTTCCAAACATTTTGAACTATAGTTAAGGCGTGGAATTACCTCAACACATTCGTGCATTCGGTGTTGAATTGAAGGCATCAGGGTGGGCAGACATGGAAATCTTAAAACTAAATCTAGATGGGCAACAATGTTATTACGCGTCAGTACGTTTTTTGCATTCAAGTTGCATAACTTGAATTTTTTTTGCATAACTTGACACAAAGGAACCGAAACGTGTTTCTATACATAGCATAAGTGAAAAGTTCACGGAAAACTTTTAAAAAAACCTGAGAAATGGAAACCGGCAGCCACGGCTCGCGTAACCAGAAATTCGTGACGTGACTGACGTAACAAAGGGATGAAACAAAGCGTTCTCGGGATACCGGGTCGTTAGGTCGTTTGGAATTAATTGTTGTGGAAGTGGGTTTTGCATGGAATTGTTTCCTACACGAAAGGAAAGTTTCAGGAAAAGAATTTTAAGCTTGTGGATATGGACAGATGTTTAAAAATCCTGTATATATTACCGGCTAACTTGTGGTTTCGATCGATCGATTAACTCTTCTTTTCGTTTCCGAATATAATTCTGAAAAACAAATACAGATTTGTCGGTCAACAACCACCTGTACAAGTTGGTTCCTGCAGTCTTTTCGGACAATTTCGCTAAAAGAACCAGCAATGTGTAATGATTATAACGTCAAAAAAATGAAAACTCGAATGGAATTGCACATGTACATAAAACTCCCTTTCAGATGTACGTATTATGTTCCGATACCAGACCAATCCCCGCCCGAAGCATATGAATGACGCGGATAAAGTTGACTAGGACATATATGTGTGGAAGTCACAATGAATCAGATTTATACATACTTGCCAATCGAGTCTTGCCATCTAAAGATAAAAACCACCTAAAATAGTTGCATCTAAGGGCTGTCTAATAACTGTAGCTGTATTATAGTTCTTCACAACTCTTTTTCCTTTACGAGTATTCCGCGTGGCCTGCCTCTATGGTTAGGGATAGTGTCGCACAATACATGCCAAGAATTGGATTAGCTTTCTAACTTATGCGACACACAAGACATTTTCATTGAATTTAACTTGTCGACAAGAAGGAATGTGGCAATGACCAAACAAAAACATAGTGTATTTTTGGCAATAGGAAGTCCTATCAGCAGAACAGCTGAAAACATTGTACATTTTTACCTTTCAGGCGTAATAGAAACTACACGCACTATTTTTATGCTAAAAATTCGACCCGCGGGCCTTATCACCTGATTAAAGCCGGCCAGTGCCGGATTAACCATGAAGCAAACAAGTCACGTACCTTACGGCCAGTTAAAATTCCAGACCACATGTAACTGACTTTATGACGTAAGTTCAGTAATAAAGAAGTGTATGTATCAAAAGTTAATCCCCAAGGAAGCTTGACCTCGAAAACAACATTGGTCAATTTTTTGGGGTCGTATAGGTTAATGTATATGCAGGTAATTTGCCTCAGGGCAACAAAGCCCTTATCCAACACTAAAGTTGGCCGTCATTTAAAAACTTTGGACAACCCTGCTGTAGGACGAGGTTGTCAGCACGGATTACTGAGAAAGGCAAACAAATAATGTGTACTCATTTCCGTTTGCCTTTCACAGCTCCTAACGTAGTATAGCGGAGCGGTATGACACAGTCTTGATGGAAGGCTTAACCTTGTTGGGTTTTACGTTTCAAAAACTCCCGAACTATAAAGAGTGTCCCATGAATGCGAAACCAAGCTAAAGTGCGCGCAGGCAGAATAGAAGACCATAATTGGTTTCAGAACGAAACGAGCTTTCGAATGAGTGCACCCTGCACGTTCAAATTACCCTTAAAACTCTTTCTTTCGCCTACGAGCTGGTGTATACGCAACCGCAAATTGGTTTACCACGTCTCAAATGTGGCCTTCAGTTCATTTCCAACTACATTCTCAAATCTTCTACCATAATTTTAACCCATTCCACGAGCAACCTATAAGCCTACGTGCGGTTTCCAGGGTATAGCATCCTGTTTTTTCGTGAGAAATGTCGTTTACAAATATGTTTGTGTGTGCATAAGGCTCCTTAAATAACACGAAAAAATGCTGACTAAATATGCTGAAAAAAAGTTAAGAATAAGTGACGGTTTTGTTGGCCTTTAAGTGTAACAACAACGCAAGGTATACAGAAAAACTACAAGTCTAGACACAATGTAACCAAAAAAAACTGTTTTGCAGAGAGCAAAGTCATTTATAAAATGGCAATTATTGGAAACAAAAAACCTAAATAGCAGTTTTGCCTTTTGGCATCAGCGGTTAATGTACAACGATTGAGAAAAAACGGTCAAAGAGGAATAGAACTCTTGAGTTGTGCGTATCTAGTTAAAGTGCTGGCGAATGAACGCGGTTGATATGCGACCAGATTCGCCCGTGACACATCGCACACGCGGTTTGCGAACGGCCCCTTTTTTTCTCTCTCACTCCTTGAGCCATGAGGATAGTATTTATTGGCGCGCACAGCTCACAAACTCCAGATCGTGAATTTTGTAGAGTCATAAGAATTTTTCTACTAAAAACGATCTAGTTTAATAACACTCTACTGGTTGTTTGAGTATGTGAATATAATAGCTTCAATCTTTTTTGCAGGTTTTTGTAGCGTTTTTCAAAAATTTACCTCGTAAAGTGTTTCAAGCAAGAAAGTTCAACAATGGATGTGAAAAGGTGAGATCTTTATAAATAAATCAAACCAGCGCAGTGCAGTTGTTGTCCTTTACAGCTTACATGCGTGCCAGTATACAAATAATATTGATAAATAAATTAGTTACAAAAGCGCTGCAGCAATTTATAATTGTTATGCCAGACCTAAAAATTGCGTTTTTTTTTGCAGCAACGCAAAAATCGAGCTCACCAAGTCCACGGAAGACTGGAAACTAATTCGAGAATGCTTTGTCAATTCCTTTCGTCACTACCCGCTCTACAAATACATGGTCCCCGACCCTTCCAAGAGAGACGCGTTTCTTCGCGCGTACCTCGACGCAAATTATGACGTAACAGTGGGAAGCGGGGAAGGCATCTTGTTGGGCGTGAAAGTTCACGAAGATGGCGCGGATAAAATAATCGGCGGTGTGTTGTTTGTACCGCCATCTAGCGACGGATGTGGGTGGGCGATTGGGAATGACGAACCTTACTGGGAAGCTTACGAGAAGCACGGATTGGCCAAAATATCGCCAGAGGGACTGGAACGTGTGAAAAGGTAGAGATTAAACCATTTAACTTGACTATTATGTAAGCTGAAGACAGATGGCCACTGTTTCGACCTGAAAGGTCTCATTCTATATTAAACCACCACATCTTCTACATTGGCTTGAAACTTACGCCGTAAATAAGTAAAAATACGTGTTGTTTTTGGAACCCTAACGTAGAACAGCTTAAAGTTGTTTGTGACAACATAAGTATTTTTCTCTTCAGGTATGAAGCGTGGGAAAACAAGCATATTTGCACCAAACTTGGTACGACAAAAATCCCAATGTGGAACGGGCTTTTTTGCTCCATCGAACCTCGGTACGCGTCCAAAGGTGTCGGGAGCGCTGTGTACAAAGAAGCCATCCGCGTCATGTCACAGGACTGGAAGCAGCGAAAGGCGGCAGCTCGTAAGAACAAGGTCGTGAGGATCAACTCTCTAAACGTCCTGGACAAGCGCAGCGACAAAACAGGCGCTAGCAGCGTGCACGAGTTCATCCGTAGTCTATCCCTCAAAAACTTGCACTGCAACGCTCTTCTTCACCACCGAGTCACGCCGCAGTTGCACGCCGCTACTTGCCAGGAAACGGTCGCCGTTCGCGAGGACTCAAGCGCGCCCCTCGTGGTTGCTATCAGTCACAGTGATCGCGCAGCCCGCTTTCACGCCTCAAACGGTTTTAGTCCGGTGTTGCGCATTCCCTACTGCGACGCCGACGGTCAAGTAGTATTTTACTCGCATGTTCTTGCCATGGACCCTTTTAGCACGGGCAAAATAGCCGCGTGCAAAGATAAACTCAATACATTGAGTGAAGCCCCGAAAACACAATCGCTGTCTGAGATGGCAATAACGAACCACATCCAGTACATCGAAACGTGCTGAATAGTTGAGGTGTCTTTGTGCCTTATTTTCACGCCAAGCGTATGCAATACCTGTTACTCTACACATTCGACGTTTTTGTTTGTCAGTCGTACTTCAAACGTACACACTTGCTGCATGCATTTTATGTTTGATGCCATGTAGACTATATCTAAAGTGCGTGTCGGTAGCCGTAAATACATCATGATTTAAATTGACACCAACTGTGTGTGTGGGAAGCTTTTCGCAGGACGGGTCGCCAATGATAAACACATGTGAAAAGTGAAGGATATATTTGCGATGTAATTGTAATTGATAAAGGTAATTGCCCGAGCCAAAAATGTGGCACTTTTGTGTTGAAATGGATTGTGAGAATCATTTGGGTTCTTTTTCGTTATTGAAATAAATTCCTCATTGTTTTGAAACTCCGCGGTACCAAGGGGATTTATGAGCGTAAATTAATTTCCCCTTTGTGCCACATCGGCTTCTAGGGGTTGGTTATGATCTTAATAAAAAGCGAGCATTTTATTTTGTTTCAACGTCACTTAAATTTCAAACTCTCTTGTCCATTTTCGTGCATCTCTCATTATTTTTAAACATCAGATACATTCAAAAGCAAAATGTGAATTAAACACTTTTTGTGGGTTTTTACCATCACCTGAAATAAATAAATATATAAATGCTGTTTAGTAACGCAACAACAATATACTGGTAAACTTCCGCACTAACGCAAACATAAAGCCGGTGACATGTTTCATGTGGTTCAAAACCAACCAGTCACGTTATCCCAGGCTGTAACGTGGATGCAAAACAAAGGACCGAAAATTCTCAAATTCTCTTTTATCTCAATTGCTCGATCGAGTTTGAATTTGTGTAGGCTATATTCTTCAAGAGATAAACGTTATCGTAATTTTTGCCAAATTGAAAAACTTTTTCAATGTTCGCCTGATTCACAAATTATCCTTGAAGTTGCCATTGACAAATTACGTAGCAAGACCGCGACTTTTCCTTTGAAAATTCGCGTTGTCGATGAGTGGATCGTGCATTATTAGGAAGTTTACTTAATTGTCGATCCAATTCGCTGAGATGTTGGCCATCTCTGCCCATAGGACATACAGCCTTTTCCGTTGTTTGTGCAATAAATTCTTACATAACAACACTACATTCACAGGTTTTCTTGTAGTTCTTAAAGACGAGGCTGTTCCACTATACTTTAACAGCGACATGGCCTTGAGAAGTTGCCATCATGGCCATATCAGTTAGGTTTCTGCCGATTTTCTGCATATAGCATAAGTAGTTTCATACTGCAAAAAATTACAGTAAAACCAACCCACGCATATAGATTTTCAAGACCATAGCAATAATAAGCCTGGGTAACTAAATGTATTTCGACAATTAATATACAATGCTGCAGACAGGGTGTGTACACGCACTGTTTCGACCTGTAAGGTCTCATCACCTAGTATAGGGTACCCTGCAGATCGACGTTGACCGAAAGGTACCACAAAGTGGAGACTAGTGTGCCTGCTAGTGTGAAAGCTAGCACAGTGCCACACAACAGCTGCACTGATGAGACCTTACAGGTCGAAACAGTGCGTGTACACACCCTGTCTGCAGCTTTGCAATATTATGGCTTTTTTTGCACATAATATACAATGTTGTAAACTTAATAACCTTTATCGTTTGTTGTTCTTATTGCTTACGCAAAAGTATATGTTAAATATTGATGCAACGACGATTGACCGATTTACCGCCCACGTTGAATATGTCCTTGGCAACCTTTGTGAAAACAATAGAACAGACAAAGAGTGGCAAACAAAACAGCCAATCCCACATGTTCAAGGCATGACTCACCGACTCTAGAGGGAATCCTTCCCCAATACAAAGCAACCCAGCCATATAAACTCCTCCTATTGAAGGCACTTCAAAGATTCAAATACAATCGTATAAATATGCAATTAGCCACAGTTGTATTTCGCAATACAAACTTTTTCTTGAAAACGCTCATAGCAATGTAGGCTGTTCTGTTTTCGCATAAACAACGGGTTTCGACGGATGGCGGTTTTGCAAAATATACCAAACATTTTGCTGTTGTGCAGACCTTGCTATCGGTGCCATAAAATATTTTTTTACGAAACTCCCCAAATATAAGACAATAAAACTGAAGGTGCAGACGTTGCAGTGAATGTGTATTTAACCGGAAACAAACGCGACAGCATTTACTATACAAGAACTTATTACTACTACGAAAAAACTTTGTATCGATGTTTCGGTGAAGGTTTTTTTCCAAACCACGCAACGCAATAAATATTGCAGCGAAAAGAGCTGTGAGTCACAAAGCGACAAGAGGTATGTGGCACATTCCATTGGCGTATTTTGCTCTCAGTGCAAACAGATCTAGTCAAACAAACCCAGTCGTGCGAACTCATGAGGGTGCTCAATAACACACCCACGCATTGCCTTTGCACACACAGCCACTAACGCGAGGAAGTCGTGGTTACCAATCAACACTGCTTACACAAAAACTATGCCCCCACGGCCAGCAAAAATGCAAGTAACAATGCAGGTTGCGATCCGCAGGGACAGACTTGGACTGGCGCATTTATTAAGCTATTTCGTAGTGCTGCTAAAACGAAAAACACACAACCAATTTGGTTGAAAGAAATAAAATTTCCAGTGCTCGTTATGGTTTGCACGTGCATGCAGGAACGAATGGGCTTCTTATACAAAAAAATGCCACCATAGAGTAAACTTTTCAAACGAAGGTCCCATGAAAGGTACTTGGCCCATAAGAAAGAAAACGCACACACTTGTATATGGAGTGTTTTATAAGAGCGTTAATCTCCTCTCGTCATGCTAGCCTAGTTTATTGCAATACTTTATTCTGAACGACGATTGGTTGAACATCACCTCAAAAGAAACAACGGCAGCATTTATCATGAGCTAAATTAACAAACCTATCTTCAATAATGTGATTGTCGCAAACAAAGATGCTGACGACGCATTGTGGAGGATATTTACTTACTATGAACGATAAGAGTTTGTTGGTTCGCTTGTCAACCGCTATAAGAGTCACGGTGAAATGCTTTGTCCAAATGTGTTTGTGCCTATATTAGCTTACTTCACAGGGATCCGCGTACAATAGGGAGATATTAATACACCGCGAGGCAAGAGTTTTCGCCAAACTTGATCCACATATAAGTCTGTGTAATATAGAAATTTGTTGGAATGATAACGATTTGGTGTGAAAAGAGCAACCACATGTTATTTCTTGTTATATATTTCCAATAAATTACTACATAAATTATAGCGAAATCCAAACGCACGCAGAGTGTGAACGATCAGCGTTATTTTGGGTCTCAGACAAGACAGAACAGATCCGTCGGCACCACCGAGCAAACAGGCTGATTCCTGCTGTCTAAATGACATTTTCTCTTAAACTATAGCGTTAATTAATATTTGCACAGGTTTCTCTGTTACATAGGATTATTTGTAAATTAAGTTTGCGAAAATCTCTTTCTCCCAGTGTATTAGTATTTTCCTATTGTACGCTGATACCTTTGTGAGGATTAGACTAATATACGGCTCGTCAAAAGATGGCGACTAACGCAATCCTGCCAGGGATTATGTAAACAATCGGCAACATTGGTCAAGCGCCCGACCCATATATACCGAGGAGAAAACCTGATCGGGATTCGTGCCCAGGATATCCAGGGTTCAAATCCCGGCGTGGCCAAAAAAATCGAGAACATCGGCCAAAGCGCCCAACCCGAACAGAAAGTAGAAAACCCTGGACAAAATCCCTGTCAAGGATATAACTGGTTTCGTATCCCGATGCGAGAAAAAAATAACTCTTTGTTGGCGAAGTGTTCTCGTTAACTTACCGTGCTCCGTCTGAAAAGGCTTGTTCAAAATTGATGCGCCCTTACCTAAAGGTTAAGGCTTATCCCATTCACAAGTTTCGCTGTTGAAGTATTTGTTCTTTTCTAAGCGTATATGACAAAGTTTCTCATTTCGTTTTGGTCTGTCGGATACCCTGGTGAATTTGGTAAATTATGTGTATCACCATATCAAAACTTTACGATATGATTTATGGTGATTTATCCACATCGAGCTCCCGGTGAGGTTTGAACTCACGACCTTGGGCTAACCAGGCCCAACGCTCTACCAACTGAGCTACAGGAGCTCGGCGATTTCACGGGGTATATTGTGGCCAAGGTACACTGGTGCAGAAGCGCACAACTTTCCAGGCAACCTACACATATACGTAGATATAGGGGATCTCTACCAGTATAATCAAACAACGCAGTGTGTGTCGGGAAAAGTGGCCGATCCAGCTAGACTACAATGCGTGGTCTGCTAAGTCTATAAACCTAATGTATGCTGGGGATGTTTGCACAGTTAACGTGTTTTGGTCAAATACACCGGGCCGTATGGTTCAAATCTAAAGGGTTGGCTCCATGGCGCGGCCTAGTGTTTGCATATTAAACTTGTCTAAAAGCGCATTAAGCCGCCGCTGTACGAGCCGAATACAATCAAACTCTACAGCCTACCCCCTATTATAAGCACATAGGGGTGGTGCGGTGGATACTTTCGTCGATAAATGTTCGTACAAACAGAGTCGCAAGCTCTTCTTTTGCATAAACAATCTTATACCACACTACTATCGAATGAAATCAAACCAATTCGGCCGAGGATGCTATGCGAAATTTAACGATAACTCACTCCAACCCGAGTCAAAGCCACACTATGGTGTGCATAGCTGCCCATTTTTTTTCAAAAAACACAACGAACAACCACCTATAAATATTTTACTGACACAGAGCATGGCAACTTGTATTTCAATTTCAAAAGTAGGTAAACAGGCATGGAGCATTACAGTGTCAGGTATGAGTAAAAAAAACAAGCTTGTCCTGTACCATATTTGGCCATTGAAATTGAGGTCCAATTTTGATAGTAATCTACAGCCTATAAAAAAATGTAAATACCTCAGAAACACAGCATAGATGGAGAATAACTAAGTGTTTTTTCCTAATCACAACATGTTTAATATTTTGGAAATTGTTTTGACAAAGGTGGCACACCATTTATGTGTAAAGTCTTATGTGTGTATAAATTCACAGTGAATAACAGGTAAAACTGTGCTTAACACTTGTAATGGATTGAAAAATACAACTGGGGATAAAAGGTAAAGAATTGGAGTTCAATGTTTGGCACACAAATTCTAATTATGTTAAACGTCTTGAGGATTGTTACAAAGGTGCAGATTGGTCTGCATTGAAATTAAATGGCATTCAATAAACACACAGTATTACTTCATAGTGCAAAGAACTGGTTGTAATAATTTTTTAGGTAAACATCACATAAAGATAATGCACAAACACTTTTCCTAAACAAAATTTTCCCTGTAGTTTAAAGACAATAATTGTGCTCTTCAATAGTACGTTTACAGAATACAGCTCAGTGAATCGTGATGCAACATAACCTAAAGTTGACTAGTCAGTGGGGGGTATCACCATCTACTTTTGTTAAATATCTAAATGGTTTAAACCAAATTCAAGTAGAGTTTTCTTTGTGTTCTCCTGAATTGAGACACTTTGTTTTTCCCACTTCACCTTGGCTAACTCAATTTTATCAAGAAGTGAGTCAAGTGCTTCTGTAAGAACCCTTTCATAAGCTCCCTTCAAATAACAGAGAGTTTAGGCTTGGAAATTTTGTTTAATTGTGTTTCACATTACTTTAAGTGAGCCTTGTTTCTGCTCAGCACAACATTTAAAAATGCTATTTTATATGTAAACGTAATAGGTATATCTATAGGCGTATCCAGGGAGGTTCCAAGGGATCTGGACCCCCTCCGTTTGTGAAATAATTTTGTCCGTTTTAATAGATAAATAAACATAACAGTAATTTTTTGTCGCAATCCCCGTGAAAACCAGAAACTCTCAACAGCAACCTAAAAATCACGTCAAGCTTAAACTAGCAATTTGTTTCCAAACACGGAGCATTGGAGGTTAACCTTAATTTAAGGCTCTAAAACGGGGAATTCCCCCTCCCCCCCACTTTAAAAATCCTATAGTGGTATATGGTATATACTGACATATAAAGGTTTGTTAAATGATAAAAACAAATGTTTTTACAGAAGATTTTTGCCTTATTTTAAAATGCCTCTTTGTTTTTTCTTACAAAATAACAAACTGTTGAATACTCCAAACTTTATTTTAAAAAAAATCAAACCTCCATCCCATCAATTCTCATCTCAAGATCTGCAATCCGCTTGTTTTTCTCTTTTTCCATTTTGTCTTTTTCATCCACGGTTTTCTTTAGGTCTTGGCGCACATGACTTAATTGTTGTTGCAAGTGACTAACCTTTCAAAATTTTGTACAGTGAGGAAAATACTAATCAGGTTCTATCCATTAAGATTTGCAATCAGGTTCTATCCATTAAGATTTGCACAAACATGTTGTGGACATGTAAAACAACTACATTTTCTTTATTATTAGTGATTAATTTGGGTGTTTATTAAAATTTAAATGCAAAAAATACATAGGAATATTATGAAAATTAATATTCTAAATATATCGAAAAAACCATATGCGAAAAAAAATACATACTCCAAAATCAACATCATATATGTCACCAGTAGCATCAACGACCTAGTTTCAGTAGCAGGTAAAAACATTTTAGGATTTGATATTCTACCTCTGCTTCCAGTTGATGCAGTCTTATCCCCATTTCAGTCTGCATTGTCTTGTACTGACGGGTTAAATCTGCACTGACATCTTTTTGTACAATTCTCTGTTCTTCCATGTTTGTTTCAGCCACTTGAAGCTTTTTAGTCGCATCTGCAGCAGCAGCTTGCGATCGTCTTGCAATTTCATTACGGTGAGCTGCGACAAAAGCAAAGTCAATTAAAGTGCATCAAAAAAAATCAAATCGCTTTTTTTTTACTTCACTAAAGTTACCATGCACATGAACGATACTGTTATACATAAAATGGCATCATGAAGTTCAACTGAAGACGGCACTTACTAAACTAAGTTCTTTGTTGTATTTGAACATACAAAATGTGTGTTTCAGTGAGTTATTTCTATACACATTCTAGTGGTTTGAATCTATCACATATAAATGTATTATTTATCACATAGGAACCTAAATGGTCTTTCAAGATATCAATTTCTCGCACAGTTTTCTTAAATTTGTCTTCTTCTTTTGCTTCATCTTTTTTTCCCTTCTTGCCTTTCTTTTTTCCCTTCTTTTTCTTAGGTGGCATATTGATTTACAAATAAAATACACCAAATTTGGTGGTAGGGCCTATATGTTTAGCCAACATTTAACAATTAGTTTTGGTAACTTCTGCTCATGAAAAGAATAAGAAGTTAACCACACATATTTTAACGCCAAAAATGTTTTATATTTACAAGTAGGCCTATATATTATATTAGATAAGGTTACACACATAAATTGCGCAATTTTAGCAATCTACAAAAAAACGTAGGCCTATATTGAACCATTTACACCAGTGGCAACCTGGCAACCACAATCTTGTTTAACTCGAACGTTGATTGGACAGCTCGCCACTCGAAGCGCAGAGAGTTGGATACCGTACGCTGTTTATTTAATAGCTTTCGTTCAACTTAAAAGACTTCCAGTTCAAAGTTGCACAAGGTAAGCAGTACATTTGATTCACAAGTGAAGCTATTCTATATCGTTGCGTTGGTAAAACATTACGTGTGTAACAACAGCTGTGGCATCTTAACAACAAGCTTCTGCGCAGGCGCCGGGCACATGCTCAGTTGCATGGGTGGCGACTGCGCCTGTTCAGAAAAAAAAATCCCACACAGCGGGAGATACAAATATGTTTGTACAGTTAGCACAAACTGTCACAATAAACATGACACAAACTATAAAGTGCATTACATTTGTAACGTATGACATCCTTAGGCTGTAGATGACAGGTCAACACCGGTCTTGAATATGTCCGCCATCTTGGTTAGCATCAAGCATGTACGATACTCGTAAATAATGATAAACAATACAAACTTTAATTTCACCTGAAAGTTTTGTCTAATGGGAAACTGTTTCGTTGAATAAGTGTCTTGTTTGTCATTTTTGGCTTGCCATCCCACAAACCTAAAATTATTGTTAACTTTTGTGTACATAAAGCACAAAAGCTAATTACATTGATATACTTCAGTGCTTCTTTCAGTTATGTTCACCCATACTAAATTTTGTTACATTTTCATTTATCATAACATTGTGCATTGCGATTTACTATCTTTCACACTGGGTTGAAACATTCAACCAGTAAAAAAGTTTCCATGCATTTCCATGCACTGTAGCAGGCCTTTGTAAGTTGTTTGTATGTTTATCTGTTACCAACAATGTCCCCACATCTTAGTATTATTTATCTGCATTTTTGGAAATGACTGATTTGTTATTAATTATACAAGCCTTAACAAAGGTAAATTGGTGATGTTTCTTTGTGACAGGTTTGTAAAGTTGCAGTATGGAAGCCAGACTTGATCAACTTGACATCATCAATGTTGGGTCTCTGCCATCAGGTTTAGTTATGAGCGATGATGAGGCTGATGGTGATGAGGATTTTGGTTCTGATATTTTAAATGCTAGTATTCAGGTAATAAAAAAGAAATTAGTAACTAGCACTATTGTAGTTTTTCTGCACAAAGTAATTGTTGCATGTAACAGATGGCGAGGATTGTATATCGCTCATGTGTTCTAAAAATTATAGATTAACAGTATGTCAATAAAAGAATTTCAAAATCAATTTATAAAGCTATTAAGTTTGGACCTTTTTCATAAACAGAACAGCATCAGTAACTCACTGGTAGGAACTGGTACAATACCGGGATTGGCTGCTGCTGCTGCCATGGTAACTTCTAGGAAAAAGCATCAACCCTACAAGTTCGAGCTAAACCCTGGACATCGAAAGCGCCAACACACTAGACTAATACGGTAAAGTTATAGAAATACGATAGTAAAGAATTTATCTTGGTACCTAGTACAAAGGTAATAATGTTGCTATAATTTTCGTAGCTTATCACATCTGTGATACAGGTTTTGCTGACAGCACCTGTGTTACTATCATAACGTTGGGCCAAGGAGGCAATGGGCCCAAATGTATTCCTTTCATTAAGTTTCTGATCTGCATTTGTTCATTGCAACAGGTTCCAAATATGGTGTTTGTACATATTACACAAAAACCATCAACTGTTAATTATCACAAATAAAATAGTGCTGCTGTTGCTGTCAGGTATTATAAATTCAGAAGAACTGTCCTTATGGCATTAAATTTAACATATATTTAATTGTAACCGACTCATCTGCCATTGAGCAAGACTACATGGTGAGTTGGTATGTCATAACCCTGAAGAAGAATGCTGTCGACTTGAACAAAATCTACATTAATTTTTTTTTTGCCAAAAGGACAGTTTATCTAAAATGACAAATAAGGATTGACAATTGGCATATTCTTTACTTTAACCATAGGAAATTGAAGCAAACCATCCATGAGCTTTGCACAAGATGTGGACAGCAAGCTATCGTGTTGTGTGTGTCACCAGGCAAAGAAAATCCAAGTTTCCGAGTGTTTGGATCATCTCCCCTTGATCAAGTGGTATGAGCACTAGGGTGTAACTCTGTGGTTATCAACCAGGCTGGGATGCCAATTTTTTGGGGTTGCGCCAGCTTTTTGTCATACTTACTTTGGTAACTGAACACTGTACAATTTACCAGTAATGCAAATGCAATGTCGAATAGAGGCAATTTTGTACATAAAAAAATATGATATCAACCCTCCATCTAATACAGTGATTCCCAACCTTTTTGTGGTTGCATACCACTTGGAGGTAGAACAATTTCGACACATACCACCTAGTTGCGTGTCACAATGTAACCTAGGGGATGAAGTACAAAAATTTTGAGATCACCTATGATTTTTTAAATTCGAACTATATACACAAATTAGATAAAGGTGCTTGCGTATCACCTAGAATGTCATGGCTTACCACTACTGGTAAGCGTACCACCGGTTGGGCTACACTAATCTAGTATCAGATTGAAAGGCTGATTGCAGTGATGGTCTCTCATTTGGTATTTAAATTTCCACATGAGTTTAGTAAGTCAGAAATGCTTGGCAACCACTGGTATAACTTCTCAATTTTACAGCTAACAAGTTTTGTGCTAGGTTAAAAACTGCCAAGGAGCCATCTTTCGAGATCTCGAAACAGAATTGCAGTCAAAAATACCCGCTAATCAGGATCAACACAATGACCACCAGTTTGAGTTGCCACCATTGATGGTTGATGGCATTCCCACAACGTTAGATAAAATGAACCAGGTAATTTTGGTTTGGCTTACCACATTTGAGACCAGCATTGTTGGCAATGCCACATAAACTACAAATAGACAAAAAATATGGACCCTATGTCCACTCTATTCTGTGACTTGCCCCTTGTTTGTGACAAAACAACATTAATGGAAACACTTTTAGGGTTGCTATGTTTGATAAAGCATTATCCCTGACAACTTTACGTCAGTTTTGTTGAAAGCAATTTGTTACCTTGCAACTGCATGTGAATTGTGTTGTTTTTTATTGATACAGAATTGTACCATAATAATTGTTATGTCATTATTTATACAAGCATTAAAAAAAAACATGGGACAATTGAGCACTAACGTTTCTCTCTGAAGCAAATTTCTACACTACAATCATGGACAAGTTTCAGAAAATCCAGACTTACGGCAATCATCCAATGTTTGTTATGATGAAAAAACAGTTCTTGTCACTACAAATACATCAACTGTATCAGTGTCATATTTTGAGGCAGAAAAAAGTTTTCTTTAATAGTGTTCATGTCTAGTTGGTGCAAGATGTTACCAAACTACTCCATCAAATGCATCTCCTCATACTTATTTTAGGCCCAGCTTCGCATGTTTATACCAGAAATGCTGAAATTTTCAACTGGTCGCGGCAAACCAGGTTGGGGTAAAGCGTCAACGCGACCTGTTTGGTGGCCAATGGACGTTCCATGGTCAAATGTTAGGAAAGATGACCGAGCACATGAAGTAAAACTAAAAGTAGGTACACAAAGCTAAGATTATAGAAGGAATTATGATGTTTGTTGTCTTCTGAATATTGGATAAATCATAGAAAAGATAATTAAATGTTTAATATAGCTATAATGAGTGGTTGAACAAAACTTGTGTGTTTTGATTGTTAAAAACAACACATGTTATAACCAGTGGTGGGATTCAGCCGGTTCGCGCAAACCTGCTCCTGGAATTTAATGACCTAAGCGAGCCGGTAGTTTACAACCGTATGTGTAGGCCTATGCTTCACTTCGAGCACTGTTTTCCCGCGATTACAGTGGTATGCTGCTAGTAACAAAACTGGTTGCTAAAATACTTGAAGCCCAACACATAACCCTGATGAAACCCCCCTATAACATGCAAACATCAGTATAATAAAATCAATTTGCGCCACAAGTTGCCTAGCTTCACTAAACGCCATTCCCACAATTAAATGTGCAGGTTTCATGGACTCAAGCTCTTCGGCAAATTGTGAGGAATTGTTACAGATATCACTCTCGTGAAGATCTTTTGACTGGAATGGCTTGTGAACACCTAAGCATGGTGAAACCCAGGTACAATAGGGTCACAGTACTTTTTAGAACTTGGCAAACAAATATGTGTACATTGTTAAACTTTTAACTAAGATCTATATTGCGCTGCAAACAGAACTGTTCTTTTAAAACAGTAGGGGTTTACCAACTTTACTGCTGTATGTTGTGGCATATCATTAAACCATTTAATGCTTAATTTCAGAGACAAATATTCACGTGTTTTTAACACCACACCTCTGTCAATGACACCACCGACTTTGGTGCAGACCGTACACAATGCTGATGGATCAGTATCCTTGGTTCAGGTAAAATAGCGTCAATCTTGGTCAACCTTAAGTTAATTTTAAGGGGTTTTGTCTGTGTTAAGCTTGACTCGGGACAGACCATCGCCACAATCACGCAGGACCAATCAGGGGCCGCCGTTGCCACTTTGGCCAATCAGCACGCAGTGGACGCGCCAATGGAAATGACGATAGACGAGGTGTGTGTCTAACTTTTAACCGTAAGAAAATTTTGATTTTTAACGATCATAATGGTTAGCGTCGGTAATGTGTTGATATTTATTTCATTGTGACGAAACAAGTGGCAACGCATTCGCCTTTGTTATAGATGGAATCGTCGGGTTGGCCGCTCGCAAGCCAAGAAACAATTAGCGACGCATTTGTTGCTAATGAGGGGATTTCCCAGCAGGTAATTACGCAAAAAAATGGTCGCAGTGAGCTTTTGTCAAGCACCTAGTTCGTATTTTTAGAACATGCCCGGTGGGGCGATAAGCGGTGCTGATGACGTCACCATCGCAAACGATGACGAGTCGTCAGGTGGGTATCTCAAAGCGTGCGGTAATGTAGTCATTTTCTGTTGAAAATTCCTCGTTTACAGCAACAATGGAATTTTTCTTAACTGTCCTCCAATGTGCGTTTCTTTTTACATTTCAATCCTTTGCGTTATATCACTTATATATCAACCTTTCATTGGTGTCAATGTTTCACGTCACCACGGTTGGACAACCGCACGCCATAATGACGCCATATAGCCGCCATACGTCGGTAAAAGATTTTGCGGGGCGCAACACTAAAACCCGTGTTCCCCACTTGCCTGCTGTGCTTCAACACGTTTACTATACGTTGCAGCCATGGTGCAGATTCCGGTGTCAGTCTATGAGAAAATTGCCAACTCCATCAACAACACTGGAGCTCCCACCACTGTTTCCATTTCGCCAGATGGGCGAATATTGCTGCAGCCCTCGATTATCGCGCACAAGTCGGGCAAGCAGCCACAGACCTCCGAGACCTGTGTCCCAGGATTGACCCCGTCGTCTACGTGACACATATTCCAAAGATTACGAAATACAGGGGCATCCCATGTCATTAAACGGAGGAAAAGGAGCGGAGATGTTGGCCTTTATTTTGATGCACGCGAACGACAGGACGACATTTCGAAATTTAATTTAGTTTTTGTTTACCCTGGAAATTCAATAAATTTGAAATATTTTTAGCAACGATTATCTATTTTTGTGCCTTGGTCAAACGTATTAGGGTAAAAAGTGTCGTAACCCAGTCGATAAATTGAATTATCCCTTTCGTACCGTTTGATGCAAAAAATGGCTTCTTTCTCTTATGAACATCACGTCGCTTTCGCAGCTATGTAAACAATTGCTTCGCACAAAGCAGCAACTCCGTAGTTTACATGTTTCCATTTTGAAATGTGGTTAGCTGAAAAATTGTGTTCCTGCTTGATATTGTTTCGTCGCCTTCACAATAAACTATTCAGTCTAAAACACGCAGATTGCTTTAAAAATCACGGGTACCGATAAAACCATTGTGCTCATGAGGTTTTTTATTCAAGAAAAATGTAAAGACGAAACTACTCTCTAGTCAAATCGAAAAAAGTATCTGTATGTCAATAATATTGTTACTGCGAGCACTTGATTGAAATTGAAAACTCGACCGTATTTATAATTATTGCTGGACAAAAAACTTTTCGGTGAAATAAAAAATTAGTGCAGATCTAACTTGTTTTTCCGTGTTAAATTGGAATTAGAGTTACCAAAAATTCGCCGATTAATCAACTAAAATTATGTACTTGTCCAAGCCTGGAGCTAGCAATGTGAGTAAAACTTATAAACTGACTGGAAACCGTAAAAGGAAATCATAACAATTCTCATTAAACGAGCTGGTTCGCTCAAAATGAGCTTGATCTATGCCCATGAAGCTAGCGGTATGAAAGAGTTGTATTTGTCTTCGGGGCCGTAGGTTGCCAACCTTTGTTCTAAACCTTGTGTCGCGGTAAAATGTTCGATTTTTCTTGTTATAGCTTCCCGAACATAATTCATTTTTGGAGCCGAGAAGCGATATTAGCATATAGGTCACATGCAAAATCTTTAGCTTATATGAACGCACGCTTGGTTTAATTGTTGAAGTTTCATTCGAGAGCTGGTAAATGTACAGCAGTAAGTAAGTAAGTAAGTAAGTTATTTATGTAAAAACTAACTCTCAAAGTGATCCATCCTATAATTGTAACTATATGTTCGATGGGAGATCTATGCTATATGTTTATAAACATTTTTATATGGTCAAAGACAAGACATATGAATGGCAACTGTGAAGAAAGCAACAGGCATAAGAGAATCACTATGATGTGAATCAGGGTCTCATTTCTAAGACACTGTATAAAGCTTAAAATCCTTCTACCCTTTAACAACAGAAAAAGGGAAGACTTGGACCTCTTGCTCGTACAGCAGGCACGGAATAATAACAAGCAAATCAAGAAAACCCGTTGTAAATGTATCGCACCAAATGACAGGAAAAATATTAAAATATTCCTGTCGAAAGAAAACAAGTAATCTTGGCGCAGAAACATGAACTAAGGCGAAGATTTCAGAAGAAAATAAACTGGTTGTATCACAAACAAGCTAAATCAAGACAACTGCTTGGTTTGGATAAAACCAAAGAAAGAAGGTAAAAAATGCAGAAGAGCAGAAGAGCAGAAGAGCAGAAGAGCAGAAGAGCAGAAGAGCAGAAGAGCAGAAGAGCAGAAGAGCAGAAGAGCAGAAGAGCAAGAGGCTATCGAGCCAAAAAAACCATCAAACGAAATATTCAGAATCTTGAAGAAGCAAACAAAATAATATTCAATAACTGCAGTTACGAGTGCGATAAGCCACTGCTAGCACGAAGATTAACTTTTGCACACACACTTAATTGGAACACGAAAATTCGTGACAAATAGCTTTAGAGAAACATTCGAAACGTGGAATTGAATTTTGTTTTTCAAGATCAACCACACGTACAAGAAAACTTGCTTCCGCGTAAACTAAAGATTCCCAACCACTCAGAGCAACACTGGGGCGACAAAGCTGCTCTTGTTGGACATTATGTCAGCAAGCATAAAGTGCTAAGCGCAAAATCTAGCGTATATGAATGCTATAATGCAACTTTCGTTAAACAACCTTTTTACAGAACACTTGACGAATGCAAAGCAAAATGTAATGCCATAACGAACGCAAAGGTCAACATTCAAGGCACGGTGTTGCCCAGAGTACGATGACTACAACCTATATTTTTGTTTTTATTTTTGCATTTAATTTTCCCCCCAGAGCAAACAGCCGACGCAAACAACGTTGACTGTTGCCCTACTTCCCTTTTTTTTTCTTGCAGAAATGTTGTCTGGATGTTAAGTATATGTAAGTCTGTGTGTGCGTTTGATTCCAATCCTAATGTTTGTTCTTGTTTTATGTTTGTTGTTTTAAGAATACTGACGATGCCGTGTAGGTATAGGCGAAATACATATATTCTCTAAAATAGTAACTTAGATGATTTTGCATTAATCTAGGTTATAGTACTAGTAATTATTTTTTGTAACTATAACAAACGGTTCTTTATAAGCAGTGCCCAGCGTTAAAAACATGTTTATATCTTCAAAGTTTGCCCTTAACTTTATAATTTTATATTCACAATATATCTCGACCGGTGTGAATTTTAAAGTTTAAGTGTCAGAGTGATATCGGTGAAAAAAGGGCTTCAAGGATTTATTAATACATGGTGTACACGGCTAGTTCCTCTAATGTAGGCCTTGTTGGGGAGTGGCACGTACAGTGAATCCTTGTCTCAAAAAATTTTAAATTTTGCACCACATTCCTAACTTTTATTCTGTTGTAAGTAGCATGGCCAAAGACACATAAGGTGTTTCGTTCGTTTCGACACACTAAATGCCTATTAAGCTCGTTTTTTTGAACAGGTCTCAAATATCCGAAGTTATCCCGCTGCAATACCAGCATTGAGGCATTGGGACATGAAATATTATTCAGGCGTTCTGAAATCGGGACATGGCCACTTGCCGTTTGGATCCTTTACACGTATTTTTCAATGTTTGGGTAACTCGTGTACTTTTCACGACAGCACGGATGTCATGGATTAGCGAGTCAACAAATAAATTTTAAACTTTGGATTCCAGCCAAAATTCGATCATTTCATCCAGTCTCTGTTTATTCTCTTCTGTGACCTGAAATTTTGACTAAAGGTCAAAAAGCATTATCTTTTCGCCATTTTTGCTATGATGCCCAAAGTATCATGACCACTGACGTTATAAAAATTATGGCTGTGTATTAACAATGCCTAATTGTAACGTAAACTTCCGTAGTATCCTCAGTGGTATCCCCTGCACATTAATCACAATATTATTCGATTAAAGTATACGCAGGTAATAAGTTAACTCCACTTACGGTCTCATGCAAACCAGAGTAAATAGTAAGACTGGTTCCTTAATTGTTTCAGAATCTAGCCCTCTTGTTGGCATTGTATTCTATCAGCGACACCAAGTTTCTATTTACTTTAGTAATTATATTTTATTTCATTCTTTGATTTATTTTACCGTTTTGCTTTCTGCGTTTACTTGCAATTTCGTATTTGCAGAAACTGAGGATGCCCGTCCAGGCGAAATCGATTTTTCAAGATTGCTAATAAAGCAGGTGACTGCAATTTGAAACTTCTGTTAGTTTCATAACATTGACTTATTACCAAATCAAATGGTAATCTTATTGGCGTTGATAATTATAGCTGAATAACTACACGATTACTTGTCTTTTATACTATGTGAACAGCTCTAAATACGACTTAATATCAATGAAACCTACAGGGCATATATTCCTGACAAGGGATAAGGTTACATGTGCACTTTAACGTATAGCAAACAACCTGTGTGCTCCAATCGCTGCTTACAAGCAATCGCTGTTGCCGGGTCACACGTTATTATTCTTTTTGCCTTAAATACTACAAAAACCTAAAATTGTGCGAATGGTATTTTTATGTAGCATCAGTTAAGGTTTTTTAAGTGAAAATATCATGGAAGGCTGCAGGAATCAGTCTGAGCAGTGTGACCTTTTATTTTAAAATGTAGAACAATCAGTAATTTCGCCTAAAGAAATCAAATCTAATTCTATTTCAATAAGACCGAAACTGATGATGACATCAGGCAAAATTTATATTTCTGTATTTTAAGGTAAAAGATCATATGCTGATCGTGTTCTTTAAGTTTTCTTTGTTTGTGCATACATTTTTTTTGCGTGCAAAAGACGCCCAGTTCCAAAATAAAAATGTAGGCAAACGCTTTTTGGGATTGTGATCAGTCCTGTTCATACGCGGCCTTCTTGGAGCCAAATACACCAATAGGTGAAACAGGTCAACGTCTAAGTTTGTACTAAACCACCGTTTACCCTAAGTTGCTATTGCTGCCCATCACTACCTAACCATACACAAAACAAAGCGACGGTGCATTAACTCGGTGTGTTTGTTGTTATTTATCCGTAACGATCACAGAGGTCGTCAGCAACGGGCTGCTGAGTCAGTTCCGCTTGATGTGTGTGGTTTTGTTTGATTAGCTCCCAATGACGCTATAGTTATAAGTTATTCCAGCTATTAGTGGTCTTACGGTTAATTGAATGGCATTAGAACGCCTTATTTGTCGAGCCTTAAGTGGTCTTTGTACTGCAAATTGCAACGAAAAGCACCGTGTCAAATGTTGGGGGATACACGTTGATTTAATATTTTGGTTTTGCTGAAGCCGCCCAACTTCACTTTTTGCTTTATGTTTTTGAGACACCTCAAAGAATGTTCACTTTTTAAATGAGGCGTTATAACCTTTGGTATGGAAACAAATCAAAACACAGTAATACAAATGTTGTGTACAGTATAAACAAGGGCGAGAATGCTCTCTGTCTCCCGAGCGAAGGCGAACTGCAGATATCACCAGCTGTCTTCTGTTGGTGTTGCCGGTTCCACTCAAAGGTCAAATCTTCGTACTGAAGTTGCTATTTCGTCGCCAACGTGGAATTTGAACATGGAAAACTAAAACAGTGTTATTAAAATCGACACAATTTGGTAGTCGAACATTTTTCAAAAAAGTTTAAAAGAATTGTTTTATTTAATCAGATTAAATATTTATCAATGTCCAATACGTCACCAGAGAGATAGCATGACTTTTTGCCCTTCAGTTTCAGCGCATGTGTAAATTTAAGCATACAGAGCATAAATACTTCGCAGAATGCCATTAACCATGCAGTTATACGTACAGCCATAAGCGTAAGTTATTGCTTGCGCTTGATAAACAGTATCGCTACTTGGCCAATGCCGTGTGCGTTTTGATGTGTATGACATCTTTTCGCGTGTCGCAAAGCACAACATTTGGTACTACAGGGTCACGGGAATTCGTCGCAGCTTGCATGCCAATTGGCGTCAAGCGACACTTCGCAGCTGTCGCGCTCGCGTTTCGGACTCTCGTCGGGCGTCATCAATATTTCATTGGGCCCGAATGCTCATCGCTCGCCGGCGCCCTTACCTCTGGCGTCCGGAGACCCATCGCAGTTGTGTCGGCCTACAATACTAATCGATGCAACGGCCAGAGACCGTCCTCATCGCTTTATCCACGCCAATTTTTTGCTATTCGTTTTCTCGCTGGTGCGGCATAGTTGCGGTACCTTCGATCGATTTAAACAATGGTTACTAATCGCCTTTCTTAGAAGAGCGAGCAGTGACATCAAAACTATGCAAGTTTGGCCCGAATTCGCCTCGGCACATTTCTTTAATTAACCCGAACTCACACAGCGGTCAAAAGTACCTGAGTAAACGAATTGATGACCAACTGCACGACAATTGCTAAACCAGAAGGCTTGGCCAATGTAGATAGAGCGTGACTGCCGTGATTGGCAAAAATAGAGCCACTGGATATAACTGAAGATCCAACGTGAGTTCTATTATTTGCCAAGTACCGCGCCGCGCTTTTTCGAGTGCTTTGTGCAAGCGCTGCATTATCACTGTCGTTTATACTCCAAACTTGACAAAAGAAATTTCTCAGCACACAGAAGCAAGCTTGCAACGCGGTTTGCTTGGCACACGCCAGAAATTGAACTCAATATGTCAATTTTTGTACCAGTGCCAAACGAAACACGGCAAAAGTATTTTCTCGCCACAAGATTTCCTCACTAATGCTGCAGTTTGAACATTTAGTCTGCAGATTTGAGTGATTCGAAACCACATCAGACTACACTGTCTTCTCAACAACCCAAGGAGCCGTTTAAATGCGCCGCTTGCCTTCTTTTTCGCGCTGCATAATGCATGTGAGTTCGCCAGCGCTCGGCCGAGAGGTCCCGTTGCATATTAGATGTACCGGTCGGTTCCCGCCGGCCCTATTATCTTCGATGTAACCCCGTCTCGTAACAAGGAATCAAGGCAAAATCCGATAATCCGGGCAAAGCGCGCGTGATGGCAAAGTTCGTGGCACATGACACTTGCAAACCCACTGCGAACAAGCAGCCTTGTCGGCTGGCAGTGAATTCAACTAAGTGCCATAAGACACGCACCTCTGAAAGCGCCGCAGAAACCTGTCAATAACCCAGCCCGCCGAATGATAGCCTGGCAAATGCAAACGGCTTAATATACCAAAGTGACAGGCTTCGGGGTTTATTGATATGAACATTATTAACGTTTAATGAGCCACCCCGCTGTCAAAATTTGATAAGGACCTCGTTTCCGCAGAGTTTCCGAATAGTTTTTGAGTTATGAGCGGAGGAAAATCAGCAATTCTCATCTGGCGTGTACTTATAATAAATAGCATTGGAGATCAAATAAAGTTCACCAAAACAAATATGCAAGTTTCCTGCTTTGAGTAATAAAATCTTGTTTGTAACGCTTTGTGCATAATAACTGTTTGAACATTGTAACTTTTCATAAACTGTTGCACAGTTAGGTTGTCAAAAAGTATTGATGTCAAATTAATGACCAATACATTCTGATCCAACTTTAGTATAGCCCAGTCATCCAACCAGCGTTACCCGCAGTGTTCCTGTGGCGTCTATCAACTTTACTGTGACGTAACAATTGATTGGCATTCTGATGCGTTTAACTCGGGCATGGGTGTCGATGAATGCGGTTAGTTATATTTAGATATACGGTTGTTTCCAACGGCCGTCGGCATACCTTAATGCATAAATATAGTGTCGACTGTCAGCTTAGTGCGTTGTACAGCAGTGTCGATGTAGTTGAAACTGAAAAATTGAAATCTACGTTTGGAGACAACTTAACTTGAAAAAAATCTCTTTTGGGCTGCAGACAACGTTTTCCAGAACCCGACACAAAACTTTGATTTAGATGAAACTTAGTTAAACTTTAATTTTAACAGGTCATGCAACACACTTACCGCTTACGATTCGCTGACTCCTTCCAAACGGCCCATAGTACGTACACGATAAAACATACCGAGTGCTGAAGCAGTGTGACAGTCAAAAGCGGGCGGAATGTAATGAAAACAGACAACTGTCGAAACAGGAGCGTGTCAGTGTTTTGCAATCGCAACCCACGGGGAAGTGCGTCACAAAAATGCAGCTAATATGTGGAAACAAAAAAACAGAGGAGGCAGCGGACCCGGTGCGGTTGAAAAAGGGTTCATTTCCGGCCGATTTTTCGCTGTGTTATACGTCAAATTTAAACGCCGCCCAACTGTTTATGGTGTTGCTTTTTTAGTCAATTGATGCTGAAATATTCAAATATGGGTAGGTTTGGGTGCCGCAGTTTGTGATTGGTCACTTTAAAAAATGCACGCCGCGTTTATACACTTAAAATGGCGCCACCTACCGGCCACCACAAGTCTGTAATTTTTCGTGGTTCAAGAACGCACACATTCGTTGCGCTACAAGCACGATATTATTGTCATGTCCGTGTAAATTTGTGGTCATATTTTTTGAATATTTACTCGCAATTAACTTTTTAGTGGCCATAGCGTGGGACCCGGCGATCAACTATGTAATTCCATCCATTACTTTGTCGGTTATTCGCGGCACTTTATCAATTAGGCGTGCGGTTGAGTTGTTTTTCCAAGAGATCACTTGTGTCCACAGATTGACACGCGTCCCATGTAATCCCCAAAACCTCCAATCAACCCTTCCGTATATACGGCGCCATAGAAGGACTGAAAAGTACCAACGTTTCCTGTCTACCCGCTAATCACTCCGATCCGCAACTGAAAGACGAGGGACAGGATAAGTACCACACTTAGAATAAAGCATGGGAAACCAAATGCGTTGATGGCTTGCGCTTGCTTTTAACAATTAGCATGAATGCCGTGGTCACGATGATAGAACTGTAATCGAACATGTCATTTTACATTACTACCGTTTGTGCTTTGAAAGCTCTTGCAAAAGCTGCATCCATTAAAACGAACTTTGACAAGTAAAATACACCAACCCGTGGATCACATGCAATTTCAATTAAACGACAACGCATAGTACGGCTGGTTACCATTGCCAATCTTACTTGAAACTGCAGACGGGTAAACGTAAAATTACTGATGATGCCTTTTAGGTCGAAACAGTGGCCATCTGTCTGCAGCTTACACAAGTAAATTTAAATCTTAATTATTTACCCTATTATTAATTAAACGGATATGGTCTTTATCGAGACTCTATTATGTGACCAGATGCAGTCGGCAAATTATAATAAAAGTAAATCGTATTGAAACGATCGTCGGAAATGACAACGGGTGATCAACGCGACCACAAAATTTCCGCATTATGTGGACGGCCAGATTATAATCAACGTGCAGCAAAACTGTTGATAAATGAAGCCAACTCACATATAATCTAATATATAATAAGTGGCGAGGTGTGGATCAACCCATCATGTCCACATTGGGACGCAAAGTTATTCGTTATATGTTTAAATTTAATGGGCGATTTCTTGAATCTCTTGGAGCGTTTTAAATCCCAATGCGACAACGATTACCAAATTATCTTGATGTACTGCACAGCAGGCGGAAGGCGAAAATATCAAATCACAGAAATTTATACTTTGACTGTTTCGACGTCTTTTGTAAACGCAGTTGCCCAATTATCAGGTAAAGTTATCTGATAACAGTTCTGTTAGTGGTTCTTATTCGCTAGTGCAGTTTTTCTCAGCCAAAAAGACAACAAATGCAGTCGAAACCCAACACAAACAGTGCGACCAACAGCAAGCGGAAACAAAGAGAGAAATGATGACGTCTCTCAGTTAGCGGCATGCGATTGGTCGAGACTAAGTCACCTGTTCTCCTGCTTCCTGCCAACGCCCGCCTACCAACGGTACGCCATCGCAGCATAGAAAATAGATTGCCAAATTACTGTTTGCAACAACATATTACCTTTAATTCAATGAATAATCTTGAGTTTATGTGCAAAAAAGCCATAATATTGGAGAGCTCTTGAGTTTGCTATCTATAAATTTGTCGTCATTATTGTGTGTAATACAGCAGTTGAACCCGAGTGATTTGGAATCAAATTCTTATGACGACCACAGATGTACTCGGTAAACTATAAAATAAATGGGGTCTATGTAAAGGGGTGATACCCCTTTACCGATTCATATGTAGCACCTTAATCACCGTCCTCGCATGGTTACTTTTTACCAAGCGCCTAATATCCATCATTTAGTTATAACTGTATTTTACTTTCCAACCTTAAAAACGAATAAAAAAAAAACTCTTCAAGAATGGACCTTCAATAACTTCGTTTACCTTTTAACCAAGACCGAGTTGAAAACATTTTTGCCACACATTACTTTTCCTCTTGACCACGAACCAGTAACCGTCGTTGCTAGGTGGCGCTCTCTGGCCACCCCAAACATATCAGAACAAAAGCCGAAAGTTGCTTATACTTATACCCGCCATACGGTCGCTTTTGCCAGGTTACAATCTTCCAAACAAAACCGTTAACACATAACGCCCAACCTCATGCGTAACTCACACCAATGACTGTCATATACATTCGTGCATCCCTTCAACTAAGAGCAAAGCAGCACACAGAGAACGTTCCGTTTCTACGAAGCATCAGCGAATTACAAGAGATATTTCGGAAACGATACAAGCATCAGAGCCTTTCCTGTTACAACAAAAATTAAATAGCTGCGAATGGCTTTGCTAATGTAAATAGAGAAAAGGCGTACTGCGACTAGCTGGCTCCAACGGCAATTTTGTTGAAGCTGGCACCCCTATTTACAAAACAACATTAATGTCATCTTGCACTATCTTGGAAAGAGATTCAAACCGTAAATCAAGCCAGCAGGTGACAGAAAATCAAAAAGGAACCCAATCATAAACATGTTCAGTGCACAAAAATGTCATTGAAAGAAAATTTTTTACCACCGGCCTGAAGAAACAAAGATGTTCTGTAATGGGAAGGCGTCTCCACATCCTGTGACGTCTCTAGTCACGTGATTTGGTGGGTGGGATCCTCCCGACGTCATAACGTCCTGTCGGCCAAGCCCGCTTTCGGTATTACGAACTGCTCAGCTTTCTATTGGTATTTGAATCCTTGGGGATAGACATTAATAAATATCTATCCAATAAGATTGCCCCGGAATATTGAAGGAATGACAGGAAAGCTTTCCTGTTACAACAAAAATTAAATAGCTGCGAATGGCTTTGCTAATGTAAATAAAGCAGCTAGCTTTGTTGTGGAAATCAGTTTGTTACCGTCCAGAATTTGGGTACCATATCTTGCATGCTATAATGATACAATTATGCCACCCCAACGATCTACAGATCACGTGTTAAACATGATCCCAAAAGTGAGGCAAAACGGTAAATGCCTGTTCCGATACTGGTTCCGTAAATCTCACAATAGCCGCAAACGGTTCCCTAAATTCTAACATTCGCTCTCATAATGCAAACAGAGCGCGCTGCAAGGCGGAAACGTCACACGCCTGGGCGCAACAACTGTGTTCTATTGTAGACGAAACGCTAGCGGAAACGGTTCTGTTAGCGACTGCCGTGCGCGTTCGTAAACACAATAGACGCGAATGCGAATGTGCACCAGTTACAACGAAGTGGCTGAACACAGTGCAAGTGATATTCCGTTCTATTGGGCACAAAATTGTTGTTTACTGTAAACAAAATTCGACATCAACAAAGCCGCCGGTGCAGTGATATCAACTGTATACATATTTGCAAATGAATCAAGGGAGGTTTTGCTTGTGTTTGTTGACACTATCCCAGGCAAACGCCTAGTTGTGAATCAACCAAGTTTTACTCATATCTTCATCCTACAAAATTCGTCATGTAGGGAGTTACTTGCACTGGATGACAGCAACACCAAGCCTGATGCCATTTGTAATTTTGCCCAAACTGCTTGCGCGAGCCCAAATAGACAATAAACCACAAACCCCATGCTGAACCATCCTGAAAAAGAATAAGTGATAATCCTCCTTTATCCAAGCCAACCGTACGTTCCTTTTAGCCCATAATGAGACACGACAGCATAAGCGCAACTTTTCCTTCATTTCTAATGGATCAAGACAGTGCCTCTAACAAGCAGACAAAACAGATCTTTTTGCAAACTATGCCCACACAATAACTATCACCAAAAATTATAAGATGGTGTACTATAACTATTAAAACTATTTATAATTGCAACACAAGGCAAATTTACTTGGCTTCAATCCATTTTACACAATCCAGCACAAAAGTATAAATCGTTACTTACTTTGCAGCACATTGCTTATTTCCAGCACACAAAATACAACCTTGCCACAACTCAGCCAAAACACAAACTTCCCTTTTGCACATAAACAACCGATCAGAATGTACAAACGTAAAAGGTTTTGACAGCAGCGTTCACATGTTGCATGGCAGGGTTAAGGTCAGTAACAAAATGTTGTCCCAAAACCAATCCCAATGCCATTACTGAAATCGCTGCTAAACTTTGTTCAGCATAACTGTAAGGGTTCACAGCTCGCACGATTTTTACCCAGTTAGCTTTGTTGACAGGTAGGCCTACATTTGATCTTTAACAAATTACCATCGTCACAGGCAACTGTCTTTGTGTCTCAAACTTTTCAAAAAGCTTTTCAAAGCATGTGGCGACGCCGACATCGCTAAACTGTAATAAAGCACCTAACACTGCTTGAAAATAATGTGAATACCAGCGCACGAGTTTGGGCCCAATGACAAGAGATATTATATATACGACCAGGACAGCACATTCAGGCTCAAACGAATGTGGTGGAACTAATTGCAGTGGACCCGACGATTTCGAATGTCAAACCGACGTTTCGCGTCGGAGGCGAAAAAGCGAGGGGGGCCACGTTGAATGAAAATAATATTATGGAATCAAACGCGGCGCTCAAAGGAACCTGTAATTGCGACGCGACGCACGGGTAGGGTCTGAATGCGGTCGATGCGGCGGCAGTAAATATGGCGGTGCCCTGATGCTCCTGTGCGAGTCTGTACAACGCCCACCAATCAACGGCTGCAACCGACATCGTCATGACAACGGCCCGGATTTTAAACAAACACAGTGAGGGTAAAATGCTTTTCAGGTTGCAATGTTTGGAAGGAAGTGACAAACGTACAATCAATACTAACCCTAATAAAGGTAAAAGTACATTGCATAACTGTAACTGTATGATGGCCAGTATGTAGGGTGCTGTATCGACTAACGCGGCGTGTTCTCAATATGTTGCCATCAACGTTCTTCGAAATTGGTAAAAGTGTTAATATTTTGGCATTTTCCTTGAGTAAAACAGGCACAAAATAAAAACAATGGTTTTAGGATTTTGGAATCAAACCGCCGCGAAGGGGAAACCCATTTGCTATCTCGGCCTCTTCCCTGTGTCCAAACACAACATAAACCTATAAACGACCAATGTGGGGACGCCAGAGTTAGTTTTCTTTATACATACTTGCTTGTCAGTAACACACCCTTCACGACTTTGTATGCCTGTTTTCCTGCTGGAGCACCATATTGCTACTATTTTTAGCGGGCTGTCACAGGCCTTAGTTTGCATTTAGTATGACTGTTGCATAGTAATACGCTTGTAGGATCTCACAATAAAGCTGCCTGTTCAATAAGCTTCGCCGAGGAAACATCCTTTTTAATGTATATACGGACGCCTACACCGGGTAGTGATGTCACGCACCTGCACACGGTCGATTTCCTTTGTTGTAGCTGTCACAACATACAGTCAAACGTGCATAGGCTACGCCGCTCGTATTGCACAATATTAAACGCAGTAAGACTCGACATTTTCATCAGTAAAAACCTGATGAATGGTGAGAATGTGATTTGGTGATCAAAGCTTGTAGTGACGTCACAAATGTTACGTATTTTATTACATTATACCAAGTCTGCGTTTATAGCACATTCAAGGTGATGTACCTGTTATAAAGCGAATCGATTTTCACAAGTAAACCTTTTACTTTTTACAAAGACAACCGATAAAACGAATAAATTGAAAACCATAGAGGGTACAGAATTATTTACATGGTTCATAGTAAGGGACTGGTAACGTGAACTACCTTGTGTTCACACGCTATCCATGATAAAAGTAGTGTTACAAACTGTGTTATGTATCGTGTAGGAGGCTGCCACGTGCAACTATAACGCAAGCAGTAACACATCATACCAACCTTACCATGCTGTCCATTTCTCTGTTTCTATCTTCACAAGATTAAGGATAAAAAGTGGATTAAACGTTTCGTCCCTCCTACTCTATCATTCGTCGCATTTTGAGCATATTCATGTAAACGCCACCCACACTAGTAAGACTACAGTTCCGTTGAATATCATACCCTGTGCGCTGTCACTTCCGTCCGCCGCCCGTACAAAGCTTTGTCGCTATTCCCTGTTAGACTTAGCAAGTGTGCGCCTAACATAGCGTGCGTGATGGAACGATATGCAAAGTTTAAATGTATACCATCACCCATTGTTGTATTGTCCGAGGCAATTTGTTTATTGTGTTGCTTTTAACAAAAGTTTGACACAAACGCGAACCTGGGAAAAACGGGTGCCTCGTCATTTAGGCGTACATAAGATAGTCGTTGGATAGTTTTTAAAGTTATTTAAATATGCAAATTCTGTCACAAATACACAATATCAGCTGAATGATAAAATGCACCCATTCACAAGGAATGCAAAATGTCAAGCGCTCACCGAACTGATGTGACAAACACCGTGGTTACTTTTGCCCTGTCAGTCGACAGTCCATTGTTGCGCAACACAGGCTGTGACGTAACAGCCGGTAGTGAATCAAGTATTTCATAAATCACCTATCCGTTAAATTGTAAAATACGGAATTTATGACTGAACAACTGACGCCGACGCGCGGTAGCAACCAACACATGTAAAACTGAAACGGTAAAATATTCGAAAAAATTGATATCTTTAAAAAAGCTCCGCAATTGTTTTTAGGGAGACCGAAAATTGCCTCAATTTTGCCTAAATTGTGATCCACCATTTTATTTTTGGGGAAGGGGATAGGTGGGGCATTTTTTCTGTCAAATTAGGCTCTGTATGCCAATATCCTAGGACCGACCATAGTAACAGCATGCAAGCTAGTGAAAAGCGAGTGACCCATCAAACATCTGTCTACTTGTGGTCTTAAGCTGATTTTTGACTTGGTTTGTAAAAACTTAAGCATTGGATTTTTTACGAATGATATACAGTTATATGGCCTCAATAAAGGGCATCTACTTTTATGATAATCACCACAAGCATTTCACTCCAAGTTACCATTAAATTTTGACACACTGTTGCCTTATGTCTGTAAATATTAACCATTTTTACGTTGTTACAAAACTAATTTTGCCTTACTTTGACTTTTGTAACAAGCAAATGCATTGCTGCGCCAACACTTATTTCTTTTCCCTTTTGGCACAAATCAACATTTATTTCTCCAATAAAACTCCGAGTACACAAGCAAAGCGATTGCAAACACAAAGTAGTTCATCACACACAATAATAGTGCATTTTGATCAACTTGTTGGTGTTAGGACAAGGGTCATCGTTGAAGCTTTCGTTGGTGGCTGTAAGACTGCACTGTTGGCGATCGTTGCATTTTCCCTGTATTTTCTTCAAAGAGCCGACGCTGTTGCAGTCAGTAGTAAAAACATTTCCCGGGCAACTGCAGAAATAAAAAGAATTGGTAGTTTTTTTGTTAAATACAACACAGAATGCACGACTATCACTGCAAAAATTAAACCTATAATCTTTACGGAAATAATTTCACGTCTGATTGGATTTACTCCCCCTTGTTTGTTCATTGTCGTGGGTTATTCTCATTTTAAAGTTTGAAAAACCCACAAAGGAGTCAATGGATTATTTTTCATAGTCACTGACTTACGTTTCCCTGTCATCTCTTCCGTAAAAACCACCGATCACCGACATAACTTTTCCTTCTGGGCACCGAACTTCACCCGATTCATACTCACAAAAAACAGCTTCGTTCAAAGTTAGGGTGGCTGCAAATAAAAAGTAGATCAAAATACAAATTACTTCAGTACTTCATTAGATGTTATTTCACTGCTTATAGTGGTGCGCTTAGAAAAAGAAAAACACAGATAAATCCCTAAAAATAAAACTGAATTTGGGGGAATTGCATTTTTGAAAAGTGCTTTCTTAAACTGCAGCATACAACATGTACAAAAGTAAAGTAGCACTTGTTTATATAAGTGCATCGCCATAACTGTTTCTTGGTAATTTATATTTCTTGGGTAGTTCAGTTATGTTTCTGCAATTTCAACTAAAATGCAACGGATGGTTTTTGTTAGATTCACAACAACGCAATCTCGTCTTACGGCTTGGGACGCAGTAGTAATCCATCTTCACAAATTTGTTGGTTCGGGGACACGGATCGCCGAACACCGAGTTTCTCCCCGAAACCAAGCAAGTTTGTTGATTGTCGCAATGGCGCTTAAGAATTCCCAGAGAAGTGGAAGACCTGCAGTTCGTGGTGAAGAACGAAGCACCTGGACAGCTGATGCAGCAAAAATACAAGTTTGGGTGAAAAAAGGTTCACGATTAAACGATTGCTTGTCACTGTTTGAGGTTAGTATCAACGCGAGTCTTGGCAACTGCATGATCAAACAACTGCTTTTTTTTATTTATTGGATATTAGCACGGGCTTTAGGTTATTTATTGCAAAGGAATAAAATTTCAGATTTTTACGTTGGAAAGTGTGTAGTAATTTATAATATTTAACTTATATTACGTTTCACGGTCATCACGTCCATAAAATCCGTCGGTGACTAGGATGACGTTGCTTCGTGGACAGGTTATCGTGTAGCTTTGACGGTGTTCGCATGCGACTGCTTTCTTCAAGTTAAGAGCCGAGGCTGTGACGTATTAAAAAATTATTTGTGGCCACCACTGTCACGAAGTTTGTAGCAGTGGCTAATTATGGAGATCAAATAATAATAGAATATGGACTTACGTCTCTTAACGCAGTAATACTGTACACTGATGTACTTGTCCGTATCAGGGCAGTTGTCATTGAAGTTGTTCTGGGACAAGACGCAAAATCTCTGATTTTGGCAGGAACTCCTGATAACGTCTTCCGCGTAATCAACAGAGCAAGTTGAGCCGCCGCCGATTTCAGCCGGGCAACTATTAAAATTAAACACGAAATGGAATTCTAGTTAAAAGTGCTGGTACAATATCAAACAGCAAAAATCAATTAAAAGTGCAACGACAAGCCAACGTTTTGCAAAAATAGTTAGGGTCGAGAACTTACAATAAGTTTTGTATTTAATTCTCATTTGCAAAATATCTCCGGTTTTTACTTACGTCTGGGCGTTTGAGCGCCCATAGAAACCGCTCAAAATAACCATCACGTGATCTTGGGGGCAACCGATCTTGACGTCACCATCGCCTTTGCACACCGTGTTCTCAAATGGTCGATAACGGACTGGGGACGCAAAGCACAAACATAGCAAGTATTGTTAAACAAAGTCACTATAGTTAAGGCAGTCATACCTAGGTTATTACAAGTGCTAACGTTTTGCAACCATACAATTTTCTGGTTGTTTCTTTATGAAAGTGAGTAAAAAAATCAGCGAATATATTTGTTCCTAAGTTTATAAAATCCAATGTTTGATGAAATATTTGCACTTCGTGTAAACGACCGTTTTCGCATAACAACTTGTGTTGTTTTGCCTTAAATCGTACAAACCGTTCGCCTGTTTGCACAAAACGTATTAAAATTTCGGTTTTCACATTACTTGCCTGGCGAAACGCATCTGTAGTCAATTTGGGCGTATGAGCTGGCATTGGCGCATCCTGATCCAAAAACATCCTCACTGGCAGAGAGGGTGCAGGAGTTTTGATCGTGACACAGTTTTACAATAGCTTCTTCAGAACCAGCTACCTCGCATGTTTCGGCGTTGCTACCACACCTGTTTCGCAAATATAATGCTTCATCTGTTTCGTTTAAACATAATGCGGTGCAGTAGAAATGAATGATGTGCAGATAAAATTGAATTGTTTTTTTTTTTTTTTTTGATTGTTTTTTTTTATCACCAAAAAACTGCCAATAGACCCATGAAGAATGTGACCATTGCTCTGAGTTAAAAGATTTTGTGCCAAAACTTTAGTTTCAAATTCAGGTTACCAAAAATTATTCTTTCTTCCGTAGAACGCGTCGTACACGTCGATGACGGTATTATGGGGACAAGTCACAGTGATCTGGTTGCTACCGCACACGTATTCCGTAATGACGTCACAAGATCTGCCTAAAATTTAAAACAGGATGTACACCTATATGAGAGGAATAGTTGTAGGTGTATTCCACAGTACGTTTTAATAATACGAATCATCAATTACTGCAACAAACAAACAATTGCAGTTGACAAAAAAACTTTTGTCAATAAGACATCTATTTGATCAGATAAATACGATCGGTAGGCCTATGTAATGTTAACGAAAAAAGTGTGTTTTTTGCAACGCTGCCACACAGTGCGAGGATAGTGGCAAGTTATGAACCAAACTTTCATTTCTAAACAGTTGAGGACTGGACATCTTATTTTTTAAAGCGACAATCTGCTTTAGAATTAAAATTGTAATTTCTTACAATAGCTAACTCCCAGAATGAGAAGAATGGAAACGATTCTCATCATTGAAGTTTTCGTTTAACTTTTTGTCAAACAGGAACTACAACAACCTGAAATACACAAATGATTATTTCTAATATTATATCCATTGTTGCCAACAGCAACAAAACAAATCGGCGGAAGAACTGACAGGTGTTAGAACAGCAAATTATAATCTCCAGTATTATCAGGGGTGAAGAACAAGACCACCAGTGTGAGTTACACTGCAGTCCACCAATTGTTGCAATTTTTAGGTCTACCTATATCTTCAACCTTGCCAGAGCAGCAGAAAAATGAAGAATTTTCTTTTCAGGCAGCTTTTATATTCCAGCAATTGGATGATGCAAGCCAACATCATTATAAAATCTACGAGAACAGTTTAGCACCAGGCAGGTGTAGTTTGTACTTTGCCTATGCACCTGCGGAAATATAAATTGGATAATTTACAGTCCATTGTACAAGAAAACGCTTTGTCACTTCCTAAAAGAGCAAACTTTGGTCAGAATATTCTCGAACGTTTCCGTATCAAGGTCACTGTTCATAGTTTACAAACTGTACGTTGGACGTAACCACGACTTCAAGGTCTAATTGTGAAATCAAATACTTATTTAATGCTTTATGATAAGCATATACCTTTTTGGAACTTAAGAACAAGGTCAATGCAGGTTACGTAATTGATTTTGTACAAGCGCCCAACCAACAAAAAACTTTGCTAGTTAACAATATAACCATGAAACTAAGAGATTAAAACATGTTTAGAATGAGCAAGTTTATTGTACATTATCGCGGTCAAATGTATGAAAACAAACAAAAAACACAACATTTCACGAAAATGATCACAACCAAAAACACCAGTTAAGAAACTGACAGCTGACATAATACTTAGATGACAAAGGATGAATGCAATAATTCTGTAGCACAACAAAACAGTCGTATTTCGTCACAATGCACGTTATTGTCACACAAAATACACTTATATTTTAAAAAAATTGACTGAAACACACTCCTGCATCATCAAGCTGTGCGACACCTTGCGGTTTTCCTTTAGTTTTACATCCAAAAGCTGAAGTGCAAAACATTTCCAGGGCATTTCAGTGGACATGTGATGGCAAGAATTGGGCGAAGCACTAGGATTCCACACCAATTTTATATGGGCCGTTTTGATGGTTGGCAACCACACATAAGAAACGCCTGCAGAGATATATTAACGAGATCAAACTGCAGGCAATATGTAGTAGAGGGAATAATGAGGGTCTATTAAAAGAGGAATTTTTTAATGTTGTTTGCACTGATGGAGAAAATTTCTTTTTGACTTTGGCAGCAATAAACCCACCCATTATAATCGGTTGCTGATTCCCATATGTCAACACACTGTTATTAGGGTCGTGTGTTTGGCGACAGAGCAAACTCATGGAGTGTTTCGAAATTTTTGCACAGCAGGAGGAAAAGGCTTGGCGGAATACTAACAGTTGGACAGACGACAAATCAAGGCAAAAAAGGAGAAACGGAAAAGGGTGATGCTGTGCCAAAGTTGATTTACGTATACGCCCAAACAGTGCTGGAAACGGTGAAAAAAGAACAGATTCACACATTGCTTGGTTATGTCTTTTTACCCTCGCGTGGCAACAAATGTAGTTGTTGTATGAAGCGACAAGTAACACACCAATTCCTTCGCGTACGAAATGGGTTGAAATGATTGGAACACTTTTTGACTGAGAAACAAGAGGATTTTTATTCGGAATATTTTGAAATCTTCAACCCTCGAAAGTTTGTTCAGTCAAGACCACAAAGACATTCAACGCATAATGACGAAATTTGCTTGTTGCAAAAAGCAAAATTCTGTCAAATTGCGCAAGAAAGTTTTAATTCGACAATGTTAGTCAAAATGGATTTTTCGTCGCACATTTACACATAAACACAAATAAGGAAATATTTCCAAAATTTTGTGAGACCTATTTTGTGCAATTTGTGACAATCCTGGTCAAGGGCCAGTGGCCGTTCAACCACAACCACTGAAAAACGACCATAAACACGCGTCAAACTTGCAATGTGTATCAAGGCTTCGATCTCGGCTGGCATGATGATGAGGCGGGTGAGCTTGTACGGCGCCGCGCAACAACAAAGACCTACACGTTGCCGTCCAGGGGATTCCCCCGTCGGTCGCCGATCGCGTGGTTGTTCGATCTGGAACGCGACGACGACGGCGGTCGCTCGACGGACAACATCATGTCTCCTGAAAAAAATACAGTGTAATAGATTAACTATTTACAATTAAATACTAATGGCAGAGTCTTTACGATTTAATATCTTATATTCTTGAGACTTCATTTTGTAACAGAAATGGTAATTTCGATTATTGGCATCCTCAGTGCGAAGGGTGTTTACAGTCCCGAAGGTGGACTTACCGATGAGTTTTGTTGTTTTTGTTGAGGTTTTTAAATCTTTTACTGTTATTCTTTTGGACAGAAACTGAGGATGCCAATAGGCGAAATTAATATTTCTTTAAAAAAATAAAGATTATACACTGGCGCTGATCATCCTTTACTCCCTTTAGAGTCTCAGGAATATAATCAAATAACAATGTATTATTTTTCTAAATTCTAAAGAAAGATTCAGGACAAACTAAACAAAAAAAACAATACGCAAATAAAAGCTTTGTTTGTGCAAACCATACAGCTGTCACAACTACTTTCTAAAAATGGTGAGAAGAGCAAAACCTACCCGAGCCATTGTCGTGGTCGTGAGAGGAAGAAGCAGCGCCACCTTGCGGCGTCGAACCAGGACTGGAACTCGACGACGAGCTGCGTTGGTTGGCGAAGGTCGGTAGAACAGTGAGACTGCAGGTTCGAATCCCGCCCAAGGCGGCCGGCAATGCGAAGGTCTTCATCCACTTGTCTTTGACCGGATCGTAGCACTGAACTATGTCCACCATGCACCGGTTGTTCCAGGAATAACCGCCTAAGGAAACGACACGTGACGTCGAAATATCGTTATAATGAAAACTTCACTTGATTTTTTGACACCCAAGCAACACGGAATACTAACCACGTAAAGAGTTAAAAGATTGTAAATACGTATTCACAGACTTTCGCCATATTGGGTAACCTATTAAACCCACTGTGGGTTTGAATGCTGTTGCGTCCGCATAAGCACAAAAGCACATGCAAATATGCAAGACTTGGTAAAAAAAACTCTTGTTATATATGAATAAACAGGATAAAAAAAGTCCACAGTTTAAATTGACAATGGCATAAGTTTTTGAGGAAACGTTAAATGAACCATGTCAATGCTTTTCGCTCAGAAGGCCAGTGTCTTTACTTTAAGAATCAAGAGTAAATCCCTTATTAGAGTTCCTCTGTGGGAATCATTTTCCATAACTTACTTTCCGACACACAAAAATTAATGCATTTTTCATTTACCCACCTGTCACATATATCTTTCCCTGAAATACAGCAACCCCGACGTCACTCTGTCCTGTCAGCATCGGAGAAACACAAGTCCATTGGTCGGTGGCAGTTGTGTAATATTCACATTCCAACACATCGTCGTAATCGGTGGTTCCTGCACATATGATATCTATGGTTAGTGGTTACATTGACAAACAAATGTAACAAATAAGTGCGACCACTGAAAGGCTTAACGAATATTGATAAATAAGGCACGTTTGCCGTATACCAAAGTCTGCATGCAAGATTTGTCACACTTCGTTTCTGCGTGGACATCAATGTTATTGTTTTGGTTTGATTTGTAATCCAGAATGACCCAAAACCAATGTGAACGCCCAAAAAATAACTGCGAAGTTTGACCAAACCAATTTCTTTGGAAGTGGACGCTCCCATAAAATTGCAGTGGATTTCCACACAACAATAGTGTTTTTCCACTTTAACATACGTATTTTTCATGATAATTTTACAGTCAGCTCAACCGAGTTATAAAGTGGGGCCCAGTAACAATAATACTTCCGCTGCCGAGTTGGCGGACTAGCGATGAAGTTCATTTTGTACACGGGACATCACCAAAAAGGTGTTTATATAGGTTATGGGGGAACACAGCGTTTACTAATTCTCCACGGACCCAAACGAGATACCACCATTAAAAGCACAACGATTGTGACTCAAGAGTCTCCATTCTGATTGGGAGAAATAAACGAAAGGCTGCATTCGGCACGGGGAATACCCTACTCCGGTACTTGGGCGTGTGACCAACCTTTGAAGTGGTTTCCTCCTATGACGTAGAGCTTGTCGCCCACTGTGGTCATGCAGTGCAGGCCCCTCACTGTAGACATTGGACTCCTGCGAGAATAATTTACTGAATGAATGAAGGAATGAAGAAATAATTAAATTAAACGAAAGTTGCTCTGGTGCAACTGAAACCACATCATCCGAAAGCTGATGTCACGGCGAACCACAGTTATGACCAATGTAACGTTTTTTAATGTAATATTTCATTGCAGCAATTCGTTAAACGTGTGACGTCTGGATATCTTTACTGATGGTCTTGTAAACTTAGTACATGATAATCATCCATGCCCTATAATTTAAAGTTACCTTTAGGCATGTCCAGTTTTATAATATTACTGAAGAAAATTTGGCCACGAAGTTATGCGAACAGTTGAAGCAGGCGGAAATTTGTAAATGAAGGTTGTATAAAACTGGGCAAACCTAAGGCAACATAACATTAAAGGGCATGGGTGATATTCATGCACAAGTTCACAAAAACATGCCCTGAGAGTTAATGCGCATGATTGCAAATTTTTGGCATGGAATTTAGGTTTGCTGTGCCAAAATTGATAACTTAACCCGGAAGAACTTGTCCATTTACAGTGAGGTGTCGCCATTTCCGTCATAAGCAAACTTATCCCACTTACTTTTGTTCCCATTGGTCAGTGGAGGGTTTGTAGCAGAGCAATTTCTTTTGAAAAGAGTCGTGAGTGATGCCTCCTGATATGTACATCTGCCCGTCGTACACAGTACCTACAGCACAAGGTGAGCGTATATGACAAGTGTAATACGTGCAACACCGGCAGACGGATGTACGTAATAGACACTGCTCCGACGTAACAGGTATTATGATGCCTGACCTCCTCAGTCAAGGCTTCTTAAACGCGGGTAAAACGATAAACACAAAACTCTCTTTGCAGGACTCACGAGCCTGAAATTATCGACATTTTTACAGGCGAGGTCAATCTGCCTTTGCGAGTATATACGGTGGAAAAAGCGTGCTAACCTATTTACAATAAACAACGAATTACAAATTTATTGGAAGTATTGAAAGCCAAAGAACGGTTGAATTTTTGTTTTGTTAAAAAAAACTTGCTGAGAAGTAAATAAGAGATAATGGCGAACATCCCATATCTCCGACTTAATATATACCCCAGCGGTTTTAAGGCGATACGCGCCGTTCAGCGATAAAACAGGACAAGTTCGTGGTGAGATATTGAGAATAAAAGCCAAGACCGAAACCAGTCAACAGAAACCTACAGTGAATACGTGCCCAGCATCACTTGTACAATTCTCCATATAAAACTGTTGCTTTGACAAAACTGATCGCCGAGCCACCGCAATCTAAACCATTATTTACGACGCGTACCTGCGTGACCGTAATGCGGCTCCTGCATCTTTTCAACAAACGTCCATTCGTTGAACCGGGGGTCGTAGCATTCTACAGTTGAAAGCTCACCAGCTGCGTTACGTCCACCCACTGCATACAACTTGCCGTCGATGGCGCTGTTAACAAATTTCGCATTAGTTTGGCAACCAACAGTTAGTTTGTTAGGTTAAGTCTCACAATGTCTATTGCAGTTTTGTTGGGGACAAGGCCGTATATACTGCAGACGCACTCATCATGGCAGGACTTTTTAACTTGTTTACGTCATAAAACACTTATGTGGACATTTTTGTGGGCCATACCAATCGAGAATAATATGTTTGAAAAAATCCTGTGCACCCCGCCGATACTTCAATTAAACCCCTAATTCAGGGGTTCCCAAACTGGGGTCCGTAAAGATATTAAAAAAACACAACTGGTACGTTTCATACAATGCGTAAGCAGTACTCACGGCAGTAATTTATAACTTGCGTGGTTTCGTAAGCTTTACAATACGTATATTGGACAATTACTCCACTTTTACAAACTTTTTTTTTTTACTACGCGTCTATGACGTAGGAATTCACGCTTATTGTCAGTGACATACTCTAATAAGGTTAAAGTCGTATTTGCTGTTTAGTGGGGTGAAGTTGCAGGTGATAGTGGGATTACACCAAACTAAATTGAGTGTCGAGTCCACGCTATGTGTGGACTTGGACTGAAGAATTTGTCTGACGCAAATAGCTCCTTTAATAAACATGATTCGTTACTGTTAATATTGTTTTGTAGTATTCTCCACTGATTACGTGGGTACTTTTGCTGTTGACTGTGTATTGTGGGCCAAACAGGACTGTATTGCAGTTTTTAAACTGAATTAACACATTGATTGTCAGCGGCTGTTCAATTTATTACTATATCACTAGTTTATGCATAATTTGTTGGTATATACCAAAGGGCGGCAAACCACGGCTCCAGGGCCGCCTTCTGTTGTGGTCCAATAGAGACATCAAGCTTATGTCAAAAAAAAACAATAATGCAAATAAACAAAATACATTTAAAACATTAATCGCAATTCAGTGTCAAAGAGTTGGCTCTTTGCATGTTGAAGGTTGCCGACCTGTGGCAATATTTTTCAGCGAGGTCCTCTGGTCGTACTTCCAACACAAGCATTTACCTTAAGTGGAAGAATGTTCTCTTTTCGTTCAGGGGCCGAACCCGGATCCACTTATTGTATCTAGGGTCGTATCGGAAAACGGTGTCGACGGCCGTTTTGCCTTTGGTGTCGTAGTTGCTCTGCCCTCCGACCACGAATAGGAAGTTTCCGATTACAGCTATACCGTGTTGATACCTGAATCAAAACAACGATTAAACTGTTTGCAATGAAGGCCCATGGATGAATTTTAACCGCCTGAGTGATTAAGGTGAAATTGGCAGTTTCTTTATCAACGCCGAGTAGGGAATTTTTGTTTATGTTTTGGTATCGTGTTCATGCCTTCGCCTGTAAACATCCGCATCGAAACGCGTAAAAATGAAACCCAGGTTTTGTTTTCTTTTGTGGATACGTGAATGATCATATACAAAGCGTACTAAAAACAAAACTAAAGTTAGGAACACTATAAAGTTAGGATTTACTCATAATTCTGAGAAGAGACAAAAAAACAAAGTATAATTAAAAAAATAAAGTACTTGAAAAACACAATAGCAAAATAATAAAACGCATAAGTCACAGAATTGTCGCAAAATGGAAGTTTGAACATAGGCGAATGTCAATTCAAAACTGCTCGATGATTTAGTGATGAAATATACCTTGAGCTTTCCATGGGAGCAAGGTTCACCCAGCGTTTGGATGCTTCATCGTAAACTCTTAAATCCTTAGATACGTCAAGTTGATGTCTCAGTACACCACCTGCAAAATTATCGCATAAAATTTCCGACATCTATTGTGTTTTAAGTCAAATGTGTTGACAAATACGTCAACGGAAAAGGCATTGTACTTAATTTTAAAATGCATTGTTTTTTTCAGTGACACTGAAGATGCCTACGGGTAGGCGAAATATATATATATGTATACATATCAGTAAAAACCAACTTGTTACTGACAATAGACTTTTTACAAGTGTTACAAGGTAATATTTTTTTTGTTATTTATCAACATAAAAAATACGCATTTTAGTCTAACTTAAAAACGCTGTTTTATCAATTTGTTGGGCGTGTAAAATGAAATTCAACACGCAACACGACGTACTAACCTAACGTAACTAGGTGGGTTTCGTCGCTTCGTATTTGGGTTCTGGGAGTCTGCAATACCGGCTGCATGTGAGGGACCATTTGATAGTTGGACGCTTCAAGGAGTAAACTCATACAGGCGTTGTCAGTTCGCATGAAGTCGACCGTCTAAATTTGTTCATAAAAATTTAAAATAAAAAATTTAACTGTGTAAGCTGCACACAGATGGTCACTGTTTCGACTTAAAAGGTCTCATCAGTGCAGCTGGTGTGACTTTCAGACGAATTTGCTTAAAAATTGAGTTTGAATTTAAAGAAAGTTTGCAAGTGCACGAAAATAAAGGGTAATTTTTGTGTATTTTTATTTAATCAAGGCACCAAACTCTACCTTGCAACATAAACAAATACTAAAACAAAACATCGCTAATTGTTGTTCACTTGTACGTAAATTAAATTCAAGAAACAAACAATCTTTCAAAATAACTACACACACTCACACAGTTCATTGATTCTGCTAGCTAATGGTATGTCAATACATTTGTGTGGTAAGTAAGGTTGTTGCAACCAAAGGAAATCAATTTTATCTACCTGTATATGTGTGATGAGGTCTGTGGGATTAATTAAAGGGAATCGAATGTTTTCCATCAGATCTGAAGCGTGGTGTCGTCGGTTTGGCAAATCACTCTCTATCCATCGCTTGGCAGCATTAAATAACTGTAACTCACTGCAACCCTGTATGTCAAGATGTGGTTGAGGAGATTGCATGGCAAAAACTTTCATGACCTATTAGCAACTAGTAGTGTGCAGAAAAAGAGTCTTGATTACAGCACAGATAGAACTGTGGCAAAAACTACATTCTGAATGTTAAGACATCGTTTTTCAACACACAAAAATGTTTTGATTAAGTTAAGATCAGAAGGTTACTTTTTTAAAGGTGCATATGATTTTGCTAACAATATATCATTTTTTTAACATTCAACTCTAAAAAAATATTCGCGAAAAATGTACAAACAACATTTGTAAAAACAATTACAATTTTTTCAAATACCAATGCCAAAGCTATCAGCTTAATGTTTGTAAGATAAAATTATTTTGATCCCAATCACCTTCAGGTTGTTACTTGATAGAAGAAAACCAAGTCTTTCGAATGGCACCTTGTTGAAGTCATTGACCAGGTTAAAGTTTTTTAACATATAACAATTTACATGGTGGTCAACAGTGGCGAGGTTGTAAGCAATCGCAATATGGCCGATATCTATGCAATTCTCCAAGGTCACTTGCTCCATTAGAAAGGTCTGAACAGAAAGTAAGGTGACATATTTGACAAGGGCAGAAACTGACAATAAATTTTGTGAGGCAAAATTTCCCCTTTTTGAAAAAAAAACATGACACTAACGCTCATCATGAGCATACTCATTTAGACACACTTATTTTCATTTTTTGACACAATCATGCAACATAATTTTCTCGTGAAAGCACTGTATATGTGTACATTATAGAAAAGACATCTGGCCTAATTCTCAGAACAGCAATAACACATAATTTTGCTAAGGGATTTTAAGATACATCACAGTAACATTTCAGTCAAAAAAATAACTGTATGAACATATTCAAGTTTAAAAGCTTAAAGGAGGTTTACTTACATTGCAAAACTCCATTATGGAAGTAACTTGAAGATGCGACGCAGCAGCAAGAATATCATGGATATTTTCCAGCGAGAGGACAATTTCTCCAGAATAAACAAACTCTAGAACTTTCTCCAAACCTGTGCTTGTCACCCCGTGCAGTTCAATCTTCTTTGCAAATGTTTCTCTCATTTCAGATGTAAACATGGCTGAAACAAATTTGTTGTTCTTTAGTGTACATACAAAAAGGTATATACATACAATTAACTGTTTAGTATAGATTCAAGATTTGTTTATTTTTTCGTCATCATAAATTTCACAATTTTTCAAACACTAATATAGGGGCCTATGTGAGACGAAAGGGTACAGCTAAGAACCAAATTGGTTGTTGAGTAGCTGACTGGATAGGAGGCTGAAACTAAGTCAGATGTAGTGGTAGTGTATAAATAAAGTGAAAAATGTTTTTTCATATCAATGAACTTTTCTTGCTTGTCATACTGTTGCAGCTGACTGCCTTGTTTTCTGGTAGCTAGATATGCACAATTCAATGTTTCTTAGCCACAGTTGGTCAAAAAAAAATTGTCTGCATAAATCACAAATTTTTAAATCTTAATCTCAAAACCTCAAACACAATGACATAAAAACTACTACAACACCACCTACTAAAAATAATGCACTACTTCAATAAGCCCTAGCTTTACACTGCAAAGGTCACCAAGGAAAAATAATAATGACTATATTGATTAAATGCCAGTTCTTTAAGTCCAGATCTTAATTGCACATGAATGAAAAGAAAAACATCTTATTTTGGGTATAAACAAAGTCTTGTGTTCAGGGTGCACAACACAGGTAACACATTTTGATGGCACATGCACGACACTGCACTTATTCTTATATTATCAGATACTTCACATTCACAATGATTTTGAATCCATGGGAAATTTTTCAAGATATTAACATGCAAAAAGATGATTTTAAAAGACTAGGAATAAAAAGATGTGGATCGTGAACAGATATTATGAAAAATTCTGGCACTCCCCCTATTTGAGTTGTGCACCCATGTTCATGTTCTACTGACATATTCACAGAGCCAATAAAGAAACAAACAATCAATAATACATACATATGTACTCTATTTTGTGGAAGTAGCTTAATTACACCAATTTACATGACATATTTATACCAGCATATCATTATAGCACTTGTAAGCATTCTCACAACACAACTCAATTCACGAAAAACTGTAATCTGGTTTACTACAAGCCTAAGCAGCAAATAACCTTCTCCTAATTGGGCCAAATTTAACACAACCTTTGTATACTTCATGATTTAAAACAACAAAATATTTTCTTGCTACAGAAGCAAAACACTAACCTCGAAAATAGTCAGAAGCCGCTGCCAAGAGACCCCGATGAGCTTCAAAAGATTTTCCATCAGCACACAGGGTTACGTCGCACAGGGCAGATCGTGATCGCAATTCAGCAAAACCTTCCAAAATGGCATTGCTATATATTTGTGAGGAATATGGTTTCCCACTGGTCAGCGATGTCATTTTGTCCATTGCAATCTAAAGTGCATGACCTAAAGTCTACACCTATGTACAAATTAAAATGAAAAAGGGCAAGGAATTAATTGTTTGTTGCTTAAGAAAAAACGGTAATTTCAGAACAAACATATAACAGCGTGCCAAACATTTCAAAATATCACTCCAGTAAACATACAGAATGCAGGTTCTGGAAAAAGCAACTGGTTTTGCCACAAATATAACAAAAGCCTGCTAATGCACAAAATATTTAAACAGTTGTAAAATCAATAAAAGGCAAAGTTGTTTGCTTAGCGCCTGTGACCATTATGTTTTGAGTGGCCATTGTGGTGATCCCTGGAATAGTTGCGACTGTGGTCATTGTCCTTTCTGTGATAGTCTCTACTTTTGTCGCCATGGCGCTCATATCCCCTTCTATTGTCCAGTGAATGACTGTGTCTTGCGCTTGGTGGTTCCGGGCTTCTCCTTTTCACTTTATCTTTCACATGATGTGACTCATCATCACTAGATGAAGAGCTTTCTTCTGAGGAAGTGCTCTGCTTCCTTTTTCTTTTCTTTGACTTCTTGGACGGAGGATTTTGTTCCTCTTCTGATGAAGACTCTGATGCCTTTTGGTGTTTTCTCTTCTTTTTCTTCCCACTTTTGTCTTTCTTCTTTTTCTCTTCTTTCTCCCCACTTTCAAGTCTGTTCAGTCTTCTCAACAGCTTGCGCTTTTGCTTCTTTGTGAGATTCTTCAGAAAGGCAACCTCTGGTTCTTCTTCCTCCTCCAAATACTTTTGATTCGAGCTTTTTTCATCAACCTTTCGTTTCAGAACATGAGGTTTTAGTGCGAGACTTGAACTTGCCCCATCGTCAGCCCCACCAGATGAATTTTTCATTGATGCAGTTGGATCAAAAGAAGAGGTTTTGTTGAAGAGGGGGCATTCCCTATCTGTGTTAATGTGACCCCACTGGTGACATTTGATGCAACGCACGTTACGCACACAGACCCCGAAAGGCTGATCTTGGAGTGTGCTTGTGTCACCCTTCATCCAAGACTCACGGGGGGCGTTTCTTTGCCACTCGAACTTAAAAGATTCATCACCTTCCTCTTGCTCTGTCTGTCTCATGCCAGGGGGGGCATCATACATGAAACTGAGACCAACTTTGGCCTTGCTGTCCCCCATTAGCACTCGGGTTTCGTGCATGTCCTGTTCTTTGCGATACTGCTCTATCATTTCTTCTTGCTTCTTCTGATCATGCTCCAGCTTCTGTTGCCTCATCCATACACGTTTAATGTTGTCTCTTGAAGCTGGATGGAAATCCTTCTTGCACATGTAATTGTTGTATGACTTACCCATGTTGCTGTTTCTATTTTTACTGATGAATAAAAACGTCTACAAGAAACATACAACTTTATCTACACCATGTAATATAAAACTCGACAAAGAAATTTCACATAAATTGATTGTATTCTATGGTTTAAATTGGACACAGCCTGTTGTTTATTGAAAATACGATTTTACAGGTTGCTTGGCTTTGGCTTTAGCTTTATGTACCAATGCTTCTAATACAACTACATCCAACACAATGACGGTACCCAAAAGTAAACTAATCTTGAAGAACAAACTTAGAACATGAATGTAAAAAGCTTATTTCAACTTGGTAAACTTTCACACCCACACTCTCTTTGCCCTGTTCCAACAAAACGCTACTCAAGCTTTTTCTTCGTAAATGTTTTTCTTACATCACGCTTGATCGACCAGCGCTTATCACGTGACTCCTTGAGAAAAAGTTTTACTCGCAAATTGCAATCAACCAGACAACCACCCACACCTGTAAGAACGATAAAAAATATATGTATTTACAAAAATGTTCAAGATTTAATGACCGATTTTGTGGCTAACGGCCTACATAATATGGACGACGTGGTGCTGAGCTACCACGACTCGCTCCTTCGTAAATCCGACATCCAACTTCTAGAGAAAGGAAACTGGCTGAACGACAAAATAATCGCGTTTATGTTTGAGTAAGTATCCACCGATAGCGCTTCTATGTTTTGGATTGAAATTTATTTATTTGTATTTTGTGGGAACGGATCCGGGAAGGTCCCGTAATCAATTACTTTATTAACTTAATGGAAGCATATACAGCAAGCAGGAGATGATTGAGATTCATCTCCTGTGATTGCCGTTGATAATATTACAGGTCATTGAATGCCCTTACAAAAAAAACTAGAGTTCTATTTTTGAAAGACATTTTTTTAGAATGCAAAACATCAACAAATGTCTTCATTTGAACTCTGTTTTCCATGGTTATGAACATAGTTTTAGCATGACTGATTAATTTTATGAATTGAAAAGTGCTCTGACCTTGGGTTAAGAATGTTTTTAGTGGCATTAACTGGTGGTATAGCCACCGGAAAAAGTACTGTATCCCGGATTTTGCAAGAGGAATTTGAATGTCCTGTTGTGGATGCAGATTTAATAGCAAGAGAAATAGTTGAACCAGGTCAACATGCATACAAAGCACTTGTAGAGGAATTTGGCCAAGAAATTTTACAAGAAAACTGTCAAATTAACCGAGAAAAACTGGCTAGCATTGTATTCAAGAACAAGGCAAAGCTAGCAATGTTAAACAGATTAACACACCGGCAAATTGGTAAAAGGATGCTCTCTCAAATATGCAGTCATTTCATGAACGGACATAAAATTGTTTTTGTGGATGCAGCACTGATCCTTAAAAACAAATATATTTTGCCTTTTTTTCGTCACATTGTGGTGGTTTCTTGTTCATCAACTTTACAAGTCCAAAGACTTAAAGACCGAAATGGGTACACTGTCGGAGAATCATATAAAAGAATTAACAGCCAAACATCAACAGAAGAAAAGCTGAAACATGCTACAGATGTAATTGATAACAATGGGAGCCTAGAAGACCTACATAAACAAGTTTCTAATTTGCATCAGACGTTATATGCTACCAACACTCTCTCTGCTTATGAACTTGCAGCATTTATTTTTGTCGGTGTGGTTGTTTGCATAATATTTCTTGTGTTGTGTTGGTAATTCTTTGAAAAGGTCCAGGTTATTTTTTAGATGCAAATGGATCCCATTTTAATTGTTGCAAATGTCTTAACAACGATTATGTTATTAGAATGGAAAAAACTATATATGCTGAGTTTGAACTTAGTGCAATATTCAATTTATGTTTTTTTCAGGTATTTTCAACAAGAACTGTTTAGCAATGAAAATGTGCTGTTTCTAGATCCTGACTTTGTGCAACTTATCAAGCTTTCGCAAAGTAATTTTATTTATTTTCCACCCAAAAAATTTGCATGTTTAATCAAAATAGGAGTTTCTCCACTCATTAGGGTTCGTGATCCACCCAGCTAATTTAACTCTACAGAGCAGAACATCAGTCATGAACAATTTGCCAAGCCCTTAGTTCTTCCATTAAGCAGGATGAATAAAAAAGTCATTTATTTTATGACAATATCATCAAATATTGTGTAAACTAAAATATTATTGATTTTTGTTTTTGAAAATCTAGTTAAAACAACGTGATTTAATCAATCATATTACACCAGTGACTGGTGACCAGTGTATTATCTGCATTAACTTTTAAACCTATTTAACTCTCATGCTGCTACATGGTTAAGTAACCATAACCATTCATTCTTATTTAGGTGATGAAGCGCTGGCCTTATTATCAACAGTGGACCTGAGCAGTCAGTCCTTGATATTTATTCCAATCAACAACAACCAAAGCACACAGCAGGCAGGGGGCTCACATTGGTAATGAAACTATTTGCATGTGCAATTTTCGTTATTCTGACAGACATATATTTGTAACAGGAGTTTGCTTGTGTATGATGGCAGATCGAAGAAATTCAACAATTATGATTCAGCAGCAAATTGTAATATGAACCAAGCCAAAGAAGTTGCTGAAATATTTGGAAAGGCTTTAGATGGTTTGTTTTCTTGATTGCTCAAAATTGCATTGTTTGCTGTGTGGGACTGAAACTACAAATTGTTGCTGGTGTACAACAATATAAAAAATATTTGGATGGTCTAACTTTGCAGTTATTTAGAGCTAACATGGTGCTTGCATTTTTGTAATCAGAATAAAAGTTGCATTTTTTTTTACTAATTAATTCAAGCTCTACAACTGGAGTTTAAACCAATATACATATTTTGCAGTAACCACACATGATTTTGAAGACCGGTCTTATGCTGAGCAAACAAATAGTAAGTGCACAGAATATTTCTAACAAGAAATGCAAACTTGTCGTATCACTTGAGTGTCCTTTGCTGTGAAGGCAATGTTTTTTTGAGAATTGAAGTGGTTCCATTACAAAACCAACAGAGCATAGTTGCGGATTTTGTTTTCACCAATGGCATTCAATCCACTATCATTTATATGTGTAACTATATCTATTTACAAGCTGTGCAAAACAAACATCACTAACAGTGATTTATCGCTTTAATTTTCCCAAACGCTAAATTTGGCTTCGGTCGTGGAACTTTGAATTCGTCTTTTTATGTAGAATGACTTTTGCAAAAGACTAAATGGCCATATGTGTGCAGAACTATTTGCTTATTAACAGTTTTAACCTACTCGCAGGCTACGACTGTGGCGTCTACGTCATAAAAACAGCGGAGACTTTGTGTAGCGCAATAAAGCGCAACCAACCGTGCGATTTCTTATCCGTGACCCCTGACGTCATCACTGAGGAGCGAAAAAGAATAAATCGTCTCATTGCTTTAAAAGCAGCGAAAAGCTGACGACAAGCGGCGTCACAATGCAGTTTTGTTTGGCAACTGAATAAATGTTTGGCATACAGCACAAAGAGTTGTTTATTCCAATGACGGTGGAAATTTCGATGGTTTTCGCCCAGTTACTTTAGGTATGCGCCATTACTTGAACCAGAGCAGGTATGTGGCACGTAAACCAGAGCTTCCAAACTTTTTGGCTCGAAACTACTATGGCAGACATTTCCCGTAACCTCTTCTGTTTGCAACAGTTAAGTTTAATTTATGAAATAATTTAAAAATGAATACCCGTTGCTTTGTAGCGTACTTTATGAAAAATACAACGGTTGTATTACGTGTGGCTTGCGACCCCCAATTTAATCACAATCGTTCACAGATACAAAGCAACAAGTATTCATTTCTTCGTTTTCTACATCTTTCAATCTGTTGTAACGTTAACACACACTGTAGCAGAAATTTACTTTAATTGGCGCAAGCACAAGTATGTTAAATAAAAAACATTTTATCGCAACGAATCGTGAACAAACTCAAGACGCAGCCATCCAGTGCTGTTGGGTTTGGGCTAACATCCGTCATAAATGATTCGAGGAATAAAATTGAAAAAAGGACAACTAAGTGGTCAAATACACAAATATCGAAATTTAGGAAATCACACCCACTCAAGTTAATTCTATTGCTCATCACATTAAGTATTTTTTTATTTTTAGTAAATTTAATGAAAAATTAAACAAGCAAATTTATTTAAAATTACATTGTACGCCTGGTCAATATCGCAATTCATTGAGGGGGTACTTAGCGTCATCCACCCCCAACAGAGTATTGACTGATCACAGAAGGCCGGCTAACGTAAAATACTCCAGACGAAGTGGTGACAACCGTACTCTTATCGTTTTGCTCATCCGTCGGCGACTTGAAGTTGTTGTTTTTCGGGGGCTTCCATTTACCTGATATATTAAAAACATGGGTTATAAGAACTACGCAATTATGGCGTTGCAAGCCGAACATTATTAGATTCTGTAACGTTTAGATCTACTACAGGGGCCTGAAACCTTTTTGGCATAAGGGAGCCATGGAAACTACATATTTTTTATTGTATTTCTGTGAGAGCCATATAATATTTTTCAACACTTTAATTCAATTAACATGTGTATTTTTTAGCAAAACCTACAATTTTAGACAATGGTAATTATCTGAATTCGTTAAGAATGGATTGTTACGTTATGGAAAATTACAGAAAACGTTGAATTCGTATAACAATCGTGCTGAGAAATGCCAACTTAGATTTATCTGCAAGCCAACGATAAAACCTCCTGGGTAACCTTGAGCAACCTTGTATTTCGGTTACGCCTGTAATTTAAAACCACCACTTACCAAAACCAGGGGGCGTGTCGTCGTCTTGCTCTTCCTTATAGCACCCCATGCATTTCCCCAAACGCAAGACGACTAAACACAAAATTATTCACTTGTACGTGATTTTGTGTTGCAACAAAGAACACAAGTTCAACATAAAGTCTGTATGGCACTATGGTGTCCAAAGTGTGGCCCGCCGCAACATTTTATTTGACCTGCGGCTGTGGTTTTAAACTGTATTGTCAATGGCCCACCAAAGTTTGGAATAGGCTTTTATAATTTACATAAATATTTTCTGAAAATGTAGGTTAAAAAATGCTTCCCTGCCATTGTTTGGGAAAGAAAATGATCGATATGCAGTCGTGTATTGGCGTAATAGTTTTTTGCCTACTAACGAAAATAAACGTTGACCTGCTGGCGTCTTTATGCGGTTAAAATTGGCCCTCATTCAAAAAAGTTTAGCCATCCCTGCTGTATAGTGATTCCCAATTTGAGTCTATCGGAATCCTATCATGTTCCTTAAAAAATTGGATTTGTTTCGTGAACTTCTATAGTCTTGCATGGTTCGGCGGACTGCAGGTTAGATATTTTCAAAAATCCAAAATACTCGGTAGGTGTAGCATACATTAACTTAAAATTAACAATTAAAAAGTGTATAACTAGAAGAACAGGTTATGTGTAGCTTTTACTTACCGCCCATAATAAATCACGACATGGCTCGTTTTGTTGGCTTTTTCCAAAATAGGCTATATCTTACAAGCCCTAAAGTAACAGCAAACAATATAGAAAGGTTATTACTGTTTCAGATAATTTTCAACAAGTTTGGTCTCAGCAGCTACGTATTCGCGAGAAGCAAACTAGGCCTATGTGACATGGCATCGGTAAAAATTTACAAACTGCACCCTCAGGGCAAAAATGCAAATGGGTACTCTCGTTGCCAAGTCCATGACTTTCTGTTTTTCCTTTTCACCTTTCCCTTACTTTAGTGCAAGCGCAACCAAACGTTACCACTGTTCTGGTCATACATATTCAAGGCATACTGAGTGATTCAGCTAACCAATTTTCATTCCAGTACAGTTTTTAAAAAAAGACAAAAAAAAAACTTGCAAAAAGACAATGGAAAAAACCTATAGGGCCTGTATGGTTAGTTGCCGCTTATTGTTACGTCACACAAACTACTACGCCGTCATTAAATTTGATAACAATATTAAATGTTCCTCCTACTTGAATACAAAAATGAGGCACGCGAAGTCATTAACATTGTGATGCTGCATAATTCGTAAACTGGTGCACCGCATTTCACCTGTTGTTAGACTACATCACGTTCGCAAATACGGCCCAACAATATGAAAAGTTTTGCACAACTCTTGGAACAATCTACTTCAATGCGAATGCTCCAACCTTTATACTTTGTGCAAACGCCTTTTTCACTAAAACCGCACGGCTGATGTCATGTGTTCAAAACTAATTCCTGATATCCTCGTCTTGTCATCTTTATCAGTCGGCCTTACAAAAATATTTAGGGAAGATCGCGCAGTCACTTCCTGCTGTTGACATTAGCCAAGCATGCCACCACTGCCTCAAACCGTAATGATCGCTCGGCGCGTTTGGGTCTGGAACACATTACATTGCCTAATATAGCATCATGACATTGCATCACAAGACATCTAAAATACTCGTTTACTTTCCAAACCTTGCAGCTGTGAGATTCTGGATTAAAGCATTAAGTTATGTGGTGATGGCCACCGTTATTTGAAGATAGATTTGCTTCGTATCTGGAAAGTTGAGTTATCTGAATATTTTTTGCAGTGAGATGCGAGTTTTTTGTATCTCTCTACACCAGAGGTCACTAAACTACACCAGGCACGCGGCATTGTCCGATAGTCTCGATTTTCTGCTGTACAACATTACATTTTAGGCACTTTCATTATCTTGTTTAGATCCTGTTTTAAAACTGAAATAAAAATTTGTTAAAATCTCCTGTAAAAGGAGACCATTGTTGTAAGATTTATTTTGTCTTGGACCATTATCGACCCCTGATCTTCACTGCTCACATTTCCATGGCTGTTTGTGAAAGTCTGTTTTTATTTCAAGTCTGTTGACCTATGGCCTACCCCAGTGTTTCTCAACTGGTAATACGCGATGGAATTCCAGGTGGTACGCGAGCACCTTTCCGTAATTTGCGGATATAGTTCGAACTTAAATGAATTCTAAAATGTTTGTTACTTCATAATACTCAACTAGGTGGTAGGTGTCGAAATTGTTTTACCTCCAAGTGGTACGCAACCACAAAAAGGTTGGGAATCACTGGTCTACACGATGAAGACTTCCACTGAAGTTCCTGATTGGGCAAATTCACCCGAACAAGCGTTGATTCATTCCGTCCACCAGAATAAAATGCACGCACTTTCCGTGTGTTTCGTGTATCAGGGCCAAAGCACGCAAAAAAACAAACAAAAATTGCTGCCCGGGTGTGTCCGCAACCGTTTATGGCGAAATTTCACACATTGGCCGATTTTTTTTTTCAACATCACCATCACAACCGACTTTCGGTAAAAGCCTAATCAAAATCCCGTTCAACGCAAACTTACTTGCGTCGACAGTATAAACAGCTGTAAATACGACTTTCACGAGGTGTTACATTCTCGCAGCAATGCCATACATGCAAGCGCAAAGAAAAAAGTGAAATATGTTTGTCTTTGAAAGTTCGGCTTTGGGATCCAATTGTTTACGTCATAATCACAACACACGTCAAACACAGGGTGGGTGAACGGCCGCAGGACCAATCGATAACGTGGGGTAGAACACAAACAAATAAATAATAATTACTAATATTATTATTATTTTTTTTTATACGCGAGTCTGGTTGCGACCCACGGAATACCAAAAGGCAGGACCTCTTTATCGAGCGAAACAACACACTGAAAAATCACTTCTATAAGCGCCGCAGCTATAAGCAAAGCCACCGAGTCTGAATTAGATTCAAAATGGCTTTAGGAGTGTTTTAAATACCAGTCAAGTTGGAAGACTCAATGGCCGTGCTTATATTTACGTGGAAATGAAGCACGTGACACATCACACGCTTTTCCGTACGTTTAACGGCCGAAATCTCCGAAACAAGTCGCGTAACTACAGGTATACGACTACATCTCACATACAATAATACGTGGGCTACAACGCGCCTTTTTTTCGAGGCGCCACAAGACGATCAAACCACCATGCAAGAAACACGTCAAGACCGAGAGAGAGAGAGAAACAAAGAGAAAAGAAAGGCGCGACCCCGCCGCACGGGATAAATGCCCTGGGCAAAAAATCACAAACTTCGGTCGCCATCTGGTGGCATTTCACCAAGCGACCTTTCTTGGGGTGCGAAAAGGTCCACCGTGCGCAGGGACTATATTGTGATTGCATAAAAACAGAATTTTTTTGATAAAGAAGGGGTCTTCAATTCTGTGTGGGTTAAACACGCGTGATATTGTAAGAAGTGCGACGTCGCTTTTTTTCAACAGAAGGTTCTCAAACAAATCCACGTATTACTTGAAAATTTTACGAGCGATTGAGTCACGGCCCATGGAAATGATGAGAAGCTCGCCCGCGTGGGTTCGCTAAAAGTATGCAATCCCGTGTATTGCGTAAAACTATAGAGAAATCAGCAAATAAATGGACTATATTTAACGCACGTGTTTGGCAAGCCCAGAAGCCACTTCGTCCCTGTTGTACTCGTTTATGGCACCACCTCGGTGCAGTCTGCCCATGGGAGATCCTCCAGCCACAAGCACTCTACCCTGCATAGTAATTGTGCGGTGCTGCTCCATCGGAGTTGGCGAAGGTGGTTTATCGCTATCTTCGTCGCTGTCTTTGTCTTCTTCCGTGGCTGTTGTATCGCGGTAGCGCCATTTGCGATCGCCGGCGCCGCTTGGCAGCACTGGGGCCGAGCGTGACGACACAGCACAGTCCACTAGAGGCGCTGCGACGTGTTGACAGTGGTCGCTTGAGCTCACTAGAGGCGCTGCTCCTGACGGCGAGTTTGTGTTGTCGGTGAGCATTGAATTCCCGACACCGGTGTCATCGTTGTTATTTTGCGACTGGTTTAAAGATGGCGCCTCGGTATCCTTGGCTTGATTCTGGTCGTGTGCGGGAGTGGATGAGAGCAAGGGACACTCCACAGGAGTGGCAGGCTCCATTGTAAAATGAGTCGGCGTTGGCGTAGCTAAAGATGCTGGGGTTGTTTTGGGCTCTTGCGGTTCCTGGTCGGTCGAAAGTAAAGAAAGCAGAAGTTCTTGAACAAACTCTGCACGATCCTCATCTTCATTGCTGCGTTTCTCCTTTTCTGATTCACTTAAATTTGGTTCGTCGAGGCTGAAAAAACTTCATTAATAGGTCTGGGAGCTTCGCGGAATCAATATTAATTGTACATAAAAAGGAGCCCAAAAATATAGGATAAATCGTCTTGTTTTTTATTATCACTTCAAACAGTCACTTTTAATTCAAACAGCATCAACAACCAATAGCATCGTTGTTTTCATGCACTGAGCAGTATTTTCTACATTGCCATGAATATCTAATCATCCAATAACATTCATATTTTGAAACCATTAGCTCCTTATCAAAGGTCACAGGCACAGGTGCTTACCATGATAACAAATATCTGGAGTCTTCACCATCACTGACATTGTGACTTGACTTTTTCGTAGCAGTTTTTACAATAATTCCTCCACTTAATGGGTGATTGCTGGCATTAGGTGCGACGCCATTTCCCGCTTGCAACTTGTTTGGAAATCTTTCAAGCTAAAATTGAAAAAAAAAGAGTTTAAATAAATTTATTTAAAGCAGAGGAAGCATTGACATAAAACATTAAAATTTGTGCTGCAAAAAATGACCACGAAAAGTTTGAGCATTTGTGTGGATGCTGGGTACATAACAACATAACATGTGTTCTCTTAAATATAATGCAGTGAATTATAAGGATATTATGGCCAAAGAGTGTATTGATATACTATGTACAATCAATCAATATTGTATTTGCTCTGCCAGAAACAGTTTAAACAACTGTGAAACTCAAATTACAGCTACAGCTTCCTCAACCAATTTATCACTGTAACAGTGAGAACTAGCAAAAAGACTTCCACCACAAGCCTCTGATTAATCTGTTCAACATACTGGCCCATGGGGCCTTGGTCCATATATGACTTGATTATCATCTGTGGAAACATTGGCATTCGCGGTAAAAGGCATCCCTCTAATAGACAACAATTCAGTCATTAGACCAACAGCCTGCTGTCCAGCATTCTGAACAGTTGGTGGTGGAAGGGGTATTGCTTGGCTGTTTCCACTGATATTTTGAGAATGCTGATCGACATGTGGTGGAAGGGGTGGCGGCTGGGGTGTTGGCACCCGGTTTTCTGATTTAACTTCAGGAGAAGTAACATGGTCCACAATATCAATAATTGTTGAATGCAGAACCTCGTCTTCTTTTTTTGCATTCTTCAATAGACTTGCTCCATTGCGCAATGTAAAAGCACCAGAGGCAGTGCGCTTTCTACGTGGCATATTTTGGATAGGTCATTCTTAAAGCAATTGCAATCTTTAACCACTTGCTGGCAAATGGGGCAACATTAATTTTTGTGTATTAACAAATACGTTTGTGATGTCATAAACCAGTTTGTTCAACAAAGTAATTATTGATTTCTTAATCCTAATAAGATATTTATATTCTTTTAAGGGATAAACAGATACTGAATTGAACAGAATAATCTACTAGAGGTTTGTACCAAAGTTTTTAGTCTTGTGTAAGTAGTTTGAAATAAAAAATTCTTATTGTGGACAAAAAAAAACTTAGCCATATCTATACATGTTTTTTAAGAGTTGCGTTTACAAGTAGCTCCTAAGACTTGTTTATACATGTGAAGCATACCTGCTGCGAATTTTGGTGTACTTCCGAATCTGACAAGACAATTAGATCTTCGTCATTTTGATCATTTTCAACGTTAACCAGCTTTTGAATAAACTGATTCCACTTTGCAGCAGTATTACTACCTCTCCCTCTGTTTCTACCAGCTCTACCTCTTCTCTGTGAGCCTCTTGGCCCTCTACTGTAATGTGAGGCTTCTGGTGTTTCGTTGTGCAGAAACATTGGTGGTGGTGGTGGCGGAATATTAGGAACTTGAGGGGTTGTTTCCTTTTCCTCACTTTCACCAGACTGGTCTGGACTTGTGCTGGGAGAGCTTGAACTCTCGTCACTTTTGCCATTCCAGTCCAAAACTTCAATGTCAAATTCAGGTCCGTTAGGGCTTTCCTCATCTTCCCAATCATCAGAATCATCATTAAACTGCATGTCTTTCTGATCAGAACGCATATTGGGAGGGACGTATGACACCCAACCATAGCTATCTGCATTGGCAGGATCTGGTTGCGGGTACATCGGACAATTGTCAGTGGTTTGAACTATAGAAGGTGTTAAGTTCAGACGTCGTTGTGGCAGCCAAGATCCAAGCATAAAAGTATCATTGTCTACCGGATTGAAAGACCAGTTCCAGGATGTTGAAGACATTATACTATTAAACAAGTCGCTCATAATTTACTAAATAGACACTTTAGAACTAGAAAACAAAACTTGCTCAGTGTGACTTTGACTGGCTCACAATACAACACTAAGGCTACAAATGGTTCAGTGTTATCAATGGAACACTGAAAGCAAACTGTTCTATTACATTTTACTGACCAACTGTAATTCACAAATCTGGCCAGTTTCTGCAAGCTAACCTTTTTGTACCAACTGAAGAAAAAGTGACACTTTCACCTCTGATTAACAGCTGACTTCACACTCTGCTAGTGAAGTGATACTTGCACCGATATGGACTGCATCAGTTCTTTTAAGGGCACAGTACTACTATTGCATCAAATGACAATCCACCGAGTAAAATTTACTACAACTGCATCAAAACGCATCACATTTCATCATACAGATACATGCGTAGCATGCTGTCGTCACAATAACACCCCTGGACGCTATAGGTAGAATAATAAAAGCAAAGGCCTTCCACATCTTTCTTTTTTTATTTCTCAATACCAAAAGTTGCACATTTGTAGCCTCAAATCAAAGGACACTTTTTGAGCAATAGTTGTTTTACAATAATTCTAAAGATGTCCTACAATTTGTGTCTGTGCTGTAATAAGCTACATATTTATTGGTGTCTAGCAACTTACTTGTTGTCGTATCTCAGCGGCGCGCTGCCTTTCCATCTGAAGCTGGGATTGTAATTCCTGTAGTTGCGATGCAGTTGTTACAGTTTGTTGCAACTGCTGGGCACTTCTTCGAACACCGCTCAATTGCGACAAAATTTCTGTACACAAACATATTTCCTAGCACATTATTCGATTATTACACAAACTCAAGCCACTTTATGCCCTCCTAGAAAGTGTGATAACCACAAATGACACCAAGTAGTAGATAGGCGTTAAAACAGTTATTGTTTGTATTTATTGCATACAACATGTTTGTGTACACACTTCCTGGAAAACGATGACTACAAGCATTATACCAAGTGTTCTGCAACAACAGTTGCATCGAAAACTGTTAGTCCAGGAGCACAACTCAAATAGGGATGCGTGTTACAGAAATTTGTATTATCTTGGCCGTGCTAAATCAGATTTATCTAATTTACATGTAAAGATCTTGAAAATTTTTTGAAAGACCTCTAAAAGTTTTTTGTGCTAATGGTGAAGTCAAGAACCAACTTTGGACATACATTCGCATTACAAATAAAATACAAAGTCATGTTTTCCTAATCTTCAAAAAAGGAGAGCATTTCGTCTGCAAACGTTAAAAAACAATAAACATATATGACTAAATTGATGCTGAACATGTGCCCTATTGGAGATGCATACATCATGCTGTGCACCACAAACAAGTTGCATTTTTCACTTTAAGCTCACAAATGAATGTATAGTTACTTTCAGATGAAAAGTTTAATCATTGTAGCATAAAACTGTGACTGGAGTTTCATATTAGCATTACATACACTTTGATTAATTAGTCTAAACACTGTGAAAACAGGGCTTGTGTATACATATATATGTAAGACATATACATTGCCATGTTTACATGAAACAAAGCACTAGAAGCAAGGTTCTTGCAACCAACAGTACATTATATCTATTTTTCTATAGAGTATTGAAAATCAACACATTGTGTCTTAATAACAATCATGTGAAAGTTTGTGCACTTTCATTCAAGTTTTCTTCATTTCTGCTTATTGAGTCAACATCCCACAATCAACCGATATTTAGAAACTCCACAAACTACTAAGGTATAAAATAAAATACCTGCTATTGGGTCCATGCTTTCCCGAGCAGCTGCTGATCCACTCGCATTATTGTTGTTGGATGCACCACCGGAAGATGAAATCGATGAAGAGGACACAGGTCCGCCAGAGAAGTGCATGGTGCGGTGGTTTCGAGTGCGCAAACCACGGCCTGGATAGAACATGCCTAAATGTAATGTGAGCAAAACAAAAACACGTCACTGCAAAAACTGGCACAGCAAATTAGCGAATTTTAAGAAAGCAGTGTTCTTGTTTGGGATGCTTTTCTTCAAGGTTTTACACACAACCTTTTAAAGCGTTTTTGTGCTTTTAATCTTGTTGAACGCAAAGTGATCATCTGTGTAATTTATGCCAATAAAGCAAGAGATATTAAGTAAAACAATTTGCTTTAAGCAAAGGATCTTATTCAAGCCATACACAAAAAAAGTTAAAAGCAGCATCTCAAAGGCAGAAATAAGGCAAAAACTAAAGAAAATGATACACTCTCTGGCTACACACTTACGACGAATGTGACGGCCCACCACTGGGTCATCGATGTCACGTGGAGTTCTGTGTTCCATTGTCAGGTGAGCGGCCAAATCATCGGTGACCAAATTGGGATCACCAACTGGCAGAGCAGCACACACTGGACAAACCTACCAAGATCATAGACATAGTTTTAGTCACTGACACAACAAAGTTCCACTCCTATCAGAAGCATAATTTATGTTAAGCAAAGAGTAATAATAACCTCTTCTGTTTTTAAACATATTATATGTCGATTAACGAGGTGTACTAAAGTCAGTGAGCACTTGTATATAGCAATAACAACTTTATGAATAGGAAACAACATTCTTATTATGTTTGTCCCAACTCACAACTTCTGTGTGGACATCTGGATGTTCCTTGGTCACATGTTCTTGCAGCAAGCTCTCCGTAAATCCAAGTTTAGTGCAAAATGGACACACAAATGAAGGTGGTGACTCGGGGTTGGTACTTTCACCTCCGTAATACAATTCTGTGAAGCAGAAAATTGAGATTTACTATTTAAATACACATCATCACAGACTATGGATAGTCATTGTTGTCGTGTTTAAATAGCCTGTCAAGGTGATATTTGTGATATATACAGTATGGTAGCTGTGAAAATCAAATGCCAGAACTAGTATATCATGGCCCAACAATTTCATCACTTGACAATGGTTATAATATGTTTTCACTAGTCTAATTCCATTTTCAATCTTCTTGACTATTACTATGCAGGCAAAAGGGACTGTGTTGGTTATTAAAAAGAATACAGATAATCGGCCAGATTTTTTTCAAAAAATGACCATCAAAACAGTTTATAGTACCAAAATCATTTCTTGTCAAAATGCATTGCACTGGATGAGCTGCCAAATGCCGTGAGGTGGTTACGTCCACACTGTAGCATCTTTCACACAGGTCATAGTCATAGCAAATCAAGCACTTGAATCTTTTGCCTTCAAAATTGCTTCGCAGACAATTGTCACAGCTTACTCCTACAATAAACATATATTAGTATTTGCATTCAAAATCAAATCAAATCATCTGTATTTTGCGCAATAAACAACTACACAGATAAACAATACACAAGAGAAATAAAATGGCAAGGCACCGATAAACCATTCATGAATACACATACGTCATAGCCAAAGGTATATTATGTATCATTCTAAAGTGGCATAATGTATGAATGACTGACAATACAGCAAGGTCAAACAAGTAATAATTAGCAGTTTTAAAAACTAGGTATATGTATATACAGGTAAAAAGGTGGCACACATTGTTTTTCACGTAAAAATATATTTTCAATGGGTTTTAGCCAAGAAAACATTTGCCACATTATAGCTTCTGCATCTAAGGAAGTGTGCCAAAAAGACTGTATATATATATTATATACATACACACACACACATATATATACAACAAATACAATGAACATACCTTCATGGCGTGACATATCATCAGTTGGTGGCAGAACAGTTACTTAAGGTGACAATGCTCATAGATTACCTATTCAAATTAATTTCACCAGCTCTTTAAACAAAAACATGCAATTTGCTTGATTTACCTTAAAGGCAACAATTTGTAAGCTAAACATAATGAATTACCAAGTAAATGTAAACATAGGCGTATTCAGGATTTTTTAAAAGGGGGGGCTCCTAATTTTTTTGGAATTCCCCAATTTTCCGATCTAAACTAAGTAATTGCAAAATACGAACGCCAGTGTTGGCGCATATCGTCACATAAACGGTGGCCTCTTGGTTAGGGCAATTGTGTAACATTATGGAAAACTCGATGCGAGTTTTTGTAGTAGTGCTTGCGCCGTCGTTTTATTACCACTATTTTCAAAGAAAGGCTTGAATGTATTTATAACAAAAAGGGATCAAATGTGGGCTTACGTTATCAAGAAAGCATACAAATAAAAAATATTTTCCAAGCAGTTATTAAGATAAGGCCATCTTTGCTCCTATGTGAGCATTAACAGTTGTTTTTAACATGCCTAATATTGCCAACTTGTTTAACAACTAAACTAATTGACTTCACAAACAAAAAAACGCTTGCCATTACAACAACGTGACCACTAAAAAACGGCATTTTGTCCTTAGACTGACGAAAAGTGACACTTGTTTCGTAACATTGCAACATGTTTGGTAATAATACCAAGTGTTCGGTAACAATGCTCCCTGTTTGGAAACAATGGCAAAAGCAAGCACGATGCGGTTTTTAGGTCAATGGTAAAGAAAATTATTGGTTTTCACAGGATTTTGACAAAAAAATACAGTGACATTTGTTTAGCTATCAAAACGTTTATCAAAAGGATGCGCCCATGAATGTAAAGCAAAATTTAACAGCTTGTGAACATTATGATGTACATTTTTCATACACTAACTGACTTAAAATGTTCAATACATCTGGTCTGTAAGTTTTCTTCTAATTGAAATCAATGTTATCAGCTACAATGGGTGGTGTCGTGTATGGAGAAACATTGTTTGTGTGTCTGTATTATATTAGATATGTTGAACTGAAACTGAAACGCTTGATATGCTTTAGGCAATGTGTTTATATGTCTCACAGGTTTAAAGTAAATGTTGCTGTGACTGACTTCGTGATGTAAATTTTCACAAAAAAACATCATGCAACAAATCTGTTAACATAACAGATAGGTTCCGATTAAAAAGTCTTCATTAAAAAGTTTTTTGAGCTAACGTTTATTGTGCAGATTATCAAAATGTTTCTCTTATGGTAGCCTAATTCATTTTCTTATGTTTTTGGAACAGTCAAAAAAAGAAATATGATGCAGCATGCCCAAACCTAATAACAAAACAATTACAATTAAACGAATAATGCTTAGTTTCACAAAATACACGCTTTTACAATTGACAAAGCAGCGAAAACTATCTGACAAGCAACATTCTGTAATTTTTTTTATCAGAAGCCATTTTGAAAAGGCGAAACACTGCAATAGAACAACTAAACTTAAAATTTAAAACGCTATGCTTCGTAGACTGTCGTAAATCTTTAAAATGGGTATTATTTAAAGCTTTACCATCTTTTCAGATAAGAAAACAAGCCTAAAAAACTAACAACCAACTAACAAAAGTTCCTAAATTTGTAAAATCCAATGACAGAAGAAAATACTTTTCAATTACATAATCCGGAGCAGTTTGGTGCGACGGCGTTAAAATTACCGACATTTCGTGTAACTTTTTGAATTGCAAAACTCTGTCTATTTCATGAATTATGTAAGTAAATTGTTACAAATGCGAAATTTTATAATATGTGTACATTTATATACACGTGTCCTAACAATCACCATGACATTCATGCATATAACAAGATCTGCCATTGCTGTCGATCATGCGTTGCTTGTTCGAGATAGATTTTGCAAACGTTGTAAGGAATAGTGATGCACCGAAACAGACAAAAGTTGCCGAATAAATTCGGCCGAACAAACCGAAACTAATTTTGGTATCCATCTTTTTAAATGCAATAAGTTTAAACAAATCATGTGCTGATCTAATCCTATCATACAGCCTTTTATTGGCACCGAAAGAATAACCTCCACTGCTGTAACAAAATCTTAAAGTTGATTTTGATCATTTCGGGGACAATACACAAATAAAACGAACACATTCTTGCAGTTTGAACAATGATTCTAACCTACACTAAACTTTGCGTATTAGCTTTGGATGCAGTAAAAAGTTTCGGTTTCGGCTGAAGTTTGCAAAAATTTCGGCCGAAGACGAATAATTATAAAAACCTTAGTTTTAGCCGAATAAATTCGGTAACCCGACCTTTCGGTGCATCCCTAGTTAGAAACTCTGTTGTTATGTGCCTAAATTTAATGTCGAAGACCCAAATCCAACCTTTTACAAGAAACACAACCCGCGTCACCAAATTAGGTTTGCTAAATTTATTATAAGACCCTAAAACGTCGACTGTCAGCAACAAGAAAAAATAACGTTTGACATTTGCAAGGCAACAACAACAATAGAATAATACCATATACTGACGTATGTTTGTACGCAGGTAATTTGCCGTACACAAAAGCAATTAACGATACATAATTGAGTGAATATTGAAGGAGGGCCTTTTCTCTCTCGAAATGTCGACGCTGCGACGACAGGATTCTGATGGACCTAATAAGTTGAATGTGGTCACCTTGGATTGGTCACTGCACACAGGGAACATTGAGAAGCATGTCCCAATCGGTAGTGGATTGATAGACTTCCCTTTCCAGCCAAACATCATATGACTTGCGGAATTCGACTGGAAACTCAACTCTGAAAAGTGGATTTCGGTTTTTGGCACAATTTCTCACTTGGGAGCAGAGTTAACTTTTTAACCAGCCCAACAAATATCGTTTTCGCATTAAATCGATTGCTTCTCCAGCAAAGTCGAAAGTTTTGCATTGTTACATTATCTTTTTTTTATATTAGCGGACATTAAAAGTTGTTTGAAACCGGTCCGCAAGTGCAATAAGGTTGAGAATTATATCAGAATAATTTAATTATTTGGCCTTTAAATTGTATTCAGTTGGGTGAAAATTTAATAGTTGCGAGGATAACTAATTTATACGGCGTCAAAATAATTGAGAACGTCTGTATCTCAAATTCTCCTTCAAATTTATAGATGAAAAATATTTTTTACTACTTAAAAGGAATAGGACCACAGAGCAAGCAACCAGACTATTGGGTTTTAAAAAATAATGCCTATACCACGTGGTGACATCAACAAACAAACACGTTTTGCATTTTATCCATAGCTACCAGTCGGTATAGCGTTGGGCCTGATTAGCCCAGGGTCGTGAGTTCAAACCTCACCGGGAGCTTGATTTTTCAGATCTCGCCACCACTTATCGGGAAAAAAGCGGCTGGTCCAGCTAAGCTACAATGCCTGGGATGCGAAGCCTGTAAACCTAATGATCTCGAGACGACAACTGTGACCGCCAAGTAAGGACCTGCGCAGTTGGCCGTTGCATAAAACATTACTGCGTTATCCACATTACTCGAATTTTCTGGATATAAAAGGTCTGTCTCAAATTCGGCGAGTGTAGTTTACTTTCCAACACGGGTAACACGGAAACCGGCGGTAGTTGCTAAAACGTAGCGCAGTGGGAATCTAACCAACGCGGCGTACTCACTCCTCATTAAGCAAGGTTTGCATGTTGTTGTTCACAGGCAAATATTCCTCGTTGGGGCCAGGCGTGATGTTGGGGGATGTCCCCACGGTGGAACCGGTTGTATGGTACCTTAACAAAACAACAAACTTAAACATTCATTTTGACCAGTCGTTTCCACGGCAACAACATCGGCGTTGTTACTGTGGGTTATTGTCGTTCTACCTTCGAACGTTGAAGCGTTCCACGCAAGCTCGCAGGGCACATTCCTCCTGCTGGAAATCCCAAGGTCGGGCGTCGAGGTCTGGGACACACAACGGTGTTTGTTGAGTATAATATACCGTAACATGACGTCTGAAGCCCGTATTTTTTGCATTGTTCAACCAAACAAACCCACCCGGTATATCCACAGTAGATATTATAAACAACCTCAAAAATAACCACGAAATTTAAAAACTATTCACGTCGTTTATCGATTGAGCTTTATGGGCCAGTTTTAACCAAATACCGTTTCCGAATGCCCAGTCGTCGTTGAGGTGGTGACGAACTTTCTGGTAGATGGCTGACATCGTCTTCATGTTATTTTTCCGCCAAGCACGGCCCAGAAACTTGGTCTGTACTTTTAGCAGCTTAAGAACGTACAACTGGAACATGCCGTGTCGAATCTTGAGCGCCCTCTTGAGGATGGGGGCAGACTTAAACACGACCAGCATCTGCAAAAGCATAAACATGCGTTCTGTGAGTAAAAAAAAATAGATTTTGGGTGAAATTTATGTCGCATGTACATGAACTATAAAACAATGCGAAAAGAATTATTCGTAACCGTGGCCCAAAACGTTGTTAATAAAACAGGCTCACATACGTTTACTAATCAAAAAGCGAAGTAATCTGTGTATGATATCATCGATGCAACATTCGTAATTAAAATTGTAAATCCCTCATGAAATTAAATTATAAAAAAATGTCAAACAATTAACAGATTTTATCAAAATTATAAACGTAGACCAAAAAAACAACACAACAATGCAAGCGCTCTTGCGTCAATTTTCTCAACGAAATATATTTTGAAACTCCACCACCTACCATGGTTCGCGAGTGTTTCCACTTGACCAGTTTGTTGAGAATTCGAAGAAGGTTGATACTCGAGAAAAGATTTCTCCAACATGGAGATGAGCTCGAGTCGACTCCCTCAAACGTCTCGGCAGTAAGCTCAGGTCTTTTTCCTGTCGACACATATTTATAAGCTACACTTATAAATTTGCCAAGGAAAAATTACCATTGAAATGTATATACTATATTAAAAGAAATGCAACAAAAACAAGGAATCCATAACATTAAAATTAAAATAAAGAGCTCTACGTTTAGTTCGAATCGTAATTTTTTTAGAATCTCTGTGCATTAATTGTTGCCATTCTGATTCTAATGAAAGATAATAATTCCAATATGGTATGAATAGTATAAACTAAATTTTAACTCTAATCTAATTCAAAAAAACAAAAGTATCAGTAGCTTTAATCTTAATTCTAGTCTAATTTTTAAAAAGCTAAAAATATCTAGTCTGATATTAGGCGTTTCCTAACAAATATAGCCCAGATGATAACAGAAGCTGTTAATTCCACAAATTTTGTAAATTGAAGATCGCCCTAATGTCGACAGCGACAGTTTGGTGGAAAACCAATCGGATTAATAAAATAGTCCCAAACCCCAGTGAACGTGGGCACTTCTATTGCTGGTGGTTTACCTATCACGCAAGCGGGAAACTCCAAACAAGGGATGGTGTTTTTAGTTGTGACGTAAGCGACGATGTTTTGGTTGAAGAATTTCAGCACCAGGGGAATGCAGTTGGCAAACACAAGATGCTGGCTCGTGTATTCGAACTATGAAAATATATGTACACATCGTATATTGGTAAACAATGGCCAACGCATATAGTTATTGGTCAGTTATAATTGAGATTATGGAAAATTGGATACAACACCAACATAGGCTTTTTACATGGGATAAACAGAGGATTTTTTAACTTTTTTAACGTAGGATTTTTTTTGTAGTCTTAATGAACACGAAACAATTTTGAATGTTTATCTTTACGGAAGATCACCGCTTGCTAAAAAATCAAATATGTCTTTTCACTTTCAAGTCGACAGGTTATGTGCGAAGAATGCGTGTTTTTCATTTCGAAAGCAATATTAAAAAAATGATCTACTGCTACAAAACAGGGCGTGGTTTTGGGTCGAAAAGCCAGATTAGAATAGGAGATATGCACTGACGTCAGTGTTATAGGAGATACATCGTCATCTGACGTCAGTTTGTGACGTAATGTATTTACTGAACATGCGTTTGTGTCACAAATAAAATGCAATCAATGAAATGGTCGCGTCGTACCTGATACACGTGATTAAGATTGAAATGCTTCAGCAGCAGAAGCAACATTCCAGATATGGACTTCACCACAATTTCCCGATGACGATTGACGTCAATTCCCAATTTCAAGGACGTCACAGCTGTTGTTCTGCGGTAAAAGGGGTCACAGTTTACAAGGGTGTGTAGCTTAGCAACGCCAGCTGTAATTAAACTCATCGGCTAGATGTGGAAACCTGAAAAGGGCGATTTAATAATTTATATAGGCAGTGCGAAGGAAAACGTGGGGAAGCGTACGACCTTTTACCCAGGGCCTGAGTTCACGCTGCTTTTTGATAGCGCAGTGGTAAAAGGGAAATTATTAAAGTAATTCTGCCGATATCGAATTGCTTTTTTTCTAAGTGAGCGCCCAAATACGCCGTAAAACGTCTACTACAAGTGCGCCATGCAACTGTAACCCACATTTTGATGAATATAACCGTGCTAAGATGAAAATACCAAGCACGCCAATCGAAAATTGGCACACTTTCCTGGACAACGCTCTTGGAAAAAGCGCAAATCTTACAACCAAGTACGGTGTGGGAACCTTGCTTATACCTACGTCATGTTGCTATGACGTCATCATTTTACAGCAAAGTTATTCTGCCACATAGAAATCAACCTACGGCATTTCCTTAGGCAAAACATCGGATAAAATATTGATGGAGTCGTTTTTGGACTTGGCGGTTGGGGCAGCGGCAAGAAGAATCTTCAGTAGTGCTATCATGTACTGGGGAAGGTTAGGGAGCATAGCCTGGTACAACCGTTCTGTCACACTTTCCGACACCACCTGACAAAAAAATAAAAAAATACAACTCTTTGAACGGAATTTTTACGGTTATTGTTCCTTGGGAAATTTAATTGCATGTTTAGGGGTGGCAAGAACCGTTCATTTCTGTGAGCCATATGTTAAACAAACGCTTAATTATAAAATGATGCAAGCCAAGTATGTGTTACAGAGTGTTTGTCAAATTACCACCCTTGATGACCTGTTCTCCTGTCATTTGAAGTTCTAAGCAATTTCTGTTGTGTAATTACAAAATCCGAATTAAAATATGTTTTATTGTACTGTAGTTGGGTTACAACAAGTACTTTAAAATCCAATTTACACCTTTGTACTGCCATGCAGTATTTTTTAGAGTTTAGGCATGAACATCTTAATATTGGAAAAAAATTACTGTATAAATGAAAATGTGTCTAAATACTTTAAATGTTCATTTGCACACACAACAAACCTCTGTTTTGCCTATTGTGAGAGGGCACTTGTTTATTTCCGTTTCTTTCTCAACCTGCTGATCAGCCAATGAGGTGTACATGTGTTTCCGCAAGATTTTTATGCTGTCTTGCGTTGGTTTGGGCAGACCGGCAACCGTTGTTAGATCGCTGTGGAGACATTCTCAAGTAAGTGGGGTAACAGCAAAAGTACAGCACAATTATTTACATGATTATTTATGTGATTTCCTGAAGTAATTTCGCATTATATTTATCTCATAATATCTTATCACTAAATGTTTAAAATACTTTCGCCTGAAGTTATTATTACAACACAAACACAAAAGCTGCTCAAAATTGAAAAAAACAAAACAATTTAGCGAAATTATTCTAAAGCTGAAAAAAAAAATTAAAATATCCAGGAACAAAATAAATGCTCTGCATGTTTAATTTTAATGGTTGAAAAGGGTGTTTGCTTTAGTTTTGACCCAGGGGTGAGTCAATTTTTTTTTACACGGCCCACAGAACCAGGTGAACATGTTAGAACAACAAAAAAAGAAAACAATTGAGAAAATGGGCCACTTTCTTTTCAACAAAAGATATGTGGGACACAGTGTAATAAAATGGTCATGACACACTGATCTAAGCAGCAAAAGCAATTGGTACAAAACTAACAGATCATTTTTATTAAAAAATAAAATGTACAGCAGATCACAGTTGCTCTTACCCTGGAAGTGGAAATCCGATAAACTTTTGCCTAACCAGGTTGAGAAAAGCTTCAACGTCCCTGTTTCGAGCTTTCGGGGTCCAAGGCAGCCCAGGGGCAACTTTGACAGTTGGAAGATCAGCAGTGGCCTGTTCTGCTTCTTGTGCTCTGCGGATCTCCACAAGTTTAGCAGCAACTGCCAAAGGGTCTGTTGTGAGAGTTGGTTCCTTGTTGGGCATTGGCGTCTAAAATTGAAATGAGGATAGTGTTTGTGATGAAAGTTTGGAGATTGCGAAACTGCAAGTCAAATTCAAGGCCACCAAAGACTTGGCATCACATTATTTTTAGAAGCTTAAATGCATAAATGTCAGTCTTTGGCATGCACAAGATACTTTGAGATACTAATGATATATAGGTTTAATATTGCAAATTTATCACCTAACAAATAACCCTTTGCATGTACAACAATATTACAAGGGTTTTATATCTAAGGAGCTGTAAAGTGGAGTTGGAAATTTTAGGGCTTTTAGATTGTTTGTTAAGTGAAGAACTGTTTTTACCAATGCACCAGGAACAAATCCTGCAGCATCTCCTGCATCAGCTCCGGACTTTTTCATAACAACGCCGTTAGTGCGATCAAGCGGATCGTCCTCTGGAACGAACTCTACCTCTGTCTTGACCTCATCCCCTCGTTTAATTTCATCATCAATACTGGTTACTTTTTCTTCTTCGAAGGGCTAAAATGCAGAATTTTTTATGTAAGTTGTGTTTAAAAGATAATCACAGAACCCAATGAATTTGGTTGTATTGATTGACTGACAAAGGCAACTAAAAATTAAAATTTTGACACCTTAACAAAAAACTTTTCGAAACAGGTTTCCAAAAAAAAATTTACACAAAATAACAATTTGCAGTAGGAAAATTTGTATCACTGTGTTTGCTTTCAATTGCTTGATACTAGGAATATCCATTAATACTAAGCAGACAGCATGTATTTAATTGCCTACAGTGATGTTAACTGTGTTATCCTCACCGGTTCATCATTAGTATTTCTGTTCTTCTCAGCTTCCAGTTCTGCATTTTCAGCATCAAACTCATATAAAATGCTCTGTTGAAAAATTATGAATTATGATACTGGTCTGAAGATTACACAAGAAACATAATTATACAATGATACAAAACAAATACCTAAGCTATGCAAAACATATATATATATCACCAACTACAGCAAAGTTCAATACCTTTCTTCCTCTGCGTTTGCTTTGTGCAGAATCAAGAAGGTCGCTCGCAGATGTTGGGGGAACAGAAGCACACATTTCGCGAGCTATTTTCAACGGGTCTTCATTGACAAGCGGTAATCCAGCCGCTATTCGTGCTTTTTGTTTCTCTGAATGTATTTTCTCAAAACCTCCAAGAGTAGTCTGTGAAAGTTTAGCAAACCTTATTTTTGACTTCTATGGTGCAGATTTTGGGTCAGCACACAACAAACTTTGTCAGAATGGTAAAAATCTGATTAGTAAATTGCGACATCAGACCAAACTTTTAGCACACATGTGTGATGTATTGGGGCACAATAGTAGCAAGCTTATGCAAATTTCAGTGGACCAATCTTTAGTCTTGACATTAGCATTTAAACAATGCTAGCACCAACAGTCCTCACAACACAAAATTGCTGAATTTTGTTTAAAACTACTTAGATAACCCCCATGGTTGATGGATGTCATTCTATAGCATAACACAACTTTCACTTTAACACATATGCTGAAATCTCCACTCCATTCTAAATGTCAGGAATTGCCCACACACATAACTTTATGGGCACTACTAAACTCAATTTTAAGCATCCTTGAGGAAACGGATCTTTACACACTATGATAAATGCTTGTTCGAAATGTTATGTTATAATTTTTGTTAGTATCTGTACATAATAGTTTATACCAGAAGCAGTTTCCACAGCAAAAGCAGAATCTTTTTCATTGGCAGCGGTGAAGAAGTTTGGGAACAGAATTTTGCCACAGTATTGAAGAGAATGATTATCAGAGGCTCCTTATCGTTAAGGTTTTGTTCTACAAATATATTCAACAGGATATGCATATTAGCCGCATTGTTTTATCATGAAGAAATAAAATATGGTTAAACAGGTTTGAAAAGTTGACAATTCTTGTGTCATATTGATCAGATATCGACATAAGCCTATTTCTTACCAAGTTCAATGAGAAATTCTTTTCGCAGACTGATTTCTCCTGGATTATCACTGGGGTCTGGCCTGCGGAGTGTTTCCAACATTGTGTAAAGAATACTAACCAGAAACCGGAGCATTTGACAATCTTCCAATGACAACATGACAGATTTTTTGTCTGTATGTGACTCCATATTTGTGGCACTTTAGACAAAAATATCATATTGTACGAGCAGGAGACTATTTAATATATACCAGGATCACACTGAAACATACTTGATTTCCATTAAAAGTAAGTGTTGGATCATAGTGAATAGCCCAAGTTTGTAAAGCAAGAAACAGTTTTGCCGACAGTTTGTTACTTGTTGTGACAAGTTGTCGCACTCATCATACACGCCATGAACAAGATGTAGGAGACATGTTATGGCCACAATCCTTTAAAAAACAAAGAATTTCAATAAACATAATTTATCATTGTCTGATGTGTACAAAAAAACAAACTGCTTTATATACACTAGACAACCTTTCTTCTTTGTCTGACAGCTCTAGTACTTGTATGATGTGTTGCACGACCAAAGTTTTTTCTGCCACTTTGAGATCACCCCACTTTGAAAATTCTAACATGAACACAACACAATGGTGTTTTAAACTCCTCACAAATACTTTTTTGATGATGAAAAAAACATGACCAAAAGCCAGATTAAAATACTTGCACATACTGGTATTATATATGTTTTTCACGTGTTAATGTTTTTGTTTGTAATTTTTGCAAATTTGCCCAGAGAATATACTCGGCACATGACATGTTTTCCAAACTGGTCGTAATGTAACCTTGAAAACAAAACAACAACATTTTACCTTTTTCAGTGAGAAGCTTCTGGAAGTTTTTCTGGTTTTGTTCGAATTCTACTTCCTCTGTGTAAGTGTACAACTCACTGATTTCATTTGAATATGAATCGCAATCATCGTAAGTGAAGTCCAAGTCGTGCTCTATCTCACGACTCGACATTTTACCAGTAAAACTGTGGACAAACAATGCCTACAAAAATGCATAGAATTATATTAAAGGCAAAACAAATGCCACTCAGATAAAAAATAATAATAGTATTGGTTTGCAGCTTTGCTGAACGAATGTTCTGGTCGTCTTGTAAACCAAAAATATATGTGTGCTCAAGCACCAAAGAGCCTCAGACAATAGTATTGAATATAGCCTATTATAGCCTTTAGAAAAGCTACCGGATTCTAAAGTTTTTTTTAAGTGAACGTTGAATGTACGGATACTAGCAGACGTTTTGCATATGTTAATGTATTATTATTTCCTTTCTTTTTGGAGTAGCCTACCTACTATCAATGCTCTATGCATACATTAACACATTGTCAATTAATTTTGCTCACTGGTATCTGTATGTAGTCAAATAACCATGGACAACATGCATGACGGTGCAACAATGGGAACATTGGTTTGCCTATTGACAGTTTAAGCAATTACACAAAACATAGTTATTTCCCCATTTTTGTGTGAGTGATTTGCGACAAAACAAAATTAGAAAAGATATACTAGGTAAAAACTGTACAGCTATTTAGATTGGAAACTTGGTCTACATTGGATACTAATCCAAAGGAAAACATAATTTAATTTACGACACAAGTAAATCAACAAAGGCAAGAAAAAAAATATAACCACTCAACCGTGGTTGAATGCCGATTAACACAAAATCTGTCACGCTTCATTGCATGACAAAAGAATTTTATGCCTGATTGCAGATCAAACCAAAGGCCATTTTTTATTTTTAAGATTTATTTCCAACTTGATAAGTAAGGGATAAACACATTTCGCAAAAAATCAAAATCCTTTCATTTACTATTCCGCAGCCAGGGTTGCGGTGTCGCAAATAATTCATCGACTGGAATACTATGATCATAGTAATGACGCCACGAATATTCGGATTTGCCTGAAAACCCGAGGGCCATTGTTCGGATTCGACGACCACAGGAAAGCGGGTTGGGAACCACTGATGTGTCAGGTTTAGGTGCATTCAAGCAAAACCTTTTATACATTTTTTGCGAACTGTTTCGTTGAAGGGGCTTTTCTTGCTTTGTTGACCCACAGGTTTTCTAAACCCGGAAAAAGAGTGCCTGTGTTTGCTTACATTGAGGAATCCATAATTACCGAATTCGTGACGATAAGATCACAAGCCGCCCGATCTTGAGACTCGCAGACCCCGATCACTCGGTTCCCGTCTTATCACATATCACCCGCCTAATGGAATCCAGTGTGTATATAAAAACAAATTACAATAATAATATTTTGTGTGATGAATATAAAATAAATCATTTGTATGATTAATAATCGGGCTATTCATGGTTCAGACTTCGCGTCAACAATAGGACTGACGTCATAATGCTGCAGGAAAAGTTTGGCTGAAAATACATTGGTTTAGATAAGAGTGATTTACTAAAACGCGTGTAGCGCAGCGGTTATTTTGTGGGAAAAAAATTGCAACAGGGGCTGTAACCGTTTTCGTGACACATGTCACTCGGTGACATATGTCACTTTTTCCAAGCATGTCACTTCACGTGTCACAAATCTTCAGCATGTCACTTTGCATGTCACCGTTGGTGCGTGTCACTTTGTATGTCAGTTTGTTTGTTTGTGGTACTGCGTGATGTCAAATAGGTGGAAATTAAGCCTAAAGGAAATGAGAACAATACAACTCATTGCTCATATTGCAGCAAAATGAACTTTCAAGTTCTGTGACAAAAGAGAAAGGTGACGGAAGAGATGTTGTAAAGAACGTTGGACATACTTACCTGCAAGACCCGAATAAGATCACACCCATCACAGGACGATGACTTCAAATTAACTATTATATTGTTTTTGTTCTGCCTAATATTTACAAAGTTAATACATTTTTATCAAACATATTGGACATTGTGATAAGTTGTATTATATACCGTTGTTTGAATGAGGTGCAAAATTATTAAAAGGTTGGGTCATTCAAAGCATTATGAAGTATTCTGTGGTGATATCTAGCATTCCAAAAGCAAAAGGTGTTGTAAGGATTCATTTTAATTATGTGTGACTCATAATTATATAAATATTGTTAGGAAAAATCTTGTTACACCCGCCATATGTTTTTTGTGTGATACAGTCAATTTTCATTGAAAATTACTACTCAAGGTATATATGTCAGTATACTGACAACAAAGAAATGGATGACAAAAAAGATTTCCTACAAGCTTTGTGAAGATTGACAATTTATGACATTCACTTTTATCTATGCAGAAATACCTTGTTATGACAACATGTGTATTGATTACACAGACAAAAAAGTAAAATGAGGTCACTATCATTGTGCAAAAATCATAACTACAATGCCTAACTTCAAAAACCATATTTATAAGTAAGTTTTTGGTTGGCCATGTTGCTGGAAATTATGTTTTGTGGGTAAGTTAGTTTTACCAAAACCAGTTGTACATAATTACCAAAAACTGCTTGTAAGAAAAAGTGTTAAGAGACCACAAGCCCTGAAGTGTAGTATTAACCAACATGCATAAAATGTTGTTTGAAAAAATTTATTGCAGCAGAAGTTTTTACTCCAAAGTCAGAGAATACAGTCAGTGAGGATAGGGCATAAATGTTGTTCAAGAAGGTTTTTGAGCAGGAAACACATTTAAAAGAAAACAATAACAAATACCATAGTTACTTTATAACATTGTAAACAAATATGCAGAAAGCAAACAAAACAAACTCTACAATTGTTTACATCAAAATTGGAACCGGAGAAACACAGTGATGAAACACAAGAAAGTAAAAAGGAAACAAAAATATGGTTAAATTTGAGATAGATCTATGCAGAACTATTAAAACATATTACATCATTCCTTTTGAATTCACTACATTAAAGTAGGTAATGTCCAGGTTTTGGCTGTTTTATAATTCCACCTCAACCATCTGCAAATATGTTGAGAAACAGTATTCCACTTGAAACTTTTCTAATCTTAGTGATGGTGACACTGAAACACATTACATAAAAGGGAATTAGAGCAGATTTTGATGTTTTTTGGTGAACAATACGGATTATCCAAATTTGTTTTGTATGTTAATATATTTGCTTTTTATTTTTGCAGCCTCAGGCCAGGAAATTGTAACCCAGTCAATTTCAGTCCGTTAAATATGACTATTATTAACAGTAAATAACACAAAAACCTAGTAAGAATCCCTTTATTCTCCTTGACCGGTCCTATAACCAAGAATGGTTCCACCGGTCCTTCGTCACGTCTACATTCAAAATGAATACTAGAAGTTGTACTGATTATTTGCTGACGTTTACGAAAATAAAATGAATTCAATTGACCTTTTGTAACAAGTTATTTAGCCTGCCAATGAAGAATATTTTTCATGGCTAGCTTTGTACTGAACTGAATTAGTAAACTATAGGTGTGTAAACATTTTGGTTTTATTAATATGTTCCTCTTTGAGATGTTGCTGCTGGCCTGCACCAAAATGAAGTTGGATCACACAGGGTAAACTTTAGACTCCCACATATAGATATTTTCTTTTTAATAATTTACTTGTCCAAAGTAAAATTTCCTTAACCTTCAGATGCCAATATTAGACTTTTGTGCTGCTGTTACTGCAAGCATAATGCAATTCTCCCGATGTTTCTCCATATGATAGACATGACGTCGGTTAAATAAACTCAACGTTCCGTTTTGCCAGTTATATAGAAAAACTAGCTACAGATGTGTACACTACAAACGGCATTCTAACATATTTTACAAGTGACATACCATAGTATACTCCTTTGGGAAACAGTAGTCTTCTTGGAATCATTTCTAACTGCTACCCCGACACCTGCATTATAAGGTTGCTTTATTACATGGGAATATGAAGTAAATATGGGGTGTTTCTAAGAAGACATTCAGCCTAGAGGAATCATAGGCAATGGGCATAGGTGTGCCCACCATTCCTACAATGCTGAGGCTCAATGCCTACAGTAAATACACACACAAATACAGATCTTAGGTGTGGTGTTTCTCAATTGAACTTTGCAACTATTATAGTTATATCCATATTCAAATTAACCATATTTTCACAACTGTGTAGTTTACTTACCATGTAATTTATAAGTAAAGTGGCATATCCAACATAACACTGTAACTTGCACTTGAATACCCCAGTACAATACACCATTGCATTGCACATGTGTTCCTCGAAATCGCCTATAACCTAAATCGTAGCATTCTAATTATCTTAATTATCTTAAACAGGTTGAATTTGCGTAGTTTACCACTTTGTCGCTTGCAGTGTTTTGATATCTACGTTTTGAAGCAAGAAAGGGGCTCGACTACTAACTAAATCATTTCATTTAGTGGAATTAAGATAATTAGAATGCTACGATTTAGGTTATAGGCGATTTCGAGGAATACAATTTCTCATGTGAACAGTAGGCTACAACAGACACATAACTTTTAATGTTTGTAAGTAAATCAGGAGGTGCCTTTAGAAACAGTTATTGTGTAGTGAAATGCTGCTAGTGCCCATCATACTAGCTTGTATTTAATCCTGCCTGCTGCAGATGAAACAAACATGAAATTGGAGCTTTGGGGGTTATTTTCCTCAAAACTTCTTGATTTAGCAGATCATCCACAACTTGAAAATCTGCATGTGACACACGGCTGATTGCAATCATTTTTTGGAAAAGGGAAACAATGTGAATATTTTGGATTTTCACCAATTCTGGATGAAAGTTTTCCACACTTCCGGATTCTAGTGATGTTTCCAGAATGACAAGAGCATGTGCAATGGTGTATTGTACTGGGGTATTCAAGTGCAAGTTGCAGTGTTATGTTGGATATGCCACTTTACTTATAAATTACATGGTAAGTAAAATACACAGTTGTGAAAATATGGTTAATTTGAATATGGATATAACTATAATAGTTGCAAAGTTCAATTGAGAAACACCACACCTAAGATCTGTATTTGTGGGTGTATTTACCAGTTAATGTAGGCATTGAGCCTCAGCATTGTAGGAATGGTGGGCACACCTATGCCCATTGCCTATGATTCCTCTAGGCTGAATGTCTTCTTAGAAGCACCCCATATTCACTGCATATTCCCATGTAATAAAGCAACCTTATAATGCAGGTGTCGGGGTAGCAGTTAGAAATTATTCCAAGAAGACTACTGTTTCCCAAACTAAAAGTATATACCGTTTCTACATCTACCATTGTGTGATATTTTAAATGCTTCCATGTTTCTAAATGTGATTTGTTAAATGTGAAAGTGTATGTTATATTTTTGACTGTGCTGTGACATTACCACCAATGAAAATTTTAATTTTTTATGCTATTTATTGAGCTTTAAACTGCTTTAAACATGGTTTAGTATACACAATTCTTCCATATATTGCTTTTAGTAGTATATGAATGTAGAATTTTTCAGCATGATATGGCACTTTACATCCACCAACTTTTGCAAAGTGTTGTTAGCGCATTAACTGGATGTTGTCTAAGATGAAAATGAGCGAATACTATCACCTGCTACAAGTGTGTTTACCTCAGCATTATAAAAATCTGCCAATATATGTTGCCCAAAAAGGTGCTAAATTTTACACCAAAACTGCAAACCTTAACCCATTCTTTTAAAGATCGCCAAAGCTAACAATGTGCTAGTCGACATGAGCAAGCATTGTACATGGAAGGAATGAATGGCTATGCCCAGAAAGGGGTAAACAAGCTTGTCGGGCATGTTGTGTGCAAGGTCGAAACATTTGCTCATGTCTGCTAGCACATTATTAGCTTTGGCGTTTGTCTGTACAATTATATGCTCCACATGTTTTGCACTCAACCCATTCTATTTTACTGCTTGTACTGCAATATCATGACACTACAGTGATTTTTGTAACCTAGATTTTCCTATGTAATATCTGCATTAACAAAACTTGCAAGTATTTGTCCACTATATTGCAACGAAATGCTTTGCTATTTTATTGTAAGTAGATGTCACACAATATTTAATTTTCAGAAAAGTGAATTACTATTCATGATTTTTTGTTGGTGGGCATTTTGGTGGGTGTTAAAGGTAAACTCAAGGCAAATCACAGTTATGTCAATTAACTGAATGCAGTATTGTCTTTCCCTGTAGCTCTTATTTGCCTTCAATTGCAACATTGCCAATAAAAGTTTTTTCCAAATGGTTGTTTTTTGTTTAATCCATCAAGGTAAAAACGAAAACATCAGAAAGTGAGCTTCATTACATACACATCAAGCTACAATAAGTAATAAGTTATATGTCTTAAAATAAATAGCTACATCAAGACTAAATGTTTTTGAATTTGTTGTCTCTCCGTAACATACAAAGTGACATGTTGGTGACACGCAATGTGACATACTGGTGACATACAATGTGACATACTGGTGACACGCAATGTGACATACTGGTGACACACAATGTGACATACTGGTGACACGCAATGTGACATGCGGTGACACGCAATGTGACATGCTGAAATTTGGTGACATGCATAGTGACATGCTCGATTTGGTGACATATGTCACTTAGTGACACGTGTCATAAAAATGGTTACAAGCCCGCCTCAAAAATTGCGTTAAGGCACAGCAGAAATTGTCGAAGAATATAAGTAGGCTACCATGCACCAAAGACGAAAATTTAAGCTTAGGCGAAGAAAAACGTTTGGAATCAACGTAAACTTGCGCGCCTGACAGCAAATTGGCTGTTACGTGCGTTTTTACCGCGACAAATAAGTCTTCATCGTGTCAAAACTGACAGCAGACGGACACTAAATCTTATCTGTTATGTGTTTTGTTAGTACGTACAACTAAGTTAGGAAAATTTCGTAAATTTTTAAATCGTTTGCAGAACTTTCTAAAGTGACCATGAGAATTAGGAGAACACGTTTATGATTTTAATTAGAGTATTTTGTTTCATATGCTGTGATTTTCCCAATTAACAAGACAGCAAACGTGCACATTAATACAATGCAGTTGCCTGACGCGTCAATTGGCCTACATCCAAGAAGATTTTCTTCGCCGAAACGTAGTTTTGTTTTTGATGCATGATACATATATTCTTCGGCAATTTCTGCTTTGCCTAAACAAAAAAACTTTCCCACAATAAGATTATAATAACGGTCAAATGCGTATGGGGGGTATGTGGTTTAATATTTAACAAATTTAAGAAGATTGGCGTTTTATTTGAAGCCAAAGTTCGATTTTATCTGACAGCAGGGATGTACAGGGAGTGTTTGTCGTAAAGGATGTCAACGGAAAAAGTTTGTGCAAGGTTTCATAGCCGAAATGTGTTTGACCAGTAAACATTGTTGATAAAGTCGCTACCTCGTATGATAGCTGAGTTACCCGCGCCCAAAGTTTTGTTAACTAGCAATTACGATGAATGTCAAAGCTTACTTGAGTAGAATCGGCTACAATGGAACCCTGGAACCAAATCTAAAAAATTTGGAGGCATTGTCCTATGCTCATAAGATGTCTGTCCCATATACATCTCTGGAAATGCATGGTGGTAGAAGAATAACACTTGATGTGCAAAAAATGTACAAAAAGATTGTTGAAGAGAAAGGCGGAGGCATTTGCTACGAAATCAACTACTTGTTTGGTTGGTTACTGGAACAATTGGGGTACAGCGTACAGTTTTATCCAGCTGAATTTTTCCATGAGTTTTATGGCGGATTTTCTCCTGATCACCACCATATGATCCCAGTGGTATGCAAAAATATCTGTGCGGGAATACATTGTTATTATATAACTTGCCACTTGCTTGCATTAAATTATCAAAGCATTGGTGTTTTGTGCATGGTTTATTTCTAACGTTGACTAAAAATTTGTTCAATATTTGTGTTGTGCAGAGAATTTACCTTCCCGTCCTCTAAAAACTTGCAACATTTTATCTTTAGTTTTTTTCAGGTAACATTGGATGACACTCAGTATCTGGTTGATCCTGGATGGTTTACTGTTGGTCCTATGAAAATAGAGCTTATGTTGCCATATGCTGAAACTCATGGTATGTACAGAGTCCGCCCAATGCACGAAAGAGAGGGATGGTGTTATATGGAAAGACACAAGAAAACTGTTTTGGATTCAAGAGGTTGGCTTTATTTTTGTTAAAAATTGTTATAGCATGCTGTCTTCACATTCACCTAGCTGTACTGCTCACACATGTTGTGTCAAAAAGTGGCCATGTCTGCTGCTCACTTACAGTGAAAGGTTGTGTTTCTTCTACAAAATCGTGTTCGTCAGCAAAAAATTTGCAAAAACTATTTTATCATGTTATAATTTCAACATACATATTATACATTCACAGGCAATGTAATCAAGCAAGGACCTGCAACTTGTATCACTGGTTACTGCAATGATGAATGTTCGAAGGAGGAGTCGGAACATTGGGTCCATCTATTGCGATTTGACACCAAACCTGCCAAACTGGAAGATTTTGAGGAATGTTTGGAGTTCATTCAGACTGATGAAAAATCTGCGCTGTATCAAAATGCTTGTTTGATCTTATTTGGCCCCACAAAATCTAGCATGTTTTTCGATGACACACTTGTTACAAAAGAAAGCCTTGACCCCAACACGGACAAAATTGTTGAAGAGTTGAAGGTTTCTGATGATTCTCAGCTTGCAGAAATTGCCAAGTCACATTTCGGTTATGAAGTTGCCCACAAACTCAACTACTTCAATCGTAAATAAAAGGGGTAGGATATTTACAGATTATTTCACTTATGTTTTGCTTTCATGTGTAACATACGTCACAGAAATCAGTGTTTATATTTCGTAATATCTCGTGTGCAGCAATGTACAAGTTTTGCAAAATCCCATACTGCGACCCATATGATAAACTCATCGAATGTTCTCGAGTAAAGCGAGTCATTCAATATCCTGTTTACCATATAAAATGTTCTCACAAGATACAAACTCTTGTATTACACTAACCATTTCAATGCGTCCCAGATAATACAAGCAGGAACAACTTCTTCCGATAGTGATAGCCACAGAACGGTGAACCAGTTGACTCCCAACGCAGTACGCTTGAATCATGTATATTCGCTCTCACAGAAAATTTCGATGTGTACTGTATTTTATGCTCTTGTTTCTCTGCAACTTCAACCGTTTGGTGATGCCACGTGATATTATTGACATAATGGAGAGCGTTAAAGAGCCCAGTTTTTACCCGTAAATTCAGTCCAGTCTTCGCCATTCTATACGCTGACATTTTATCAACGTTGTATTGAAAAGTTATAATGTACCGTCGTAATGAAGCAGATAACAGAAATGAATACAATTATTCGGGAAGATATCCTAGTTCTTGGTGCTTTATAGGACTGGGTAGAAGCAGGTTTAACAATCGAAGAGACTCAATTCGCGCTCAGGCCATCGAGACACTGTTAAATATCTCTGAGTCCCTTAGATTTATTTACATATGCATAATCATATTTTTTAACATTATTTCTTATGCAATCCTCTGTTAGTTATAATAGTTATGCAATCCTCTGTTGAGGCCCCATATCAGTATTAAATCCCCAAAATCAAGGTTTTTGATGTAGTTTCCACCGGTGTATGAATAGTCGTGGCCGCGAACCTGTGAAAAGACTTAACAACGAAAAAGTGTATTTGTTTATGACGGTTATTAATAATAGTCGATCAGTAGGCGTACATTCCGATGCGATAATTAGACAAGTTTGGTATGGTTAGAAAGGGTTTTTAATGTAGATTCCAACGGTGTATAAATAGTCGTGGCCGCGGTTCGATAAAAGTAGTTATGACCGATTTATGACAATGTACATTAATATTCGTTATATAAATCGTTGGAATTTTTTTAATTTTTTAATATTTCATGAAACTACATGCCACTCCATGCATATTGTGCAAAAATCATCGAGATCTATTAAGAAACGGCAAAGTTATGAGCGTTCAAAGTTTTGTCGACCGAAAAAAAAAGTTTTGTCGACTAGCGTCTCGTTGGTTTATAAATCTACAAACCGAGTCGAAATACGATGAATGTTAAAGCTTACTTGAGTAGAATCGGCTACAATGGAACCCTGGAGCCAAATCTAAAAAATTTGGAGGCCTTGTCCTATGCTCATAAGATGACTGTCCCATATACATCTCTGGAAATGCATGGTGGTAGAAGAATAACACTTGATGTGCAAAAAATGTACAAAAAGATTGTTGAAGAAAAAGGCGGAGGCATTTGCTACGATATCAACTACTTGTTCTGTTGGTTACTTGAACAATTGGGGTACAGCGTACAGTTTTATCCAGCTGAATTTTTCCATGAGTTTTTCGAGGGATTTTCTTCTGATCACCACCATATGATCCCAGTGGTATGCAAAAATATCTGTGCGGGAATACTTTGTTATTATATAACTTGCCACTTGCTTGCATTAAATTATCAAAGCATTGGTGTTTTGTGTATGGTTTATTTCTAACGTTGACTAAAAATTTGTTCAATAGTTGTGTAGACTTTTTCCTTCTTGTCCTCTAAAAACTTGCCACGTTTTGTCTTTTGTTTTTCCAGGTAACATTGGATGACACTCAGTATCTGGTTGATCCTGGATGGTTTACTGTTGGTCCTATGAAAATAGAGCTTATGTTGCCATATGCTGAAACTCATGGTATGTACAGAGTCCGCCCAATGCACGAAAGAGAGGGATGGTGTTATATGGAAAGACACAAGAAAACTGTTTTGGATTCAAGAGGTTGGCTTTATTTTTGTTAAAAATTGTTATAGCATGCTGTCTTCACATTCACCTAGCTGTACTGCTCACACATGTTGTGTCAAAAAGTGGCCATGTCTGCTGCTCACTTACAGTGAAAGGTTGTGTTTCTTCTACAAAATCGTGTTCGTCAGCAAAAAATTTGCAAAAACTATTTTATCATGTTATAATTTCAACATACATATTATACATTCACAGGCAATGTAATCAAGCAAGGACCTGCAACTTGTATCACTGGTTACTGCAATGATGAATGTTCGAAGGAAGAGTCGGAACATTGGGTCCATCTATTGCGATTTGACACCAAACCTGCCAAACTGGAAGATTTTGAGGAATGTTTGGAGTTCATTCAGACTGATGAAAAATCTGCGCTGTATCAAAATGCTTCTTTGATCTTATTTGGCCCCACAAAATCTAGCATGTTTTTCGATGACACACTTGTTACAAAAGAAAGCCTTGACCCCAACACGGACAAAATTGTTGAAGAGTTGAAGGTTTCTGATGATTCTCAGCTTGCAGAAATTGCCAAGTCACATTTCGGTTATGAAGTTGCCCACAAACTCAACTACTTCAATCGTAAATAAAAGGGGTAGGATATTTACAGATTATTTCACTTATGTTTTGCTTTCATGTGTAACATACGTCACAGAAATCAGTGTTTATATTTCGTAATATCTCGTGTGCAGCAATGTACAAGTTTTGCAAAATCCCATACTGCGACCCATATGATAAACTCATCGAATGTTCTCGAGTAAAGCGAGTCATTCAATATCCGGTTTACCTTATAAAATGTTCTCACAAGATACAAACTCTTGTATTACACTAACCATTTCAATGCGTCCCAGATAATACAAGCAGGAACAACTTCTTCCGATAGTGATAGCCACAGAACGGTGAACCAGTTGACTCCCAACGCAGCACGCTTGAATCATCTATATCCGCTCTCAAAGAAAATTTCGATGTGCACTGTATTTTATGCTCTTGTATTATATTACTTCAACCGTTTGGTGATGTCACGTGATATTATTGACATAATGGAGAGCGTTAAAGAGCCCAGTTTTTACCCGTAAATTCAGTCTAGTCTTCGCCATTCTATACGCTGACATTCTATCAACGTTGTATTGAAAAGTTGTAATGTACCGTCGTAATGAAGCAAATAACAGAAATAATTACAATTATTCGGGAAGATATTCTAGTTCTGGGTGCTTTATGGAACGGGGCAGAAGCAGGTTTAACAATCGAAGAGACTCAATTCGCGCTCAGGCCATCGAGACACTAACCCTGTTTACATGGCCAAGTCGACTTGAGCATCAAGTCGACTCGTGACCGGGTCACGTGATTTTCAAATTCGACGCGCGAAAACGACGAATTTACATGGGGCTTTTAAGTCAGCTTAAGTTAAGCTGTCTCGGGCTGACAGGCTGTAAATTCAGACTCTGTACTAAATAAATTATCAATATTTCTAATCTAAGCATGCAGAGAAAAGTTATTGGCAGTTAGTTTACGCAAATGGTTGCTGCAAATTGGTCCTTGATTATAATGTGAGTTTACTTTGCCAGATATAATAGATGATTAAACTAAAAGGCTGCATTTTCCTGGAATGTGTTCACAACTACACCATGGTAAGAGTATTCAAGTGAAAATTTCATGTTTAGTAGTATTAATTATCTCTGTCCTTCTTCACAGGATCCTTTTCAGAAGCTGTCTTAATCCCGTAATCCCATGTACAATTGAGTGTCAGAAAAGACTGAATGGAATGTTTCATACCAGCCCAATGTTAATTAATTTGAAACAAATATACAGAAGATGTGATAGTTACATCACATAAACTTGTGTCATGGCATTCTTGTCATATTTGTTTTATTTTGACAAACAGAAAAGGTTTACATAAGCCTGCTTTTGTATTTTATGGTTGATTGTTGTTCACATAATCCTTGCATAATTGAGATGCAGTAGCCTAAATATGAATCAACAACCAGTTTGCATTGACTTGTTATATTATAGCACATCCAGCAGCAAATGAAAACAGTTAACACAAGTGCATTCTTCTTTCAAGCAAGTGTCAGCATTCCTGCAATGCATTTATTTCCTTCAGGTCTCCAAAATGCAACTTAGCTCCTCAAAACGAATGTTGCTTTTTTGTATCTTGATGCTTGTACAATTCATTTAACACTTGCGCAGTATTTACAAAATTAACTCGAGTAAGCACATCCTTCTCGCCCCTGCAGCATAGAGCATACTTACGTAGTTGTACTAGAACTAGTTTCTTACTTTTGAGGTTTATTGTAAACAGCAAACCCTCAACGCACAACCTCATAAACAAATTACCTAATCCTAACTTCTTCGCGGCACTTGTCGCTACTGGGTTTAAGCTGACTTAATCGCTTAAGCTGTCCCGAAAACCACTCTCCGCGTTAGATCGAAGGCCGAGACGGCTTAAGACGCTTGCCTTTTTCTCTTCGCCGAAAACGAGAGAGTCGGATCGGCGAGTCAGCTTCGAAGCCGTCTTAAACCGTCATGTAAACGGGGTTACTGTTAAATATCTCTGAGTCCCTTAGATTTATTTACACATGCATAATCATATTTTTTAACATTGTTTCTTATGCAATCCTCTGTTAGTTATGCAATCCTCTGTTGAGGCCCCATATCAGTATTAAATCCCCAAAATCAAGGTTTTTAATGTAGTTTCCACCGGGGTATGAAAAGTCGTGGCCGCGAACCTGTGAAAAGACTTAACAACGAAAAAGTGTATTTGTTTGTGACGGTTATAAATAATAGTCGATCAGTAGGCGTACATTCCGATGCGATAATTAGACAAGTTTGGTATGGTTAGAAAGGGTTTTTAATGTAGATTCCAACGGTGTATGAATAGTCGTGGCTGTGGTTCGATAAAAGTAGTTATGACCGATTTATGACAATGTACATTAATATTCGTTATATAAATCGTTGGAATTTTTTTAATTTTTTAATATTTCATGAAACTACATGCCACTCCATGCATATTGTGCAAAAATCATCGAGATCTATATTAAGAAACGGCAAAGTTATGAGCGTTGAAAGTTTTGTCGACTGGAAAAAAAAGTTCTGTCGACTAGCGTCTCGTTGGTTTATAAACCCACAAACCGAGTCGAAATACGATGAATGTTAAAGCTTACTTGAGTAGAATCGGCTACAATGGAACCCTGGAGCCAAATCTAAAAAATTTGGAGGCCTTGTCCTATGCTCATAAGATGACTGTCCCATATACATCTCTGGAAATGCATGGTGGTAGAAGAATAACACTTGATGTGCAAAAAATGTACAAAAAGATTGTTGAAGAGAAAGGCGGAGGCATTTGCTACGATATCAACTACTTGTTCTGTTGGTTACTTGAACAATTGGGGTACAGCGTACAGTTTTATCCAGCTGAATTTTTCCATGAGTTCTTTGAGGGATTTTCTTCTGATCACCACCATATGATCCCAGTGGTATGCAAAAATATCTGTGCGGAAATACTTTGTTCTCATACAAAAAAAATACCTGTGTACTGCTGCCCAACATTCCTTGTAACTTACCACTTGCTTGCAATAAAATGATCAAAGCATTGTCCATGATTTATTTCAAATGTTGTTCAATATTTGTATTGTGCAGAGAATTTACCTTCCTGTCCTCTGAAAACTTTTTGTCTTTTTTTTTCGAAAACAACATTTTGTCTTTTGTTTTTCCAGGTAACATTGGATGACACTCAGTATCTGGTTGATCCTGGATGGTTTACTTTTGGTCCAATGAAAATAGAGCTTATGTTGCCATATGCTGAAACTCATGGTATGTACAGGGTTCGCACAATGCACGAAAGAGAGGGGTGGTATTATATGGAAAGACACAAGAAAACTGTTTTGGATTCAAAAGGTTGGCTTTATTTTTGTTAAAATTTTAATAGCAGAAGCCTGAATAAAAAATTCTCGGTGACTTATGGGTTGTGCATGTATGTACATGAGACAATTTTTCAACAAGTTGTATGGTGACAAGAGTATGATTGTGTTTTCTTCTGGTGGGTCACAGGTTGATAGTGACTGCAAAGTTACCTCAAGGCAAATACATCTACGTCTAGCAAGCTAACCAACAGCACTCTCTTCACATTCACGACCTAATATATCAAAAAGTGGCCATGTCTGCTGCTCACTTATAGTTATAGGTTGCGTTGCATCTACAAAATTGAATGGGTTAGCGGTCTTGGCAACAGTTCCAACAAATGTTGCAAAGACTATCAACATATTATAACCTCAACAACATGAAATTTATATATTCTAAATTTACAGGCAATGTACTTAAGCAAGGACCTGCAACTTGCATCACTGGTTACTGCAATGACGAATGTTCGAAGAAGGAGTCAGAACATTGGGTCTATCTATTCCGATTTGACACCAAACCTGCCAAACTGCAAGATTTTGAGGAACGATTGGAGTTCCTTCAGACTGATGAAAAATCTGTGCTGTATCAAAATGCTTGTTTGATCTTATTTGGCCCCACAAAATCAAGCATGTTTTTCGGTGACACACTTGTTACAAAAGAAAGCCTTGACCCCAACACAGACAAAATTGTTGAAGAGGTAAAGGTTTCTAATGATTCTCAGCTTGCAGAAATTGCCAAGACACATTTTAGTTGTGAAGTCACTCACAAACTCAACTACTTCAGCAACCGTAAATCGAAGGAATAGGACATTGATATTTATGTACTTATGTTGTTACTTTCATGCATAATCATATTTCTTTGACATACCTCTCCCATCATTTATACCTCATCATGCACTATCTCAAAATTTTTTTTTTCAATAACACCTGTGGAAACTGTGGGTTTGTGTGGTTTAAATACAGTTTGTCTGTAACTTTTCATTAAATTTAAAGTACTCCACTAAGATACTTGAATGTGGTACCATCTTTGCAGGAATTGTTCGCTATCAGACTGCTGTCTATGCATCTAAGCAAATTTGTTTTTAAATATTTGTAATCTTAAGTGTATTTCTATGATATAGTGTTAATTGTTGTTTACATTTCATGTTGATTTATAATGTTCGTAATTTACCAAATTTGTAACACCATCAAAATTGGCAACAACAATTAATTGAACTACTTTTTTCTGCGTATGTTACCGGAAGAAATATATATGCAGATATTTATGTTCACATAATGCACTTGAAATTGCTATAAAGTCTTTTGATCATTCAATCATATATCTTCCATTGCAGCTTCTGTGAACCAGATTATTGACAAAAATAAAAAAAAAAAGTAAAATTTTTGTAAATGTCTTTCACACAGATAGAAGAAATCTTAGTGCTGTTTTGGTTCTGGTAAGTTCTTTTATTTGTGGACACGCAGCGTTTAGGCAAGTTTTTTAATCCCCAAGCAATGCCTGTATCCTTTCCTCGCCGTGTTTATATAAATACTGCAGTGTGTTTGCACTGATAATGCCAATTTAAATACATGTCACCGCTGTAAAAATACACTACTATTTTGCGCAACCTTCTAATACTTCAGGTCCCCTAAGCAGGTGTGCTTGGTGCGCTGTACCGAATTTTATTGCAATTTGTCAAACTATTGGTACGGAGGCCAACAAGTGCCACCGCGGAAAATTATTACGCTTTGCAAAATATATTTGTATTGCGGAAAACTTTAGGATTTATTACCAAAAGCCAGGTCTAGCAAACTTATTATTAGCAGTTTATGCCAGGTGCAGAATTAAGAGACAAATCCGGCCAACAAGCTTCATTTTGAGACCTTTGCAAGCACCATCAAACGGTTTAGAATTGGTAATCAAACAACATATGCAGATACGGTATTAACGTGTTTCGTTTGAAGGACAAGCTTCGCAATAATCATATTTTTTTAAGTTCAACCCATTTATACCAACGTCAAAACATTTACCAAATGTCATATTGCTGCTGTCATTCCGAACAAATTTTGTTTGTTTAGTGGTTTTGCAATGTCGGGAAAGTTGGCCATTTTATTAAAGCATAATTTAGTTTGGCTATCACTCAAAAAAACACAATAGCAGAGCAGGTAATTGCGAATACAACTTAGCCGCGATGAACTCGTTGCTCAGGTCACGGAAACGCCCACACGATTTGACACAATTCGTTTAACAACCCCCGCCAGGCCGCCAGTTAGTTTCAGTTCGCTCGCGACGAGCGCGTGCTATATAAAAAGAATGACATGACGGTGCAGTTTTTTTCGACCGCTGACAATTTGTGGCTCGAGGGCGACAACCTGTACACAGAAAATGTTTCACCAGGAACTATGTATGAGTGTTGAGAGGATACCGTAATTGTATGCAAGTAGAGTTCCAACAATGTTTACAGTGCTTGGAAACAAGTGTTTACTGTTTACAACTGCTCAAACTGTAGCCTCACCGACTGTACGTGGTACGTGTAGCTTGTTTAGTCCCGGTTCCTATTCTGTACAGGGACGCTTGTTAAAATTTTGTCTGGTGTCAGTGATCCATGTCGAATGGTACAATATGGTCGTGCTCGTGAAACTAAAGGCAATAGAGCCTATTTTCGTTCGGGTGACAACGCTTAAGTGTACGCTGATATTGTACAGATTTAGCGTGCTCTGATAACGAACTTCGTAGACTTGGCTGTACGGTTTTAAATGTACATTTGATACGCATACTAATGATAGTTTTACCCAAGTATTGTTGTTGTTGTTGTTGTTAATTATGTTGATCTAACAAGCAGTCAATAAACGTGCACTGAATGACATCCAGGCTACCTAAATATGCATTGTACGTTGTGCTTGTTTGGAATTTCTTCTCTATTAATACCAAGGTATCCAAAGAAAGGATGCAGGAAAGCGGAAGTATTATACTTTTGTTTTAAAACACGCTTTTGTTTGGATCGTGAGTTTTGCGTTGGTTGTGAAATTGCACAAGACCACATCGTTTCCGTTGGTACTTAATCAATGCCGTTTGACAACTTGCTTGTGAAAACCGGTTTGCCAGCGCATAACACCATAAACCGTATTGAAACAAGAAAGGGAAGCAGAAAGATTATTTGCCAGTCATGGTGACTCGCGGAGACGCACATCAGTCACGTACCCACAGAAAACAAAAAAAACGAGTGGCTCGTATTAAAGGTTTGGGTCAGCGCATTCACGCCCCTTGCAAATGCCGAGCAGGTTTTTTTTTGCATACATGTAACTGGAACATAAGTCAATTTGTGACCACATCACTGGAACGGTCCGCAAGTCGTGTATGCTGCGCACGCACGCATTATTTGATAAAAATGCATTAACTTTGCATTGTTGTGGATATGTACACGCGGTACTGACTGGATGTGTTTTTAAACAGAGAGTCGAACGATTGGACGCTATAGTTTCACGTTAAAAGGCTTTGTGGTGAGTGCGTGCTGCAAGAAATAATAAATTATTTAAAAGTAGCTCGTAATGGTTATGCGGGTTGTATACGTTTTGCGCAGTTTTGTTTTGCCAAACTGCAAATGGCTCCCGTTTAGGAAGAAAGCAAGTTAAACATTGGGATTTTTAAACTAATGTTGGAATTTGCCGAAACGCGTTCGTATGAACAAAGCACGTCAATGTGTACTGCAGTATGGGTCAGTCTCCTAACAATTCCTCTCATACTAATTATATAATTATCCTGTATTCTTAGCGTACGCGGGATTTTGCGTGACGCTAAACAATATACGTAATATTGTGTGAGTCGTATACGCTATAACAAGAACATAATTTAAAATAGAAGCCAGTGATTCATTTGCACCCCGCTGCGTAATGCGCAGTTTCTACATTCTCCAAATAACTTAAAATTAATATCGTGTCGTTTTGTCCATTGGTGTTTGGTGCGATGTGCTTGTAAGACCTTACAAATATTTGTATCTCGTCATGACAACATACCCAACCCTTAGGTATATGAGCTTATTGCTAATTTGCACTGGATACGTCCGTGCTACCATGGCATTACGTAAGAACTTTAATGATCCATGGGAAAACCTGCGGTAAACGCACAAGTGTGTCATGACAATAAGGCAGGTTCACCCTCCAGGGAAGTAATCCTACTTGGCGAGTACAACTATTGTATTGGGATCTTTATAGGTTCGCTAACATAAAAGCCAAGGAATTGCAGCAGAGCTGCCACTGTGTTTTGTTTTTATTTATTACTGGACTCGATGCTTAGTTGTTTATTATGGTTACTAATACTTACACCCTAACCGCTTAGATATTGTTGTCTGCAGATAAATATTCAATATTATTTTGTGTGAATTGTGCAAGTTTTGTCTACTCTGGTGCATGATAGCCAATAAAACCGACCGTAACGAAAAAAGAAGATAGAAGATGTGCTGAGTGTTAATAAGCGGTGAGTCTGTCTTTTGTAAGACGTTATAACACACAGGGCTATGGATCAATATTTCTATAACCTAAAAATATTCGCTGGAGCTTGAACGTCACCACATTCTGTTGAAAAACGAATTTTTTTTGCTTACATTTTGCCTAGGTACCTACTGAGTTGATTTGGTATAGCTGTGCATGTTACAGAGAAAAAATAACGTTTGAGTGTATTCGGCGTTGAATTGCATTACAAATATATTTAAATTTGGCTGTAGAAGGTGTTTGCATTTTTTCGTATGGGTCGATGGTTGACGCAAAATATTTGTGTTTTTTTTAAAAATTTCGAAAATTTTTTAAGGCTAATTTCGAGTTTCGAATTTGTATTGCAATATTCATAATTAAATGTTTGTGCTTTCTTTTGCAGCCTGTGAGGCGCTGTGGAAATGCATATGCTGCGTGGAGGATAAGAAAAACGAAGGTAAAAATGTATGCCTTAACCGTTGCATGGTAGAATATATACGAGGCCATTGCACGTAGTCTGTCGCCAAGTACACACTATTTTTCAGCTAAGTTGTCTGACTGACAAATCACAACTAAATCAATGGATAAAGGACGATTGTGATTAGATTTTAACTTTGCGTAGAAAAAAAAACGGTGTTGTGCTGTATTTGAGCCTAGATTTAAAACTATCACATAATTATATCAGGACGGAGAATTGGAAACACATAAATCACTTAGAAAACAATTTTTTTCTGCTGACGCTCACGTTTACCCTAGTTTTACTATTTCCCCCGCCAAATCCTTGTCTTTTTTGGGGCGACGTCCTGGTTAATAAATTGGTCAACATAATGTACGATAATATGGAGTTCTTAATGCCAAACTATTACAGATTTCCAACCAAAAAAACGCGACCCTCCTCCCCCCTACGATGAGAAACCAACAGTCGTAGTTGGGGCTCCATCCTACCAACGCAGCTATGCACCCACCAAAAGATCGGGCGGATGAGGTTAAGCGCGCCCACTGACGGCCATGCTGTCGGTTGGCGAAGCTTTCCACTCCATCCGGTTTAATTGACAAGACACCAATCAGCCGGCTCGCCGTTTTCGATTTCGCGCCATTTTTGATTTTTTTTGTGAATACCTTTGCAGTGCTGTCATTTAAATCCAACGTGTTTTTGGATGCAATTATTAAAGGGGCTTCACGTGATCGGAACGAGCGCGCTGATTGGTTTATTGCAACCTAACGTTGGTTGCTGTTTTTTTGTTGGAAATCTTTTCTGTTTTTGTACGGGGTTGCCGAAGTCTTGGATTTGCAAAACCGCCTATGATGAACCCGCTTTAAATCCTCATTTGAGGGAAGAGCAGCTTTTGATGATCTGGTTTCAAGTCCTGCCACTTCGACAACCTCAGCGTGTTTTTTTTTACTTTCTTCAAGTGCAGAGCTGTCGTATTTTCTTTGGAATAAAAATCTTTAATTTCCACAAAAAGTGTGCTACTTTCTTTGCTACCACTTTAACCGTGATGATGTCGTGGTGCTTAGATAATTTTTTTTCCTGGGCACGAATCCCGATCAGGTTTTCTTTTGCGTATGGGTCGGGCGCTTGACCAATGCTGCCAATGGTTCCCTATATATGCTTTCATGGGTGTACCATAGGTAGCGCAGTGACACCTATAGCCCCATATGTTCTGCATTGGCAACAAGCAGGCTGTGGTCAGCTGACGGCAAAATTAAACTGTGTTTATGACCAACAAAGACTCAGTAAGTAAATCTATGTTCCAGTTAGTAACTTAAAATGCTGTAAGAAAAAATTGCTAATTCAAAATTTTGAAACCGGTTATTACTGGACTGACAAAAATGTGATGGACGACAAATGACAACTTGCAGCTATTCGCATTTATTATGCTCTCACTCACGATCTTAAGTAAAGAAGAGTTTTGGTTTGTTTGTTGTAAACCTTGGGGCGTTCTGCTGGGACTTGCTGATCATCGTCCTTGGCATTGGGAAACGTATTTTAGAATCCTGCATAATAATACATAGATATGTAGTTCTTTTTTTGCCACATTATGTTAAACCTATGTATCATATATGTATTAATTTTAGACATTGAACATTGTACGTTAAATTTTTTTTTTTTATGTTTAAGAGTGAAAGAAACTTATTGAATTCGATTTATATGTGATGCCAACTTGTGAAGAGTCCTGGTTTCCTGGACTTTTAAACATCAGAAAGATTTTACAATACACACTTCTAACCAAAGGCAGACAACTCTATATTGACCAAAAATTTCAATCAACCAAATCACATGAAATATGTGTAATCTAAAACAACATCTCTGTATTATTTTTCCCCATATAAAAAGATGTCTATGTAGTATGCTAGTAGCTAGTTCACCATGTCAGTATTTAGTAGAGTACAAAAAAATGCTCATTGTACTTAATAATTAGGTATTTATTATAAGTAGCAAAATACTGTGTACACAACCAATGATATCATTTCTTAATCACATTGTCAGAAGACATCCTGGGAAACGGGCATGAAACTCCATTGATACTCATGGAAACTAAGATAGACTTTGCTAGAGTTAAATAACACTTACATGGAATTGCTTGACATGCTTTCTCTTGCATTTAGATGAAGCAACTTGTTCCACTCTCATAATTTGAATGCTGCCGGGCCTTGCTCTGTGACGAGCTCCCATATCGCGGTAGCATGCAGTAACTGCATTTGCGACTTTCACATCACGATATTCCCTGAAACAACAAAATTCTCATTGACCATGAATAAAACCAACAAGTCATTGGTTTATATATATATATAGTTTATAGCTTCCTGTTGTCAAACTATCAATTAAATATATTGCATTTAGCGGTAATATTTTGAGTGTGGTCAATCGCTGATAAACTTACATAAGCATGAAAATGAAACTCTTGTCATGAAAAATAGTGATTGGTAATGGTTTTTAAAACTCTGTGCATTTACCATGCTAGAAGAACACTACAAACTGCAACATGAACCATCAGCGAGAATGCTCTTGGTCAGCATTATAATGATATATATTTATAGACTGGTTTATACACTTATTGTCACAAATGTTATAACACTTTGGATTTTTGAACAGTTACTTTTGTGTCTATGGGCATAGTTTAAGGGCATATCAAAGACTATGTCTCGTTATAGCCAGAAAAAAACTTGTGCAGTTTTACCACACATGAAAATGATACTAAGGACACGTTATTGCAAGAAAAAATAGTAAACTGACTGCTACAGTGTACCTGTACATGTTGTGAGTTCCACTGCGAGAATCATAACGGAGCCAGATGCCAAAGTTCTTGACGGTTCCCGGACTCTTTTCGGCAATTTTACTGCACTGGAGGATCTCCCCGGCATTCTTCTTCACCTTTTTGTAGTAGGAGAGAAAATACCTGAAATTTAAAAAAAGGAAATATTACCATTTTAAAAATTACATACCAGTCAAAGATAGTAGTAATAAAAAAGTAACAATATATACACCGAATTGTGGAGAGCAAAGGCTGTGTTTAGTAAATAATAATTGGGGCATGTTTTGTTGTAGGGAAAGGCGGTTAACTGTTATATTAAAAAACAAAACAGTGATTTGTCTGCACAATCAATGTTCACTGAAAAAAAACTCGGCGCTTTTCTATTGGGGGCGCACTGGTCAATGTTTCCTGTATATGTAATGTAGGCTATTAGTTCATTTTTTTTGCACCGATTGGAAAAAAGTTACAAATAGGTGCAAGAGGATTTATACATTTTTTCCAATCTGGTCCTTTCCAACTAAACAATTGACAATTCAAAAAACGAAGAATGTTTAGGTTGCTTACCAAAATCGAGACTTCGCAGCAATGTGATTTGGAGCAAAAAGGCGCATGCGAAACAAGGGTGGGTTTGGCACTGCCTCAGAAGGCAGCTTCCTTCCAACAACTTTATATTCTCTCAACTGTAACGTAATATTTATTAGGAACGGTTTGCCACCTTTTAAAGGTATTACGTTGGTTATATGGAATAGAGTTTGTGCAAATGTAAACACGAGACGAATGGAAGATTTTAAGTTGTTGTAAATAGTCAAATAAGTGAAGAAAACTAGTTTTTTTTACCTCTCCCTTCGCCTTCATGCTTGCCGTTCGTTGAAACCTGGCAAAAAGACCCGAACAGCAACATGTTGGCGCACGGAACTGTGGGATGAATTTTTTAATTTGTGTTGGGGTCATGAAAAACTGACGAAAATGTAGACATAATTAAGCATTTTAGTTAAAAAAAAAGCAATAAAATATTTTTTTGTTTGTTTTTAATTGATGATCGTAAGTGCATTTATTTTCTAAATCGATCCGCGGCATGCTGCGGCATGATTTGTGTGTCTCCCAAAATCAACCAAATTGTAATTAGATAAAATGGCATATATTTTGTATATACACAGAAATGAGAAGTAAATAAATTTGTGCCTATATATTGCAATAAGATAAGGCGAACAGCGACACCGGGAGGATTTTGTCAACGTAACGTCACGTTGTTCTGTTTGTTTGGGTTTTACCATAGGTTTTACCCTTCGGCGTGATGCGTTGTGTGTTTTGCTGATATTGTGTTGCGTAAGGTTTATGTTTTGAATGTTGTATGTAAGGTTAGTATAAAAACCGGCCTGTAATCTTTTGTCAGGTCCATTGTTTATGGAAAAGCATTTGTGCAATGCAAGCAATGGATGACGAGGTTATAAGGGGTCTTGGACCCATGGCTGACCAATACACCCATTCCAAAGTAAGTATTGCAAGTATAAATATTAAAAGTAAGTGAATTGTATTATGTTGGTGCAGCCCTTTCATTCGAGATTTTACTTTTCATAGGCTGTTGCTTATTTTGAGCAAATAAAGTCTTCCAATCAGGGTATTGAAATATGTGCAACATGCCTTGCACAGGGAAACTATGCAGAAGATCATGTCAACTTTTTTCTGTGGCAGGTTTGTTGACAGATCTGAGTAATTATAGTGTAAATTACATTTTTTTTACATGACAAAATATATATCTTGTAAATTTACTGCTAGTCCGACAACATCTGGTTCTTTGTAGGGCGCAGTGCAATTATTTCAGTGGAAAGGTTGAAAACCATGGCAGGTATTTTTTGTGTTACACAGGTTTTGGAACATCAAATCAAGAGCCGTCATGATGTTTTGCCGCAGAATTTAACAGATGGACTCCGCGCAGCTCTGCTAATGTGGCTACAAAATTATGTAAGTTACTGTACATACTTGTTTCAGAAACACATTAATATTTTTAATGCCACAGAAGACTGTCCAAAACAAGTCCTGCACCTAATCATAAATAATAACTCCTACATTGAGCTTCTTTTTTGAAATGACAAGTTGTATTGTGTGAATTGAGAGTTAACAAAGCTGCAAATTATTTACTGTTTTCCCAAAAAACTTGTATATTTATGTGTCCTTTTTTCAACCTTTTCAGAGCAAGCAGGCAACGCGAGAGCTCCCCACATATCTGCGCAACAAAGCGGCACAAGTCTTTGCGTTGACATTTGCTAAGGAGTATCTCACCCAATGGACAACTTTTATCAATGATGTCATGTTCACCTCTCTGGGGGAGAACCCCTTTGGCGAGAGCGTGTCGGACAAGGGGCGAGATATGTATTTGCGCATTTTGCTTGCAATTGACTCAGAGGTTGTTGATAGAACTATTGACCACACAACTGAGGTTTGTTTGAACTTAATTTGTATTAAACAAAAAATTGTTAAAATCAAATTACTTTAATATAGAGATATTGCTCAAAATTTCAGTACTATGTATGTGTACTTGATATTTTGATTTTCATACAAATACGAATTGGCAGCATTTTAGTAGATGAAAACATTCTACCAATATTTCTAAGCTGTTAATATTCACAAAAATATTTTGGTTTTAAATGCCAAATATTTCTGTGCTGTGGATACTACAATATTGATAATTTGATGGTGTTTATTAGGTACAAGGTCACAACCAACGGTTAAAAGACACCATGCGTGAACGATGTGTAGTTCGGATGGTCGATTCATGGTTTGCCATTTTATGCAACTACAAGCAGTCTCAATGCATTGTGTTGTGCCTCCAAGTGGTGGGAGCGTACATTAACTGGATCGACATCAACCTAATTGCCAATCACAGGTATATATTATTCAGAAAAATGTGTTTGATTGTGAACTGCTGTTAACAAAATTTGTCCTTGACATTTGTAAGGCTGAGAATTATTATACCTTTATGTGCGGACCTATATGGGCGGCATTTGATTAGGTAAATACGGCAAGCATTGTATTTGTTTGCCTGCAATAAAGATCCACATTATTGTAACTGGGCAATGAATGTACATATATCTACTGTTTATTGGTTGGTTATGCACAGTGCAATTGTGTCCAGATTCATGGAGTTGATCTACAATTTTCTGGGGCCAACATATTCTATTACGACAAGAGAAGCTGCTTGTGAGTGTCTAAGAGAAATTGCACTGAAGGGAATGTTACCTATCGACAAACTTGCACTAATTGAAACTTTGTGGGGTGCTCTAATGGCCTCCAAAATCTTAACAATTGAGGTATGATATTCTATGTGAAGGTGGTCTTAGTTTGTGAGTATCAGGTGCTGCAATCCTGTTTTAGTGCAAGCAAGTAGGTTGCGAGTATATAAAAAGTATAAAAATTAGGCTTACAGTATTAATTAAAAAAGATGTGAGCGATGGAGTCTGCCAACACAACGTACTACTTAAGTTTTCTCTCTGACAACTTTGAAAAATTATTTAAAAAATATAAATATGGTTTAAAATGTGATGATGTATGAATATTGTGACGTGCTCTTGATGCTGCAAGAAGTCATGTTAGTGTTTTGGGCCACTCTGTTCTATGTCATCGTAGGTGAAATAATATCGTATATCTATAAAATAATTTAATGAGAAATGTGTCTTTCTGCAACTTAACAGTTGTGGTGAAATTTTTGGATGACAAGAATTTTTACATATTGTTGCAGGGTGATGATGAAATTGATTTGATCATAAAACTCTCACGATTAGTTTCTGCAATGGTCTCAACACTCATTGCATCATGGAACAAGTAAGTAAATTTGTTAAATCTTTACCCAATACCCAATTTTTGTAGTTGTATAAAAAAATAGTTGCTGCAAAAAATGTTGCTGTGCCATAACTCTGACCATGTTGAGTAAATGATAAGAGCTGCACATAACGCGTGCATTAAAAAAGCAAATTCTATGCCATCGTGAGGTACTATTTCTTATTGTAATACAAAGTTATTTTTAGGTTGATTAAAACCAGTCCTGCAAACGGCAACAATCAAGAAGAGGCCTCAATGCTGCTTGCTGCTATTGAATCAAAAATTCCAACTTGTGTAAAAATGTTTGGACATGAAGACGACGATGTCTCGGCGCAGTGTATCGACTTTATGAGAGATTTTATTGACATGCAAAAGAAAACGCAAGGGTATGTTTGTCGTAAAGTATGTTTGGGTTAAAATACTAGCTCAATTAATCATGGTTTACTGGCAGGCTATAAATTGTGCACCTTATGGCTATCAGCATTCTTGTCAAAAAATATATTTTTCTAATAAAACAACATCTACATAGCTGTCTGTTACAATTGCTGTTGAAACTTTTGTAAAAAAATGCTTGGTTTGTTTTAATATTACTTTATAATTTTAACATTTTCAAATTTCAGGGCTGTTCCAATGTCTCATAAAGAGTGTTATAAACAACATGATATGCAATCGTGGGTTGATTTCACAGTATTGCTTTAACTGTCACGAATAAGACTGATTATAAACATGAAAAAAATAAATCAAACATTTGTGCTGTCAGGGGGAAGTTTGTTTCGTGTTGTGACATAAAATTTTGTAATTTTAATATAATGTGGAAATATTACAGCTTTCTTGTACAAATAACTTTGTTTCTAATGTTACTTCCATACATAAAACAGGTTGAGAACAATAGAATTTATTTCAGAATGTTAAAGTAATGTCAAAACGCAGTTTATTTTATAAAAATATGTTTCAATAAAAATCATCTCCAGTTCTTTTTAGAATATAAGAGCTAGTTATGCTTATTGGCAAAGCATGTTTTTATAAAATAAACTGTGTCTCAACATAAATGTTGTATTGTTCTAATATCAAATATACTTTGACTGGAGCCTTGTGACATATGGGAAGAAAACATTTTTAACTTGAAACATGGCCCTGGACTGGACCCTTTATTGTATTGTTGTTGCAAACAGACTTGGTGCAGATAAGGAAACCCTCTTCAATGAATTGTTTCTTGTGGTTGTAAAGAAACTAAAATACGATGTCGACTATCAATTTGAGAATGAGGTTAGCAAAATATTTTTTTTCATTGTTGCATCTGTTTGAAATAAAACCACAAGGTGCTTTCTAAAAATTTAGTTTGTTATTGAGTTTGTAATTTTCTGTAATTCGGTTACGGAAATTTGTGGAAACACGTTGTGCGAATTTGAGGAAGTTATAACCTTGACATCCGTTGCAACACAGTGCATTTCAAAAATCAACAACTGTTTGAACTAACACAGTAATGGTTGCACACCAGTGTACCTTGGCCACAATATACCCTCCAAAACCACTGAGCTCCTGTAGCTCAGTTGGTGGAGCGTTGGGCCAGGTTAGCCCAGGGTCAGGAGTTCAAAACCCTCCAGGAGCTTGATTTTTCAAATCTTGCTCCGACTTGTCAGGAAAAAGTGGCTGATCCAGCTAGGCTGCATTGCCTGGTCTGCCAAGCCTGCAAACCTCATGATGGCTGTTTTAACTGATATGGAAAACATAAAACAAACTAAAACCCATTTGTTACCACTGCTTTCCAAGTGTGTTAAATTTTCATCATTCTAAAAATAATAAGTTATTGCTCATTGTGTTAAAATTATATTTAAACTCTCCTAATATTTATTCCCAGGGTGAGGAAGAAATTGAGTTCCAAGAGTATTTGAAAAGTTTGAAGGTCATCTACGACAACTTGGCCCTTCTGGTTCCGGAACTAGTTTTACGTAATGTCCAAAGTCTTCTCTTAGACACACTCTCACAATGGCAAACCGTCCCATTTAATGATGTTGAAGTGGCAATTAGGTATGAGTTTTTGATTTTTGCACAAAAAATTATATTCCTCTTCGTTGCAATAAGCCCTATTTTCCGAAAAAAAGGATTGAATAAATGATAAACAACAAATCCCATTCGACTGAGCTTAGATTTTTTATGATTGTTTTGACTGTGACTTAACCTTTCCCAATTAAGATTCTCTATGAAATGTTAGTTTATTGGAAATATTTAACTTTAGTCACATGGGCTCTGTTGTTTATGATAAAATGTTATATTTATGTTTACAAAAAGTTACAAATATTGGTTTATTGCGCAGACAAAAAAAAGTCATTTATGCCTCTGTTTTATTTTGCAAATTGAATTATGCAGATAAACTTAGTAATATCCAAAAAAAAAATCTATCCAACACACGCAGCTATAATGGAACAGTTATCATGTAATGTAATTCACAGAGCGTTATATATGCTGGGTGAATCTCTGCCGTCAAATCTCAGCGCTCATTTCTCAACTGAAAAGGGCAAAAACTTCCCTCTGTATGAGATGATGACTCAGGTAAGACAAAAAAAATTGGTGGCATTGTTCTTTAGCATGTGTATAGCTGTATATATTGCACTGGATTATTTTTGCTGTTGCTTAGACAAGGGCAATTGTCCAAGTCTAGTGTATGTTACATCAAATGTTGCATTATAATTACCACTGTAATTGTGATTTCATAACACTCGGGTTTCGGAAAAATTGTTTTTTATGCTACTATCTGCATTGAAGTTATTCACATAAAAAGCTGGTAAACTTACAGCTGGTAACCAGCGAAGTGAGCAACCATCCACACTCCGCTGTTCGCCTCCAGTTCTTCGAGACGGTAGTGAGGTATGACCGATTCTTTCCGGTAGCTTCAACAGATGGAAGTCAATACCAAGTGGTAGCGAGCGCCACGCAGGCATTCCTCGATCACCGTGGATTGAGATCCACCTGCCCCAAAGTTCGGAGTCGTTGTGCCTATCTGTTTTCCAGGTTCGTACACATTTGTTTGTGGCGATTTGATGAGGGTTGATCTGGTGTGTTTGTTGATGCATATAAGACAGAAAGGCGGTCGCAAAAGTATGATTTTTGTGATACTACCACCAGTATATGTGCTTAGGCCAATTGTTCTCACCTGGGAATACGAAGAGCGTTTTATTGGAGTTTGCGGCAACCTACAATACTTATGTGATTCATAAACTTCCATTTCCGAAATATATTCACGCAATTTACAATATAAGTCTGAAAACATGCAAGATTAAAGGCGCTTGTTATGGCAAACAAAAGCGCATAGATAAAAGTTACCCAGAATTGTATCATACGTTGATTGCATAAATGTTTTAGCCTGAGAACAAGTGCAAGGTATGAAAATACGGATTTCGTAAGGCCAAAAATTCCACGGCCGTATTTCAAAAACAAACACGCTTGCCCGATGTGGATTCATAGCCTGGGTGCTTTGAGATTTTGGTCACCCGTATCCTAATTTAGTAAACGTGAATTATACGAACAGAAATATGTTCGCGTCGTCGGTTGCAGTTATTCTGCGAATCGTACGAAGAAAATCCATTATTGTGTCTCAGTTGCAAAAACCGCTTGTTAATTGATTCTGTGAATTATTTCTCATTCTGTTGCAACTGAGCCCCTACGATTTCCATCTTCCGTGTAATTTCGTCACAATCCCAAAAACGTTAATTTCAGGCTAAAATCTGTCAGTCTTGGTATGTAAGACAAATATATCTTGCTTTTGTAGCAAGCATTCTTAGTGTCTATAAAAAACAATACAAGAAATGGTTGCAAACCAACGTCTTACTATTATAAGAGGATGTGCTAAACTAAATCGTGGCTTAATGTTTAACAGATTTGTCAAGACGGTGGGCAAGCAATTGACTCCGTTTGCGGAACAAATTCTTTCCGGAATTGAAAGTCTTCTTGTGCTTGAGTCGGTAAGTATCGGGTTTTAATATGTTCAACCTGCTTCCAAACAGTGGTATATATATCTTACTTTGCTGGTTCGCGGTTGGACATTCTTTTGATTTCCACTACAAAGTCTACAGTTAATTCCAAGGACACGGACGTGACGTTTAAATTACTCCAAGAACATTTTCGAACTTAATAATTTAAATTCTTGAACTTATTCTGTAGGAGCGTTTTTTCTCTTATTTTCTTGCTTGGATTTTGAACACTGCCATTAAGAATATTTTCTAAACATTATTTTGCCCTGGCCTGCAAGTAACGCATGTTGGATGTAGTAAATCGTCAACTAACCAATCAACATTGTCCGCGTGCAGTGACGTCATACCGTGCCTTTCATACCACAGGGCAATGTTTCGGAACGCGCTCTATCACGTGACGACCAGCTCTTCGTCTACGAACTTGCTGGCAACGTCGTGGTTAACAGCAGCTTCAGCGGGGAGAAGAAAGCCGAGCTTATGACTGCCCTACTGCGACCCCTGGTGGCTGAGTTTAGCCCTCTAGTGGCCAAGATGCAACAGGTGGCAGCGACGGAAGATTCGATTCCGGATAACGGGCAGGATAATAAAACGAGGGAAAGTGAAGTTATTGCTACCACGCTAAACTACGCCATGTCTTATGCAAGGTGGGTGCAGTGAGTGATGGTGAAACTGGAGAAGAAACTAAATATAATTTTGCTGTTTTCTTCTCCTCGTCTTCTATAAACTGATCTGAAGTTTCTATGTTCCACAAAAAAGTATCAATCAGCATTGTTGTTGCCCACACAGAACGTTTTGTTGGTATTCGTAACTAAATTTCCAGTTAAATTTCACATTCGAATCTCTTAATGTTGCTGCAAGATAATTTCGTAACCGTTTTCTTTGCGTTTCAGTCGCACGAGCAAAGCATTCAGCAATAAACAGACGATGAGTCAGTCGGGTTGTGCGCACGTCTACACCGATACCCTCAAAGTGTTTCTCTCTGCTTTGGATACGAGCGTGCACAAACAAATACTCCACACAGGTGAGTGTATATACTGTATGATACAGGTAGATACCTCACAACGTTATGACAGCACCGTTCAAGCGCCAAAGGCCAACCCATATACCAAAACAAAAACCATTTTTGACAAGATTTATTCGCACACTGGAAATGTTTCGAACTTGCGCTTGTTTAATATTTCGCCTTGTGCTATCAGGCAATAGAAACATCCTGTCCTGTCATTGGTAAAAGTTTTTGCCATTTTGATATTTTTTAATAACCTGCTCCGAACTCGAAGCCCGATTTAAATTGTTAAATTCTATTTTTTATTTTTTCCCCAAATTCCATTTTTCAACAAATTCCATTTAACATTATTAAAATTAAAAAAAGGAATTAAGACACAACTATGACTAACTTAATAATCGTTCGTGTACTTAATAGGAATACAATAGACTTCACTGATAATAGATGTACCCTGTTAAAATCTCCAGGTGTCCGCCAGTATCTCCACCGTATGGTCATATGCATGGAGGACGAGGTGCTTCCGTTTGTACCAATCACAGTGCGCCACCTCATCTCAAACAACCAATCACGTTCCTTGCACGACTTCATACCTTTGCTGAACCAGATTGTCAACAAGTTTAAGGTGAATTTTTAAGAACCACATTGGAGTTGTAAGAAGAGCTTTTTATACACCAGTGTTTTCCTCCGCGAAACTCCAAAATGTTATGTAAGTTAATAAAGAACTGCTAAAACTTTAGAAAAGTTAACATGTAGGTTTTTAACCAAAATTGTCAGATTGTTCAACTGGTTTTGCTTAAACGAGATAGTATAGCTCATGGAGTCTAGCTGGGAAACACTGGAATACACAAATGGTTTTTAACTGTTTCAAAGCCTTATCGTTACCAAAATACGGCCATAAACGTACTTTACAAACGACGGAATTTGTGTAGTTAAAAACATCTAGAAAAGACTAGCGAATGAACATTTGTTCGGTGGATGTTGTACTTTAAAACCAACTTTCTCGCAGAAACTCATTGAGCCATTTCTTCAAGAAGTATTCATGCTGGTTGTGCGAGCTGTTTTTGAACAATTGTCACATCACAATGGCGACGCCGCTGCGGCACCTAGTGACGACGACGCTCGCATGATCCGACGTTCCTACTTTCAGTTTCTTTTTGCTCTGGTTTCCAACGATGTCGCCGGGGTAATACTTCGACAAAGTAAATTTCGTTTACTATCGATAAAAGGTACAGCAAGCAAATAGTTTTGGCTGTTGTACGCCAGATGTAATTTAAAAATATTTGCTAAGGAATCTGAAAAATAGACAAATTGCATATTTTCTGAGACACTGCTCTTGAAAATTAGCACAAATCTTGCATCTTAATGTTCGGGCAATTTAGTGGTATGTTATGCAAAAGATTAAAGACTGTAGGTACATTACGTTACAAACACCACTGTTTTTCATATTCAGTGGAAGGCAAGTTATGGTCCAGCATTGCTTCGGCGTTTCCCTAATTTTCAAACGATTCAATCCAACTTAATTAGATTCGGTTTGTCTGTTGCGAATCATGTTGCAATCTTTCATCACTGTCAATACGGTGTTCCACTTTCCTAATTTGCATATAAGTCTTAGGGATTAGCATATTGACCTCTGAGACCACGAAATAGTTCATTCCATATAGACTTTATTTACTTGTAACTTTCATTGTCCTTGACAAAAAAAAAAATTGTTTTAAAAAAATGTAAGATTCAAGATTCAAGATTCAAGATTCAAGATTTGTTTATTTTTCGTCATCATAAATTGCACAATTTTTTAAACATTATATGTGAGACGAAAGGTACAGCTAAGAACCAAACAATGGTTGTCGAGTAGCTGACCGGATGGGTGGCTGAACTAAGTCGGATGTAGCGGTAATGTGTAAAAAGGTAAACACACGAACATGAAAATGAAAACGCAATATAAGCAGAATTGTAGAGGAAAGCAATGTCGATGGGCAAAAATTGTAATTACCCAATCATTGTGAATGCGTAAGCACGTGATTATACTGACAAAACGAGGCAAGCAAATAGTCTGGAAGGGAGAATTAAATGACGCCCAAAGCATTATTGCAGTAATTGGTTTGGGATTGGACGGTGCCGTAAAAAAAAATTAATTGTATTATTGTCGTATCTTAATGTGCAAAATCACAGCCCGGCTGCCGTATAGATTGCACAACAGAAATCACCCTGTACACGTGCGCAAAAGTGGAAAACTCCATACCGGGGGATTTCGCTTCGCATATAATCCACCGAGCCCGAAGCAAAACGATAGGAAGTTTCTTTTCGCGGGGAAAATTCGACCTTCTGCTCGACTGGCGTGCTTTTTTGACCAACAGTGGCCTGCCGCCTCCCTTTTTCTCCATTGTAACTCCACGAACAATTAGTGTTTTTTCGTGGGATGCTGAAACCGAACCTGGTAGTAAAGTATACGTGGTAAAGGCGGCATAGTAATATGAGCTGCTTGAAAACTTCAAGGAAAAAAACTTGTGACACTAACAATCCAGTATCAGCTTTAGGAGTCCCAACTTTGGAAACTCATGCCGAAACACCTTACGTTCCAAAGATTTCGGAAACTAGTCATCCCTTGTTACTTGGTACAAGTATGACACCCTATAGCCATAACGCACCAACCAAATCATGTTGCATGTTTAGACACCTTTGGGCACATTTTTGCCGCAGAAGATAATTTTCACTTGAAAGTGAATTTCATCTGCTGCGTCGTAACGCAGTTTCTTTTTGCATCTTCCAGCACCCCACGACACTGAGATGGTCCTGTCCACCTTGATTCAAGGAGCAGGGGAATTCCCGGACCCGATATCGATGAAGATTTGTTTCGCGGTTCTGTCGAAACTTGTCGACGCGTGGGGTGAGATTTTCTCATTTCTACAAACGTTTTGTCGTCGATATATCGCGAAACGTTGGGTGGCATTCATAAACCGCTCGAAAATAAGTGTTTTGTCACATTGGCGGGCGTTTATTTAATTTAACCGCATAAAACGTTGGACTACAGTATATTTGCAGCCACGTGAGTTGTTTTTGAAATATTTGCTTTTTCGACCAGGTTTGGGCACCAGCGACCAAACAGTGGTTCAGATGTTTGTGCAACTGCATAAGTTGCTCACATTCTTTTGTATGGGACGTTGATATTGTGCCACCTATACAATTCCTTGCATGAACTAAATGTTCGCCTTCAGAAAGTTTAAAATGTCGTTTTTTTTCTCCACAGGGTCTTGTAACAGCGTTTCTCGTTGGGAGTTTGTTCGCAAGTCTGTGGTCCCTTTGTGTTTTTTGACTCCACTCAAACCGACCTTTGACCTCGCGGACGCCCAGACGGTTTTAGCCCTTGGAGAGTCGGCCCATCTGCTCAAAACGGTCCACGCCAAAAAGGTAATTTCGTAACGCAAAAATTTTTACGGAAATTTGTATTTCTTTGTAACGAAACATATTTGCATCTTGCCTGACGATGTACATATATATTGTTTTTTTCTTTTTATATGTTGTAAAACTGGAGAAAATGAATTTGTTTATGGAAGTAGGGCAAGTCTTAAGTTGAAAGTCACCAGTCTAAAACAATTCCATTGAATTTCCGAAAACAACCAAACCCTCGACACTTTCTACATTCGCAGGATTGTGACTTGGAAAACTACCTGAGGCATGAATACCTTCCCTCCATGAACACGTCGCCTCCTGTGATTGATGTAAGTGTTTGGGGTGATTCATGTTTCAAAATCTGAAGCCGCCATTTTATCCCAAGGCTTTTTTATCACTTAAATTTATTCAATTATTTTTCACAGGAATATTGCCAAGCCCTTCGAGAAATTAACGGAAAGGAGTTCAGGGCTTATTTAAAGGTAAAAGTACTCAGTTGTTTGCGGTTTTTAAGTAAATGGTCCATTTTTCGTGTGCATGTTCGCCGCTGTTGATTTTTCTGTTTAATTCTAAAATTCAAATTCCTATAGCTTTAAATGATTTATCACTGAATTCAAATACACGAATCAATACATCCTTGCAGATGTTTTTTGCGCGGGCAAAAACGTGATGGCGTCATCAGAACCGACGGCAACCGCTCTTGGAAGGAAACCGTTTAGTCCCATGAGCTCAACGCGTCGTCTTCATTATTCATGGAAGGAATTCCCGTTTGTAGTGCGTCATCCCGTCCTAGGAAATCTTTATTTATTTTGAAGAGGAGGGTGTTTCTGGTCCTCTTTGGGATAACCCGGCAATTCCTCAGGGGAAAGCAGTCTTTAAAAGTCTGTGTCATTCTTTCAGGAGTTGCCATTATCAACGTAAATCCGATCCATGTTTAATCACTTTGCGGTTAAAGCGGCGGTTAGTAAACTCCTTTTTGGTTTAGACGGAAAAGAACCACCTCGGAGGGCAAAAACGTATTGAAAAAAAAACATTGGTTGCTTATTGGACGTAAAAAAACTCAACTTTTTTCCTCTCAAGTGGTAAATGTGTCATCTGTCCGATAAAACGGGGTATATAGCAAAAACCTTGTTATTTCAGCAAACAATTAGTTTTGCTCTGTAATATGCACTGTGTGCCATTTTGTAACAACCTTAGAAAGTGGACGATTTTCAGTAGCAAATTACCAAAACCATTTTTTTTGTACCTTCGTTGGTAATCGTGTTGATGAATTCCAACACCCAAAAATTATAACTTCTGTTAAACCGCTAATTTGGTATAAACATCAGCAGGGTTGGATTTTGTTATCTTTGACACTTGTCTAATGCTTTTCGAAAATTCGACCCAAATTTCATGCGTTTTGGTGCCATAATTTTGCATCTAATTTGTGTGTTACATCAAGATAGCAGCACGGGTCTCGTACCATATAACAGCGCTACAAGTGCAATTTTGTCACACAATACGTTATAAAGCGGTTGGCATTGATTTAAATTCAGTTTTCGAAAAAAAAACGTACAATGTTTGGCTTACTATGTATATTGTGTCAGTTGTATAAACACTATCTCGGCCACTAGGGTGCGCTGACTCACTGTACTTTTTCAGTTTAAAACACTCGAAAGTGATACATTGGCTGTATTGCACCATCGGACCTTTTGTTGTGTCAGAGGGTCGTCACTAATTGTCTGGTGCTTTCCACCATCCAGCAACCTCTCTCCGTGGATCAAACAGTTCGCCGTTTGTCTGGTACCGTTTATGGTGTAATAGGGTCGCTGTAATTCGCTCGAAACGTCATAAACTGATGATAAATGGTAGTCGCGTGTTAGTTGTGGTTCGAAATCACATCAATTGTCCGGCCCATGTTCTTCGACAATTTTTCATATTCTTCCGAGCAACCCGATTGAAGTCTATTTCCGTTCGGCCCAGACTAGGTTTACTGTTACCATGGCAAACGCTGACACGAAACAGCGCACAGCTTTATTGGCAAACAAAACCGACCGCCGAACTACGGGTGGTTCCAATCACTTGATCGCGACAGCTTTGAAGCCAAATAATCGTTTTTGCCAGTGAAGGTAACCAGATGTTGGCCTTTTCATGACATTTTGCCTCGTCTCGGGTCATCCGACCAATGCATTTGTATGTGACAAAAGCCATTTGCTGACAAAACCATTGCGGTTGCTCTTCACCAAATCAAAATTTTTTTTGAATTTCCCTTAGCATAGAAATAGTCATCAAATTTACGTGGCTTGCTGACCGGTTTATGTAAAGTGTAAGTTTAAATAACATTTCCAAAAAAGTAACATTTCCAATAAACTTGCACCACTCTGTGCCGACATACTCACTCGTTTTACGTTTTTACCAACTGAATCCCTATTTATTTTGTTTTATTTGCTGCGACAATAAATCGGTTTCAAATGATTTTTTTAAAGAAACATTCTGTTTTAATGTTGGCAATGGCCGTTGGCGTGAAACACTGAACTATTGCATTTCCTTAGTGCTACGTATACAGTGGAACAGTGCCATATACGACGCATTCTATGTTTTGAATTGATTCAAACTGTTTTTGCTGTTTATCTTTTTATTTTATTTATGTGGTGTTTGGCCAAGGTTTCCTTTACTGTTTTGGACGTATATCTGTACTTTCAAGGCTATTGACCGCAAGCATTAGAAAAAGGCCGAAACACTGATACTTGTGTGACTTTTTATTCTGATATAGTTAAGACTAAAAATTACGGAATTGGGTATCAGTGTATTGCAGGGTATTTGCGGAGTTTGGGATAGCGTATGCAAGAAGGTTTTAAATGCAGAAATGTATTCAAAGTGACCGTTATGCAAATGTCACCAGCAAACTTTGTCTCACATCACGTTGCGTTGATGAATAAAACGTTCCGCTTTTTCAACGACATAGTTTCTTCAGAATTCTTCAATATAAACTTGTAAAGCAGCTACTTGTGTCTACTGTTAATACAAAGAGGCGTTTGTTAAGTCACACATGGCTATTCGTTGGGTCATTATGCAAACAATTGTCGATTGTTAACATTGGAAGTCTCTGATTGTATGGGCTGTTATTCAACTGCTAGCTTTAGTGGCTGGTATACAAACAAGGGTACCAAGTGCGGTTGACGTATTTAACTATGCAGACCACTTGACGTTATGTGTGGTCAAAATATTCTAGCAGGAAGTTCAGATACAGGTTACAGTTAAATTCTACGCGTTCAAGGAATTGAAAACTGCTGCAATGAAGCAAACTTTCAGTTGTTCAGGAAGCGGCCTTTTCGAAATGTAATGAGGTGTGACTGTTCTTTGTTTGCAGTTTTACAGCGTTGTTTCAAGCATAGGACATTATTGCTGCAATCGCTTATGGCCAGTGTGGCAATCAGCATTGATTGTTTGCCAAACCTCTAAGCGCAAAGATACAGGTTAACTCAAATTGAATTAAGCCACTCAGTTTCGGTTGCCCCGTTCAGTTGCGGCAGTTTAATAGTCTCGCGACCTCTCATTGTTGTGACTGCGCGATTTGAGCAAACATGTCCGTCTGCAGCCATATCTCTATGGAGCTGTAGACTATACGGAGGGTTTGAGTAACTGCAAATTGCAGTGATCGTATTGTTGTAGGTTGAGGTGCAGGGAATGTTTATATTGCAATGAACAGAATTTCTAATAATGTTTGCGAAATTCGTGCAACCTTATAGCTCCTTTGCAATAGGAAATAACAAAACTAAAAAGACATGCCTGTGCTGCTGGAAGTAGTGCATGCAATTGTTTTATATTGCCAAGATTTGGAAACAAGTCTAGTGTTAGAATAATCCTTTTGATGCCGCCCTCTGCATTTAGATTTACAAAGATACAACTTCAGACATTTTGGTGCTTTATACATTTGCTTTCATTTTTTAATCTGTTTACATTCATTTGTAGCAATTTGTATTTAGGAAAAGGAAAGCTTTAATATGAATATAGCCTCCTTGGTAATGTGGCAATGCGCAGTCTCTTTCTGTATAGGTTAAGAGATTCCTTTGGAATTCCCTGTCTTCCTGTGTAGCTGTGCACTGCGGTGGGTGGATTCCTGTTGATTTTATCCGCTCTTTTTTGATAGATGCAGGATATCCTTTCTTTAAGCTGCCACAGGTGCTTGTCAATGCCAGTTCTATTTCTAAAACATGTCGTGTGTAAAATTTCCCTTCGCGGTTTCATAATTATGACACGAGGGTTTTTTGCGACTCAAGTGATTCTGCAGCTTGCACATTGTGGTTTTGATTTGGTAGTTTCGCTGCCATGTCTAGTGTTACTCGATGTTTACATTTTGCATATGTTTGATGAACATGTTACATAAATTGGTCGTCAATTCCGGATCATACATGATGCTCAATTGTTTAATCTCAAGGTCAAAGCCCACGCCTTGGGCTCTTGTTGCTTGTTTGCTGTTGCAATGTATGTTGAAAGCATCTTGCTTTGGAAAGCTATAGTCGGGAACACTTTAATGGAAAATTTATGAATTATATACATTGAACTATGAGTGACCCGTTGGGTCTTCGAGCTGACTCGCCAGTTTGATACAAATTAGTGTCGTTCAAGAACATTGTCCATATTCCAGTGTAATATACACGCTTTTTTGCTTGTGGTTGTAATGTTTAAACGCTAATCATTGTAAATAGCGCAGAAGCGTTACATGCTTTTGCATAACAAGGCAGGGTCGGCGATATCAGCACTCGTGTTTCGATCACAAGTTTCACAGGCTTCGCGGTCAAGGCATTGCAGCCTAGCTGAATGCGAAGCCTGTGAACCTCATTGTAAATATAAAAACTACAGTGTAAACACTCTTTGTCAACGTTTTGCTCGCATGGTCCCGCCCCCATGATAAATGTATGATAATTTTTGGTGTGTGAGTCAAAATGGAGTGTAATTTTACGCGCTGCTGCAATCTTGGTGCTTTCCGTGTGTCAAAAACCCGTGCAGCTTTCTCCGTTTGCACCAAAATCGTGAATTCGTGCTCTTAATTCCGCGATTTTTTGTCGTTATGTAGCCGTTTGTCCACAACAACATTCCTTGTTCTTTTGCTACACAATGTAATACATGAAACCGTTCATGTAGATTCTATTTGAGTAAGAAACTAATGATGCTGCAACGGTGGGCAATACGTGGTGTCATGCCATACGACGATTCATCTTTTCTCTTTGAAATAAGCCAGTAGCATTGATTGTCTACTTGTTATCATATATTTGTATGATGCCAGAAAGAAACTGTCTGACACGACCCAACATGTTTTTCTTCAGCGCAGCAGCCGAGGGGTTTTCCCCCGATGCGGGTTAAAAATATCCTCGGGGATTTTGGGCGGTCGTTCCGCGCGTTTGTGGGTGCGTTACGGTTTGTGTGCGCGCAATTTCCCCTTGTATTTAAAACCGAATTGCCGCAGTGCAGATATCCTTGCTTTGAATCTTGTTCCGCTACACTAGTTGTTTGGCAGCTAATAGTTATTTGGTTTAGCAGGGTACGATTGTTAAAAGGTTGCGTGTAGTGCAACATTCGGGGTGAGTACGTTTTTTTCCGTTTTGTTTGTAAACGCGAAACTGCATTCCGCCTCACCGAGACCAAAATGTCGAGCAGTATTGTCGCAGCAACAATCAGTGCATTGCAGCAAATATGCATCTTTAACAGGACGATCCAACTTGAAATAGGGTTTGCATTTTTCCAACCTTGGAGTCACACAGATAGGAAAGACTGGAGAATTCAAACTTGGCTTCTAGCAACTGTTTGTGAACAAAGTGTCTCCTTTTTTTCCTAAACGTAGTGCGAAGCATAATTTTTCGATATTTGGTTGTACTCGGCAGCAGCAATAGTGCCCTGGCAACTGGGCAGAACTGGCAACATTTTCTTGTTCACCATTACTTCTTCATTGCAGTTGACAGCCAAGAGAGCAAGAAAAAGTAGGTACCAGTCTGGGCGTGGTTGTTTCAAAGTTTGCATTGCTCACAGAGAGTGTACTAAAGCGACTTAACACTACGACAGCTGTTAAGCTCGAAGAGGAACCACTCAAAATATCGGTTCCTGTTTTGCAGTCGTTAACGCGACCTTGTGTTTGTTGTTTTAACTTTATATTCACCCGGAATAGTGACTTTACAGTACAGCAAACGTTTGTATATATTTTCCGTATCAGGAAGGTTATGTGCATATTGTGACAGGAATTAAATATCTTATGGCATGTTCAAAGTTGGTTATGTTTTGGTTCTGGGTGATTGGCCTGTTGCAAATTGATATGGTGTAGTTTAGTGGCTATTTATATCCTCATGGATTGCATTCTGTTTGCAGTGAATTGTGTTGCATTGCGCGGAATTTAGATCAAACCTGTTTAATTTGCTGGGCATAAATGCGCAAATGCATTGCACCTTTCTGCGCAAATTCTTGTGACGTCATTCACATAAGGTAATTAAATATATGTCAATATACGCTTTTTGTTCAACATATAGAACAGTATACGTTTTCTTCGGCCAATGAATGTGCAACAAGAATATGTACCGATATTCGCGTGAACTCATTGAAAAGCGGAATCGAAACTCGTCAAAGTTGTGTAACATGCAACTTGCCCTGCTAGCGAGGCAAATCCCTTCGCGAGTAGCAGGCCATCTCATTTGTCAAATATGTCATGTGTTGTCTGTTGTTTCAGCGTTGTTCATGTTGTATAAATCGTTTGGCACCCTCGCTACCCTGCGAATATTGGATATTCTATACTTGTTGAATGTGTCTTGCGCCTTTGCGGGCGTTGGCTATTTGCCCAGTAACGCACCAGAATTATACATATTTACCAGTTTTAGCGATATACAGATTTGTTTGTTTATGCAAAATGTAGCAATTGGGTTACAGTATTTCCAGTATATGTATAGAAGATTCGTACAGGTTTCCTGGCGTTGCATTGATGTGCCCTGATAGTCGGTATGGCACGCGATCGTGCATTGTGGAGTGTGTGAAAGCTTTTTGGTGGCAAAAACATTTCGTACTAATGGAAACATTGTGAAACCAGCAGTGCGTGCGAACCATCAACGAGTTGGTTTCGAACGCAACGCACGAATTTTGCGCGGGAAAATCAGAAACTAGGTCGTGATATGGGCTAGCTAAGCATGAAGTATATACTGGGAATACACGCACTTGTTCAAACAATTTCATAAAATCACGTTTCCTAAAGCGCCTTGTTCCCGAAACCGTGCGTTGTAGCAGTTGGTATTTTTTATTGCAAAAGGCATACAGCATGCACTCTCCGACATCGTTAGTGCACGTTTGTAACAGCTGATGGTTTGTTAACAGAAAGCATAAAAATATGACTTATTGTAAAGCGCGGGCGTTTTGAAGTTGGAGAAAGAGGTTCTTCTTCCTGTTCAGGTTCATGCCACGCCTACGAATTTCTCTTGTTCGCAAAACTCCAGCTATAGATAGCCACCTAAAAATGGGGTCGTATTGCTCCACCCCAAAAGAAGACAACGCGCCACAGAAAGCCGATAGGATTCGGGGTAAATTCATTCTATTTGGAGTCGCTTTGATGTCTCCAGCAGAAGTTGTTACAGATAAGAAAGTTTCGACTACACATTTTGCAGGTTTGTTTAAGGGCAAAAGAAAAACGCAAATACTTCTTCAGGAAAGTCTAAGAGGCAACATATTTGTGAAAAAAAAAGCATTGAAGAATATTTGCTGAATCATGTCAACTCCTGTGCTTCGGTAGAACGGATGGCAAAGTTATTACATTGTATAATCAGAACTATAAACAAAAACACGAGTTTATAAAGCAGGGATGCGCAACTTAAACAGATATTTAGGGGCGATGGCCTAAAATCTGTTTGTAAAAATGGTTGATTGAAGGTTGTTTGATTGAAAGCAACATACAGTTCACGACATTCGAAAGGTAAAAATCTGCCCGCGTTCTATTTTTAAACCAATGGCATGCCAAATTTGTAACGCGTGCCTGCTGTGTTGTACTTCCATGGTTTAAGGACTGTCACACTTTAAGTAGGCTATAACTATTCTCCCCAGTCGTAAAACGTAGGTGTCACCCCCGGGTTTATCGCGTTGAATTTCGACAAAACAGAAACTTCGGTTCTGTATCGTTGTTCCTCTTGGCTTGACGCGCGATTGCAAAACAAAACAGCAGCTTGCGATCCTCCAGAATGCGCCGTAATCGCCTGCTATGGCAACGACGTTCGAAAGGAGAACGTTTCGTTTCAGTTTCGATTTTTGTTATGGCGTTCAACCCTCCATATGAAAAATTATGCCAATTATGTTTTGAATTTCTCTTTGACTTGACAAGGCTGGGATCGCGTCATGGTGTGTTTTGTGGTCCACGTCCTACACGTTCTTGCACTTTTATGATCGTCGTGAAAATCGAGTTTAAGAGTGCTTGATAAAAGTGCTTATTTTTATTTTTTTGCCCATTTTTTTTATCCATACGTGCTAACTTGCCCTAAATGCGGATTTTTCATTTATGTGGCGTGCATTGACAAACAAACAACAAATCATGTCAATAATCAGTCATCAGTTTTGAGTAATAATCTTCAAAATCACAATTTATCATATACTGCATTCGTCAAGACATGGCAGCATGACGATTTTTTGGTCTGGCTATTCCGATCGTAACCCGGTTTATGTCATTGAGTTTAGTTTGGGGAACTTGAGTAGAACAATGTCATAAAACAAGTAGGAGATGGGGACATAGCCGATGACTGTTGTAAAATGAGTTTGGAAACTCCCGGTCAAGGTCGACTGCTGTTGTGTTAACTTTTCCTTCGAAATGACTGCAAAGTACATTCTGTAATTTAGTGCGTAAAATGGTTGATTTGTCACGAAAAAACTACTGGAAATCCGTGGTTTACTGAATTCCAGTAGGTGACTCGTTTCGTCAAATTAGGTTGAAAGTTTAATTGTTTTCTGTGGCTCTGCATTAGCATTTTTTGTATGTTTTGCAAATACCTATTGATGATAAAGGATTAGAACAGGCCCAAGGCCGCTAACACGACCTTTTGCCTGTGTGAAAGGGTTTCGTATTTGGTAATCATCACTTTAGCGCATCAATCGAGTCATCAATCAAATGCTGTTCAGTGAACTTGAACTTTCTTTAACGCCAGCCCTGTAACACCATGAGCGAAAAGGTTTTGCTCAGGTAAGGCGATAACTTCGACCTTTTCCTTCGCAATTATTTCAACAAAATACCTCATGACGTCACGTGCCTACGTGACTTTTACGAGGGTTTTTCATCTGGGTGTGAAATTTTGAAACCATTCACGCTGTTTTGCGTAGAGCTTTGTCCTGACTTAAATGAAAATTTAAAGGACTTAGTTTATTTGATATATTGGCCGTTGCTAGCGTGTTACCATCCAAAACACAACACCAACAGACCCACGTTTACATGTTGGCTGGATTTTCCCAGATGAAACACGCCACCTTAAATTGCGGTTTATTATCAATCGATGACTGGTTTGGAAATCCCTTACTTTTCTTGCTTGGCAGCTGGGTTAGGTCAAAGCTTAACTTTCACCTTATTGAATCGAAATCAGATTGGAATTTTATTGTCAATTGCTTCCTTCAATCTGAGTAAAGAATAAAAAACTGGATCAATTTGAAAACCAAAGGCCCCTGGCAGGCTGTCGATCGCACACCGTATCGATACAATTATATATTAAATTCCACAAAGCGATCTGAGATGGATGGATTTTTTAATAAGAAAAATATGTTTCGCCTAAAAAGCCATCATCAGTTTCTCCAACTTTTTCAAAAATTATATTTGAACTTTTAGGCAAAATATATTTTTCTCAACAAAAATCCATCTGAACTCACAGATCGCTTTGTGGAATTTAATATATAATTGCTTCGTTCAATGTGGTTTCTGGCCTTTGTTCGCCCTGTTAGGCAGTTGCTACATGCGGATTGCGTTGGAAGTTGTCGCTAATTTGTTATAGACATCAGATGTTTAGTGCATTGTTGTAGTTTCTGTAAGTTAAAATTTCGTTGCACTTTTGATTTTCTTCTATTGTTTAATTTTTCATTTTTTTGTTGTTGATATTTTGCACAAAAAACAATCGAAACTTCTTGGCTTTGTTCTAGTTTCTGTGAGTTAAAATTTACTTACAGTGTTAATCGCTTTGTAACAAATAAAGATATTGTGGAAAACTGGTCCAGCAACGACCTTGCAACCTAAATTTTTATAAATTAAAAAAAAATAATAATTGGACTTGTTGAGATCTCCAGAAAAAAAACACACTTGTTTGGCGTTTCTACTATTTCATGAGTCAAAACTACTACATGAATTGTGTTTTTAACAATGCTGAAAATGTTCCTGTGAAATGGATGTGTGTGTGGGGAAAAGTGTGTTTATCTGTTTTTAACCAATACTAAAACATATATTGTAAAAATGTTTCGGCCGGCAGCACACAATCCTGTGTTGTTTTTTTGTAAAAATGGAAAACTAGGATCTTTCAACATTCAACACATATTGTGGGGTGATTTTTCCGAACAGGGACAAACACCCTGCGGTTCGACACTGTCAGTGCAAAAATAGCTGCGATGGCGGCGTTGGCTTTTATTTTGTCACCTTTTTAAACAATTTAAACGTTTATTACTTTTGTTTTGAAGTGGCAATTAGTGCAAACTTTTCTTCTCTTGAATTCAAAATAGCGAACACACATAAGTGTGTTTAAAATAAACGTTAAAATGTACAACGAGGACTATTGTTTCGTGCAACTATTTTCCCTGTGGCAGTAACACCCACTGATAGACGCAACTCCTGTGCAATATTTTGGGGTAACACAAAAGGCGACCTTCAAACTACAGCAATGTCCTGAACAGTTGGGTGAGAGACTTTGCTTTTACGAAGACCCAACTGCTCTGTTTTTCTAGGGATAAGACCCAATCCTTTTTTACAGTTTCAATAAAAAATAAAATTAATTTTAAATTTTAAACTTGCAGTAGCAATGCAAGCTGTGGTTATTCTGGTCGCAAATGTGTGTATGATTATGCTGGATAAATGTGCCTGTCGGCCTTTTTGAGTACCGAATTACTGGCATTTACTGGGTCTTGTTAACATGCACTACAGCGCCCCTCGTGGCAGTTTATTTTTGTGTTTACTGCCCAGGAGGTGTCGCTCTTTTTTGTTCATTGTTGATTTTGATTGTTATTGGCAGTATTGGTCAAGCGCCCGACCCATGTACCAAGAAGAAAACCCGGTGGAGATATCGATTAATATAGTAAAACGTTGCATTAAAAAAGTTTTCTGTACGACGTTGGCGACGGACAAGTTTTAAAATTAAAAAAAAGTGCTTAATGTCATTTGTTTTAGAAGAAGGAAAAGAATAATTAATGTCAATGCGTATTTGCACCCAGAATTATTTGCACCTTTGAGCAATAGAAAATTGCTTTGGCTTTCATATGAAAAATTGATTTCACTTTATTGTTTGCTTGGAAAAATCCCTTTCACACTTCTATTTCAAACATATAAGTTTTAAAGAAAACCGATTGGGAAAAATGGAGTAAAAAGGTCCCTCACTTACTGATATTACGTATAAAAGTCAAGCGAGTGTGTATTTCAGGCGCACCTATTGTCTAACGATGACAAAGCGTTTCTATTTTTCGTTGACGTAATTCCATTCGACCTTGAGACGCCCACGTGGCTATGACACGTACTTTCACGCAAGTGGGAATTTCCAGTTCCTGGGTAGGTTGTTGACATAAGACTTTTCTTTCGTTTTGTCCGCGCCTCTCTTTAGACCGAGGCATGCTGATGTTTGTGTGTGGATTTGCACGTTGTCATGGCTACACTTGTTCCCAGTATAGGTGCTGGGAAAAAACGGAATCACTGATGTGATATGGCACATGCAAATATTTAAACCCCCAAAATGGACTTAACTTGATGCTCTCAGAAATTTGTTATATCCGAAACCGACCGAAACCATACAAATATTGTTGACACTGCAAAATCGTAATAGTTTTTTCAATAATAATTCTGGTATTCCTCCAATTCGCGTGGGCCTTTAATAAGCATGGTAATGGTTTGTAAGTTTTGAGGAATCTTGCTGTTGAACAATAGGTGTTGGTTCTTTTTTAACGATTTTGATGTAATAAATTTTTCGAAAAATTTTACGAGCCAGCTCTTTACGCAGATGTAGAAACGCGCTCAGAAATTCTAACGTTTTAAAATTCAAAACAATCTGACCAATGGAAAAAGTTGTTTATGCAGAGTTGCGTTTGGTCTGTCAACCTTCACTTTTACTTAGCTTGGGTCAACTATATGTCAAGGCATTTATTGTTGTGTTACTTTCACCCTTATCGCACGTGTATTGTACTTTGAGAATTGGGCACAGGTTACATCTACATGCCTGGACATTATACCAAAAGCCGCTCTGCGGTGCTCCATGGTGTGGTGATCTGGTTTGTTGCTAGTTGTGTCTTTGTAGTTTGTTGCTTCATTGTTTTGTAACGATCCATTGTGGCTTTCCTTTGAAAGTCGACCCATCCTGCTAGTGAGAAGCATCAAAGGACGTACGCAGTAAATTGCGGGGTAATTTGGAACATTTGACGAAATCCGAGTATCGCATTCAAGCTGTTCAAACTGGCGAGTAAATATCCCCGACCTGGTTGTGTTTGAAACGTCGAATCTCGGGGTCGCCCTGCAGTATTTACATAAATAGTTTTTTTTCGAGCTTCAATGGCGCAATGCGCACCCATCCGCATAACCGAAGTCCATATTGTTGTTTCAAACGTCGGCGTTTCTCGAGACGCGAGGGGATTTTTCAGAAAATTTCTTTCAAGTATCGAGTATTTCACGCACAGAAATCTCTTCCACAAATCAGCATGTTTTTCTTCATTGTTTTTCGTCGTTTGGGAAACTCCATGTAAACAATTGTTTTCCATCAGGAAGCATCATAACTCTTAACGATGTATCGCTGGACTTATAAAGCTGCGGGTTGCGACCCTACGGAGGGCCGCACGACGATTTTTGGGTCGCAGAGATTTAATGTCACACACTTTTTTGTGGTATTTTACGAAGTACGCTCCTCTTATGGCAACAGTTAATTGTAGTAAAACGACCGAAAATCCATTTCTCTCTTAATATGTTACTGTCAAGCAAACATGAGGGGTAGCTTGAAGTTTTGATCAGTTAAAGAGTCATAAGCGAAACAGTGAGAATTTCTGGTCTGACGAACAAGGTTATATAAATGTGAACCAGTTAAAGGATATAGCAGTGACAGTTTATCATGATTTAGTTCTAGTATAACAGCAGTTTTTGTTCAATTTTCAGAAACTAATATCACGACAGCGTAAAGGACATGGTGGTGAAATTAAACTATCAGAATTCAAGTGGTTTTAGGAATACGCAGAAAACCTTGTGTCGAAAAAAATTGCATATATCAAAAGATGCATAGGACAAACGTACGTTGATTTTATGCTAATCGCTGCTAATATTGTTTGTCTTTGAAGCTGAATGTTTGTAATAGAGTAAAGGTACAACTCAAACAACATTATTTCTGTTGTGCACTACCTTTTCCGCGTGCCGCACGTCTCTGTGATATTTTGTAGGGATAATACGGGTTCCCCATAACTACTTACTCCCAACTGTTGGAAACACAATATAGGGATTTTTGTGTCAAAAATAAAAGCATGTCAACGGTTATTGTTTAAAACAAAGTAAAAAACGCTGAGTCATGTTGAGTGTGCATTCCCAGGGTTCATGTAAAGGACTCGTCCTTCCAGTTAGGAGAGCGGACACAACGTTGAAAGCTGATGCGTTTGTTAAACTGTAACTCTAGACTTGTGTATACGTTGCTATAGCGCCCGTTTTATTCTGGAAGTTTTGTTTTTCAAGCGGTTCCAGGTAGTTACGTTTTCTCACGTCCCTCACCAGTGCCGGAATACCCATTAGGCAAACAGGGCCCCCACCCCATATGGCCAGACAAACTAACTTTATGAAGTATAGGTTGGGAGTTACGTAGGTTGTAAACGATCATCGCATCCAGTTAATTCCTTCATAACCTGGACTCGAAAAAAAGAGTAATGACTTTGTCGCAGTTTTCTTTTTCACCTTTATTGTTGGAGTTACGTAATGGTAAAACACCTAATATAGGTTGGAATCATTTAAATTTTTTCTTGGTGGCAGCAGAGCCATCATCCATTGGTTTACCTTCAGGCTAGTTTCGTTTGTAAACAAAGCTCAATGTTTGTCCCCATTGTGGGTGCAACGGTAATTTCCAATTCGAATGCCGCGCTGCTGGCCATTATTGGATTTATTTGCAATATTGAACCCATAAACCGCCCCATGGCCCCGCGAAACTATTCCGGAAAGTCCCCATGTCTGGTCAGAGCAAATCAGGAATTCGGAAGCTCAATTCCAGCGTACTCGTAAAAAAATTGCCGTCGCACGCGCGCGCAAACAGTTTGGTACGAAGAATAGCAAACAATACAATGGGCCAAAATTTCCAGCATGATGGTATTACAGGGTGGGAGCTTCGAAGGCGGGCAGTAACACTAGACTCAATCACGACTTGAACCTTAGAGGCAAACAAAAGGGGTGATTGGGCGCTCACTGACAGTACGCCCCCTGTCGCCATGCTTTGTGCCTTCGGCTGCAAGTGTAGAACTGATGCAAATGCAAAAAATTGCAGCAAGATGTTTGTTCCTGTACTGTATTTAATAACCTGGGTCCTTCTTTGATTGGTTGTACTCGTTGCTGTTAATAATGTGAGTAACTCCGTTCAATAATGTTGTTGGTTAATCAAAAGGAAAGGCTCGGACAGTATGGTTGTCGTTTTTCTGCTGTTCTTGAACGTCATTGCGTTAGTCTTGATTGCGTTTTGGCACATTCCATTGTACAGTTGCAAATATCACACGCCACGACAGAAAGTACAGCACGTCTAACATGATATCGTAGGGAAAATACGCCATTGCAAAACATTTCTTGCGGTGTGAGTATTATCCCTGGGAACTTCATCGTCATATAACTTACAAAGATTACGGCCTCAAAGATTACCGTTTATTTCTGATCCCATGCATTTAGCATGCGAAAAAACAACACACTATAGGCTGTGGTGGAAATACATAAAAACAATAAACCCGCTATTATTAGTTAGTACAGGTACAAACATATCTTACTTCTAAGCACAAACGTGCGACACGCTGGAAAACATCTGTTAGCGCCACATCTGGGTTCGCTATAAAATTTTCCACTGTATACATTCTTTACCCTGACAACAATTCTAACTGCAAGCTACAATAAACTAGACTGATGGAAATTTAAAAACGCTGTAGTGCCTATACTGACAGTGACTTTAACATACTATGTTTATGGTATAGTTACGCACTAGTAACCTTTGCGGTTCTTTCTGCGTTAGAGGCCTTTTCGAAAACGCTTTTTACCGGCCTTGCAGTTTTTTTGCATCAAAGCTGGATTTTGCATTCTTGCTGCTCCTGTTGAAAGACAAGCTTTTGAAAATCACAGCCAAAAACAAGCAATTTGCGCGACTTTGCTTCCCACGAATTTGACCCTTCGACTTAACGCACGCTGCTGCACGACGTGGGAGTTTCCGAATCAGGCAGGGCAAATATAGGGAGTGGGTGGAAACGGCGAAGGCGCATTCGGAGGTTGACATGGTTGAAATACAACAGCAGCACGGCCAGACTACTGTAAAGTTTTGCTGCAAATGCGAAAATGTGAAATGCAATGCACTTTCACCGCATTAGTTGCGTTAGAAGGATTGAAGCCAGCCATGACGTTTGCAAAATTGTCTTCTGCAAGTCATGAACAAATTTTTGTCATTGTCTGGTTTCTTGCTGAAAAGCTTTTAGTAAAATCTAACACTACAAAGCTTACTGTAAGTCTTATACATTATATCCTATATCTTTGCAGGGTGTATTAGGGGCCTTTAGTATCGAAATGTAATTTTTCTGCTTTATGGTGGCTCTGTCAGAAAACTGGATGAGGCGTGAAAAAGATTTCCACAACAAAGCATTGAATGCAACACGTGGACCGTGAGTAGCACAAAAACATTGCATGCAAAAATTAGATTTGATTAAATAGTGGTAATGTATGTGCGTTAAATTGAAGACGAGATGTTTCAGACATACTGCTTTTTGCACCGTCGATTTAACTTTTGGATGAAATAGTGAAAAATAGGAGGTATATATTTACCCACGCATGTTGTTATAATTGCTCATGTTAAATTGCGTGCAATTGTACGCGTCAGTGTATTTTTTTAATCGGTATTGTGAAAAATTTAGCGGTATATTTTCGTCAATATTAAAATGTGACAGCACAGGAAAAAGAAGATTTAACAATCTTTCTCCAGAAACTTGAAAAACGCCTAAAACCATTTGTTTCAAACAAAACTTTAGATTTTTTTAAAAGAAGTGTGATCTGTTTTAAATAGCACTGTGCCTGGCCAATAGTTTTTTATTTGAATTTTTTGATTCTCAGCAAACAACAGCAGGTAAGAATTTAGTACACGACATCACACACTAGCAGGCTTCAACACGTAGGTACAGTACATAAAATGTTAAGTGTCAGATCAAAGAGGTTTTATAGAGGTTTCTATGGGTTGTGGGGTTGTCTGTGTACGGTAAGTTGAGGTTATGTCGTTCTCCAATGTGTAAGTCAGCCAAAATATTATCGGTAGGTGGCAGTGAACAGCTCAGCTATAAACAGTATTAGTGTGAGGATTTGATGGGAAATAAATTGGCACAGATTTGGGGCAGAAACATCGAGAACCAACTAAGCATTACGTGGTTTTTATTTGGCGCAAAATGTATAATGAAGTTGCCTATTAGTCCTAACATTTTTTTGCTATTCTTGTTTGTTTAGCGCATACATGGTCACAAGTAATTTTGACATCTTAATTGCTTTCATTTCCCGTATCATTGTTGAATCAGTAATTTCGGAAATGGAGAAATTATATAATATACAAGGACTGATTGGAATTCGATATTTCGAGTCACGCTTATCGAATATACATCGAAGGACATGTCGCAAAATTTACCATTCAAGCTGTGCCCGACAGGATGGACAGTATAGTCAATCCTTTGCTGCAAAAAGATTGACTTAGCCAAACACGACTAAACATAATTTTCTTGCTTGGCCGGCTAAAGTCTTGCGTTTTTGACGCTGTGAAAAAGTTCCTAACATTTTTTGCTGGACTATTAATGAGCATTGTTGTTATTACTTCAACATGTAAATGTTCAATGTAATTGCTGTCTAAGTGTGACATACCTCGACCGGTCTGGTCGGCTTCTCCCGCTGTTTTCCGTATTTCAGGAGAGTTTTTTTGTGGCGTGTTTCACTGTTTCGTAGAAAGCAATGTGAAGGAACGGAATATAGCTATGCGGGATCACGAATAACTTATGCCTAACGTTAAAGCAATTAGAGTGAATTTTTATTTACCTGACGCGAAATAGGTGCTGTTTATACAAAAAAAACAGTTAATTGTTAATGTAACAAAACTAACGGTGTCTGTATAGGGCGATTTGCGTCGAATCTAAAAATACCAGACTGGCCCTGGTTTAAAGCCAGTGCTTATATGCAGTAACGTAATGTTCGTATATGTATATTTCTATTAGCACAGCCGGTTTCTAATATAAACCGAAGCATAATGTCGTCATACATATTGCCGTTTTTAGAAAATACAGATTACAGACCAAATGTTAGCAAGCACAGCATGACTAACGGCGGTCTAATATTCACGTACCTTATCGAGTTTTACAGATTTGTGTTTCTTTCCTCTCTGGAACCTGTGATTTGCATTTTTGTTTCTTGTAAGCAAATAAGGTGCTTCTGTCGGTCGAACTTGATCTGATCGATCGCATTTTTTTTGTCAAACAATTCTATCCTTCCGGGCCTATATAGACTGTGTTGTGTTTTGCCTATTCTGTAGCAAGATTTGCGACGAATATACGTAACTCGAGTCGTGCTCTGTAGTGGTTTAAATAGCGAGATTACCAAGCTGGGAACTGAATTGAATTTCTGAATGGCTAAAAACAGAGAGAAAACGCTTTAAAACAGAGAGAAAACTTTCTTAACATTGTGGCAATTAAACTGAAGATAAGCATTGCCCTGCTGACGCGCGCAGAAGGCAGTCCAAACAGGTCAAAGCGGTACCAAGTTGCAAATAACCTATCTAGGTGACGTATTACAAAGTCCAGGCCTTAAGCAACTGCTACATAGGTTTAATGTTTACATGTAGTACACAAAGTTTAGTAGGCTGCTGTATAGCATTCCGGTTCCTTTTAAGCTTCGGTATTCCCTACGAGTATCAAATTCTGAATGTTATGAGCTCAGTAAACCTAAAAACCTGTGTCGCTTCCTACACACGTGACAGGGCACTCTTCCATTGCCTATATGTACGTCATCACCACGTAACACAGTAACAATGACGTGGTCTCATGTCGTTTAGTTGCGCAATGCATTTTCGTAACCATTAACGTTTGCGAAATCCAGCCACGTCAATGTAAATGATCTCAAGTGATCGGAATGAGTAGCGAGCATCGACGTGCGCGAATTGATAAACAATGTTTGAATTTGTTCCTCGTTGTGGACATTGTGTAAAAACAAGTGGAAGAGTTTCGGTTTTGCTTCCTGCATAGGCTTTGTGTGGTTTAATGTGATGTTGGCGTTTGTGGCATTAGTGGGGTCGGGTATATAAGCACTGGATCGTGCTGCAGAGTGCCGAGATGTTGATCTCGTACATCGGTTTAGTATACCAGACGAATGAATGCACTTGTGGTGAAGTTGCGCTTTTTTTGCGAAATGTTTACCAGTCTGAAGAAATCATTGCATCTCGATCTGAATGAATAACTTTCTGGCAAGAGCTAACAAAATCTAGTATTCCAAGCAGGATTGACTGATGTTGGCGAATGTGACAAAACATATAAACCATAATAAAGACGCAGCAATAATTTATAGATATCTGACAGACACAGTTTATCGGTGAGCCATACTAACCATATGTAGAAAGAATCAAATGGAATTAACATGTAGAATGTTCTCGCTGAATACGTAATTTGGATTCGAAGGCGTACCACGACCTGATAGATTTCAGTGTAGCTCAGCAGGAACTGCATTTTCTGTTAAATGTTGACCTCTGTGTCTGGTATCAGAGGTTAACGCCCTGCCGTTTTATTGAACATTCCTTTTTAAAGGGAACTCGTATCATCACTCCTTTGATCGAAGCACTCGGGGAATACCCAGCGCCGCTACCATAATTTTGGCGAGGCGAGAAAGGCGTTTTGATGACTTTAAGTGTTGTGCCATGGAATGTTGCAATAACGGCCACCATTTTGTGGTGAATTATATAAAACTGCGCGCACACAGCAACTGACGTATATATGGAAATAAGGCTGTACAAACGACAGGTTGTTTTAGTGTTTGTGAAATATAGATGTTTATATGTATTGGATTTGTGTATAACTGTACAATAGAAAACAACGAGCACAGAGTCGTGAGTTTGGTGTTTTGTGTTGTTGACCAAAATATATCCTTGTTTGTGTGTAATTTCGAAGATCCTTAAGTTCACAGGCTTCGCAGCCCAGGCATTACAGCCTAACTGGATCAGCCACTGTAATTTCGAAGGGTTTAATGTCTGACTTCGGTTCACCCGAGGCATTTTGTTTAGACTAAAGTTTTCTTCGTTTATTTTCGGTTCCTTGTTTTAGACTTTCTGTTAACCTTGAGGCGCAACACAGAAAAAAATGCCAAGACAGATAAAAGTGTAACATGCTTTTATTTATGTTGAAGAAAGTGTTTTTCCTTTGTTTCAAAACTTTTCGGGGAGCAGTGGTGACGTCGGGCATTGTTCTTGTTTACTGTCATGTTTATCAACACTGTGCAATGCTTACCATAGCACGGGTTGGCAACATTTCAAAAAGTAAGTTGGTTTCAAGTGCATTGGCCTGACAAATTCCCTTAGTGACGTCATAAAAATTGCACTCAACATTCCAAGGTTAGTGTTTCGAGAAAAGGTTCGGAATATTTTAGCTCAGTGCTTTCTAATGTTAGGTCAAGACGCGTTTCCAAAACATTTTTAAAATTTTATTTAAACGACAAGGGATGCACCGAACCGAATCCGAATATTGATCTCCGAATCCCATGAGCTTATTTAAGCAACGGTGCTTGGAATCGTGCATTTCGTGAGGATTTTTTCATGAAATCTGGATTGCGCAAATCAAACCTAGCGAATTCAGATATTTTTTACGACCAATTTAAAAAAAATTGTGACGTCATTAAATATTCGGTTCGAAATGGAGTAATGTCTGAAGGTATTCGAATCCGACGAATCCAAATCTTTTCTGTTTTTGGCACGTCCCTATATAAACGAATTACACCAGTAGGACTGAGTGTTTGTGCTGTGCTAATGTGTGAAACCGCGCAGACGCAACGAAACTGCCAAACCTCTTGCGTAATGTTTGCCATTCACAAAATGTTGGATTGCGGGGAAGCCCAGTAAGCACTTGGAAACAGAAGAAGCATCCACAGACCAACAACTAACGAACCTACAGACTTCCCGTTGGCACAGAGCCAAAAGGAAGGACGCATGACGGGATACATTTCGACAGCGTCCTCAGGAAGGCAAATGGATGTGTGCCGGGTTTGAATTCCTCCTATTTCTCCCATGAATGTTTGCGGATATTCTCATTTCCCTGAACATATCAGACGGTTTGTTTGTCGTCAAACAGACACGCCATCAAATGATCGGTTCAGCGAATCTTATTAAAAGTATGGAAGTAAAAAGTGAAGGCGCGACAGTGAAGCTGAGGCAGCTTTGGGCTTATCAATTAATCTTCCTGTAGTGGCATTTTAATGTTAATATGGACACTCTTTGGTTTGCGCAACTATGGCGTGAAAAATTCTGGATTAGGTGTTTTCCTAACTAGCGTACCAACGCTTTCTCGTTTAATTGCTTGGTAACGATGATGTGTTGTTTAAGTACAGAGTTCAGTTTAAAATATTCGCAAAGTTTATTTCTCTGTTGGATTCCGCCCGAGAGATATTATAGTTCAAACACTCCTTGAAGAACAATGTGAGGCAAGTTCCTCCGCGAAAAGTCCAGGAAAGATTGAATGCGCTAAACTCCGATCGCTCATGTCGGAAAGTTATCCATTTTTTCCAGACTTGGTTTCACAGTAACGCGCGATGGGGCGTACATGAGTTTTTTGCACCAGAGATGAATCTTCGTGCATTTCTGACATTTCTCCATATATTGGGAAGACAGTTTGTCTTGGATACGCAGTTGTGGAAGTTGATGTACAATTCATCGTTTCTTTAATGAACTGTAAACGTGACAGACATTTCCATTTTCCTGCCTTTAACAAGAAAACACAGTTCGTACCACATGACTTCGCCTTGTGAAAAAGTCGCCATGTCATAATTTCAAGTAAAGTCGATTTTCCAAGGAAAGTTTTACAAAACTTTCTGACGCAATTCGGAGCGTCGGCGGTCATGCGAAGCAGCGGGACTTCCCCGTGTGTCACGTGCGCTATCCCGTGCAAGACTGCGCGAGGAGAAACGCACTTTCTTCATAGGCATGTGGCTTTGAATGGGTGAGGCTATGGATACGGCGTTGTTCATTTGGGTAATTAAGGACCAGCAGGTGATAGGAAGTATGATTTAGACGCGTTTCAACTGTTTAAACTTGTCAATACTTTTTGCGAACATCAGAGAATTGTATTGATTCGTTTGAGTATTGTAAAGCTTTGGTCCAACTGCTGCGAAATCCTGGCGTTGAAAATTGGGTTAAAGTTTCCAAGAACTAGCGAAGGTAAAATAACTACTCTGTGGACAATAATGTTTCTAGTCGAACAGAAACTTATGCAGGAAGAAGACCAGTTCCATCAAGCTTAGCGCTTCGAGCTTGCTACAACGCACTTGTTGCGAATGATGCCAGACAAGAATCTTACTTTAAACCCATATAAATACAAGACAAATGTTCGACGCCGACCACACCTCAAATGCATATAAGGTACACCCCCTGATTTATTTGTTCCAGTCCCATGACCCTCTCTGTCGCGTGACTATACGAAGGACTGCAAACAAAGGGGCCGGCTGTTGTAAACGTATTACATCCCATTCGCCACACGGGTACTTGCTGCAAGGGAGAGTCCCGCGGGCCCCCAGGAAGTGACATTCGCGTGCGTCAGGAAATTTGGGTCAAGGACTGCGTGGGACCGACTTTACTTTCGGCTTCGGCGGAAAACTGCAGGAAGTCACAAGATTTGTTCGTTGTATTCCCTGTGCTTTTTTCTAGGCATGGTATATAATGTCTATCGCAAACTGGTGCAGGTGTAAGTGCTTGATGCTGTGCTGAGGTATACAAAGCGTACTTGTAAAGTCGAACGCGCAGCAAAAGGCGGCGTTGCCGATGCTTTCAACCGGAAAGTTTAAACAGTTGAGAGTTTTTTGAGATGCATTGAATCTATTCGTCTTATATGTTGTGTAACGCGCATTTGCAAAAAATGTGACATTGGAATGAGTTTAGAAAAATGTCAGCAAGATCCAGATGATAATTAATGAAGTCAATTGCCTACGGGTTTCATTTTACAGCGTATATCCAAGACGTCACGCCTAACACCAAGTTGTTATGAGTTTACAACGCCGCATTAGAGTGTATATCAATTGCGTTGATGGCAGTTGTTAAAATTATTGTTTTGAAATGTCAGGATACGACGAACATAAGCACTTCCTAAGTTATCGTTTACCTTTAGTGTTGTTTTAAACTCGTCGGAACTTAAACAAGTTGAGTTTCTGTGTCTGACACCTTCTGGCGGTATGTACGTGTCGATTGAACATGTAGATATATTTACATGTTTTTTATCGAACCGAAAAGTATGCGGATATCTTGTAGGTGAATTTGTCGCCCTGAGGAAAGTTTGGAAAATCCCGAATTCTTTGTGTGCTGATGTGCTAAAGTGTTTCGCAAGAAATGTACATTGGTTGTCCTCCGCAACCTTTGGGCAGTTAATCGATAAAACGTGCAACTTTTGCATATAAAAGCGTTGGGTAACAGTAGTCAACTAGTAGAATGGTGTTTAACTCGTCAAAAACTTTGATGCTCTGGCACTTATTGTCGCAAGCCAACATCGCCATTCGCCCACGTAACAGTTCAATCAACTCTATAGCGGGTTTACCCCACCGCAGGTCCATAATAGGTTCAGACCGATCGTTTCCGCGCCTGTTTTGCTTACTTGGGCGGATGGAGGCACTTTTTAACGTTGATAGTATAAGGATGCGGATTTGCAAGGTAATAACCTACTTGTTTGCTCTGTATTAAAACAGGGAGGTTGACACGTACACACCAGCGTCATGAGCGGATCCAGAAATTTTCTCTAGTGGTGGCGGTTACTATAAAAACAAAGCCACTGTGACGCAATAATGGTGATTGTGGTCGCCAGACGAGCAGATAGCCACGTAGCGCCTGACAAAGCCACCTGGCGATAAACGTAAATCTATGTTGATACAGCACTTTTGTTCTGTCACTGCATGCAGCGCATTGTTTCAGTGCTAAAGCATGTTCCAGGGTGACGCGATCTGCATTGGGCCCCATCTGGACCCGCCCCTAACCCACACACATTTCAGTGTGATTTGTCACAGTTTAAATACAATGGGAGTCATTGTTTACTTTGTATTCTGACATACCACATGCTCGTGACTGGGCATTCCATTGTCAAATGACTACGTGGCCCAATTTAAAGTGCTATGCAACTGACTGGTAATATACGCCTCTGCCGCTATGCCGTCACCGCAAGGCTCAGGCCATGCCCGCTTGGAGGGGAAGTCCCCTTGAATCATTAATAAATATGACTGAATGATGAAGCCGGGAAATTTTGTACTAGGTTGTTTGAGGGCTTTTATGAAGCCTGTGGCGTGGACTGGCGAGTGTAGAGCAGTCAGTAATGTCGAAGTTTGCTCAGGAGCGGCTATTCGATCAGGTTTTTAATTGGTTACGTGTGCGTCTTGCGAGTAATTGTTTGGCGCCGAAAAGGTACCAACAGAATTGTATTTTGTATTGTCCTTGTATTTTCTGTTCTGGTCAGAATGACATCAGCGCTTAATCAGTTGAGTTATGCTTTGTGTCTTGTAGCGTCAATATCAAACTGTTCAGAATGTACACTTGTGATAAAACCTAAACGAGCGCTTGGCTTCGAAAACCACTTGTCAGTTTCACCATTTTGCTTTCCAGATCCTCACTTCCAAATTTCATTGATTCAACTTAGGTGGAATGTTTCATTTTTATTTTCGTGGAGTTAAAATGGAAAAAAAATGTTGGATAGTGTTTTTTTTCAGTTGCTTTTAAAGCACGCCTTATTCCCTGCAGTGCTGGAGTGGCGAGTGTGACAACCGAACATTGTTGACCTTTCGACCATTTCTGTTTCTCATGACCCGGGTTTTCGCCGCTTTCAATGGACGACAAAATATAACACGCGTCTTAAAATAGCCGCAATAACTGAAGAAGATGTGGAAACCGCAGTCATAAACTTTTGTTGCAGTGCTTGAAAATTTTAAACTCAGATTCATTTTTTAAGTTAAATTAACGCATGTCCAGTAGTTCCTTAGGACAGCTGGTTTCGGTCAGTCGGAACTTTTCTTAGCTCAGAAAAATCCGCCTTTTCGAAGAACCGCCAATATTTATTACACAACTCTAAGCCCGCCATAAACAGAGTGAACGGGTAATTGTGCCGTTTATAGCCGGGTCACCGACGTATCTCTCACGTCCAAGACGCAGTGACCCGTATTTCTTTGTCGTAAACTCAACGAAACCACCTCGTCCACCCCGTTATTGACCAGGGCAACTCAACGAAAAAGGTGCTTTATTGCACGTTGCAATGGGCATGTCTATATATTTTGTCGGCAACCTTGAAGGTATTTTGGAATCCCAGTTCGCATCTTGATGTCTATTTATTTGCAACGAGAAAGTTTGTACAGACATGGATTCGAAAGATTTAGAATTTAGAATTACTGTTGATAACATACGTGCGAATATTTTATCTAGCAAGGGAAATATTGCGAAAGAACAGTACGTGATCGTGTGCTGCAATAAACCTGATATTGGTTTGAAAATAATGCGCAAGAACAGTTTGTTGCGAATGCGAAAGAGCGTGCAAACGAACTTCTTGGACTGGTAATGTTGTTAAGTTTTCGGGGGCAAAGGAAACTGCTTTCGTTCATTTGTTACATGGAAACAAGATTTTTACAAGCGGTTTCGGAATTAGACGCCCGAAAAATTTTGTGGCCCCTTCGTTTTGTAGAGTTTGTAACGTCTGCACAAAGCATTACGTCTGTGGAGTGTTTTATTGCGTCATCGGTGGTTGGGGGCGTCGGAACTCTAATCTGTGCGCTAATCTAATGATATTTGCATGTATGGGCTTTTCGAAGCGCCCTTGACACCGAGAAACAGGGAAAGGCCCTTTGTGTTGTTTGTAAGTTGGAATTGTTCAATGATTCACTGGGAATTCGAGGTGTAAATCATTTCTGTTTTCACCATTCCGCGTCTACGTGATGTTGCGAGCGAACGCGGTGATTGTGAGACCCCAGTAAACGTGTTTGAATATCGGAATTAGTTCAAATCAACCTTATCGGAATTTTATTTCTTGCTCCGCATCCGTTACGATTTCAAAGAAAAGGTTGGGAGAGTTTCATTGTTGTATATTTAGAATCATTGTGACGTCAGAAACGGTGTTTGTCGTCATTTCGCTTCTGGTATTGATTCCCAGCACGTTGCCTTCACTGTGGGCGAGAACACAATTACAAAGAACATCAACAAATATTCTTCTAAGATCAGCCAATCGATCGTGTCGAATAATGATGTTTAATAAGTGGTTGCAACGCTATGAAAACCATTATCTAGGAACTGCTTTTTTGTTTTGTAAAACAAAAGCATTTAGTAACCTACTAAGAAATGTAATTTACGTGGTATCTACCACATACACGTCATTTGAAACGCAGGGAAACCATATCACCATGACGTAGAGGTTTATTATGCTATCGCACAGCAAGGTAGGATCGTCCCACAGCGCAGGTCCTTGTCTTGTTGAGGTGGCTGATCAAGCTTGACTGCTATGCCAAGCGGACATAATGATCAGCATAACATTGTATTTCTCCGGTGTTTATTTTGTGTGAATGCTGCTTAGCAACAACCCAAGGTTTCTGAATCACATGTGGCAACTAGCGTTCGACTGCGCACGGAAATAAACTGTAAAACGAAACCATCGCAACTGCGTCAACTTGAAATGCGTGCCTCTGGCATTCTTTTCTCATTACAAGGCCCTGTGTCGTCGAATAACCACACAGCGTTTGTCTTGGGTGTTTTTGTTTAAATTTGCTGTTGTGATGGCGTTGAATCACAAGGCTTTACTGTTTAGTTACGAGAAAGACGGTCACGTAATCGCCTTGGGTTAGGTTGCTGTATTATCATAGAAATCAAAAGAACAGAAAAATACAACACTTATTATGAGGCACAGTGACCAGTGCCGATTGAAAGGTTGACAAAATTCATGTAATGTTATATTCCCGAGTCCAAAAATTTTTCAAACGTTTCATAAACAGTTGTGTTTTAGTAAAATATCTAAACATTGGACGACTTTCAAACACAAGAGTGCGGAAAATTTTGATCAAAGGAAACGGATATTGAGCGTAAATGTTCAGAAAGCACGCTGGCTGTAATAGTAATGCCATCCAACTTGTTTTGGGATATATGACCTCAATGCTAAACTGTCGTCACAGTTCACGCAAGTTTCTTGTTTTTCCTGTCTGGAGGTCGACAATTAGGAAATCCGTGTTACGTCATAAAGGGCGTGACGTCGGCTGTAATTTCCGCTTCGGTTTGAGTTCTCAAATGCCTTTTTTTAATATTAGGGATGTCCTGAGCCCTGTGCCGTACGTTTCACTGCAAAATGTGATCAAACTTCTACATGTGAAAGTTAGACCATTGGGTCATAATAATATATGTTCAGTCTGATCAAATTTAAATGCAATTTTTTAATTTCTAAACCATTATTTTGTACGCTTTAAAGCCGTACAGGAAGGGAGAAATAAACCGCAACATTTTTTGCACACCTGCGGGAAGGGCATTCTTTCATATAGGCTACACATCGCCCCTCTAACAGCAACGTTTGCGTGACAATAGTTTCAGCCTTATCCGCGTAACGTTCGGACCAAAATGCGTGGGCAGCACGCACCCGTCAGCCAGCAAGAACGCCACAATTGAAGTTCACTCTGCCCCCAAACATTCTGCGTCCCACGCATCCGGTTGTATACAGTTCAGACGTATTATATATTCTAGTTATTTCGCGATTTCCCTGGGACTTGCGGACCAAATGTAGGCGTGTTAAGCCTGAATTGTTTCCTGTGGTTACATTTGATAAGCTGACTTGTTGTATACAATAGTCTTCTTTTTTTCAGTCCAAAGTGGTTGTATATAATGCACGTTGTTGCTTTTTGTTGTGCTTCAGATTTTGAAGAGGTTAGTGTGTTACTGGACATCTATTAAACCTAGACGAGGAATTTTAATTTTCGCCAGTGTTTTAAGGTGGCCTTGGCAATTTGTACCGTAAGTAAAAATTTAACCATGTTGAACCCCTAATGTAAGCAGTATGCCATGGGTGCATTCAGCCAATATCGCCTTAGTCACTACCACGCCTCGATGACACGGTCTGGAAGCAACTGCCCACTTGCACATTCGGTTGCGTGTTGCCGTATTAAGCCTTGTTCCCGTTTGCATGGTGAAGAGGACAGTGTTGCTGCCTATGCTGGCAGAAGAGTATAAATTTTGCCGCATTTTTTGGTTTAGGGAATTTTCAGTTCTTTCGGAGCTTGCCTTGGGCTATTTTCTTTGAAGGTTTCAGTGCAGCGCAATATTAGACCAAGTAGTTATGCTGTATGTTACTCTGTAGAGCGTCAGTTTTGACTTGTTACAGACAGTTGTGTCTCAAATCCACCCCACTGTAACTTAAATTTAATGGAATTCAAACTTTCATCTTAAAACAAGTCATCTTAAATTTCTCTGTGTTTTATTTTAAACTAAACCAATTTCTTTTCTCAAAATGGGTAAAATCATTTGGAAGCCCAGCTCGACAGACATGCCCTTGACCTGAAAAGAAAACGCCTTAATTTCTACGTAAACTTAACAGACGGCCGTGGGCGTAGCTCAACCACCGAAACCGCCCACTGATCGACCTTCGTTCTGTAAATTTGTGGATTCCATTGATAGTAACATAACGTAACGATGCTGAATCATCAGAAAACATGCCGAGAACAGTTCGTCGCTGCGAGGCGGTTTGGAAAAATCTTGAAATAATTTCAGTCACTCGGGGAAAAAATACCATTCAGTTGAAAGCGATCGTTTGGTTGCACGACATCTCGCAATCGGGGTTTTCGATGAAAAAAAACTAAATCGGGAAGTGGCCTAGAAATTTCACATTGGAAGGGAACTGACTACAAAATTTTAGCACGAAACAAAACTTTAGCAGAAATGTCGCAATATCAGCGAGTTCGATTTACCATCATTCATACAGTTATTGGCAGTAGATTATACAAGTCAAGTAATCACGTGTTTTTCAAAAACGATGGTGATTGTTTGCATTGCAAAACAGGGGTCTGTTTAAACTGAAATGTTTGCGGTTTTAACATTACCCAGTGATAAAATGAGTTTCGAAACCTATAACGTTGATCGCCCATGTTCTGCTACGCATTTTCGAAAGGTAATAAAGAATTGTGTGAGCTTCTGTCTGTTTTGTCGGGTGCGAAAGTTTCGGTCGGCGGAATGCGCGTGTGACGTGTTTTTGGAATGAATCTCGATGCACGTAACTATTTACTGTAGCTTTGTTGCTGGTCAAGTCAAAATTCGTGGTTTGTAAAATTCAGGTGGTTTTCTCTTGAGTTTTTGGCATTACAGTCGTTATTTGTCCTATATTTCTGGATTTAATTGAACCTGAGGTCTAGTAGAAAAACTGCATTCCAAACCAATTAAACAAATCTTATAAACCGCGTATTTAAATCACCATTTTAGTATCCTATATACGCAACTATTTGTTGTATTGGATAATATGTCTGGAATATTAAAAGCCAATTGGTGTAAATGGTTTCTCCATTATAGATTCGTTTGCGCAAAAAAATGTTTTAAATTTTGTGTAACGTCTTTTATGTTGGTGTTTTCAACATATGCATGGATTGAATACATAGCCTACATTTAATTATTTACATATAAAGCACTGTTTCCGCGGTTGCTCTGCACCAACGCATTCTAACCTCTTTTTGGCATTTTTTCTAGATAGCCTACATTTGTTAGAAAAGTTTTTTTTACTCGAATTAGGCCGTAATTGTTTAATATATATGTGCTTTTGGGCGCCGATGTTACCAAAAACATTGAATCAAAGTGAAAACAGTGCAGATGAGGTATCGCCGTCGAATAATGGGAAGAAATTATCACAAACTTGAGACCGGTACATACGTGCATGTGATATTGTGACCTTATAATCGTGGTATTTTTCTAAAACTATCTTAGTCCTGGGGTGAAAGAGTTGGCAATCTTTTGTAAACTAAATTCTCCAACTCAAATTTCCTGAAAAAAAAGCGTTAATATTTTTTGGTCCCCAGTCTGACAAGTCAAGTCGTATGCATGAAATAAAGTGTTGTTAAAACCCATCTCACCTAATAATTGGTGCTTATGCATGGTTATTTAAGTTTTTGCTTGGTTTCTTTGCATTCTTTTATGAATGAAAAGATTTTATTCGGTAAATTAAGAAACTTGGTCATAAAAATCATACGTGTAAGGGGGTTTTCCCTCTAATTAAAAAAAGAAAAAGTTTCATTGTATTGTGAGTTTGTGACGAAACAGCGCAATCAAGTACGAAGCGGAATACGGATTGTAGTATTGTACGGAACTCTCTCAGTTTACAACGATGTAGAATGTTTTCCGTATGTGTTACAATGTCATATAACTCTTGCCACACCTGTCACGACTGGCTGTCAAATTTCATGAGTAATATGAGCGTGATTGTAATTTATTTATTGAAATTGTATTACTGGACAACAAACCGTAGTGTTCTTTGTTTGTTCAACAAAGTTGCTGAGTGGGTTACGCTTGAATTTACGTTTGAAATCGAATTACGACACACATGACACGTGTTGGTCTTTCTTCTCCTATTTTTAGAATATGTAAGCAATCTGGGCAGAAAATATTAAACAATATATACATTTTATAATAATAATTTTATATACACTAAGAGTGGCTAAACCGCGTTATTAACTTTCGCCGAAAGAATTCTGCAGCAAGTTACTAATGTTCCAATCCGACTGTTGTATTATTTTCATCTAGTCTACAATTTTGCATTGTATGCGGATTAGTTAGGTGGTGTATTAAATGGAGATAGTGAGATAGTTATTGTGTGGTTTTTGTGTTTAAAGTTTTCATTTAGTGTTCAAGTTTATGCGCTACATACATACAAATTGAGAACAATTTTGAGTTTAGCTCTCATTTTTTTGGCTGATCTGTTTTATGTTTAAAGCATAGTACACATATATAAACACCTATGTACTTTGAATTGAAAGCCGATTTCAGCTCAATCAAGTTTGTTTTATACTTTGTGCCATGAGGCATACAGTGCAGCTGAGAAGCACAAGGTGTGTGCATAAACATGTCCGCTGTTTGGTGTTAGTGCATTAGATTATTTATTGATGAAGAAGGGTGATATTTAAACAAATATAAGATGCACATGTCACAGGACATTTAAATAAAAATTATAGATTTTAAAGTATCCTTGAAAGCTAGTATGATTGGTCTTTTTTGCTAATTGCATACAAAAGCCTTTAAAAGGACTTTAAATATACTTTATTGTTTTTTTAGATATTATGATTGCCCATTCTGCCCACAGCAACGCACCAACCCTTAAAAATACGGCTAGTTATGTCTGGTACACCAATGATGTTCTTGGGCAGGGGGCAACTGGTTTTGTCTACAAAGGAAGATCTAAGGTAATGCTACTGCAGACAGATTTTGTCTTTGCTTATTATTGTTGACAATTATTTTTTTTTGCAGAAAACTGGGCATGAATTCGCTATTAAAGTGTTTAACCATATTAACTTCGTTGCACGAACACCAGATGTCCGAAAGCGTGAGTTTGACGTGCTGCGAAAGGTTAACCATCCTAACATTGTCAGGCTCTTTGACATAGAAGAAGAGGTAGGCTCTTCCGCACTGGAAAATTTGTGAATATTTTAGTTTGTAGAACAAAACAATAAACATGTAATTCTTTGTTATATCATTGAATTGTATATATTTGATGCTATGTATGTCTATTTGTTGTTGAAACACTTTGTTTAATTGGGCATATGTACATGTCAAATTGCTTTAAACGGTCATCAGACAATTGATGGATATAAAAAATGTTTCTCCTTTGTGATGCAGGTGTCCTCCAAGCAGGATGTCATTATTATGGAACTATGCACAGCAGGCAGTTTGTTTAGTATGCTTGATGACCCAGAATACCTGTACGGACTTCCTGAGTCTGAGTTCCGACGAGTCCTACATGATATCAGTAAGTTCGAATGCAGGCCAACATTTTCTACTTGTTAATGTGTGGAAAATTTTCAATCATTAAATTTCGTATGTCCAGTATTTTTAACTGATAGTATGTTTTCAAATACTCATCATATGTGAAACTTTTCTGTGAAAAGTGTTGATCAGCCACTCTCCTATCTCAAAAAGTCTTCTTTGTGTAATTTAGGTGAAAACATTTAAGATTTGTCAAACAAGAGTCATTTGATATGATAAGTTGATATACGTACATACGACTGTGGGTTGTAGCAATGTGGAATTATACATCGTAATCCATAGCTATTATAATAAATGTAAATAAAGGAGCTGATTCATAAGTACCGATGTGCATTTAGGTACCCACAGTTGATTTAAATTTTGTTTTGTAAGAATTCCAGTCCTGATATTTCGGTATATACAATCTTAAACCTCAGTTGTCTGGATTCGATTTTACCAACAATTTTACCTGCATGAGGCAAAGTTCTGGACAAACCCAAAGATATTGGTTAAAATAGCCATAGGATTAGGCATCTATGTAATTTGAAGACCCAATAAAGCACTACAACATATGTTTCTGTCCCTATTCACCAGCATCCCACAACCTTTGTTACATCACACTTGATAACTTTCAAAGTTCAACAGCACACATCAACCTGATTTGTTAGAGTGATGATGACACAATAGAAATCTGTAGAGTTGTAAATGCAGTCTAGCTATAAAGTTTGGATTATTCCAGTTGTAAGCAACTGCAGTTGTGGAGCACTGCCATACACTAATTACCCAAGCATTGGGTAACAGACACTACAACTGACTGATGCCATCATGCCCTTTATGTATGGTCAGTCGAGTGCTAACATCCTGACATAAATAGGATCCAGCATGGTGTGTGTTGTATTGTCCTATACCCTTTTTACCGAAACTTTGTTTGCAAATGCAGCTGTTGGAATGAAGCACCTTCACGACAAGGGAATTGTCCATAGAGATCTTAAGCCTGGAAACATTATGCGGACATACGCTGAAGATGGATCCACTGTATATAAACTTACTGACTTTGGTGCTGCAAGAGAATTGGGCGACGACGAACAGTTCATGTCTTTGTATGGAACAGAAGAGTACCTGGTAATAGATATTGTTTTTTTCTAACCAACAAAGCCATCGTGTTGGTGCACATTTAGCACAAATCCATATCTTGCCTTTCACCTGCAATTTTTACCCACACAAAACAGTGGAATAACTTGCAACATATGATTTAAAAAAGTTTTGCCCAAACTATTGTTACAGAGGACTGGCATTTACACCTCAAAAAGAGTTTTCTGTATTTACCATAGTGATTATTTTATGTGACTGTAGCAATTTTGAATTGCATAACAATATTGAAAAAGGTCTGTGTTCTGATTATTTGCAAGTGGTGAAGTAATTCAATTTCAACAATTATTACATTTAACAGCATCCTGACATATATGAACGAGCGGTGCTTCGAAAACAAGCAGGGAAGAAATTCAGTTCTACAGTCGACTTGTGGAGTATGGGTGTTACTTTTTACCATGTGGCAGCAGGCCAGTTGCCATTCAGGCCCTACGGAGGGGCTCGCCGAAACAAAGAAATGATGTAAGTCTAAATTCCCCAATGGACGGTCTTTCATTTACATAACTGGTTTTCAACAATTAGGGTTGACCAACATTATTGTATAAGTGCGTGATTGCTTTAGTCATAAATTCTGATATGGTTGTAAATTTAGGCCTAACCCTGATATTGTCATTTTATCACATTTAATTGGGGGTGATATGATTCAAGAGAATTACTGAGAGTCCCATGCCAACCAAAATTTTTATGTCAAAATTGTCAAATGTGACCAAATGCTTCACATGTGATTCTTATCGCACTTATCAGTACAGAATTCATCACTGCCCTGGTTATAACTGACAATTAATGTAGTGGTGGGGCTTTCCCAGCCTGCCAAAGAGCCTTCTGACGTTTTTTCACTTCCTTTTCAACACGACCCAAAGCGGCCTAGCCTCAGTGTCAGCATAGCAAATTGTCACAACAATATTTGTGGCTGCGCATATTTGAAAAATCCATGTTTGTGTTTTACAATTTCTCTCATGTATTTGCAAATGAGTTGGAACAAAACTCAAGGTGTTTTTAGGTGATTAGGAGCTTAGTTACCAACCTAATGGTTCCTTTGATGTAGATCAGTTACATGGTTTATTTATATGACTTCACACTTTGGAGCACTACTTTCCCGTTTTTAAAAACCTTGCACAATTTTGTATGCCCTCTCATGATATTTTCTCGTAGGTACAAGATCACAACAGAGAAGCCATCTGGTGTCATCTCTGGGGTTCAGCATTCTGAGCACGGCAACATTGAGTGGAGTCGCGAGCTTCCTAAAACCTGCAGACTTTCTCAGTAAGTCTATGGGTTGGTAAAAGACTTTACCCTCATGCAATGAACGCTTTTATTGCAGCATGCAAAACATATATATATATATATAACCAGTTTTTGACGTTTTTTTGACAACTGTAGTGAATTTTATTAAAAAATAGCAGTAGCAAAACTTACCTTTGCTAAAATCAAGGTAACTGAGATACTTGGATAAAAGAAATCTGTAAATAGGGAGAGCTCTTGTTCTCCAGTTAATTGACTTTTTGTGTCAAGCCATGTGTGCCGTGTATATTTACATACTAAATTGCTTTTTGTGAGCGAGGTGCTGCTCTTTTATTTTGATTGCCGCTAAGAAAAAATGAGATAAAAAGGTATTAAGATTTGAGGTCATTTTCCACATTACAAGACAATCTGGAAAGCATTTTCTCCAGGCAGGTGGCATGTTTCTGTGGTAACCGCATGTGTTTAAAGTCGCGAGTTTGTGACCTGGCGTTATCACATGTACATGGGTTAGGTTCCCGTCTCTTATTCTATACATAGTGCTGAGTGGTTTACCTCACCAAAACATTGAAATAATTAACTGTCCTTGCATCGATATCTGTTGTAATCAGTAAGTTGTAGTGTGTATTTAGTTACTTTTAAATAAACAAACAGACCTACTTACATTTAATTTGATTCATTTTACATTGATAATTGAGTTTGTTAAAGTCATATGTGATTACAAACTACATGTGAGATGTGGAATTTAGAGTGCTTCAGGGATTTTGGTGATTTTTTTCCAATTTGAGATTTGTTTCAGATATGTTTTAAAACTAAGCAATTGTCATAGCACATTACATTAAGAACCATTTCAGTTTAATTTTTTTTTAAATTTATGCAAATATTTATTCAAATAAATTTATCAAATTAGTGATATCTAATCTGAAGTGTTTTTGAATCCAAACCATCCTTATTAAACAACTGTTTGAATCGATTCCACAACTGCAAAAAGTACTGTTGAATTGAATCTTGTCCATTTTGTGATAGGAGTTTTAAAGCACTTGTTACCCCTGTGTTGTCCGGAATTCTCGAATGCAACCCGATGCAGATTTGGACGTTCGAGCGGTACTTCACCGAAGTAGATGACATCCTTAAAAAAAGCGTGGTACACGTGTTTAGTGTGCCCGCCGCAATGCTCCATAAAATCTACATTTCCCCCGAAAAAACGTAAGTCAATTTTTAAATGAATGCGGGAGGATGCTTGTTTTTCTTGCTATGTTAAAGTAAATGTTCGTGTTCAGTTCAGTTTTTGCAAAGTACGAATTTATTACTTTCAACAGTGGGAAAGTCGTTATGTTACCTTCGCGTATTTACGATTTCGACCAGGTGATTTTTTAAAATCCTTTAAAACGAATATATGTGCAATAAAACCAAAGTATAGAAAACATTAGAAAAGATTATGAAATAAGGCAAAAGTCTGCACCAGAAGAATTCCAGGTAATGTTTCAAGAAATTATTTTGCCGAAAAACAATTAACCCGGGGCCGGTAGTTGGGAGATATTGCATCTAACAAATGGAAAAGTTACCGCACTTTTTTTATCGTCAAGAAAAACGGCAGCACTTACATACCGTGGGCAGTGGGGGAGATCCTGCCAACCATACGATTGCTTTAAACAGCGCTGTCTTACATGTCGTATATATAACGCATATGTAATACATCTTCCAGGTTGGTCACTTTAAAAGAAAACATCGCCGAGTTGACGGACATTCGATCAAGTCGACAGATCCTCCTTTATGACGGAGCCGAGTTCGAGATCGACGCGTTTACCCCCGTGACGCAATATCCCGTCACAACGGAGCAACGTCCGTTTGTGTTATTGTCGAGCGACACGAGCGACTTTCAATCACTTCCCATTCCACATACGTGTAAGTTTTGGGAGCCCGCTTTGTGTTTTAATGGAAGAACCTTTTCTCACGGGTTTTGCAATTTAACAGAAGTGATGGGAAAGTAATATTTTTTTGTCATTTACCGAGGACTGCGTTCCACTTCACGCCGTTTCATCGAATTTGAATTCGAATATATGGAAATCACAAGTTCTGTGTTAAAAAGAACGCAACTTAAATATTCCTCGAAAGATTTAAATTTTCGTGAGCAACCTCATTTCATACTTTTAACTGTTTTTATTTTCATTGCAGGTAAACCCCCTAAAGTAAAAACGTCGTTGTCTCTGGAAAACGATTCGAGTCTGGCGAAAGTTTGTTCCAGCACGTTGTATGACATACGAAAAACCGTAACCTACCTGCTGCTAGTCGAGTCACTTGTCCGTCTCGGAGTCAAGTGGACCGAGTAAGGATTCCTATGCTCTACCAGAAAAGTGTTTCCCAAAATAAATTTCGTTTACCAGAAAAATGTTTCTGTTTTTTTTTCTTCCCCTTGACTCTGCAGTTTGCCTGTGGCTAAGAATACTAAACATTTTTAATTTTGATGCACATTTTCCAAACACGCAAATCCTTTATTGGCTTTTAGATCATATTTAAAGCGTGGAGTGGTTGCTGTTCAACTCATGAAAAGCGAGCTGAAAACCAAAGTGGATTGCCTCAAGACGTCGTTAGAAATATTCGAGGAACAGTAAGTGCTTGTTTTACTTGTGCGGTAGACAATATTGCGCAATTAAAGTGTAATATATACCTGGTCGAGTTACTTGGGATTGCCAACACTCACAAATATAATCAAGTAGTTACAATTGGTTTGACTTCGATACAAATTGTTCTGTTTTTTACACATGTGCATTCGGATGAAGTTAGGAAAGAGTGGTACCAAGTGACTAAGTAACTAAACCTTGAACTGTCACTGCAGGTGTCTAAGAGTGTCTGTTTGTCCTTATACTCATTTGCGAGGTCCCAGTTAAACATAAGGCACTGTGCGTCAATTGAACAAACCGTGAGCAAAGCCGCATGCTATTATGAAACGCATGCACGTACAAACAAAAGGCAAAAGCTTAGAATCCAATGCTACGTCATTGTACGTATGTAACCTGTGGGCAGCTGGGCTTCTTCTCCGTTGTGCGTTCATCGGTCTGGTTAAAACGATTGTTTGTTGCAACCTTTGCGGTTTCGCCTGCTGATTGTTCCGCATTGCAACGATTAACGGTTAGCGTCCTTATACGTCAGAGCCCAGGTACATTTTGAATAACGTCGCTCTGTAGCGGTCTCCCATCATATCCCATCGAAAAGATATTGTCAAATCGTTTCTCCGCCGTTTAGGGAAATTTCGCCGGGGAAGTTCAAGTGCGTCATTGTCAGACGTTGATTTGCACTTGGGAAATGCGCAATTGGAAATATTGTGACCGAAAACTAATTATGAACTGTAATTATGACGTGTCATGAGTTTTGTTTTTCTGTTGCCATGATGACGTGTTTGAAACCAAAAGCCCAACTCTTCGTAGTTCAACTGTTTAATCTACAAACATTCCCAAAGATGCTTGCGAGCCCGCAATACCTGTGATTTTTAAACAAAATGACTCATTTTCGACATCATTCTTCAGGTCGATTGCCACAATCTGTTGCACTTTCGATTTGATCTCAAATTTGAGTCAAATATTTAAGGATTCTGAACACAGCTCTGGTTCCAGCTTTTTTACAGCAATTTTTAACCTTTTTGTTCCTTCAGTTACCAGCGGGAAACGTCGCTTCTCCGCGTTATAGCTATGATGCTCACCACTCCTCCAGAAGTCAACGACCTGAAAATGTACTTCACTCAGATCACTGATAAGGCCAAGAATCTACGCCAGGTGAGCATTTCGATATTCATTTTTTGCAAAGGTTACTAAGGGTCAAGAACGGAACATAGAGCTGGAACCGGGACTTTAAGAGGTCACTTCGGGTCAGATTCTAATGGATAAAACTGGGACGCAAATTGTCATGGTCTGTAGTTGGGGTTACTTGGTGTTGGAGGTGTCATGGAAGAATACAATAAAATTGGCAAAATGAAAAAATGTGTTACCCTAATACCTTACAACGAAATTTCCTTTTTATCGCTTTTATTGCTCGTAAAGTGAAACTCCCTTTTGCATTTATCGGACGGTTAACTTGGGAACTCAGGCTTGCTCAAACATTCGTGTGTGAGCTCAGCAAAGTTTTAAGTGTAGAACTTGGCAAGTTGTGTACATGAACGCCATGTTTCAAACAATGGACAATGGTACCCCTGTGTTTATATATGTACTGTATATGGTAGGTCGCTGGTGCTTATGCGGTCATGTGCATTTATCGGTAAAGCTAAAATGAAATATTTTTGTCACAAGCTTTGTGGTTTCGTCTTCTGATTGTTGTTGTAGAAACTTTATTCCACCAACGATATTTTTGTGATAATTGCAAGTTACGTGAATACGCGTCTAAAGTTTTTTTTCCGTGTTCTGTTCAGTAAACACTGCATTCGATTGAAACATACTTATGCGCTATATCCAAACAGTCTACACTGCAAAATTGTTTTGAGAAATTACTCTTGCTTAGTTGCGTCACATTCTTGTCATTGTAACCGCAACTATGCTCGGATCGCAGGTTAATTGTTACGTAACACTGCCTGTCTGTGTGAGGTCAATTAGAATTAATTTGCATACTGAACCTCGTACCGCGCTCCGATTCAACGGAAAGTGGGTTTTATTGTTGGATTGAATGCGCTGTAGCGATGATGATGCCGGAAAAAACAACCCCAAGTTATCTTTGCTTTGCCATAGTGGTGTGTGACTTAAGAATGTGTTTAAGCAGGTTGTTCCAAACGCCTTCGTTAATAAGTGTTTTTTTCCCGCGATTTTTCGTTAAAGCTTGACAAGCTGAATTTATGTGCGTTGGCATGCCCGGGGTTCAAACCTGAAAAATGCTACATCACAACATGTAGTTTAAATGTGTTCTGTATATAGGTTGTTTTTGAACAGTCTTTAAGTGTGTGCAAATTTTCCATGGTTTTCATCATACTTTGATGAATTTATGTGCCTTTTAATGCTGTAAACATAAAACAAAGACAAATATGCCGTAAGCATTCGGGAACTTCCTCACAATTCAGCTTAACATCCCCCACGAGTTACAACCGGAAAATATTGACGTCACATATATTTTCCAACTCAGATTCGGAATGAGTTCGAGCAAGTGACATCACAGGTGGAAAACCTCGACCGCGCGATCATCCAGGACGAGACGCCGAGACGTGTTTTCGTGGATGAGGGGTCGCACAGTAACGACCGTTTGGAGGAAAAGATGAAAGTTTCGTCTGAGCGTTCCCGCGAAATTTTCAAACTCTTCAAACAACACAAGAGATATAAACGTAAGTTTGTTTTCCTTGCCGCTTGCCTGTCGAAACCTTTTCGAATTATCTCAAGCGAAATTGAATGGATTGGACTTGTATAAGGCCCGGTAAAATATGTCCAGAAATCAGTTTTACAAAGTCAAATTCTTTGGTCATAAATTACTACTGATGCTGCCAGGCATGTTTTATTGCTGCAATACGGCCCTTCTGGCAGTAATTTTATTGTATCAGCGTTCCGGCCACCATGCAGCAGCCTTCATCAAACTATTCTTTTAGACCGTTGCTTGAGAAATTTGTATCGCAAAAATAAGCGTTTGGAATATAACGATGTTCCTGCATCTTAAAAATCACTTGAAAACAGCCAGCAACCAGTGAGCTCACATATTGGGATTGGAGATTATTGGAAAGTTGGTACGCAGCAGTCTCTTTCCCGTCGTTAATCGTAGCAACATGCAAATTAAGTTGCCTGGAAGTTTGTCGCAGCGCAATTCCGCCCGACGTTTTTCTGAGTTTCCTTCAGGGTTTTTCCATAGCCGAACATTGCATTGCCTGAAAGAATTAGCACCGACTAATACTTCAAAAATCGGATCTGGCGAACTTTCATTGAAATGACTTTTAAACCAAACAACTTTAGTTTCCAAAAAACTAAATATGACTTGACGATAACAAGCTGTTACGTTGAATATTGTCAAACATCTTTAATTTGCGCTCCAGAGTAGGCGAAACGCCATTTTATAACCAGGTTTTCTTCCGCAGGTCAAGCATTTGCTGAAGATCACGTCCACAAATTTGAGAAGCAAAAGCTGGAGGAAATTTGCAAGTCGTCCGTTCAACTCTTCACCGACCAGTCGGTTCCCAAGTGCAGGAAGTTACATAGGGAGTCGACTACGTGGTTCGGGTGAGATAATCGACCTTTGCATTTGGCTCTGATTGAAACAGTGTTTCCAAAAATATTTCTATTCTATGCCGAAATTTGAACATTTTTTTATATTTAAAAAAAACAAAGGCTGTCGACGTTACACACAGAACGAATGCATCGAACTCCATTCATAAACTTTCATGAGCTAAAAATCTTATAAACCAGAACAGTTTCATCAAATGGATTTGTTTCACTGCTATAAACACTATCCAGTAACACCCACTAAGACCACTTTTCTTGGCACAGCCACATGAGCGGGTACCAGAAGCAGCTTCAGAGTCTCGAGAAAAGTATGGCTCGTCTTTGTGACAAATGCCAACGACAGGGGGAAGCAATATGCGACTTGCAACGCGTTTACCGAGACAAACTCTCGATCGTCGAAACTGTTCTGAAGGCGAACGCCGCGAAGTAAGATTTGTTTTTATTTGTGACGTCACAAAAGGTGACACTGTCTTTTCTGTGCCGAAATTTGAATGTTGACCGACCAGCCTGTTATTGTAAAAGATAAAGTTCTGTTGTGTGTAAAACGCACCCCTTTTTATGTGCACTGTACTGTATAATGCGAGTTACTGAGTACCAACTTTAACCTTATTTTTACCTCTGTTTGCAGACCGCAAAATCCCTCATCTTTGCCTGTAGCCAGCTCTCTGGTACCAGAATCACTAAATATGGCGGCAGGACCGTCGTCCCAGCCCCCAACAGGCGTCCATGGAACCAGATCGAGTCGGGCCCATCGGCACAAACAGCTTCGCGAGTTGAGGAAAGGGCTCCAGGAAGCAAAGAACAGCCTGATAGAAGTTCAATCCGAAGTCGAAAACGGATCAGAAATTCTGAAAAGGTGTGTTTGTTGTGCAAATTCGAAAGAGTCGCCGAGATTTCGGTTTTCCGAATTTATTTTGGTTAAAACAGGTGTGCTTGTGATCAATGATTTGATTTCGGTCGATTTTAACTTTTAAATTTAGCAAAATTAACGTATTGCCTTTACGTTATATGCTAGAACGATATTTATTGCGCAATGTCAATATTTTAACTTTAACCAACTTGATAAACGGCCGTGGTAGTTAGTGCCAGTATTACAATCACATACCTACAAACATAATTCTTCTAAAATGTTAACTTGTCCCTGACAATTTTTGGTGGATGGCATCCAGCAATTGTTGCTTTTGTCCCTTGTAAAAAGTATGGTACCAACTATTCACTCTTCAGTTTATTAGACCTTGTGTCAGTTCTTTTTGGCCTGTATGAGCTTCGAAGTGATTTCGGTGACTTCAAACACCACGCGTTTGGTGGTGCGCGAAGTTCCACATTCTGTTTTCAAACCAACCGATGAGGTTGTTGCTAAATTAAACGTTTGACGGGAGACGTTTTCCCGGAAAAACCGACCGTGCAAAATTATCTCCCCCATTCGTCATAACAACACAATGCGGAAATTCCGTCGCAAATCGTTTCGCTAACACCGGATTTGTGTTCGCACTATGTGTCATACATATTACGTGCGCGGTGATGCCCTTGTCTCATAAACCCGTAACTGTTTCATTAGGTCGGTGTTTCCCCAGCATCGTAAGTGATCTTTAGAGTCCGCTTGGTGAATAAATGCTTGACGTCACAAACCCCATCACCGCAATGTCCAGTCAGGGTTAACGGGTGCCTGATTTGCGTACAAGCGTGGGTAAACCCGCCTTCTGGTCGGTTTATTATGTTACTAAGGTATCGGTTTATTGTTTTGAGGTGGCCTCGTGAAAGGCCGCCCGTCGGACAAAGGGCGGGGAGTCACCTATGCGAAACCCAACAGCGTCAAAATCGCGTTTCTGTGAAACCACTTAAAAGGAACTTCGATGCAAATCGGCGTCTTGTCGCAGGGATTAGGTGGCGTCCGAACAGCTTGACGTAACGCTGATAGAAGTGCTTTCCTATAACACGACGTACTTAATTCTGTGGGTAAAAAAACCTGTGAAACGTTGTTGAAACGCACTGAGCTGTTGCAATAACACAACTTATTTACACCTACGCCAGTAGGTAGCGCAATCCGGTTTTTGCTTTCCGCGCTTATAACAAGTTATGGGCGACAACTTATATTTAAACGGTTTCACTTGTGTGTATTCGGGATAATAGAAATCAATGCCATTTGTCGTTACGTGTGATAAAACCCCAACCCTAAGATGGATTTCTGTTGTCGGTTGTGATTGTTTTACAATACGGTGCTGCCTCACAAGTTTCTATTCCAGTCCATTAGTGCAGGGTTTCCCAAACTGGGGTCCGTAATGATACCAAAAAAACAATTAGTAAGTTTTATACAGTGCGTACGCAGTAATCACTGCAGTAATTAAAAACTGGGTTGGTTTCGTAAGCTTTACAATACGTTAATTGTACATTTACTCTACTTTTGAATGGTTCTTGCACTATCGTTGTATCTTACGATATTCAAGTTGTTTACAATTCTTTCTTTCGTTTCTTTTACTACGCGTCTATAACGTAAGAATTCACACTTATCTTTGTTGTTGATATAGTTTGTAATATTTTCAACGCTGATTACGTTTGGGAAACCTTGCATTAGTGTGTGCAAATTTATTTTCTTGCAAGGCTTCTGTTAAAACAAACCTGAATTTATCTTGTAGACTCAACTCAATAGCGACCACTACGCACATCAACGGCTCCCTCGCGCCCCCGGTGGCGATTGACGAAACGTCAACAAATCGATGAAGAAATGAACATTATGAAAAATTGCCGCACACCGGCCATTGCGGAGAGACAGTTGCGATGGCGGCGCATCCTACAGCAATTGTTTGCGCAGCACTGAACTAGGATCGTCACCCCACTTTTCGATTCTATTTTTTACGCTTAAATTATGACGGAATTTTACTCTTTCGTCTTTTCGACCACCGCTTTATAATATTCTGTGCACGTGCCTCACTTGAAATTGTCGTTGTCCATGTATGAAGCTGCAATCCGTTGAATTGTGTCTCGACTATATGAATTTTTCGCGATGTGGGCGTGCTTTGTCAGCAAAATGAATCCCGGAACAATTGCAACCCAGGAAATTACTGTCAAGCGTAACGTTTCATTTACACTCATTCCAGTAGGGTGTTTGGTTGTGTTTCCACAACTACATCGAGATTTGGACCGCACACCAAAACCATTTTTTTGCAGCTCGGTTGCGGAAAAGAGCTTGCTGACTTTATCCTTCACACCCAAGATTTTTCTATTGATTAAATCTGTGTCGTTTTAACATGGAATCTACGCAAGTATGACTTTGGCCGGTTTGTGGTGTTTCACATGATTTAACCTGTCTTTGAATTTATATATTTTCTTTCTCACCTTTCATTTGCACCAGTAATCGGTTGTGACGTCACCGCTACGTGCTTGTTTCCTCTTCGTAGCTTTTCGTGATATTTCAGGCGGTTCCTTGCATTAAAATTTGGGTCGGTTTTTCTTCTTGGAAAACAGTGTTTCTCGGATGAAAATGGCCTAATGCGTAAATTTCTTGGTTGTTTTTGCAAACAAATGATCTTGTTTTGAAAAAATAAACTTGGAAAACCGCGTTTTGTGCGTTCAAGATTACTGCAACGTATTTCATAATTTTACCAACAGGTTTTTGTTAACATGTAGATAAAAAAAATTATGCAATACGAATTAAAATAATTGAGCGCAGTCTGTGTTTTTATATTTTACCCAGCACCACTTTCGAGAAGTCATTTTAATGTTGTAAGTATTACTTTTCTTCCATATTTTAGTAAGTTATAATAAATAAATAAATAAAATAAAACCAACGTAGATGGCAGCAGAGAGTTGCTATTTAAGTCACTGGTTAGGGGATTTTTCTGTAGTTGTATTTCTGTGTTCGCACTTCAAAGAGCAACGTGTTCTTCCTATTCTGTGTTTGCTGAAATTCAATGGAACCCGTTCCACAAGACGACGAATATTTAGTGTTAAATGCACCTGACAGTGACGGAAATGTCACGGAACTAAATGGAAAGCAGGGTGATGCGGACACCTTATCGAAAAACGACGCAGATGGTGTGAATAAAGTTGATTTACAAGATTCTTCAAGTGATGGGACATCCAGAACCGATGATGACAGTGACTTCGACTTTGAAAGTGACGATGGATTAGATGAAACAAATGACTCATTGCAAGGTAATATATGTATTCAAATTATTTCTGTTGCACAAAAGTACTGGAACATACGATGAATATCCACAAATAAAAATGACGTTGGCACGAATAAATCCCTAAATGTTTACAAGTTACATACCATAAATTCTGCAAGTTTTGCTACAATTATAATAATTTTTAATTTGTTCAGTATCACTTCCAAAACATCAAATAAACACAACTGCTGTAAAGCATGTATATATTATAAAGTATTATTTTGCAGTACATATAAGACAAGCAGCCTTAGTGAGGCAGTTTTTAAGAAAGGCTCACACTGAAGTGGAATTGCCCGAAACTGTGACAAAGTTAAGCGGTCCATCTGGCGAATGCGTGTATCTGGTCGGTACAGCCCATTTTAGCAAAGAAAGCTGTGCAGATGTTGAGAAGGTATTGTTGTAATTTATAGAAATTCAGCGTCACCTGCCAAACCTATAGAAACCAAATCCATTTGAGTTTAACTATTTCTTGTTTTTGGAATAAACTGAACTAAGCTGTAAATAAAACAGAATATTTGAATTTTATTATTGTTTAAGTGTTATATTGTTGTTGTTAAACAATATACACTTGAATACTTGACAAATTTGATACAAATTGAAAAACAATTGATGAAATTCTGCTATGCAAGAGTGTGTAAAAAGATCTTTAAAGAAGTGTTTTGCATAATCTTTTGTTTCAAGGTGATATCAACAGTCCACCCAGATGCTGTGGTTGTTGAATTGTGTGCGTCTCGAGTAAGTGTTTTGAGCATGGATGAAGAACAACTTGCAAATTTATCTGACGGAAGCAAGATGGACAAACTAAAAAAGTGTATTAAACAGGTAAACAACTAATAATTGCCAATTTCGTAACTGACCACAAAACTAGACAGGCCAGGCTGGATTTGTCTCTAGTTTGACATCGCTTGTTTAGGTACTACATAAAATTGTTGTGTATTAACAGCAGTTGTGTATTCCTGTAGTAAACTTGATTGTTGTTTAATCAAGTCACTGTGCTCATTACAACAACTAGTTTTATATGCTACCATTTAAGTAAGTTCTTTTTGCTTGAAAACATGTATTCAAAAAGTGTCGTTATGTAAGTTTGCCTTGTTGATGACTTGGTGCCTTTGGCCGTACACCAAACATGCTTATTTGGGCTGGTTACATATTTAAAATGTGGTGAAACAAATAATCCAGTAATGTTGCGGAGCAATTTCATACATAACAATTTTGTCCCAGCCTCATTACCTACCATGGATTTATTGATAGATTTTTAATTTACGTATATTTTTTTCCTCTATATATAAATTTATTATTTGAAAAAAAAGTTATCACTAAAATATGTTTCACCTTTCCCAGAAATCGTACTGCATGTTATACACAGATAGTTATAATAAACTATACATAGCACAAGTAGACATTGTTAGCTACATAAACCATGCATGTGTTTTCTAGAAAGGAATTTTGTCAGGTTTGGTGTTATACATGATGTTGCATATGTCTGCCCACATCACCAAGGAATTAAAGATGGCACCAGGGAGTGAATTTCGCACGGCTCTCGCAGAAATGAAAAGGTTTAATGTAGTTCAGTTTTGTTTCGCAAACCAAATCCAACTTAGGTTTCAACATAAATGTTTTTTATACCATGCACATTATAATACATATATATATAAACCACGCATTATATGTTATGTAATTTATTTGCAGAGTGCCAGGGTGTAGATTGTTTCTTGGTGACCGACCAATCGAAATTACATTGCAACGCATGCTTGCAGCATTGTCTTTATGGGAAAAACTGAAATTTGGGTTTTTAATTCTGCAGGAACTAAAACCAATAAGGTAAGTACATACAGCAACAGGTTATGTATTACTTTTAAAAGTTACAATCATTTCAATCATTTTGTGTTTACACAAGCTACACATGTTTGTTTCCACATGTGTTAGCATTCACACAAGCTGACGATAACCATAGTCTGACTGGTAGTATAAAAAAATTCTCTTTTATGTTTAATTGATTGCAATTATTAAGGTTTACTCTGTTAAAGCCACCTTTTTTTAATACCACTTCTGCATGTAACTCTGTTGGGCAACTAATTTCAGAGTATTAATGCTTTTTTAAAACAGAATTATTTCATGGAAACATGTTTCGCTAATAAGTACCATAAGTTGTTGTTTAAATCCATTTGATGGCATAGATTCACATTTTATGAAGTCACCAAAGAAAAATAATTTATAATTTTGGCTGTTGGCATACTGCCACATTTTCCCAAGGATATTCACATCCTTCCTATGTTGTATAGCAGGAAATTGGGAGTTTGTAAGCCGTTTGCCTGAAAGCACTTTTTCTAATTGTGCCATGCAGTTGGTGTGGGGCTGTATTGTGTGGGTCTTATGTAGTGTAGTTTTTGAAAGCAAATTTCCTATTTTTTTGCATAGATACCATACCATTGGCCTATTCTTCGTTTTTTTATCATTTGGAAAGTGGGTTTTATTGCAAAGTCAAATTTATTTGTGGCTGATAATTATTCACAGACTGTTGTTTATTAATTTAAATTTTCCCAAATGAATAAGACTATTTGTCTGAAACACAAACTGAGACAGATCAACTTTCAAAATATTCCATACCTTTGAGTAACGCCCAAGCCACATTGATTAACAGGAATCTAATTTGTGCAGTGCTGAAGATGTGGAAAAAATGAAACAAAAGGACATTTTTGAGCAGCTTCTGGAGGAAATGATGGAAGAATTTCCGCATGTTGCCAAAGCTCTTGTTGCTGAACGAGATATTTACCTTACTGGGTATCTACAGAAGATTATGAAAATGCCTGTTGTTCTTCCTGATGAAAGTAAGTACCAAAAATCATACTGCAATACAGAATCACGATTTTGTATTTTTGTTTTCTCTTGACAATCTTTGTACTAGCATATTTGTGGCAACACAATATCAATTTTGAATCAGTTGTATCATGGAGACACCCAGACAGATGCAAAATCTCAAAAATTAAAATCTTCTTTTGAAGCAAACTTGCAAAATTTTAATAAAAAGGGTTGCATTAAATAATATAATAAGCATTGTTTTATTTCATTTAACAGGTGTCAGGCCTGCTGTAGTAGTTGGTGTTGTGGGCATCGGACACACAACTGGAATTAAAGCCCATTTTGATGAAGAAATAACGGAAGAGCAGTTGGCAGTAGTGTCCAAGTAAGTGAAGTTAATATGCAAATAGTATATTGTAATCATTAGATATAATTTGTGATTTTTCCACAAAAGCAACCAGTTCGAATCACCTTGTGCGTGTCTTTAAAATATCGTTCGATTGCGTCTGAATTTATGTTTATTGTCCTACTAACTTCAAGTAAATTTGCATATCTTACAAAAGTGATTCAAAATGAATACGAAAACAGTGGTAACAGCTTATTATGTGACGTCATAGTGGTGTTTTTCTGTTTCCAATGTAACTGACCTTTTTGTCCTCAACGGAATTTTACCTTTTCTAGAATGCCTCCACCATCGCGCACCGGCAAAGCTGTTAAATACTTCTTCAAAGGTGTGTTTTTCGCAACAGCCGTGTATGCGTTGTACAGTGTAGCCTGTTGGACCGGAATACCAAAGCGTTTGAACTACTGGTCTCCCGAAATATAGCGACATCATTTGTTGGGAGAATTGTTTCTTGTGTAAACCTAAATATTTTGTGACTGACTGGATAGTGGCAACAAAAGAAACATTTGTGTTCTGTTTTTTTAGTGCGCATCTTTTTTATGTAGTTTTTCGGGATAAATGAAGTGTGCATTTGCCACAGAAAAATGCGCCATTTTTTGATAAGCCCTTTCGTTTGCGTTTGATAAAACGGTTCTGTTCATTATTGCATGTAGACTTGTGTTCGTTTTTGCATTGGCCTGTATTTCGGCACTTTCGAAGTTTGTTGTGCCTACAGGATCCGGTTTTTACCCATTTGCATCGTGTATAGTTTTCTTTTTTATGTTGGTATGTGCAATGGCGGAATAAAATCTATGCCAGGAAACTTTTTGAAGCAATGTGTAGTTGTTATTGTATTTGTGAGCCATCCCTATGTAACGAAGAACTCCGGCAAAAAGGATATAAAGAACTTACAAAAAGCTGTATATGCAGATTGGTCATACGGTGCTCTTATTTTTAAGTTTGTGCTGAATTTCACAAGCAGTGATTCAAGAATATGCGAGTGTGCTCATTTTTTGAAAGATGCTCGTTTTGGATTTGTGCGTTTGAGAAAAAAATTCCAACCATTCTGACAAAAAAAATTTAAAATCCGATTTTTCGGCATTTTGTTCACTGTTGGTGGCGACTCTGTTTATTTGTTAATGAGCCAAGGAATTATTCTGTACCGCTCGGGATAATGTGCTGTTCGGCACGATGATTGAAAACTCAGAGAAGAAGAAGCCGGACTGTAATTTTTCTTGTTTGTTTGATTCGAAGTGCGCGTGTAGTGAGCTAAGTTATTTGTATTTTTTTGGTAAAAAAAAACATTTTATTGTCACTTTTTTGAATGCTATGTATTTTAAATTTATTAAATTCAAATGTTGCCTTACGACAGGATTTGCATATTGCTGCAACGAACAACCACATCGATTTAAATTTAAATGTACTTTAGTGTCGGTATTGATAGGTGGTTGTTTTATTATGGTTGCACTCGCCGTTTTCAATGTTTACATGAAAACAAAACATTAGTTACATTAACTGCAGCAGTGTCAAAGGTAGGGTAGATCATAATCACAAAAAAGCTATATATTGCAGCAAGCGTGAAGTGCACTTCATGCACAATTAAAATTTTGCTAATATTCTGATGTATTTATAACTCTTATCTTTGGTCTTCTATTTTGTTAAATGTCAGTTTTGAACTTTTATTGGTTTTCTGTATTTAGACCTATTTAGAAATGATCCCATTTGTGACAAGAAAAGCTTTTGAGATATTACAAGGTCCTGTTTTATAGTCAGGTGTGTTGCCATAAGAAGTGCTTTTGCCATGCTTTTATTTTATCAGGTTTTATAATCTCTTAGTAAAAAAGTTACTTGTAAAAACATTTCAAAATGCCTTACAACTCTGGTAAAGAAGAAGAACAAAGTAGAAAACTCTTCATCGGGGGAATTTCCCAAGAAACCTCAGATGATAAAATGAATGAATACTTTTCCAAATATGGCAACGTAGTTGACTGTATAGTAATTCGGGAATCCGGAACCAATCGGTCAAAAGGTTTTGGTTTTGTTACATTCGAAATGGAGACCGAGGCAGATGCATGTATGAATGAAAGACCACATTCTTTAGATGGTCGTACAATTGATGTAAAGCGTGCAGTGTCTCGCGAGGAGTCCTCAAAGCCTGGTGCTCATGTGCAAGTAAAGAAAATTTTTATTGGAGGTATCAAAGAGGGATGTGACGAAAATGCACTGCGGGATTATTTTGGACAGTTCGGTTCAATTGATTCCTGTGAAATTCCTCTTCAAAATGATCGCCCAAAAGGTTTCGCCTTCATCACCTACAATGATTTTGATATTGTGGACAAGCTCGTTGCCAAAAGATACCACGATGTTGCCGGGATGCGTTGTGAAGTAAAGAAAGCCCTATCCAAGCAGGAAATGGAAAAAGCTAAGCAACAGTTGGAGCAGAAGAGTCAAAACAGATCATCTCGGCGTGGTGGTGGAAGTGGTGGGGGCAGCAGTGGTAATTCATCCCACTACGGGAATGATTACCATGGAAACCAGGGCTATAGTGGATATGATGGATACGATAGCTATGATGGTTATGAAGGTGGTGACTACAATAATGGCTATGGATCATACGGAGATGGATATGGGAGCTATGGCAGTTATAACGATGGCTATGGGTCTGGTTATGGTGGAAGTTCGTCCAACTATGGTCCAATGAAAGGGCAGTATAACCAAAGAGGAAGCGGGCCCTATGGAGGTGGTTATGGATCTGGCAATAGCAGTTATGATTCTGGGTACGGTGGTTATGGAACCTACAGTCAAGGTTATGGTTCAGGAGGTGGTGCTAGTGGATATGGGGGCTATGGTGGCCAGAGTCAGTCAGGATCTAGTCGGGGTGGCCGGGGCCGTGGTAGGGGAAAATACTGATGTTTTCAATACCATGCAAATTCTTCATGGATATTCGGCACTTGGTGTAGGCCAAACTTGCAAGAGTCAAATGTAAGGATACCCTGATCATTTGACAGTGATTTTACTGTGTGTTTAAATTCATCAATTGGCAAGCTACATCAGAACAATACTGGAAAAAGCAGTTTTACCTACAAACCCAGAAAAAAGGCAAATTAATATGTCCTTTATCATGCTCAAAATTTTACCCAAATTGTTACATTTATGTCAAAAATTGTCAATATGTGAACAGTCCTGAAACAATTATTTGCTGTTTTTTTAGTGTGTAGTAGTTTGAGATCATTGTCCTTGAATCTGTATGTTTTTTTTGCAACTTAAACAACCTGCAAGTACAGTTCTGCCATATTGCTTTGTTTTTGTTTCCTGTTAATTTGAGTTTGAAACTCAAACATGGATCGCTGCTCACTGATGACATGGTTCAAAAAATTTTATACAATAAAATATCCTTTGTAAGTACTTTCTTACCCTTTGCCTCAGGTGTTCGACCACTGTAAAATTTAGTATTGGTAGTTCAGTGGTGTGAAACAACATGGATATATCAAAGTTCCTTGCTGACACTAGAGAAAATTATAAAATGCACTCGGACATACAGGATTTGTTGAAAGGAGAGCCATGCTGTCTGGGTATTGATGAAGCTGGAAGGGGACCTGTGCTAGGTATGGCAGTTAAATGTTACTTAGTGTACAAAATATTTTTTTCACATGTATATACATAATGCCAGGAATTGTTTCATATAAAAGTGAAATAATGTTTATGACAAAATTTGGATATCATGCTAAATGCTTATATTTGTCAAAAGTTGTGTACATCAACTTGGTCAATTGATTTGTTAAATGCCTTTTTAGGTCCTATGGTGTATGCTGCCTGTTTTTGCCCAATCTCAAAGAAGCAGGAACTGGCAAAGATGGGTTGCGATGACTCGAAAGTACTCAGTGAAGAGAAACGAGAGGAATTATTTGCGACTTTGAATGAAGCAAGCATGAAATTCATAGGATGGATGATAAACATTTTGTCACCAAACTATATTTCTAATTCCATGCTCAGCAGGTGAGAAAATGTCAAACATTATGAAATACTGTAAAAACTGTTAGAGTAGGTGTATACATGGCTAAACACAAAATGATTAAAAAAGTGCTTTAGCTATTGTGCCATATTTTTTTTTGTTGATTCTTCAATTTTGTTGAAATTACTAATTTTTTTCTAGTCAAGATTCTCCTGTATTTTGTACAGCCTCTTTGCTATATTTTATTTTTTGTCCAGACCTATAACACTGCAAATTTTGTATGTTAAGTCGTGTAGGGAGTAGTGCCTTAAAACTGGTTCAAAATGTCCCTGTTTTAAATTGTGTTTATAAATAAATTGTAATACGTTCATTTTTTTTGTTTGCCCAACTCACTTTGGTAATCACTGACATTCGTTATTTATTTCTATGTGATGATTTGTATCAAATATTTGCAGAACAAAATACAACCTCAATTCACTGTCACATGACACAGCCATTGACCTAATTAGATCCACAATTAAACTTGGGGTTGATGTTAAAGAAGTTTTCGTGGATACGGTAGGGCCACCTGAAACATACCAAGCCAAATTGAAGGTATATACATAATTACATATATATAATAAAATATGAAAAGTATGAACAATATTGTAAAGCTAAAAAAATATGAGAATAGTGTGGCAGAATGTACCACTACAACCGAACTTGTGTTTTTTGTGGAAGAGTAATGTTCTTAAAAATAACTTGTATTACTCTTGTTATGTATTACATTATTTCTTGCATTTTTTTACCAGCTGAAACAATGTGTTGACAAAAAATAACCAAAATTCATCGATTTCTTTCTGTCACACTTAAATATTTCTTTTTTTGAAATTGCAATGAATTTAACTGGATTACAACGAATTTACAACGAAAAAGGGAAAAATCTGCCCTCCTAACTTTTGCTTCTCTGTATCTATTTCCGTTAAAGGCCAATTTAATTCCTTTTTTCAGAAAATATTCCCGGACATCGATGTTCGCGTCGAAAAGAAAGCCGACTCCAAATTTCCCGTAGTTAGTGCTGCCAGTATTTGTGCCAAGGTCTGTCGAGACCGCGTCATCAAGGAATGGGTATTCACCGAAAACGAGAAAATTGACCGGCAATACGGCTCCGGTTATCCTTCCGGTAAGGTTGGTTTGGTAAATAACGTGGATTTATATTAAAGATGGGTGCAAAATAAGATGAGTTAATAACTTTGAATAAAAAAGCCAAAGCTAAGATGCTGTTAATCATATATTAAAGATATAAAGCAACATGTAGTTAAGCTGCAAAACGAACAACTCTACACTGTGACCTACGGATAACATTACGTTGCTTTCTGTAGGGAATTTCAAAACATTTTGTTTGGTGAAAAAAATAACTTTCTATAAATATAGAAAATTTATTTGCATGATGATGTTATACCTCGATTCGAATCCTAACATTGATTTTAAGAATCACATTTTACCTTTCACTTGAAACAAATAAACACACGTTGGAATTTCGACAGACCCGGTTACAAAGGTGTGGTTGCGGAAAAACGTTGATCCTGTGTTCGGTTTTCCAAACTTCGTGCGATTCAGTTGGTCGACAGGTTAGCATATGTGTGGGGGCTTGGCAAGTGATGTTTTATTAATTTGTACAGTGAATATGAGTATTGGCCTTTGTGCAGACCCCTGATAAGTGGTCAAAACAGCATTTTTACACACGCACAATCCACCACACTAATAAGCAAAAAAAGGCGCCATCGTCACAAAATAATAACCATATAAATTTTAATCTATATACACTTCAGCAAGCAAAATCTTGGAAAACGAAGCACTGGCTGTTCGCTGGCCCGACGACGACGAATCAGAGGGCGACACGTCATCAAATACCCCCGCGATCACTTCATTCTTCAGCGGTACTTCAGACGACCGACACCGATTTTTCGCCGAAAACAATTTGTCCTCGGTCGAGTCGATCTGAATCAACTGTCGTCCGTCGTCCGTGATTTTGCGGATTATTTTCATCACTAGTTCTTATATGGTTATGACGTCAGACAGGAGTGGATGACGCCACAAAGATAAAACCTATTAAAATGAGCGGACTTTTTTGTGGGCACCATTTCGAAGAAGTCGTTTTAAGTCTGAACCTTTTCGTATTGTTTGTTGCTTTCTGTGCGCAAAGTCGTTGTATCGTTGTTCTTAAATATTTCAAATTACGGCCTTCACTGCTCACAGAAAGTACAAGTCGCGCTGCGGCGCTGAAATAAAAAAAGTGTTCCAAGTCGTCTTTTCACCATTGAATTTTCATCTTTCCATAAATGTTCAAAATAACTCACGCGCCATTGCCGGCTGGTTCAAACACACAAAATTTATTTTTCACAATAAAACAAGAAAAATTGGCTTTTTGTCAACGTATCGGATGGCATAAGATGCTACAAAAGACAGGCGCGCATTGGAAGCAATTTGAACTGTCGTGAACACTGCGACTTATGTATGTGGTACTGATCTACAGGCAGGTGCTGGGTATTACAGCCATCGGGAGCGGTACAAGGTTTAACTTGCATTTAAAATATTACTTGCCGGATTATACCGGCGGAATCAGTACAACATATTAATATTACATTTTTGGTGCTTCATTTCTTGATCTGAAACCCTCGTATAAGGTATAAGGTAAATATACGATTTGTATTTAAAAGGTGTGTATTGGTTTGTATCAAAGATAGCTGCCTGGTTTTGGGCATTACTCAAACTGCTTTTAGGCTGGTATATGGCGCGCACAGTCGAACATGGAAATAGGTTTTAAAATCGTTGTAGACCAAAACAAAACAGATTCAAAGATGTGTCACTATCTCAACCATGCACGTATTCATGAATATGGCTTCTTTGCCTGACAAGTCGGAATGTGAAACTAAATATAGGACGTGAAACGTAAGGCAACATAAATACTGAACATAATCTCATTTGTCATTTTGCATCCACATTTCATCACCTATCCCGCCGCTTGAGGGCGGGCAAGGGAGCGGCAGGTTGGTGTTGCGCCGACGCCGGCAAATGTGGATGTGCTTTGTCGGTGGTTCCCGTCCTGCCAAAATTCATTAGGGCCGATCGCATGGATTCCTCGTTTAATGATCTGGACAAGGGCGCCGCATTATTTTGCTGCTTTCCCCTTCCCTCACTTGCAAACTTCTTCGCTTCCTCGGCCGCCCTTGCCATCAGGTATCGTCTGTAGGGATCAGCCATCAGGTGGATTCCGCTTACGCCAGTGATACCGCCGTCCGGACGTGGGCGCAAGAGAGCTGAAGAAGAGTAGCTGTTTTGAAGCAATTTGCGTTTCTGAAATGGAAGATAGTTCAACCGTCAATGCGGTGAAACACTAATCACCAAATAAGCTTAAAAACACTGAACCATTCTTGAACTGCAGACAGTCCTCAGCTGTTTTGATTTAAACTGCCCTCTGCCAAAAGTTGGACCAGTGAGACCTGATAGGTCATAACAGTGTGCATTTTCTGCAGTCCACTGATCATTATTGGCTTATTTACTTCTGAATAACGTTTACATTTCATTCATCTGCTGCAACTAAATTTTACAATAGGTAACCTAATGAAAGTAAGTTTAAATTAACATGTGCAATGAATAAAGTTTTCGGGATTACCTCACTAGCACTCATCTGGTCAGTGTTTTCGTTATAAGTGACGTTCAGGGATTGATCGAAGGAAAGTCTTGGCCTCTGCTCTCTCATTCCGAAGTTGCTCCTAACAAATTCACATAGCATCAATTGTTAGAACTTCACACTTAAAAATTCCACACCTGTTTATAACTCTACATACCTTTTCACAGTAAACTCCGGAACAGCCCCTTTCACTGTTTTCAGCTCTTTCGCGTTCGAATTATGCGGAGAAAACGACACGCTCCATCGAGCACCGCCCCGTTGACGCTCTAGTCTCGAATCAGCGTTTGCGTGGTCGCTGCGGCTTACTTCAGGGTCGAGTTTAAACGTTACACTCTTGGACGGAGACACTGCAACCCCTCTGGGCGCGTCTTGGGAACCGTGGGACGCACCTGGGCGCATTTGTTCGGGTTCGTTGGCACCTCCTCGCCTCGAGGAAAGCGCCCCCAAGTGGGGTAAAGTGGACGGGGTGTGCGTTGCGCTTCGTTCTTCGCCGCCTCTTTCGTGTTTGGCGGCAATTCTTTCTATCGGTAAAATATCATTGGATTTGCTCCGGGCGATGAGTGAGGCTGTGAGTCGCGCCATGCCAGAATCAAGGGACATACCGCCTACAGAACGGGAGGAACGGTTGCTCATTCCCGATCCTGTTCTTTTAAGGATCGACTTTTTTGGCATTGGTGGTGGATCAAGAGGAAAAACATCCACCTCCTCGCTGCTCTTCTCGCCCCCTGTATCCGAGACCGTTATTCTGGGCCTAGGTAGAGCCGAATTTCCCGACACCTCCATGTCAAACTTTGACCCCCTGCCGCTTGGGGGCCTCACCATGTACCCCAAGTTGGATTTATCCCGCGACTGGGGTCGCACTATTTCGCGACTAAATGGTGCCTCTTGCCTTATAGTAACTGAATGGGCCGTTGCGCGCGTCTTTCCCCGATGCTGTGGCGCTTCGCGGCGCCTCGCCATTTCAGGCCGCGGTGGAACCTTGGGTTCAAACCCGCGCCGTGGCGTCTTGTCACGTGGGGGGTCCTGCTCGGGGCAGGTATAGGTCCGATCGAGAAGGGAGCAACGTTCCACGGTGATGCCTGGCAGCTTCTCAAGGATTTGCATCATTTTCAGGGACTCCTCTTCTCCCACCCTTTCGCATTTGGATTCGCTTCAGCGTTTTCCTATAGGTCGCCTGCTCATGTTGTCATATACCCCTAGGCAGAGAATTTTAACGCAAAACGACAGTGGTGGCGTCCTGCAGAGACAACAAAAAGACTTTAATGTTGGTTAAAACAACCGCGTTACACTACCGAGATAATGGATTCCATTTGGACTGTAATTTCTGCTGCCATAATTGCCTTGTCCAAGTGCGCGTTTTGAAGTAAGCATGAATTTTAATTGCGCATTACGATTAGTCGACATGACAACATCACCTACAAACGACCAAACCGGCAATTACATTCCAATGCTTTGTTGACCATCAAAAACATGTTGACTTTGATTTCAATAACTGTCCCCACTTATAAATTTAATATAATTTGGTGGGAGTGTCAAGTTTTCTTGCCACGCCCCCATTTGGTTTGCCTCAGATTGTCGAAGGCATATCAAGGTGATTTCTATACATGACACAATTGAAGTTTCTTATTTTTTTAAATAAGTTACAAAATACAAGGAATTACGAATGTAAAATTTTCCTATTATTGCCAACAAAGAAACATATTAAATATGTAACGACCACAGACACCTTAGGCTAGGCTCAACACTGCCTGACAACCGATAGGTCAAAAAACTCCTACAAGAGCGCTAATTAAATGTCTTTGTGGTTTGGCTCTTACCTCCCTGGCATACAGTGTGCGTATACGAACTGCGTGGACCAACAGGCAAATAAGGAGGCGTAAACAAACCTCGCTACAAGGTCGCAATTGACCGTTGTAGGTCACATAACGTGGCGTTGGCGTTGCGCTGATGCGTCTACATTTGTATGTTTATGTCTATGTTGTGTTCGATCGCTGTCTGGATATCTGGCTTGCGCCTTTTTCAGAACAAAAAATACATTAATCGGTGCCATGACATACACGGAAGCCTCAATGAAAATCGTGTTACTATTACTATTCCCTTTGTGTGGAATTATTGAAATACTTTTCGGTGCGAGGACCTTTATGTAAAACACTTTAATGTGCAACGAAAAAATGTTTTATTTGGGTTGTTGACGCCTCACACTGTTTGCGGTCTGTAATATATTTGGATCTTCCATCAATAAATAACATCTATACTAGTTACAGTTCTGCCATACAATCACCGTAAATGGGCATGAAATGTTTTGTTAAAGGTGGTCCCGAACTCCCTAACCGGTTTGTGGTTGCGCCGTTGTGGTACCAGTTTGACAGGCATTTGTTCCCAGTATATTGCACAACGTAGCGACCGCACCAAATTACTTTGCTAAATTTGCGTGCTTTTTCCTATGCTGCTCTCAACACAACTAAAACTGTATAGATCTCACTCCATATGACAAACAGGTCTAACTGACAAGTCCAGACGGCAAAAATAACACTGTGGGCCCTGGTTGACTTCCTCCGTAAAAGCAAGTCAAAGGAATAGGTTTATGAACCAGTTTACAAAGCAATGGTTTCAAGCCTGTCGTCAAACTCAAAACAAATATGAAACTATCGTCGCCACTCAATATCTTCCATAAAGCGTTTCTCCGTATTGATATATTGAATACCTGCGGTAACTCTTCAACCGCAACAGCTCCCAGACTGGGCGTACATTATTGCCAGTTGCTGGCAAACAAAGAAGTTGGTCTTGTTGTCGGTATGTATTTATCAGTGTTAAATGCCACGGTCGGTAAAGCGCTTGATGACCAAATTTTATCTAAATAATACTTTTCAAACACGAGATACCCTCGTTGCCCCCGATGGTTTTCTAAACAGCAATATCCCACTTAATATGACAGAGAAATAATGTTGGGCCAGATACGATAAATATAAAAACATTGCCCCAATAACCTTATTGTCAATTGGTTTAACGCAGCAGTCAGTTCATTGGCGGACTGATAAATACAGCTGAATTCTATACCACATCCTTGTACGTTCAGGCATGTTGTACAGTCGCAAAACATAATAATGCCCACAGAGCGCGTATATTCGGAACGTAATCGTAGTTATGAATTTCCGATAACTGATCCAACTCGGTCAAAATAAACGATTGTAAAAAACGTAAGAAATGAACTGTCCAAGCCTTGGTATGACTCACACCAGCACCGTTGTACTTAAAAACCTCAACGAACCTTTTGCGGCGAAAGCAACAAAACCAGTCCAACTTGCAAACTTTAATCGCCGGCTAAAGATCGTCTCTCACTATTGCTAATCGTAGCCGCGAGCTAATGCGAAATAAGCATTGACCCAAATTGCCTCAATACCTGATGTTGTCGGAATAAGCGCACTTGTGCTTTCGTTTAATCGCCCGAAGACATAAAACTGTGCGGGAATGAATGGATCACGCGCTACATGCCCATAAATTTTACAACATTTGTTTCAAAGAAAAGTAAGCCAAGGACCTGCCACAAACGTATTCGTCTTGCACATTGCCTACACGTTTGAAACAGCCAATATTGCTGATCGTTTACATGTCACAGAACAGCATAACTTTTCACTTGACTTATCCTTGCGCAAACATGTACAAGACAACTTGAACCTTATTTGTGAGAAAAGCTTCGTCTTGTAAATCAATTTGTTACCACCCCAAGTTTTCTTGCTTGAGCAGCCCTCACGAATCATAGAAGTCTAAAACGTGATGAAAAGCAACGTTTTTTCAAAAGTATGTAAAAATCATGTCTGAAATTCCAAATCACCTTCCACCTCGTTGGTTCAAAACTCATTTCGTCTGGCAGTGCTCCCGTATATCACTTATATACATACATTAAGCTCGGAGGCGTCGCTCCTCATGATTAACAGCAGGCGCTGCTCCGAGCAACAAACAGCCTATTTTTCTTCTGAAGATTTACTGCATCTTTTGTCATGCTAAAGTTCTAACAACTTTACAATCGGAAGAAACAAGTCACTTTAGTACTTAACACTATGCTATTTTGAAAAGCACAAATTGCGATTGCAGCTTTTTGTTGAAAATGGACAAGCTCGACACGCAGCTCAAAGCTTACACCGAAACATTGTCCCCTCAAACCCGTGCGGTTCACACAATCCGTTACATGCCACTGTATACAGTTTAAGTTGTGCGAAAATCCAGCCCACTGCCCCAGAACCGACCCAACAACCACTTCAGGCCCATTGAGTTCAATTACATCGAGGACTCGCAAAATCCTCAAAACCAATCCTAACCTCTTCACTACTGTGACGTCACAAAGTAGCCGGAGTGCGGTTTTGACAGGTTGTGATAAGGCGGACAGGCGGACAGGCGGACAGGCGGACAGGCGGACAGGCGGACAGGCGGACAGGCGGACAGGCGGACAGGCGGACAGGCGGACAGGCGGACAGGCGGACAGGCGGACAGGCGGACAGGCGGACAGGCGGACAGGCGGACAGGCGGACAGGCGGACAGGCGGACAGGCGGACAGGCGGACAGGCGGACAGGCGGACAGGCGGACAGGCGGACAGGCGGACAGGCGGACAGGCGGACAGGCGGACAGGCGGACAGGCGGACAGGCGGACAGGCGGACAGGCGGACAGGCGGACAGGCGGACAGGCGGACAGGCGGACAGGCGGACAGGCGGACAGGCGGACAGGCGGACAGGCGGACAGGCGGACAGGCGGACAGGCGGACAGGCGGACAGGCGGACAGGCGGACAGGCGGACAGGCGGACAGGCGGACAGGCGGACAGGCGGATTTGAATATTTAAAGTTGCGAAAATTCCCAACATAAAGCCTTTTTCCTTCTGTCCAATCTACGTTTTAAAAAATTCTCATTATCCTTTCGAGGGTACCTGTACAAGAGCCGAACTAAAGGATTAGCGTCTTCTTAAAAAGGTTTGGAGTGAACTTGTTCTCTTCAAACCGATATTGACTTTTACCGCAAGTACAAGACAAGTGGCTGCTGGTAGACGCGAAGGCGGCCTTCGTTGTGTTCTCGAATGTACGATCCTATTATAGTTAAAGATATAATGAAAATATTCTCCTGTCATTGAAAACAATCAAAGATTATGTTTTACGATGACCTACAGTAAATGCTGATTGTGTAAAAATTTCTTTCAAAAAGTTTGTGACTAACAAAACTCTACGAAACGAACACGATATTTTCCGATAATATTGTCTAGCAAACGGGCAAACGATTTGATGCACGTTATATCCATCGATAAATTTGCATGTTTAGTCACATGTTAGAAGTGGCTTGAGTTTAAAGCGATTACAGTTTTTAGCACGTAACGTCATCGCAGGAAGCAGTAAGCTACTTGGCGTAATTAATGGCAAATCATTGTGATAAAAAATCGGCTACAAGTTAGACATTTGGGCAGGACAATTTTTTCGAATCTTGCAAACGCAGATATGTGGAGAGGGTAGGACAGCCGCTTGGCATATAAAGCAAGAAAGACAATAAAATCATTCGAAAAACACAAGCAAAATGGTAACCTGGCTCTTTTACTATTGTGTCAAATTGCAGACAACAAAATACATCACTGCAGCCTGAACTACATAACATAGCGATAAATACCTTGTACATCAACATCTATATACAACGACAGTTTGACCAAGTTGCATCAATTCTAGCTATTCTGGTTTTGCTATAATTCCAACGAAAAGTGAATTGAAACCCACTGAGTCAAACAGAGAATGGAGATTCCGATTCAAAGCATTGTAACTAAGGGCCATCGGGATTGAGATGTGTGACAACGTCTCGACTTGCAAATATTCGGCGTCGAACGGCAGCCGCTTTGTAACGCGAACACCCCGGTTCTAAAGACGGTCTATTTACGACTCGCAATCCACAACAAGCTGCTTGTTTACAGCCCAAACAATCGCGCGAATCTAAGCCCACTGTTTGGCATGATTTTGTACGCATACCCACGATTTCAGTGATCGACTTGATGAGATCTCTTGTTATTGTGTAATCAAAATTTACCCTGTGGGCAACCGAGTTGGTCTCGGCGGTGTTGTGCGTGCGACGTGCCCCAACCAACTGTACTTGTGATGTAAAACCGTGGGTTCCACGACCTTATGCTATATGGGTGTCATCACTTCGGCGCTGTGGGCGTGTTTGAAGTATCTTTGGTGTCAAAAAAGTCTGCCATAGTGGTGTTTAATTTCGCCTGGTCTCAATTAACCATTTAAACAATCTCCAGAGGTTTATGCTTCAATTCATTTTGAAACTTGCAGTGATTTGTGCGTGTGGAGAAATTCTTTTTAGCCAATTTAAAGTCTTATCTTTCCCGGTAAAGTCGCTAAATACCGTATTCCGTGACTAGGTTGTATGTTCGTAGGTGGACATAACAAAACGAATTATTCACGACTGGACCACCAAAAATTTTTGTAGAAACTTTAGAAAATCGAATCAAATCAAAAGTTTTTTTATTTTCGCGCCGAAGGCTGCAACGAAAATGAACCATACAAAAACGTTAAAATAGAATAGACACCGATGAAACCTTACAAGTTATCGAGTCAGGCGCCCATATCGTTGTGATTTCCTTACAGAGAATCACCATCTGCCGCAGGATTTTTGACTTTGAAAGCGCAGGATTTTTTAAGTGATTCCAGTGTTTAGTACTCGCTGAGTGTGGGCAAATGCTTGCAGGCAGACCAGCTGCTCATTTGAAGAAGAACTTAATTCGAGGATTGGTGTCAAAATTTCTCACGATTGTTTTAATTTTTCGCACTTTGTGTTTCCACTATAAACAGAAAAAAACACCTTTGACTAGACTGTGACTCGAATCTCGCTATCTTGCACACGTATAATGGCGTACAGAGACCCTACATATACAGTATGTGTTGACAACATGCTGGTGCGGCAAACCAGAACCCATACTGGTCTTTGGGGGCATTAAAATCATCCTTTGGTTTGAACGTGAGGAATTCTCGCCACGAAGCCTTGGCGCCCACTACCATCTCAGGCGATCTCCAATAAACATCCCGCACAAGCACACTTTCATTTTCTCAGGGACCCCTGGCTCACCGTCGCACACTACCGACTAATATTAATTGTTTGTTGGCGTAAACTGAAACTGTGTTTTTATTGTTGTTGTTTTAATGTATGAGGAAATTTGGGTAAGACTTTTTTTTCTTGCTCCACAGTAAATATTATTCTGTTGTTGAACTGGCTTGTAATCCAGCATCCTCCGTTGCACATATTCGTTTATGTGAAGATCAACGCCGTGAATCACTTCTTTGAATTTCAAAATCCTTGAAGATGACGAAACACGTGAAATTCGTCTGGGCAGTTTGCACTAATATACTTATTTAAGAATAAAGTTATACTAAAAATATCCAATTTATGTTAATTTAAACATGTTATGTGATTTGGTTCAGTAATTTCTGACCAAAAAAATTGGGCCTCATTGGGCCAACGCCTCACAATATATTAAATGCCTCAGCATGCATCTGGGCGATGAAACGGCCAAGAAAAGATCGTTAGTTGGCGAAAAATAAATCGTGCAACGAAAACGGGCATGGTATTTATCACTACAATAAAACAACTTCGGTAAAACACCTTATGTTGATAGTACACCGCCGTGTTTTCGCCAATTTTTATTAGCCGAAGTACGATTTCTATGTTTTGTTTATCACGCGTAACCAGGTATTGCGTTGCGTTTGGCATAAACTCATTTATTTCATTAAGTTTTACGTTTTTTGAAGCCAGAAAATTCTTGACCGTGTGCTGGGTAACTTATATTTTTTCTTTCTTTTGTTGCATTGTTGATTAAAAAATTCTTTGCCTCTACCACAGGTTTTATATGTGCTACCTTTAACATTTCTTCATTGTCAAGAGTTAACATTTCATTTAGGCAACTATGAAGTTTGTTAATCAGCCAAACCTATATAAGTATAAACGCAATTAATCGTTTAATCAAAATAACTTCGATATTGTACATTGTGTTGATAGCACGCGAATGACGATCATTACTTTTCCTCAAACAATTAAAAATACTGGTTTACTAATCTTTTCTTTTCAAACACAAACTTTCGTGAGTTTCCCTTGTTTCATCAGCTGATGTCTTTTCCAATAGTGCCAATAAATGTCAGAAAAGAGCAACTTATTATTGCAAAAGAATAAAAAAATACATTTCAACCTTACACGTTATGCGAGCGTTTCGTATAGATGAGTGATATGTTCCTTTATCATGACCATATTTTGTGGCGGTAGCCGTTAAGGATATTACGATGACGTTGTTAAATTCAAGAGAATTTCCGCGGTATTGATCGTTATAGATGTTGGGGTGTTGAAATTATTGTAGAAGTTGGGTTAATTGCTGTGGTTGGTCGAACGCGGGTTTCATAGATCCTAGGTTTTGCAAAAACCTTGATGTATTAGATTGGGTTTTGTAGGAATGTGTTGTTTATGTGTTTAAACAACCACAAATGCAATGCTTAGCATTTTTTTGGGTTTAATGAAGGCGGGTTGTTCGTGTTGTCAGTTTAGATTAAGGCGGTAGTTCGTTTTGTCAGTTTAGATTAAGGCGGTAGTTAGTTTTGCCGGTTGTAGCCTCGTCACAAATATGTTCCAGCCTGTAAAGGAGAAAAAAGGTGGTATATTTCAGGTATTGTTAATAATAGATATTCTTTATATGTTATCAATAATACGTGACATATATCACCCAGAATAAGATTTAAAAACTGTTTTGTTCAACTCAGATGAAGGAAAAGGAAAGACCCGACCATAAATCAAACACCCACGCCTGAGTCCCATAAAGGTAATGTCATAACCACGTGATCATTTCTCCTTCTTAATCTGTGATGTTGAGCACGATGTAGACAATGTTGACTGGCATTGCTTCCCAGCTAAAACCAGTGCTGACGATAGAGCAACTATATGAGCTTATAAACGATTGAATATGCACAAAAGTACGCCACTTACTTCTTAAACGTGCGCGTGAAAATTGCTACTGGTAGTAATACGGCGGAACAACATGCTAAACTATCTACACCATTTCTCCGATACAATGCAGCACCCTAAAGCTCATTTTTCTAGAAAATTATAACATTAGTCAGAGGGTTCAAGTAGAAACAAGATTAGGCAAAACCAACTTTACCTTGGTGGGCCGAGGCATCACCCGTCATTAATCAAATACACGTTGAGGTTTGGCGTTATTCGACTGTGAACGAAGAAAACACGCAGGAGGAGAGATAAGGAAGGTATTTTGTTTGAGAAAAGCTTTACACGTAGCTAATCATACGTTGTAGATTTTATTTTACTCCCATTGTTTTTTTCCAGTTGATTATTTTGGTTCATTTTTTTTTCTAATTTATCGTCAAAGCTACATTTTTCTCAAATTTCACGACGTATTAAAAGATAGGATACAAAAAGAGAAATTTCCAGCTGTTTCGAACGAACATTAGAAGCAAATTAAATTTCAGTAACTGCTTCAAGTCGGCAACTAGGAAACGTCGATCATAACGTGTGCTTCCTACCGTGTCGCACGTCAGCTTGCCTAAACAAACAAAACGCAGTATCATTTCTTCGAATTACTGACGGTGGAGCCAAAATACATGCACCAAGTGCGTGTGGTGAATGGCGGTGACCAATATTGTTTTTAAAGAGCGAGCGGTTCTAAGAAATGGACGTCGTTTTTATCTTTCAATCAAACCGATTTGCCCACAGCAAAATTTGCTTGCTGTTAAGAATCTACCTAAAATGTCATAATTTTGTGTCTTTGTGATGACAAACAGTGATGTCAACATATTTTTTTTTAAAGCGAAAAAGTTTACTTTCTGTACAAAAGTTCATCTAAAACGTTGTAATTTATTTCTTCCGGTATGCGATACCATTTGGTATAGGGTGTTCACAATGGTGTGTATAAGTTACGCAAAATATTTGTGCTTTTACATCTCGCTGCGTACCGTAGAATTGAACTTCAATTTTTAACAACAAATCTGTCCATGTGTAAACAGATTTCATATTGGGGAAAATCGATACAAATTTGACTAATTGCCTCACATTAGCGTCACGAACGCCACCGCACCACTATTGCTTTGCCGACAATAAAAATTGGGATCGATTATAATTAGGTCACGTAAAATACAAATATTAAACAAATAATAGCGTTTTGGGGTCGGCTACCCTCCGGTTGGTCGCCAAAAGTCTCAATGTCGCAAATAAACAACATATAACTGCATACTAATTCACAAACTGCGCCGATACACATACGTGTGTAAAGACAATCTTTAATTAAAATGCGTGTTAAATTTTTATAACTCAACATTAGATGACTGCCAAACACAAAGGGTAGCGAAAACTTTTAATTAACTTTGAAATGTCGAGAGCAAAAATGTTGGCAAGCCCTTGCGTCGTTAATTCAATAGATGCAAAAGTAAATTAGGAGTTATACAATGCCGAGTAAAGGTGTGTTTTGTTTCTTGTGGGTCAGAAGCATATTTGACAGTTCTGGCATATTAGATTTAAAGTGATCGACAGCGGTTCAAATTCTGCAGCAACTGTCCTTTGAGTCGCGTAAAATAAAATAAAAAAAAATATAATTTACTTGTGACAAGCCGTTAGCTAGTCCGTATTGCTATCGACTTATTTAGCATCGACACCTTGCCGTCGTGACTGATAACAGAAGCTTGAATTTCAACGTAATACTGATGCCAATGACACGATACAAGTTGGGAGCGCTGACTTGATAATAAGGCCCGAAAGCGCCCTTAAAATGTAATAACCATGCAGCCGATGTCTGAGAACTTTTTTCTTAGATCGACAACAGTATTCAACCACAGTTCAAAAAATGCTACAAGTGCGAGGACCCAAAAGTGACAATTTCATGTCTGGCTTCCGTGATTCACACGAACAATTTTTTTGGCCTCGGGTGCCGTGTTGCTCCCGAAACTTTCCGAGTTCGCAGTCTGACTAAAAAAACAAGTGCAAGCCGGGTTAAATTGTAAGTGAGAAAGTATCGGCGCAGGTCAGACTAATCGCGGCTGAATTGACGCAAGCTTTTAACTTCAAATGCAGTTTTTTTGTAAAGTGATGTGCGTTTTGCTAAGCTGCGTGAGTTGTAAACGTGGACAGTACCAAAGCGTATGACACAGAGTCAGGAAACCTATGTATTACTGCTGGCAGCGTACGTATGGACAATATGGTATCACATGTTGTTTTTGTGGAGTGTTGAAAAGATTCTCTTTACGATTTAATGTGAGACTGTCATGTGCCACATTTTAAATAGATACTTGGTCTGGCACAATTGTTGGCGACAAATGCAATGCAGGGTTTAAGCCTTTAACGCGACCAAGCTAGTTGGGATGAATGTACTGCTAGAACTAGAAACACCGCATATACTGCTGGTGAAGGTTGCAATACAGATTGCATGTTGCTTGATAACCGCCATTCTTGCTGAGAATGTTTAACATAAAGCTGTTTCTATCCACAGGCTATCTTATTATCAGTATGTTTTCACGCAAAACAACTTTAAATTTTGGCCTTTGGCGTGATTTGTCAACAGCATTTTCATAGCGCAAACGTAAAAAGGAATTATGTTGATAACTCTGTAAATGTAGCACCATCGAAGGTGAATCGTATTTCTTTTCTATCTTCTTTATTTTGGGTTCCACATCGCTGCGTACATGTATGAAAGTATTGACAGACATGTTAAATTTTTATCTAAACTATGTTGTATTCCATACTTACTGCGTGGTGCAACATATGTCAAATTAATATATGAGCAAAATCAAGTCCCTAATCCTCTGTCAGTTATATAGGGCACTTCATCTTCCAAAGTGAAAATTAACATTCACCACTTGTTTTTCCGCAGCTGCCCGCAACTTGTTTACATGACGCGTGCAAAGTCATTCAACCAAATCTTTCTGACGCACTTGTGTTGCTTTAACACACAAAGCCTCGTATAGTTTTACGCAAGAAGGTGTGTCAGTTGCACACCACATTATGAATTGGTTCATGTGATTGTGACATCATTAAAGATATTTACAGATCGCGCAACTATTTTGACCAATGGCACGAAAAATGGGTCGGCGAAAACAACAACAAGTACGGACTACTAAACACTGTTGAAACTAAATTTATAAAAAGACGTTTAAAAACGACACTAAAGAATACTATAATTGACAACTCCTTCAAAGGTGTGAGTTCGTGAAAATTTGTACTTTATTCAATGTGTCAGCGATATCTTGTTGGAGAGAAAGGCAATGAGTCAACCGCCGCATTTCAATCGACCGGATCATACCCAACGCAGGGGCAATCATGCGTACAGAGCTGTCTTTACTTTTTTTGCAAGGTTGATCGAGTGCTGAAATTTTGCTTGTGTTAGTCACCAACTCACCAGTCACTTTCCGCGGTGGTCTGCCTTCCGTCAGGAAATAGCTAGGATAGTGCACTCCAACAACCTAATGCAACGCGTTGAAGTTGTGGTGCAAGGCCTGTTCGTGGTGAAGGATTATGATATTTACTCAGTTCGGTTCAAGAACAGAGTAAAGACTATGCTTGTTTTTCAATCATTAGTCTGCAAGTGCAAACCTTGCTCCACAAACTTCATGGGTTGTATAACGAGTGAACAGATTTTGAGTGTCAAGTAAGTCTATGAACGTCAGCAGTATGCATCAACGCAAATAATCAGAGTCTGTTTGTTCAGTTGTTACGTTTCGTTAAGCAGAGGTGTTTAAAACCTAATTCTTTGTGGAACCACACAGCTATGAAGCTTTATAGGTGCTGGGCTATCAATAAAGAACAAGCAAGGTGCTGTGCCTCGTTAACCCTCTATGTTTGTGTTTGAAACAAGATAACGCCTGGTGTGTTTTTGTGGTGAAGTTGTTGATTGATTGATCGCTGGCGGCGTCTACAGAACTTCCTTTGATATGTACACTGACCGAAATGGCGATCAGTAAGTTTTAGGAGACATAATATGATTTTAACAACAAGGCAATCTAGGTATTGTATTTGGTTATGCCCTTTTATACTCGTAAACGCATTCAAGTAACGGAAATGTGCCCAGTCGAGCTGTATAGTTGTAGCTATGAAGATGAAGGATTCGGCTCTGTCACTTATACAAAGGACACCACCGTGTTTTTGTAGTGACAACAATGCCCCTTCGTGAGGTAACAACACTGAACTTAAACTGGTCGTTTGTTCACACAAGTTCGCAAGCAACGCGATGGTCACTAGATATGGTTAAAAGGCGGTCTTCCAGTAAGCGTAAATCACCTAGTTATACAGGGTATATAACTTCCCTCCCGTAACGAGAAAGTATAATCGGGCATTTCCCAGCAAGCTAAACTAGTCGGGCTCAACAGCTTTACGTCTATAGGCTAATATAGTTCTGTCAAATATATGAAAAGTGGCTTTGTCGAAGCGTTTGGTCATGTATGGTTGAACGCAAAAGCTTTTTACTGATTTTAGTGTTTAAATTTGTGGTTATTTTGCTCAACTTTATTCGAACCACCAAATGTATCATTTACAGTTGACAGTGCGTGTTGATATGACCAGAGTAGCATTGGGCAGTTTTTGCGCAGTTCGGACAAATGTGGATCTTTCTGTATTTCAAAAGTGCCGGAAAAGGTGGGCATTGTGCACTTCGTAGTGTTGTTTGTTGGAGGAAATTGAATTGATCGATTGGGCCGCATAAAATTGCTTAAGGCATTGGAACATTTTAAGGGAAACCGTTCGCTACTCAGTTTGCGTGTTAACATTTTCGAAAGCGCTTGCTCAGGTCTAGCATATTTCTTCAAACAGCCGAAAAGCCACAACTGCATTCAAGTATGAGATGTAATGCCAAAAAAATAAAAAAACGAAAAAAAAAATATCTCTGTATACGGAGATTCTATCAATTAGTGCGTGTCCCGTGTAAATGATATGCTGTAACGCTTTTTGAAAAGGTGCGATCTGTAATTTTTGGAAGAATTGGTGAAGTATAGCGCGCTTCCATTTCAAACATGCTATATACTGTATGAACAATCCCTGCGTCATTGGCTTGTGGATAAAGTACTGTAGGGAAAAAACATAATGAAGTTTAAAACTTACTGAAACCGCCAAAAGTTTCAAGCGAATAATCTTGAGCAATAAATGGATCCAATGAGCAATAAATGGCGGATGTAAATAAAAACGTATTAAGATTGTTCTATCATGTTGGCGGTTTGATCAACTTGCCTCGTGTCCCCTATGAACGCGTGTCAATCTAATTAACATGGGACGTGCCCCCTTGTGAACGTATGTCAATCGTCAGCTTTTGTTTTATTGATTAGCTGGGCTTGGATCAGCCATGTTCCTCAACAACCAAGATTTCAATATCGGACATTGGAGAAACGACTGGAAAAAGCAATTAGTTGCCTTTTCTGCGTTACAAACAGCTGTTGAGCGTGAAATGGATTTTTAAGAGCGTAGTTACGGTTTGTTCTTCTCGTCTGTGATTAGGTTTGTATTAGATCAGACAACTTTTTGACCATTATGTAGCGCAATTGTGTGATAACAGTTAACGGTGAAATGAATTCGCGCCGTCCCCATCAAGTATATTCTGCTGCTATACTTTCTATTGCAACCACCTTGCTGACCTGAAACCCTTGCTTACAACAACTTTCATATATTTGTTCGGCAGATTCTGCGCATAGGAAATTAAAAAAAATGCTGTCAGTAGTTCTGATGTTGTTGGCTGTGTTCAGTGACTCGGCATTATCCGTAGTTTCTTACACACAAGTTCCCTGCAACAAGTCGGAGACCAAAGACACCGGTTGTTCGTTCTGCATCGCCGTAACATACAAGCGACGGCCGAGAAGGAGTAAGTAGAATCTAGAAATCATATGCCGACGAATCCGGTTAATGCAGTAACAGATCAACATACAATACTGTGATATTGCCAAAAAGAGTATAATGTAGTTAAATTTGCATTAATTATACAAAAGATGGGCTAACTGACCTGATTGTTTCATGGTTTAATTAACTTTTTTATCATGTTCCCAGTTTTTAATTCAATCTGTGAAAATAATTTAGCAAAATTGTTACCTCAATTCTTCAACATCATTATAGTTTCGCGCGTGTCCAGCAGTCGCGCTTCAAAATCCTTTGTTTGATTTTAGCTCGTCCCTTAAAAACCTACATGGACTCCCTTGAAACGCTGATTAGTGGTGGATCGTACGGTAATTTTTCCTGGACTCTCCCCCCGAAGAGTGGAATGGATCCAAAGAATGTCACGATTACGTTTTTCACCTGGTCGGGAAGTGAATCGTATAAGTATGGCATTTGTTTCTTATTCAACATTATTTGATAAAAATCGCCAGTTTGTCCCTGCGCAATGCATTTGTTGTAATAAAATGTGGCACTTTTTTGTTCTAAATATATTTTCTTCCATCATGTAACGCACTTTTGAATGCAAAATATGAATATGTACAAAAATAATTTCGAACAATTCACCTTTTAATCTAAACGTAATTAAAACATGTTTAAAGTGTCGCCATCAGTTTACACAATAATCCGCATTAGTCTTTTCACACTATACTGCATTTTTCTGGTATAGACACTATTGTCATTACAGAAATCAATAAAATACTGAGCAAAGCTTTCCAAAAACCAAGATTCAGAAAATCTTTTAAATTTTGACTATAGAGGTCCTCCGATCAAGGGATGTTGCGGGATACCCCTTAACAAAGGCAGTTGCCAGGCAACGGAATGCGGCGATGGTGAGGTGTATTTTGGACTTTCTAGTGGGAACACTCAGGATGCAAACAGTTATCCTCTGCTTGATAATAAGAAACCAATAAAACCAACCAAGTGTAAGTTTCGGACAAGGTTTATCTATCACTAAAGTATCGGTTTGCCCTAATTGTGCGGGTATAAATAAGAGAACCGTAATCCTATTTTGTTAGTTTTGTGTTGGTTTACAATACCACTGACGCGGCGATTTTGCAAGCAAGTGAAATAACGGCCATTGAGGATGTCAAATGACAGGCGATTGTACATCCTATCTTGTTAAAAACGAGTCTGGTATACTTGATACTGACAGCTTCCTATTTGGATATCCTGGTCTGGCCAAAAGTTTCTATTACTGCTTCGTCATGGGTATTTTCCAGGTGCTGGCACTACTCCACCGAAAGGAAGATTTGTGTACTCTTGTCCGTCTCACCTTCCACAGTGGATGAGCTCCGCCAACGTCACTTGCTTGCGTTACAACCTCGACACAGGGGCGATCGAGCCCGCCGACAAGACCAAGTTCGAATCTGTGAGTCGGGATCACTATCTGGAAGACAGACGAATTATGATGGCTCAAGAGTTCACGTCCATGTGTTCATTCCTCCTTCCGAAAGGTAAGCTTATTGTCGCGTGTTACACCCGCTGGGTACACATCTATACAATTTACCTGAAGAAATGTAATTGAATAAAACACCTAAACCATGCTAGGTCCATAAAGAAGGCGGGGTGTCGAAGATGACATTTGCAGAACTAAAAAACGGTTTTGCGGTGCCCTGTTGCTTGTTTTACCCTATATGGCGTTTGAATAGCCCAAATAAAAGTTGGCATTTTTTGTTCAAAGATGATTAATAAAATCCAAGCCCCCGGGAAATTTTTACATTTTTTTAGTTTGCCGTTGATTTGTTCGCCAAGGAGAGATCAAACTAAATTAATTAGAAAAACTTTTGAAAGCCAGAGATATTGAACCGAGCATAATGCTGTGTTTATCCATCAGTCGTTGCCAAAGCCAAATGGTTTTTTTTATTCATGACACAAAATCAAATTTTGCGGCCAACACGTACCAGCGGATATAAGGCCAAGCGCACTAAAGTGGCGCCTGTTATATTGTTTTCATTCACCTATTTCGTTCCCCCACGTACATGGTGATTGACAGGTGGTGGTCTTTGCGGGTTATATTTGACATGTCAAAGGCTGATCATGTTGCAGGAACTGACAATAACGTGCAAACCGATGCCGCTGCCATGTTTGCGTGCAACCCACCCCAAAGGGCTTCCTGTTCTGCTGTGGGATCAGGAGATTAAACCTGCCAAACCTACACCTTTGGCTATGACATGCATATTTTTACAACGCTCATATTACATATAACGGGCAAATTTAAGCTGGTCAAATAAATGTGATTTAAACAAAACAAAACAGCAACTGTATTGTGTGGCATACAAAGGACTATAATTATTTCTATAAGACGGCTCTTCTGGCAAAAAAAATAGTTATGGTAAATGGACTTATTAGATTTAACCTTTAAAATTGGCCCAAGAAGCATTTTTTGTAAACTATTGTCACAATATGCAAGAATAACCAACCCATTAATTGGCGCAGATCGTGTGTATCAAGAGAAGAAGCGAACTGTGATGAGTAAAACGTTCAACGACGAAGTTCTCTTTAATCGAGAGGTCCAACAGATGACGTCACTCCAATGGAACGGTCGCCTGGTGTTCGATAGTCAACGAAACCACTCAATCCAATGTTCGATGAAGTTGATAGTGAACTACACAGAAGTGATGAAAATTCGGCACGTCAATCATGACAGGAAGATGTACTTGTGCGTAGTGTTGCTGCCCGTCAGTGCGAACCAACAATCGGGGAATGGCGCCAACTATGTGAAATGCATGCCACAGAACGGTAAGCAAACCTTGCATTAAGCAAGTGTATGGTAGTAAAACGGTGGTTCTCCATTTCAATTCACAACTGATGCTGCCAGGTGTATTATCGACACAAAAAGGCTCTTTTGGCAAAAATATTTATAAATATCAACATTTCTGAAGCTATTTGCCGCAGCCAAGATGTACACTGTACAGTGGCTCTCAAGCTTTTTGCATAATTATTGGCCCTTGCTATTTTTCGGGAAGACTGTTTGCGAACAATTGCCCTAATTGTGACTGAATAAAGGGCATTGTTCGATGACGTTAATACAGTGTCATGATCTGGCATTAATTAAATATAACTGCAGGCACTTTGCGGCCCCGCCGAAAGCTTTTAGGGCACCCTCAGTGACAGCAGATCCACACTTCGAGAACCGCCGTTCTGGATGTTACTACGGTTTTCTGTTACAATCATTTAAAACAAATCCGCTTTCGCATTAAAGACGCGGCCGAAAATTTTTTTTTCCATTTTTAATAATATCTTGACTATAATTAAGCCACATAAATAATCAAACTTACTTCAAACATTCACCATAATGCGCTTCATTTTCAGAAACCACAGCAGATAAAACACCAAAACCACCAGTTACTCCAAACAAAAACTACCTCGTGGTAATCTTGGTCGTCAGCTGTATTGGTGGAATCATACTGGTTTTCCTGGGTGTTTTGTTATGTTTGACGGTAAAACGTAATGTGGGGAAATTTGCGATCAAAACAGAGGTTGTCCCCAAACACTTGGTAAGTTTTATTAGTCTGTTCTGGATTGTTCAGCGTTGTTTTTTACTGCAGAGCAGACTGTAAGGAGCAAAATCTTAATGAATTTTCAGTTAATTTAAAATCCTGTCGGACACATTTTGACAAAAATCGATTAAATTCATTTGGCTTTGTGTATTTAATCACCACGTCCATAAACAAGGCATATGAGCTGTAAAATAGGTAAAATCATTAAGGTTAGCAAGTCAGACGCTTTTGACAGCCCCAAAATGAAATTATTTTACTCACAATTGGTAAGTTTGGTCAAATCGAAAGTTCGAATAGGACAGGCTTTTTCTGTAATCCCAAGTATAACCTTAGATCGGAAGTGGTTTGGGTGTACGATGGGGTTTCAAGAACTTCTATAATGGGTTTACTGGGCAATTGTGCACTGACAAATTATGCATGATTAGCCTACAGTTGCTAAACCACAAAATTTTCCGCAGAATCATTTGATGAAAGATGACGTCGAAGTTTTTGGATCGAAGGAAATGGAGGCCGAAGTGTTTGACGCTTTGTCGCCCGAACCTCCCAGCAGGAGGGCCTCACTGGAAATTTAGTCGCTATGTTGGACTTGGGCGACCTTTTATCTTGTGACACACGCCCTACTTTGCAAGCAAGCATCTCTCAACCCAGATATGTTGATCAGTGTCGAGAGGGATCACCAACAAAACGATTTGTACATAGCATATTGAAACTAAATGTATTGCAGAATAGGAAACAAATCTATGTCTGTTGAAACCAAGATATAGCCTGGAAGACTGTCGATCGCGCACCGTATCTCAAAATTTGCATAGGAATGTTTTTGTCCCACTGTTGCTATGGTGGGGGTCGCTTGCGGGTGTTCGTGCATGTAGTTTTCGAGCGCGGAAGGAAAGAAAGAATTTTTAACGGTACAAAAATACAGCAGGTTTCTCAAAATGTGATCGATTGTCGCGAAAACTTGTGCGGAATCAACATTTGCCCTTTCTGTTTTTTAGGATCTCTTGGTTGATTGGTTTTATTTATTTACATTTGTTTTGTGATTTTTTATGCTTGTAAGACAATGCTTTCTTGTCATTCACGCCATAAAGTTCACTTATTGTTCGGGGATGAAACAAATGCATGAGTCGCAAATAAAGTTTTTTGTAACCTCACAAAGAATAAATTCATCTCAAGTCACAACTGACACAAGGCACAACTCATGCAAGGTCCAAGCGAAACACGTTTTGGAATATCACATCTTCACATAGATCTGCAAGATAAACGTTACCTTGTGTGGTAACATAACATGTATCTCACATACCGCATCATTGGCAAATTGGTCGCATATAGCTCACGACTAATACCTCGACATATAGAATATACACATTCCTGACTTCTACTGTGCCGAAAAATATTTCGTGGAAAATCTGCGTGATGTTTTTTTTTCATGTGGATTTTGCGCAATTTCTTGCCTTTTGTTGACAATTTTATTAAAGGTTTTCCACACATTTTAATGTCGTAAATCAGTGGTTTTCGATCTTTTTAGCGTGCGACGCACTTGGAAAGTTTCCCCGCACTTGCAACTCCCCAGTTATTAATATATCAGCAGGACGATGCTTTTCTATGTTAGCAATTTTCAGTCGCACAAAGCACTCCAATATTTTTGTTTAAATTATTACCCGACACGCAAACTCAAAACGACGCACGGTTTGAGAGCCACGCTTGTAAGAAGAAGGCACTTCAAAATACCGTGTAACATTTTGTCGTCCGAAAGACACTTAAATGTTGTTTTTGCTTCTACTTCAACCTCGTTGCTTTCAACTGCCGATGCATGACGTCATTGTGTCGTTGCACATGTCTTACAAATGATTTCGGTACGATAATAATAAAATTTGGACATGACCAAAGGTTGAATTTAACTGCAACTTAAGGTGGTTGACTGAACAATAATCATTGCGAAGAGACAGGGACAAACGCTTTTACTGTTTGCATGTAATAAAAATGATAAGTGAAAGGAGTGAGTCTTAAAAAAAATGCCAGCATACACATACCCACAAAAATAGTTCGGCCAAACTTATCTTTATAATAATCATAAGTGATAGCATTTCTTTTATAAAAGCTCGTGAACTTTTTTTGTAAGGTTTGAGGTTTTTTCTTCGAGATTTAAGCAAATTCATCATCATGTTATAGGGAAATCCCCACGTACCTGTCAATCATGGGATAAACTTTGTGACGAAAGAAGATCGAAATTGCGTTGCCGTTCGAGTTGCAGAAGGCCACGTATTCTGTTCAGATACTCACATGACGCTTTACTAATGAAAAATAAATGAAAGGAGACCCTATAAAAGCTAGTGTGGTGTATTCCTGTGAAATTCTTCTTGGTTTTCTGGCAGCAAGGCAAAATTAAGTTGTTTATTTTTGAACAGTGTATTTGATGATTTTTAGGTTCTGCAAAACTACATGCAAATGCAATGTTGTGGCGATTTTTATTTTTGTAAAATGAAGCATTTTTATTGTAAAGGTGTTATAAGGAAAAGTAGAAGTAACTTAAATGTATTTGAACATCCGGTCATTTTTGAAAAAAATGTTATTGTTTTAATATTCCTTATGACCAATTTTTTTGCCTTTTGCAGTATCTTAAAATTGTTAAAGTGTGAGAAAGGAAACTTGTACCTTACCTGTTTTTGTCCTATTATCGTCGAACCTCACTCAATATAATGAGTTTGCAGTGGAATTTTGTTGCCGGATTCCTATATGCGGAAATTTTATGCTGCTTGATGCTGTGTGTTCCTTTCATTAGTGCCAAAAGGTAATCCACGTAGGCTACAACTTTAAGATTTTTTAAAAGCATGAATTTAGTTCATTATGTAAAGCTTGAAATAAAGCCAGAAGGTTAATTGATTTGTGAAACATTACTTTTTGCACTTGCAGATGGAACTACATTTACACATCGCGACTCTTTGCTCTGTTCGTTTCTTATGGGAACATGGCTTTTATTATCACAGTGTCCATTTTGGTGTTGCTTTTTGCTGGTAACTTCATGTTTATAGTACACCACACCACATATATACGTTGAAAAATTGTTCAAAACTGCTATTTAGAGTCATTTATGTGATTTATCTTCCAAGACTCATGTAAATTAAGCATGTTTGTGTGCAATGAATGCCAGGTAAAGGTCACTGATATTATGATGGTCTGGTGACATTTTGTTGTCTGTCGGTTGCTTCTCTTGCAAATGTCAAGTGAATAAAGGAGTTTTCATTTAATGAAAAATATGGACCCTGGCTTAAATATACATGTACATATACTGTTTTATTCAATTGAAATGTATGAACAAAATGATGATGTGCCAAACTTTTAGTAATGCGGTGTGTTTAACTATGACTGTGAATAATGAATGTTACATTCAATCATGTTACAGCTTGTGCATACATGTCAAGTTGAATGCAAACATTGATTCATTCACAACATTTAAAATGCTCATGCACATGCACTGACATCTGTGATTCATAATAAGTTATGTTTACAGTCTGAATCCTCCAATGGTTATAGTGTTTTGGTAAAATTAATTGTTTTCTAGATGCGGTGAGAGAGGTTCGAAAATATTCTCTTCCTGATCCCCAACAGGTTAACCTGGCAAATAACCCGAATGCCCAAGATCATATTCTGATGCTGCTATTCAGAGCTCAGAGAAACCTTTACATTTCTGGCTTTGCTCTCTTCTTGTTCATGTAAGTTACATAGTAATGTGTAGTTAGGTAACATAGTTTGTCCTGATAGCTTTATTGAAATAGGTGTTTTCTGTGACAGTTGTATGTATCCAAAAAATTTTTGTGAAAGTATCTTGTCTGCCATTATCAGGTAGGAACAAACAAATTTGCTAAACTGTACACAAAGAACTATGTCTTGTGTTTCACAAAATATTAAAATCTGTGTGTATTATTATCTAATATATATATTCATTTATTTGTCTTTACACAATATTGATATTATATAGCCTGGCCTATCTATGTATACATGTTCAAAGGGTACTTCGCCGATTGATCTTACTTATCTCCGGAACAGCCCGTCTTGAAGCTCAGTCAGATGCTGCACTACGTCAAGCTGAAAGTGCATCTAGAGCAGCACAGGTTTGTCATGTGTTAAACATTAATTACATCTAGCAGATCTTTTCAACATGAAAGTTGCTTGGGTGTGCAATTAAAATGTTTTTTGTACTTAGTCACTCATGGATACTGAGGATAAAGATGACACACAGGCTGTGAAGGATATGAAAGCTGAGATTGAAAAGATGAAGGACAAATTGTCTGAAGCCAGAAAAGGTATTTGACATGTTTGTCTTGGATACTAGCAGCTTTCGGTTTATTTATTTCAATGGGTGCAATTAAGGGCTTTAAGTTGTATCTAATTTATGCCATGTATTTTTATCCCAAAAGTGCTGTTCAATCTTTATTGATAATGTAGGTGTCATTTTTTTTTTATGAAAGGAGTGGGTGGCTGCATTCAAAACAGATGTTATTAATTGCTAAGTGTCAAGGTGGCACTGAAGCATAATAACTTTACCACTGTGAATCATCATGTACCACTTCACTGCTAATTTTGTGGTTGTGAGTTGGATAGTAATGACGCTTATGCTTACAGAAGCAAAAACTGCACAAGCAGATCTCGAGACTATGAAGTCCCAAGCTGTGGCAACCAACAAGGAATACGATCGCTTAATGGGCGAGCACGAGGAACTGCAGAAGCAGCTGTCAGATGAGTCAAGCAAGAAAGATCAATAAAGTAACCACCTGCTTTTACAAGCGCTATAATGCTTTGCAGCCTATTTGTGTGTGAATTTGTGTACTTACTTACTTAGTGTGGACACTGTTCTATGTAATTTCGTATCAATGAGCACCCATTTGGCCAGGTAGCTCCTGACATTAAGAAGGTGGATGTATGGCATTGGTGATATTGCTAAGTGCAGAACTTACATGTATTGGGTATAACCACAGCACGAAGTAGCCCTTTAATTCAATACTTATATTGTAGTGTATATTATCATGTGAAATACGTAGCATAGAGAAACTGTTCTTCTGACCAAGTATTTACGTTGTTTTGTAGAATTAAAAGCCACATACTTAGCTTCATCCCCAAGCTGTTGTGTAAAACCAGTGATTTTGTGTGGTTCGGGTGAATAAATAAGGATACAAATATTTTCTGCTTTTCAGCAAAAGAAATGCAACCTGACTGAAACAGTTGCTGTATATATTTTTCGCTTGCAGTTTTAGTGCCATGTATTGTATATACATCAAAGAGTTGCACGGGTTTGTTTAAAGCTTTAATGGTGTTTTTTGTTCACTGGATCCCAATTGAGAAATCAGCATAATGCCTCTGGTAGCCATAGCGTTTACAGACGGAAAATTCACTTCACAAAGTACCCAGAAACTTGGAAGCGGTTGTGAAAACTATATTTTAATTGTTGCATCGTTGTTGCTTTGTGTAATTTGCAATAAAATAATGGACTTCGTCTATCTTGGGTGTATTTCTCTGTAATATTTTATGTTGGTGCACAGAATTTTTTTTATGTTTCGACTCACTGGGCAAATAATTGACAAGCGTGCCAATGGGTCACGTGATGAAAAGTGAAGAAAAGGTGTTTACACTACAGTTTATAACAAATAAACGTATTTACAACAACTACTCCTCTAAAAAGCGGTAATAGGAAAGCAAGACAAGTACACTAAAACTGCAGTATGAATTGTTTTTTTCCTGCGACACCACAACGTTCAGTGGGCCAGATTAAATCAGCTGGGGTATACACTCTAGAAATTAGTAAATCACTACAAAAGCAAAATTAGTTTTTTTTTAGGCAACTAAAGTTGCAATCAGAAGATTCCTTGGTGCCCTATTTCTGTCATACCACCTATTTGTTACTTTTGACACATCTGGTTTACTCCGATGTTTGTCATGTCAGTAAATACAAATAGCTCGATCTTCTGATGACGCGATTTTTAATCGGATTGCGTGGAACTATTTCACATCACAAGATAACTCAAACACTACGTTGTGCTTGTTTAGAATAATGGCGCGCAGTGTGTATGACCCTGTCGATCCATTTTTAACGGAGAAGATCTCGTCGCGCGTATCACAACACCGCGATTCGAATCCCGGTAGTTCGTCGTGCGAACATCAAACAAACTCCAAAAATTGGAAAGTTACAAAACTTTAAACCGAAACATAACATATCTAGAATGAATTTTGAAATCTCATGAAATCTTGTAAATGATAATATCGGAAATACGTTGCTCGAGGTAGAACATAGGCCTACACATACAGTTGTTAACAAACGGTTCGCTTAGAGATTATTAAATTCCAAGAACATATGTTCGCGCGAACCTACTGGATCCTGCCACTGGTTCTTTCCACCAAGGGGCCGCGCGGCCGCGAAATATGTCATAACTTGGATAGGTCAGTTGGGGGACACAGTTTGCGGAAACGCATCTGTCAAAGTCAAATCTTAGCGATACATCCCAGGGTCGGGTAAAGTTGAATAATTTACATTAAAACAAAGCTCATTGTGGTAAAAATGTCATTACCGGCGAAAAACTGAAAATGATTTGGAACCACTGCTCCAATAACTTATATTTGAACATGCGGTCAGCTATTAAACAACTCAGTGGTTTTGATGCACAAGTTGCACCCCACTACAATGGACTGTCCTTATATTTTTGTTGTCTATGTTCTTCCTGGCCTCGCCGCAAAAAAACACGAAGTTGTCATGGGAAATTATAATTGCACATAGAAAATTTACAAACAAATCTGATGAACAAAGACACACACGAACGCAAGCCGGTAAAAAATCAAAACGAAACCAAGCGGAAGAGAAAAAAACTTTGCAACAAATGTTCCGCTCAAGCCAAGGAATTTTTTGCAAACGCAGCTAAAAAAACCGGCTCTGTGTTATTGACAAGCACCAATTGTACCTTTGTCTAGAAATTTATTACAACAGAAAAGGACAAGTAGAAACAGTGCCCTCAGCCAAAGTGTTTTAAAATAATCCAAGAGTTGTCCTGAATTATTAGTCCGCGAAGAGGGATAAAAACAAACGACCAATGGTAAAAAGACACGTCCGCGTTTTGAAACAGCTGTATGGTGACCACCTTATGAAGTACAACTGAGCAAGCTGTGTTTTTTCCAAACATTTTTCCTCGAGACGGAATTTACATCGACTTTCTCGAGCAAGTGCGGATGTCCGTGGTTGTTTTTCGTGCATTGTTTCAAAAGAAAAGACAGAGTTTAATTTCGTCACATAGCTCGAATTTGACTCTAAAGGCATCAGGTGCCACAGCAGCTCGGCTACAATTGGCATAAACCCCCCAGTTTACCCGATTTCCGCATTTACAACTAGAGGTCAAGACCCACACAAAACACATTCACAAAATTAAATTTTCTCTGCTGACCCCTGTAGTGCATGTATTGAATTCTTCTTTAACCAACGGCAGCAACACTATGCCTTTTGTGTGCGACCAAATCAAGGTCGCACATATTTTTACGTAAGTAGTTGCCGAAAACCACGCACTAAATACAATTTGTACACATGCCAGGTGGGCAGCTGCTGCACACGTCCGAGGAGCGTCGCATACTCCGCTTACATCCTGTGTGGCTTTCCACCACATTTTAAACAGTAAAAAAAAACAAGAAAAGGACAAGTTGCAAGCCATTTAGTTAAAAAAATGGAGAATACTGATTGATGAAAGAAAAAATACTGCTTGAAGACAGTAGTAGACACTGGAAGTGAGATTAGAGAGACTTGCTGGTAGCACAGAATTGTACTAATAGTTTGCAAGCCACTGTTTGAGTGGATCAGGTTGCATCCAAGCAGTTTTGTTTCTCTTTGATAACACATTGTATGACAAACCCCTTTTCCAATTTGCACTGCTCAATGCGAAGTGGGTCGGTGAGCATTTTGCCAGCAAACAACCACATCTGCTGTGGTACAGGGATGTCCTCCTAGAATGAAAAGTAACTGTGACTAGGGTTGCTATTTTGTTTGGTGTTTACAGTTAAACTATGATATGTTGCACATGGTACTGAATTGAATCTTCAATGCCATAAATACACACACATACATTTTTTGCAATAGGATTATTACTTGTGATTTACATGGGAAGGATAAGTCAATTTGTACTCTATGCAGGACAAAATTATTATGATGCAGTTAGCAAAAACACAGAACTAGTTTGAGTCAAAGATTCATCACAACCAAAAGCATTTTTGTTGTACTGTGAATTTTTAGTTGATGAAAATGATAAGTGTTAAATTCTGTCACAATATTTTGTTTCAAATATTACAACAGGGCAGAAAATGCAAATATTTCACAGAAGGTTGGCAGATATTATTGATTTTGGGGAAAGAAAATAGTCTAAATATATCTAGGGACAGCACTCAGCCATCATGTCCCAGGAGACTTTGGTAAATTTAATTCAACGTAATGCCATAAGCGGCTCTTGCCTGCACTGCCAAGCGCCTCTTGGCAACTGATATGTAGTCTTCCCGAAGTACTTTCAATCGAACTTCTCTTTCCGTGCTCAGACGAACTCGAATTGGCAACGCAGACCTGAAATTAAAAATTAAACATGTCCAGCTTACAAAACTGTGTTTAGTTTGTTTAGGTTTGTAAATATTTTATATAACATTGAACTTGTATGGGGGGAGGTTATTTTGTCGTTTTAACTTCCAATGACGCAAATTGAACGCGCTGCTTCAAAAGATCATCAGCATGTGACCTTTTAGTCATTGAATTTAGCACTGCACACAAAGCAAACTCAGACTACTAATCCAAGTGATTAATTGACTGAAAAGATTACCCTAAGCTAATCACATCTTAACCCATAGTTTATTGTATTTGGATGTATACAACATTATGAAACATTACATTTGCTTTCTCCTGCTATTTACTGGACAAACTTAATTTCAAATGTTATAATTCATATTTATATAATACACGTACAGAATAATATATATGCTTGAAAATGATACAGTATTGTGAATATGATAACTTTCATATTTTCACAAAAGGTATCACCATGAATCGCTATTCTCTTGCTAGACATGTCATGAATAATTAATTTTCATGAATATTAGGATTGTGGCTACTTAAAACCATTGGCTGGTTACTGCAAGATTTCTTTAAATTGTTCTGTGACTCACTGTGAAGCAGACAACCACCAACCATAGTATGCCATAAAACTGCATGAAAGGACGTCTATGTTTGTCTGCTACTTCTCTGTAAACTCTACCAACCTGTGCAACATCACTGATCAAGATTTTAGTGACCAAACACAGAGTGTCCATTAACTCTTTAGGTTTGAAGAGTGGAAAGCCATTTGGGTGTGAATGAATAAAATATACAAAAGCGAAAGCAGACACGTGAAATCCTCCCAAATAACAATAAAAATTTTTAAAACAAGTACAGTTACCAGAAAGCTAAGCAATTTTTTAAATTGGAAATTTTGTTTTCTTCACAAAGCATGAATTTAAAGTGACATGAGCGTAACAATCACTGCTTCCATGCATGTCTTAAACAACAATTAAAAAAGAATCAACATTTAATTTACATCACCCAATATTGTCTTTCTGTTACGCTGAGCTGGAAAATACATTGACAAAAAGGACATGGGCCATATTCAATTTTCGTCCCATTGTGTAATGGTGGTATTGTTTTTACTTTTATCAACTTGTATTTAATGTTTGTTAAGGAAGTGAAACTGAAAGGAAAATGTTCATTTTTTACCCTTTGCATGGTGTAATATATCGCACTTCCTAGGCAACAAAAACGACAGAGTACATTGGGATGAACAAGAAGTCGACAACCATTGACATGCAAAGAACTAGCTGCATTATGTTTGCACTAAGCTAAAACATGTTTAGAGCTGCAAAACATAAGTTGGTAGGAATTTTGTTGACCCTTCGATGCACACAAACCATTAGAAAGGTCACTAGATGTTTTTGATTAACTTTGAAAACCTACAGGAACATCAAAGTGACCTTTGAGCTAAACTATTACAAGCCAACTATGAAAGTTTAAAGCCAACTATGAAAGTTTAAAGCCTAAACATATTATTAGCAGATTTGGATACTAAGCAACATGCAGCAAAAACAAGCACTTTTATGGGCACTGTATTTATTTAAGAATAAATTAACAATTTTCTGCAATTTCAACACTCTGTAAGATATGCCTATGGTCAATATTTGAGCCCATGCTGAATTACAAATCTCACTTACGTATCTCCATCTTTTATTTCCTTCATGTCGTCGTCGCTTATCACTGGAAAGGATGTGGGATCTTTCACTAAGTTCAACGGAGAGGACAAGCAGTACACTGGAAGCTGGTAGTGGGCCCCAAGTTCATCATAACAATCCATAAGCGTCCCTGCCAAAAAAACTACCTTAACTTTGCGTGAAAATTGCATATGCTTCACTTTCACTTCATATACTTAGAGTGATATGCACAAAGATTGAACAAAATGAATATAAAAATGAAAATAATTAAATAATGTACCGATCATATTGGCATGTTTGTTACAGAAAACTGTGATATTTGCAGTCTTACCATGGGGTAAAGTAATGTTGGCACCATCAATAATAGCCTGCGCCAAACCAGTGTCACCACCTTCTAAAGCTGATGCCGCAGCTTTCAAGGCATCCCATATTTCCTTGCGACCTGATGATAAAGGTGTTACCACAATCAGATGTGCAAGATTGAAACAATCTCTCCCAAAACAGCTCAATAAAATGGATAGAAGCCATCCACAAAGCTGGTTTGAAATACTTATAACAACAAAAAATTTCAAATTGGAAGGTGTTTTATTTTCAGGGCTAGTTGGCTTCGGTTAGAATCCATAATACTAAAGTTATATTTGCATGTGATTAACATGTGTTCAATTATCTCCCCAAAAAATACCTTCAAAAACAGGTGCTGTGTCCCAAAACTCATCTCGTTTACTTAAAAGCTGGCCTTCTGTCAATGGAATGTCACTTTTCCATTTTGGATGTTCCTTCTTTAATGGCTGGTTTTTGCCCATGGCTAAAAAACAGTTATGAAAACAATTACACCTATGAATAATTAACAAAAAACAGCAAACCTCAGTGCAAAACACCGCATAAGTATTGCAAACAGTAGGCATTCAAATTATTCATTGTGCCATTGTTTCAGGTCAAAAAAGCAATTCAAGTTGGGTGATTTGACATGAAATCACTTGATTCCTAAGTTCTACAAAGTCACAGCTTAGTTTTACTAAATAAAGTTTAGGTAAAAAGTAACGCTTTCAAAAACAATCCTGTATATACAAAGAGTTTGTTCAGGTGCAGTACTACTTGGAAAATTCATAATTTGGGTGAAAAAACATTTGCATTATTCTTTTTAGCCTAATCAGGCAGTGTTTGACCACCAAAGCACATACAAACAACAACAACAACAACAAGTTTAGGGACCTATATTTAACAAAACGTTTAAAAACACCTGGATATCGAGAAGATCCATATCTTGGTTCATCTCTTGATCTTTGACTGCCCAAACAGGAACCCATGCTGAGTAAAAGCAAAGAACTTAATCGTTGAACTGATCATTTAACAGAATAACACCAGTACAGTGAATGCCCATCATGGCCTCATAATGTGCTAAAAACCTGTCAGCAAGAAACTATTATTTAAACACAAAATTACTTCAAAGTAATAGTAGAGCCTAGAAGGTACTAAACGGTTTAATACAAAAAGTTAGACTTAGAAAAGGCCCCAAAAGACAAGACAATCTTCAACTGTAGCCTAAACGACTAAAAACAATAGAAACATTTACAGTGAATTGCAACGGCTAGCTTTTGTAGTATGCGTAACGTGTCTGGTGTTTTTACAGCCATAAACGCCACGTTTCTTTTTGTTCAACAGATAATAGTAAAACGATCCACTGTTTCGGAAAACACACTTCCCGACTTACCCGAAAGAAACAAAAAAACTGTCGTGGTTTTGGCACTTTAACCTAACGTAGAGAGGTTCGTTTTCGTTTTATTCCTCCCTGCAAATTTAGCAGGAGGAAGGCAATCCACTGAATCATATTTTTTTGTGAGGGGTAATCAATATTTCATTCAAATCAATTTTCTGCAAACATAAACACTTTTCAATTCTTTTTAAATTGTAAAATTACTTTCTGTCGCGACAGTGGATTTAATCTTGGTCCCAGATGTCCGTTAATTATTCTCACCGAGCTTTTCTACCAAACAAATGAATTATTGACATAAGTTCTTGCCGAAACGTTTTTCGTACATGAAGCATATACATGAAACTGGTCCATAACGTTAAAAACAGTATGGGCAAGTCTTTTTTTTCTTAATGAGCAAATCTGTTAATAGTGTTTCTAAATCAATTATAATTATTACCAAGCCGCCAGTAATTAAAATATAATGTATGTATCACAAACTTTGCAATCGTAAAAATGTTTCACAGCTTTCTTAAGGTAAAAGAATATTAACACAACTAAATTAGCGCAGTTTAGGTTATAAAATGGTGTTATAAAACCGGTTTTGTTTAAAGTGTGAAACCTATTATCTATACACACCGTCAATTGAATTTCCACCGGAACGGCGTACTGGAAAGAATTATTTAACCGGAACAGCGTTCTACCATACTTTGCTTTCAGCACTATATATTTTACAGACGCATTGAACCTAAATCGGATTATACTAGTAACAATTCTATAGCTCACTCGCGTACCTTCTATTTTTGTGGCGGATGTTCAAAAATCACCAGGTAGTTTCCCAGATTTTTTTGTTGTTTAGAGGAAAGATGTCACAAAGCATTGTGGCGAAACAATTACCTGTACATATTGCTAGTAACCCCACACATACTGGCAGCAATACTACCCAATAGTTTGATGCAGAAAACTATTAGCAACCACAACAATTTGTTCTTTGATTGCATTTCTTTGTTTTTGCTTAGTTGCGAAATCTTGGATAGTGAATAATTGCATTTTTTTTATCAATGCAGAAATATGAAAGTTGCCACCTGAACAAAAATGCCATGGAGTCATCTGGAAGAAGCAAAATCAACAAACATGCTGCAAGCAAGATTGTTATGAATGCTGAACTTGACAATCGTATGAAAGAGGAGCAGCAAATGTGGAAGCAGCACAAGAAGATGCAGCAGAAGGCAGAGAAGAAAAAACGAAAGCCAAGAAAGCGCAAACATTCCCCATCAACTTCTAGTTCTTCTGATCAGTCAAGCAGTGATCATGAAGTGGTGCAAGTCACCACTGTCTCAAACTCCAATCCAGTTAAGCCATGTGAAAGGTGGGGACATTCCGGTTTCATAGAACTTTACCCAGAAGATGCCATATCTGGAAAAATGTTCGAAGAGTCATCACCAGAAAGAAAGAGTGCCAAGAAAACAAAAAAGAAAAAGAAGCACAAACAATCTAAGCATAAGAAAAAGAAGGATAGATAGCTATCAAGCGAATAGCTGTATGTTTTGTTAACCAATAATATTAAACATTGCACTAGCTGTCAATCATTCTCCTAATCTCTGTTTTTTTGCAAACATGAAATATAACACAGTGTTGAACACGTACAGAACAAGGTTCTGTTTTACATTGTCACATGTTTTTATCATTTTTTTTTTTAAATGTGGTAAAACATTTTTTTCTTCATGTGAAAACATTTCTTGAAAACGTTTTGGCTGTTGCGCTTTGTGTCTTAGTTTTTGTGTCATAGTTATATCAATTTAGTCCGGTTCACTAAATAAAAGGACAATAATTTTTAATTTAACTAACCTTCTGAGAAATTCACCTTTGGTATGAGACTGAAAGCAGTTTTCATGAGTATATGATAAAATAAAATGCCACATATGACATACTCCAAGACAACTGGCATCCTTGAAATTTACCAGAATCATTAAAACACAAGTTTTTTTTTCACAATTTTAAAAATATAAAAGTTCCATATATGTCCAAGCACAAAATTTGTGAAAAACATACAATGGGTTATATGATGTGGCAAAGTGAACATAATGCCAATAATAGTTTGTTCCTTGGCTAAAGTCATGTTCCCAAACCCAAACTATGGCAATATACTTTAACAAAGACATTTTACATTTTCCTTAAATAAACTGGTATTACTCGAATTTTGCACTCACACCGAAGTTATTGTTATTTTTTGAATGTGTCTTGAGCTTTTGAGTGTGGTGACAAGAGGTTTGATGATTGGAAAGTGCTGTGTTATTTTAAAATTTAAATTGAATCATCACGCGATTTGTTGTAAACTCATTTGTGTAGATTTTTAAAGCGATTACCGCGGCCACCCTATAGAATCAGTGGCATTATTTGCTAAACTTTGTGTTCTTAGGTGGAAACGGGTGGTATTATACTTTCTGACGATCATAAATTCATGTTCATAATACCTAAAGATGAAAATCAAGGCGTAAAGTAACTGTTAGTAAAATGTTGCTGCACTAAGGAAGGATCTTGACAGTTGGCGCTTCTCACGCATTCCTTAACAGTTCATTGACCACGTGTACGAAGAATCTTACGCCACTACTCATGTTTGGTCCTGAAAGATCGAAAAAAAAAGATTGGTTGTTTGAGGCTAAATGTTCAGTCTCTGTAACCAGTTGAAGCCAGTGGCATTCGACACCGGAAAGTTGCGTTTGCCAAAGGAAGAGATCATATGCGTTTTTCTATCGACGTATAATTCATAAACGTTGTTCTGCTGCTACTGATAGTAAATGAGCTAATCCAAGGGATCTAATTTTGTGGTTGGTCGACGTAGAATGGCTGTTAACATCTTAGAAAAATATACAGCTGGTGTAAATGAACTCTTCTGTGCCGATGGAGTGAAATTGTGTGTTTTGAATAACTTAATTGTGTATTTCGCAGCAAGTTGAAACGTCTAAGATGTTTAGATTTTCCTTACGTTAATAGAACATGCCTAATGTTAACACCTTATTATTAATTTTAGCTGAGATTCCTTAGAATTCCAATTCAATTGTTGGCCGATTAATCCAGGTTGAACACTTGTACTGTTGGTATTATGAATCCAAATCCAAGGGATCAACGCGACGAGGATCCCGACAAAACGTGCGGCGTACAATGTTGTGGTTCTTCAAGGTAGGATAAACACCTATAGTCATACAGAAATTCACATATGCTGTGTCAGACTGTGGACTGTGGTCACCCTAAACAGACTACATTTTTCTAGACACCCGATATCGTTTCTGCAAAGGTTTGCTACACCCACTGGAGCTTTGCTGACGATGGGACTTGGAGTTTTCGCCGGTAGTTTTATCGTGAACGGCCATACTAACTCTGTGATTAGCACCGTCGAAAAAAGGTTTCGCGTTAGTTTTTTTACCGTTTCCACAAAAGTTGTTTTGTCGTCTTATTTTTCCGAAACTTTCAGTCGCGTTCAGACCGTTTCAGAAGGGTTTTTCTTGAGCGATATGCATGGTTTTGCCTTGACGGATATCATTTTTATCAATCTGTTCGTTCTGTTTATTGCGTTTTAGTTTAAAATTCTAACAAGGTTAAAATTCCTGATCATTTTTCACTGCAAAAGCGGCGCAGAAAAACATGTTAAAATTTGTCCCGTTGAAAACAAAAACTTTTTCGGACATATAGACGACTTACAAATGGCACAAAAACCCCGAATAGGTAGTGTTTATAAAACAAAAAGGTACATTTTATCTCCCCCTTTTTCTTGTGTTTTCTTACGTTTTTCTTGCGATTTTGATGTTTATAGACGTGATAACTTGTTGGCAAATAACCCTGGAGAAGTTTCACCGGATGGTAGATGAACCGCCAGTTTTAATATAAATCTCGTAACCTTATGCCAGAATAACAGTTCTTTAAAATTACAATACCTGGCAGCAAAAATAGCATTATAAAAAGGTACATTTTTTATAAAAACCCAATGAGGTTTCTATTCTTTTGTCTCCAGGTTCAAACTGAGCAGCACGGAGTCCGGATTTATTTCCTCCTGTTACGACATAGCGAGTTGCGCCGCGGTCCTCTTTGTGACGTATTTGGGGGGCAGAAGTCACAAACCCCAGTGGTTGGGGTGGGGCACTTTTCTCATGGGGATTGGAAGTGTGACATTCTCACTGCCCCATTTCTTTGCCCCAGCGTACACCTTTACCAACGATTTAAACATCTGTGATTCTTTTCCCGTTGAGACTTCTTGCACCTTCTCCTCAATCAAAAACTTCAGGTAAATTAAACAAAGCTGTTCCTCACCCAACACATACACTAACTGGCAACGTTGTTGAAATCCACAACTAGGGCGGTTTTCTTGTAGTTGCAAGATAAGTTGATAGGAAAAGTGTTAAGAATGTTACTTAGTTCTTTACACCAAAAATTTGGTTGTGCTTGTAGTCAAAAATTAACATTTTTAAATTTTCGTAATGAACAATGATATAATTCAGCCATTGTGCAGTGAATTTGTGCGAAATTCAATCACCCCCAAAAACTTATACTTGATTGCGTTGCATTCGATTTCAAACTTTAACTACAACTCTGTGTATTTTGTAGGTGGATTTTTTATTTTGCTCTTTTTCTGGTCGGGATTGGTGCCACACCATTGTACACGTTGGGGGTCACGTATCTGGACGAAAATGTTGAACAGCGGTTGTCTGCATTTTACAACGGTGAGGAATGCTTACGGGTCTGTGGCGGCCTATATGCGTTCGATATATATTCGATGTGTTTCTCTAAACTTTTAACCACGGCACTTCTAATTATTTACTTTTGGCTTTAGAATTTATGCTCCGAAATTGAGTTGTACTAAGCAAACATCAGCGAATTTAGAGCAAAAATAACGATTAGATTTAAATAACAAAATAATGCAATCGGTAGGTGTGATTTTTTCGAGCAATAAATCAATTTATAACGCCATTAAAATCGTTTTAGATTCAACCTAATATTGGATGCAGGTATTAAGACCCGTCCGAATCCGAACCTTTCCTGTGTTGGCACATTCATAGTTTATCATAAAACAATGTAACTGTACACAAAAAAACGAGTATTGTAAAAACTGGATTAAACTAACCCCGGAAAGACGTTTTTATGGGCGACAAAAAAATTTAATACATAAATTTACACTGCATTTGGCGTTTGTCCCAATCTGCGGTAAGGAGCTTGAATCAGTCACTGACAGATGAAATCTGCATTGGAATTAAAAACTAGTGTTGCGATGTATTCAAAAAGGAACTTAAGGTGTGCAAAAAGGGGTTATGGGAATAAAAATTTGGTCCCAACCGTTTAAACATATTGCAACAGGTTGTTTCATATCATTTTCAATAATCGGTCCCGGAGTTGGATTTCTTGTGGGCTCTGCACTGCTACGGATCTACACCAATCCAACAGAAGAGTAAGTCCAAATGATAGAAATGTATTAAGTCCGGTCTTAAAATTGCGGCGTAAACAATGCCAGAAAGGCGCTATGTTTTTTTAGGGTAGTGGAAAAAATATAAAAACGACGGATTAAGGGCTTTTATTCCTTTACCCTCTTGTCGTAGATTATGGCCAACACAGTCTTGTACTCTGTGTGTATTTAAACTAGCACACCTTATCGCATGATTGCGTTACTGCCCTTGCCTCCCCCTCTTTTTGTTGTTGGCCACTAACACCTTGAGTGCAGTCTCTTTTTTCCCCGACCCTTAAGCGTAATACCACAGCACTTTGGATGTATTTGCGGTTGTCAATGTGCTCTTTGCAGCAGAAAATTTTTTTTTATTGTTTTTGTCGCTTCTGTTACTAAATTTAGGTAACTTTCGGGACTCACCAGACCGCCCGGGCTTACTTTCAGTGCTGATTGCACCCCTTCGCTCAGGGTCTCCATCACGAAATCCGATGACCAGTGGGTAGGAGCGTGGTGGATCGGAGCACTTAGTGTCGGAATCTTCACACTTTTTGTTGCTCTTCCTATTCTATTTCTTCCGAAACAGCTTCCTGGAACAGATGAGCATCGGGAACAAAGAAACTGCTCCATGGATCATCGTGCTGAACAGGATGAGGAGTTTGGGACACGGTATGTAAACAGTAAACAATATGATTAGTGCAAATGCTGAACGGTCAATCCTTCATTTGAATTGTTTATTTATACAAGTAGTTCTCAACCATGTTAACCTGGCGAACTCCTTTTGATGACGTCGGGGTAAACGCAAATTTAGTCAAAACCTGCTTACGCTGCTGTTGAAGTATGGGGTTTCATGACACAATGAATTTTGGTCTTATATCAAGACTATGAAGCTGTAATTAATTGTGTTTTCATCGCAACTCAGAAAATATTTCGATAATGGAGATTAAAAAACGCTTAACAGACATGTTCATGAGTTGCCGAGGAACCCCTAACAACGCCCTAGGTCCCAGGTGTGGTCCGGTGAATCCCCGGTTGAGAACCTCCGACTTGAAATTCACCCAGGCAAAACATGCTCTGAATATACAAAACCATATGCGTTTTTTGTCTCCCAGTGTAACGAAAATATCTTTGTTGGTAGCTTTCGGGACTTTCCCCGTTGCGTCATGACCCTCGTACGTAACTCAACTTTCCTAACAATGGGGATTGGACGTTCGGTCGACGCCTTGTTTATCAACGGACTCGTTACTTTCGCTCCCAAGTACATGGAAACAATCTATGGCCTTGATCCTAGTGAATCTGGGACTTATTTCGGTAAAATACAAAATTAATTTAGAGAAAATGTCACGAAATGACAACAGGAATCAACCTTTGCAGGTCGTTGTGCAGGACGAACCTGCCTTTGTACGTATCAGTATATTCCAGAAACTAAAAATCGAGTAACAAAACGAACAGCATCAGTGTATAGCAATGATTCCCAACCTTTTGTACTTGCGTACCACTAGAGGGTAAAACAATTTCGACGCGAACCACCTGGTTGAGTGTTACAAAGTAACCTAGAGGATGAAGTAACAAACATTTTGAAGTTGGGAATCACTGGTGTAGAGTATGATCACATACAGTATGACCAACATGTACTGACGCTGATTGTTTTGTTTACTTTCTTTTGAGTTCCGGAACTATCAAAAATTCGATATATTTCTTTGTGAAATGTTTCTTCTTTTTTTGTAGGACTTGTTGCCATTTTAGGTGGAGCTGGAGGTCAGTTCGTTGGAGGGGCGTTTCTGAGTAGGTTCGACGTTGCCGTAAAGTCTATGCTTCATATCAGTTACATCACTCCACTTCTTGCCATGTTATTCTCGTTGGCCTTTCTTATTCATTGCGAAGACCCTGGTAAGCGTGGGCCGCACGATGGCGTTGTTGCACCGATGTGTTTGAATACATTTTTATACTGGCAGCATTGGTCAAGCGCCCGACCCGTATACCAAGAAGAAAACCTGATCGGGATTCGTGCCCTAACCTGTATTCAAATCCCGTTTTGTGAAAAAAATACTCACCAACCTGTCTGTGGGACTAATAGTTGTATCGGCATTGGCAACGCTTGACTCAACTTATTTTACGGACAACGAACTTTTGAAATATTCAGACGCATTAGCAAAAATAGTTTAGTTAAAAATAAGTAAAATAGTGTTCATGTTATATAGTTGATGTACGTGAAATTATGTTTTATTACGTAGCCTTCGCTGGAGTAAACGTTCCCTACAACATGACCGCCGACCCTACACTACAATTAAATGATGTCTGTAACTTGAACTGCACCTGTAATAGTGATGTGTACAGTCCCGTGTGTGGTTCGGATAAAGTAACCTACTACTCACCGTGTTTCGCTGGTTGCTTGGACAAAATTGTGAGTTGCTTCTATTGATTTGTCTTTAATGAATCCAACTGTGTTTAAGAACCCTAAACCTAGTGACTTTTTTGCTGTAATTACATCAATTATGTATACTGAGATATTTATTGTTCTCATAAGAGCTGCTTACACCAACACATTGAACACATATTTTGCACATTATCATTTACTTTCGGTTATTTACAATGCTGTGAAGAAAGTTTACAATTTAGCCCCAAATCGTCAAAAAGTCCTGCAGAATGAAAGAAACTCATTGTCGTCTTCCCAACCTCCCAACATTTTGGGAGAAAATAATTACGAACGTCACAGTTTCTGAAATAACATTTTTAGAAATAAAGCGCATACAATGTGACAATTATCTTCTTCATTTTCCTCTAGGATGTCTTATTCTCAAATTGTTCCTGCATCCCCGGAGGTGGCGAAGCAACAACGGGAAAGTGCACGGAAACGGGATGCGGGAGCGGAGGACTCTTCATCCTGTTCTGCATTCTGATCTTCCTATATTTCTTCTTTACCTTCGTCAACGAAGCATCCACTTTGCAGATAACCCTACGCTGCGTCGCATTTAACCAAAGAAGCTTCGCAATCGGGCTCCAGGTTCGTGAACTTTAAAATTCAAGAACTTTACAGGACTAAGGAAATATGTCATTTATGCGTAAAAAAAACATTGTTCAAAAACAGCATTGGCAGCCTATACAGATACTATGATCTCAGTTCCGCAATATATTATTGGAAAAAACTGGATTTTGAGCGCATACGCCAAACTATTTTCAAAAGAAATGTGTATGAAGTAATTAAAGATTGACCAGATCTGTTAAAATACAAAATAAAAACACAAAAAAGATTAAAATTCCATTCTAGGCTAACGTTTATCCTAGACTAAAGACTAAACAACTGCCTATTTTCTATCAGCAATATGTAGTGTCTATTCTTCGTCATATAAACTGTTACCTGTTTGGAAAGCAAAGCAACCAAAACTAACAGGTTTGTTCTAACTTGTTGCAACCATTTTTACAGTGGTTCATTATTCGTATAGTTGGAATGATACCGGGACCAATTGCAGTGGGTGCAATCATCGACAGGGCCTGTACACATTGGAGCATGGAATGTGGAGAAAGGGGTTCTTGTTTGTCGTACAACAACAAAAATTTGTCACTTTACTTCGTTCTGTTTGCCGCTATCAATAAGGTATAAACGAAAACGCCGCGACTGACAAAAATGCGCCAAGGAACGTAACGTTTTATAATTGGGAAAATTTATTTGAGAGGTACAACATATTGAGTAACTTTCCATTCTATTAAACCAGGTCTAATGTTCGCATATCAATAATATTTTGTTGTCATGATCATTTGATCACTATACAATGTTCAAACTATCGGTAGCACTGCATTGGTGTGGCAGTTGCATTCAACACTTTTCTATCAGACCTCATCCTATACACTGTAACATAAGTTTTTGCTTTGCTCTGATCTACGCGACAACAATATCTTTAAAAAAAATCATCAGTCATAGGAACATCACTTTAATCGTGATTTTTTGCCGCTCTGACTGGTGACGAAACTGTGTTTTTACCTACAAATGTTTGTAGGTAATCGATTCTGGGATATTCTTCGTGGGAATGATGTTGTACAAACCGAAAGAACAAAACCAAGCCGGGTCACCAACCAACGTCAATAACGGGACAGGATACGAAGTCACTCCCGACGAAAGTTCCTCGACGAAAATAACCCGCAATAGCCAAATAAGCAACCAAGAAACCGAATTCGGAAGAAAAGTTGCCGCAAAAAGTGTACCCGGTGAGAATGCACCGGGCGGTGGTTTTGACAACCAAGGGTTCGAAAACCACGTGGAGTGAATCAAAGTTTCAGCACTACCTGTAATAATGAACATAGTTGTGATATATTCAGGCTACCCGTGGTCAGTTTGATGACCGGCTGTATAGTAAGCAAGGATTGGTGTGCCGCTAAAGTTCAACCGTTGTGGTCGCTGTAGAGAGTGTTATTGGCGCAATAAAAGAGCAAAATGTTGTTTGTCACCACTTGAGAAGTTTGGATTGCGCACATGTGCTTCAGGTTACTGCAACGAATTCATAAAAACTCATTTTCTACCAATTGTTATCTTTTCTCATTTGTTGCATTGAGCAAGGTAGAAAATTGTGACAGATTGTTCTGATGTATTTTTATTGCAGTTTTCTTTACGAACGCCCGAAGTCATAGATTTGAAACACGAAAATTTATACTTGATTTGTTTAAGAAAAAAACCAAAGGTCATGTATAAACAAACAATACAAAACGATTTAAATAAGAAACTGGTGATGTCAACAATACGCAAGCGAAATCGATATTTCTAGACCAGTAAATCAGCAGACATCAATCAGAGGCTCTTAGCCTGGCTCTTGGTCAACCATCAAAAACTGACCAATTATGTTTGTCAATAAGACAACAATTTAACAAAATTTTTATCAGTTTTCCATTGGCAGGTATTGTAAATTTAAAAAAATAAATTGTTTTTTATCTATTTAATATATAGCAAAGCTTTTAAAGCGCGATTTTCGATTGCTGATTCATACATTATATGAACGAAGTTATACCAATTACCACGAAAAGCAAACAAAACGGTTTAATAATTTTTTGAAGTAAGGTATTTTTTATCACTTATTATTTGGCTTCAAGTATGACTTCGCATTTTATCGGTTCGACGGTAATCGAAAAAATTTCCTTTTCTGTTGGCGGTGGAAGATTTTCCGCAGAACGAATGTGAAAATTCTGAATCAACTTGACGAAAAACACAAAAATCTCGACCCTAGCTAGACTTTCTCCGAGGCAAAAACGACTTCCGACGCCGAAAAGAATGCTCTTCTTGGATTGAACGAACTTGCCGGTTTCATCAATGTGGCGTCTTGGATTAAACAATTCAGGTTGTGGCCAATCCACAGGGTCCATATGGACTCCGTCCAAGTTGGGCATTATCTGTGAAATCCAATCTTAAGAAATGCAATATACTTTGTTCAATAAATTGTAGAGCTTATATTTTCTCCCAGCAAAAGAAAGATGGAATTGATACAATGGCATTTTCGTATCTTTAAAATTCTCAGCTACTATATGTTTTGCTTTACATAAACGCACATTTTTTTAACGTAATCTTTACAATCGTCACTGTAATTCGGTCAATATGAGCGTCCCATCCATGGGCCATGTAGGTAATCACAGCATAAATGGGCCATGTCAAAGTTATGCTGTACCTTTGTTCCTTTCGGTATGATATATCCCATCAATTCAGTTGTTTCTGAAGTCATGTGGGGAACGGCAAATGGGGCAACGGTTCTAATTCTCATAACCTCGTGTATGAAAGCGCAAGTTACCGGCATTATCTCTCTGTGGGACATCATTGGCACACCCGCTGTTCCTGTTTAAAAGTACATGGAAAGTTTCTATCACTAAGCTGAACCAAAAAACTTAATGTCGCAAAATTATTTCGGAAGAAATCTGTTTTAAAGCTATTTTGTTTCAATCAAAATATAGTACAGCAAACCCACCAATACAGTCTTCAATTTCTTTCTCCACCATCTTGTGATATTCGGGGTAGTTGAGAAGAAAGACAAAAAACCATGACAATGTTGAGCTCGTCGTTTCCGCACCCGCAAGAAAAATGTTTTGACAATAAATTCGAAGCTGTGTGTCCTATAAAGAGGAAGTTTTGTTGGGCTTTTTTAAAGCTTTAGCTGTGCAGCAACGTTTACGTTATACCGTAACCCATGGATTAAATATTTTTTTGGCTGGGATCTTAGTAGCCAAAAACAATAACTATAAAATGTCTGTACTGTAAAAGATTCCTTTTGAATTTTTCTGAACTTCTGCTCGTAAATGAAAGCGTCGATGAAATCGTTGATGTTGTTTGGATCAAAATATCGTTTGTGTTCGTCCACGTATTTCTGCATAGTTTCTGGAATAAATTGCATACATATAAATCTTTTGACACTCACAAGTACAATTGAGGCAATCAATAGATTTATCACATTAACCAATCACAAAAATAAGCAACTTTTTAATCGCATAATTATCAACCATTACCAAATTTATTCTTATGTTCATGTTTCTTGAAACACACTTTTAATCATCATGATGGTTTCAGAGCGCTCTATTTTCACACAAAAACTGGACACGTTATAATGAGATACATTCGCATAGGAATCGTGGACGGGAATATTCGCCACGTCGTTTTAAAAAAGTTTCGGTAAATATTTTTTGCCAGACATATAAATAGTTATAAGAAAAGCAAAGTGGAGCCAATAATATGAATTTTTGTGACACGGGGCCTGACGGCACTACTGGTTGAGCTTTGCTTGGCCGTAGTGTTTCCACCTTGTTTTCTCCGTAAGGTTGCACCTATAGTTTGGTGCCCAACGGATGACGGTGATTGTATAGTCACCACAAAGTGGAAGTCTTTGCTTGGCCGTTTGGTCAGCAAAGTCGTCTGAAAATCACACCAGCTGCACTGATGAGACCTTTTAGGTCAAAACAGTGGCCATCTGTCTGCAGCTTACACAATATAAATAGTTGCTGTTCAAACAGTATTTGCCATCTACATGGCAGGTAAAATTACTGTAGGCACAAGTAACTCACCTAGTATGTTGGTGAGACGACCTTCCAAACGATGTACTGCATCGGAGAACACTGGAAAGTGTGAAAGAAAGGGGAACAGATTAATTAAAGCGATCTTCTTTGCATCTCGAGGATTGAAGCTGGAACGAAAAATTAGTTGATAAAGGAGTGTCTTCACTTTTGTTTATTTTATATCTTTTATTTATGAACTAAGTTGCAGTTAAACTGTTACAAATGGCAAGGAGGGTATGCAGAACCGTGTTTGCGTAGTTTTATCAGCCTTTTGTACACATTACAAACAGTTTTATAACTCACAAGCTATTAACGATGTTGAAAAGTTCCAGAAAATCTGGATCCCCATAATCGTGACGTTTCCCCAGCGCAACTTGAGATATGACATTCAACGTCAGCCAGTAGAAGTAATTCTGGAAATGCAATCTTTAATCGAATGCTTCATAACATTTTCAGAGAAAGTAGTTACATCTCCTTTCGGGACGTGGAGTGGATAAATAATGATATCCAATATGCGCCTCTATGTTTGTTTATAGAACAACTAAGCAAACGTTTGGATAAAAAACTTTTACATAACATGCAAAAGTTCACGCCTGAATGGAACGCACGGCAATGGTTTTAGGTTGTAAGATATTGACGATGAAATACGAATATGTGTTCACACGCCACGCTATTATATACTACACCTTTAAATTAACTGGTTTGCCTTTAAACTGACGAAGGAACTTCACGAAGTTGTCCCCTTCCTCATTTACAACTTCTTCTATACGTTTGCCTTTTCTAAAAAAAAAACTGATGTTCAACAACACATTAACAAGGTAGATGCAGTAACGCCACATCTGCTATTCGTTGGTCGTTACCTTTTCACTTGCTGTTCTGTTTAACATAAAAACATAACTGAAAGTTGAGAAACAGCTTTTCAAATTATTAGGCTTTTTAATATATATCATTATGTTAAGATTGGAAAAAATGCTACCTTGCCCAACGCTTCGCTGACTGAGCTACGGGAACTCAGCGGTATTGATGGTCTATTGTGGTTAAGATACGCTGGTGCGCAAGCACACAACTTTACCAGGCAACCCGTGTTTGCATAAAACATTGCTGCGCTGTCATTTTATATATGTGAACAATTGGGGTTTTGTGAAGTCCTGTTATCAATGTGAATATTTTTGCAACTGCGTACAGTTTGTATTGATTGCCAAAAATCCCTATTTGCATACTAATCTCAACAAAATTTTAGGCGATTTCTAAAAAATTTTGTATTACATATAGAGAATAGCTCAGACTGTGCAACCATGCACACACCTTACATTTTGTCCATTTTATGTGTAAAGCGCAAGTTTGTTTTCAATAAAATTCAACTTACTCCCGAAAAAATTTAAGCCCAAAATACTTCTGGACTTTGTAAGAGTCGTCGTATCGCCTGGGCACGATTCCGTGATTTCCATTCATGCGAAACAACCTAATTGGCGGTCGATCCGAATACAAAGCATTCTGTTTGACTAAAGCCTGCAAGCAGCACCGATAAACAAAGTATTTGAATTATGTTGCTGCGAGATTGTTAAACGTTATACAAATTACCGAATTAACTGCATCAAATGTGTTCAAGAAAACCAAATCACTTCTTCCCATTCTCACAGACATCACTGGGCCGTATTTCTCTAAACTCCATTTCTTGATTGTTTTACTTGGATTTGGACCGAGAAAGGGTATGTTGCCAAGCAACGGAATACCTCTAGGCCCCGGTGGAAATCTACTGTGCGGTTTGCGCCACCAGTAAATGCACAGAAGCGTAACAAAAACGCACAAAATATTCCAGAACGTGAAACTGGACAGCAGTTTGCTAAGTACAAATGCTAAGGCCTCTTTAATCATGGTTACTACTTATTTGGGCTGTCAAAAATTTCCTCTCAACATAAGTTTGCGATTGCGTACAGAAGTTTAAAACTCAAACATTAAAATAACACTGCACGACCAAACTGTTCAGGTCACTGAAGTTTTTTGCCTGCGTCAGCTGCTTTTGACTTTGCTTGCATCGCTTCAGTTGGTAGCATTTCAGTTGAAGCCACGCAGCGAACTGAGGATTGCGGTCAGAAAAGTTGAAGCAGCTCGTGTTAATCCCCAAACTGCTTTGAATGTAAAGTGGGAAATAACAAATCCATTTATCCAAAAGGCACTGAATATAATTCTGACTGAAACGTACCACAAAAAATGTACAGATATTGTAAATTGAACTTTTCCGTGAAGCAGTTAACTGACACGCTTCAGTAATCAAGCAAGAGTTGATCAGATAGTTTAACGACGAAAAATTACATTGTATTTACAGGTAATTAATGACAATAGATGTAAGTTGCAAAGCATGTAAGTCGCGAGTTGGTCGTTTTGTTCAGCACAATCAAATAAAACTAACATTTAGGTTGAGTAAGTTTTAAATAAATTATTGTTTGGCTTCAAGTATTACTACGCACTTTGTAGGTTGGACAGTAATTGTAACAATTTCCTGGTCTATTGGAGGTGGAAGACTTTCCGCAGAACGAATGTGAAAATTCTGGATCAACTTGACGAAAAACACAAAAATCTCGACCCTAGCTAGACTTTCTCCAAGGCAGAAACGACTTCCAACACTGAAAGGAATAATCTTCTTGGATTGAACGAACTTGCCGGTTTCATCAATGTGGCGTCTTGGATTAAACACTTCAGGTTGTGGCCAATCCACAGGGTCCATATGGACTCCAGTCAAGTTTGGCATTATCTGTGAAACGTAACCAAGATACAATACATTTTTTTGATATATTTACATTTTATACCAGCACATATCCTCAACTTTACACAATCGCGATTTTTTCCTGCATAACTATTACAATCTCTGAAAAATTATTATTTTAATTTCATTACACAAATAGTTTTGAGCGTTACTCATAACCCCATTGCTACATGGATCTCTGTTTAAAGGACAGACATATATTCTGGATTTACCTTAATTTTTATCCTACACGTCCTCGCAACGTAAATATATGATGCCATAACACCTCAATACCTCTGTTCCTTTAGGTATGATGTATCCCATCAATTCAGTTGTTTCTGAAGTCATATGGGCAAGGCTCAGTGGGGCAAGGGTTCTAATTCTCATTACCTCTTGTATGAAAGCGCAAGTTAAAGGCATTTTCTCTCTGTGGGACATCATTGGCACACCTCCAGCTCCTTTTAAAACGCAAGTGGAAAGTTTGTGACACTTTCATGTACTTCTATTAAGCAAGGTAAGATTTTGATTAAATAAAGTACCGCCCAAACATTATACGTTGATGTTTGCAAAACTTTCGTGCAAAAGTCAATTGTTCTGATACCTACCAATACAGTCTTCAATTTCTTCCTCCACCATCTTGTGATATTCGGGGTAGTTGAGGAGAAAGACAAAAAACCATGACAATGTTGAGCTCGTCGTCTCCGAACCAGCAAAGAAAAAGTTTTGGCAATAAGTCCGAAGCTGTTCGTCCTAAAAAATTCTAAACCTTAATTATGGGATCATTTACTCGAAAGTTCATTTTGATTCAACGCCAACTTCAAAAAATTTTAACTCAATCTATTGTGGGATTGCGACAGTTCTGTGGTAATAAAAACAAATTTTTGGAATCAAATTCGTGGTTGCTCGTTCGAAAAATCTTCTACTGAAATGACAGAAACAATATGTGTTGAACAACAGAAAGGTTGGTTTTTGAGTTTTTAAACAACTTATATAGAGGAATTTAAGCAGTTTTGAAATCAAAACAAAAATATCCCGCGTAAAGTTCGTCACAGAAAGTTCACAACGATTCATGTTTGAAAGTTTCAGGATGATTCTATGTTTTTTATTACATTCAAAGCTGCATCGTTTTGTTCAGAGTGAGGCGGGAGGTGAAACAATCGTCGTGTTTACGGGTTGATAATTTGCACCCTACATGCTAACAAATCGCAGAACTCGGTTTCCTTATTATCCTGTCATTTGGCTGCTAAAGTTCTTTATCATGAATGGTTTAGTATTCAAACAACTACTATACCGTAACCTTTTTTCATTTAGTAAAATGTGTATGTAGTTTCAAACAGCGTTACATTAGTATTCGTGGTAGTCTCTTTCGTAAACAACGGTCTCATTTTTTCGTACTGTAAAAGATTCCTTTTGAATTTTTCTGAACTTCTGCTCGTAAATGAAAGCATCGATAAAATCGTTGATGTTGTTTGGATCAAAATTCCGTTTGTGTTCGTCCACGTATTTCTGCATGGTGTCTGCAATACATATAATCTACTTATATCTGTTGACGCCCAAAATACAATTAAAGAACGAAAGTTCAATCAATTGATCCGACAAAAAAATTGTTGTCAACAAAATTCGAAACTTCGTTCTGAAGCAAATTGTTTGCAATTTTTTTTTTATCGTCAGGTTTTAAATTGATTTCCTTTGTTGATTATGTAGTTATTTTTATTTGTCTAAAAAACAAATAAATTTCACTGAGCTGCACACAGTGCCACTGTTCCTCTCTGCCTATCTGGTGTCAACTGTGCAGGTAGAGAGAGCGGGCAAAAGTGTCGCTAGTCAACGTTTACAGCCCTGATCAGACTTATCCGATGAAAAATAACGGTGTGAAAGCGTTTTAGTTTGACAAAAGCTGGGTGCAATGATATAAAAACAAAGGTATTTTTGCTGAAGATAGCGTGTCGGAAGAATTTACCATTTGGTTTTAAACTTTTTTTAATCCTTTATTTTGCTATTTTCTTTACACAAACCAGGAACTACCAAAATGTTTCACAGCAAACTGAGCAGTTGGGAATAACACGCGATACAACCTATCATGGCCATCCATAAACTTGCTGGCAAAGAACAAGCTTAAAAAAATTTTACCTAGAATTTTGGACAGACGGCCTTCCAAACGACGAATGGCAGCGGAAAACACTGGAAAGTGTGACAGAAAGGGGAACAGACTTATCAGACTGATCTGTTTTGCATCTTGAGGATTGAAGCTGGAACGAATAATAGACTATGGCTCATTGATATCATAGTGTTCATTTCTTGTTTGTTGATGAAATAAATTATAAAGTGGCAGCTTTCTACTTGCAGGGCTATACTTTTTGCACATTTCGACAAACTCTTTTCTAACTTACAAACTGGCCATAACGTTGAAAAGTTCCAGAAAATCGGGATCCCCATAATCGTGACGTTTCCCCAGTGCAACTTGAGATATGACGTTCAATGTGAGCCAATGGAAGTATTTCTGAAAATACAATCTTTTATCGGACGCTATACAGCATTTTGCTAGTGTGAAAACTAAAACAATGGTGTTTGCAAACATTTGCAACCAATTTACAAGGATGAACTTTCCCTAAGGTTTTACTTCGCGTAAGTGGAAAATCGCCGTTTATAATTCACCCGGGTAGATATGTTTAAATACATTATAACAACATGTCTTTAAATACTTTAAATATGGGAAATTGAATACGAATACAATTTTACCATTTTAAATCAATGTACCTTTAAATTAACTGGTTTGCCTTCAAACTGACGAAGGAACTTCACAAAGTTGTCGCCTTCCTCATTTACAACTTCTTCCATTCGTTTTCCACCCATTCCTTTTCTAAAAAAAGTAACGACGGTCTATAAGCAGATAAAGCAGGTAGGTTATTTGATGCAACAACGGCATATTTGTTTATCCTAAGTCTCTAAATATATGCCAAGTTGTTGCTTTTTAACCAGTAGTGTTGTTTCATTGTGAAAATGTATCTTACTGTAAATTTGATTTAACTTTGTAAAAAACAATACTGAACCTTCGATTTCTTTCTTTTTTATAAATGAATAAATAAATACCAATAATTTCAAGGCGAAACTGTGTTGGACATGGGTGATTATGTGTTATGTATTTGCATATTGTTGCTGCATTGTCCTTTTGTTAAGCTATTAAGAAACTATTGTAGTTATTTCTTCATGATAACCAATTCGAACAGGAAGTTTCGAATTAAGCTTAGCCATACAGAGAACGCAAAAAGCAGCAACTGTCATTTACAAATGCAGAAAAAGATAATGTTTGAAACCAGTGACTCACGTGTATTTTGTCTTTGCATACAGAAATTCTATGGAATAAGGCCATGGAGACTTATTCAACAAAACCCTGTTAGGGCAGCATTTAAACAAAAAACAAAGGCTTGTTACTCAACTTACTCCCGTAAAAACCTTAGCCCAAATTGCTTCTGAATTTTGAAAGACTCGTCGTATCGACTTCGCGGGATGCCGTGACTTCCATTCATGCGAAACAACCTATTTGGCGGTCGGTCCGAGTACAAGGCATTCTGTTTGACTAAAGCCTGCAAGCAGCATCGTTAAACAAAGTATTTGAATTATGTTGCTGTGAGATTGTTAAACGTTATACAAATTACCGAATTAACTGCATCAAATGTGTTCAAGAAAACCAAGTCACTTCTTCCCATTCTCACAGACATCACTGGGCCGTATCTCTCTAAACTCCATTTCTTGATTGTTTTACTTGGATTTGGACCGAGAAAGGGTATGTTGCCAAGCAACGGAATGCCTCTAGGCCCCGGTGGAAATCTACTGTGCGGTTTGCGCCACCAGTAAATGCACAGAAGCGTAACAAAAACGCACAAGATATTCCAGAACGTGAAAACAGACAGCAGTTTGTTCAGTACAAATGCTAAGGCCTCTTCAATCATGCTTACTTTTAATTTAGGTTATTGAAATCTCTCCACTATTCTCTGAAGCAAAGCTTGCAGAAGTTGAAAGTCTAAACAATATAAATACTTACGTTAAAAAGCAATAGCACTTCTGCAGCTCACTCTCTTGACAAAGACTCTTGTAAAACGAATATAAACACAGTTTTTCTCAATTAAAAGTAGATCTAAGCGTATTACTTTTGCAGGTCAAGTTGCTTTTGCAATAAAGATCATAAACCTCTATATATTATATTGATCGCCCTTTTTTTGGTCCAACCGCTTCATTATGTTTTGCCTACAGCATCTGCAGCCTATCTTGTATTACTTCCTTAGTTTATAATTTGCCACTTGTCAAACATTATATGGTGATTTGCAAACTGAACCAATTGCAAAATATGGTACAGCTAATTCATATTTCCATTTAGCATTAAACTGTGGGCTGCTTGAATATAAATAAGTGTACCACAGAAAATACACAACCGGTGTAAGCGACTTATAGGTTAACCGCAATACACTTATAGGTTAACCGCAGCCAGCAGACGTGACATGATAACTTGTGTAGGTCGAGTCGTAACACATGAGACGAATGTGCACTGTCCGCAGATTTCGTCAAAACAAATATTTGTCAATTGGTTGGCATTTGCAGACGTCCTCCCTTGCCATGGTAGACCATTTTGCTCTTTAGGCCTTGTGCAAATCGTGCGTTCCCATTACGGTCAGTGAAGAGAATTTGGACTGATATGGGGTTTAAAACTTGTTTTTAAGGTTATCGTCCTATATTACTCATGTAGAGATTGATACACAAACATTAGGCCATCCTGGAAATTAAAGACCGCCATTTATAACCTGTAAACAAAAATATGGTGTATTTCGCTACTCTGGTTTATTCTACCAGTTCTTCTTAATGCAGCTGGTGACTAATGAAAGTCTTGTAAGTCAACAAACGCATTTTACAAGAAGATACACCCTGTTTTTAGTGTTCAAATTTATAGTGGTTCAGTTTCAATTTATCACGTATGATTCTTGATTCTCCGCATTATTTTAAGTCGATTAAGAGGTCAAGCGAAGCATGCAAAACATCCCGCTAATAGTCAACAGCCAGTTCTTAAACGCAAAAAAAACTTAAACATCATAAAACAACTTTTTTCATATTAATCAAGAAAATCTTGTACTGCAACGCACACATTTTTACAGTAATTTACGCAAAGTCTGATAACTGTTAACTTTTTGCCATTTGCGTGAATAAGCATATTTGTATCCTACTATCGTCGTACCAAAGTCACTAACGTTTTTGTGACGCAGACTACACCGACCAGCAAAATTACAATCGAATCGACAGAGGACGTGTTATAAAAATTACATTGTTAATTTGTTGGTTATTGTTTGTCTTCAAGCATTACTTCACACTTTCTAGGTTGGACAATGGTGGCAACAATTTCCTGGTCCATTGGAGGTGGAAGACTTTCCGCAGAACGAATGTGAAAGTTTTGGATCAACTTGACGAAAAATACAAAGATCTCGACCCTAGCCAGACTTTCTCCGAGGCAGAAACGACTTCCAACACTGAAAGGAATAATCTTCTTGGTTGGAACAAACTTGCCGGTTTCATCAATGTGGCGTCTTGGATTAAACACTTCAGGTTGTGGCCAATCCACAGGGTCCATATGGACTCCGGCCAAGTTTGGCATTATCTGCAAAATGTAACCAAAGTTAGACATACAATTCTTTTTATTTTACATCTTGCTTCGTCCACTATCAAATGTAGGTGGAGTTACCACCATGACATTTCTTCAGCTCTACAGCATCGTCCAAATTTGTTTCGTGTTTATTTTATTTAATTACTCCACATGATCGTCGCAGGTTTACAGATGAAAACGATTTTAGGGCTATTATATCCCTCCACTCAGAAATAAGTTTCTGGTTATATAAGTTTTCACAAGTTAACCTTCAATTCAATTTTAAATGTTACTAGAACAACTTTGTGTCCACGCTTCTAGTTTTAGAATGCATGTTTCGCTTTTTATTAAAGCATCAAGAACTGAAGATGCTTCAATAAAAAGCGAAGTATGTATTCTAAAACTAGAAGCGTGGACACAAAGTTTTACGTCAATGCTACATGGACTTACGTTAAAATATAAGGTTGCGGATATACGATTTTTCTTATCCTGCACGTCCTCACAACGTAAATATATGATGCCAAAACACTTTTATACCTTCGTTCCTTTCGGTATGATATATCCCATCAATTCAGTTGTTTCTGAAGTCATGTGGGGAACGGCCATTGGGGCCAGGGTTCTAATTCTCATAACCTCTTGTATGAAAGCACAGGTTACCGGCATTCTTTCCCTGTGTGACATCATTGGCATCCCTGCTGTTCCTGTTAAAAATAGGTGCAAAGTTTTTGCTGCGCTCACGGAGCTCTGTTCAGTTATTTTAGGAAAAACTGTTCCAAATCCTATTTTGTAAAATTTTTCTGTAGTCTTATTATCGCAAAACAAACCTACCAATGCAGTCTTCAATTTCTTCCTCCACAATCTTGTGATATTCGGGGTAGTTGAGGAGAAAGACAAATAACCAAGACAGTGTTGAGCTCGTCGTCTCCGAACCAGCAAAGAAAAAGTTTTGGCAATAAGTCCGAAGCTGTTCGTCCTAAAAATGGAGTCATTATTTCTGAAGTACGTTTTGATGTAACGGGAAATTTAGTATTTTCAATCAAACATCGTTGAGGGTTTGTTGCAGTTTGGAAAAGCTATCAAAAATTGTTTGTAGCCTTCATTGTAGCGTTTATATTTCTTGGGCAAGCAACGGTTTCAAATTTTTCGTACTGTAAAAGATTCCTTTTGAATTTTTCTGAACTTCTGCTCGTAAATGAAAGCGTCGATAAAATCGTTGATGTTGTTTGGATCAAAACTTTGTTTGTGTTCGTCCACGTATTTCTGCATGGCGTCTGCGATATATATAATCCACATATAAATCGTAGGCAGGAGATTAAAATGCAACCAAAGTCCGACGATTCAACCGAATTTTGACGTAAACCGAACACAAAGTGAAACAACAAACAAAAAATCGCAAAAAATAACATCTGCCAACGCAATTTACTATGTGAACATATGTTTCGTTAAAGAAGCATCGACAGTTCCTTGATGAAAGAGTTAAATTTATTTGTTTGTTGAAGATTCATGTAACAAAATTGTATTTGACAATACAGCTAAAGGTGTTAAGCGAGTTGCAGACTTGCCAGTTTTACGACCTGTCATGTTTCATCTGTAAAATTTACGTGCAGGCAATACTACCATTGAATTGTGTATAAGCTGCAGACAGATGGCCACCGTTTCGACCTAAAAGGTCTCATCAGTGCAGCTGGAGTGACTATCAGACGAATTTTGGTGACCAAACGGGCTGACTATAGTCACCACAAGGTGGAAGTCTTTGCTTGGCCGTTTGGTCAGCTAAGTCGTCTGATAGTCACACCAGCTGCACTGATGAGACCTTTTAGGTCGAAACGGTGGCCATCTGTCTGCAGCTTATACACAATTCATATTATTGGCTCCACATTTCATATCAAATATTACCATTGTTTTTCAATGGGCAAAAACTGACCCGAATAGACCCAACGGGGCGAAAGAAGATCATTTAAAAGCGTTGCACTAAATATCCAAAATCTCTTTTGCTAAAGTAAGTGGGTAAGAAGTATTAACAATTTGGTGTAAACCTTTTTAGTTTATATTTTTTGCCAATATGTCTAAACAAGCATATCTGTACCTTATACTACCGTCGTACCAAAACCACGAAAACTAAGTTGTTTAAAAGCAAAAGTATCATTTTGGATTAATACACGATACGACTTTATATGACAGCAGCTTGGAACCTTCGCAATTAACAGGACTAGAGAAGAAAAAAAACAGTTACAGTTTTCCTTACCCAGTATTATGATAAGACGACTTTCCAAACGATGTAGAACACCGGAAAACACTGGAAAGTGTGAAAGAAAGGGGAAGAGATTAATTAAAGCGATCTTCTTTGCATCTCGAGGATTGAAGCTGGAACGAAAAATCGTCAAAGGCTCATTGACATCTGTAGTGTTTATTAATTTTTATTAATTTAATGAATTATATGTGAATGACCAACAACCTCATTTAATATTACACACAATGTGGTATTAAACAATGCTGGATAATGGTTTTGTAACTTGCAAGCCCTATACTTTTTGCACAGTTTGACGAATTTCTAACTTACAAAGTGGCCATAATGTTGAAAAGTTCCAGAAAATCAGGATCCCCATAATCGTGACGTTTTCCCAACGCAACTTGAGATATCACATTCAACGTGAGCCAGTAGAAGTAATTCTAAAATGAAAAAAAAAAATGAAAATGTGAAAATAACAAAACTAAGTTTGAATAATAGTAAAATTGTCACATTTCCATACAATGCACCTTTAAATTAACTGGTTTGCCTTCAAACTGACGAAGGAACTTCACGAAGTTGTCCCCTTCCTCGTTTACAACTTCTTCCATTCGTTTCCCAGCCAATCCTTTTCTAAAAATCAACGACTAACCATTAGCATATTTACAAGGTAGATTTAATATCACTCGCCATTGCTTTTTAGCTTGTAGTTCTGTTTAAGCAATAAGACATATCTTGCTGTATTGGATATTAAATTTATCAAAAAAATACAATTTTTTTAATTTAAATAAGTCAAGTTAAAAAAAATATTATGAATGATGTTTTGACCAAGCTCAGCCGTTTAGATAACTCAGAAAAAACAGTTATTCACTTTCAGAGAATAAGATAAGAGTATTCCAAATTTAGTTCACTAGCATTTTGCCGGGCATATTTAATTTATTAGACTAGGGCATATTTAACGAGACACGGGCAGACAAGATTTAGGTATGGGCAGATTAAATGAAAAAAATTGAACCTACTCCCGTAAAAACTTAAGCCCAAAATGCTTCTGAATTTTGAAAGACTCGTCGTATCGTTTGGGCACGATGCCGTGATTTCCATTCATACGGAGCAGTTCATTTGGAGGTCGGTCCGAATATGAAGCATTCTGTTTGACCAAAGCCTGCAAGCAACAAGGTATGTGAATGATGTAAATGTCAGACTGGTCAACATCTTACTAACTCACTAAATTAACTGCATCAAATGTGTTCAAGAAAACCAAGTCACTTCTTCCCATTCTCACAGACATCACTGGGCCGTATTTCTCTAAACTCCATTTCTTGATTGTTTTACTTGGATTTGGACCAAGAAACGGTATGTTGCCAAGCAACGGAATACCTCTAGGCCCCGGTGGAAATCTACTGTGCGGTTTGCGCCACCAGTAAATGCACAGAAGCGTAACAAAAACGCATAAAATATTCCATAACGTGAAACTGGACAGCAGTTTGTTCAGTGCAAAGAAGGCCTCTTTAATCATGCTTGCTTTTTATTTAGGTTATTGAAAACTTTCCATTATCTTCTTTGTCAAGATAAAGTGTCTAACCTATATAAATAATTGTGTTAAAACCATTGTCACTTTTGCAGCTATAATTCTAAATTTTATGACACTAACCAAATAATATTTCATACAATGGCATGATTGGCAGGATCGCCCCACTGCGCAGGTCCTTGCTTGGCGATCACGGCCAAAGTATCGCTAGACATGTCGGAAAATGAGGCTGATCCGGTTAGGCTGCAATGCCTTGGCTGCCAAGCCTGCAAACTTAATGACTCATATGACACTATTATGGTATTTGTAATGACGATCGCATAAATTGACTACACTGTTTAGTGCATATTTGCTTACGTTCCTGTTGCTTACCTTACAATACTTACGTTAGGGTATTACTTTGCTACTCTGGATTAACTCATGTTACAAAACTCTTTCAAATGCAAAGTATGGTACAAGCAGACCATATTGCGGAAAGTACTGAACTGTAGGCTTCCTGGAAATAGAAAAGTACTATATAGATACAGCCTGCAGCTGTTGTAAGTGAACTCTTCCGCCTCGTTGTAGGTTAATACGCTTCACTGGTTAAACCGCAGCTAGCAGGAAATTGTTCAGAATGTTTGCAGATTGCGAACAGTGTTTGCACTTAGATGCAATTTTCGAGCGTTCGCAACGTGATGCATACATCACACGACATATAGCCATGGTTATGTATGCCAGTTCAAGAGCGTCAGCAAAACAAATATTTGTCAAAGGTTGGTATTTGGAAACGTGATATGTATACGTTATCGACTGGTGCTGAAAAATATTTTCCATTGTAAAGTTTTCACCAACAATGTCGTAAACACAAAACTTCTTGTTTTATTATAAGCCGATGGCTATCAACCGGGTTGGTTTTGAATGTTTTCGAGAGAATTCTGTAATCAGGTCAAGTTTGTTCTGAAAATCACTTAAAATACGACAGGCGCATTTTTACGAATATAACTTTCGTCATTTTGATTATCCTATTTATAACGTTTTTGGTAGATTTAAACACATTATCATTCCCATACTTCTTAAAGTTTACATGGGGAGTTTAAAAATAACACGAAAAATATCATGTTCATAATAAACGACCTGTTCTGAGCAGAAAGAAAACTTTAATTTGGCATTGAAATATCATAACAATACAACAAAACATGCATAAAATTTTAAATCGGCAATGTACACATTTTTTCCTTTTTTGTTGTTTTCCTTTTTTTTATCTGTTTACACAAAGTCTGAGTGCATTTACGACATAAAAGCAATTTAAACGCCTGAATAGTTTAGATTTAATGGTGATAAATGATGTATAGCTTTTAAACATATTAGGATTTCAGAATACAGTGAAAGTTAAACATATGCTGGCAAATGATGTAAACGAAGTTTAAAATTTAGGAAGTTACATCAAATTGATGCAATGTTGCGTTAAAACAATACAAGTTTTTAAAAGTTTTCTGTCACACTTTCTACTGCTAATAGTAAAATCTACATGCTACCATAGCGACGAATCTGTAAGTGTTCTTTGCATTGTTGATGGCAATAGTACATGCTATAACACGTGACTTGATTTGCAACGCTCGATTAGTTCCTCTTTTCAGGCGATCACGATCGTCCAATCTTTTGCAAAGTGTTTTCTTGTTCCGCATTATAAAAACCTCCACAAACCTCAGTTTCTTCTTTGTTTTCACCAAACAGTCCAATCACCTCTAATACCCTGATTTCAAACACCAGTTGCGGCTTTCAAAATTACCACCCAATCTCAGTCTCATTGCAAAATCGCCAGTCACTTCAACGCGCCGTGCAGTCAGCTCTTGCATTATCGATAAAACTTGTACGCCTTATCGATCCTGCTTCGGCAAATCGGGCAAACCCTCAAACCAACTGCGCACTCCGTGCAACAACAGACGTGCCCGCAATTTTGCAGGACGCAATTAGTATCTCGATCCAAACAAACTTTGCATCTTTTCTCTTGTTGTATGGATTTTATTTCTTCCTCGCACGCCTTAGCATCGACTACAAGCGACACATTGGGGATTTCTGAAAGTTGTCGATTCCTAGAAATAGCCTCTGCGTATTCCACAGAACTAGTGGGTGATGGAATATGTTCCTCATCATCTGGTGCTCCGTATAAGTCTTCATTGTCGGACATATGAGAACCTAGCTGTAAGGAATCAGCACGCACTTCCGGGTGACGTTGTGCTACTTGGTGGTTAGTACTGATGGAAGATCGACATGTCAAGAAATTATTTGAAGTTGTAGGAGGTGGACTTTGTTGTCTGGACGTGGAAGGTATTAATTCCGGTCTAATAAGGTCGGGATATTTCATAGAAACTTTAGATACGTATTCTATTCCTTTGCTTCTTAGGAGAAACTCACAACTGCAAAAGGAAAAAGGCAGATGAACATTTTTCTCTCATCGTATATATTTGCAACAAATGCAAAACGTTTAACACGAACTATTTCCGTGTTTTCATACTTTTAATGTTGCGATATTAAGGATACATATTTAATGCATTTGAACCCAAAATGGACCAAAAGCTATAGTTTGAAACTTTTGGTTTGTTCGTGGTAATACTTACTTAGGGTACCATTTAGCGTGCTCCAGCCAGGGGTCATCACCCCCTCTCCAATTCTGCAAACCACCGTTGCAGTAATAACACTTCACTTTGTCCCCCACGGCTATGCTGAAGAAGCCAGCCTTTGCAATTTCGTACGGTTTTACCAAAGCTGCAATGGGCCACACGTGCAGAAAAGTGACAAGCCGGTCTCGGAAGGACGATTTGTCCGGGTGACGGGGGCTGTTGCATGGAAACAGTTGTTGCAGAATGCTGCAAATGACAGAAGTAGAAATTTTAGTTTTTTTCGAAGCGGTCTCAGCGCAACAGGAATTGGCAAAAACGTTAGTTACGAACATACTTTTGAATATAGCGTATTTATGCATTTGCCGTTCGATTACACAATTATTCACAAAATTCGTACAAAACCTTATTCTGAGTGTTGCAAGCAAACAATTATTCATAATGCAGACCACATTGACGTTGTGCAAATACTGTGTACGTGACATCCGCCATTGCCAGTACGGCCGACGCTGCACTGCGCAGTATAAACAAAGCACAACATACAGCCAGTATAACTCACTTGTCAGATGCGTTTGAGGAGCTTGTCATCTTGCCAGGTCTTGACCAACTTTTCAAACCTATTGAAAACCTATAACAAAAGAAATAGTCAGAAAACAATCATTGCAAGTTCAGCTAAAAATCCAAAATTTGCCAGCTCCATGTCTGTACCTGTCCTGCATTACGCTAATGACTCCTGTGAATTTGCTAAAATACTGCAAAAATAGACTATATTTTCTGCCCGCTACAACAAACTTTTGAGATAAAATAAGCTTTTGAAATGCTACAAAAGACTAATGCAATCAGAAACTTACGACTCACAAATTAAAATACAAAGTTAATTGTAGAATTGTTGAAATTATCGAGCTTTTCGTTGCTTTATTTTGTTTAAAAACGTGCAGGAGAGGTGTGATTTTGCCAGCTTTTATTTCAACTGCTGTATTGTTGCTTTTCACCAGCTAGCGCGTACTTATATACTGTCCTATTCGGGCATTGTAAGCCATTGAGATTCACCAGGTGTTTCCCCTTCAAACACATCTCGGGGAATAACCCTATGGTTCTTGTTGAATTTCAGACCTAACGACGTGGGGTAAACAATCGCTCTCGGAAACGCAAACAAAGATGTAAAGCTTGTAGTTTAATACAAAAAATCATTGTTTTAAATTCCAGTGTTTTGTTGCACCATATATTGCACTACTGGGCGGATCAAATTCGGTAAACCACACACAGTTGTGTTTTCACAGGGTTTCGGATCAAAGGGCATTATCTACACAAAGGTTTATGTCAATACGCTTTTGTGATACGGGACAAAGTGAAAATGCTTTTGTTGGTTTATTGTCGGGTGTTATGTGTATTTTACGACAGACGAACAAATATGGATGATTTATTACGTTGCATTTCGACAACAAAGCAAATAGGACACATCGACAGTTACAGATTATTAACATTTTCCCCATTTGAACAAAACTGCAATGCTTACCCTTGCAAAGTTACGCTGCAAAGTCATCTGATTTTCACGTAATGTCTTCACCAAGAGCTCATTGGACTAAAAAAGCTCTAACCTTTCTCATTACTCGTAGGCTATAACGATTACGATAATATACTGGCTGGGATTACGTCATTCCATCTGCTTCAGTGATAACGGTCTAGCGAAAAAGAGGAACTCGCATTGCGCCACTCTGACGAGTCATGTGTTTACAAAATTTCTATTGGAGGAAGTCGTTGGTTCTTGTTTCTGCTTTTAAATATAGCATCAGGGCATTTCAAATGTTTGTTGAAATTCCATTCATATTTGCGTCCAAAGATTGTAAAAAACTGTTTCGGTTTCGTGTGCTATCATGTTATGGGTGTTTTGCAATTTAAAGGGCCGCAAGATTTCCCTCATAGTTTTTTCCCACTACGATATTTTGAAAGAAAGTTTGTTGGTCTTATGCCTTTACATCCACCCTTACGCGTGTGTTAATTAACTATGTGCTTCCTTGGGTGATCCGAGTGTAGATGGGTAGATTGCAACTTGTGGCGCTTCTTTCAACTCAGTTGCCACATTGCCTTGCTGCAATAGAGTTACCGCGCGTTTCTACAAATAGCGAATGACGTGTTCTTATTGCAAACTACAGTAAGAGAGCAATATGTTTACATCAAGAAAACAAAGGATATTACTGACATGGTTTAATCATTGATACTTTTGAACAAAATGCTGCAAACACAAAGTTCCGAAACCGCTTTTCCGCAGAGGTTTACTTCCAAATTAGCTTTTTCGTATATAATGCGAAGAATCATATGTCATAATTCCTTGCTGTATTTTGCGGTTTAATTATTTAAATTAGTCGAACTATTCAAGTGGACAGCAGATGAGGGCTCAGTTGATTGATTTCAACCTGATGCACAAAAATATACTTTTCCAGCATGTCTGTCAAATCCACTCACGCGCATCTGTGTTATATTCATACAAACATGTTGTTGGAAAGTTCGACGCACTTAAGAATGGAGTGCTGTTCACGAAATAATATACTTAAAATGTTATCGTTTTCAACTTGCTTCACCTCTCATTGCTTTGGAATGTGCGTACACAACGCGGTAGTAACATATATACCAACAATTACATTTTAAGAACCTGTAAAATCACCAGAATTCCAATATCGGATCTTCAAAATATTTCAATGAAACACACATTTTATTTCTGCGTCATAAGCTTTTATAAACTGTTTTGTGACAAAACAATCTCAGGAAAAAGTCATTACTTTGTGTCAGTTTATTCAATAAGGTTCATAAATAAGTAATGGAAAAGATGGACAACAGAACAGAACTTATAAAACACGCGAACGAAATTTGAAATCGAAACGATGAACATGTGCCGGCCTCTGATATCGCAACAGTTCCTGCAAAATATATTTACATAGCATGTGACGAAGGGTACAACAGAAATTATGCCAAAATTGATTCGACAATTACATTTAATGGAAATTTTGCATCCAGACAATTTGATCGACCAAGTCCATTCAAAGTTTAACCAAAGCAAACTAAACCACTATCTATTACATGAATGTGCTCAATTAAAGCTAAACAAATGTCTGTTGTAGTAATTAATTAGTGCAAGGCTTAGCGTTGGCAATTAAGGGTTAATCTTACGCTGAATCCAAGTTGAAAACGACGAAACATCTGTGAACACTGAAGGAAAAACTGAACTCTCGCACGGCAAGGGATTGGAAATAATACCGACTTGATACCACGTCATCTCATCAATCAACATAACTAGCGGGCCGCCCGAATCACCCTGCGATCACATGCAAATAAAAAATGTAACATTATAACTGTAATGTTATATTGTAAGTTTTGTTTCGGTGCAAACCAATTGCACTTTGAATCAACACTTTACACAAGCAAGATTGACCTAATTTTTTGTAACCTATTAGCCCAGTGTTTCCCAACCGCTGGTACGCGTACCACTACTGCATGGTATATAACACGACGGTATTCCAGGTGGTACGTAAGCACCTTTCAGTAATTTTCGGGTATAGTTTGAATTTAAAAAATCATAAGTGATCTCAAAATGTTTGGTATTCATCCCCTATCTTACTTTGTAACACTTAACTGGGGTGGTACGTGTCGAAATTGTTTTACCTGCAAGTGGTGCGAAACCACAAAAAGGTTGGGAATAACTGTATTTGCCTTTGGGGCGGGCGGCGCGTATAGGAGGTGTTTTATTTCATGTGAAGATTACTTCACAATATGTATGGTGTATGAATTTGGGACAAACCATATGTTAAAGGAACAGTTACGTAAGTTAATCACGGTCACAGCTCGTGTGGCGCACCAACAGGGCCCATAATAGCAAAATAGGACCGCGATCACCACTGTTTGCATTAAATCATGGCTATTTCTATCGTAAAACCTGGACCACATATATAATTTCAAGTGATCTCCCAAAAATGTCCTCGCACCGGCACATTTGTTTCTCAAGGGCCCAGACAGCAGATGGTGCAAGCGTACTAATTTCATGCTTTGTTACTGTGAATGCCACGGTCCATTGATCTTGTGACCACGAATTCTAAATTTAGACGGTAACTTTGGAGACTTTTTCTAGCACGAGTGACTTCGAATCGTATCAAGTTACACCCAGGGTATTGAAGGAAATACGCTTTGTCGAGAAATAAAATTAGTGCACGTCGACAATTTCAAATGTACCCGACTTCATGTTTGGCAGTGAATCGCTATGGTTCACAATGCCCGAAGAGGACAGTATATAAATACGTGCCAACGGGTGAAAAGCAACAATACAGCAGTTGAAATAAATTTAAGGTCTGTTCCAACAACGGAGCGTGATGTTGCTCCGCAAGCAGTTGCAACTTTCCTCGATAAACAACGTGAATATTAAACTTGCAACTTAGTTTTGAAATCGCACAAATTATCATTAATGAGGATAGCCTTATTTATTACGTCAATGCTGCTGGCACATGATTATTCACACTACAGCAAAAGCCCATAAAATTCCTTGCACTGGGAGAAAAGCAAATTGCAAAAGTGTCAACGGACGCTTTTTAATTGCTTGAGGCAAGGATCCTCTAATAGTTGAAAAAAACTTAATGCTTTTTTAGACGTTTTATGATGCGTATATATATGACTATAACACTGGTAAACGGATAATCAACATAGTCTGTTTGTTTTGATTACAATCGGACCACAAGGTCTGGGTTAGTTTACCTGACAGACTCCAGCGCTTCGGTCGTCTGCATTTCCGGCACATAGCTGTGTGACGTCAAGATTAGAATACGTAATCAGACACGTGGTACGGTTGAGCAATCGTAAACGGATCTGCTGCAAAGGAGGAGGCTTTGATATGCCCCTGGCTGAAACAGAATACCGAATGTTGATGGAAACAGGAGATCAGTTTGATAATTTTGTTAAAGAAGAATTGTTTGAGGTCGAATTTAGCATGAAGATACGATAAGACGCTAAGAAATGGTCATGTATAATGTAAGTACCTAGTCTCCCGAATCCACTGGCGATTGCGTAGTGTCGAAGGTCGACAGTCGAATTAGGGGAAGGAAGACACACGGGACGAACAGTGGTTGTAAAATTAAGAGAGGTTTCCAGCTTGAGGAGTGCAATATCCGAAAGGTATGAGGAACTGCAAAAAACAAGTTGCAAGATTGTATTTGAACGTGGAGAAGAAGCACATTATGGTGTAAGTAGAGAGGTGTTATTTAAGAATACGCTATTTGGTTTAATCTATGATGTACGTATTAGAGGTGTTACGACAAGTGTGTGTTGTTTTATAGTTATTATATATATCGACTGTGATCAATAAGTTGGTAATGCAATGCTTGTTTGTTTCTTTTTCTTTTTTTGCAAATAGTTTCTAACACAATCATCATCTTGTTGTTTAAAACATATTGATAGATTTAAAAATCCCCAACCAGACCTGAAACAAAACAGTTTAATGTAAATGTGCAAAGTTTGCCAAAATTTGCCTCTAAGTATAAATTTGGGCACACCTTATGAAATTTGCTGCACCCAGTTGCTACATAAAGAGAGTATACCTCACAAAGAGGCGCCACTCAAGATTCTTATTGCCACCTTTAGTTATTTTCGTACGTACGAGAAAAGGGGAAGATTGGGGCGTGGATGAGTGACAAATACATCTGGCCATACTTGAACAAAGGATAAAGTTCACTCATGACTGGCGCATTGACAAAAGCAAACCGCTTCATATTGCATCACGAGGTCATTTATAGAAAGCATATTTGCCAAACATCGGTAAATCATTAAACAGCTACAGATTAACGATTTGTCGTAAGTCTGTTGCTTGTAAGGTCGCAGATGTTCCGACAAATATGACATCATGTAACCTGCGTGGGAGGTGGCGTGTATGATGTTGTAAAAATTGCGCTATCGCCCACATGTAGTTTGTAAATAGCAAGGTACTTTCTTCCCTACGCTTTTAAAGCTGTTGTGATGATATAATGATGGTGGGCGTGAGGGAACAGACTACTATATGTGGGAGAGATTGCGCAATAACCAAAATATTGTATTTGTGTATCGAAGCCACGAATTTCAACATGCGATGCTTACATACTCCTTCAACTGAATAAATATTACCGCAACACTTTTTGGACAACTAAAACTTATGCAGGTTTAGTGGTCCAGCGTAAATATATGCATTAATACGTAAAATCAGCAATTCCTCGACACCGACGAACATATATGTTTGGGTCGTAATATACGGTTTATAACCAGTCACGATGGTGTATGTTTTTTTGTATCGAACACGCCATAGTTTGAACTGTAAACGGCAAAAAGACTTACCCATCAAACGACGGGTGTTGGTGGATTTCTTGCACTGCAGAATGTTGTTGCCCTGGATCGAAAACGCCGCTTTTTCCCGCATCAACTCGCAGTAACGAAAAATTTCTGCAAACCCAAAAAGTACAAACTTTTGAAGAAAACAGCGTAAATGAAATATACTATTTTAACACATATATCTGTGATTTCCAACCTTTATGTGGTTGCGTACCACTTGCACGGCATACCAGCCCAGTTGAGTGTTACAAAGTAAGCTAGGGGATGACGTAACAAACATTTTGAGATCGCTTACGATTTTTTAAATCGAACTATACCCGAAAATTACTGAAAGGTGCTCACGTAGCACCTGGAATGCCGTCGCGTACCAGAAGTGGTACGCGTACCACCGGTTGGAAAACACTGACATATATTGACCACAAATTATCATATTCTGCTTTTGAGTCTAATCCTATCAATTTCTTCCATTCGAACGTATTTTCTACTATCGTTGAAATGAAACAAGTAATGCACGCATACAACATGTTGGGAGTAGCAACCTATAGCTCCAAAACCGAAGTTCCGAAACAAACAGTAGAGGAATCATTATATTAGTCATTAACTTAACACAGTAAATATATGTTCTCATGAACGAGTGAAGCTCCTATTCCTATTCGACAACATTAGGAATTTAATAATTCAATGTCTTCATATAAATAAATTACAAACCTTAGAACTTACCCATAATTACGAACGCAGTATGCAGATGTTAAAATCCAACTTTTCGATATAATGGATCCACCACAGAAAGGGAAAAGGTCGGTCGAGTTTGACAGAGAAACGTGCCAAGGCCACGATCCTGCATTAGAAGCGCTGCCACCTGCCACCCTCGGTGACTGCAAAGAAATAATATAGGAGCAGAGTTCAAACGTCACCGGGAGTTTAATTTTTTAGATCTCGCTTGTCAGGAGAAAGCGACTGGTGACCTGCGAAGTCTGTAAACCTAATGGTCTTCATACGAGAGCTGTGGTCGCCGATAGAAGTGAGGACCTGCGCAGTGGGGCGATCCTGCCAACCGTGCCATTACATGAAACATTATTGCGTTATAGGAGCATATATACCTTGTAGTGAACCCAACTGCAGTCAAAAACAAATATTATCTCCCGTCGCCAGAATTTTAACTTACCCAGGTAAAGCTCGGAGCAGTTTGAACTTTTCCACATTCTTTACTTTGTGAAGGTGGTTTTTCTGCAACAAAATACAGAACAATGAATCGAAACTATAACTTAGAAACATTTCCTGCACAGAGCAAAAATTCAAACAGTTTTTTAGGGCGAGCATCATAAGAACAAAAGCTGAAATCTAAAAATTTAATCATAAGCACAAAAGCATGATGCAAAAAAAATTAAAGGTGTCCAAGACTGATGTGCTTCCGCCATATAAGTCACCGCCATAACTATTAGCAAAACTTGCCAAAAAGTCTCACCAAGTTGTCGCATTGCAATCTACACCGAAACAACACCTTACCACATTCAATCTCGTCGCTGTCATCATCGCAATCCCTCACACCATCGCAGTGTTGATCTCGGGGAATGCATAATCCGTTCCAACAAGTGTACTCGCTCGACTCGCACCGATCTTTACGCAACATAAAAGTTGTCTGCGTCGCTGGATGTTCCAGTGTAGATTATTTTTATGTAGGTTTTTTCAAACTTTGTTCCTCCTAAGTGACGACAGTTACCATAACTCATTACAGTTCATTCGAAAAGCTCGTTATTTTACGACACGTTTTATTGCGCTTGATAATTTGTATTTAAATCGCTCCAGATTCAGTCGGATACTTAAGTTTATTTACGCGGGGACTTCCAACCGATATTATACCTGTTGTTCTGTAAGAAATGTTAAAACCCCTCTTTTCATGTACGTCGTCGGTGTGGAATATTATCGTCACATTAACACTGGCAGCTGCGAAGTCCCGGGGTCGATCCTCGCCGCATAATCGTCTGCCGGTGTACTACAAGAAAAGAGCATTCTCCATGGTGACAACGAAGTAATATAAAACAATATTTATTTCACTCCAGCGGTTTCAATAAACCAATCAACCAATATAAACAATCATTTACCTGCCCTTAAACTGAAAGTTATAAAATTTAAAAATAATCCGAATCAGGGAACGGTGTTTACCTACCATTGTTTGACCGTCGTATATTTCCACGTAATCGAACCGACACAAATTGTCCGACTCCAAGTCGAAGTCGTTAAACGAAATTTCTACGACCTGAATGTGAGAAATATAGAATAGTAATTGTTGATTTAAAAAAAAGGTGATTAAGTCCATTGAGGCCCAATAAATGTTGCAACTTAAAGGCTCACACCGATTAACTCCAAAACCATGTGGTAATAATAAATTACGACCCGCTGTAATAATTCCAGATCCGACTAAAAGTTGCGCATCACATATAGCGGCAATCGAACTGTAACGTTATCTGATAAAACTACCTTTACTGTTGGGGTGGAAAACGTTTTGTGAAGATTGTTAAACACGACAAAAACACAAAAAAACTGTTGACCTTATTAGCAGTGGATTGAATCGTCCACCGGCAGTCAATCGACTTTGGATAAGGTGATGGGTAATTGGGAGAAGTAATAATAGCCGCTTCGAATGACGTCACCACATTTACGTCGCAAGAAACAACTGCATGAGAAAACAGGCTTAAAACCTTAATTTACAAAGTTTTTATTAAAAAATATTTCAGTCTATAGAAGTTGATCAGAGAATGACCTTTCAATGAAAGTATCGTTTGGTCCAAAAAATCTACAGCACATATACGTCTTTCAATTTGGCAAGGCACGCACAAACAATTATGCCGCGGTAATGTGCTACATGTTGTACTGTGCGATGCAATTTAGATTTAGAAGCTGTAATCGCAACATGCCTGGCAGTGTGGTTGTACTTGATGCTGAAGTTGTGGTCGGTTCAGTTGAAGCAGTGGTAGTTGTGAATGGTTCCACAGTTGATGTCGTCGTTGTTGTTACAGGAGCCGTTGTTGAACCGTCGTAAATCACTAAACAAATCCAAGAGCATACACTTGAAACACTATACGGGTGAATACAGCACAAGAAGAAGGTGCGCAATACATCACCGCTACTGCACGTTTTCTTGCAATATTGATTGAGAATTGAGTCTGCTGCCTTAAGTTTTGATTTACATGAAAACAAAACTGGTAATGTAATTTATTGTGCCAATTTAGATTCGTTGGGTTGTTTTTTGACATCACTTTGATTTATTTAATTTTGTTAGACAAAATATAAGCAATTTTTGGTATGGAAATAAAAACAACACTCTTCATAAAAATGCTGCAAGACTTTCGACCACCTTCAGATATCCACTGGTGCAGCGGAGCCACTTTGGTGAAAACGTTCGGATATCCAGGCTGACCACAGGAACTGTACGATGCGACCCCCATCACAAACCACGTGGTTTCACCAACCAGACAGGACAATGGCCCTCCGTAGTCACCCTGCGACGGAACAATGTATTTTACGGTGATCGTGTCAAGGTTTAGTTTCTTAGGGTGATGATAAATTTGTCAAATGAAGATAAAAACACGCAGATGAAGAAGTTTAAGCTGATCTTAGGCGTATTTACTTGTTGATATTTTATCTATTGAACAATTGGACGTGTTTAGAGGGGCGGAACCAGTAGAGGGCAAATGGGCGATCGCCCTCCAGTGGCAGACAAAAAAGTTGCCCTAGATTCATTTTCGTTCAGTATTGGCGTCCTTTGTCTGGTGCATTAATGGCAATTTTGGTCTACTCGTCCGTCAACCCAAATCGCCATTAATCAGTTACAATAACTACCTTCCCTTGGAGTATATTTCTGGATTCGCCCCTGCGTGTTTACCAATTCGCGAATGTAAACCAACGGAAAGTAACACCAAACTTTGTTCACAGAACTGGTTTAAAATGCTTGATAAAAAGCAACGAAGTTAACAGGTTAAGCACTGGAGGAAAAGAGTTGTATTACCTGGCAGACACCAATTCCACCTTTGTCAAAGTCGCCAGCGCAAAGATGCGAATTCGTGAAGTTTGTTCCGTAAACGTTTGAGCAAATGGTTGGATCGAGCACGGGCATACGCACCTGTCTTAAGTTAACGGCGTTGAATGGGTGCTCAGGTCCTAAAACGGTATTTTGTACAGCATTACTTGAAAATTACTATATGCTTGCTTGTGCACTGCTTTTATAAGAGACTGACTGTTAAACAACTTTATTCGCACGAGCTTTCGCGAGATTGATCTCGCTTCATCAGGTGCAGCAAATAACGTGTCAAATAAAATGCGGTAACAGCGCTAAAAACAAGGAAGAAAAAAAGGAAAAACGCACGAAGAGGTGATAATTGTTGGTCACTGAGTGCCCGTGGCATCTTGGTGCGTATAATGACTCAGAAAGCCCCAGTCTCTATTGAGACCGTGGTTGATAGAGTCAAATTTAGTGCACAAGCAAGCATATAGTCATAGATCAGAGACTGACACGACAAACTGAAGAAATTGAAAATTAGTGGAGTTAATAACTGTGAATAAAAAAAGCCAAAGCTAAGATGCTGTTAATCATTTTCAGTAAACGTTTCGAACCTATACTTGGTTCATCATCAGTACTGCTAGGTTCGAAACGTTTACTGAAAATGATTAACAGCATCTTAGCTTTGGCTTTTTTTTATTCAAAATTACTTAAAAAAAAAACTTCAAAACTATTCCGAAATATTGTTCTGATGTGTAAGGTTGGGGTAGAATGCTTTTCCGATTTAACATATACATGAAACCCACTAGTTGCACGAGTTTAATAGTTGTAAAGTTGGTAGTTGCGTTACAACGACAGCCACTAATATGACGTGTATTTAGCGTGGGAGTGATGTGAAAAAAATAAAAACGAGGCAAAGAGAAGTTTGTTGCAAAATAATTGAAATGAAAACTCGACGTAGAAATTGAAAATACAAGTAAAAAGTTTTTACAACCCCATCCTGTAGCGACGCATTGTGTCCCGGGTTCAACGTCAGCAGTATTTGTTGGCAAACAGATGGGGCGGACGTTGCTGGCATAAACCAGTTCAGTTTGTAGCTTGAGCAATGCGATGTCAAGGGATTTCGTTGCGCTGCAAAAATTAAATTATTTGTCCATTTCTCTTCAGAAAGTCGAGGGCAAATAAAAATATTATAAACAATGAAGTTGATTTATAGCTGTTTGGATACATATCAGCTTCTATTGGGAATTTTTTTCAATACCTGTCATAACCAGGATTTACTACTATTTCTTGAAGAAGAGATCCTTGCGCCTCCTCTGTTCCGAAAAGAGCTTGTCTTCCGACGTATACACGCAGGTTGTCAATGCTAAACAGGTAAGGTAACTGTTACAGTACAGTTGACAACAGCGCATCAAAACAAAAAATAATCAATTGAAAATGCTCCCCAGCTTCAAGTTCGAATCGGGCACCAACATATAAGTACATCTATAGATCATAAGTTCAACTAATTTGCGAGCTTTGGGTTATGGTGAAATTACTGGCAAAAGTCGCTTGAATAAATGTATAATTTATCCTTAATACAAGTTCGGCTATTCACATTCAACCTGTTCTTGTTAGTCTGGTCAAAGAGTTAACTTAATCTATCACCTACAAAGAGCCAACAGTGTTGCCAGACCATGAACGCCGACAACCTTACATAAATTATGCATCTCATTTTATAACTTGTTAAATTTAAAATCTCAAAACCAGGTCGGTGATGGAGTTGGCTTAGATCTTGTAGAATCACGGTTACAACGACAAACTAAATATAAGCTTCTCTATATATAACGCAGTAATACTTCATGCAACCGCATCATTGCCCCACTGCGCAGGTCCTTACTTTGCGATCACATTTATCGTATATCCATATCATTATAGGCCTAGCTGTTTTGCAATGCCTGGGCTGCGAAGTCTGAAACTCTAATGATCTCTATATATCATCTATATTATTGCTTACGTGTTTGTCCCAATGCAATAGGCCGAAGTCATGATCCACTGAGTGTTTAAAACTGATGCACCACATAATAAACTATCATCTGATTCTACGACAAGAGCTTGCCATGGCCAGGAACCGCGTGCAGCTTCATTATCCCCAACTATCCTTAAATCCTAGTCAACAAGCTCTCGATTATTTCGATTAAGACATGATGTGTTTCAACAATGCTTACCCATACAAAATGCGGTGCAACCTCGTTTTTTCCGCATGCAGAACTGCTCAGTGAAACTTGTGCTGAACAGAAAAAAAAACCCTTAATGCCGCTTTAACAGTAGTTCCGTAAACAAAATACATGTTAACTTTTGGATATTTTGTGGAAGTTGTTTAAGTAATCGAAGCTTAACGCAGCAACGCGTGTCTTACAGCATTCTATTTCGTCACTGTCATCAACACAATTTCGAACTCCATCGCAGTGTTGAGATTCTGGAATACAAGCTCCATTCCAACAAGAAAACTCGCTCGATGCGCATCTATCTGCAAACAGAAGAAGTTAGTATCAGAAGTAAAAACTTTACGTCATGACTTATGTAAGTCGTACCTTTAAGAACTAACCTTCCGGCGCAAACAATTAACGTAAATGGCATAATATGAAGTAATACAATATGCTTTCTCATAGCAAAGCGGGATCGCCCCACTGCGCAGGCCCTATATATTTGGAGATCTCAGATTTCGTATTTTGATCAACGAAAAGAATTTCTAAGGCTTCGCAGCAGCCTGTTGCATAATATACTATGCGTTTTCTTGCCACCTGAGTTATTCCCGCCAGTCTCGTCACGTGACAGACAAAACATTGGTTGAATAGAATCTATGGTATTAATTTGTGATAGAAGATCAGTTCGGAAAAGGTTGTATTATGCCTGGCTCAATAACTAGTACTGTTTTGTGCAACTCTTAGTATCTACTGCAAGTTTTTTTTCCAACACAGCATTTAGTAAATTCATTCACATATAGTAAAAAAACAGCTTTTTTATGCGAAATCCCAATCTTTTTTTTTTCTGTAACTTCAAACGTTCCGGTACATTTTATTTATTTTTATTTCTGCTCATACATTATTTGGTTTATGTTGTTTACCTGTTGTTTCCCAATACAAGAGAAACCCCGTTTCTGTCAAACGATTGTCAGTTTCGAAAACGACCGAAACATTGTCACTTTCCGCTGTGAAATTTCTTGGAGAAAGAGTGCCGCAAAACTCTGTGTTGTAGAACTGAAGCAGATAATAACTTGCTTGTTATTTCTAGGGTTTAACAAATAACTGCAAATATATGTAAGCCTGCAGTACCTTCACACTTCCGTCATAAATTTGCAAATAATCAAAAGCACACAGATGACTCTGCTCCAATTGGAAGTCCAAAACATACAAATGTGTTACCTAAAATATCGTGCTTTTGATGACACACACAACACAAGTAATTCTTGAATCTGTGTTTTTTATTTTGACCTGCAAGTTACCTTGTCTGCGGGAACTACGATGTCTATGTTACAATTCAGGTTATTTCCGTAATTGCTTGGATAGTTGGGTGATATTAAAAATCCACTGAGATCCGATACCACTGTTTGACTGCAAACATCTATAGCTAAAAGAAAAACAAAAAGTTTGCTTCTCTTGCGGCCAGTCATACTTTTCACGTCTTATTGTCAGATGGGCAGTAGACCTACATACTACACAGCTTACCGTTTTCCAAATTTAAGGTTTGCGCCAAAGTATGTGGAACAAGTGTCAAAAAAGCAATAAACATGCACAAACTCATGCCACACAATTTTGTCAGACCTACGCCTTCTCGCCAAAATAATATTAATACGGTTTTATCCAATCTATGTGCTACATGGAATCTGTATTTTCCACAATGGTAGCAACGAGCTGTGCTTTTCTTCGCATCCAAACTGTTTCCAAAATACTGACGAAACGAGGTATACGTCGGTACGCCCTATGCTTTATGTAAGTATGTTATGGGTGTCACTTCACACCTTACGTGTTAAAACATTGCTCACAACAAAAGCTCGGAGGATTCAGTTACAACAGACGGGCTTCTGTTGAAATGTTATCGCGCACACAATTGCGACATATCGGAAACTATTTAATCGACGGACATGTTACACTACCTGTACACTATAAACAAGTAATATAAACGCCGGAAAATGTTCTATTTACAAAGCCTGCCATCTGATCGTAGTGAAATCTATTAAACGTTTGGTGGAAGCGCTTGAAACGCACGGGTTATTGCTTATCCTGTCTACACCTTCCTATTTCTATAGGACCTATATGGGTATCAAATTGGAGAAATCCTATTTTCAAGGCCCTCAGCTGTAATGCATCTAGCGACTGTTCCGCTTGTTTCCCAATGACCGTTGATGGGTTTTGTGACATACATAGGGACCTAAAATTATTCAAAGTTGATAAAAAACATTTGCTCCTGGATGAGACTGTACAGAGCAAGGACTTGTTGGGCCTCCTGGAAGATCATGTGATCAACCGGGGGGTATAAACAGCCCTGGGGGAAAAGCTTTGACACTTTTTCAGCAACTAAATTTGATGCCATTGCATAGAGAAGAGTTGGAACTTACAAAAAAATGCAAATGAGTGGGTAGTTGAACGATTCATTTTTCTGCAAAATCCAGTGCCAATTTTTGTTGCTTTTTTTGTCAAAATATTGACTAACCAGGGGGGCAAATGCTCCCAGGGGGTGGCTAAACCATTTTTCTAGTGACTAATTTCGATCAAAATTTGTAGTTATGAGATGGATCTTTCATAAAATCAAGAACTTAAACGATTTATTTTTCCACAAATACAGCCTGAATTTTGTGCTCCATTTTCATCATAATTTTCAGCAGCACCCACCAGCAAGTAACTACCAGATTGAAATAGCCCAAAACCCCACTAAAACTGACCCAAACACCCTAAAATTTGCCATGACAACAGCACGCACATGTGCGCTCAATCAACCACAAATTTAACTTAAATGCATCGCTGCTTTGCTTAGTGATGCATGAATTTCTATTGTGACACAGGTCTACACGCTGGGCATTTCCCAGCACCAAAACTTATTTTCATAGAAATACCAATATGCGTCCTTTATTTTCACCTGCATTTTTGCGACCTTTTAAAACAAAACCACGTTGACTTACAATATTCCCCCAATCCCGTCTATTTAGGTGTCAAACTGGACAGAACACCATCATATAAGGAACACATTGGAGCAAATCAACAGACCTTAAATCAGTTGGCAATGGCTCTGCAAGTCACTGAGTATTGCGCACCAGTATGTTCACAATCACGCCACACAAAAGTTATCGACCCAGGCTAGAACCAGGAATGTAGAACAATAATCCTACAACCAACTCCCAACGCATATCTAAACTGCCTTACCTCCTTGAACCCCCATGAAAAGACGTTGCCACAAAAACAGTTGTGACCCACGCCATCCGCTTCCTGGTCACAAACCCCGTAATACGAGACTTGAATCCTGTAAGAGCTTTGCCAGGATTCCGCAGTCTCACCCTTGGTAGTGAGGATTGGTGCTGCTATAACACAGCTCGCTGTAAGTTTGGCCAAATGAGCGATAATCTCCACAATTGAAACTGGCAGGAGCGCCAATGTGCGAAAGTAAAAAAGTAATCCAAAACGATGGAACGCACTTGGTTCCTTTGCCCCCTTGGCCCAATGTATGACAAAAAGATATAACCGGCAAAGTTCTTGCCTGGTTCCTTCACTGGAGTGATAAGATGAAACGATGATGACTGCTCAGTGACGTCACAACTACATACAACCTTCATGTTGATTCTTTTGCCTCTGCCACGAGATCCGACAAGCGGTGTCAATGTGTACTTTTTTGCCCGTGATGGCGGACGAAACGTCGTAAAAATATTGCACGTATATTTATGCCTGAAGAGCAGTACATTTTTTTTCATGAATATCTTGTTTTAGTATAAAAACTTTTGGCTGTAGCAAGCATGTAGGCGTTTCACATTGGAGGCTTTTGTGCCTTGAGCGGATTTCAGCAAGGCCAAGCTAAGGTTATTTTTATGCACACAAATACAACAGCATATGGTACACTTTGGCATACGTTGGTGTACACATTTGCAACTGGAATAATTATGAGTACACTATAGTTCATTAGTCCTGTTAAACCTAATATATTTTAAACTTATTGTATTAACTACCAAAAGCGCTTGTGAACAGATAAAACCGGAAACCATACGACGCAGTAACTCGCCCATCTCGCTATCATCCAGCGCAGTACAAATTGTGAACAATTGTTGACAAGTCATTTCCGAAACGCGCTATACAGCCAACACAAAATACAATTGATAATTGTGGTTGGCAAACGTTGAAGTCCTGTCTGATAGACCTTGTGTGGCGCTGTGAGTTATTTGCTTTCAGCCACCGAAGGTAGTAGATAGGGCATACTTTTTGTGGGTTTGTGTTTATCCACATTGTGCTGTGAGTTGTTGGATGTATATTGTTGCTGTGAGTTGTTGGATGGAAGTAGTATTAGTGGCTTACTGGTAGATCTTGCAACTGTTTAGTGCCTCGCTACACGTCACTGATTGAAAGATAAACAAAACCTTACCGACACGATCGAATTTACAGAAAAAAATAGACCATTGTGTTTTCGTAAACTTGGTTGGGTTTCCTGAATAAGTGAACATATTTACTGAATTTAAGTTTTCACAACTATTTTGGACACACCAGCCGTTAAATTCTTACCGGGAAGGCGTTCCTGACCTTTCGGACTTACTGGAGGCACTGCTGTCTTGCTGATTGGTTTGTGGTCTGGAGGGCAACGGATACACTCTATTCAGGTAAATTGTGGTTGGTAAACATGCGACGTTTAAACAGGCGGCCGTAAAACATAAAAACCGTACCTCGGTTTGATTTAACCGCTGCAGAGGGAATTTGTGCTTACTGACAAAGATAGGCGAAAAGGGAGTGTGATAGGCTGCGTTGTTTTGCTTCAGTCCGCGTACAAAGGAAGGTTTTTGGTCGGTTGAAATTCAATAGCCTGGCAAGCAGCGATTACTTCAGGCGCCTTCCTGGAATCGCGACAATAAGCTTGTCAGCATGAATTGAGACAGTTATCAGCTAGCGAATCGGGACGAAATAGAACTGTTTTGCAAGCTAGTCCCGTTGTAGACGTGTTTCGAGGTGTTGGATGCGACAACTTACTGCGCACATGAAAAATTGACACAGGCGAGTAATAATTAACCTGAGTAAGCAAACATTACCAGCCGTACAATGGTTGCAGTCACTCATTTGACACATTCGTTGAAGAAATTTACTGTTATAGACGTTTGCACAAGTTAATGACCCAGAAAGGAAGATATTAATACACCAGAACACAGAGTTTTCGGTAAACTTGGTCTGTGTAAATTAGAAATTTGTACGAATAATAACGATTGGGTGTGAACAAAGTAACCTCATGTTAAATTTTGTTATGTATTTGGGTTGAAATACTGCAGTCAATTAAAACGGTAATATTCGCACAGATTTCTATGTTACATAAGCTTATAAGTGGATCAAGTTTATCAAAAACTTTGGGTCCTTGTGTATCAATATTTTCCACTGAGAAATGCACAATTTTGAACTGGGCACTCGCAAACAGTGCTAGTCCACACTACAGTATAGGACAGTATATTTTATGACTAACAAAATGCATATAACTGTGGATGACAAATATTACCGGAAACTACCGAGACTAAATATGTAACTGGCTATGTTTACATCTGTCAGCTTGTTTCGATTCATACTAGATATGTTTGAAGAAGTATCTAGGGCTTAATGGATATAGGGCTAAATGGTGCCTCTTCAAGTTATGAGATTTTATCCCGTACGTATTAGGCTACATTATCGGCATAATTGTGCAATAGTCTGGCAAAATAATTATGCTCTGCGAATCATAGCAGTGTATAATGTATACGTTTACCAACCGAACCCTTGCATTTAGGGATAAAATGTTTAATCTTATCGATAGGATTGTATTCGTTAGATCGATATTTACAATTGCTGTGGCTGCTTGCTGTTCTTTCAATGTTCAATCAGTGATTTTTTGAAATATGATTTATTTGATTAAATGGATAATAGGTTATTGTTTCTTTCCAATGTAGACATTGTTGTTCATAACAGGCATTATTTGTGTACAAAAAAGAATTTTATGTAACAACCGTGGCTGTTTTATCCAAAAAACGAACTAAATCGAAAAATAATCGACTTTCTTGTAGACATAAAGAGTAATGGATCTACACGATGACATCAGCGAAAGACGACATCTGAAGAAATGCGCCGAGCGGGGCTTCTTGACCCTTATACTTCAGTTTACCCTGTGTTTTACACTCTATTACTACAAAAAGGAGGCGGGCATAGCGATGACTGTGTACTTTATAATCATTTTTGTACTGACTCTACTTCTACATTTTCTGGATAAACTGCACCAGAACTTTCCTGAAAGATTTCTACACACATCCACTCTGTTTGGCGGCGCGCCAATTACCGCCGCATTTTCGGTCACCACGTCATGTATTGGTCGTAAGCGAGAAGACAGGACCTACACCAAGGACTTTATTCGAAGCGGCAATCACTGTATTTCCTGGTTAGGCGGCGCAGTTGTTTTACTGAATCTGTTACTTGCTGTTGATACAGTTTATCAAGTTGTGTGTTTTCGGCTGGGATAAGACAAACCGTGAATATGAGATTAACGATTGGAAGCGACGCATCGATGCAACATGCCAATAATTGACGGTCGAAGATACAGAAATGATTTTTTTTGGGCTTTTGGAGTTAAGACTGCGGTATCGTGTTTGTCTAAAAGCAGGAATCCAACTACTTGCTATCTTTATCATTGGTTAGATGACGATGAGGCATTGCATTGCCGTAAACAATAAATAACTTTCGACAACTGAAAAGACTTTAATGGCAGATGTTACAAAATATAGATGTAAACATAACATTCATGTGCGTAAACTTTGCTTGAAAACTCATGCGACAAGGCTATGGGAATACTCAAAACGGGAAAACAAATCAATCATTTAACGTTTTTTCAAAGAAAAACAGATAATTTGTTGATGTAGATTTTGAAAATAAGGAACACAGTATGCGAAAAAATTGTTACAACAAAACCTTCATTTCCATTGTGCCGGAAAGCAGTTACATGCAATCAACACCAAACCAAATATAAGCATTCTATTTTATATAATTTAAAAAAAAACGGGTTCAACGCTGACACAGGCGGTGGCTTTAAGAGTTCTTGAACTCTACGAACACGTCTCTACTTTGCAAAATAATAGTTACAAGACACAAACGGCATTTTTGTAACGGTAGCTGGGATTTTTTTCTTCCTGACGTTCACCAGCACTGTGCTACCGGATTTAACGTGTTTCCTTGTTACGTACGCCATCGCAATGTTAGCGGACAGGGTGGGTGATGGACATCCGCTAGTCACGTGACCAATGTTGTTGCCTTTTTCATCCTCAATCGTCGCACCATCTGACAGAGGCATTAACTGATATTACAACTTGTTTCTTTTGTTAATAGTAATGTTTTATGAAATGGCATGATTGGCAGGATCGCCCCACTGCACAGGTCCTTACTTGGCGATCACAGCTATCGTATTGACGCCATTAGGTTCACAGACTTCGCAGCCAAGGCATTGCAGCCTAGCTGGATCAGCCACTTTTCCTGACAAGTTGGAGCGAGATTTCAAAATCAAACTCCCGTTGAGGTTTGAACCTGGGCTAACCAGGCCCAATCAGGTTCTTTTGTTATATTTAGCCAAAATAAATAATGCCAAATCCTGGCCAATTAAATGTTGGTACATGTTGCAAAAGAGTGCATTGTTTTGCCCTTGGCGGCTTCGAGTTTTCGTATATGGCGTAAATTATTTATAAATACAAGATAAAAAATGTTGCAAAATTATCGATCTATATTGGAAAGATACAGTCAAAAAGCCTAGCTTTTGTGGTTTAGTTATACAGTTGAGAAAATAGAATGCATAAATATTTGCCACAACTAGAAATTGTGTGCAACGTTTGTTGAAATTTAGCCAAACACATCACCATAGACTTTGTATTTGCTAAAAACCAACATCTTGCATAACATTTTAAAAACTTACGCCGTGCTATTGATGAAGACATGGTCAAACCAACTCTACGGATTTGGGGTTTTTCTTTGATTTGTTTCAAAATGATTTCGGCTCCTGGGAAATTAGCCTCTGTCCGCCTTCTTTTGCCTGTTGTCATTCACATGTTTGTTTTAAACGAAAAATGCATACCCGTTGCTATACAAAGTTAGTTTCACAATACTATCCCTAATACTTGAATGCAAACTAAACGATTTAAACAATTTATAATCACTTGATAGCACTTTTGCAAAAAAGCTTGCATATTGTCAAAATTTAACATTTCAATGTTCTAAACTGCCATTGTTTTAGTGTACTTTATGTGACAGACTAATTTTTATTAGTAGTATGAGCTTTAATACGGCCTACTGCAGATTTTAAATATTATTTTCAGTATGTGATTAGGCCAAAACTTACCAATACACCAGGTAAGTGAGGCTTCTACTGGTGTTGTGGTTTCGTCAATATCATTTCCATACAAGCAAAGTCCGGCCTCCAATCGCAGACTGTCTCGTGCTCCCAGTCCCGCCAACTCGACAAGGGGACTTTCAAGAATAGCTTCTGCCATGGAAACAGTTTTGTCTTTGGGAATTGAAATCTGCAAACAAAGAACATCCCTACGAGATTTTCTGGCAGAAAAAAAACATTTCTGGAATAAAAAAAACAATGTCTTGACATATTTTAAAGGTTTTATTAGAATTTTAAGTTCAGTTGAAAATTTTGTTCATTTTTACAAATAAAGGTTATTTGTCTACAACGCTGCTTGGAAAATGTAACACACTTTTCACATTTCAATTGGTAATAGTCACACACCTCAACACCGTCCTCTCCAGTGTATCCACAACGAGTCACCCGGCAGCCTGGAATCCCAAATACATCGCACTGTGTGTTTGTCATAAAGGGAAGCTCGGAAAGGTTTTTTCCCATTCCCTTCTGCAGGACATCAACCATTGAAGGGCCTAGGAAAATACACCAACATTTTCTTATTTTTTGCAAAATGTACAGCCAAGACAACTGATGTACATAGTTTAGATACATGATTATTGATCTTTGTATACTTGCGAATGTGAAATATTGAAAAACACAAATGGCGCGTTGATATCACAAAATTTAAAATGAAATGCAATGAACAAAACTGGTTAAAAAACGAATGTTTAACAAGGCAAAATAATTCCATTTAATGAGAAATTTACTGCTGTCTTCTTAATATAATACTAAAGTGTCTGAAAAGGAAGAAATAAGTATTGGGAGGGAGGGTGGTAAAACATGATCTATCAGACAAATTGGATTGCTCAGTAAATAAAAAGTGCAAGCTTTTAAATTTATTTATTTTGTACAACTGTAATTTATGGTCGTGGTTTTATCGGTGCCCACGCCATTTTATTTCCTATGTATATTGTTCATAAACGTTGTTGCATTTTTGCACAAAATACACATGGTTTGATTTGGTAATCAGGCAAATTAGTATAATGCCTTTATACCAGTTCATAATTTTGGTACCTTGTAATGCCAAGAGTCCATTGTCAAGATGTTCGATTGAAACCTCGCCACCTTGACTTCTAAACATCTCTGCTCTTTCCTGATAAACATCAAAGTTCCAACATCAAGCAATTAACACTTACAAAACAATAGCAAGGTACAAGTGTAAACGTTTAACTACTGCAGCTGCAGTATAGTGCAGTGGGAAATTCCTAATAGCCAGGAAATAAAACACATACTAATCAAATTTAGACAACATGGACACAAATATATTAATTTTGAAGTATGGCAAATGACAATTATTGTCCATCACTTACCTTGAGGTGTGCCTGAATTTTATCACTGCAACCTGCATTTGAAACAACATAAAGAAATCCTTCTTGCGTTTTGTTCACTATCAGGTCATCGAGGATGCCCCCATTTTGGTTTGTATAAAGACTTAGCGTTCCACAGTTGTCCCCAAGTCCTTTAACATCTCCAACTACCAGGCTTTCGATAAACGTCTCTCTGTCCTTCCCATGGATCTTAAACAGGGGCATAACTATTTGTAAAGCAAATTAAAAAAATCAACCATGCTTGAGACAAATGTCAGATTTCTGTGAATTGACTTTCAGTGGATTTAATGCAAAAATGTTTTCATTATTTACTACTAATGTAATAAACCCTAAACCTCTTATTGACAAGAAAACTACGCATTCCAAGAAGGGGATTGTTATCATTAAGCTAGTCAGTTTATTTTTTTCCGGAATCAAATCATTAAATCACATAATTTTCTGGTGTATATTTTTATGATTTAAGTAACCCAAGTTGTTGATATATTTCCTTCCCATTATTGGCAGCATAAAAATATTAATAGTGAAGAAGGGACTTCAACACTTTTGTGGAAACATTTGTTTGTTTAACAAAAAGCTTACATTTGTTTGCAACATGTGTGAAACATCAAACAAAGATGCTTTCTGTCGTGTGTGATGATGGGAAGCCACAATTCCCAGATTTTTATACTGGACTGGCATCATCCAACCTGCAAAATCAACCATTTTCCCTCCATTTTCCTTATGGAAGTCATGAAGTACTGTTGTTTTGGAGACATCCTGAATTTGAAATGTTTTAGATGAGCTTATTTTATATGTTACAGCATACATATGTTTTGTGTGCTTACGTCTTTTTGAGTCTACTCTACCTTTAAATACTGGATTGCACAATGTCACCAGGGGAAATGTTTACCCGAGATCAGATGTTGGCAATTTAATTAGTATGCCTGGCAGCAAAAATAGCAGTATATAGTTGGCAATCTTATTTATTTAGTAATCTACTCCATTTAGTGATACAGGTTTTATTACCAAAAAAAAGTATATTTTATTTGAGTCAATACTAGTGCCTATAATTGACAACATTGAACGTTCAATGTACTGTGATTATGTGGCATTGGCACCTGATACAAGATTTTTCCACTTGAAATGCTTCTGCTCAATCTTTCACAAACAATTTTACAAGCATTTCTGGACAAAAGGTGCATTCTTGTAAGCAATACAACAAACTTAAGCTGAAAATATATTGCATTTTTTAGTTGCCTTACGCACAATTTATTGTTGGAAAATACGTTTAGCTTATACGTTTTCGGACGTATAATGAAGTAAATTGTTGGTTTAACGGTAACAAAGTAATAAATATAGTTGGGTGCAAAAAACAAAAAAATGTACACACATCTTCACAATAGGGATCTTCCCCTGGGAATTCCATGCTTGCTCAAGTGTGAATTTTAGTTTGGTATATTTTTTTGCTGGGAATTTATTCTTTTTTCAATTTTATGTATTCTGTCAAGCATTTGTTCAATGTAAACTATTCAAAAAAACATATATATTGCCGTTTTTAATATTCGTTTTACGAGGAGGTGAAAACGTGCAATTTCGGTTTAAAGTAGGCTAGTTACCAAATCTCTATTTACAATTCACAAAATATGTTTAAAACCCTTGTGTTTTTGACTATTTAAAAAACTTGTTTTCAGTTTTACAAGCTTTCAGGTCAAAGCTTTCAGTAACTTAAAACAGCACTTCTGAATTTTTACTCGTCATGTACGCGCTTTTGAATTTTTACTCGTCAGCAGTTAAATAAAGAAGCGTATACAAAAGGGTAAAAAAATATGCCACATTTTAACCTGGTTGGTCGATACGCTATCGGGGCGTTGTATATTTCAATGGAGTTACTTTGCAGCCGAATTTTTTCCTTCTAAATCGGAATTGGAGGGTGCAAAAGAAAACAAACACTTAAAACCCCATGATCCATCATGCTCCAGTGCGATTTGGGAACACCTTATAGCCATCATCCTCAGCCAACTATAAAATTGACGTTCATACACCCTATAATTGCTGGATCAACGATCGAAGGGCAAATTCATGTTTTTTTTTATACAATATTTGTCTTTTTAAACGACTTGACAGCGTACTTTGGCAGGGAGCAGCTTTAAACCGACTGTCGGTGCACGAATATGATACACGCTCTTATATAAACCTTAATCACACAAGGATAAAATTTGTATTCTTGTGCCGACGAAATCATTTGCTAATTTGCAATAATTATTATCAGACAAACATATAAATAACCGAAAAGCAAAAAAATACTATGAATTTTGATGTAAAATATTTCAAGCGCCAAACAATAAAAAAAAGTAATCGCATGCAAATTTTGTCATTTCGCTATGTTATAGGACGATAGTTATCAGACAAACAACACGTTTGAAATAAAATAATTACTAACATTTCAATCGCCAAATTGTAGTAATAATATTTATGCAATAGAATGCAATTGTAGTATAAGACACGTTGATATTATAAAATTAATACTATGTATGCATATCATTAACTTTTTCTCAACATGCAAATTTTGCATTTTTGTTCCAAACGTTTCTACAAAGTTATCAAAGACCCGATGTAACGTTCAAACAAATATTACACTCTTTGATAAAACAGAATTCGTTCGTAGTCAATGCTGCAGGCATGTCGTCTGTCCTCCTTTGAAACATCGACTTGATCCTACAAGATTAACACAGGTTAAACGCTTAATAGAAAAAAAAATATTCTAACTGGAGCGTGAATTTCTGAACTATAGATAAACTTGTGTCTTTGAAATTAATCAAGTTTTTCAAGTTGCTTCGAAAGAACTTTTTATGAATAAATTCAACATTGTGTTTAAATTCCATATAAAGTTTTGTAATAGATGACGCCTACACTACTTTGAAGTACAGGCTTTCTATCGTTTAAATATGCAAGCCGTTTTGGGAAAAAGTGGGAAGAGCTGATTAACGTAAAGAATATAAAACAAATTATTGGATATTATTACGTCACTGCTTACCTCTTTAACAAGTGTGCATTTTCCTTTAAGTCTGTTCATCGTTTTAAGAACCGAATCTTTATATTCTACGTCAGATCCCGGATTTTTGTAGTTACTCACATTAATTGCTAGAATCCCTTCCGACATCAACATGTCAACCAACATCTGTTAGAGATAAAAATATATTTCTCTAATCGTAAATTTGCATCAAACATTCTGATAACAAACAAACTGGTTCCGATGAAAACGTTGGAGTGTTTTTTGTATTAAATTGATGGTGGCATATATAAGTTTTTGTAGCACGTATATTTTATGCCAGAAGAGCAGTACATTTTAAATTGCAATATGCCTGGCAGCAACAGGAGTTTCATTTTTGCAGAACTGTTTTACATAAATAAAACACGTCGGTATTTCAGCACTATGGGCCAGTCTGTTTAATCTTTATTATAACAGCATGTTTAGTTAGTATATCCTTTGTTGGTGTTCCTAAGTTTGCGGCAGATATTTCATACAAAAACACACAAGTCAAAATCATTGCGCTGCGGCAACGTACGCTGTTCGACCTAAGATCTCATAAAGGTAGCTGGTGACTGCGACTATGGACCATCTGGTAAATGAATCATAGACACAAATTCCACTTAGTGGTACTTTGCAGTCAAATAAAAGCCACAGTTACCAGCTGCTTTGATGGTACCTCACATACGTCGAAGTGTGCACTGTCTGAAGCCCACTGAACATTTGCAATAAACGTATGATAGCATTCAGAAAACATGTATTATTTTCTACAATTTTACACGTGTATTGTTCCTGTCGTAGTTTATGCCAGTGGTTTACAACCTTTTTAGACTTAGGTTGACCGGAAATTCAAAGAAACCTCAGTTTCAGGTAAAGCTACGCGTAATAGATCAAAGTAAAATCTCATGTTAGTGGAATAAGGGAATTTGTTTCTATGCGTGTTTAGGATACTTAAAAGATCTATGGTGGCGTGTTCATGCCAGACGCCCACAGATATGTAACATATTGTCTTACCTCGAGGCATTCGTGAGGTAAATGACCGAAGCTGAGTCCACCTGTACTTGTTATTAAATCGTAATGGGATTTGTCTGTTGAAATCGGAGTGTCTGCAGTGATTTGTTGACAGTGAAGCGTCCTGTTATAACAATTTTTGTCACGAAATTCCTCCTGATTTAAGCAGCTTTGACACCAATCGTCGTGGTACAACTAACAAATGTATTTGCTACACGGTTTTAGTGATAGTTATTCTACGTAATTATGCGCTATATGCAAAAAAAGCAGGATGGCCTCACTGTGATAGATAATTGCTTCTGTCCTAGCTACATCGATCATTACATGGCGGTGGCATTCCCTTGCAATTCTTCTTACCTGTAAACGTTTTTGCGTAGCGCCACATTCAGTAGTTCCTGGCACCCGTCGACGCCATCAATTGATCCTAACCACCCGGCTCGACGTAGGGCTTCCCCGCATAAACCGCTGCCTGCATTGAGAAGCATGCAGTTTACCGTGTGACGTAGGGCGACAAGGCACGGACGCATAATTATTTCCTAGACATACGGGCGCACACCCACACAGACAAATTCATCCTTGAGTTACTGATACTTCTTTAGTGGTATGTTGGCGATGCGTATATGGTATGACAAATGGCATAAAACAGGAAAACCTCGGGAAAGCTTGCTTTGTAACTATTTGGCATATTAGATTCACCCAACAAACGCCAACATACCGGGAAAGATCAGTTCAGAAACTGATGTAGCTATATTTCTGTTACGTATTTTTACGTTACATAGCAACGTTTGCATTCATGGAAATAGGAACTATATTGTCACATAACAGCCAGTTTCGTCACCAACGTCCGGAATCTCTTTCCATGGGTTTTTTGTGTTAAGGCATTCTATAGGTAGCGTCTTGTCCAGCATCTCATTTCAAAATGTATAGCAACGGTTGCTTTCTCACGTGATTTGATCTCGTTACTAGTTTCTACGCAACAGCTGTGTTTTCATGTGATTTTATTGGCCAGCTTAATTGTGTCGCCTTAGAGAAGTCTCCCATTGTTTTTGTTTAAGTGTCCGTCTTTTGTTAACTGTTCGCTCACCGTTAGTCCTTCTTTTCAAAATCCTTCGTTCGCTTTGTTTCTCTCCGGTTTAAAATACTGTGACGTTCCGTGTGCGTTTAGCTGAGGCGGAGCGGGGCAGCGCAGCTGTACTGTGCTCTCCTCAGTTCGTAAATTCACTTAGTTTGGCGTTGGTATAATTGCGCATGTTAATTTCGTATCCAAAATTGTTCATGGTATATACATATTGTTGGAATGTTTGCATCAACTTTCAATTAAAGTCAGGTTAGGAAAACACAACAATTAGAACTCACGTGCGATCCTATGTCAAATGCGTTGATCAAATAGGATTTCCCATCAATCATAAATAATTGTTAAGACCCGGATTGAGACTCATATTTGGCATATAGGTCGCAACAATTTCTGTATAGACTAAACCAACCTGCACATACGTCCAGGACACAAAGGTCTTTCGTGCTTTTTCCAGCAAAGTATTGTTCTACCATCTCTGACAGTTTGTTTGTGGAAATGGAGCCAACTTCCATAAAACCATTGTCATACTGAGCTGCAACCTCCTTATAAACTGCTTGGTTCACCTGGGCTGATTCGGTTAATTTCCCGTACATTTGGCATATGACCGGCTTGCTGTGATTATCCATTGTTTTCTATGTTTAACTGCCTGAAGAACAAACATGTTAGTCCACGTGTATTGCTTCTCACATAACACCGGATGCGGTGGGCTGATGTTGGTTAGATCATGTACGCGTCTAAATGTATATGCTGCGCAAAGTCGACAATGCAAACTTGCAGTTCAAAATAAATCTTCTGTAACCAATATTTTTTTCAAGCTTTGAGGGCTGGCTTGTCTGTCTTACTTATATCTACCGGCAGCTACAACATGCTTCAATGTGCCTTGTTAACACCTTATGACTTTTACCCCAAGTCAACCATAAAATTGATGTTCGCACATACTATATTAAATTTGCGCCGTATTACGTATGTACGAGGGGGGATTACCTTGTAACGAACCTTACCCCAACAACAATACATATTAAGTCTGTGGTGGTTACATGTAGTTTGTATTTCTATCTTAATAAGTACGTGTCGTTGGGATTTATCAAGACAATGTCTGATTTAAGGATATATTCTGAAAAATTTTGGTCATATATCAGGTCTTCACCAATTGAGACAACATCTGCTCATGGCTTTTTCCAATCGAAAATGAACGAAATACAAAAGACCTGCAAAATGTGTGAGTTAATCTCAGCGATCTTTTAATCCGAAAATCAACGGCTGAAAGTCAATTTTGTTTTTTTCAAACATTTGTCATTTGTCTTTATGAACGACTCAACAAAGGTCGTGTGTTTATGAGTATTTTGGTCAATAGTCCTGTAATCATTTAGATAGAAAACAAATCAGAACATCAACAACACCTTCCAGTGCAACTGGCTGCAATTCTACGCAGATGGTTATTCTCCGTGAAGTAATAACCTTCACATGGGCGCCAGACTCCATAACCCTTATGGTTTTATCGGTGCCCATGCCATTTTTCGAATCAAGTTTATTGTTCATGTGAGTATATTAATTGCGTGCAAAATAAAAGTAATTTGATTTAATTTTTGCTACGTTAGTTTTTGAAACTTTAGCATAATGTAAATTGGGTGAACATTATGCGTTGCGGATTCAGCACCAAATTGTTGTGTATAATTCGCCATCGTGATTCCCACAACACTTCCCAGCAAGAAGTGTAACAGTTGTTTTTCGTAAGGCTTTTAGGACCTGCTTTAAACCAGTTGTGTGCATGCCTTTATGCGAAACAAGTATATAAGCACCTACACAACCAGTGCTTCGCGTTACTGCCACGCATAACATTCTCTCGCTCGATCGCATCCAACTGTCATAAAAATCGTGCGTGACCGTTTGAGGCGATAAAGTGTTATAACGATAAAAATTATAAAAAATATGAAAAAACCTGAAGCTGTCTAATTTGGCGGGGAGCAGGTTTAATCCTCAATATACGACACTTCAAAGTTGGGGGCAAGTTACGACATCATTTCAAAAATTACGCCACGTTGTGGAGTTACGAAGTTTGCGCGAGCATTGATGCCGAACGGCACAACAGCAACGAAATAAAACATTACATATTTTGCATGATTTAATTCAAACTGAGTATAAACTGTTTAAAGGGGTATGTGTTTGCAAACATATCTATCTGGCTGCATCTTTTCAGATTGTCGTAGGAATTTTGAATTCCTCAACAATTTTCGACACGGTGTAATTAAGGCGTATTTGCTTAGCGCATTCAGGCATGTAAACCTTGTCTCGTGTTTTGTCAGCTTGCAATCAATTTTAAGGTGTTTTTTTTTGTTTGCGATTCATTCGGCTATTTGGTTTTTGGTAATGCTTGGATAAATTTAGACAACATGAACAGGGTGGATTCGTGAAGGAAATTAGTTTTCAATCGCTATTTTTCTAGTTTATTTATGTTCGATAGTATACAGAATGGAATCGAATGGAAAAGTTGGTGTTGAAACCAGTGGCTTTCAACATTCATTGCATAGTGGACCATGGGAAACGATAAGCATGGCTTTGCAGATTTAAGCATAGCAAACTTAGAGTTGGTACAGCAAGTATAACAGGAGAGGAAATTTCGGGCTGGTAGTTGTTAATATAATCTGTGCTTAGAAATTCTTTGCCCCAAAACAAAGATATATATCCCGCGGTTTGATCTACATTACATTAGTGTAATTTCCTTTGTTTCTGTTGCATATATGCGAGAAACAAACGTATGTCAAGTGCTTTCGATGCAATCGTTATCACAAAAGTGCGACAGTAATACTTGTTGTTTATTGCTTGTGATATCAATACAACTCAAAGCCTCACTTGAGAAAGATATATTATATTTAGTTAATAAGACTTTTCCCAAATGGAAAGTCAACTAGCGCAACCGATGAACAGACGGGAGAAAAGGAATGTGAAGCTTAAGTTCGGGTTGTTTATGGTTGGCGTTGCTCTAACCATGGGTTCGTTCACCTCGGTGTTAACTTTGCAGTCAAGCGTGAACATCGTCAATGGCGTTGGTAGGTTTAACGTGGCAACATAGAAAGCCAGAAATAAACGCAATGCGACGAAAAACTTAAATGTACGTTCGTGCGTTTATCGAACAAAAACCGATAGATAATAAAGAACAGCTGTGCGTAAACTTTAAATAAAAAAATGGCTAAATACGTAAATTCGGAAGCTCAGCACAAGCGTCAAAGATGGGATTACGTCTCCTTTTTGTTTAGGTGTGATATCAGCTACGGCATTATACTCCGCCACTGCTCTATTTATCGCTGTTGGCACACCATTCGTTTTCCATTTCGTTGGTGTCAAACGTTCACTTACAACTGCATACTGCATCAACTTACTCTATATCTGCTCAAACTACTACCCAAGTAAGTTTGTTTACTAGAAAAAAAACGGAATTATCAAACTTATTCGAGAGTTTGAATACTTTAAGTTTGTTGGCCTTATTGCTGGTGTCACGTGACTTCACAGACTTTAACCTATGTTTTAGATATCCATTTAACCTATGTTTTAGATATCCATTTTTCCATATAGAGTAAGCAGAAAAGCAAATTCTTAGATCTGGCATTCTGTCGACGCGACGTTAAATACGCTCCAAGTATTTTCCATTAGTTTTTGATCGTCTATTACTGATCGGAGCTGATCGTCTTATCGGAATTTAGGAATGCATAATTTGTAAATAGGCAGATCCATCGATCTGCACAGTAGGGCTGACTCCTGTAGACTTTCTTAAAATTTTCTCTGGCAATAAAGCAGTATTTTTTTTATTAATGAAATAATACACCACACTAAAACATGTGCCAGAATGCAGGGCTACATGACCACAGACGTATGTTACAGACATCAGCTCCCCAAAAAATCACTTTAACTATAAACAATTCAGATATCGTCATGTTGACGGTCTGTGGGGTTCTTTTGGGAATAGCGAAAGCTATAAGTTGGCCTTCCTTTTTGATATACTGCGTTCATTTTGGACGAAAATACGCTATGTTTGGAAACAAGAAGAAGGACTTCTACAATTCCCAGTTCCTTGGCTACTTTTCATGCAACCTTAATATGTCGTTTGTAAGTATACTAAGGTTTGAAGTCAAATGGGCGGAAAAAAAAGTAACGTGCCATTGTAGGTGTTGAACTATCTTGTGACCTACTGTATTCTCTATGTTGGCGGAACCACCAAACGATCCCCTGCAGACAAAAACAACCCCAACAACGAAACACAACACCGAGATTTTTCGCTATGCGGAGCCAACGACTGCCAAGACCCGAATGTGACTCAACAAAACCTGGTGCAGTATGTTCCCCCCCAAACCACACTTTACATCATGTTCGGTGTTTTTATGGGTCTTGTTTTAATCGCTATAACCATTCAAGGATTCTTCATTGAAAATCCAGAGTTAAGTATGTATTTAAGACCTAACAACAATACAGTTGGTCTATGAAAAATTTAATCAATGGCATTTGCAAGGTGATACGTCATCGGAAACGTCTCCGAACATTCCTCGCAGTGGCAATGTGTCCAAAAGAGAATCGCCAGATATTCAACATGAACTTCCCGGTACCAAATCTATCAGGAAACAAACCAATAATGTCACTGTTCAAAAAAATGGAATAAAAGTAAGTTATCATTTTGCATTGACCCCCGAATTTGATTTCAACGACAAATTACCTGGATTAGACGAAGTTTCGGATAATCCGAGGACGTCATATAGTTGTGTATAACAGAATATCGGTCAAAGTCAAACTATACCGGTGTGGTCAGAACGCATAAACGCGCCGAATAACCAGGCCCAACGCTGTACTAACTGCAGTTCATGAGCTACAGGAGCTCAGCGGTACGGCGGTGTATATTGTTGTTAAGATGCACTGGTGCACAAACTTGTCAGCAGGCAACATTTGTATGTATGTAGGGAGTCCCTATTACCATAATCAGTCGTTTCAGAGGTGTTTCACGCTATCGCAAGACACCCCACTGCGCAGGTATTTAGTTTGCGTATCACAGCAATTTTGTCGAGTTTATTAGGGTTCGCCAACATCGCAGCCAAGATGTTGCAGCCCAGCTGGATCAATCACAATTTCACAGCAAGCTGGAAAATCAATCTCCCGGTGAGATTTGAACTCACGACCTTAGGATCACCACACCCAAAGCACACCAACTAACCTACGGAAGCGATACTTGACCACAATATATTGCGTTCACCGATGAGATGCAAAACCAAAAAAAGCAATTTAACTCGGTGACTCACCCCAATAATAAAGTCCAGTGAGTCAAGTAATAAAGAATTAGCAAAATGAAGACAAAACGCCGCAGTAAGGCAAGTGTAACAAAAGAAAAATAAGATTTTTTGAAGTGAATAAAAATTAAAATTAAAAAAAAAGTATGTTGTGCACGGTTTGAAAAGTTATTTTTGACTGATCCCGGAGTAACCGAGGTTTATTATCATACCAACCCTTTGTTAAGCAGAGGATTTTTGAGTTTTTAGGGCTCTACATTCACTGCAAATCACCCAGCTTTACATTCACTGCAAAGCACGTTTCGTCAGATGCTGAAAACCAAACAACTTCTTATAATCCCCACATCCTTCTGCCTTGGTTTGGTTCAGTCGTTTAGCTTTGTCGAAATGCCGCGAGCCTTTACATCATGCATTCTTGGTGTTGACCAGGTATTACTACCACTCATAACATACGTTGATGTACTCATAGATGCTTTTATTTTATTTTTATATGTACTAATTTTAACACGTCTTTGCCGCTAGTTTTTTTTTATCAAGTTGATACTGCTCATGTAACACATTTTACTTTAAGGTACCATTGTGCATGATCACCTTTAGTGCCGTAAGTGCTTTTGTTTCAATTAACGTTGGGAAAGTTACGAGAAAATATGGAAGGCAGTCAACCCTCCTATTTTGTACATTGCTGGAAATTGGGACTTTTTTGTCTATGTTGTTTTTGACCCCGACTGAATCCTCCCAGTGGATTGTTTACTGCTTGTTCTGTGCAATGGGAATTACAAACGGAATAAGATCTCCTGTTAGTACAGGTATATAACTAAACTTAAAATTCAAGTTCGTTTTGACAAAACTAATGTCCAAGATGAAGTAGATGACCTTTACTATGATTCAGCTCTGCTTTTATCCACCTATCATCTATAAATAATTAGATTTCTTATTCTATTTGTATTTTGCAAATGACCTTTTGCACTTTAGACCTTAACTTAACTAATGTCTTTACCGTCTTCCATTTTAATAGCAGTCCATGCATCCTTCTTTCCTGAAAACGAAGAAACTGCTATGGTGGTTTGGTCAATTTGGTATGCTGGTGGTTATGCATTTCAATCTGGTTGGAGTACTGCAGTGTGCGTGAGGTACAAGATCTACTTTCAGCTCGTTCTGTTGGTGATCAGCATGGCAGCATTTAGTAAGTGTTGGGATTTAGGGCATTTGCATACTTGTAAAGTACAGTCACACGTTTTCATTTCCGCAGGTTTTGCGGAGTTCAAGGAAAGAAAAGCGAACAAACAACTTTCCAAATGCAGAGATTTGCCAGAACCTTGAAATGTTGTCCATTTTTACATTTAGATTGATAATGCCTACTCTATTCTATATATTAACAAATATTAACAAAATGCTATAGCATGGAATAAATACGCTTGTTGGGTATCTGGGTGGGTAGACACGCACTCTAACACATTCTGGAATAAAACAATTTAAATGCAAGGTTTGCATTGATGTTTCTGCTCAAAAAAATGAATTTAACCAGACGCATTCGAATTCATACTGGAGAAAACCCCTTCCTATGAAACCTTCAAGTGCAACGTGTGCGAGAATGAATTTTCGTTTAACTTTGACAAAACAAATGAATACCCACTTCGTAAATGAGAAGCGACACCAGTGTTTGGAATGCAAAAAAAATATTCATCAACAGGGAAAGTTGAAGGGTCGCCATGGGCGAAGACCCGACATCAAGCTTCTGACACCATGTTGGCAGCAGGTCCCGACACCGATGGTCTGTTCTCGGTCTGAGACCAAAACAGAGATCTGAGACCGGACACGTGATCTGAGAGATCACATTGGGATCTGTTAGACCGAAAACCATCATCTGTGAGATCGAAAATCATTATCTAGGAGACCGAAAAATATGATCAGTTAATTTGTGGAAAGAGTCGCAAATACATAGGGCGATATCAAAGATGACGCAGAAACAAAGAGATAATTGCTGCGATTACGCGACAAGAAGATTTAGAAGAAGTAGCGCTAGTTGAAAGACGTAACGCAAGTGAGATAACTAGAGATGGCGCCAGAAAGACGGGTTTAAATGCAAAAGAGTAGAAAGACCAAGTTTAAAACAAAATATCAATAAATAAAACTTGTGTGGAATAGGCGTATTCATCGTCGCAAAACTGCTTTGAAACGGTTGAAGTATAACTGGAGAAGGCAAAATTACACGAAAGAGTAAACCGTGCATTAGGATTACAAAAAATGAAAGGTGGTAATATTAGGCTAGGTTGGCTATACGCATGTCGGTAAACAAACTTGCCAAATCAAAAAAAAAACCTACACGGAATATATCAAGAGCACAACTCTTGGCGTCTACAGCCCGTTGACCTTAGCTGTGTCAACTGGTCAATCCCTAACTAAAAATGGAGCAAGGACTTTGATCCCGATAAGCCAAAAATATGTAAAAAATGCAGGCAGTAAAGAGGTGGTCTTGCCACAATCGCACCGTTTAACGACAGGCCTCTTGTGTCGTGCTTCTCGCGTTCGGAAGGCTTTCTAATGCATACCCATCGCGGCACTTTGGTCCGCTTGGTTAAGGCATGTAGACTTACCTGACATAAAACTATGTAAGGAAATATAACACGCAGTAAAAAAAATAAAAAAATACTGTTTCGGCGACATGCGTTAACAAACCTAAACCTTAAAGTTACCTAGAAGGGATAAATAGTAAAGTTAAGAAACACGTTTCGAGACGAAAAGAAGGAAAATATAGTAATTTAACATTACAAAAGAAACTTCACAGCAGCTTGAATGTCATTGACCCCAGCATCAGAGGGCGTTGCGCTTGATTTGATCCGACTCCAGCATCAGAAGGCGTTGTGTTCGAGATCACAGAGGTCAACACCAGAAATGAATGATTGGCATGGGCGACGACCCGACACCAAGCTTTTGACACCATGTTGGCAGCAGGTCACGACACCGATGGTCTGTTCTCGGTCTGAGACCAAAACAGAGATCTGAGACCGGACACGTTAACTAGCGATGGCGTCCGAAAAACGGGTGTAAATGTAAAAGAGTAGAAAGACCAAGTTTAAAACAAAATATCAATAAATATTCGAATTACGACAAGCCAAAATCCCTACAAGGCCTTCGCCAGCACGAAATAATCCATTCAACAGATAAACCTTACAAATGTCACCTGTGCGAAAAAGCCTTCAAAGCAAAAAATGCGCACCCGACAAAAGTACATAACAAGTCATGTAACTTACATAACACAATAGTGTGCAAATCGGGTGTTTGCCTGATAAGCTTTAAACATAAATCCTGGCATCGTCTGCAACATATTGTGGTCCAATTGACAGGAAATCGTTGGTAGAAATAGACTGTTGGCGCTCGAGCTTGCTTGCAGCCCGTTTATCGGCACCATGTAATTAGCGGCAATGAAGTTACCCGACGTTTTAAAGCTGTGTAGAGTTGAACAGTGATGGAAAATGTTCCTATCCTTTTATGCCCAGTGTAAGCGCTCGATAAACGCTTAGTTTCGTGTCTTTAAAGTGATGCTTCTACTTTTGACGACCGCATTTGCAAACGTTATAATTAGGATAGCTGGCCAAAAAAATTTTACCATTTCTGATGCTCATAATGAAATTTAACCGTGGAAAAATGATTTAACCAAAATTTATTTGATAAAAATGGGAGTTGTGCCGAATATTTGGATTTGATCGAATAGTAGGTCAAGAATCGTCCCTTTCGGAACACATACATCGAGTAAATCCTTGTGATTCATTTCTTTATAAAATCCGCTTCAATAGTTTGTTACTTTTTCAACCTGAGTTTCATTCGGTCGAGTATTGGCTGCAGATATTCGATTTTGAACAAATCAAAATTGTATTGGCACAACCCTACAAAAGAGTACCGAGACACTTAACGTTAATTCATGATTTTTATATAAGTGGCAATCAACATGCCAACGTATTCCTCAGGAGGTTATGCACAAATGCACACAAGTAATTCCCGTGAGACGCAAATCAGTACCTTGACCTTTCTCTTTCGAGTGCACACGGTATTTCGAATTACTAAGCGCAAATCTATGCAGGCAGTTATTGTTATTTTGCCCGTTTGTGCTGCAAATCAACTGTTCTTACCCCCTGTCCACACACAAAAGCCATAAGGGTGGGTCGACCAGTGTTCCTCATTGTCGATCGTTGCATATTCATTTATGCTGTTTAAAAATGTGTACATTGTTTTTAACGCTTTCTTCAGGTCACTTTCGGCACATGGGTGAGCTTCAAACTAATTGCATAGAAATTTCCCAAAGTTGTGCACTAGAACATAAACAACCTTATATAACAAGCACTCTTTGCTGGTCACGAAAATTGCGGTCATGCTGACAACGATGTGCGACGTCCTTCTTGTTCGTGCTGCGCCGACAGCAGTGTATCAGTGCATTACGCGCAGGAAGTAATGTGTAGTTGCTGAAGTTGCCGTGTATGAATGGGTTTTGGAAAATAAGGTTATTAAAGCACAGTACTGCCAACAACATTGAACACTTTGACACGGGAACTGCTGGAAACAGGTTATGCTAAATAGAAACTTCATCAAAGTAGCACAGACTTAATTAAGTGCAATTTGATGAAAATGCGTGCACATGCAGTATTAAAGTTTGGCCCATTTCTGATGCGCTTAAATGAATAACTTTGTAAATATTTATCATTTCATTGCCACAAAGAATATATCTATTGTCTCTTTCAGACAAAGATTTAGTGCCCATTTTAATTTACCACTTGAAAGGCGAAGCTTTGCAACCGGTGGTATTTGCCAAGCCCAAACCCAGGCTTTCCGATCGTTTGAATGCTGGTGATTATATGTACGACGTGCAAGCCCGTAAAGCTTGAAAAAAATATTGGTTACAAAAGATTTATTTCGAACTGCAAGTTTTCAGTGTCGACTTTGCGCAGCACACACATTCAGACGCGTATATGATCTAACCAACATTAGCAGAGGTTTGCAAGGCCACTTTTATGCCTGGTTGGCCTAGAAAATTACAACTCGCACGCGACCCATCATCCGCAACAAATCAGTTCCAATCGAGTGATTAGTCTGCTTTGGTAGCCAGGCGGGAAATCGTTGGTAGAAATATACTGTTGGCGACCGAGCTTCCTTGCAGCCCGTTATCGGCACGATGGAACCCAACGTATTCCTCAGGAGGTTATACACAAATGCACATAAGTAATTCCCGTGAGAAGGTATTTCGAATTACTAAACGCAAATCTATGTAGGCAGTTATTGTTATTTTACCCGTTTGTGCAGCAAATCAACTGTTCTTACCCCCTGTCCACACACAAAATCCATAAGAGTGGGTTGATCAGTGTTCCTCATTGTCGATCGTTGCATATTCAAAGTTATGCATTAGGACATGAACAAACTTATAATAACAAGCAATCTTTGCTGGTCACGAAAATTGCTGTCATTCTGACAACGATGTGCGACGTCCTTCTTGTCCGTGGCGCCGATAGCAGTATAACAGTGCTATTATTATGCGCAGGAAGTAATGTACAGATGCTGAAGTTGCCATGTATGAATGGGTTTTCGAATAAAATGTTATCAAAACACAGTACTGCCAACATCATTGAACACTTTGTCACGGCAACGGTTTTTTCGCACGACGGGATTTGCTGGAAACAGGTTATGCTAAATGGAAACTTCATTAAAGTAGCACAGACTTAATAAAGTGCAATTTGATAAATCAGGAAAATACGTGCACATGCAGTACTGAAGTTTGGTCCATTTCTGATGCGTTTAAATGAATAACTGCGTAATTTTAATTTTTTTAATTTTTTGCTATTTCTTTGCCACAAAGAATATATCTGTTGTCTCATTCAGACAAAGGTTTAGTGCCCATTTCAGTTTACCACTTGAAAGGCGAAGCTTTGCAACTGCTGGTATATTTCGTTTTGGATGTTGGTCGTTTTGGATGTTGGCTTGAAAAAAATATTGGTTACAAAAGATTTATTTCGCAATTTGTCGACTTTGCGCAGCACTTACATTCAGACGCGTACATGATCTAACCAACATTAGCAGAGGTTTGTAAGGCCACTTTTATGCCTGGTTGGCCTCAAAAATTACAACTCGCTCGCGGCCCATTTGTCGAGGTCGAAGTGAGTGAGTAAGTAAAATGCCCCGAAGCATCGGGTGTTATGTAAGAGGCAATACGTGGACTAACCTGTTCCATTCTTCAGGCACTTAAACATAGAGAACAATGGACAATCACAGTAAGCCGGTCATATGCCAAATGTACGGGAAATTAACCGAATCAGCCCAGGTGAACCAAGCAGTTTATAATGAGGTTGCAGCTCAGTATGACAATGGTTTTATGGAAGTTGGCTCCATTTCCACAAACAAACTGTCAGAGATGGTAGAGGAATACTATGCTGGAAAAAGCACGAAAGACCTTTGTGCCCTGGACGTATGTGCAGGTTGGTTTTGTCTAAACAGAAATATAGCTACATCAGTTTCTGAACTGATCTTTCCCGGTATGTTGGCGTTTGTTGGGTAAATCTAATATGCCAAGTAGTTACAAAGCAAGCTTTCTCGAGGTTCTCCTGTTTTGTGCCATTTGTCATACCACATACGCATCGCCAACATACCGCAAAGGAACGGAAGGAAGAAACACAGTGTGTGTGCGCGCAAGTAGGCTATGCCTGTATGCTGCGGAAATCATTGAGTGTCCGACCCTTGTCTATAATGTTTTTACTATGCGTCACACGGTAAACTCCTTCTCAATGCAGGCAGCGGTTTATGCGGGGAAGCCCTACGTCGAGCTGGGTGGTTAGGAGCAATTGATGGCGTTGACGGGTGCCAGGAACTACTGAATGTGGCGTCACGCAAAAACGTTTACAGGTAAGAAGAATTGCAAGGGAATGCCACCGCCATGTAATGATCGATGTAGCTAGGACAATAGTAGCAATTAAAACATAGTTAGCAATAATACATTCACTATGTGGCCATTCTGCTTTTTAGCATAGCGCATAATTACGTAGAATAACTATTAGCAAAACCGTGTAGAAAATTCCTTTTTTTAGTTGTACCACGACTATTAGTGTCAAAGCTGTTTAAATCAGGAGGAATTTCGTGACAAAAATTTTAAAAACAGAACGCTTCACTGTCAACTAATCACTGAAGACGATCCGATTTCAACGGACAAGTCCCATTACGATTTAATAACATGTACAGGTGGACTCAGCTTCGGTCATTTACCTCACGAATGCCTCGAGGTAAGACAATATGTTACATTTCTGTGGGCGTCTGGCATGAACACGCTAACATAGCCCTTTGCACGCATTGAAACAAATTCCCTTGTTCCGCTAACACGAGATTTTACTTTGATATATTACGCGTAGCTTTACCCGAAACTGAAGTTTCTTTGAATTTCCGGTCAACCTAAGTATAAAAAGGTTGTGAACCACTGGCATAAACTACAACAGGAACAATACATGTGTAAAGTTTATGTGTGTTTGTCGTTGTGAGTGGTTATAAACTGATGTACGTTTCTGGAATGCTATTTTTACTTCTGTGTTTTTGTATGAAATGTCTGCTGCAAACTTACGAACACTAATAATGGATTTACTGATAATTCTGATAATAAACCGAATGGCCCACAGTGCTCAAAACATTGGCATGTTTTATTTATTTAAACTTTTCTGCAAAAAGCTATGCCATCATCATAAATAAAACATGTCAACGTTTTCAACGGGACCAGTTTGTTTGTTATCAGAATATTTGTTGCAATTTTGAAATATATTAGGAAAATATATTTTTATTTCCAACAGATGTTGGTTAACATGTTGGTGTCAGACGGGATTCTAGCAATTAATGTGAGTAACTACAAAAATCCGGGATCTGACGTAGAATACAAATTTTTTTTTTTTTTTGCTATTTCTTTGCCACAAAGAATATATCTGTTGTCTCATTCAGACAAAGGTTTAGTGCCCATTTCAGTTTACCACTTGAAAGGCGAAGCTTTGCAACTGCTGGTATATTTCGTTTTGGATGTTGGTCGTTTTGGATGTTGGCTTGAAAAAAATATTGGTTACAAAAGATTTATTTCGCAATTTGTCGACTTTGCGCAGCACTTACATTCAGACGCGTACATGATCTAACCAACATTAGCAGAGGTTTGTAAGGCCACTTTTATGCCTGGTTGGCCTCAAAAATTACAACTCGCTCGCGGCCCATTTGTCGAGGTCGAAGTGAGTGAGTAAGTAAAATGCCCCGAAGCATCGGGTGTTATGTAAGAGGCAATACGTGGACTAACCTGTTCCATTCTTCAGGCACTTAAACATAGAGAACAATGGACAATCACAGTAAGCCGGTCATATGCCAAATGTACGGGAAATTAACCGAATCAGCCCAGGTGAACCAAGCAGTTTATAATGAGGTTGCAGCTCAGTATGACAATGGTTTTATGGAAGTTGGCTCCATTTCCACAAACAAACTGTCAGAGATGGTAGAGGAATACTATGCTGGAAAAAGCACGAAAGACCTTTGTGCCCTGGACGTATGTGCAGGTTGGTTTTGTCTAAACAGAAATATAGCTACATCAGTTTCTGAACTGATCTTTCCCGGTATGTTGGCGTTTGTTGGGTAAATCTAATATGCCAAGTAGTTACAAAGCAAGCTTTCTCGAGGTTCTCCTGTTTTGTGCCATTTGTCATACCACATACGCATCGCCAACATACCGCAAAGGAACGGAAGGAAGAAACACAGTGTGTGTGCGCGCAAGTAGGCTATGCCTGTATGCTGCGGAAATCATTGAGTGTCCGACCCTTGTCTATAATGTTTTTACTATGCGTCACACGGTAAACTCCTTCTCAATGCAGGCAGCGGTTTATGCGGGGAAGCCCTACGTCGAGCTGGGTGGTTAGGAGCAATTGATGGCGTTGACGGGTGCCAGGAACTACTGAATGTGGCGTCACGCAAAAACGTTTACAGGTAAGAAGAATTGCAAGGGAATGCCACCGCCATGTAATGATCGATGTAGCTAGGACAATAGTAGCAATTAAAACATAGTTAGCAATAATACATTCACTATGTGGCCATTCTGCTTTTTAGCATAGCGCATAATTACGTAGAATAACTATTAGCAAAACCGTGTAGAAAATTCCTTTTTTTAGTTGTACCACGACTATTAGTGTCAAAGCTGTTTAAATCAGGAGGAATTTCGTGACAAAAATTTTAAAAACAGAACGCTTCACTGTCAACTAATCACTGAAGACGATCCGATTTCAACGGACAAGTCCCATTACGATTTAATAACATGTACAGGTGGACTCAGCTTCGGTCATTTACCTCACGAATGCCTCGAGGTAAGACAATATGTTACATTTCTGTGGGCGTCTGGCATGAACACGCTAACATAGCCCTTTGCACGCATTGAAACAAATTCCCTTGTTCCGCTAACACGAGATTTTACTTTGATATATTACGCGTAGCTTTACCCGAAACTGAAGTTTCTTTGAATTTCCGGTCAACCTAAGTATAAAAAGGTTGTGAACCACTGGCATAAACTACAACAGGAACAATACATGTGTAAAGTTTATGTGTGTTTGTCGTTGTGAGTGGTTATAAACTGATGTACGTTTCTGGAATGCTATTTTTACTTCTGTGTTTTTGTATGAAATGTCTGCTGCAAACTTACGAACACTAATAATGGATTTACTGATAATTCTGATAATAAACCGAATGGCCCACAGTGCTCAAAACATTGGCATGTTTTATTTATTTAAACTTTTCTGCAAAAAGCTATGCCATCATCATAAATAAAACATGTCAACGTTTTCAACGGGACCAGTTTGTTTGTTATCAGAATATTTGTTGCAATTTTGAAATATATTAGGAAAATATATTTTTATTTCCAACAGATGTTGGTTAACATGTTGGTGTCAGACGGGATTCTAGCAATTAATGTGAGTAACTACAAAAATCCGGGATCTGACGTAGAATACAAATTTTTTTTTTTTTTTGCTATTTCTTTGCCACAAAGAATATATCTGTTGTCTCATTCAGACAAAGGTTTAGTGCCCATTTCAGTTTACCACTTGAAAGGCGAAGCTTTGCAACTGCTGGTATATTTCGTTTTGGATGTTGGTCGTTTTGGATGTTGGCTTGAAAAAAATATTGGTTACAAAAGATTTATTTCGCAATTTGTCGACTTTGCGCAGCACTTACATTCAGACGCGTACATGATCTAACCAACATTAGCAGAGGTTTGTAAGGCCACTTTTATGCCTGGTTGGCCTCAAAAATTACAACTCGCTCGCGGCCCATTTGTCGAGGTCGAAGTGAGTGAGTAAGTAAAATGCCCCGAAGCATCGGGTGTTATGTAAGAGGCAATACGTGGACTAACCTGTTCCATTCTTCAGGCACTTAAACATAGAGAACAATGGACAATCACAGTAAGCCGGTCATATGCCAAATGTACGGGAAATTAACCGAATCAGCCCAGGTGAACCAAGCAGTTTATAATGAGGTTGCAGCTCAGTATGACAATGGTTTTATGGAAGTTGGCTCCATTTCCACAAACAAACTGTCAGAGATGGTAGAGGAATACTATGCTGGAAAAAGCACGAAAGACCTTTGTGCCCTGGACGTATGTGCAGGTTGGTTTTGTCTAAACAGAAATATAGCTACATCAGTTTCTGAACTGATCTTTCCCGGTATGTTGGCGTTTGTTGGGTAAATCTAATATGCCAAGTAGTTACAAAGCAAGCTTTCTCGAGGTTCTCCTGTTTTGTGCCATTTGTCATACCACATACGCATCGCCAACATACCGCAAAGGAACGGAAGGAAGAAACACAGTGTGTGTGCGCGCAAGTAGGCTATGCCTGTATGCTGCGGAAATCATTGAGTGTCCGACCCTTGTCTATAATGTTTTTACTATGCGTCACACGGTAAACTCCTTCTCAATGCAGGCAGCGGTTTATGCGGGGAAGCCCTACGTCGAGCTGGGTGGTTAGGAGCAATTGATGGCGTTGACGGGTGCCAGGAACTACTGAATGTGGCGTCACGCAAAAACGTTTACAGGTAAGAAGAATTGCAAGGGAATGCCACCGCCATGTAATGATCGATGTAGCTAGGACAATAGTAGCAATTAAAACATAGTTAGCAATAATACATTCACTATGTGGCCATTCTGCTTTTTAGCATAGCGCATAATTACGTAGAATAACTATTAGCAAAACCGTGTAGAAAATTCCTTTTTTTAGTTGTACCACGACTATTAGTGTCAAAGCTGTTTAAATCAGGAGGAATTTCGTGACAAAAATTTTAAAAACAGAACGCTTCACTGTCAACTAATCACTGAAGACGATCCGATTTCAACGGACAAGTCCCATTACGATTTAATAACATGTACAGGTGGACTCAGCTTCGGTCATTTACCTCACGAATGCCTCGAGGTAAGACAATATGTTACATTTCTGTGGGCGTCTGGCATGAACACGCTAACATAGCCCTTTGCACGCATTGAAACAAATTCCCTTGTTCCGCTAACACGAGATTTTACTTTGATATATTACGCGTAGCTTTACCCGAAACTGAAGTTTCTTTGAATTTCCGGTCAACCTAAGTATAAAAAGGTTGTGAACCACTGGCATAAACTACAACAGGAACAATACATGTGTAAAGTTTATGTGTGTTTGTCGTTGTGAGTGGTTATAAACTGATGTACGTTTCTGGAATGCTATTTTTACTTCTGTGTTTTTGTATGAAATGTCTGCTGCAAACTTACGAACACTAATAATGGATTTACTGATAATTCTGATAATAAACCGAATGGCCCACAGTGCTCAAAACATTGGCATGTTTTATTTATTTAAACTTTTCTGCAAAAAGCTATGCCATCATCATAAATAAAACATGTCAACGTTTTCAACGGGACCAGTTTGTTTGTTATCAGAATATTTGTTGCAATTTTGAAATATATTAGGAAAATATATTTTTATTTCCAACAGATGTTGGTTAACATGTTGGTGTCAGACGGGATTCTAGCAATTAATGTGAGTAACTACAAAAATCCGGGATCTGACGTAGAATACAAATTTTTTTTTTTTTTTGCTATTTCTTTGCCACAAAGAATATATCTGTTGTCTCATTCAGACAAAGGTTTAGTGCCCATTTCAGTTTACCACTTGAAAGGCGAAGCTTTGCAACTGCTGGTATATTTCGTTTTGGATGTTGGTCGTTTTGGATGTTGGCTTGAAAAAAATATTGGTTACAAAAGATTTATTTCGCAATTTGTCGACTTTGCGCAGCACTTACATTCAGACGCGTACATGATCTAACCAACATTAGCAGAGGTTTGTAAGGCCACTTTTATGCCTGGTTGGCCTCAAAAATTACAACTCGCTCGCGGCCCATTTGTCGAGGTCGAAGTGAGTGAGTAAGTAAAATGCCCCGAAGCATCGGGTGTTATGTAAGAGGCAATACGTGGACTAACCTGTTCCATTCTTCAGGCACTTAAACATAGAGAACAATGGACAATCACAGTAAGCCGGTCATATGCCAAATGTACGGGAAATTAACCGAATCAGCCCAGGTGAACCAAGCAGTTTATAATGAGGTTGCAGCTCAGTATGACAATGGTTTTATGGAAGTTGGCTCCATTTCCACAAACAAACTGTCAGAGATGGTAGAGGAATACTATGCTGGAAAAAGCACGAAAGACCTTTGTGCCCTGGACGTATGTGCAGGTTGGTTTTGTCTAAACAGAAATATAGCTACATCAGTTTCTGAACTGATCTTTCCCGGTATGTTGGCGTTTGTTGGGTAAATCTAATATGCCAAGTAGTTACAAAGCAAGCTTTCTCGAGGTTCTCCTGTTTTGTGCCATTTGTCATACCACATACGCATCGCCAACATACCGCAAAGGAACGGAAGGAAGAAACACAGTGTGTGTGCGCGCAAGTAGGCTATGCCTGTATGCTGCGGAAATCATTGAGTGTCCGACCCTTGTCTATAATGTTTTTACTATGCGTCACACGGTAAACTCCTTCTCAATGCAGGCAGCGGTTTATGCGGGGAAGCCCTACGTCGAGCTGGGTGGTTAGGAGCAATTGATGGCGTTGACGGGTGCCAGGAACTACTGAATGTGGCGTCACGCAAAAACGTTTACAGGTAAGAAGAATTGCAAGGGAATGCCACCGCCATGTAATGATCGATGTAGCTAGGACAATAGTAGCAATTAAAACATAGTTAGCAATAATACATTCACTATGTGGCCATTCTGCTTTTTAGCATAGCGCATAATTACGTAGAATAACTATTAGCAAAACCGTGTAGAAAATTCCTTTTTTTAGTTGTACCACGACTATTAGTGTCAAAGCTGTTTAAATCAGGAGGAATTTCGTGACAAAAATTTTAAAAACAGAACGCTTCACTGTCAACTAATCACTGAAGACGATCCGATTTCAACGGACAAGTCCCATTACGATTTAATAACATGTACAGGTGGACTCAGCTTCGGTCATTTACCTCACGAATGCCTCGAGGTAAGACAATATGTTACATTTCTGTGGGCGTCTGGCATGAACACGCTAACATAGCCCTTTGCACGCATTGAAACAAATTCCCTTGTTCCGCTAACACGAGATTTTACTTTGATATATTACGCGTAGCTTTACCCGAAACTGAAGTTTCTTTGAATTTCCGGTCAACCTAAGTATAAAAAGGTTGTGAACCACTGGCATAAACTACAACAGGAACAATACATGTGTAAAGTTTATGTGTGTTTGTCGTTGTGAGTGGTTATAAACTGATGTACGTTTCTGGAATGCTATTTTTACTTCTGTGTTTTTGTATGAAATGTCTGCTGCAAACTTACGAACACTAATAATGGATTTACTGATAATTCTGATAATAAACCGAATGGCCCACAGTGCTCAAAACATTGGCATGTTTTATTTATTTAAACTTTTCTGCAAAAAGCTATGCCATCATCATAAATAAAACATGTCAACGTTTTCAACGGGACCAGTTTGTTTGTTATCAGAATATTTGTTGCAATTTTGAAATATATTAGGAAAATATATTTTTATTTCCAACAGATGTTGGTTAACATGTTGGTGTCAGACGGGATTCTAGCAATTAATGTGAGTAACTACAAAAATCCGGGATCTGACGTAGAATACAAAGATTCGGTTCTTAAAACGATGAACAGACTTAAAGGAAAATGCACACTTGTTAAAGAGGTAGGCAGTGACGTAATAATACCTAATAATCTGCGTTATATTCTTTACGTTAATCTGCTCTGCCATACTTTTGCCCAATAAGCTTGCATTTTTAAATGATAGAAATCCTGTACTTCAAAGTACAACCATGTGTAGACGTCATCTATTACATAACTTTATCTGGAATTTAAACACAATGTTGAATTTTTAAATTAGTGAAAAGCAACTCTTTGAAACTTGGTTCATTTCAAAGACACAAGTTTTTTTAAACTTTAGTTTAGAAATTCAATCTGCAGTTCGAAAAAAAAATTTTCTGTTAAGCATTAAGTCGGTGTTATTCTTGTAGGATCAAGTCGATGTTTCAAAGGAGGACGGACGACATGCCTGTAGCATTGACTACGAACGAGTTCTGTTTTATCAAAGAGTTTAATGTTTGTCTGAAATAATTTACATTACAATTGATAGTATTTTTTCGCTTTTCGCTAGGTCATTTATTTATTTGTCTGATAATAATTATTGCAAATTAGTAAATGATTTCGTCGACACAAGAATATGAATTTTATCTTTTGTGTGAGTAAGGTTTATATAGGAGCTTGTATCATGTTCGACAGTCGGTTTAAAATTTCACAAGTTTCAAAATTAGTTAAGCGGTGGATTAACAAGCCTGTGAATCGGAATCGACTCTCTCGTGATTCAAAGTTGTCTACAAGTTCATTTGGTTTTAGAGTGAATAAATTCTAAAAAACAGACGCTGTTGTTAACAGTAAATCAATAAAACTATAGAATAAAAATCGGGTTTCTTTCAGAACCACCCATCTGCTATTCATTACCTCGTTCTTTTCGGTGCAAATGTTCAGCGACGTCTAAAAAAAGCTGCAATGCGTCAAGGATCTTTTGAATTAATCATGCTCGGTATAACGTACAGTAAGCAACCATGCTGATCACCATTACAGCGATTTGGAAGTAGATCTTATACTTGCGCTCCAACTAAATTGAAATGCACGGCCACATAAATTCCAGAAAGACTACACACCATAGTCTGCTCTTTGGGAAAGAGAGCAACATGAGCATCTGATCGTAACAAACGTACACTATGATACGCAAATATTTAATAAGGCCGTAAAAGGTTTGAAGAGTAAATTCTTTGCAGGCGTGGCATTTTGTAACACTTTGATCATCTGCATATCATGAAGTAAATTATATTAAATAGAAAACCAGTGTGCTTGCAATATTACCGCTACAACGCGAATGAAGAGGTAGAAGTAGCTTATAAATTGTGCGTTGTAATTCTCAATCGGCCTGTTTACACAAAATGAACGCGATATATCGTAAATGAATCGTAAATGAATGAAAACCGACAACCACACCGAACCAGACGCTTGTGCGTGAAATTGTAGAACTTGGCACCTCGCCTGTTTTTGAGCTGTCATGCCTCAACGGCAAAAATTCAATCAAGCGTAACCATAAAAACACCACTCAAAACTTTTTACACTATTACGCAACTGTCCGTGTAATTTCTGAAATTGATGCCCGACCAAAATCAAATTACTGTGGTCTTTAAGAAAAAGAGTTTATTTTGCGATATTATTAAGTGTTTGGAAACTTTCACAGCAGCCTCAACTGCACAAGCAATCAAAACAATACGTAATGCTTTATTTCACGCAAAGCATCCCTAAAGCATCTTTATTCGAATCGCACGACGAATTTTAGGTATCGCAAACAGTTCACTATTAGTCACACAAAATACAACATTTAACTGTCATGTTTAAAACCTTTTGCCCCTAAACGCGATGGATGGTCATTATGCATGCCTGAGAAGTTTTTTAGTCGTTTCATTCGAATTGCTGTTCACTAAATGTCTAATAATAAGACGAAATGCGCAGATTTACAGCTTGAGTAAATTAGGGCCCAGTAATTTCTGCTCATAAAACAAAATGTTTCCACATCTACAATCGTTAATGATTAGGGAGATGAACTTTGAGCACCTTAAACATCTCATTATTGGAATAAGTGTACGCACAGTGAAGTTTGCTTCAGTGCATTGCAAACTTGCAAGTAGTAGAGATAGATTTAGATCAAGTGGATAGCGTTTGTATAGTTTGTGTATTAACGAGGAACCCTTTATTTTCACAACTGGAAATCGCGTTTAAGTTGTTAATTATGTGAAAATAATGGACGTAAATAGATAACTAATGTGGAAAAACGCCTTCCCGCTTTGCTGTGAGTGTGGTACGTGTTACACAATCTTGTAAGACAGTCAAACAATATGTCAAACATTTTCACATAAAAGTCGTAGTCACGTTTGCAATGGTTTTGACACTTAATGCCGACACTCTGTCGAGTACTGTGACAATATTTGTGACGCAACACCCATGCACTGCGGTTGGGTTTAAACAAGTACAAAGCTCCTAAAGTTTACGGAACGCCCAATGAAACGCTTTGTGCTTTATTGGTTTTATTACTTTTATTCCATGGTTGTGTGGCACCTTCTCAGCAATAAATGAATGCAAGTATTTAACATTGTAGCAAAACGTGACTTTGCTAAGTGGTTTGCAGATTAGCTTATAGGTGCGCTGCAGGGTAAAGGCTGTTTTTAATTTCACGTAAACAGCAGGAACAACATTGAAAACAACATTTCGGCAATAATGGCAAAATCAAGAAGCAACTATTTTACTTATGTCGTTCCTTTGTTGACCGAATTCACGTCTCAATTCATGGTAACGTTTTGGGGAAGTATGGCGATGAAGCCTTACGGCGATGGTTCCAATGCGAAAGATGGAAACGCAACGTAAGTACTAACACTTTGTGCTTGCTTTTTTATGAACACTCAGATGGATGTTTCAAACCACTTGCAACAAGCACATATGGGCACAAACAAAGCGTCGAAATTTATCAAAATGTAGCACAACATTTTGAAAGAATTATCAGTTTGTAGAGTTGCCTTCCACAAACCACATTTTATCTTTACTCTTCACGAGAAGATAGGAAACTTTGCCTATCTATGATTTTGAAACAGTTGTATTCCTCAAGGCTCGTGGGACCTGCTTCAAACCAATAGGGTGGATGCCTTTATTAAAACCGTAAAAACGATAAAATGTTAGAGCTTCACACAGCAAGTCCTTCTCGTTACTATATACGCATTCATTCACTTGACCACACCCAAGAGCTATCATAAATATCACACGTAACAGATAATGATATATGAAAATATGACGACAAAATATATGTAAAAATTTTACATTTTTCTTAGTTCAACATCCATTGCCCACGTCTCCTCCGCAGATGATGACTATCTTCTTCAAATCTTTATGCCAGCCTTTCAAGCTGGCTTGTCAGTGTGGGTATCAATTGCCGTGTTCTTTAAAATAAGGTAAGACAAACAAAAAAAATACGAAAAATGTTCTAAACTTTCCTGTATTGTGGAACACTTTTTGCGGAAAATATAAATGTTTGTATGCAATGTGGAATCATTAATATGAATTGTGTATAAGCTGCAGACAGATGGCCACTGTTTCGACCTAAAAGGTCTCATCAGTGCAGCTAGTGTGACTATAAGACGAACTTTGCAGACCAAACGGCCAAGCAAAGACTTCCACTTTGTGGTGACTATACAATCACTGTCATCCGTTGGGCACCAAACTAGGTGCAACCAAAACGGAGAAAACATGGTGGAAACACTATGGCCAAGCAAAGCTCAACCAATAGTGCCGTCAGTGGCCATCTGTCTGCAGCTTATACACAATTCATATTATTGGCTCCACATTGCTTATCATATGATTATTGTGACACGGGGCCTGACGGCACTATTGGTTGAGCTTTGCTTGGCCATAGTGTTTCCACCTTGTTTTCTCCGTTTTGGTTGCACCTAGTTTGGTGCCCAACGGATGACAGTGATTGTATAGTCACCACAAAGGTGGCCGTTTGGTCAGGAAAGTTCGTCTTATAGTCACACCAGCTGCACTGATGAGACCTTTTAGGTCGAAACAGTGGCCATCTGTCTGCAGCTTATACACAATAAATGTTTGTAATTACAGTGGGGCGCACATCAATCCCGCTGCATCCTTGGGCTTGATGGTGGCTGGCGTTCTTAAACCGATCATGTTTATACCATACGTGATATGTCAATGTCTCGGTTCCATTGTTGCAGCAGCAACGGCCAAGGTATCAGATATATATTTATTTTTGATGGTATTAGAAAGGTTAATTTTATAAGGCACACAACATAGTTTTATTACGTTTTCTAATGCTTTGGTAAACCAAAGAATTTTAAGTTTTTCAATAAACTTTCCATCATCGACAATGCGTTTCAGACGATACTTGGACAAAACCCGGCCATTATCGCGATACCACAACACGTTAGCACGGGAACCGTTTTTCTCAACGAGTTTATTGCCACGGCACTCCTATTGTTTTGCATACTGACAACTTGTACTAACCCGGATTATCAGCAACAGACGGGTATTCTTGCAATTGGAATGTCGGTTTTTCAAAGTTGTTTGTCTGCGTGAGTTACTTTCTCTAAAGCAGTGATTCCCAACCTTTTTGTGGTTGCGTACCACTTGCAGGTAAAACAATTTCCCAGTTGAGTGTTACAAAGTAAGCTAAGGGATGAAGTAACAAATATTTTAAGGTCACTTACGATTTTTCAATTCGAATTGTATGCGCAAATCAAGGAAAGCTCGCGTACCACTAGTGGTACGCGTACCACCGGTTGGGAAACACCTGCCCTAAAGTGATAATTGTTGGTCGTAGAGTTTTGAAACATGTTTGGCATTCGTTTGTTTACGAACAGCATGCAATTCTATTTTATGTTTTTCGAATAAAATTCTAATGTTAACTCTTAATCGCAGAAAGTGGGTTGGAGTTGTTGGTATCAGTCCATCCCGAGTTATTGGACCGGCCGTTGTTGTCGGTGGGCCGGCATGGAATGGTCACTGGGTCTTTTGGTTGGCTGATCTCAGTGGAGCGGCCTTCGCTGCTGTTTATTACATGCAAGTAGCATTTAAGAAACACTAGTGTTTTATTAATGCTTTCAGCTGTATGGACAAGTCTTGATTGTCAAAAGTCAAATAATTTATACGAAACTATAACCTCTCTTATACCTAAGATAACCTCTCTTTATACCTAAGATAGATTATGTGAATATGAACGTTTACAAATGAATTTCACATCAGCGATGTGGGCGCTATAATGTTTGTACTAAAGATTTGCAATGCCGTGAGTTGTGTTCCATAGTTATATGAAATACTTATAAATATACTGAGCTCACATCGCTGCGACTTAAGTAAAACAGGATACATTACTGCTATTGTCGTCGAATTTATTGCCGCGCAGTGTAATTAGTATGTTTTACATTCTCCTCAGGTTCTTATTCGCTCCTCCAGATCAGTGTTGGTTGAACCGATTTATGTTGAAAAAAGACAATCACGAGAAGATTAGCGAGAGCCACGAACTTGGCTCCATCATTGATAGCAAGGATGAAATAAATTTATAACAGCCTAACCGATGGTAGACGACGGGCAATGAGATGCCTTTATTGCTTGACAGCAAAATTTCTGCAATGCTTTGTAAGGTCACACGTTTCTGGACAATTTTGTGGCGGAATAATATGATTCAATCAAATCAAATCGTACACGTAAACCCCCTTCATAAAATTATAAACAGATTTTCAAAATACTCTGAGGTTTTATCTTGTGAGCTGCAGTGACTTGAAAAAATGTGTGGAGTGTTTCGTTTATTACACTCAAAATGCCTGGAAATTTATTTAATCTAGCAAACATATTTGCGTAATTATTTTCCCTGTTTTAGGGTCACTCTCAAATGTATATACGTTACATGGGGTCAACAAACGACAAAACTAGTGCTCAGTAGGATCAATAGGCGTAGGCCTATAGTCCCCTCAGGAGTTCGAAATAGAAAAATGGGGGATTCCAATTGACAACTAACAGTCGGTTATTACTTTTCGGTCTCCGTTCACGGTCGAGTGGTTACGTCACATGATGACAACAACAACAAAAGCCTGGCTTTGCCAGCAATGTCAGCGCTCATTCAAGTTTTTGGAATATTTTAAGTTAGCAGTTGGAGAGAAAAAAAGGGACCAAGCATTTAGGTGTTCATGTTAAGCGTGGCGATTGCTCTGCGGTGGCTATTCCCCCTGGTTGGTTGTACTTCTACACTACAGGATAGGCCAAACCCAATCGTCATCGCACATGCCGTGGTGCCGATATCCTGTGAGCCGAGAGGAAATAAAATACAATAATTATGAACTCCTATGTCAAATTCAAAATATTTGCTTCATCATTATTGCTAAAACTTTTTGAGCTGTCCATCTTGATATTATATTTACTATAGATTTGCAATGATTTGCGATTTTCAGTAAAATTTTTGACCTTTGCTTCTTTGACCACCAGGACAAGGATACCAGTGAGAAGTAGGTTATATTGAATATTACTTGGATGTCATCTGACATGCAGCAAGATGTTGACCAACTGGGAGAAGATGACTTCTGTGACATTGGGCAATTTTATCAAGATATTCCTGACACAAATCTAAATGAAGCAACACAACCACTGGTGTTTCGACCTGTTGCTTATTCTGAAGACTCTCTAAAGCAAGATCTGCAAAAGGTAAAAATTTCAAAAACGTTTACAGTTAAATTTATAGCATTCAATTGCCATAGTAATAAAATCTGTATATATATATGTATATATCTGCAGACTGCCTTAATTGCTTATATGTTCCCTTTGTACAACATTTAGCATTAAGTCATCATTTTGTATAGTAGATATAACAGTCAACAGAAGTAGTATCTTTTATGTTAAGTTGGTTTCTATCCTGTAGGAAATGATGTCACCATATACATGTGATCTGTGTTGCAGACTTTGTTTTGTAACATGCAGCTTGTGGTTGTGTGCTGTTGTTTTGCGCATTTATTAATTTTAAATAAGACTATTATTAGTGATGCCAGTGAAATGTATTTTGCATGCGAACAGTTCTGTAAAAATGATGTTAAATGTGAGTTTTTTTTTCATAAATTTAGTTTAATGTGTATATATATACACATATATGTCTGAAATATTATGTGAAATTTAAGTTAGAAAGTAACAAAGTTTTATGTGTCAAGAATTGTTGACACTTGTAGGCCTGCTTTATGCATACTGCTAAAAGTAATATTTGATGCAATTATTAAAAAAACAAAATACCTTTTTATTTCATTTACCAGGTTGATCACTTGAGATCAGATGAGGTTCGTTGGTTTTACCTCAGCAGCAAAACAAAGAAATGGAAGGCTTTTCTGGGCAATGATTCTCTGCAGTTGGAAAAGGCTTGGCGTTTAAGTGGAAATGCAATTCCCTGCAGCAGAGTCTGTGTCCGTGGTGGTATGTTTGAGGTACAAGTCAAAATATATCGGTTTTAAAATTCTGAAACTACCAACATCATTGATGTAATTTGGGTAAATTTGTCTCACTTGCAACCACCCATAGCCTTACACTAACATGTTCAAATATGGATATGTGTCACTTTAAGCCATAATAAACCAATGTATGTCAGTGGTGCTACACAAAGATCAACTCCTACCGACCTAGCATATATCAAACACAATATGCCATATCTAAAAGTTGCAGACATCTTAAAAGTTTGTAAATTTTGTTATACCCTGTGTTGTATCTAAAAACTTTCATATTAGGTGGATGTGGTGGAAATGAAATGCTATCCAGTTTACTGGTCAAGTGTGAATGAAAATAACAAGCAAAACCAGCCTTCAGCTGCCAGTGTACTTCGTGGAACTTGGTTCTTTGAAGTCAATTGGCAGCCACTTGAGGAACAAGTCGCTACCCAGCTTGAACGAGAGCATCTTGCAAGATTTATGGGTTATGACATTAATCATATTAAGGTTAGGAGTGCTGAAGTATATCATGCAAACCGTTTTACAGTAAACATATGACAAGGCAGTATCGCCCCACTGCACATGCCCTTTATACTTAGCGATTTCAGCCCTCGTATTTCAGTCATGAGGTTTACTGGCAACACAGCTAAGTTGAATCAGCCATGTTTCCTTGTCCGGAAATGTGGCTGAACGTACTTGGCTGTAATGCCAATGAACCTTACAAAAGTTAGGGGTGAATAAATATCAAAACAGTATTTTTTTTTGTGTCTAATCTATTCTGGTACGCATCAGCTGCTGCATAAATGCAATAATCCACATTGGGCACACTTTTGATTTGCTTGTAAAATTTCATTTCTTTTATGAGTAAGATATTTGGCTTTGCTTAAAGTGATTTTTAGTGCATTTTGAGTTTGTTAGTTATTTTACTTAAAAGTAATGCTGAATTAATACTCACACTATTGGTAGAATATGTACTTCATTATTTCAACTATGTGTACATTATTACATTTGTGTGACAGGAGTTGATGGGAAACAGAGTCATGCATTCTGTTCAACTGGATGGATGCCATGTGGAATGGAACAGTGTCACTGACATTTTGTTTTACAAAGATGCAACTGCACATCGAGCATTGAGAAACATTGTTCAAAAGTTTGGAGTTTCTAAGGTAAATTTAATTGGTAGTGAAAACGGCTAATTAAGATTACAGAGATTGGAAAGTTGTTAATTTAATGATGTAATTTTTTTGTAATCATTGAAAAGGGTTCACAGGGTCCATGATTGCCTTGGTAAATATTAAGGGAAGTGTTTCATTACTCTGAGCTCACAAGGGCCGTGCAGTTGCCTGAGTAATTAGAAAAACAAGCATTTTCAATGCTGCTTTGACATCACTATGCTAATGGATTTAAAATATTTAAATGTATCCAAAGCTGCAATGTAAAGCATTGACTGTCTACAAAACAAAACAAAAAATATTTGTGTTTGATAAACTGTCCTCATGTAAGCTTCAGGGTATTTATGCTTGATAATGTTTTGTTTATGGTCAGTAAATTAGAAAATACATTGAGAATTACTGCTCCAAAACAATCCTTCCCACTAGATACCCCTTTTTCTTGTTTTTTATACCGCACTGTGTTTTTTTTGTAACCTGCCTATCATTTCTATTCAGGTGCCTGCTAAAATTTTCCTACGTAATGCATTAATGTTGAATTTTGTAACAGGCAACATCTAGCGGTTACCGCTTGCACCGAGGTTACAAAGAAGATGCAATGATAGATGACGTTCACTCTCCTGTCACCAACCTTGTGTTGGTGATACATGGAATTGGTTCCAAATCTGACAGGTCTGTCCCGTCTATGTCATGTAAAAATAAATAGGGAACAATATTACAATCAGATTTGTGTCTCTTTACACATTTTAATCAATCAGATTTGTGTCACAAAGCTGTAAATACTGCATCTGTTCACATGTGCATAAAAATGTGTGGCTAAACCTTCGACCAATATATTGCTAGCATGATTAAAATGTGTAAAGAGACAAATGTTAAACACCAAGCCTAGCTGGATAGCAAGCGAAACGTCGGTGAATACAAGTTACGTTTTAATGTGCCAGAAGAACAGACTATTCAAGTAAAAATACTAAAACTGCAGCTCGATTTTTAGGCATATGTATTTACTGTGGAAGTAAACCCATAAAGGTAGAAAACAATGCCCTGCTGTTCAGTGGTTTACAAGACTGTTGTATTGAGTAATATTGTTGGTGTAAGACAGGTGTAAAATCGTGCGTAACACGGGAAGTTTCCGCGCCACCTGTCGTCGCTTGGAGCAAAAACACTTCCAGGGCAGAACCGAATTTTTGCCGATCGAATGGAGATCCGAACTGAAACTGGACGGGGATTTGGTCGAGAGCATCACTCCAAAGAAGGTGTTTTAGGAATTGTTTTCTTGTTCATTAAGCTTTTACCATTTGGCAATCAAGTATTTGGTGCAGACCGAGTGTAAAATTTATTGACAAATAGTCGAATGAACCTCCTTTTATCATTTTAATCTGATTTTTGTCTTGCTTACTATTAAATTAACAGCACAGCACCAAAAGAGGCAAAGGATCTTTGTGTCTATTGACCTGCACCTATTCATGTTCAAAAGCCAGCTTTGATTTTTTCTTGTATAACGTCAATACAAAACGTGTGTTTTTTTCACTAGATGCTAAATGCAGACCTACACAACAGCCATGGTGTAATATAACCTTCCCAATGTACTACAGGGTCAAGGGATGCGACGGTTCATCAACAACACAGCAATGGACATAATGTACTACACCAGTCCACTCTTTCGTCATGAAATCATAAGTGGACTGAGGGCCCAACTCAACCGTCTCTATGCAATGTTCATTCAACGCAACCCATCCTTTACTGGCAAGGTGTGAAGCTATTCCTAACCGATTAACATGTTGCGCTGTTGTGTGAGATACCGTAAGCCTTAATGCTATTATGCTACCGCCATGTCCTCATTCAACTTTCACAGACATGTGTTACTGACGCATTATCCCTGGTCAGTTCAATATGATTCAACTTGTTTGTTTTAGGGCTATACTATACATACTGTTCCTGATGTTGTGTTTTAGCGTCCATCTTTGTACAACAGGTTGTGGTCTTTTCTCATTCCCTTGGCTCCGTTCTGTTCTTTGACGTCCTCACCAATTACCTTCCACTTGGCCACGGGGTGTCGCATCCTTCTATGGAAAATCACGTAAGTTGGATCCATCAGTGAAACGATATTGAGAATGATTCTTTTCTGTTTTGTACGATATATACCTTGATGCCTCCAAAGGGGAATAGATATACTTGTATATAAAGGCTTTTAAGCGCAATGCCAACCTCGTGCGTTTTTTTTGAAATGTTAGACGTGCCTGCGTTTTACTACAGCTAAATTCCTGTATTAAATATGATTACATCTGCAGCAGTTAATTCAGAACAGTGCTGAATAAGGTAGTTGCATGACGATAATAATCCCATTGGTTTGCATTATGCAGGGAGACTTAACGCAAGGCCTCGACTTCAAACCCGATATGTTGTTTTGCGTCGGTTCCCCGTTGGGTTTATTTCTCTGTTTGCGAGGTTACCACCCCAGAAACTTCGCCGAGGGTCAGAAAGATATTGTGGATACGAATTTGTGCAGGTATTATGTTCGTTCATATATAATCACCTATGATCCTAACACGCCAATGCTCCGTTTTTTCGTGATGTTTTTTAGTATGTTGAGTAGATAATAAACCAGTGGTCCATGAACGTTTTCACGTGCGAAGCGCATGGATATATTTGCGGCCCTGCGACGCAAACTCAGAAATCTTTCAGGACGAATTGTGCCAATGTTCCAACACAATAAAATTTTAGGTCGCAGAAGGCTGAAATGAACATGTTTTTTGCCTCCATTTTTTCCTAAAACTCCCAATTGTTACATGACTCCCTTGGAAACTCAAAACGACGCATCAGAGCGTCGCGACTCACAGTTTGCCAACCTCGGCATTAGATAATAGAGTATGGCGTGACCAGTATACGTATCATAAACAGCTTTTACATTTTAAGTCTGCCGACCTTATATATCTTTGCCTTCGAAAAATATCGTAGACTTACATTTTATGCCTGCTTTGTTAAAGATAATATGTCAGAATCGTGTTGGAAAAACGTTTTTTAAATGTTTTTCTATGCAGGAAAGTGTACAACATCTACCACCCGGCCGACCCTGTTGCGTATCGCCTCGAACCAATTCTCGACGAAACCTACGCTGAGTTTTTGCCTCTGCAGGTAATATCCTTCTCTATACACTTCCAATGCACATCAAATATTTAGCTTGCGTTTTCATATATTTACGTGTATAGTTTATTTCACATATAATAGTGTGTGGTTCAAAATAGTTTGTAGTCATTCAAAAAAACAAAATACTGATCTCCACAGATCTGTGCGGCACAAATGTTAGATTTAGGGCCACCTAAATACCAGTTAACTAAAAGCGCGAATCCGCCGTAGATTGCAATCGCACAATTTAAACACCTTCTACGAGTGCTTTGTCTTAATTCTGAGAATAAACAGACTGACCCACTACTGAAAACACTTACATGTTTTTTAGTTAAAACGTTTTCGGCAAAAACTTCTGGCATCATCAGTTTTAAGTAGCGTGGTTGGACCATTCTCTTCATTCTCAGAATTATGAGTAAATCCGTTATTGATGTTCCTATGTTTTGTCTTATAGATCAGCACATACGCGTCAGTCGTTTCGCCTCCTCAAACCGCCACCAGTTCGCCGACCACAGAACGCAAACCTCCAAATGAAAACACAGAACAGCCACCGGAAGAGGGCGCTGCCGAGGAGGGTGCTGAAACCACGGACGAGATGCATCGATCCCCTTCCTACTTAAGGTAATCCGACGTTTAAATGAGTTGGGTTTGGAAAAAAGTTTGTTTAAAAAGTGTCGGTAATGATATACATGGCCTGTTCCCAAAAAACGATACAGTTATACATTTGATATGCTGCGGCGAGCAAAGGATAACCTTTAGGTCTTACTTAGTCCCAAAACAAGTTAATCTAAAGAACAGCCCAAACTATTACAGTTATTTCTCATCTTTCAACGTTTCAGTTATGATTCGAAACATTTTAATTTTCCCAGTTCACGCTGTTTTTTATGTCTTGTAAGATTTGGTAGGCCTGTATTTTTTTCTGTATGTTTCCGTCTCATTTTAACTCAAAACTACACATATTCTGGTCATCACATGTAAGTAACCGCGATGCTGACCAAAAATAAAAAGAATTAACCAATTCTGGTAAGCTGTCTATCTCGAACTGTATTCTTATGATAAGTACCTCTTTATATGTTGTTTTTACACAACTATCTGTCTTCTATAAAAAAACAACGTCTACAGAGCTATCTACTATGATCGCTGTGTAATCTTTTGATAAGAATACTGTAATGGTCACCACCTATATACATACGATGCGTAGATCTGTATCAAACGCCGTGACCGGTGGAGCAGCACGTCTCGGCCGGGGGCTTTGGAGCCGAGCGCGGGGCAACAGCGCCCCACAAACCCCCCCTGACGATCTGGAAACGACAGACAACGATGGCCCGGTGGCACCGGAGGAACCGCCCCCCGAAATCGACCTCGAGGATCGGATCGACTGCGAACTGCCCGAAGGTTTTACGGAGCGAAAACTAGGCTACGCATCATTTACCTCGCATACTTCTTACTGGAATAACCAGGACCTGGGAATGTTTCTTTTAACCAAGCTGCACGAGGAGTGACGTCACGATGCCTTATTTTAAACTGATCTGATTGCTGGTGTTTAGAATTTTCTTCGAGGCAAATTGTAGTGGAACGGAGTGTTTTAATGCAAATATCTTGCCCCTAATTTATTTGCGTAGGTTTGTATTTGAGTGACCAGATAATGTGCCAAGCGAGTGAAAATGGGTTTCAGGACTGATGTCTCGCAGTTGCTATCACGTTTCATGAAAACCAGACAAATAGCGTGTGAATCATAGCAAAATGTCAAAATTTACTCGTTTGACATGAAAACCAAAATTGGACGAACATACGTGGCTTAGCAGAGTGAATGTGGACGCCGAAATCTTGACATTGCTGTTATACCGCACTGTGCTCGCATTACTTAGAACACAAATTTTCTGGAGTTTTTCTGTATTCTTCTCACTGTTGCAATGTTATGTTCGTACTGTAAGCTACATTATCTTTTCAAGTTTGTTGTTTTTTCCGACAGAATGAAAACCGAGATGGGATTTTTGTGTCATAATTTTTGTTGGCTATCCGCACTTGTGGGTTTAACAATACTACCAGTCAGTGATCATAGTGTTAACATCTTCCGTTTAGTTTGGCTGCTGAGTTTTGAGCTTGATTGAGCAGGAAGGGTGACCATATGTTGAGATAATTTTGGCACTGGCATATTGTGCGCAGCAATTATAAGGAGTGTATAATGCGTATACCATGGCTTGGTAATTCCAAAAATGTGACTTTATGTTTGCCAAAATGTGGCCTGGAGGTGTTTTTTGCCAGAACATTATTGGCAATTAAATGTATGGTCCCATTTTATTCGCCTTGTTTCAAAAGATTAAATTCAAAAGAAGGCGCTACAAAGGGGAAGTTTTAGACGTGCTCCTTAGCGAAAGACCATCGTAGTCAACGCAAGAGAACTAATACGTCAGCTCTTTTATTGGCCCGATTGATTGGCACAGGTTAAACCTTCCAACTACGTTACGAGGCCTATCTTTATGAATAGTCTGAGGTTACTTTGTCGAAACATACAACATTTCTCTTCTTCTTCAGCTAAAGCAGAGTTAAATGTCACAAAATGTAGACTGGAAACCCTGTAATCCTTGAAATTGCTACTAAGACACTTCCAGATTGTGTACAGATAGATATGTTTCCTCATTCCAACGACTGCGAATATCTCGCAGAGTGTCCGGCATTGTACGCGTCGCGTTTTAATCCAAAAATTATTGAAACACATCAGAAGGAAGTCGATGACAAGTAGCTGGAAGATGGCGCTAGAGAGGAATATACACTGCAGTGTCGTACGTGCCTCAAACTACCCAGAGAAACTCAGCTGTTAATTGGTTTGAAGTTTAAACCCCGGATGGGAAATCTTCAGTTCACGGAAAATGTTTTTAGAATTATACTGCTAATACGTATATTGTTCTCAAGGGCTTGTAATACGTACGCACTTTTATCAAAAAGAAAATCACCACTAAGCACTCGTATGCAAAATGTGGATCTTGATCATAGACCGCAGATGTTGACCTTACCGTTTTTTTCGTAAAAACACCCACACAAAGCACTAGCTAAATGACAACACTTTGTCACAAGGTCCCAAATGGTATCGGGTTGATCCTATTTTAAAGCTAGCGCTCTGTTTGTCACCGACAACACAATACACGACACAGTATTCACCGAAAGCTCTTTAATTTCACACAACGGAAAACGACAAAAAACAAGTGCGAAGAAATCAGGTGAGCGTTGCTTCAAACGTACCCGAACAAGACGATATATTCTACTGTACAAGTATTTGGGTCTTGGTGGGGCCCAACAAATATTTTTTGCAGTTCGAAAGACAAACTATACTTCTTCAATAAAGCTTTCCTAATACTACGTGTTTGGAGCGATAAATAATTTCTTAAAACCGCAAGAATTTCGCACGTGAAGGATTTTCCAAGAAAAGGTGAACGACAAGCAAGTGATTGACGTTCTGAACAAAAGTAACTCATATTTTTGGTACGAAAATTAAATTAACCCGCAAGCTTAACATGGCAAGAATGGTTCGACCTTTAGGGCTACGGTGTGGTTAATGTGATGAAATCAGAAACATGAAAACGGTTGCTTCCAAATACAAAAAGCAACAGCTCTAGGGTCACCGAGCATCCTGCGTTTTTTACATTATTCAGATAAAAGTTAACGGCAATATCCCGGTGCCATAATCACTCCTTCCTGCGTTTTTTACAAATCAATCCTTGCTTATGGGAAATTACTATGTTGGTGCAGTTTTTGCACAGCAGCGTTTGTGGTTTTGAAAGTCAAGTTGTCACGGTCTTTTTTCACAACAATAAAAGCAATAATTTTGCTGACGGCAAAGCGGCAGTTACATGATAAACTGATTTTGTAATTGTATACTCCTATCCAGTACTTAAAAATGCCACTGGTGCGGAAGTCGACTATACGCAAGGTACCATACCCAATGAGTGAAACGAATAAGGTACAACCACGAAAATTACGGAGATGCTTCAACTAAGAACCCCGAGCTTTCAGCACCAGGTAAAGAAGGGTTTTCGGTTGTGAAAGTGCTGCGTAAAGTGGTCGGTCATAGTTCGCAGGCGACCGCCAAGCGACAATTCCTTGGTTTTCTCGATAACCACAGGTGGTAGGTTGACGAGCTTCTCCGGCGAATAGTTTTTCTGCATGGCCTGGCACAGGTTCAAGATCTGACCTCGCATTACCGACATCTGGCGTTCAAATAAAGTCCGGTCGAAGCCTTTGTCTTGCTGCGTACAAAAATATCTGTATGAGTTTCGAGTATGGCGCGCAATACACAACAATATCTTCACCAAAATAACAGTAAAAGAGTGGCTGACGATCAGTGTATTCTTTTATTTAAAAATTATTTAAAATTTTCAAACCAAAAATGATATTTACTTTTGATATCTTATTTATATATTTATTAGCACCCATATTTTGATAGTTTTCAATTTTCATTGTAACAATCATTTGTATTATTTCTCTAGTATTATAATGTACTAATTTAAAAATAAAATCGACGTAGGTTTATTGTTAAAAGTTATAATATGGTGCCTCTGTAGCTGCCAGGCACATTGTATTTTAAATAATCAGGGCAGAACATTAACCTGATGAAGCTTGGTTGAAAATCAATTATCCATGCCAACAATTGTCAATCAAATATTATCAGAAGGCTAACTGGACAGGGACAACTATTTTAAAGCTAAACTTTGGCGTCACGACGTACCGAAAATAATTCGTGCAACTGGCTGGCTAATGACTCGACGAACTGCATGTCGGAAAGTTTGTCAAGCACAAGTTGTTTGATCTCAGCAGAGAAAGGGCGCTGAGCTTCCGGCAACCAGGCCCAGTGATACGGGTCTGCAACAAAATCAGCAATGTTGATTAAGATATCAAAAGTGTACGGTTCAAATTATTTTCATCCAGCAGGTTATTCGGCAAACTTAGGCAAAAAAAAACAATTTCAAGGCTTGTGACATTACTAAACAAAATAAACGATACAAAAACAAAAGAGCCATAATATTCATTAAGCTGCAGACAGTTGGATACACACTGTTATATAACGATCGCACTACCGCAATGTGGAACAATTTGTCCCTGTCTAGTTGACAAGCTAGTACAGTGCAACGCCAGCTGCACCGATGAGACCTTATAGGTCGAAACAGTGGTTGACCATCTGTCTGCAGCTCAATAACAAACAATGATTTTCCGTTGCGTCAAAATATTAACTTAAGGATTATTTTAAGCGTAGGACCTAAATTAAATTTGTTGCTTTGCTTTGTACATCAGATCAATTCCACATTTCACAAGTCAGAATATGATATGAGGACATCGGATACAGATATCCTGTTCTTCGGGGAAACATCGTGTTTTACGGTTTTTATGTTTATACATAACATAGAAATACTATAGGTTTGCGCCCCTATTTACGGGTAGATAAAACAGAATTTTAAATATAAAATCCAAATATCTTAATGATGAAATCTAAATCCTAGGAATATATTTACCGGAAAATACAAAATTGTTTGGAAGAAAGCTGCCTACAAAAACGAGTTTTACATGCAAGTATAAATGCGGCCACACAAACCAAACTTTGCACCGAACAAAATGACTATGGCCATAAGGAATTTTCCATTCACAGAAACCAAATAAGGTGATATACACTTACACGCTCGCCAAGAGTCCGGATGCTTGAAGGGAAAAGCCAAGCCGTTGTCGATAGCAGCTATCTGCACAGTAGCCCCTTTTATTACGGACCATTCGCTCTGAGACGCCTCGTCCGCTTCGTCGTCGATATCCGGCTTTTCATATTTAATCAACCAGTTGTCGTTTCCACGATCTGCAAAGACATGCTAAACTTCAGATTGTTCTATGGGAGTACAGAGGTTTACGTAAAGTTGTTGAAACATTTGCCAGTTGTATACGCATGCACGACCTTTCTGCATTATACTTGTGTTGGTCTTAAACTCAACATAAGCAAAAGACACAATAATGTTTTTGGCAAGTTGCGTACAGAGCCACTACTCCAACATAACAGGTCTCATCAGTCAAGTTTTTGTGACTACACCACGAAATTAACTCATTCCGCTGCAGTCAGCACGTTTGCTGTAAGGTTAGTTGTATGGGAAAGAGAATAAATAATACAACAACGTAATATCCAAGTCCGATCTTGTAATTGCCTTGATGTCAAGCAATACCGTTTACTGATTTTTTTATGTTTACTTAATAGAATGTGAGCGCGCGCACCTCCTGTCGCCGGTAACGAAACTGAAATACGCGAATGACGTCATATCGTCACATGATGCCAGCAGTTGGCAAGGCCAGAAGCAGTTCGTGCAAGTCGAACCAACACGTCTCCAAATCCCATTTTGGCAGAGTATTTTAACTTTTCACTGAGTTCAATTACCGTGTAGGTACAAACGTGATGATTTACTGATGAATTGCTTGTATTTTATGAAGGATAAGAAAAAAGTCATGCGTGCGCATGGTCCGTAGTGAAAAATGTCAAAGGCCGTCCACACCAACCTGTGTTCCTTATGATATAATCCAACACGACAAGTTTCTCAAACTGGAAATGGTAATCTCGCAGTGTGTCCTCCTTCAGCGGATCTGATTCGAACTTTCTTAACCAGAATTCGGCGTCACGATAGCCCTCGACAAACGTCTGCATCGACCCTACCTGAAAAGTGAAGACAAAATAACCCCGTGTCAGTTTTACAAGCAATGGAACACTTCCTGCTTGCGAAAAGCTCTGGGTGGAATTGAATGTGCACAAGGGCTGATAAGAGCTTTACGTTGTCATGCAAAGTCACAACAAATATGCTCTGACGATTGTTTGAGGGTTTAAAGTTAGTACAGGTCTATCAGTGAACGTCAAACCGGATTTAAGTGCGTAACGAAATTACTGGACTTTTTTTAGCACCCATTTGCTGCTGATACATGCGCATAAGCAAACATTAACGACCCAGAGGTTACCCTTCTCGCATGTAAATATTACAATAGGCTGACAAATGTAACAGACGGCTTAGAGAAACTGGTGGAGAACCTTGTGTGAGCACTGTGCTTGTTCAACGTACAGTGAAGTGATTACTTCTTGAAATTATATCCACTGCCGCTTTATTGGCCTATCCAATACTTTTTTACATTAAAATCAACTGATTTAATTCCACGATTGCGGAAACTTACTTTCGGGGGCAAACCAATCCGATGGAAACGTTTTCCAACTTTCGGAAAATGTTCAGAAGTATATTTCTTCGTCTTGAATTTGGCCCGGTCAATGGCATTGTAATTGAAAGTTTCACTAACTAAATGCACGACCTGTAAACAAATCGAAGCTTTACGTAAGCAGTTTCACCTTTTTAACACAAATACAACTTACTTGCGTTTTCGGCACAACATCGAGATCTAATGATCGATCAATAAGCGATGCACCCGCTTCTGATAAATAGCCCTGGTTGGGAATGAGACAGTCGCGCCCAAAACAGCACGGACAGCAGGTTTTGTGCATCCACTTCGTCCATTTCGGGTTGAGTTGGCCGTAAGGCTCCTCATTCTTAGGCTTAAACACTGCGATGTTTTTCTGTTCGCAGATAGTCACATATAAGTAGTGTTGGGGAAATATTTTTTCAAAAGCCGGATTAGTATTAAGCAAAAACATATGACATCTTTCACAGGTACCTCCTAAACGTGTATTATTTGAAATAGAAAAAAGAATCAGGCATTTCGAGTTAAACCGTTGTACTATCTTACCCTATCAGAGTCTTTCACAAAGTAACTTCCACTTGATCCCTGTGCAATACGAACGGGGTACACAGCATTTTCTATAGCTGTCTCAGCAGTTCGGACTAAAGTTGCGAAGGCAGGATCATCGGGAAACTCATTGATGAATTCTGAATCCAGACGACTGAAAAACAGATTAAGTACATTAATTTTTATATGGTAGAAGTTTAGAACAAGTGCTTTTGAGAATGAATCAATAACTTTAATTTGGCAATATTGCCATTTCATTTAGGGAAGAAATGTCAGCATCGAGTTTGCTGAAAAATATGTTGTTTTATATGAAACATATAGCATCAATATTTATGAGTTTTAGTCTATTTTGTAAGCATGTACCTGTCAAACCATATAGGCTCAGACATCTGACCAGGCCCTGCCGGTAAATGCATATCCTTGTTTACTGCCATTTTAACCAGCTTCTTAAAATGCTGCACCCTAATTTATATATTCATTACAACTACTACATGCTGCCTGTAAGTCTTACTTTCTCTCTGCAATAATTTGATACTGCTAAATTTTGCCCAAACAACTAAAGACATGATAAAACGCAACAGGAAGTTTGTCATTTCTGGCTTGCATAAAATAAAATATACACAGTGGGTTTTGATCATTGTGCTGGGCCATTATATAATTACCACCTTTGGTTTACAAAGGATAATAACAACTTTATTTCAGTGTTTTCAAATGGAAAATCTTCAAAGTCTCTTTTTCACGATGCTGTATATGCAGCAAACATTTTACGATTGTTTACAGTCCAACTCTGGGGTTTTGCAGTAAAGCCTTGTTAACTAACATACGTTGTTTAATATCTTTTTGGGTAACAACCAAGTATACACCCTCATCAATCAGTGACAAGGCTATACACAAAAAAAATGTCAACAGAATACCATTCTCTATCAAAGTTTTGTCTGGTTGTTATGAACAAACACTACATTTAATTGAAGAACCATTAAAATCTTACACAATAAAGTAAAAAACCAAACTTTCCATGCTCTTAAAACCACTAGAAAAGAGTGCTGCTCACTGCATAGACATGCTAGCCTCACATATCCAGTGCGCTAATGACCGGTGCTTTACTATTCAGCACCGTACCTCACAGTGGCGTACGCGATGCAGGATATCCTGCTGCAGTAGCCTTCAGATTTATACATACATATGTATGCATACTGGTAATCACTTGCCACTAGGGGGAAAATTTGCGGCGACAGTTTAAGATATTTTATTGGTTGTGATAAATGAATATATTTCTTGTCTTGGGATGTATGTGTGTGATTGAATTAATTATTATTTACCGAATGTGTTTTACACTTTCTTGTCACGAAGTTTTTCAAACATAAATGGAAATTTCAATACAAACCAACCTACTTTGACCAGGCTGACAAGGCATGTAAAAGTTTAATCACTACAGCAAGTGTCGATTGGCTTAAATTATTTGAATGAGCATGAATATATAGAAGGCAAGGGCAACTTAGTACAAACTTTATCCTAAAAATGGTCTGTATAGCAAAAACTAATGGAGATTTGCCTCCAAAATCTCCTTTCTAACATTATTTAAAAATTCTCTTCTGTCAGAAATGAAGAAAAAACAACAAGTGTCATGCTATACAGTGGAATCATAACACCAAACCACCAACATTATCGTGCAGTAAAACATATTCCTTGATACAACAGCTTTAGCAAACTTACCTGGATAGTTTAATGGAGATGGTCTCAATGGCAGTTTCTTCTTGCATGCCACTAAAATGCCTAAAGGTTGAAAACTGAACCTGACTAGCCGTACTACAGCACACTATTGGTGTTCAACATATTTTGGTAGTACCCAGCTTAACTCACTCTAACAGTTTGCAACTAACAACCTCTGCCATGCACCACAGAAACACAAGACAAATTATATGCCAGAGTGATAATGGAAAAAAAGAAAAAGACACAGCGTTCTTGAGAAAACGTATTTGCTTAACAAAGGCATGGCTACAACAGAGGCTAAAGCTCCTTGGTGGTGTTTGCTCAAACAAAATACATATGTGATGGCAAACTAAGGTCACCAACTGTCTTGCTCTGTGTACTTTGACATAGGCTATCAGTAATATTCGCAGAACAACATAGCAAACAGTATTAGATTAAGATTGGTGGTAACATTTTTCTCTGTAATGTAAAATGAATTATTCCCAACCCAAGTACTGGTGTATTTGCTACTTCCACTGCAATTTTATAAAACTTACAAGTTTTACTACACTGAGGAATTGACAAACATATAAATGGATACCAAATCAATAATTGTTCCTTGTTGTAAGGTTATCCAAAGGGATGGTGTTTCATATAGTGTACCTAGGTTGCTAAGAAAAACTGAATTTCCATTGCAAACATGATTTACCAATAACTGAAATTCATGATTTTCAAGCAGATTCAAACATTGTTATACACATAAGCATGGCGCCAAAAACCTTTGAGCTGAATCCAGATGGCCAATCTTTTCACCTTTAAGGTATTATCAGTGCAGCTTGGTTTGACCTGGTCGCTTGGCCAGCCTAACAGTAGTCACACCAAGCGGCACTGTTGAGACCTTCTAGGGTGCAACAGTGGCCACCTGCATGCAGCTCACAGAATTATTTAACACTCACCCCCTTCCAAGAAGTGGTCGGTTTTCTCCTGATGGGGATATTGGGGGTGTTATGGGATGAATTGGAGGTACAATTTGAGGTGGTTTTTTGGGTATATTTATTTTTACTTTTTTATGCTGCATTTCATCTGTATGTTGTTTACTCCTGTTCGGTGATTCTCGTATTTGTTTGGGCACAACATCCTAAAAAAATTAATGTTTAAAGCAAGTTTTTAGTGCACAAAGTTGAACATCTTAAATGTAAAATTCTCAAATCATACTGATGAAGCAGCACTTTTTTGGTGTTAAGTATATTTCTTTTAGTAACGAGTAGTACTGCAACACAAACATCTTAAAAATCTTGAAAAAGTGCAGTTAAGAAACCTTTGCCCAACGTTTAGTTGACAATTCTGCCATCACAAGACTTTTATTCAAACTTACTGGTGGTGTACCCCCGTTGGTTGCATGAACTTCAACCACAGCCTTTTGCTGGTGGCTATACATTCCAGGTTCAATAACCAGGTCAATGTTGTTGCCTTGGACATTTTGTTGCAAGCTTTCCTCCACTCTTTCTATGCCGCCTTGCATGTCCTTTGTTGGGTTGTTAAAATTGTTGTCTTGCATAAGCAGCAAGTCGTTGTTCAAAAACTCTTCCTAAAATTTAATATAAATGAAATTTCCGAACAGAAATGCCTCGTATCATCACAAAAACTGGTTAATTGGAAGCTGGTCATTTTTGACAGTTTTTAATTTATTGTTGCCTATGGTGGTAAAAGATACAAAAATAACCTCCACCTGTATACATCATTATACTTTAAACTACCAAATTTAAAAACAGAGAAACAGCTTCTTAGTTGTGATAGGGTTATAAAACCATTAAAGTTGACTAATAACACTCTCCATTAATAACATGTCAGTACCTTATTCATTGATTTGTATGAATAATGTACACTTAACTATTTCTAAAAGCAACATAATGACTTACTTTAAGCTTGTTGCTATCTGAACCATCACTTTCAGTATGTCCGTTAACTGCACCGGTCATTATCTGCAAAACAAATAAATTTCATCAACTACACTGACTGATCGACAGCGTTGCCATAGGTTTACACTAAAATACAGTTTGTCATATTGAAATCCTATTTTTCAGTCATTATTGCGGTGGTTGTCCCAATGGAAAACCAATTTAAAGCAATATTCATTCCATGTTCTGAAGCCGCAGGGCTGATTATTGATTGTGGTATTGATCTACAACAGCAGCTATAATCCTTGCAGATGATTTTTATATAGCCATGTCTTTCATTATCATTTTTTAAAAGCCTTGTCCATTTTACAAAATGATCATGCCAAAACTATGGTATTTTTCAATAATATTAAGTTGAATTCGTTCAGAACTGTCAAAAGTTTAATTTTTTTACTGTCCAGTGGCCAGTACATAAACAGTGACCTTTAAAAAGCAGAACACAAGTTTGAATAATTCATGACATTTCACAAAATGTAAAGGCAAAATGATAACAGTCTTGGTGACCCAAGCTGATACAAAGAAATAATGTTAAATATAGTTTTTAGGTAATTGCTTTAAATTAAAAGTTTATTTTGAAATTATTGGCAAGACTTTTTTGTTAATTCTGAATGTTGCTTATTAGGCAAGGCCTGACTTACAAGCTCTTTTCATACAAAACAATCAGTTAGGACGGCAAAATTAGTCCACTGCATTTTGATGTTCGATTTATTTCACAAAACTGAGACACTGTGTGGTGCAATTTACATAATGACCTTTCTTGGAATCAAGCGACTAAAAAATTCCAAGTTTGTTCTTTTAACAACATAGCCCACCTAAAAACACAATATCACTACAAAAGAGTACGTTTCGACAAGTAAACTAAGAGCAAATGCAAGTCCAAATTAAGCACTTTTGTATTTGAAAATGAGCATGATACGGTAACCCTGTTTTTAACTAACGAGCAGCCCAGCAACAACAAACCTGGGAAGTGTCTGTATTTCCAAGCAAATCAATTTGCACCAATTGTCCACCTGTGTATACTTTGTTGCCTGGCAAAAGTACTGTGTCTGCAAAACAGAAATGCATATTAACCTGCAACATCATTATAAATTTTAGTTTCACCATATGTAACTCATACACAATGCAACGAATTTATTTCGGCATGAACTTTTCCTGCCATGAATCAACTTTGTGGAAACTGAGGCAGGAAGTTATCAGGGGAAAGATAATAGCTTGTTGAATGCTCGACCAACATTGGCAACTTGATGTAAACAAAAGGATTCAAGTCACGCCCTACAATACCATATGTCAGTTTTAATTTTTAGCCCTTTGCTTCTGGCCTATTCCAAAAACAGAAAGGACTGCTTGTTGTCAAAAATAAAAATAATCCAAATAGTTTGTGTCCCTTGTTACTACCTTGAATGCCTGATTTCTACACCAATGAAGTTAAACAAAAAATTCAATAAAGACAACGTTGCTTCAAATTGCACTAGGTATATGTACAATTTATTTTCGCTAGTTCATCAGCCTACAGATACCATAATTCCCAACATCGCAGCCACTGCATACAACAGCATGTGGATACTCACCACACTCTGGCTGTGTGGAATCAACATAAAAGTCAATCAAGTTTCTGTCGCTGTTAGTTGACGCCATCCATTGATCTTGTATCAATTTCAATATATACAGTCAGTGGTTATGATTTTTTCCATGTAATTTAAATACACATTTATATATATAATTTTCTTCTACAAACAGACGATAAATGATTACACAGCACCTCATAATATCATATGCACAATCGTTTGTTACAATTGTTACTTAACAAATAATCAAATTGAATTCAGTAAACATACTTTTAGTACTGGCAAGTAACCTTTTGGGTAATATAGGGTAACAATACGACATTTCAAGCAAGACCTGTGTTAAAGGATGTGTGTATAAAATACAATTGGGCTACCCTAGGCCAGTAAAGCATAAATTAACATGTGCACTATTGCGAAAATTTACTGTTGATTAGTGCAAAGAACTATTAGCTAATGTATTACCAAAAGAAAATTCATTTTCTGGTCTGTGAAATCAAGTTGATTACAAATCAACTGTGTTGCTAAAAGAATCCTGTGCAAATAACATGCTTTTTCAATATGATGCACATGCATTTACTTAAACACTTCCTTTAATTCTTTAATATTATTACTACTAACAACACAAAACATTTAAGTTCCATCACACTTTGTTTGACAAAGTTGGCAAGTTGCCAACCCAACACAAGAGCTAAGCAACATACAATCTTATGAGACTCAATGTGATACTATTGCGAATAAAGTTGGCTTGTTTTTAAGTGAAGTGTTTGACCAATAAACGATGGAGACAAAAACGACAACTAAAATTTTTTATCCCATGCATAGCCTACATAACGAGCTTAAACGCTGTTTTTTTGAAAAATATGACAACACGGAATATATTCATTAATACAACGTATGACACCGGATTAATATTTGGACACAACAAGTTTTCCAACGTTACACGTTTAATTACATTTAATTTAAAACATTTCAACAGCGAAACAAAAGTAAAGTCACGGGATGAACAAAAACAAATATTTTTTTCACTCATCCGACCGGTCGGTCGGTTTCGTAACGCTTGAATAACTACCTCAAACAGCTGATCCAGTATTTACGGAAACATACGTGGTTTACCATAGATTTTAAATTTTAGAACATTAATTAAAGCTTCGGTTTCATGAAATTAAACAAAATAGAAGTGTTGTCCCGCTGCGGCAATCCTGGGTGATTCATTGTTCCGTTTATAATTTAGACAGTTTTCACTATCTAATTTTCTTTTCATGACTATACCGGGATTTCAACCCAGGATATCCTGGCCACGCCCTCTATTCGAACCTCTTTTGCAATTTGGTTGCATGGTTAACTAATTGCAAGTTATCTACTGCAGGTTGTCATGCTGACTGCAAGCAGACCAAGTTAAAAGTAGATCTTGTAGGCTTATTTTACGCAACCGTTGTGCTCTTACCAAACTAGGCATTCGCTGACAAGGCACCATACATACCAGTGCTTCCCAACCAGTGTCTCGCGAAGCATTTTTCACAGTTTTCCATTAGATCACGAAATTATTGCATTATAATTGTTTTTTATTCGTTTGGTCATCTCATTGAGGGTCACACAATAAAACTTGCATTAAAAGTGGGTCGCGAACTGAAAAAGGCTGGGAAGCACTGATGTATACCAAACTATCATAGTTATCGACATTATACATGAAATTTAAATTTTGACACGTGCAATGCTCAATAAACAAAAAGCATAGCATGTTGCAAGGCACGCTACGCCAAACGGGACTAAAATTATTTTTCTGACACATTCTACTTCAAATTGCATTACCAATACGGACGTGCCGTGAGTGTCGTGGTGCAGGCTGTGTCTGTTTTTAACGACAAATATGCGAGAGCACAATGCGTTTCAGCGCGGTTGAGATAAAATGGCGTTTATAATACTAAATCTTTCAACTAAAATCCTTCGTTATCAGAGTCTGGCCATAGATATTTCACTAAAATCTACAGCACATTTTGTGGTAACGATTTGGGTCCTTGTATTGATGCGCGCCTCTGGCACAAATATATACAAGCTTACGTACCTTTCATGTGCTTGTAAAGTATTTGTTTACTCTTAGTTGACGAGTGTTAATCGGACAAAACAAGTCATTCTGGTCGTTTTCTGATCAAATCACAACGATAATATGGATTAAGCCCAAATAGTCCTCATGTAAAAATTAGTACAGATCAGAAAATATTTGTTGTCTGAAATTTGTAATGTAAAGTATTCTGAAGTCTCGATAACTATTCTTGAATTGGATTGAAAAGATGCTGAATAGCACACTGTGGTAATGTATGTGCATCATACAGTTGGAGAATTATAAATATGAACAAGAAATAAATCTTTGCCAGAATGTATACGCATATACCGCAGCTTGTTGACATAAAATTGGTGTGTATTTTTGACATTTTTAAAGCTTCACAACGTCTGACTGATCGAAAGAGAGTAGGTATCGCCTTTTTAACATCCACTAATCCTGTACCCAAAAGTGAATTTATCATTATCTTTAAATTGATTTCGGTTTACGTTTTATGTCATGCTAATGTTTTGCAATAGCTGGTGGCTCTGACTTTGCTGGTAGCTCTGAAGTTAAGATTGGAATATCCATTACACCAAACGTTTATTCTTGAATGGTTTATGTTTTGGTGGTCTAAGTATCGTTTCAAAACGTACGAATACAAGAACAAAAAAAAATGCAGCCTTGAAATCAATAAACACTGATTGGTTTGAATTAAATTTTAATCCATGCTCTGGGTGTGATTCAAGGGCATAGAGGTCATATTTCAGGCATAAAGCGAGAAATGAACACCAGCACAATCTGTCATTCTATGCTGCAACTCATGTCAAATCGATCTAGAAGGACACCATATGCAATTCAGTGTTAATGAGAATTTTAGAGAGCATTTGTTTTCTTTGCCCTGTTCACAATATCAATATCGAAAAAAAATCACTGCAAAAAATACGAGATTTGTAACTATTTTTATACATTAACATAATCAGCAGTTTCTGGCCTGACAACGTAAAACATGAATGGGTTTCCAATTTCTCGATTTCAGGTTATGTAGGATTGTTAAACACAAAAATCAACAATACATGCGCAATAAACCCATACACTTGTATATTCGTTTTATAGAAATGTTTAATCATTGCCAGATGTCGGGGGTGTTTTCAAGAAAACCTTTGGAGTTGTTAGGTTGTTATCCGTGCTGTTATCTACATGAAGAGTTACCACTACCTTGGGATTTGGGTTGTTCTTTCCTTGTGGACTTAACTTTATGCTTTTGGAAGAGGACTTCACGCAGTTGACCTTTGACCTTTCTCTGATCATGGCAAATGGAAACAAGCGTTTTTTGTAGTCCGGAAATGAGAGCAGTAGCGCCAATATGCCGACAATGAAGCACACTTCGAGAAAACAACCAAAAATTGCTTGCGACAGCCAACCCCATTCTGCAATTTTGGGTTTAAAGTAAAGAAGTAAAATTATTTTTAATACATCTGCACCCAAACAAACCGCAGCGCAAACTGCACAGCGTTTATACACTTTCGCAATGCCACTCAAGTGTCCGAAATACTTGCTCGATGGTAGGAAAAGCAAAATCAATACCCCGAAGTGGAAAAGCATTAGACCGGCTGTGTAAACTACTGAAAACGTCGCTGTGGTTCTTTCTCTCACACACAAATTTTCTGGCTCAAATACTGACGTGGTAAGAAGCGTTCCAGTGGTTTGCAGTATAAAGAAAAATGTCATTCCGCACAAAACGACCTTGCTGCAAAATTTTGACACAATCAACTGAGTGTTCACCGACTCGACGCGTTCATACATAAGACTCTGGCGCTGCCAAAGAGACAGATAAACGAGGTACGTTGAAACACTCATCGAAACCATTGCAATATTGGACACCCAAGTGCAAGTTCTGTCAGTGATCGTCTTCATAGTAAGCATCAACGGTAGTAAACTACGTGAAACCAGCAGACTCGCGCACGAAACCGAACACAGGCGGTTTGTGACTTTCAAGCTTTCATTCCTGGAACAGAGCTGATAGATCACCGAAGCAACGGTAAGATAGAAAAGTAGCAGAATCAGAAAACCGCCAAACAACCATTCTGCGATGATATTCGCCTGACCTCGGTTTTGTGATGATATTTCTGTCATGATGGTCCTGTTTGTCTCCATTTGTCAATTTCACAGTAAAATGCTGCTATTGATGAAAATCATCCAGTTGTAGTAAGCTGCAAGGGTTTGTTGATTAAATCAGTGTACTTGGCAAGGTATTTGTACCGAACAAATCGCAAATTAGATAACCAAGCAAATACCTCACCGTCGTTTTAAGCAAGCTATACAACTATTGCCAATATCTAGCCTACAGGAAGAGAAATATTGACTCCGCATAATTGCAATGACGATAAAGGCCGCTGTTATATGATAGGTGATCCAATATGCATACGTATGTTGTCAAAACGCATCTCCCGCTGATTATGTTTGGCTAAAAAGGTTTTCCCATATGTGTCACAAGCTAGGCTTACAACGATCCCTATTAATAGCAGTGTACTGGGTATAGAGGCCGATTTTTGGTTGTAGCTGTTTTTTTAGTTTAGACTCCAGCTTTACGTATTTATACATTTTCATCTCTTTTGTGCACACAAATCATTAAATTGTATTGTACCAAAATTAAAATGACAAACATTCTACCACTGTTGCCAGCTTGTAAACAAGCACCTTGTCAAATGTTTTTACCACCTGGTAAAGATTATTAATAATCTGTCTATTACTTGCTGCTGTGCTCATCACGATAAACATAGCAAATTATTATACAGAGCAGTAGTTAAATATTAACAATATACCAAGGAATTGGAGCATAATTTGGAACAAAGTTACTTTCACTTATACGAGCAGTTAAGCCCGGACGAGATATGAAAAAAGGCAGAAGAGAAATCCCGAATTTGAGCATTACGGCCACAAACACTACTGCATCGCTGGACTGCTGTATTACTCAAAAGTTACGGTTTGTTTGCAAGACTACTAACATGAGAAAATTGATATTCTCCTCTGTTTCTGTCATACTCGTTTTTAAAGTCTAATTCTAATTTATAAAATTAATCAATAGCTTTTTGCCATATTTTCATGTTAAGCACGAGAACACGTTTCGTTGACCAAGTTCGTTACATTTCCATACAGCCGAATTTTGCTGGGCGTCATTGAAATGACGTAATCCTTCGGGCAATTGCATGTTCGATAAATGACGTCGATTTCTGATGACGTAAGAACCCGAGGCCACATCACAAAGTCAGAAACAGTTCCGCTACAAAAGAATTTTCATTAGACAAAGTTGTCTAAAATTAGGGGTCCTATTCCATAACTACAAAATATCGTTATAACTGTTTGCTGCCTGGTTAATCCGGGAGTTCCCAACCTTTTTTGCAACCTGTGCCAGTTTATTTGGTTTGAACGTTCGCCGTACCGCTGTGATAGTTTTTAGGAATGAAACTAGGTATTCTTTTGCAATTGCATGTTAAAAAACAATCAAAGGCACATTTTAAAAATTTGTTTCCAATTACTGCACAGTTAATTATTGTTAAAGCAAAACACTATTTTATTAACTGAACAAGTAACTTCGTATCCCACACCAATAATCTATCAATAATATAGTGACCTAATATGAGTGTACCAATAAAGCCTAACTATACATCATAAATACTCAACAGAAAAGATTGGGCTGGGTCCAAGCGTCCTGCGTTAACAGCATCTTGTTCTTGTCCGATAATAAAGCTTCCATTAGCTGTGGTTGGTGATATATTAAACGTCTTTTCGTCCGTTTTGTTGGCGTTGCTGTAAGTTCCGGCCAAGTTCTTAGTTGTATCAAACCATACGCACAGATGAACCTGTCGTATTCAAGTATTCCATAACATATTAACAGCAAACTGTTGCTTTGATCAACTGCACAGAGATATGTACATAAGCAGCATGAGTTAATTTTATCTCTATTTGGAAGCACATGCACTCACTTGCACATAAAAACACAATAACACTTACACTTAGATGCAAAGACACAATGTTTTATTATGGCTCTTTTGCTTCTGTACTTACATTAGTTTTGAGAGGGATGCTGACGTTTAGAAACGTATACGTTTGCGAAACCCAGAATTCAACTACTTTCCCCGCATCTTTGCCGTAAAAGTATAGCAAAAAGTCGTTGTCTTTTCCTGGGACGGCGTAACTTGCCGTTGTCAGATCGTGGCTGTAGGTGGATACGTTCATCCACATGCAAGCCGTGGCACTTACAAACCGGGGAACATGTCCCTGGAACCATGCGTAGTCCACGATTTGTTCGTTGTGTGAAAATACAAGTTTTGATCTTGGGCATCCCATTCCTATAAAAAATGCAAATGCCCTCCCTTACGAATATATGGAAGTCAGAAATTTTGTGTTGTAATTGAAAATTGTATTCGCAATAGTAATGCGTTGGCAACTGCAAATATATTGTAATCTAGTACCTATACTGTATAACCTATAAATTCTATGATATCTGTAACGTACAAGTACTATAATTAATCACTGTGTCTTATTTGGTCCTGTTGCTGTATTCGTTGTTTTAATGTCGATATATCAAACCTGACACGGGTGTATATAAAATGCCTGGACACCTACCCGTTTCACAAGTTTTTCCGGTAAAAGCTGAAGCACAAATGCATGCGAAATCCCCCAACAGGTCAACACATGTACCACCGTTAAGACATGGGGAAGCAACCAAGCACGGATTAACGTCTTAAAATAACTATTGTTACAAGACTGCAAATATTTGTTTTAAAAAAAATGCAAAAACTTGGTGCAATGAAAACTTTCGAAAGATACATGTCTCCCGCCTGCTTTTTGTAAACCACAAGTTTCACGCAAAAAGTCCGCAACATACACGCACGTTATTAGAACTGGAATATTTAATGCAAATAAAAGCTGATATCGAAAAAATTACTTTGTGCTTCTTTTTCAGCTCATTGTTTGAAATACTGAGCAAAAATGTGTTTCATCACATCGCCAGAACAAAAAAAATTTAAACCAATATCGTACCTGTAAGTACAAACCACGACGAACTCCCACAAAAGTTGTTTCCACCAGCTGGAATCAGTATATTGCTGCCATTCGTGTACTTGTATATTGTAACTTCACCACCAGAAGCTTCACATATTGCATTGGTAATAAAACTTTGTGCAATTGCATTTTCTTCTCTGAGAAAATGAGTTTTTTTTATCGTTGCCTCACCTGTAAGTTTTCCCGTTCTAATCGCCGCGGCGCACACTGAACTATTCAAGTGAAACGCACTGTTTCCGCATGGATAGGTTTGACCTTGACAGTTTGCCGGACAATAGACCTTCGTAATTGCGTACTGGGTATTTCCTTTTGTTGTACATGTCACTAAAGTAAGAAGCAACTAACTGTTGATATCCACATGTTTAGTCTTCCCACGAATTAAAAGTTTTCATTTAAATTGATTAAACGCTTTCTTACTTTCAAAAGTGTAAGCAGTAGGACCTGCATGCGTGCATGTCTGACTTGCCACTCCATTCTGCACAGTTGAAGAAAATGTAGCCGGTTTTGAACTCTCGTACACGGTAAGAAGTCCGCCCGAAGCTTCAAAAAATATTTTCCTTGCAGTAGCAAATATTATAAAAAAAGTTCTTGGTAAGTACATTGCTTTCCACATACCTAATACGAAACTTTTTTCTGTACCGGGGTCGCAGATATTTAGAAAAAAGTTAGCTTTTGGGCTACACACAACTAACAGTTACTGCCCACTATTCTCAATGATGTATAAAAAGTGTTGCCAAGTCCCCAACTCGCACCTTTTTTTGAAGCAATACATTGCTTGCTTTGTTTCCTCGTTTAAACGTGTTGTAACCCATGTCTAAAAAGTTTAACACTTTACCGTCAATAAGCTGTTCCTGCATAGCTGCAAGACAAATTGGCCCCTTCGCGTAAACACCGCTTCCACATAAATTTGAGCGGCGTTTCCAGCAGTTTGGTGGACAAAACACCTTCGTGATAGAATGATTTAACGCCTGAAAATCCGTGTTGCAGGAAACTGTTTAAAAGTAGGTTAACTTGTAGTTACTCTCTTTTCAGGGCGTATCGTGATGTCTGTTGTTGTTTTTGTTGTTGGAGCAAATACTACAATTAGGAATATTATGCCATATGTGAGGCAAACCTATAACATACATTGATGGCTTAATAAATGCAACAGAAACTGGCGTTAGTTTGCCAAGATCTTCAAATAAGTAAATGCCTTAACTGGACGTTAGCAAAGTTTACATTTACATAATATTTACATACCTGTAAACGCCAAAACCTGCGGACAGAAATACCAAAGCAAAGCCAATAAAATCATCCTTGTATTGTAAAAAGTTTTAAACCAATATAATTCCTGAAAAGTGAGGTTGCTTGTAGATCAAATTCGTATGCCTGTTGACTGTACTTAATCAATCTATAAGTGAGAATTCCTGAGTTTACAAACGATGTTACTATTTAGACTGGTCATCAAAACTCAGCATTGCTGATGGAAGTTAATGTACCATCCTGTTCAACACTGTGGCTGCTTTTTAACCGGATATTTTACGGAAAAGGGTCATTTGTCAAACACACTTCCTAATTAGAGGGGTAGCTGGGTTGGAAGTTATTTCTTATGATGACGCAATGAACAAGATAAAGGTGGTGTTGATTTGAATGCCTCAACTGTGAACTGCTCCGGACCATATTTGTTTGGTGTCGTGAAAAATATTATTACAAACTTAAAACGACATTTACAAAGTGGAGGATGCGTGTTGTATGTCAGTGTGTGCAATAATCAAAGATAAGTACTAACAGCATAGGATGGGCACTGCAAGAAGCAAAAGAATAAATTCAATTCCGCGATTTCCCAACCCTGTGCCTTTAAAAGAGTACAAGACAATGCGGAAAGTGAACTAACGGTCGTGTATAACAGTAGGGAGGAAAGCAGCAAAAAAATTAATTTCAATTTCTTTCAATACACGAAAAAGGATTTTGCACTCCCCCAGAGTAGCAGCGAAAACAATATTGCGAAAATTGATGGCTCTTTAGAACGCGATGAACTCGTGGTAGCAATATTGGTCTGCAAAGTGTCATTACTAGTAGTTGCAGTAGCATTTGGACTCAACGAAGTGTCGTTGGCATTCGCGAAAGTCTCTTCTGTGTAGATTGTTGAAGCTGCTTCCAACTGCTTTGTCGTAGCAACATTGTATCCTGTAGTGGTTTGTGTGGTTGTTGTTGACGCATTGTTGGTCATTTCACTGGAATATGTCACACTTCCTGCGTTCGTTTCGGAATTGGTTCCTACAAGTGCTGTTAAAGAAACATTTTGAAGTTGACTTTATGTGGTGTGGGTCTATTTCTTGAAGGTCGCGTTCCTAACAGTTTTGCTTCATTAAACAAATGCTTTGTTATAACAACAAGTTTTGTGCAACTGTCAAAGATTATTAAGTGCAAACGCATGCTGCATGCTAATCATTTTTGCATTAATGTAAGCTCCATTCGCCTATTACCGCATCCAGATATAATTCCGCAAAGCATTGCGATAATTTGTGCCACGGTCAAGCGACCTGTGGATATTCTGTACCTTGCGTTGATTTTATTACTGTTGATGCTCGATAAGTGAAAGTGGTTGTATCTGAATTTTGTGTCTCAGTCTGTTGGGTGTCCGATGTTGCGTTTGAATTTGGATTTTTTTCCGTGGTCGCCCGGGTTCCTGCATTGACGGATTCATATGCTTTTAAACAATGCATATATTGTGTCAAAAAAAATTCATATAAAAACAAATACGTTCAGATAACTTGCAGGTGGTGGTATTCTAAAATACCTCGTACAGTGCTACATGGACAAACATCAATAGTAACAGTGGTTTACAAACCGAAGAAATGCAACAAATTAAGGCTAACGACAAAATCTGCTTCTCTACATCTAAACAGCTTCATTATATAAATCTCAACCAACTGAGCCACAGCAACAAAAACGCATACATTGCAAGTGCAAAGAACCGGATATCACCTTGGCCTGGCGCATTAGAGGCGGTGGAAAAGGTTTGATTTGGTTCTGTTGTTGTACCGCTGGTCACCCTGTCAGTGGTTGAAGTTTGTGAGGTGATCTCAGTTGGAAAGGTTGCTGCAGTTGTGATTGATGGAGTGGTAGACGTTTTTGCAGCTGATGTTGTTGGCGGTGTTGTCGTTGTTGGTGGTGCAGTAACAGACGCTTCTGTAGTTGTTGTCGCCATGACTGTTATCTCCGCAGTGCTCGCACTTGTTGATGTTTCTTGTGGGGGTGCTGGCGTCAGGGTGCTCCCTGGTGTAACTTCAATTTCGTTCAGTGGGACTAAACCTAAAGCGTTGAATATTATGTTGATAGTTACAGCAGAGCGTGACGTAACGCAAAACTCAAGCATATATTGGAAAAATGTTTTCATCAAATCATATTTACTCCACAGCAAAATAACGACCGGAAATTCAATCAAGTTGTGAAAAGGAAAATTAATATTATTGTAACGTTCCTTACAAACCTACCGCTGATCCATTCATAATACGATGATACTCGCGTGTAAATCCCTGGTTCACCCAGTTGACCACAGTTCAGACCAAACGAAGCGATACCATGTTGAAACCACGAGTTCTCTCCCATAAGTTGGACAAGCGGACCTCCATAGTCTCCCTGTAACACAACACAGATTTATACAACATGCATGGTAGACCAGGATTTACCCAGTTACGAGTGATGAAAGTAACGAAGGAGAGCAGTTTTTAAATCAATGGCCATGTAGTTTGAGGTTGTCAAATAGTCTCAATGTAGGACTTATTACAGTCGCAATGCGGAGATTTGCCATTACACCATATTGTAAATGTTTTTAACGTTAGATTTGGAACAAGAAATGTAAAAATCATAAAACCCAGTGACTGAAATCATTTAGCAAGACGTATTCTTAATGTTAAAGTAATCATTTGATATATTTTACTCTCAGGGCGCAATATTGACATACGTTGCACAAGTCTCGTCCGCCAGCTATTCCACCAGCACATAACTGTGAGTCGGTTATAGTGGTGGTTGCGCTGTAGCTGCTTACACAATCTTCCTGATTTGCAATGAGCAAACGTACTTGCCTCAAGTTGTCAGGTATGTTTCCTCCATTACCTAATACACAAGAATGTAAGTAATTAATATTTTGTAAATGGGTTCGAGTTACCCACCCAAGACTCCCCAGCCTGTAGCTACGGCCCATGTCCCTTCGGTTGCTGTTAAATTGGTTGTTGCGAGACATATCGGACGAACATTCCTGCTAAACGTTATGTTTGATTCCAGCTTCAATAAAGCAATGTCATTTCCAGATTCCTTGCTGTAAAAGCAAAAATGCGTTATGCGACCAAGAAGACAATTTGAGAAAACTCTTGATTTTGAACTAATCTTAGAGTTTCAACATACAATTATCGGAACATATTGTTTACAAACTTTGCAAAGTCAGGGTGAACAGTGATGGACTCAACGTTTAAAACTTGGTCACCAGCTTCAACAAAGCTGTGTTTTCCCACTCGAACTTGCAATGAAGCTCTACAAAATATCAAACGCATGTTGTCAGTGGTTGTTTATTTCTTAAGAAGAGCTCCGTTTATGCCTGTACATATAAATAAATAAGTTCCAAAAGATAAATTAGGAAAACACCTCAATCCTGTTTCTTAGTTTTAACATCTCTAGTGGTTCAAACTTTCCAGTCCTCAACTCAGTTAAAACAAACGCATTGAAACTATGAATTTACGGTGTTTCGGTTGCCACGCAGTGAGCTGCAGTTAATATCCAACTTTTATGTATTATAGAACCTCCGCAAGAGGGCGAAGTTGTACCAAGGGTGATAGCAGCTTGCCAAGGCCAAGAGTGTGCAACCGCTTCGCTGCCTCCTACGATGCGAGGATCCTTTAATGCATATTATATTGTGCTTATAAAGTCATGCATATGGGTTAGGTTTGTGGACTATTCTTAATTGAAAGTTGCTTACCCACGTGAAACTTGGTGGTATTTCCACCTTTCCGCATTGATTGATATTTGTTGGTATTTGCACTAAAAGCAAATACAATTCATTTTAAATCAATTTGACACTGTCATTGGCCCGCCAATGCTGAAGTTAACCAAACAAACTATGCAAATAATTTATGATATTGAATTTTGAAGTGACGTATTAAGCAACTTTCGACAATCTTAGCAGCGAATTGTTTTACTGAAGGTCACAAAAAATATATTTCTGGTTGTCCCCCTTCTAAGATTTGCGCAACTCAGTGTTGCCTAAACCCTTTCTTAAATGCCCTCATGTGGCGATATGTATTGTACACTTTTACCACACTCCGCTTCGTCACTATCGTCGGGACAGTTCTTTACCAGATCACATCGTTCACTAATTGGGATGCAGTTGCCATTCCAGCATGTGTATTCGGTATCCATGCATCTTGCTGCTCAAAATAAGTATTGTGTGGTAAAGTCCTGTATATAGAGATCTATTAAAACTAACGATCGTCAAGTTACACTTTAACGCACATTTATCAAAAGCATTTTGTATCTCACCAACTGTTGTCCATTCTACCAAGAATCCAGAAAAGCCTGTAGATTCGTCGCTGATAAATTCAAATCGTATAGTTGTGCTGTTTGCTGCGAAGTTGGGTGGAAGGGTTGTCCCACAAAAAGAAGTGCCAGTATACTAAATGTTTTCCAAACAACACAATTTTACACATTATTAGTACATTTTGACACAATTTAAAAAATTTCCAGGAGCCTAATTTTACATATTGTTAGTATATCTTGATATATAATGCCCGTTTGTAAACCTTCACCGAGAACGCTCTGTATGTGTGTCGAAAGTTTCCGGCAATGATGTTAACCCTACAATATCCAGACTTGTGCTATGAGATTCGGTTAAGGGAATTCTTGTTTCAACGGCTTGTGTCGACATGGTTGCTTGTTTATCATATCGCAAAATTACCACTTATAATTGACTTTTCGTCAATACAAGAGTTACATTGGGGCTAGTGAATGATTTAAAAATATCAGAGAGCACCTAATGGAAAGTTCCTTACCAGTAGATCTCCGTCGTACACACGCAGATAGTCGTAGATGCATCCTGGAATCAGTTCGATGTTAATCGCAAGAAACTTTATTTCCAAAACCTTTGAAAGTATTTTCAGTTACATTAGACCCTCAATGTTTGTTTCCAGGAGTTTTGCCGAAAAAAGCTTATCTTTATCAGAAGTTATTGTTATGCCGTTCACACAATTGTTTTTTTACGTATGGATTTCGATGTGATATTTGAATAACTCCGTAAATAATCCTAAGTCGTCGGTTTGACGTTGTTCAAAAAATATATATACATTTATAATAATCGAGAGCTGCTATATACATTTACATTTTCATAATCATAATCGTGTTGGTTTTTAAAATGCATTGTTTGTTTTTTTAGCGATACTGACGAGGCGAAACATATATATCCAGGAAAATCGTCAAACAATCAATTTAAGGATAACTTACAAGAGTTGATCAAAAAATATGTTATTCTTTGTTAGCTATAAAGATAACAGGGGATTCCCGTAGTGCAAAACCTTCATCCCCTATTGACTTAGTTGATTTTTGCCACCTCTTGCTCCATGCAAAATCAAACAAGGGTAAAATACACGCATTGCCTACCTGGTCAGGATCGCACTGTACAGTCCATTTACAATCTAAGTTATCCCCGTAAGTTCCAGGATGACCAGGGGTGGATATTCGACCAGTGTCATTTATAAGCGTAACGTCCCCGCAAGCTAAAAAGCAACAACAAACATTAAAATGCCATTTAGCTAATTGAACGAACTTACTGTCTACAGTAGGCGGTGTTGGTGCAGGCGTTGTTGTTGTGGTTGTCGTTGTTGTTGTTGTCGTTGTAGTTGTTGTTGTCGTTGTTGTTGTCGTCGTTGTAGTTGTGGTTGTCGTAGTTGTTGTGGTAGTTATTAAGTTTGGAATAGCTGTAACGAAATGTATCTGCGATTCGCATTACTCCGAAACTATATACAGTAAGGGAAAATGTCTGTATTTAAACGGAAATGACTGCTGACATCTTTCAGATGCATGAAAAAAAAACTAAAAAAAAAACGATTGTAAAAACACATACTTTCATTAATCCACTGCTCGTATTTGGAGACTCTGGTGTACACCCCTGGATTTGTGGGGCCTGCGCACGCGTTGCCCCTGGAAACCACCCCGAGTAAAAACCAGGCCCTCTCGTCAATGTAGCACACAAGAGGACCGCCAGAATCTCCCTAATTTGGAAAATAACTGTCAAAGTTTTTTCCCGTGGTTGTATCAAACAAATACAACAAACGTTGAAGCAGTTATAGTCATGTTGGCAGCTCACTTGAACGTTTGTAAAAGACAAATTTATGAAAATGCATAACTTTACACGGTAGGGCAACAATTTTATACAGGAAATTATATTGCAATCCATTATGGTTTATTATGTCAACAATCTCTTCACAACTAGATTTTGAAACAAAAATCTTACTTGGCATGCATCCAAACCACCAAATTCGAGATCCCCAGCGCAAATGTGATTTTCAGTGATGGAACTGGCTCGAAATTCACAATCTGACTGTGACACGATCGGAACACGAACTTGATGTAGCTCGTCGGGGCCACTACCCAAATACTCTTGGGGGTAAAGTGCAAAAAGTTAGGTACTGCTGGTTCTACAACAACACGTGTTCACCACTTGTGTTTTTGCATTTGTATTTAATTTCCTACCCATTTTTTTAAGTATTTTAACTTTTTTTGTCTAAACGTGACTTCACTTTAGCAAATGTCAGTTAAAACAAAGAAATATAAGCCATCTCTTCGGGGCCGAACTGCTTGCATGGGACCTCTTTTATTCCGATATAAGCTGTTTTCATTGCCTTTAACCGTTATTGTTGAATATGGAATTTAGAAATATGAATGGGTAATTTTTAGATTACGTGGCTTAAAAACAATATAACCAGTTATTGTGTATGATTCGTGAAGTGGAACTAATAATATACGAGGCCACAAACTGGTTGTCTGACAAATATGTCATAACATTTAATCCTTACAAAATGGAGTGTTCACAAAAGGGTACTTCTGACAAAAAACTGTTCTTGGGTTTTGATGCGAATGCTGGCAATGCGAAAAGGATAACCAAAATCATTGAATTATATCATGGTTTCTCACCCAGATTACCCCATCCAGTAACAATACATGTTGTTCCAGCTTTCGGGCTGAATCCCGGTGTGTCTGTTGGTAAACAGATCGGTCGAATAATCGAAGTGAAATTGAGGCTGGTGCTAAGGCGCAGCAAAGATATGTCATTGGCGAATGTAGGACTGTAACAAATAAGTCTTAGAATGAATAATAATAAAATATAACAGATTAGTAGGCCCAACTATTGATGTTGTCCATGTGCTGATGATTTTAACGTACCATAAAAGCGCAGTAAGGTGGTGAAACACTGTCATATGTCATCTTGAGCAAGTAGCATTTACATACATGTGGCTGCGCGGACTTGCGCTAACTTACTGGTCGTAATCAGGATGATCAACAACTTCCGCCACCGACCTTTGTTGAAAGCCGTTGGTCTGCGAAAGGGAATGAATCCCTGCCCTGATCGTCATCTGAGCGGCTCTGCAATTGTATTTGCTTGAAAATATATACGAGCCGTTATCAGCCACTGATGTGTTTATCACATCGTGCTATAGTCTAAGTGGAAACAAACTGATTTATCCTGAAATGCAAGGACATCGTGTTTTATAGTAGGGTCGTGTTTTTGTGCCATATACCCTTTACGTGATTGAACTCTGAAACCAGCGTTTATGAAGACAATGTTTTGTCCGGTGTTTTTATGAAAATTAAATCTAACAAAATAATCGTAAAATGTAGCACCCTACATTGACAAGATATATTGCTTACGTTCTTTCGTGAGTGCAGTGAGCAGCGGTTACCACCCAATCAGGATGAACAATCGACGCACCACAGAGAAACTGCTTTACTCCGACCACAATGGCAAGGTGGACTTGCCAAGGCCACGAACCAACCGTTGCCTCGTTGCCCCCGACAATCCTGTTGTTCTGTGATATAAAACTTATATTGCGCCTCAGATTACAAAAGCAACGTCTGTACGGTCACTATGGAGATGTAATACTCTATCACACTATAGGTGATTGTTATAGTGTGGTCCAATGCTTGCTTTGGCAACATGGTGTAAATACTGCAGACAATGGTGAACACTAAAGAAGGTATAAATAATCACCATGTCGATGTCTAAACGCAGTCATAACAATGTAATATTATAGTATGAAAAATTAATTTAAAAGCACAACCACTGTGATTGAACAACATGCATTCCTTTTTTGCTCCTTTTCGGTTAACCTTCACGGTCTACGAACTTTTATATGTTTAAGGAATTGTTTTGTCGAGATTTTGTGTGTGTTTTTCACGCACCATGTGACGTGGCGAACGTGGGTAAGGTCGCCGTAACTCATTGTTTTTCAAAACTGAGTTTCATGAGCTAACTTTTTTTTTCAAAGTAATGATGTGCCCAGAGATAATACATGCGTATAATTACGTGTAATTTAATACAAAAAGTAAAATAAAAAATAGCATATTGCTCAATCTGAAGGCTGCTATATTGAAACACTTAATACAACTTGCCCACAGAAATGCTGGTGCCGACGAAACCTTTCCGCATTCTCCAAAGTCTGTCGATTCTTGAACTACAAAAATTTTATAAACTTGATTTAGTGAAAAAGATGTAAAATCCGTAGAAATTAAAAAATCAATTGTCTGATACATAAAGCGTACCGCATTCAATTTCATCGCTGTCATCGGAGCAGTCTCCCTCACCGTCGCACTGATCTGATGAAGGAAGACAACTTCCATTCCAACAAGTGAATTGTGTATCTAAGCATCTATCTGTAAAATTTGAAAATTTAGATGTCGCACTGTGTATGATGAGATATGCCCTATGATGGGATTTGTTAGATCTTTTATAAGAAGAGGACCCTTTTTCCGCACGATGAGCAATGCAAAATACAACATGAATATTTATTGCTCAAAAAAGTTTATTTTTGATTACAAGTATTACCTTCTAAGTGCCACTGAAGAAAAAACCCTCTGCCGGTGACGTTGTTTTGATCGGAAGTGAAAACGAACGTTACGTTGGTGTGGAATGCAGCAACTGCACGTGGCCTGGCAGCAGGAAACACCAGGCCGCAGAACGGTCTACTTGTGTACTGGTAAAAAAAGGAGTCAAATGCAAAGCACCCCTTCACTTCACAATAACATACAGTAAAACCTATCCACATAAAGTTGAAATAACTATTTCTTTATTACGTGTTTGATTCACGTGGTTTGGAATGATTAGTGGATGAGTAAAGTGGATGCTTTGATTTGATTTTGCTGTTTCTTCACAATTAAAAACACGTTGCTAATATAGCTGGGCTTTAAATCTCGTGCAATTTACCAACACTGGTCCGTCGAACACTCTAAGCGAATCTTGGATGCAGTTTGCTTCAAATTCTACTTGGAAGTCGAGAAACTGAACGACTATTACCTAAAAATGTATTCGCTTGGTAACCATGTCACGGAAACCTTATAATATATAATATACGCCTACTGCGAATACACGAGAACAGTCAAAAAGGTATACGCAAAGTTCCAGAATGTTAGTCACGGGTTGTTGTTACGGGATAATAAAAGTTAATTGATATTGTACTGCATACGAACAGCGATCATGAATCTTCTTGAGTTTAAAAACATGAATTGCTCAAATGTCCATCCACAAATTCAAATGTGGTGAAATATTATCAATCAAATTCAAAAAAACCTTAGCAATACACTCATTCTACGATATCATCATTATTACGTCGGTATATGCACCTTGTCGTCAGTGGTGACAATAGACGAAGTACAATGCAATCCATCTCCGTAGGAGGACGGATAATCGGGCGTCGACAAATTGCCACTTGCGCCGTTCAATGTCAAACCATCGCAAATGTTGAATGCTGAAAGTAACAAATGAGAAATCAGAGTTGAACTTTGTCCCAACTCGAGCTTTAATCCTAAATAAACAGGCTACATATGCACCAGCACAGTCACTTTACACTTGTACACAGTAACTGTTTCCCGTGGTATTTGTGCATTATACAACTTTCGTTCAGCTTTAAAAGGCACAAATTTCCGACTGGCTCGTGAAATGGCACATTGTGAATCTAATTTTGTCAATTGCGTTTGTTTGCAAAATGACGTTTTGTTGCAAACATTTCGTTGTACGTACGTTTGGTTGAGAAAATCAACTCTATATTAACATAAAATGTTTCAATTCGTTAACAAAGGAAAAATATAAACGTATTTAGTCACGTCAAGTAGTTTGTCATTTTGGCCCTGATATCTCTTGGTTCTCACAAGATTAAAGATTCAACACCTATTTACCTTTGCTAACTGGAAGCAGAATAGCACTGACGACAATTACAAGCAAAAGCATGTCTTTCCTTGTCATGTAACGGTTGAGTCCTGCTTCAACAGTATGTAATCCTATTTTCCCTATTACCGTTCTCTACAAATGTACAGAAATGTGATTGTTGCTTGGTTAACATACAACCCCGAAGTGAACCTCAATTTGTTTGTCACCTTTGCAAGGCATGAACATTTTTACATGTTCGAATCAAAGCCCGATTAGGAATGTGCTGATACTCCAACCAATGTCAAAACTTTGATTGCCTTTTGCTCCCTGTGCTTTATACGGGAACGAAAAACAAAAGTTTGAGTTACATTATCAAGTTTCGTTTTCAATCAAGCCGCAGTGACGTAGCAAACAAAATCCCCGTCCAGGTACTATAACCGTACAGCGCTGGGCTCTTAAAACATTGCGCTGTATAGGCCCAGTATTGCCGTTTAAACTCAGTCTACAACCTCGATTGATTTCATTTTGAAACAAACTGGGAACTTCATGCCCTAAATTGTGTTGAAGGTATTGTCAGGAATTGATCAAATCAAAGGCATCTTATCATCACTGTTACAATACTGTGCTACATCAACAATGCTATCTGGCAACCCCTTTCACTACACATCTGTTTGTAACGCGAACTACCAACGCTCCTTCTCTTATTCACCTGCGATAAACAGGGTTACGCCACACACTTGTTTTGCTCACTGGGTCACGTGTGTCTGGTGTGACAGTGCCTTTGCACGCAACATGCTGTGCTTCAAACCAAGACAGTTATAACGAACGGCAGTAAACAATTTAAAAAAAGAGGTAGTACTTCGCCAAGTGGATCATACTGTCGGTGATATATGAGTACCATTCATAACAAACCGAGTGGGTTTGTTTACATTTTCTGTTTCCTTGCACTGTCACAATCGCAAGTTAACATTCGTAGATTGACTTACAGCCTTCTTAGCTTCGTTTGCCACATATTGTTTGCTTCATACCGTGTTGCAAATATACCTACTGCACCAAACATTAACATGTAATTGAAATATTACAGCCGTGACTTATCCTACTACACAGACAACCAAAACATCTTGACATCTTGCTGCAACACAACACACTGTAACCGTTTATTAACTATTTTGCAAAGAATCCTTTTTCGTACAAATGTGCGAGTAAATGTATTTGGAACACCTGTCATTTATTTAAAAGATGAAGTCTACAATCCACGCGGTAATCATCGGATATTTTCGACAAAGTGTAACAGCTTAGAGTGCAGCCAAGCGTAACGCAGCGGAACAGTCCTATTTTCAGTACATTTTGTTAGCTCCAACACAAAGGCAAAACATTTGCGATGCAGTGCTATCTGAAAAATTGAATGATTTGTCGAAAACACGTAACTTAAAATTAACATCGCAAAACTTCACGTTGAGCCTTTTAACTTCCTGCACGTTTAGGGAAGGCAATCGCCTGCTCTTTGGCCCTGTTGAGTGATTACAAAGGTAGCTTGTCAATATCTAACCCCTATTTCAATGTGCCTTTAGATTTTTAAATACTTCAGTGTCTTTTTGCGATTATTTAGGAAGCAATCGAATAAATTAAAACTAAAATGTTACGTTTACCGCATTATTGGCCTTCTCAGTGTTTTAAACATAAAATAATACACCAAATGCTTGATATGACCCATGGCACAAAAACCTCCGTCTACACAAAAAATGTTGGTGGGAACTTTGGGAAATTAAAAGCGCCGTTTTTTGCAGTGATCTGTTCGTTTACGTATGACCTTGCGGTATTACCAAGTAACCCACATCTTGCGGTTTTGAGACTGAAGCTGTTAGAATCTCCAATTGGAAAGCACAAGGGAATATTTGTGACAAGCTCCATCAAATGAAAAAACGACATATTCCTGCAATTGCTCGTACACATTGTTTATGGACCATTTACGACGTATGTTCTGCGTTGTTCTGAAAGATCTGCAATAGCTATTTTATGGCAGATATTAAGTCATGAACTTTAGTTTAATCCGTTGACGTTATACGTAGGCGTTGGTACGTACACACAAGCAAGACCGCGTCATACTGTCCTGCTGTTCAACTTCCTGCATCTTTCTCACTGGTAAATACTTGACAGAATATTTTATCTGGTGTTGTTATTCAGCTGCTTTTTGCGCTGTGCATTGAAGTAATGTGATAAACAAATACTATTTTCAACCACTATCAGCGTTGCAGAAAAACCGAGAAATACACATACGATAAGCTATTGGATACCCGGAAGACCTGCGATTTTGATACATGCGTGAAGGTTGTTGCTGTATTTCATAAGGTGGCACAAAAATAACCACATAACCTCCTGAACGAGAATTTGCAATTGCAAATGAATTCAAGAATCCTTTTATTCAATCCAAACCTCATAGAAGTTGTTCTTAATCTTTTCACCCCGGTTGGTGTGAGAATGCATAGCATTAACTCTTCCGAGTGTACTCGTTGACGTCACGCAGGACGCGCCAGCATCTGTTGTTTTACCATTGTCTATTTCCGGCAGAATAAACCTATTTGCCCACTATTACGTGCGTATTTGTGCGCCCACCTTCAGATTTACCGCGAGTGGCATTTCATCATTTGCCTACGCTTTTACGTCATTTGGTCAGGTGACAAATTCGTTTAAAGTGTTCCACTGTAGTGGTGGCTTCGTAACTTCGAAGAGACGTTTGTAGGAGCAGGCCGTATGTAGTAAGCAAGTCGTAGGTCTTTGGTATTAAATGACAGGATGCTTTTGTAATATAGACTGCTATACCTTTTGCTTTGTTAAAATAATTTAAAAGGATTTTAGTAACTTATGCAAGCATCATTGACGCGACAGACATTATGAGATCTCCATGTATGTTCCGATTGCGTTAAAACGGGAAAATTATTTAACGACCTACGTGGGTTTATGAGCTACGTAAACGCTATGCATGTAATAACCCTTATCATGCAAGAGATCCTCAATGCAACGAACCACCCATTGCTTATTGTGTTATTTTGCAGTGCTTGAAAACAATAAGTATCATTTTACCCAAGACAAATTTCATAGAGTGATGTATTTGATTTTCTCTTTCGTATGGGCAGCTTCTTTCATCATATGTGCTACAGGTATGCAATATCCATTTCCGTACATTGGGCTAATGCCGTTTTACAGGCATACGTAAGCACTGCTACGTAAGCAGTTCCATCATAATATCCTTCAATCTAACTTCCTGCCTTAGCGCGGGTGTTGTGTTGTTATGAGGCCTATACTGCACATTTTATACTGTCTACAAACACAGGCCGTATACGTGCGAGGAAATGGTTTAAGAAATCCTTTCGTATAATTCCGATTGTTTGATGTTTAAAAAATCTCACCAACGCAACTGCGAAAATTACGTTTTATAAGCTAGCTTATCCGCATGCTTGTTGTGTAGTCGTGTGAAACAATAACGTACAAACAAACGAATGTGGACATATAATTAACTAATAATTGAACAGGACAATACAATATATGCTCACAAGCAACACTCACACAAGCGAAAGGAAACATTTCTACTCCAAATTATCCCTCAAATTACGGCGACAACCTAGACTGCACCACAAAAATAACAGCCCCCACAAACAAGGTAACTCTTTTTTAAAACTGTTCTCTGTATTTACACGACATAATTATTCAACATATTATTTTCAGTTGATAACAGTCAAGTTTCTTGATTTCTCGCTGGAAGAAGATTCGACGTGTCCCAGATACGACAGTCTCACTATATTAGACGGGCCAGTGCAGGTGCGGTTTCAAAGTTTGGGCAACCATTATTTATTTTTTTACCAAAATACCTTGTCGTTCTGATAGTACACCAGCAGAAGTTACTGCAGCAAGGATCGTCCACCCGATTTTGCTGCACATCATTCTGAAGTAACCTTCCGCTTCGTGTCAGATTCAGGAACAAACGATAAAGGGTTTCTAATTCATTGGACAATAACAGGTACATGCTACTGTCAAGAGAGGAAAGTAGCGTTGTAATAAAAAACTACTTGTGACATGCAGTAAAGGATTTACAACACAACACACCAAAATTATCCACACAAGTATTATTCTTACAAATGTTCGGTTTGGGTGCTGGGCAGGTTGCAGGCATGGCGTACTCTATTAACGATCATTTTTGTTAATTCTGTGCAGATCGCTGTCCCGCCAACCAGTTCCAGTGTTCAGATGGAAAATGCATACAATTAAATCAGCGTTGTGACGGGTTACAGCAGTGTACAGATAACAGCGATGAAATGGAGTGTGGTAAGGCGATGTGAGATACGGTCGTTACTCGTTATAGAGTTTACGCAAAGGTTACGCGCGTCACGTAACGATACTCTATGCGTCTTTAAACAAATTACTTTGACGACTATGATTTACGTGCGTCAATCGGTGTTCATTCGTGCGCATTATTAGCTTTATACGTACAGGTCCAATGCATTGGCCTACAGGTATGAGGTTTTTAAACTTTTGTGTACCCTGGCCCCACCCACATTAACGTTCCTCCTGCTGTACACTGACCTTCGTATTCTGTTAGCTTCAATTATTTATGGTATGCGTTAATGGCAACATTTGCCTTTGTGACGGACCAACCTTTAGTGATATGGCATATATATCGTTGATAAATGAGTTTTTTCATACGGCTAAAATCAGAGATCTTCTACTCACGTTTTTAGTATTACCAAGTTCCAGTGATAATGAATGTGGAAAACCGCAGAACGCGTCTTCATTTATGTGGGTAAGTGAACACACATAGCTCCTTAGTGAAAAACCATGTGTCGGTCTGTTGACTACTTTACAAGTTTTGAACGTTTTTTACATTTTACACACTTTACATTATAGGATGTACTGACTACATACATTTTTAAATTGTTGTTTGTGGTTGCATTCAGTTTCGAAAACTGACTGGATTTGATTTGGTTGTTTTTGTGTTTTATAAGTTCCCACGTCATGTAATGTATAGGAGTGTTGAGCCATGAAATCTAGTCCAAAATAAAATAACTTTCACGTAAAAAATAATGTTTCAATAAATTGCTGAAATAGTTTTTCATAGTATGATATATCAAATATTCCTCAGAATGCGAGAATCGTTGGAGGAAACGAGGCTACTGAAGGCTCATGGCCTTGGCAGGTGTATCTGGGAATTACAACAAATACGATACAAACATCCTGTGGCGGATCTCTAATTACATCCCAGTGGGTTGTGTCGGCTGCTCATTGTACAGTGGATGTTCGGGATCAAACGTGAGTCAAACAGTAGCTTGGTATGAGTACATTTTCAGACAGGTGATTCCCAACCTGAATTGTATGGCCGCGAACCACCTATTTATATGTTTCAATAAACAATATATCTAGTCTTATTAGTGAGGTTAGTGCTGCTTTCTTCTGAGAGAGCAACCGTCTATAAGCCTCGCCCTGCTTCGGTTGGTAGGCACAGAACAGTAGAACATCCCACACACAAAACAACAGTTTGTGTGTGACTGAAAACGGTTACATTCATGAAATGGCAGTGTGGTGAATGAACCAATCTCTATTTCTTGTGTTTCCTTCGTACCTCCTCTGGAGATGGGGTGCAACAATTTTTTTGCCAACGGCATTGCCTCACTCGTCAACAGCAAACTTGAAAGAAGTTCAATAAAATATATATGGCACAAACGTCTGAAGTCCCTTCATTACGCCTTGTTTTGGCCGCATTGTTTGAGGACTGTACATGAGTATCTCATTAATTAAAAATTTTAATATGTAAGTGGGTTTGTCCACATTAAACGTTTTTGTAAAATGTTCTCGAGACCTCCTAAGTGCCCGTTTTCGCGATTTGTTTTCTTCCAGATATTATACACCAGTGTTTCTCAAACATTACAGGTTTAAAACCCAATTGTTAAATGCTTGCATGTTTATTTAATACTACCAGTCAATTTGAAATAAAATGTTAGTGATGAAAAGGTTAAATGGTTACTGAAATTGATAAACTTGGTCATATTACACGAGCCCAGCAGAGGTTTGCGCTGTCCTTCTTCTCCTTCTCACACGCACCAGTTAACTAACTTTTTGTTTTTCCACAATTATTTGTTTACTTACATCGTTTCAAATATTGTTATATTTTTGTGTGAAAATGTATCCTCCAAGTATTGTTGAATAAGATATGGTGTCCTTTAAGAGTATCTCTTTTCAATTATTTTTATTTTTGCTAGGTCAGTAACTGCGTACGCCGGAATGAACGCCTTATCCCAAGCAGAACTGTCCCGCAAATCTAAGCGAGTTATAAACCACGAATCCTATACACCGTAAGAGTAAGATTTCAAAATATTCCAACTAATATGTGACTAAAAAAATTGCACTAAAGGCTATTAATAAAATTAATTTTTTATATGTCAAAATTTTTGTTTTTTTTAGGGTAAATTTTCGAAACGACATTTCCTTGATCGAACTGGAAACCCCTTTCGTGTTCACAAGTAAAACCCGACCAGTTTGCTTACCGACAGACACGCCGACATTCAATATTCCAGCCGGCACGGTCTGTGTTGCCACTGGTTGGGGTAAATTAGGTAATATCATCGTTAACAGTAATTTTGTGACTACAATCAACAACCTGTTTAGTAACACTGTTCCTTAGCAATTACAAACTCCCATATATTTGGTAATGATAACTTTGATCAATGAATAAATAGTCTCCTATAAGGAAACGTGAAGAAATGACTGGTACATTATAAACAATAGCACGAGGAAACATAGTACTTTTTGTCAACAACTTTTCATTCCGACCTTTTTGATTAATAAACGCGAATAATCTAAATACGTACAAAAAATGTAAAGCTTTCGTATCTGAAAGGAAACGGACTTAAAGTCTCAACACCGGACGTCCTCCACCAAGTTCGCCTTCCAATCGTGGACCAAGAGATCTGCAGGAATTCGTTTACGATTTTTGAAACTAGCATTTGTGCTGGAGGGTCGGCGAAAGGTGGAAGAGACACTTGCCAGGTTCAAAGAATATCAGATCAACACGGTCTTAAATATTATTTATGAGTTTTCGTAAGATTTGTCAAAACATGTTTATAGACGTCTATTTGAGTTTAACGCCATAAAATATTGCGTGACATATGTTGTTTTGAAGTTCTATGCATGGAACATTTTACTCTTTGTCCTACTCCCTATTGTTGTTCTCGAAGAATCTATTGTCTAAAAATAGTTTGGTTTAACGAATGTAAATATAACTCTTGTGTATAAGCTGCAGACAGATGGCCACTGTTTCGACCTAAAAGGCCATCTGTCTGCAGCTTATACACAAATTCATATTATTGGCTCCACATTGCTTATCGTAAATATAACTCTTTTAAATTTTAATAAAGTCTGAAAAACTCTTTGTTCATAAATACCAGTGTAAGTCCCAAAAACACTATATCATGTACAATTCCTATGAACGTCAAAATAATTGTTTCAGGGCGATTCTGGAGGACCACTGGTGTGCTTGATTAACAGCCAGAGGTGGTATCTCATTGGAATAACCTCTTTTGGGCCAAAAAAATGCGGAACTCCAAACGAACCAGGAGTGTACGCACGCGTGGCAAAGTACAACTCCTGGATCAAAAAATGTAAGGATTTGCCATTTCGATGCATTGTTTCAACAGCAGTTTCAAGCATGTGCTTGAGCAAAGTTTGTGAAGTATTTCGGTATTATGTGCTAATGCCTTTCATGAGCCATTAATGAAAAACATGCTGGTGCCGTAAACAAATTTGTCATTTAATAAATAAAGCACAGCTGACAAAATCTCTTTAGAAGTATTTCAGCATTTCATTTTTCATTTAGAGTATTGTTAACAAGTAATTTTTGGTACCATAGATGTATCGTTACCTGATACACCCGTTCCAACAAAACCAACAGCACTAACCAGCGAAGCGACAACATCTACCAGCGCAGCTACTACATCCACCATAAAAGCAACAACATCTAGCATCGCAGCAACAACATCCACCATAAAAGCAACAACATCTAGCATCGCAGCAACAACATCTACCATAAAAGCAATAACATCTACCTTTGCAGCTACTACATCTACCATAAAAGCAACAACATCCACCATAAAAGCAACAACATCTACCATCGCAGCAACAATCACACCAAGAACAACCTCAGCACGAGAGGCATCAACATCTACATCAATAGCAACAATCACACCAAGAACAACCTCAGCACGAGAGGCATCAACATCTACATCAATAGCAACAATCACACCAAGAACAACCTCAGCACGAGAGGCATCAACATCTACATCAATAGCAACAATCACACCAAGAACAACCTCAGCACGAGAGGCATCAACATCTACATCAATAGCAACAATCACACCAAGAACAACCTCAGCACGAGAGGCATCAACATCTACATCAATAGCAACAACGACAAAAGACACCGATGCTCGACAAGGTTAACATGACTTTTTTACTTGTTATTTTGCACTAGATACCAACAAAAATCCAATACATAAGTATGTGGTAGTCTGCAAATCGTTAAGGAATTGCTGCCTGAATATCAATTTGTAAAATAACAGCATATAAACTATAGCGGATAAACTGTGCTGTTCTCGTATTGTTTTTTGAATGAACACAACAACGTGATATGCATTCGTGAAACGATGCCTGAAGTCTGACATAAACATGCTTTTCAGCATCCTAAAAAGACCATGGAAAAATACTAATTTTAATTATGTTTGACTGAGCAGAAAACTTTTTATTTTTGCAGATTCTGTAGCAGTTGAAGCCGTTTATGGCCGAAATATGACAAACAGGAGTGTTCCTTCCCCATTATTGCTGTTTTCGATTTTGTTGGCGTCACTGGTGTCACTGGTGTCATTGGTGTAATTGCGTTTTATAGTTTGCAAGATTGTGAAGATAGTTATACATATTTGCAAAAATATTGCAATAAATCTCCCAAAAGAAGTATGTTAAGGTTAAATGACTGATTTCAATATTGTGACAATCGCAATTATTGTTTCATTTTGACTGTTTTCTGTGTTTTACAATATACTTTATTTTTTTAATGGTGTTTCTGTGATATATTAATAAGACTTTTTGTTGCTATACAATATGTTTTATTTCTTTATTAGTGTTTTCTGTGATATATTTATAAGACTTTATTTTGTTTTACAATATACTTTATTTCTATGTTAAATGGTGATAAGAATAAAAATAGTGAAATGGTCTTAATATATGCTATACGTACAAACGTCGGTGTTGCAAAAGTGCGGGTTCAAAGTTAAATTTCCATTATATTTACTGGGTAAAAAAGGGGATGAAAGGACTTTCTACGTTCTTTTTGCAAGCAAGACTTCCCTCAGATAGGTGAAAAATTTAATCGTTACTTTACAGTACGTTTTAGTTTGACATAAGAGTGGCGAATTTTTCACGAAATATCCGAATTTGGGTCTTTTCCCAAATGGTCGGCACATTCACCATGTAGCATAAATAAAACATAAAACAAGAGATTTTGAGCCTGTGAAAGAATCTATAAATGTGAATATTGCCTTTATATACATTAGGGGTATTTACTAAGCTGAACTGCGGGTAAACTGGCATGATTATCATTACCTTGACGGAAATATGCAGATGTTTGCATGCAGGCGCGTGTATACACACGAATTCTCCAGGAACTGTGAATGACTTTATTGCTGCACATATGGATTTTCTTACTGTAGCTTAAATGAGTTGAGCAAATTCGCTTTAAATATAAATACATGCACATATACAAACGCCGCATTTCGTCAATGAAGTGTTCAACTATCATTTTTAAAGTAAAATAATTATACGACACGATAAAAATAAAAAACGACTTTTACCAAACGAAATCACATGAGTGGCAAATCACAATAAACCGTAAAGTTGAAAAAAGGAAAGGCCCAATAAATGCATTTCGACAGATAATAATTCTCCAGCACATATTCCAGATAGTTTGTGTGCCATTGATTGCAGAAAAGGTGACTTTAGAAGCAATAATTTTCAATAGAAGAAATCCAAACAAAACAATACTATAGGGCAGCTACTTTACGGCTATTTAAATCTACTCATATGTACCCCACGCTTCTACCAATTTCTCATTAACAATCAATTCACAATTAAACTCCTTGTCGTCGATTCTGGTTCCTTTCACAACAGCCAGCTTGCTTAGGATCAGTTCAAGTGCAAATGAAATCATGCTCAATTGTGTGGCAAATTGTGTATTTCCACTCAATATCTCTTTCTGCATTTCCACAGCCTTTAATCTAGCGTTGTTGTAATCCATGAGCTTCAAAGCGGTATTTATAGAATAGAAGGTGGCGTATACTCTAGTAAGCGACATGGTTTCTTGGTGTGATTGGTTATCGACGATCAGTTGGAACAGGTTCTCATATTTAATGACCAACGTATCAAACAAGTTAATGGTCATGTTGTGTTGTGTCTGAACTATGTCTGATGTTATTCTGTCCTTTACCATTAGATTGACGGCGTGCACAGACACCAGTGGGGTGAAATTGTGTGTCTTTACTGGCGAACAACCGAGCTGTCTGTGTGAGTCGTTGAGCAGAATGATGAGGGCACACAACGTTTTGTCATCGCAAGGGTTTTGTGCAATTTGTCTTCTAATATCAATGGCGCATTCGCAAACAGATATCGCTTCATTTTGGCGACCGAATTCACGGTAACATCGTGCCAAATTAAGTAGGAACTGGGTGTCTATATCGTCAAAATGTGTGCAGGACATCGCACGAATCTCCATAATCTTTAGATATGCCTCTTTGAAGCTTTTTCCTTGCACGAGATCTTCAACTATGTTAAGGTTTTTTGTACGGTCATAGTTGCTAATGGAACCAACAAGAACTTTAATCCATTTCCATTCTAAGGAAGTGCATGATTTAAAGAGAACTTTTACTGATATCCTACCCTGGCAATAGGTGATTAGCTTTTCATTGAACTCAACGTGTTCAGGATTAGCAAACGGTTCTTTCTGAAACTGCTCCTTGGCTTCCTGCAGTATCGCCAACCCTTCATCATACTTTTGTTGTTTGTACAAACATTCTCCATAGAGGCTTAAAAAGCTTCCGAACGTATAACCGACGAAGTCTGTACCGGGATCAGTAACTTTACCAAGATTTTCGGTAACTCTTGGACTGTGAACCGGGATCTCGCCGTTAGCGAAACAGGCATGCAATTGCGGCTTGATATTGCGGCAAAATTCCACACCCTGCTTAGGAGTCTGCTGAAGAAAGACTGCTGTGGCGCAGGCGTATAGCAAGAGATCCCCACCCTCGAAGCGGTCACTCGGATTTCCTGTAACAAACTGCAGTGCGACTTTGATATAAGAGTCTGGGCGTTTCATATCCATAAAACAACAAAAAAGTCCCAACTGGTACTGGCACCAGAAGTTGTCGCGTCCTGGGTCGGCGGCCACTCTTCTTCGCCACTCAACGCATTGATTAAGACATGCAACCGCTTCTTCAGTCAGTTTTAGTTTCTTCAGTAAATCAGATTTTGCTTCCAAGGTGTTGTAGTAAATCTGCTCGGAAATAAAATCACACTTGTAAAGTTTCATCGAGCGTAAAATTCTCTCCGTGGCCTCTAGCGCTTCTAGTGGTTTCCCTATTTCTTTATAGCATATATGCATCAAGCTCAAGAACGTCAACAAATACAAGTTGCCGTGAATTTCTGAACTGTTTTCGACTAATTCAATCGCATGCAATGCCTTTTCTAGGCGTTTGAGGCATGTTTCGAAATGTTTCATTGTGAAAGATGACATCGCCACGGACAAATAAACTCGACATTGCAGGGAAAAATCGTTTTGCCCATCTTCATTGCTTTCGTATTGATTCAGTATTTTTGAGGCAAGCTGCATCGCTTTTTCGGGAAAAATCTCGATAACGTGCCCCACGAGCCATGTATCTGTATTGACCTCGCCAGTAAAGCGCAACTCGTTATTGTCGATGTACTTTGTTTCCACCAATGTTTTAACTTCGGATGTCGGCACTCCTAACATGTCCAAGACACTTAAGTCATAAGAATGCAGCAAACCGTTAGTTTGGAAGTCCAAAGACCAGTTCAGGTAAAAGTGTCCGTAAGTAAGTTCTTGTAATATGAGCCCTGTTTCAAGACAATTCCTCAGGGCCTGTTTTCCCACCAAAATTTCAAGGTGTTGAGTTGTTGCCTTGCTATTGAATGCAAAAAGAAAACTTCTGCCATTGCGACCATAGTTGTCGTTTTGTGCGCTGCGCTCGCAGTAAACCTTTTGACGCAGCTCACAAGAAACAGCCAAAGTGTATTTAATCTTGTGTGCATCTGACGTGGTGAGAAGTTGTTTCTCCGCCAGTAGGCCGACAATTTCATTACAAGAAAAGTCACGAATGCCGTGATATCGTCCCAGGGACGCGACTGCCAATGTTGGCGTTCGGAACACAAACTTTTTCACGTCTACTTGAGTAGCGAATTGAATTTTCATAGCGTTGAGCAGGAAATTGAACTTGTCGTAGTCCTCACGAAACTCGCTTAAAATTTTAGACATATAGACATCCCTCAGTGGCCCATCAGACTTTAGATACGTTTCCAGCTCCAAGCATACTCCATTGTAAAATTTATCATAAACCGTTTCATCTCCTTGGACGAAACATGTCTTCGTTAGCATGTCAGCTATGTGATAACCGTTTTTGAGATCTTCGTCTTTACTCAGGTATTCAAGCATGTCGCTTACTGTTCGTATCAGCTCAGTCTTCCATGGTTTAGCGTCAGTGTGCTGCTGACGACCGAGGGGAGATTTGCAAGCAAAAGGGACCATTCCGTCGAAAGATATACCAGACGGAGTGTAAGCATCGTAAAACCACCTGTACTTTTTCTTCACAGCGGGATCGTTGTTGTAAGCGTTATTTAAAGTCGGGACAGCGACACAGGGCACTAGAGTTTCTCCAAAGTTGATCAGAATCATTTGAAAAACAACCGCAAACCACCGAAAATATTCAACATTTGTCGCTATATTAGTTTCTGGCTGATCTTCAAGAATAATAATGCACTCGAAATCAGAGTAGGGCGTCACCTCCCGTTTTGCGAGCGATCCCATGCCGACTAAGGCGTATTGGCAAGGAGGTTTTCCGAGTGCTTCTACACAGCATTTCGCGATACGTTTCATAATATCTCCAAATGTCGCTGAAATATTCTCTTGTATCACTTCCATGTCGTTGACTCGTTGAGATTCAAATTTGTGGCGTTCACCTGCTGTCAAACCTTCCTGCATGTTTTCGAGGCTGTTCAGGTCGTCGTTGACTTGCATTCTAAGCAAATCAAATTCTTTTTTAAAGTCAGTTGCCAGATTTAACAAATTTGAATGATTCACAGCGTTTGACAAGACCAAAGTGTGTGAGCACAGTTCCTCTAAACTTTCTTTGACGTATTCGGCATCGGGCTTTCTCACTATCGCAGCATTAAACAAAGCTGCACTCTGAATAAGGGAAATTTTGTCGGGACTTTTTTGGCGGTAAATTTTTCCCAGTCCGTGGAATATTTCGACCGATTCAGCAGGGCATTTTTCTTTTCCATTTGTAAAACAATTGTCTTTCAGTAATTGCACAAGCTCGTCTTCCTCACCACTTACTTCCATTGTGGCAACAATCAAAGTACTTATTGCGAAACTTTCTTAAGACATTTGTATATTGCTGCCTGAAAGAAAGTGTTGTTCATGTTTCAACAATCAAACTATATGGTTCATAACCAAATATACATAACATGCAAACTGAGAACTTTACATACATCGGATGCATGATTGAAACAAGTTCAAAATAAAAAAACGGAGTTATTAGGTTGCTGCAACGTATGCCGCTATAGGTAGCTTTTATTTTAGGCATAAAGTTTTCAGGTGAACCTCAAGTTAGAGTTTATGCTCTTTGACCGTTAAAAGGCCTGAGTCTTGTGGCTAGAATTTGGCAAACTCCTTTCTTCTGGTTTCGAACTAATCAATCTTCCAATTTGTATACACAATTTTATTCTTACGAAGTGGTAATAAAGACACAACGCAGGCAATGTTAAATTCACTTCTTTCACATAAGCAGTTATAGCAATCGATAGAGTATAAAATACCAGTCACAGTACTTAAAAAGCGAACGTTGGCATTAAGGATAATATTGTCTTATGCAAAACCTTGTCGTGGACTTTGAGGTAACGTAATCTGTGGATTCTCCTATGTTTGAAACTATTCGATATCTGCAATATAAGGCGCCTTCTGCTATGTAAACAATGCATTTTTCGACGCGAGCGCCTTGTGATGTCAATTTTACCACAGTGAAAAAGGTTTACGATTTTTGGTCGCCGCTACTTTTCGTGCAGTTTTATACATTTTTTAGTTGACGTAGAACCGAAATACTTTTGATATATGTTTGTATAAAGTTGCCATGACTGTGTCATATGCACTTTAAAGGATTCTGCGAACACGCTCTTGTAAATAATTTGAACCAAAACCACGCTCACAAATTTTTAGTACTATATGCTTGCTTGTGCACTGCTTTTATAAGAGACTGACTGTTAAACAACTTTATTCGCACGAGCTTTCGCGAGATTGATCTCGCTTCATCAGGTGCACAAGCAAGCATATAGTCATAGATCAGAGACTGACACGACAAACTGAAGAAATTGAATAAATTTTTAGTGTAAGCATTGGGCCTCCATCTTCGTATTTCAATGGAAAAAGTTTCTTGGTAGTATTTAACTATTTACATTGCCTAACACTGCGACTGCTTGCATTTATTTTCAACACTCGGAGGAATATTTATCTCAACAAGTTGCTTACAACTTTGGATTCTTGTACTGGATCTTTCAGCGACTATAGGAAGAACGCACTTTATACTTGCAAGCGATAAATTATGCTACAGTAAGGCCAAATTAAATATTAAATAGCCATCAACCTATCCACGAAAAACTGGCACTTTATGTCCAAGTCAAAGCATATCAGCAGTTAGTAACAGCGTTCTCGTCAATACCTCACACAAGGAAATAGCTTGGCTCAACAGCTTAGATACAAACGCTACAGGTCCAAATGAGTAGGCGCTACAGTATGGATGTCTACGTCATTAATGAGTTTCCTCATGAATCGACATAAGTTTCATTTTCAATTGGTTTGGATTATTAAGTCAATTACCTTTTTCTTCTTATCGTTGTTATCTTACTATTATTGTTGCGTGCTTGGCCGGCGTTGAATGTACAAGTTTTATCAAAACAATGTAAAATAAGCACGGTTGGTTGAATGTGTTTGGATGCTGAACAATCTATATGTCTTCCAGCAACATTTGTTGATAATCCAAGCGAAGAATATTGCCCGTTGCGCAATAGGTTACACTTTTATTACGACGGTTGTGCTCTGATGCGCTCCTAGTGGTTGCGTTACGTGTTAGTCGGTCGTAGGTGTGGTTTTTAATACGGTTTGCTGGTTGCCCTGCTGGTGAGCCCAGCACGTAAACTGCTAGTCTTTGATTCATTAATTTTTATCTAATACTAAACATGCATGTTTGTAATTTAGTTTGTGCACTTGGGAAAATGATAAATGTTGGCCTCACATTCAAATAATCTCCAAATATTAGTCCACTTGAATATGAACGCCAAAGCTGTCTGCTCGTTAACAAAGATCGTAGCAGAATCAGTTACCTTTGTGCGGTGACAGAATTTGCACAGCTGATGTGATACAATTTCTCACGGTACCTATAGATGTCCTGTTCACTATGCATGAGCAATGAATGGTTTGTTGTAGCACCCACTAATTGCGTCATTTTCTTTGAAATCGTTTCATTTAACATTATGGACAAATTGAAGGTAAATTTTACCGCCATTCAGTCTACTTGGAAATGGTTTGTCTTACATGGGCTCTTATCAGTGTAGCTAAAGCCTTACGACATATCATTTTACAAAAATGTGGCAGTTATGATTGCAGAAAAGTATTTTGGCTGGATGAAGGTTCACTGGAAATGCAGCCAAGCTGGATCCGCCTCTTTTTCCCGACAAGTCGGAGAGAGATATACAATATCAAGCTTCCAGTGAGGTTTGAACTCACGACCCTGGGTTAACAAGATCCAACGCTCTACCAACATGAGCTTCAGGAGCTCAGCGGTTTTGTGGGGTACATTGTGGCCAAGGTGCATTGGTGTTTAAGCGCACACTTTGCCGAGCGATCAACAACTGTTGGAATAAATGGATAGGTGTAGCAGTACTCACTGTTTGAGGAATGCAAGTTTCTATTTATAGACTGTAAAAGTACGTAATAATTCCTATTTCTTAATATAGTTTTGACATTTTCGCTGGTCTCGTTATGTCGCAAAAAAATTACCTATGTTATGACAGTCAGCACAAAGATTATAATGAGAAACTTCCTTTCTTAGACCTGCTTCCAATTGGTTTCATAACGCGTCACACGACAGACTCATAGCAAATCGTATCTTTATTTTACCAGGTTACACTCACATTATTTACAAACCCCGTGTTTTGTTAATGGACTGTTCAAATATCATTTTTAAAGTAAAATAATTATAGGACAGTTGCACGATCAAAATAAAAAAGAACTGTTACCAAACGGAATCACAACAAACCGTAGGCCTAAAGTTTATAAAAGAAAAAGGGCCGATAAATGCATTTGTAACAGATAATAATTCTCCAGCACATATTCTAGATAGTTTGTGTGCCATTGATTGCAGAAAAGGCGACTTTAGAAGCAATAATTCTCAATGCAAGCAATCCAAACAAAACAATACTATAGGACAGCTACGTTACGGCTATTCGAATTTTTTCATATATACACCCCACGTTTCTACCAATTTCTCATTAACAATCAATTCACAATTAAACTCCTTGTCGTCGATTCTGGTTCCTTTCACAACAGCCAGCTTGCCTAGGATCAGTTGAAGTGAGAATGAAATCATGCTCAATTGTGTGGCAAATTGTGTATTTCCACTCAATATCTCTTTCTGCATTTCAACCGCCTTCAATCTAGCGTTGTTGTAATCCATGAGCTTCAAAGCGTTCTTTATAGAATAGAAGGTGGCGTATACTCTAGTAAGCGACATGGTTTCTTGGTGTGATTGGGTATCGACGATCAGTTGGAACAGGTTCTCAAATTTAATGACCAACGTATCAAAGAAGTTTACGGTTCTGTTGTGTTGTGTCAGAACTATGTTTGATTTTACTGTGTCCTTTACCATTAGATTGAAGGCGTGCACAGACACTAGTGGGGTTAAATTGTGCGTTTTCACTGGCGAACAACCGAGCTGTCTGTGTGAGTCGTTGAGCAGAATGGTGAGGGCACACAACGTTTTGTCATCGCAAGGGTTTTGTGCAATTTGTCTTCTAATATCAATGGCGCATTCGCAAACAGATATCGCTTCATTTTGGCGACCGAATTCATGGTAACATCGTGCCAAATTAAGTAGGAACTGTGTGTCTATATCGTCAAAAGATGTGCACGACATAGCACGAGTCTCCATAATCTTTAGATATGCCTCTTTGAAGCTTTTTTCTTGCACGAGATCTTCTACAATGTTAAGGGATTTTATACGGTCATAGTTGCTAATGGAACCCACAAGAACTTTAATCAATTTCCACTCTAAGGAAGTGCATGACTTATATCGAGCTTTTGCTGATATTTTATCCTGGCAACCGCTGAAGAGCATTTCATTGAACTCAACGTGTTCAGGATTAGCAAACGGTTCTTTCTGAAACTGCTCCTTGGCTTCCTGCAGTATCGCCAACCCTTCTTCATACATTTGTTGTTTGTACAAACATTCTCCATAGAGGCTTAAAAAGCTTCCGAACGTATAACCGACGAAGTCTGTGCCGGGATCAGTAACTTTACCAAGATTTTCGGTAATTCTTGGACTGTGAACCGGGACCTCGCTGTTGGCGAAACAGGCGTGCAATTGCGGCTTGAAATTGCGGCAAAATTCCACACCCTGCTGAGGCGTCCGCAGAAGAAAGGCTGTGGCGCAGGCGTATAGCAAGAGATCCCCACCCTCGAAGCGGTCACTCGGATTTCCTGTAACAAGCTGCAGTGCGACTTTGATCCAATAGTCTGGGCGTTTCATATCCACAAAACAACAATAAAGTCCCAACTGGTACTGGCACCAGAAGTTGTCGCGTCCTGGGTCGGCGGCCACTCTTCTTCGCCACTCAACGCATTGATTAAGACATGCAACTGCTTCTTCAGTCAGTTTTAGATTCTTGAGTAAATCAGATTTTGCTTCCAAGGTGTTGTAGTAAAACTGCTCGGGAATAAGATCACACTTGTAAAGTTTCGTCAAGCGCAAAATTCTCTCTGTGGCCTCTAGCGCTTCTAGTGGTTTCCCTGTTTCTTTGTAGCAGATATGCATCACGCTCAAGGTCATCAACAAATACAAGTTGCCGTGATTTTCCGAACTGTTTTCGTCTAATTCAATCGCATGCAATGCCTTTTCTAGGCTTTTGTGACATTTTTCAAAATGTTTCATTGTGAAATATGATGTCGCCACGGACAAATAAACTCGACATTGCAAGGAAAAATCGGTTTGCGCATCTTCATTGCTTTCGTATTGATTCAGTATTTTTGAGGCAAACTGCATCGCTTTTTCGGGAAAAATCTCGTTAACGTGCCCCACGAGCCATACATCTGTATTGACCTCGCCAATAAAGCGCAACTCGTTATTGTCGATGTACTTTGTTTCCACCAATGTTTTAACTTCGGATATCGACACTCCTAACATGTCCAAGACGCATAAGTCATAAGGAAACAGCAAAACGTTAGTTTGAAAGTCCAAAGACCAGTTCAGGTAAAAGTGTCCGTAAGTAAGTTCTTGTAATATGAGCCCTGTTTCAAGACAATTCCTCAGGGCCTGTTTTCCCACCAAAATCTCAAGGTGTTGAGTTGTTGCCTTGCTATCGTTTGCGAAAAGAAAACTTCTGCCATTGCGACCATAGTTGTCGTTTTGTGCGCTGCGCTCGCAGTAAACCTTTTGACGCAGCTCACAAGAAACAGCCAAAGTGTATTTTATCTTGTGTGCATCTGACGTGGTGAGAATTTGTTTCTCCGTCAGTAAGCTGACAATTTCATTACAAGAAAAGTCATGAATGCCGTGATATCGTCCCAGGGACGCGACTGCCAATGTTGGAGTTCTGAACACAAACTTTTTCACGTCTACTTGAGTAGCTAATTGAATTTTCATAGCGTTGAGCAGAAAATTGAACTTGTCGTAGTCCTCACGAAACTCGCTCAAGATTTTGGACATATAGACATCCCTCAGTGACCCATCAGACTTTAGATACGTTTCCAACTCCAAGCATACTCCATTGCAAAATTTATCATAAACCGTTTCATCTCCTTGTACGAAACATGTCTTCGTTAGCATGTCAGCTATGTGATAACCGTTTTTGAGATCTTCGTCTCTACTCAGGTATTCAAGCATGTCGCTTACTGTTCTAATCAGCTCAGTCTTCCATGGTTTAGCGTCAGTGTACTGCTGACGACCAAGGGGAGATTTGCAAGCAAAAGGGACCATTCCGTCGAAAGATATACCAGACGGAGTGTAAGCATCGTAAAACCACCTGTACTTTTTCTTCACAGCGGGGTCGTTGTTGTAAGCGTTATTTAAAGTCGGGACAGCGACACACGGCACAAGTGTCTCTCCAAAGTTGATCAGAATCATTTGAAAAACAACCGCAAACCACCGAAAATATTCAACATTTGTCGCCATATTAGTTTCTGGCTGATCTTCAAGTATAATAATGCACTCGAAATCGGAGTAAGGCGTCACCTCCCGTTTTGCGAGCGATCCCATGCCGACTAAGGCGTATTGGCAAGGAGGTTTTCCGAGTCCTACTACACAGCGTTCCGCGATTCGTTTCATAATATCTCCAAACGTTACTGAAATATTCTCTTGTATCACTTGGATGTCGTTGATTCGTTGAGATTCAAATTTGTGGCGTTCACCTGCTGTCAAACCTTCCTGCATGTTTTCGAGGCTGTTCAGGTCGTCGTTGACTTGCATTCTAAGCAAATCAAATTCTTTTTTAAAGTCAGATGCCAGATTTAACAAATTTGATTGATTCACAGCGTTTGACAAGACCAAAGTGTGTGAGCACAGTTCCTCTAAACTTTCTTTGACGTGTTCGGCATCGGGCTTTCTCACTATCGCAGCATTAAACAAAGCTGCACTCTGAATAAGGGAAATTTTGTCGGGACTTTTTTGGCGGTAAATTTTTCCCAGTCCGTGGAATATTTCGACCGACTCAGCGGGGCATTTTTCTTTTCCGTTTGGAAAACAATTGTTCTTCAATAATTGCACAAGCTCGTCTTCCTCACCACTTACTTCCATTGTGGCAACAATCAAAGTACTGACCGCGAAACTTTCTTATCACATTTGTATATTGAGGTCTGTAAGACAGTAGTAATGATAGTTTTGTTTATGTTACAACAAAGAAACTATATGGTTCATAACCAAATATACATAACATGCAAACTGAGAACTTTGCAAACATCCGGTGCATAATTGAAACGAGTTCGAAATAAAATACATATAAAGTAACATATTTTATTACCATCCTCACCATAACTCAAATCTTAGCAACCAAACATTACATGGTTATCTAAATGTACAATGTGTTCGCGGCAACTCGCTGCTTTCGCTTTTTGTTTTGAACTCAGCGGTGTCAGTTCATTGCTACAGCATGACTCAACAGCCGTTTTGGGGTTTTACGCTTTGTTAGCTCGGGGATGTAGCAGTGACGCCGGGAAAGTCCAATCATAGTCATACATTGAAGCAAATACAGCGTAAGATGGAGACACTCAGTTTTACAGTAAATTTGACTGCGAGTTAAAGGAAAAATGTTGAATCGCTGAATCGCATAGTGCCAATTTGCCACTAAACATTAGTCACCTTTTCAAAACGACATTTTCAAAATTTATTATCACTTTAAACCTAAACCACTGTTCGCAATGCTCACGGCGCAACATCTACCTACCGAAGATTGATCTTTGCATCAGGTGAGTGGTGAAACCACATTGTAGATTTTCCTAATTTATAGTGTTCTTAGTGGAGTGCCGGGATCAAATTTAGGTGTGCTTGTAACATAAATTAAACATTTTCTACTAGCTTCGGTTCCAAATCTTTACCACCCAGGGGAAACACTTTAATTTGAAACGTACGTCTGCCATAGCGTTTGTCAGTAATGACAGTAATCCAACGAGCATCCTTGCGGTGCATCGGGCATGTGCACAAAGCATTGTATATGGAACTCCAACATTAAAGGAAGTAGCGTCGTAGTGTTTTCTTGTCTTCTGTACTTGTTTACGTTGCATCACGCGTGCAGGAGAAGACATGCAGAGTGTCAAATTTGTCCGTTGGGATTTTACTTCAAAATTGCACAATAAGAGTACGCCTGCAGACAGGTGTACACACTGTTTCGACCTGTAAGGTCTCATCAGTGCAGCTGGTGACCATGCTGGTTGCACATGCTAGCTGGTAGACTAGCAGGCACACAGATTTCCACTTTGTGGTGCTATTCGACTCGTCTGTGTTGATTGGTACCTATAGTTTGGTACCTAACATATCGACGATTGCCCGTAAGGTACCACAAAGTGGAAATCTGTGTGCCTGCTAGTCTACCAGCTAGCATGTGCAACCAGCATGGTCACCAGCTACACTGAGACCTTACAGGTCGAAACAGTGTGTACACCTGTCTGCAGCTCTCATTGCTTATTATTGCGCATATAAGAGTACGCCTATTTTGGCGATTGGTGTAAAAGTTTAGCACTTGTAATTGAATCATTGAAAAGGAAGTAATTCCAACGATGCAACTATCTAGTAACTGTTCGTTTTGCATTCATTTATTATTACACGATCTGGAGTTTGGCGTGCGTCCGTATTTCAGACAGCGTAGTTAAATCTACAGCAGAAACCGATGATAAAACTGCCAGAGGCACGAGCACTCCGAATTACATCGAAAACACGCGAAACCACATAAGGCGCTTGTGGTAAACATAATATGAGCAAAAATGCAGTGACTCAACCATGCAAAAAGACGTGTTGTTACAAAGTAGAGGTTGCTTCCACAAAACCGGGGGCCGAAAAGGACAAAAAAGCGTTTTTCCTATAATTCTTTTATGACTTAAAGTTGCTAACATCGAACAAATACATCTAAAACTTTCCTGTCACAAACGTATCTTTCTCAGCTTCATGCAAAGCAACATAGGTCGCACATACATCGCCACTTGTATGCTGTGAGTGTGTTATCTGTGTTGTGGTTGTTTGGCGTCACTCAATGTGCCATTGTTGAGTCACACGTACCTTTGTCTTAGTGGAACACTGCTGCCTGCCACTGTTGTCGACTTGTTATTGTCTACCCGTGCTGCTGACTTACTGTAAATTTATATTCAATTTGAATAGCCTATTGCATAAGGATAATTTAATTGACATTGTTTTCCGCTGATAGGTTGATCTGAAACCTCCCGAAATTTGTACCTCTGGTTCTACAATAATTTGGTAAGCAGAATTTGCTTATTTCTCTGTGTTTGCTTTTGGTCGCTAATTCTTCAACTGTTTATGTAGAAACCGCAGCTTCTTCAGAATAAAGCAGATTTGTTCGTTTTCACGGAAGTGGGTTGCGCGTTGCGACTATTGAATGAATTTCCCTGTTGCACTGTCCGGACGCAATGAGTCGTGCCCACCTGCACTACCAAGGAGAGCGCAACAGATATTGTAGTTTTGAAATACAAATTTGCATTGCTATGTAAGACCCTTGCAATGGGTAGTTTCATTATCAGAAGAAAACAAATGTTTTATTTACTCAAACGTATCCTATGGTCTACGGACGGCTTTTTTCCGCAATACCAAGTATCTATAGAATTGCTGTAAGGAACCTACATCCTGTAAACTCGTCCAACACCTGTCAACGCCTCGCACAGCTGAACATCATCATCAGCATCCACAATGACTGTGTTTTCCGTGCTCTATCCGACACGTTCAACTCTTTCAAAATTAAAAACTTCCTCTTTCCACTGTCCAACCACAGGTTATGCACACCACATAACAGCACAGTCCAATCACCGAGACATTTTCCAGTACTACTTTCCATAGCTGTTGAAAACACTAAGCTCACTGCCAGGTTCGACATAATTACTGAGCTCGGTTGCTCAGGTCGATACGTCAAACTCTTAAAGTGCATATGACACGTAAAAATAAAACATGTTAATAATCAAACTAAGAAATGTACATAACTTTAGAACATTTTTGGCGAAAAAAGTAGCTTGATACGACGACTGGTTTCTGAAAAACAGCTGATCAAAGTCGCACTTTTGCCGCTGCGAGCAAAATCGTGCGAAAGCGAGATATTGTTGCGAGACGTCATAGAAGGCGCTTCAGTCGTGAATTACTGGGACAGGGTGTTCTTGTTGTTACAGCATTTATGATCGCTAACGTGATACATGAACTTTTGAAAACACGACAGAGACAAACCGTTAGTTTAGCATTGTCGTTTTGTCCACCTACACGTCCTACAGTTATGTCGTTTCTGCTATACCCTATGGTCTTCCGTTAATTTGGGACAAATAAGCCTTTGATTCGTGACGTCACAATGACAAATTTTTGTGTGATGCAAAACCCTGTCCTGACCTTTAAGGTAACGTAATCTGTGGATTCTCCTATGTTTGAAACTATTCGATATCTGCAAAAAGAGGCGCTCTCTCCTATCTAAACAACGCATTTTTTCGACGCAAGCGCCTTATATGATGTCCTTTTCTCCTCAGCGCAAAAGGTTTACGATTTTTGGTGGCCGTTACTTTTCGTGCAGTTTTCTACATTTTTCAGTTGACGTACAACCGTAAAACTTTCGATATATGTTTGTTGTGGATGTACCTTTAGTTTTACGCAAAGTTGTCATGGCGTGGCATATGCACTAAACTTGTTTGCGACACGTGCATTGTATGTAGTGCTAGTAAACGTTACGTGATCGTTTACATAAAACATCACAGGCAGAGCAGACCGTAGAAACTGCCGAATTAAATGATACACCTGCCCACATATATCCAAACTTAACCACACCTTGTGTAGCTGAACAATCGCTGTAACCAGGGTGGCTTACCTTTTCCATTTCTTTTGTGTTTGTATGCGTCTTTTGTGTCATTAATTGTGTTTTCTTGACCCAGACTTCGCCGAAAACTTAATTGTGAAGGCTTATATTCGGCGGGGAGGAACGTACAACGATCAAGCTAAATTTTTGAGCCAATCCTGTTTCACATGTGAAACGTTAAGTGCTAGTCCATTATTGGGTGTAAATTGTTTCCTCTGCTCTGGGATACCTGATGTGTTGCAGTCTACATGATGTTTGGTCATTCAGACTAATTCATTGATAACTGAGAGACTGAAGTTAACGTTGCCTGCGTCGGTCGATATTCGTTCGATAAGACCTGTGCATGGAATATTTTAAGAAAAGACAATAATTTGTTCAGGAGCATCGTTGTGTTTATTCACGCGTGACTTTTATCAAACTAAGAAAATATATTCAACGCTTGCATACCGGCAGTCGATAGCGGGTAACACCGTTCTTGTAGTAACTAAATACAATAGATTTGGTGGGACCAGAAGACATCAGGAAGTAAACAAATCCAACGATTATCAAGTTACAAATGCAACTTTAAAAGCACCAGTGTGTTTTGATTCATAATTGTAATTAGAAGACGTTTTTGCATGGATTGAAGGTTAGACGTCCGTTTAGCAGGATGCATTATCGTGCAGAAACATCCGGTTATCGTGCAATGTATACAATTTGCGGCTGGTGCTGTGGTTGACAATCATAGCCAATGTAGATTTTTCTGGAAAGAAAATTAAACTGCACTTAACAGTAGTGCGTAGATTTTTAATTTTGAAGGTAGGTCTGTAAATTGCAGCACCGTAATCTGGAAACAATGTAGTTCTGTTGTTTTAGATCATCAATCTGCATCATATTACATTTACATAATTTTTTTGTTATTCAATGGTCAGAACAGGATGGTTTATATGTCTTTTTTCCACCAATGAGTGAGGTTTATCAGGTGTTACTAAGCTTATTTGTGGCGAAAAGTATCTACCAAACCTTTACAAGAAATTGTACGCCGATTGCACAGAAGTTTATGCAAAATCTTGCAACACAGAGAAACGCTTTATCTGTTTACATCATCACAAGATCACACCAATACTTTTAACATGCAAATGCATCGTTTTGTTTTCAGTCGGATCACTAATTTAGACATTGAGACTTGCGAGAAAGCATTTACCTTTCGTCGTTTTGAACTACTTCTACGACCATGGAGAGAAAACCTCAAAGGTATGACGTTTCCTCCATTACTTACTTTATTGCATATGCTAAGAACATACACGTTTACCGCCTTTAATGAAGGGATATTAAAATTAAAAGGCATTAAATTGGCTACAATTCATTCTAACAGTTTTTGTTCATGCTTGTGAAAGCGACCATCTGCTTTTCGTAAATACCCTAAATTGAAGAGAACTTGTCAACTATTTTGAAAACGTATTCGACTATATGTTTATTTGTGATGATACAGAGATGAAATAATGAACCAGCCGTTGACTGAAGACGCAAAATATCAGCAAGAAATTATTTGGACACACGTCTTCGCCATATTTGCCATCCATGCCACAGGTCTCTATGCTTTGCTGAACCTGCACAAAGTGATGACCCATACAATTTTGTGGGGTGAGTGTTATTTACTACACTTGTTTGCTGGAAAACAACCAGAATCATTAACACTGCAATTAATGTTACAAGTAAAATTTTGTGTGTTTTTCATGATGTGCATGAGAAAACCATCGCGAGAGAACGTATTACATACCTGCAATGTGTTGTTTCACAGGAATAGTGATATACTTACTATCAGGGCTGGGTGTTACTGCTGGGGCGCACCGGTATTGGTGTCACCGATCCTATCAAGCAAAACTTCCTCTTCGTATCTTTTTGTTTCTTTGTCACTCGATGTCTTACCAGGTAAGGTTTGTACTCAGGCATTACGAATTTATATACATTCACAAAATTTTCTTTAATTTCTGTTCAATTTTTTTATTTAGAGCTCGTTATTTGAGTGGGTACGAGACCATAGAACCCACCATAAGTTTTCTGAAACGGATGCCGACCCTCACAATTCACTCCGGGGATTTTTCTTCTGTCACGTTGGTTGGCTTATGGTTAAAAAACACCCGGATGTGTTAAGTAAGGGAAAAACTGTTGGTCTCAGCGATCTCTACGACGACCAGATTGTTATGTTCCAACGCAAGTGAGCTTTTAGTTTGGAGCAAGTTTTTTTTTAAATGTTTTTTCTTTTAAAAAATATGTTATGTTTAAATGAAAAACTTATTTTTAGATACTTCAAAAGTTGCATTTGGTCAATGAGTGTAATACTTCCTACAGGTCAGTTTTGAAATTAGAAAGCTTTAAATTATTTTGCGTAGTTGTTTACAGGCAAGTTTGTGGCTAAATTTTACACCATTTCTGTATTCCAGTTGTGCCTCTACTTTGGGGAGAAACAATGGTCATGTCGTTTCTTATGAACGCACTCAGATACTGCGTTGTTGTGAATGTCACATGGTCAATAAATAGTGTAGCCCATATGTGGGGAGACCGACCTTACGACAAAAACATCAAGCCTGTCGATAACCTTTTCGTATCATTGTTTGGTTTAGGTACGAAAAATTTACATTTTTGCCTGCCTTCTCTGAAGTTAATCTGACTGGTTGCAGAAAATTTTATTCAATCTCTATATTGGAGCTATGGTCGCCATTCTCTGCACGAAATAACACAATTTTATTTTACCAGGCGAAGGTTTTCACAATTACCACCATGTCTTTCCGTACGACTACAGTTCCAGCGAATTAGGAACGCGCTTCAACGTCGCGACTGCTTTCATTGACCTTATGGCTTACGTTGGACTAGCCACAAATCTCCGCAAGGTGTCGCCAGAGTTGTTAAAAGCACGAATCCAACGAACCGGTCAATGCAAAGATTGAAGCGTTCTTATATTCGTGAAAGTTTGTGCATACTGTACTATGGTGTGTCATACATTAGTCCGGAATAAACCTGAAATTGCTCAAAAAGACCATGCAGAATCATCATGGAGTTTATTTTCCATGCAGAATCATCAGGGAGTTTGCAACAGCCCAATTTCATTCTAAACGTGCCACCCCAAAAACGGTTTCGAGTATAACAATAAGGCGTGCCGTAATTATGCGAATAAACATAATTTGTTGTAAATTTTTTAGGCAATAATTAGGTCAAAAAATTAATATTTTGAAGGTGAACTTTTACGATTTGAACTTGTACGACTGTACGATTCTTCTCGGCGAGATGAAAATATATACATTATTTTTTTCGTTTTTGGAGGTAAAATGCAAGTATCCAATTTCCCAAAAAAGAAGAAAATTATTGAGAACTGCTTACATCCCCTTTTAAGAAATATTCCATTCTCAGTAATCGGCAGGATATAAGCAATCCAAAAATTAGTGAGTTATCCATTCTACAGTATGTTGCGAAAGTCTGCTTCCGCAAGATGTTTCACTTGCTTCCGCAAAGTTGTAATGCGTGGTTGTTCCAACAAGACATGCAATCTTCCAACCACGTAAGGAGTGCAAGTTTCCAAAATAAGTAAAATGTGCACATGCCCGTTTTTTTTTTTTTAAAAAAAAACCTTACAAATATTCAGCGTAAAAAACATTGCATGACATATAAGTAGTCTATCAAAAGCATGGATCAAAAAGATTTTGTTTCAGAAAATAACATTTTTCTTTATTTACGGAAAATCAATTCATCAATAAAGCAAACTATTAGGAATTAGCGAAACACTGTTACAAAATAGAAATAACGTAATGTTTATTTTTTTAATGTTTATATAGATTTATATTTTGATTTGCGATTATCTCCGTTCGCATATCGAAAGTTGTGTAGCAATGCAATTCCTGTCATATTTTGCGAATTTTTCCATCACTTGCAATAACTCCCCACAACCTTCCATGCCTCCTGAGTTATTTGGTTCGTTGGGAAGAAATTCGGTGTTATTACTTGCCGCTACAACACCATCCACATACTTCCAAACACCTCCAACATCCATGCTCAAACCAATCCAATATGGTGAATTGGGTCGAACTTTGAGAAATTCATCAATGATATACCTGAAGTTTTATATTGCGTGAAATGATACACCTGCCCACATATATCCAAACTTAACCACACCTTGTGTAGCTGAACAATCGCTGTAACCAGGGTGGCTTACCTTTTCCATTTCTTTTGTGTTTGTATGCGTCTTTTTGTGTCATTAATTGTGTTTTCTTGACCCAGACTTCGCCGAACACTTAATTGTGAACGCTTATATTCGGCAGTGAGGAATATACAACGATCAGGCTAAATTATTGAGCCTATCCTGTTTCACATGTGAATTGTTAAGTGCTGGTCCATTATTGGGTGTAAATGGTTTCCTCTGCTCTGGGATACCTGACGTGTTGCAGTCTACATAGTGTTTGGTCATTCAGACTAATTCACTGCTAACTGAAAGACTGAAGTTAACATTGCCTGCGTCGGTCGATATTCGTTCGATAAGACCTGTGCAAGGAATATTTTGAGAAAAGACAATAATTTGTTCAGGGGCATCGTTGTGTTTATTCACGCGTGACTTTTATCAAAGTAAGAAAATATATTCAACGCTTGCATACCGGCAGTCGATAGCGGGTAATACCGTTCTTGTAGCAATTAAATACAATAGATTTGGTGGGACCAGAAGACATCAGGAAGTATACAAATCCAACGATTATCAAGTTACAAATGCGAGTTTAAAAACACCAGTGTGTTTTGATTCATAATTGTAATTAGAAGACGTTTTTGCATGGAAAACTGCATGGTCTGGACAAGAAAACGTATTGAAGATTAGGCGTCCGTTTAGCAGGATGCATTATCGTGCAGAAACATCCAGTTATCGTGCAATGTATACAATTTGCAGCCGGTGCTCTGTTTGAGTATTATTAAACCTTCTAAGAACCAATGTAGATTTTTCTGGAAAGAAAATTAAACTGCACTGAACAGTAGTGCGTAGATTTTTAATTTTGAAGGTAGGTCTGTAAGTTGCAGCATCGTAATCTGGAAACAATGTAGTTCTGTTGTTTTAGATCATCAATCTGCATCATATTACATTTACATAATTTTTTTGTTACTCAATGGTCAGAACAGGATGGTTTAGATGTCTTTTTTCCACCAATGAGTGAGGTTTATCAGGTGTTACTAAACTTATTTGTGGCGAAAAGTATCTACCAAACCTTTACAAGAAATTGTACGCCGATTGCACAGAGGTTTATGCAAAATCTTGCAACACAGAGAAACGCTTTATCTGTTTACATCATCACAAGATCACACCAATACTTTTAACATGCAAATGCATCGTTTTGTTTTTAGTCGGATCACTAATTTAGACATTGAGACTTGCGAGAAAGCATTTACCTTTCGTCGTTTTGAACTATTTCTACGACCATGGACAGAAAACCTCAAAGGTATGACGTTTCCTCCATTACTTACTTTATTGCATATGCTAAGAACATACACGTTTACCGCCGTCAATTAAGGGATATTAAAATTAAGGTCATTAAATTGGCTACAATTCATTCTAACAGTTTTTGTTCATGCCAATATTGTGAAATCGACCATCTGCGTTTCGTAAATACCCTAAATTGAATAGAACTTGTCAACTATTTTAAAAACGTATTCGACTATATGTTTATTTGTGATGTAACAGAGATGAAATAATGAACCAGCCGTTTACTGAAGACGCAAAACATAGGCAAGAAATTATTTGGACACACGTCTTCGCGATACTTGCCATCCATGCCACAAGTCTCTATGCTTTGATGAACCTGCACAAAATGATGACCCATACAATTTTGTGGGGTGAGTGTTATTTACTACACTTGTTTGCTGGAAAACCACCAGAATCATTAACACTGCAATTAATGTTACAAGTAAAATTTTGTGTGTTTTTCATGATGTGCATGAGAAAACCATTGCGAGAGAACGTATTACATACCTGCAATGTGTTGTTTTACAGGAATAGTGATATACTTACTATCAGGGCTTGGTGTTACTGCTGGGGCGCACCGGTATTGGTGTCACCGATCCTATCAAGCAAAACTTCCTCTTCGTATCTTTTTGTTTCTTTGTCACTCGATGTCTTACCAGGTAAGGTTTGTACTCAGGCATTACGAATTTATGTACATTTAAAAAATTTTCTTTGTTTTCTGTTAAATTTTTTTATTTAGAGCTCATTATTTGAGTGGGTACGAGACCATCGAACCCACCATAAGTTTTCTGAAACGGATGCCGACCCTCACAATTCACACCGTGGATTTTTCTTCTGTCACGTTGGTTGGCTTATGGTTAAAAAACACCCGGATGTGTTAAGTAAGGGAAAAACTGTTGGTCTCAGCGATCTCTACGACGACCAGATTGTTATGTTTCAACGCAAGTGAGCTTTTAGTTCGGAGCAAGTTTTTTTTATAAATGTTTTTTATTTTTAAAAATATGTTATGTTTAAATGAAAAACTTATTTTTAGGTACTTCAAAAGTTGCATTTGGTCAATGAGTGTAATACTTCCTACAGGTCAGTTTTGAAATTAGAAAGCTTTAAATTATTTTGCTTAGTTGTTTACAGGCAAGTTTGTGGCTAAATTTTATACCATTTCTGTATTCCAGTTGTGCCTCTACTTTGGGGAGAAACAATGGTCATGTCGTTTCTTATGAACGCCCTCAGATACTGCGTTGTTGTGAATGTCACATGGTCAATAAATAGTGTAGCCCATATGTGGGGAGACCGACCTTACGACAAAAACATCAAGCCTGTCGATAACCTTTTCGTATCATTGTTTGGTTTAGGTACGAAAAATTTACATTTTTGCCTGCCTTCTCTGAAGTTAATCTGACTGGTTGCAGAAAATTTTATTCAATCTCTATATTGGAGCTATGGTCGCCATTCTCTGCACGAAATAACACAATTTTATTTTACCAGGCGAAGGTTTTCACAATTACCACCATGTCTTTCCGTACGACTACAGTTCCAGCGAATCAGGAACGCGCTTCAACGTCGCGACTGCTTTCATTGACCTTATGGCTTACGTTGGACTAGCCACAAATCTCCGCAAGGTGTCGCCAGAGTTGTTGAAAGCACGAATCCAACGAACCGGTCAATGCAAAGATTGAAGCAGTCTTATATTCGTGCAAGTTTGTGCATACTGTACTATTGTGTGTCATACATTAGCCCGGAATAAACCTGAATTTGCTCAAACACACGTAACGACATGTTATGACACTGCATGCAAACATGTTTGCCTTTCTGGCATTCAACGATACTTTATAGTGTAGTACAATATTTTGTCTGAAGTCACCCAACTACCACTGTGATACAAAATCCATACACTGACGAAAACCAAAACTAGAGGTACAATGAGGCCCACTGAAGGCAGTAACCAGTCTGCAAAGCTTATCTGATGAGGTCTTTATTTAGCGATTTCAGCGCTATAATAATAATTGTAAGGAAATGGAGTCGGCAAGATTTTGTTAGGATAAACTAAAGTTACACTTTTTTCTGTTAATTTACAATCAAATTTATGCTTTCTTTTGTCCGTTTGCCTATTCCGCTAGACACAAAAAAATGTTGTACTTCGCTAAATGTAGTTTCTGCAATTCCTATCAACCCTTGCATGTTTTCCAATCAAAAGGCATAAAATCTGTTTTTACATTTACTGATTTATTGGAACACACACGTAACACACGAAATATATCGATAAATGTGTAGTAATCTCCGTTTATGTGACAAAACCCCTATATATGGTTTTTGAATACATTTTACTCGCTTACATTAGACACCAAATATTCGTGTCTCAAACTGACATGACTGTGCCATTCTTTTGGAAGCACACGGAGTTTTACTGCAATAGCCGGCCGAGAGAAGATGTTTCTCACCTTGGTGACCGCATCGCTGTTTCCGGAAAAGAGCTAAGTAGGACATACATTATAAAAGATACCCACGGATCAGAAAACAGGTGAGATTTGTTTATTGTGAAGATTTTAATCAATTTTCCGTTGGAGGGAGATTTGGAATATTCGACAACAGCACGGGATTATAACGGACGATGTTGTCAAGCGTCGCAGCATGCTTGGAAAGCGATGCCCCACAATCCGTGCCGTCTATTAGGAAGTCTTTTGATTCGTACACATGCAGCATGATAACGACGAATATACTAATTTCGCTTACCTTTTCTTACATATTCTATGGCATAGTTCCACATCTCCAAAGACGTATTTGTTCTACAAATCCATATGACCGCAGCCCATAACGTGGACAGACAGACATTAAACCACGACCATCGACTCGCGGCAGACGTTACCAACCCTTTTGTCAGCTTGGCTGTTGTTGTGGTAGAGCTGTGTGGCCTGTTAATCTTAAGCAAAAACATAGCCAATAATAAACATCACAATCAAAGTAGACTAAATGCAGACATTTAATTGAAAACAAACATTTAACGACGGTATGATGAACGCTTTTTAGTTATATTAGTGTTTTTTGAATAACAGCATTTTTGAAACTCTGGAGACTCTATATTGCTTGACAATTTCTTCAATGCCCCGTGTCAGTCTCTGGTCTACATCTACAGTACTTCTGTACTACTGTTTTGATAAGAGACTGATTGTTAAAACAAAACAGTCTGTCTCTTATCAAAACAGTGCATCAGCAAGTACTATGGTTAGTTCAACACAGAATGCTTTTCACGGCTACTTTCATCAACTGGGAGGAGCTTTTACTTGTTGGGTTCTGTATTGTTTATTGACAAGTTTTTGTTGAGATTGCCAGTAACAATTTATAATGCCCAGGAAGGAAATGAAACTTACTTGCGCACAAGAAGCGTGATTAAATTTTTACGACAAGTACACATCAGATACACGGAACGTTTTAATTCTGAACACGATAAAACACATTAGGTTGTCTTTGTACACAACGAAAAGTAATAAAACTGAATGGAAAAGATAGCAGACACAATTAATCATTAATGTTGTGCGCCTCACAAATGCGTACACAAGAACGCCAAAATAGGCTACCAAGTCTCTTGGAACAATCGTTTGAATACATGACTCAATTTGTGTCGTTTAAATAAGTTTTTCCAACATTTTCAGAATTAGTATGCAGATTGACACTTGGCCATTGAATTTGCTTTAAAGTTTTTTGATATGTCATTTAAACATTGGGGAATTTTAGGTATGTTGGGTGCATATTCCAATCAACCCATATTGAATAAAGCAGCTAACAAAAACAGTGTTACGAAATGATGTCGATTTAAAAACAATTTACTGGAAGCAACACACTTCCAAATTAAGACTTTAATTGATGGAAAGGGAATCAGAAACCAAATTCTTTTTATAGTCTTCAAAATCAAGGATTAATGTATTCATGGTAAGAAAACTACAGGCTATATATAAATTTGTGAAAAACTTGAATCTTTTTTTCAGGGAGGAAGTTCGTGATAAATCTTAAAAAACAGTAGCCTACTATACAAAAAGAAAAGACATTTATAAATCAGGGGCTCGAGCTTGCAGTTGGCAGCAGCTACATAACTTACTATCAGGTCGACCAAGAGCTCAAGTAAGTAAATTAAACTTGCAAGTATCATAAACATATAATTTCGTTTAGGCAATGAAGGCTGAAAGTGGGATAGACACATCTGAAACACCCAAATTTAAACCTGTGCCAAAACAAGGTAATTTTGTGTCACTATTTTACTTTCTATTTGGTTACAATACAATGCTACATTAGGGGAGGAGATGATAACATTAATATTGGAATCTTGTGAGGAGGATCATATTTCATCCAACGAGGAAAATGACATGAGCACTTCTTCAAACAGCTCCAAAGAGTCCTTGGCAGCAGAGAGCACAAAACTTCTGTCTGATGGACAGAAACAAACGAGTGGTCACACTAGAAAACGAAGTAAGTCGAATGTTGTATTTCTATGCAATCCTGTAAGAGCTAAGTTTTAACTTTTGTCTTCAGAAACAGCCACAGAATATCATCTGACAAACATAGTGGCAGCCTTTAGAGAGGAGTCACAGAAAGACAGGGAAGTGACCGAAAAAATGTTTGATCGCCTTGTCAGTGCGATTGAACAACGAAGTAAATGAGTTTGCATGCTTTGTAGTTCAGCGTTTATTACTGTTCCTTTTTTTCGTTTTTCAGGAAGTTCTGCATGCCACTGTTCTCTTCGCATTGTACATTGCTATTCATTCAAATGTTCTTTTATTTTCTTTGTGTGCTCATTTACTGTACGTCCAACATATTTTTGCAACTGTGATACCACTTTCCACTAGACTGTATTTATAACAATAATTCTATTCTTTTTACTGTCATGTATTTCCAAAATCCAATAACAAAAAGAGCACAAAAAAATAGCGATTATTACCTTGAAGATTGACGCAGTGGTAAATTTTGGTTTATGTGTTGCTGCAGTGCATTTCTGCAAGTAGCACCGCTCCCTGTTTGAGTTGCACGTGGTGTGCACACAGGCTGTGAAAGTAAAGTGCTTTGTGTTGTTTGGCTACAGGCGGGAATAGGTATGTTTGAAGCTTCACAAATGTTATGCAATACAGCATCAATTTTTTTTCCCATTGTTCTCCATTGAGCTTTTAATCTTCCAAAAGCATGTTCAACAGCAATTCTTACACTACTATGATAACAATTAAATGACTTCTTATCTGGAGACAAATTTGTTCCAATAAATGGTTTTATAAGCCAAGGCAAGAGGGGGTAATTAAGCTGGGTCGCCCAATATCATCAATGGGCACTCTACACCTCCAACGTAAACTGGAGCGTACAAAAATCAGACCACTTTGTAAGTATGTTGTTTATCATTTTTTGACATATTACCTTAGGCAACTGCGAAGAATTTTTAAAAAGTCCAGATTCTTTGAAGACGGAAGCGTCATGACAACAGCCAGGCATTTTTACACTGATGTCAATAAATCTACAAATTAAAATGATTTTTTTGCGTTTTAGCCTAATATGCTATAAAGCAAATTGTTTACTTTCCACTGTCCAGGTTTTTATTTGCATTCTCTAATTTTTAATTTTTTTAATTTTTATTAAGGTACTTTCCTTTATGTGGCAGACTTCTACTTAGTTATTTTGCGCTGTTTTGTACACTTTGCAGAAACTGATGATGCCCTTTTCAGGGCGGAATATATTTTTCTGACAAAAATAAAATCATCTTTAAAAGAGCTGTCTGAAAGATTGACTTAAAAGTTTTACTCAGCTACTTTCCACTGTCATCAACAACTCCTTGTAATATGAGGGAATCCAAACCCTTTCTGTTTGTGGAATCGTTTTTTCCAATGCTGGGCGCAGTTACAGCAATATGTGTGCCATCAATGCAACCAAACACCTAAAAATATGTTGTGTGTTACAGAAAAGCAAAAGTGTTGTATGTATCATACCTGAGGAAATTGGTGATTTGCTTCAATACGTTTTGCAATTTTAACTGCATCATCAAGTAGTGGGATGGAAATAAACGTTTTCACTTTTTTGCAAAGTGCAAAACAAAGCCTACAAATATTGCACAAGTACTAAATACAATTGATGTTCAAATTTATTCTTACCACTTCAAACAATTGTGAACAGAAGACGAACTAACTCCAAAAAGTTCAGCAACAGTCCTATATTCGGCAGAAGATGCCAGTTTAAACAGTGCTATTGTTAAGTCATCTGAAAATAAAACAATTTAAGACTTATGTACAATCTATTTGGGGAATACAATTTATCTGTAATCGTCCCTACCAGGTTTTTTATCATCCCACACTTCTTCACACAAACACGCAAAGCATTCTTTACTCAATCTGAAATGGGTCAACCACTGGGAATCATTAAAACCGGGAACAATAAGATTCCACCATTGCCCTGACCTAAAACAAATAAAAATAACATTTAACTTAACCAAGATTCAAAACGAAGCACAGTATTCCACTTCCAGGAAGCATAAAGTCTGGCCCATATACCTCACCTCTGTAATCGCCATGGCCGACCAAGTCTTCGATTGTGAGAAAGTAACGCATTGACATGTAACAACAGCAAAGCCTTTCTTCGTTTGCACTGTTTTTGATAATTATGAAGTAAAAGAGCCCTAACTTCCAATAAACTATCTGTTGCCGCCATATTCATTTCGCGAAAACCGAATTTCGCGCGCTCATGTAAATTGAGCCCCGAAGCTCGCTCGTTATGGTCTGTTAGTTCTTCACGGCTCCATGCCGCAAGCTCGCTCGCAAACCGTTCATGTAAACAGGGCTGCAGTCACTAGCGTTAGGTCTTTCTTTGGAATACAGAAAGCGTACGTCGCGAAAACAAGCCCGTCTGCGGTTCAGCTTCACAGCTTCCTCACATCAGTCTAGCTAGCGAGTCACGATTCGTTACACGACATGAATAGAGAGTTGACGCGAATGTTATTTGCGCTTCAGGTTTAAAGCATCTTCTCATACAGTGAACTTGTCTGCCCTCTAAGCACAAAACATTATGGTTTCTTTGCCTACTGCTGTTACTTTGTAGGCTTAGCTTTAATAGAACACAACTAATTCGAATTCACCTTTTTCAGCTACCTTATATTTTACTATAACTATTGCGCTGCGGTGCGCCGTTCCAAACAAATCAATAGAAATCATATTTCAGCTGTACCACTGTTTGTTTGTTTTTAAAACAGAATTCATGTTACGAAGTCTGTGATAATGTGAAATAAGGCAGAATAATTCGTTTAGAACTATAAAACAGAATGATTATCACAGCTATTTTCATCATATGGGAAGTGCTTTTCTTTGTTGTATGGGTTCTGTGTTATTGTTCGTTGACAACTTTTTGTTGAGATTGCCAGTAACAATTTGTAATGCCCAGGAGGAAAGTGAAACTTACTTCCGCACACAAAACATGATTGAATTTTTACGACAAGTACACATCAGATGCACTGAACGTTTCAGTTCTGCACAACACAATAAAACATTTTAGGTTGCCTGTGTACACAAAGGAAAGTAACACAACTAAATGGAAAAGTCAGCAGACACGATAAATCGTTAATGTAGAATGATTTTAAGTGTTACGAAATGATGTCGATTTAAACACAATTCACCGGAAGCAACACACTTCCAAAATAAGACATCAAGTGAACTCTTAGGATACCAAGTACTCGTGACGCAAGCTAATATGACCATGCCACTCAACAGGGACCAGGCGAAGCTTGACTGCAACAACCGGCGACTGAAAAATGTTGGTGACCTTCGTGTCCCTATCGCTGTTGCCGTACAAAACCTGTAAAAACCTTATTTTTTTGCTATGTGTTCAAAAGCCTAAATCACGATAGCAAAAAAGCTGAACTAGTAAAGTTTCTGTGTGCTTGCCGAGGGTCAATAAACATGATAACGTGAGGTGGTAGACGGGAACAAAAAAACAATTACTATTTGGATTGTAACTTCTAGCTGTTATAAATTCTGTCACATGTTTTCACGCCAACTTTTAATATAGTTTAAAATAGTAATGAAAGGCAACCTCATTTCCATTTCCGTATGAATCTTTTGCTGTTTTCCAGTTGAAATCGGAAGGACCAACATACAAAACTTTGTATCGTGTAACCCATTGTCCTGGTTCGAAGCCATTTCTACCTTGTGTGATGACCCCAGCTATTCTGGTTGGACTTGTCAAATCAACTTGAATCCATTGGTTTGAATCGTCTAAATTTCAGTGATTAAGTTTCTTACTTGGCAAAACAATAATTGGAGTGTTTCACATTTACTCACTTGTCCTGGCAGCCCATGCGCCGATATGTAGACCGGGTCTGTTTGGTGTGCTCAGTCGTCCGTAACGTGGTTCATGTTGGCCGTCCCAACTGCTTGAAGCTGATATGGCGTGGTTAGGAACTGTTCCACACTTTAGACCAAGTTTTTGAAGGGGTTTTACGAACGCTCTTTCTTGGTAAACTGTAAACAACCGAACAAACACAGAAAGGATTACATCGAATTTTGATTATAATTATCGTAAGTTATAGGTTTTTGGCCTGTAATTTCAGTAAAGAAGCAAAATTTATTTTGATGCTCAAAAATGCAACATTAGATTGCAAAAAATGAATATGTTCAGTTTAACAATGTTACCAAGAGACGCTCTACTTCTTGCGTTACTTGACATAGTTGATTCTTAACCACTGAGTTACAGTAACAAGTAGATTGAAACTTCGGATTGTTCAAAAACTGTTCAATTCCTCTACTAACTTATGCAAGGCTGTGCAGTTAAGAAATGTTGTACAGTAAGTGGGCATTTAAGCGTATTAGGCTTCATTTAATGCTGAATAGCACTCACATACGAAACGAGCTTCCACGCGAAAATCCCACCTATCCTATAAATTGTTCACTAGATAAAACAGCATGAACCAACTTTCCATTGCGGTAATCTGAAACCACACAGTCACTAGCCTGTGGTCTTTGCTTGAAATACAGAAAGCGTACGTCGCGACAACAAGCCCGACTGCGGTTTAGTTTCACAGCTTCCTCCCATCAGTCTAGCTAGCGAGTAAAGTTTCGTTACACTTGACATGAGTTGAGATTTGACGAGAATGTTATTTGCGCTTCGGTGAAAGCATCTTCTCACACAATGAAATTGTCTGCCTTCTAAGCACCAAAGATTATGGTTTCTTTGCCTACTTCTGTTGCTTTGTACGTTTGGCTTTAATTGAACATAACTAAAGCGAATTCACCCTTTTCAGCTACCTTATTTTTTTTTTACTCTAACTATCGCGCTGCGGTGCGCCGTTCCAAACAAATCAATAGAAATCAAGTTCTAGGAGTTTCACTGTTTGTTTGTTTTTGAAACAGAATTCATGTTGCGAAGTCTGTGATAATGTGGAATATGGCAGAATAATTCGTTTAGAACTATAAAACAGAATGATTATCACAGCTATTTTCATCAACTGGGAAGAGCTTTTCTTTGTTGTATGGGTTCTGTGTTATTGTTCGTTGACAAGTTTTTGTTGAGATTGCCAGTAGCAATTTCTAATTCCCAGGAAGGTAATGGAACTTACTTGCGCACACAAAACATGATTGAATTTTTACGACAAGTACACATCAGATGCACTGCACAACACAATAAAACACATCAGATTGCCTTTGTACACAAAAGGAAAGTAATACAACTAAATGGAAAAGTCAGCAGACACGATTAATCGTTAATGTAGAATGATTTTAAGTGTTACGAAATGATGTCGTAAATACAATTCACTAGAAGCAACAAACTTCCAAAATAAGACATCAAGCGAACTCTTAAGATACCAAGTACTCGTGACGCAAACTAATATGACCATGCCACTCAACAGGGACCAGGCGAAGCTTGACTGCAACAACCGGCGACTGAAAAATGTTGGTGACCTTCGTGTCCCTATCGCTGTTGCCGTACAAAACCTGCAAAAACCTTATTTTTTTGCTATGTGTTCAAAAGCCTAAATCACGATAGCAAAAAGCTGATCTTCAGTAAAGTTTCTGTGTACTTGCCGAGGATCAATAAACATGATAACGTGAGGTGATAGACGGGAACAAAAAACCAATTACTATTTGGATTGTCACTTCTAGCTGTTATAAATTCTGTCACATGTTTTCACGTCAACTTTTAACATAGTTTAAAATAGTAATGAAAGGCAACCTCATTTCCATTTCCGTATGAATCTTTTGCTGTTTTCCAGTTGAAATCGGAAGGACCAGCATACAAAACTTTGTATCGTGTAACCCATTGTCCTGGTTCGAAGCCATTTCTACCTTGTGTGATGACCCCAGCTATTCTGGTTGGACTTGTCAAATCAACTTGAATCCATTGGTTTGAATCGTCTAAATTTCAGTGATTAAGTTTCTTACTTGGCAAAACAATAATTGGAGTGTTTCACATTTACTCACTTGTCCTGGCAGCCCATGCGCCGATATGTAGACCGGGTCTGTTGGGTGTGCTCAGTCGTCCGTAACGTGGTTCATGTTGGCCGTCCCAACTGCTTGAAGCTGATATGGCGTGGTTAGGAACTGTTCCACACTTTAGACCAAGTTTTTGCAGGGGTTTTACGAACGCACTTTCTTGGTAAACTGTAAACAACAGAACAAAAAAGGATTACATCGAATTTTGATTATAATTATCGTAAATTATAGGTTTTTGGCCTGTAATTTCAGTAAAGAAGCAAAATTTATTTTGATGCTCAAAAATGCAACATTAGATTGTAAAAAATTAATATGTTCAGTTTAGCAATATGTTACCTCTACTTCTTGCGTTACTTGACATAGTTGGTTCTGCACCACTGAGTTACAGTAACAAGTAGACTGAAACTTCGGATTGTTCAGTTCCTCTACTAACTTATGCAAGGCTGTGCAGTTAAGAAATGTTGTACAGTAAGTGGGCATTTAAGCGTATTAGGCTTCATCTAATGCTGAATAGCACTCACGCACGAAACGAGCTTCCACGCAAACATCTCACCCATCCTATAAATTGTTCACTAGTTAAAACAGTATGAACCAACTCTCCATTGCGGTAATTTGAAACCACACAGTCACTAGCCTGTGGTCTTTGCTTGAAATACAGAAAGCGTACGTCGCGAAAACAAGCCCGTCTGCGGTTCAGCTTCACAGCTTCCTCCCATCAGTCTAGCTAGGGAGTCACGATTCGTTACACGACATGAATAGAGAGTTGACGCGAATGTTATTTGCGCTTCAGGTGAAAGCATCTCCTCATACTGTGAAGTTGTCTGCCTTCTAAGCACCGAAGATTATGGTTTCTTTGCCTACTTCTGTTGCTTTGCACGTTTGGCTATAATTGAACATAACTAAAGGATGCATATTGGTATTTCTGTGAAAATTAGTTTTGGTGCTGGGAAATGCCCACCGTGTAGACCTGTGTCACAATGCAAAGTCATGCATCACCAAGCAAAGCAGTGACGCAATTAAGTTAAATTTACGGTTGAATGAGCGCACATGTACGTGCTGTTGTCATGGCGAAGTTTAGGGTGTTTTGGGCTATTCCAATTAGGTAGTAACTTGCTGGTGGGTGCTGCTGAAAATTATGTTGAAAATAGAGCACAAAAATCAGGCTGTATTTGTGAAAAAATGAATTGTTTAAGTGTCCAATCATTTGTGATTTTATGAAAGATCCATTTCATATCTACAAAGTTTGATCGAAATTAGTCTCCGAAAAATGGTTTAACCATTCCCCTAGGGCCATTTGCCCCCCTGGTTACTCAGTATTTTGGTTAAAAGAGCAACAAAAAATGAAACTGGATTTTGCAGAAAAATGAATCGTTCAACTACCCACTCATTTGCATTTTTTGTAAGTTCCAACTCTTCTCTATGCGATGGCATCAAATTTAGTTGCTGAAAAAATGTCAAAGCCCTCCCCAAGGGCTGGGTATACTCCCCTGTTGGTCATATGATCTTCCAGGAGGCCCAAAAAGTCCTTGCTCTGTACAGTCTCATCCAGGAGCAAATTTTTTTTTTCAACTTTGTAGAATTTAAGTCCCTATGTAAGTCACAAGACCCATCAACGGTCATTGGGAAACAAGCGGAACAGTCGCTAGATGCATTACAGCCGAGGGCCTTGAACACAGGATTTCTCCAATCTAATACCCATATAGGCCCTAAAGCGAGTTCACCCATTTCAGCTACCTTTTTTTCCCCTAACTATCGCGCTGCGGTGCGCCGTTCCAAACAAATCAATAGAAATCAAGTTTCAGGAGTTTCACTGTTTGTTTGTTTTTAAAATAGTATTCTTGTTACGAAGTCTGTGATAATGTGAAATATGGCAGAATAATTCGTTTAGAACTATAAAACAGAATGATTATCACAGCTATTTTCATCAACTGGGAAGAGCTTTTCTTTGTTGTATGGGTTCTGTGTTATTGTTCGTTGACAAGTTTTTGTTGAGATTGCCAGTAAAAATTTCTAATTCCCAGGAAGGTAATGGAACTTACTTGTTTAAACGAAGCATGATTAAATTTTTACGATTAGTAAATAACAGATGCACCAAACGTTTCAGTTCTGCACAACACAATAAAACACATCAGATTGCCTTTGTACACAAAAGGAAAGTAATACAACTAAATGGAAAAGTCAGCAGACACGATTAATCGTTAATGTAGAATGATTTTAAGTGTTACGAAATGATGTCGTAAATACAATTCACTAGAAGCAACAAACTTCCAAAATAAGACATCAAGCGAACTCTTAAGATACCAAGTACTCGTGACGCAAGCTAATATGACCATGCCACTCAACAGGGACCAGACGAAGCTTGACTGCAACAACCGGCGACTGAAAAATGTTGGTGACCTTCGTGTCCCTATCGCTGTTGCCGTACAAAACCTGTAAAAACCTTATTTTTTTTCTATGTGTTCAAAAGCCTAAATCACGATAGCAAAAAAGCTGAACTAGTAAAGTTTCTGTGTACTTGCCGAGGATCAATAAACATGATAACGTGAGGTGATAGACGGGAACAAAAAAACAATTACTATTTGGATTGTCACTTCTAGCTGTTATAAATTCTGTCACATGTTTTCACGTCAACTTTTAATATAGTTTAAAATAGTAATGAAAGGCAACCTCATTTCCATTTCCGTATGAATCTTTTGCTGTTTTCCAGTTGAAATCGGAAGGACCAACATACAAAACTTTGTATCGTGTAACCCATTGTCCTGGTTCGAAGCCATTTCTACCTTGTGTGATGACCCCAGCTATTCTGGTTGGACTTGTCAAATCAACTTGAATCCATTGGTTTGAATCGTCTAAATTTCAGTGATTAAGTTTCTTACTTGGCAAAACAATAATTGGAGTGTTTCACATTTACTCACTTGTCTTGGCAGCCCATGCGCCGATATGTAGACCGGGTCTGTTTGGTGTGCTCAGTCGTCCGTAACGGGGTTCATGTTGGCCGTCCCAACTGCTTGAAGCTGATATGGCGTGGTTAGGAACTGTTCCACACTTTAGACCAAGTTTTTGAAGGGGTTTTACGAACGCTCTTTCTTGGTAAACTGTAAACAACCGAACAAACACAGAAAGGATTACATCGAATTTTGATTATAATTATCGTAAATTATAGGTTTTTGGCCTGTAATTTCAGTAAAGAAGCAAAATTTATTTTGATGCTCAAAAATGCAACATTAGATTGTAAAAAATGAATATGTTCAGTTTAACAATGTATTACCAAGAGACGCTCTACTTCTTGCGTTACTTGACATAGTTGATTCTGCACCACTGAATTACAGTAACAAGTAGATTGAAACTTCGGATTGTTCAAAAACTGTTCAATTCCTCTACTAACTTATGCGAGGCTGTGCAGTTAAGAAATGTTGTACAGTAAGTGGGCATTTAAGCGTAATAGGCTTCATTTAATGCTGAATAGCACTCACATACGAAACGAGCTTCCACGCGAAAATCCCACCTATCCTATAAATTGTTCACTAGATAAAACAGCATGAACCAACGCTACATTGCGGTAATCTGAAACCACACAGTCACTAGCCTGTGGTCTTTGCTTTTGGTCTTTGCTTGGAATACAGAAAGCGTACGTCGCGACAACAAGCCCGACTGCGGTTCAGTTTCACAGCTTCCTCCCATCAGTCTAGCTAGCGAGTAAAGTTTCGTTACACTTGACATGAGTTGAGATTTGACGAGAATGTTATTTGCGCTTCAGGTGAAAGCATCTTCTTACACAATGAAGTTGTCTGCCTTCTAAGCCCCAAGATTATGGTTTCTTTGCCTACTTCTGTTGCTTTGTACGTTTGGCTTTAATTGAACATAACTAAAGGATGCATATTGGTATTTCTATGAAAATTAGTTTTGGTGCTGGGAAATGCCCACCGTGTAGACCTGTGTCACAATGCAAAGTCATGCATCACCAAGCAAAGCAGTGACGCAATTAAGTTAAATTTACGGTTGAATGAGCGCACATGTACGTGCTGTTGTCATGGCGAATTTTAGGGTGTTTTGGGCTATTCCAATTAGGTAGTAACTTGCTGGTGGGTGCTGCTGAAAATTATGTTGAAAATAGAGCACAAAAATCAGGCTGTATTTGTGAAAAAATGAATTGTTTAAGTGTCCAATCATTTGTGATTTTATGAAAGATCCATTTCATATCTACAAAGTTTGATCGAAATTAGTCTCCGAAAAATGGTTTAACCATTCCCCTAGGGCCATTTGCCCCCCTGGTTACTCAGTATTTTGGTTAAAAGAGCAACAAAAAATGAAACTGGATTTTGCAGAAAAATGAATCGTTCAACTACCCACTCATTTGCATTTTTTGTAAGTTCCAACTCTTCTCTATGCGATGGCATCAAATTTAGTTGCTGAAAAAGTGTCAAAGCCCTCCCCCAAGGGCTGGGTATTCCCCCCTGTTGGTCATATGATCTTCCAGGAGGCCCAAAAAGTCCTTGCTCTGTACAGTCTCATCCAGGAGCAAATTTTTTTTTTCAACTTTGTACAATTTAGGTCCCTATGTAAGTCACAAGACCCATCAACGGTCATTGGGAAACAAGCGAAACAGTCGCTAGATGCATTACAGCCGAGGGCCTTGAACACAGGATTTCTCCAATCTAATACCCATATAGGTCCTTAAGGCGAAATGTCAAATTTTTTAAATGGTGAAATAGACATTAAATTTGCACTGAAATATGTTTATTTATGTAAGTTAAACATCATAGGAGGATTTTAAACCAGCTCCAGTCATCCATCGCCACTTAGTGACAAAAATTAATTTTTTCAATGCCTAATGTACATAAAGTATGGGGTATGTTGCTTGACTTCCAGCTTTTAAACAACTTGAAATATAGCTTAAAATGCATGCATTTCCTTTATTGTCATTCCCCAACACATTTTGAGTCATTTATAACACATAGTTTTTGCAATGTATTGTTCATTCGTCATGGCATTTGTGCATGTGCTGTCTTTCACAGCATCAATTCATTTGTTGACCTAATTTGCAAAATCTCGAATTAAAATCTATTTAATCTTGTTTAGTCATAACACATGAAATTTAATTATTTTGTGGCCTAATTACTGTATTTATTGCCACAGAAAGAAGTGGTCCAATGCCGGTGGGTGATACTTCATACGAAAGGATTCCAATAAACCCACTGCTGAAACTGCCGCAACCAACAATGTATTTCCTGTATGTACTGCACTTGTTGACATGTACAGTAGTTGCTAATTGTGTTTGGGCCATTAAATTTCAATACAAAACACTTTGCAAGGTCTTGTGAGCCACTTAACAGCACTTTTTTCGTGTCATTTTCATGCTTTGGAGATAGCCATGATTTCTTACCATTATGCATGTGACTAATTAGCCTCGAATATTGATTATTTGAAACTTTTGTTGTGTCGTTGAGCATGTGTGCATACAAATGGGTGTTGCCATGACTGGTGCATGATGTTTCGGTGTAATTTATGTGAACCGCTTAAGGTCGGTGGCATCATTTTCTGCCTATTAGCTGTACTGCTTGTAGCCCTGCTGATAAGGCCATTTTCTGTTGTTTAGGTGGTGTTGGTAAAACAGCCATAACTCTGGGATCGATGATCAACCAGGTGTGAAACTTCACATTGTGATAGGTGAATGTCCCATATACTTTGCGGCTTAGGCCAATTGGGAATCTGGTCCATTGACCTCCTATTGAAGGACGCATATTGGTATTTCTATGAAAATTAGTTTTGGTGCTGGGAAATACCCACCGTGTAGACCTGTGTCACAATGCAAAGTCATGCATCACCAAGCAAAGCTGTGACGCAATTAAGTTAAATTTACGGTTGAATGAGCGCACATGTACGTGCTGTTGTCATGGCGAATTTTAGGTTTTTGGGCTATTCCAATTAGGTAGTAACTTGCTGGTGGGTGCTGCTGAAAATTATGTTGAAAATAGAGCAAAAAAATCAGGCTGTATTTGTGGAAAAATGAATCGTTTAAGTGTCCATTCATTTGTGATTTTATGAAAAATCCATTTCATATCTACAAAGTTTGATCGAAATTAGTCTCCGAAAAAATGGTTTAGTCATCCCCCTAGGGCCATTTGCCCCCCTGGTTACTCAGTATTTTGGTTAAAAGAGCAACCAAAAATGGAACTGGATTTTGCAGAAAAATGAATCGTTCAACTACCTACTCATTTGCACTTTTTTGTAAGTTCTAACTCTTCTCTATGCGATGGCATCAAATTTAGTTGCTGAAATAATGTCAAAGCCCTCCCCAAGGGCTGGGTATACTCCCCTGTTGGTCATACGATCTTCCAGGAGGCCCAAAAAGTCCTTGCTCTGTACAGTCTCATCCAGGAGCAAATTTTTTTTTTCAACTTTGTAGAATTTTAGGTCCCTATGTAAGTCACAAGACCCATTAACGGTCATTGGGAGACAAGCGGAACAGTCGCTAGATGCATTACAGCCGAGGGCCTTGAACACAGGATTTCTCCAATCTAATACCCATATAGGCCCTAAAGCGAGTTCACCCTTTTCAGCTACCTTTTTTTTACCCTAACTATCGCGCTGCGGTGCGCCGTTCCAAACAAATCAATAGAAATCAAGTTTCAGGAGTTTCACTGTTTGTTTGTTTTTAAAATAGTATTCATGTTACGAAGTCTGTGATAATGTGAAATATGGCAGAATAATTCGTTTAGAACTATAAAACAGAATGATTATCACAGCTATTTTCATCAACTGGGAAGAGCTTTTCTTTGTTGTATGGGTTCTGTGTTATTGTTCGTTGACAAGTTTTTGTTGAGATTGCCAGTAAAAATTTCTAATTCCCAGGAAGGTAATGGAACTTACTTGTTTAAACGAAGCATGATTAAATTTTTACGATTAGTAATTAACAGATTCACCAAAAGTTTCAGTTCTGCACAACACAATAAAACACATCAGATTGCCTTTGTACACAAAAGGAAAGTAATACAACTAAATGGAAAAGTGAGCAGACACGATTAATCGTTAATGTAGAATGATTTTAAGTGTTACGAAATGATGTCGTAAATACAATTCACTAGAAGCAACAAACTTCCAAAATAAGACATCAAGTTTACTCTTAAGATACCAAGTACTCGTGACGCAAACTAATATGACCATGCCACTCAACAGGGACCAGGCGAAGCTTGACTGCAACAACCGGCGACTGAAATATGTTGGTGACCTTCGTGTCCCTATCGCTGTTGCCGTACAAAACCTGTAAAAACCTTATTTTTTTGCTGTGTTCAAAAGCCTAAATCACGATAGCAAAATGCTGAACTTCAGTAAAGTTTCTGTGTACTTGCCGAGGATCAATAAACATGATAACGTGAGGTGATAGACCAGAACAGAAAACCAATTACTATTTGGATTGTCACTTCTAGCTGTTATAAATTCTGTCACATGTTTTCACGTCAACTTTTAACATAGTTTAAAACAGTAATGAAAGGCAACCTCATTTCCATTTCCGTATGAATCTTTTGCTGTTTTCCAGTTGAAATCGGAAGGACCAACATACAAAACTTTGTATCGTGTAACCCATTGTCCTGGTTCGAAGCCATTTCTACCTTGTGTGATGACCCCAGCTATTCTGGTTGGACTTGCCAAATCAACTTGAATCCATTGGTTTGAATCGTCTAAATTTCAGTGATTAAGTTTTTTACTTGGCAAAACAACAATTGGAATGTTTCACATTAACTCACTTGTCCTGGCAGCCCATGCGCCGATATGTAGACCGGGTCTGTTTGGTGTGCTCAGTCGTCCGTAACGTGGTTCATGTTGGCCGTCCCAACTGCTTGAAGCTGATATGGCGTGGTTAGGAACTGTTCCACACTTCAGACCAAGTTTTTGAAGGGGTTTTACGAACGTTCTTTCTTGGTAAACTGTAAACAACAGAACAAACACAGAAAGGATTACATCGAATTTTGATTATAATTATCGTAAATTATAGGTTTTTGGCCTGTAATTATAAGTAAAGAAGCAAAATTTATTTTGATGCACAAAAATGCAAGATGTTGCAAAAAATGAATATGTTCAGTTTAGCAATATGTTACCAAGAGATCCTCTACTTCTTGCTTTACTTGACATAGTTGATTCTGCACCACTGAATTACAGTAACAAGTAGACTGAAACTTCGGATTGTTCAATTCCTCTACTAACTTATGCAAGGCTGTGCAGTTAAGAAATGTTGTACAGTAAGTGGGCATTTAAGCGTATTAGGCTTCATCTAATGCTGAATAGCACTCACATACGAAACGAGCTTCCTCGCGAAAATTCCACCTATCCTATAAATTGTTCACTAGATAAAACAGCATGAACCAACTCTCCATTGCGGTAATCCGAAACCACACAGTCACTAGCCTCTGGTCTTTGCTGGAGTACAGAAAGCGTACGTCGCGAAAACAAGCCCGTCTGCGGTTCAGCTTCACAGCTTCCTCCCACCAGTCTAGCTAGCGCGTCACGATTCGTTACACGACATGAATAGAGAGTTGACGAGAATATTATTTGCGCTTCAGGTTTAAGGCATCTTCTCATACAGTGAACTTGTCTGGCTTCTAAGCCCCAAAGATTATGGTTTCTTTGCCTACTGCTGTTGCTTTGTACGTTTGGCTTTAATTGAACAAAACTAGTTCGAATTCACCTTTTTCAGCTGCCTTATATTTTACTATAACTATTACGCTGCGGTGCGCCGTTCCAAACAAATCAATAGAAATCAAGCATCAGGAGTTTCACTGTTTGTTTGTTTTTAAAATAGTATTCATGTTGCGAAGTCTGTGATAATGTGAAATAAGGCAGAATAATTCGTTTAGAACTATAAAACAGAATGATTATCACAGCTATTTTCATCATATGGGAAGTGCTTTTCTTTGTTGTATGGGTTCTGTTTTATTGTTCGTTGACAAGTTTTTGTTGGGATTGCCAGTAACAATTTCTCATGGCCAGGAAGGTAATGGAACTTACTTGCGCACACAAAACATGATTAAATTTTACGACAAGTACACATCAGATGCACTGAACGTTTCAGTTCAGCGTAATACACAGGTTGCCTGTGTACACAACGGAACGTGATATAGCTGAATGGAAAAGTTAGCAGACACGATTAATCATTAATATTGTGCGCCTCACAAATGTGTACACAACATCGCCAAAATAGGCTTACAGGTCTCTTGGAACAAATTGTTTGTGAGTACTTGATTCAATTTGAGTCGTCCAAATACGTTTTCCCAACATTTTCATAAATAGCATGCAGATTGACACCTACCAAGTGTATTGAATTTGTGCACATCCCAATTTACCATATTTGATGAATTATCTCACCAATAACACCAATAATGAACAAGATACTGAAACTAAAATCCATTTCAAACGAGTTCACTAATTACATTTTAACCTCGCATGAGTTTGAGTATTACGAAATGACTCAAACACGATTCACTGGAAGCAACAAATTCTTCATAAAATGACATCAAGTTTACTCTTAAGATACCAAGTATTCGTGACGCAAACTAATATGACCATGCCACTCAACAGGGACCAGACGAAGTTTGACGGCAACCACCGGCGACTGGAAGATGTTGGTCACCTTCGTGTCCTTATCGCTGTTGCCATAAAAAACCTGTAAAATCCACAACGTTTTACTATGTGTTTGAGGGAATAAATTACGATAGCACAAAAAATGAACATTAGTAAAGTTTTTGTGTACTTGCCGAGGAACAACAAGCATGGTAACGTGAGGTGATAGACCGGAACAGAAAATTAATTACTAATTCGATTGTAACTTCCATCTGTTATAAGTGCTGTCACACGTTTTCACGTAAATTTTTAAAATAGTTTAGTCACGTTAATCTGCTGGGTTTTTTTTCATTGATCTGACAATAACCTAAATTAAGATGAGAAAGGCAACCTCATTTCCATTTGCGTTAGAATCTTTTGCTGTTTTCCAGTTGAAATCGGAAGGGCCAACATACAAAATTTTGTACCGTGTAACCCACTGTTCAGGTTTAGACCCATTTCTTCCTTGTGTTATGACCCCAGCTATTCTGGTTGGACTTGTCAAATCAACTTGAATCCATTGGTTAGAGTTATCTAAATTAATAGTAATTGGAGTGTGAAAATAGAGATTCAACAAAACTTTATATTTACTCACTTGTCCTGGCAGCCCATGCGCCGATATGTAGACCGGGTCTGTTGGGTGTGCTCAGTCGTCCGTAACGTGGTTCATGTCGGCCGTCCCAACTGCTTGAAGCTGATATGGCGTGGTTAGGAATTGTTCCACACTTTAAACCTAGTTTTTGAAGGGGTTTTCGGAATGTTCCTTCGTGGTAAGCTTTAAACAACAAAACAAAGTTAGAATGGATTACATTTAAATTTAACATTGAACTTCGTAAATGATAATTTGATGATAATTCGCTGTAATTTCATTGAAATCTAGGAAGCAAAATTTAGTTTTATATTCAGTTATGCATACGTACAAACCACATTGTTAAACTACAAATTTTCGTTTTATCAATTACTTACCTGTCATAGTTGATTCTGCACTATTGAATAACAGTACCAAGTAAATTCAAACTTCGGCTTGATCAAAAAAACGGTTGATTCTTCAGCAAATTCGAACTAGCAGTAACACAATATTGTACTGTAGGTTCACAATCAAACTGTCTAGCGATTAAAAGTTCGGAATCGTTGACATGAGTTAAACAGTGAGCTTATCTACTTCGTGCGCACCCGCACTCACTTTATCAAACTGAATATAGCTGCTTTTCCAACTGCTGTTGCTTAGTATCGATGGTTACGATTCGCTTTAATTGAAATTAGCTAATTCGAATTCATCCTACTCAGCAGCCTTGCCCCTTTTTTGTCTTAAACAAATGCGCCGCAGCGCGCCGTTTGAGACGAGTCAATAGAAATCAAAGTATCAGCTAATAACACTTTTGGGCCAATGCGTGTCACAGTTTCTCTGCTATGTTGGTCTTAAGATAGCGTCCAGATATAAGATGTGATAATATGACATACGGCAGAATAACTCGTTGCTAACTGTGTTCCTGGTATGTATTATTTTATTGACATTCACAGTGCAGCCTTTCAGTTGCTTCTCAAGTTTTAATTTCGCTCACGGAGAAATTTGATTTCCAACCCTTGGCATAAATTCTTGTGTTCATCTCTATACCATCACTAAATCAACCAATTTCGGACGTATAAACGCAAGAAAATAACGAATTGTGAACGGAATTTTTGTGGTAGGGTCTAACACATTTACCATTGATTTTGGTTTTGTAGGAACGCTGTACTTACGTCGTGTGTCAATCACTGTTATTAATCAGCCAATTGGTCACGTCGACACAAAATAACGTCACATTTTAAAATGCCAAGACAACAATTCACAAACATATTACCTTATATGTTACTGTTATCATCCTATGCTTTTTTACGTCTGAAGTAGTTTACTTTGAGTGTGGTCGACATTAAAAGTAATCGAAGACAGACTTATAGCAGTACTATTATAGGCTATTAATAAAATGACTGCAATATCACAATGGTAAATATAACACTTTCCGCTTAAATGGTAGCCGAAGTCTAAATAAATGGTAGCCTGTTGTCTTTTTACATTTCAGAACACGTCAAGTATTCGTGACGCAAACTTATATGATCTTTCCACTCAACAGGGACCAGACGAAGTTTTACTGCAACCACCGGCGAGTGAAAGATGTTGGTCACCTTCGTGTCCGCATCGCTATTCCCATGAAAAAGCTGTTGTTTATTAAAACAAGTGTTTTCAGACAATAATGACTTAAAGACGAAACGTTGCATTATATCAACAGATATAAAGAAAAGAATCCTACCTCAGTTTTGCTCCCCGAAGAATCCTTCACTGTCTTCCAGTCCCTATCGAAAGGACCCATATATAAAATATGGTACTGTGTAACCCACTGGCCTGGATCGTAACCGTTTCTTCCCTGCGTTATGACTCCAGTTACTTTAGTCGCTCTGTCCAAATCCACTTGAATCCATTGACTTCCGTCATCTAAATTGTTGCAACATAGTCAGAGATAAAATAAACCCTTTTTCCCATTTACATACTGGATTTAGCAGCCCAAGCCCCGATATGTAAACCCGGTCTGTTGGGTGTGTTCAGTCGTCCGAAACGGTGTTCATGCTGAGGATCCCAGCTGCCTGATGATGATATGGCGTGGTTCGGCACTTTTCCAGACTTCAGTCCCAGCCTTTTAAAGGATTCTGCGAACACACTTATATAAATAATTTGAACCAAAATTACGCTCATAAATTTTCAGTGTAAGGATTGGGCCTCCATCTTCGTATTTCACTGTTAACTGTTCAACGCTCTTACCGATGCATGCTGTCGTTGCCATGGTTACTGTTGACCCAGTGAGGAATATTTATCTTAACAAGTTGCTTACAACTTTGAATTCTTGTACTAGATTTTTCAGCGACTATAGGAAGAACGCATTTTATGCTTGCAAGCGATATAACAGTTAATTATGCTACAGTAAGGCCAAATTAAATATTAAATAGCCATCAACCTATCCACGAAAAACTGGCACTTTATGTCCAAGTCAAAGCATATCAGCAGTTAGTAACAGCGTTCTCGTCAAAACCACACACAAGGAAGTAGCTAGGCTTATCATCTGAGATACAAACGCTTCAGGTCGTATGGAATGCGTAGGCACTACAGTATTGATGTCTACGTCAGTAATGAGCTTCCTCTGTGGGATTGACGTGAATTTCCTTTGCAATTGGTTTGCACCTTTTTCTTCTTATCTTATTATTATTATTGTTGCGTGACAAGTTTTATCAAAGTTAAAGACAAGAGCATTATCACCATCGAACATGCAATGATATATGGCATCAAGACAATTTTAGGCTGAATGGGACTTTCCATAACCCTGCTCATGGCATGATCACGGCAGATATCGGAAAAACGCCAAAAACTTGGTGAAAAGTACTACTTTACAGTACCTTTACGCCAAAGTTTAATTATACTCCGTAAATCCACAATTTGAATTGCAACAGCACTTTTGAGAAATGACTTGCACAACAGGACGTTATAACTGATGGGCGGATCCTTCTGTTTGCTAAGCTTCAAGCAGTTTCATTGTTCATTGTCAAGTCCATGTTGACATTGCCAGAGTAACACTCGTTGAAGGGACTTCGAACTTCTGTTGTGCACACAAAACGCTTAATACGGATCTAGCTGATGGTGCCAGTGGTCACATATTCACGACAAGTACACATCAGATATAATGAACGTTTGAGTTGATGCAACACCACAAAAACTCATTAGGGACCCATTTACGAAAACGAGTAAAAAAACTGAATGGGAGGCCAACATTTTTTTATCAACGTGGTACTCTCCGCCTTACATATTTCTGTGCGTCATCACAGAGGCTGCTACTACAACCGCCGATGTAAATTTTTTCAACTTAAACAATCGTTTGCGTAATCGACTCTAATGCAGCAATATTTGCTATTGTAGTGTTTTTAACTATGCATTAAATATTGCAGCAGAAACGAAATGCATGAAAAATCATCGTCTTCTAATCAAGTACAAGTCAATTTGACTGATTGTGCAACGAAAGCGGTTGAAAACACAGTAAAAGTTTGTTTTGAGTTTTGCGGTGCAAATGACTGGTTTCATTTTTGCAACATAGATCAATGTAGTCCTATCAGTCTGGTTTCAGAATTTGAACACGTGGTTTGAGCTGTTTTGTTGACTTAACTGTCTGAACTATGTAGGCAAAAGGCTAGATTTCCCTCAGAAGTCTCTTGTTCTGAACTTAGTACGTCACGGCAGCAAACTGTTTGCGGAAAGTGGCCATTAGCAGAATAACGCCGTTGTTTCCTGAAAAAAAAGGCGACAAGTTGCCAGAGTAAAGCAAACTTGGGAAACTGCAGTAAGCTTTGGATGCACTTTAAGTCTTAAATCTGTTGACTAGCTGCGCCTGGCTGTGTCAACGTGCGTTACATAGAAAATAAAGTGCTTACGGTATTTGATGAGGTTTTATACTTGCATTGGTTTTGTTCGTGCTATATATTTGACATCTATACTAGTAATAGAATAGGTTCACCTGAAGCTACTGTTACGTAATGGCTTAAGTCATTCACTTCACATGAACAATGAACTGTGCGTGATTGCGTGAGATGTGCTTGGTCTGCCAAGCTAGGGAATGTTATTTTACTAGTCAGTTTGACTGGACGATATTCGAGATGATAACTTTGGCAATTACGCAAGCAACTGCTGCTACAGTGCGAGCTGTTGTTGATTGTTAATTGTTTATTGCGTATAACTCTATTGCCCCGTCTGCTGTAAGGCCTCAACAACATCCATAAAGGAATACAATAAAAAAATCCTTTTATTATGCACGTCGTTCCCAAATAACACCAACCTTTGTTAGGACAAATTGCTTTGTGAATTGTAACGATACAGAAATCACTTGCCTTTGATTTTTACTTGCTCGCAGTGCGCCTCCCTAGACGAAACACGCACCGATCATGGATTCGTCACGCATTCATCGCGTGGGCCGCTTGGTTTAATGCAAACTAACCCGCAAAACTATACTTAAAAAAGAAAATACTTCTATGTTTATCAGAATTGTGTGTAAACTGGCGTGAAATTACGTCAAACGCACTGACGCGTGCTTAATCCCCATCGCCCTTTTCCCTGCTCTGATTATCCTTGGCATTCTGGTTCCTGGTTTCGTAATGTCGGAACGTATTCAAGTTTCCTGCGAACATGTATAAAACCCCGTCATGTTAGACCTGAGATTAGATGGAATTTTAGATGCACTTTTGAATCTGAATTTGTGTTAATTTGCAGAAAGTCATAAAAAGTGACTCCGTGTTAAAACACTGTGTTAAACTTTTGTTGAAGTAACTTTCGTAATTTTAAACGCTCTAACATGTTTGTATCGAATGAACCAATATTATAAATAACTGTGCTTTTACAAAATAAGTTGCGGCAGGTGTTTTGTGAATGAAAAGGCTTATGTTCTGTAAAAGGAAGTTAACTATTTGTCTGGTAAATCCAAATAGTATGTGAAATACGAACTCACATAAACGTGACAAGAAACACGTTACAGTTACTTATCAGATAATTTGATATTGTGTGGCTATTTAGAAACTAAAACCGTGTGTTTTTTTGAGACCAAAATCGAATAAACCTGTATTGACAAGCAGGCAATTTTATATCATCAAATCGGCACGTCATCGTCAACTATGGCAACAATTGCATGTATTGGTGAGAATAATAACAAGCACAATATCTCAGAATAATCATCGACATCATAAGTACAGTGATATTATTGTTTTACGAAAGTGTGCCATAAGCCACTGGTTTGAAACGGTGTATGTACATACCTTAATCACTTAGGACTTTCTTTATAGCTGTAGAGGGATCTGGCCCTCGGTTAGGCGTTGTTTATTTATCTGCGACAGCGAATTACTTTAGTTGGTGTATATAGTGAAGCAACCAGTCAATGATTTACGTCATCAGATCATATTTTTTCAATAATTTCGATTTCGCTTATGGGTTACCATAACATCGTCAGTCTATTTGAATAAGAAACTGACGATGCCTTTGGTAACCTACACAAGCGAAATCGATTTTTCAATATAAAATCTGCTGACATAAATCAGAGGCTTTTTGCTTCACTAAATGCACCTTAATCACGTACATAGACATAACAGAAATTGCGCCAAGTCAAGTCGAAATTTGCATAGCCTACGGTTACAAGCAACGTTTGTTCTCAGATTCATTTAAAAAACTTGGGCTGAAGTCTGGAAAAGTCCCGAACCACGCCTTGTCATCTTCAAGCCAATGGGATGCTAAACATCACGCCCGTTATGGTCGACTGAACACACCCAACAGACCGGGTCTGCATATCGGGGCTTGGGCTGCTAAAATCAGTATGTATATGTGACAAGCACTTAGACGCACAATTTCCTCGATTTGTCAAATATTAAACATCGGTAGTGTTTTTTAGATGAGCCTGGGGAATGGATTCAAGTCACTTTGGTTAAACCAACCAAAGTTACCGGTGTTATTACACAAGGCAGAAATGGCCTCGACCCTGGACAATGGGTAACGCGATATAATATAATGTACATGGGCCCTTTCGACAATGACTGGAAAACAGTCCAGGACTCTACAGGCGAAAAGGACGAGGTTTTTACGTTGATTGTTGAATTGGTTTAAATTTGGTTTACTTTGTTACATTGGGGAGGGTCTATATTATTTAACTACAATTTCGCACCTCCCTAACCCTTTATTGTAAAAAACAGTTAATAATTTTTCAATCCACGTTAAGCGGGTTTTTTGTTCACACTTTCATTGAAACTTGTTTTTGGATACATTCTGGTCAAGACACAAGTATCAAAAAACTTCTAACCATTTATTTGTTTTAGTATGTTTTAAATACTACTTCCTAACATTTTTCGCAGCTTTTTCATGGGAACAGCGATAGGGACACAAAGGTGATCAACGTCTTCCACGAACCGGTGGTTGCAGTAAAACTTCGTCTTGTCGCCCAAGAGTGGAAAGGTCATATTAGTTTGCGTCACGAATACTTGATGTCTACTTAAGAGTGACTTGTGACAAACAACAATATCACAATATGTACATTTGACATGCTGCATATGAGCGATATTATTTGTAACAGAACTAACATTGAAAAATAAAAACTGATTGGAAAAATGCATCTCTTTCAATGTAACTGTTGTTGTATTCTTGGCAGGTAGAAGCTTTAAACTGCATTTATACCATAATTACGACACGACCAACCCCTTTTGTGTGGAATACGAATCCCACAAAATTGAATAATATTATTGTATAAACGATATATAAACACACCTTTAAGGCCTTATCTTACAATTAAATCTTGAAAATTGAGCTTTAGAGGTCATTCGCCTTACAGCACCTGGTTGCAGTTTCTCTTGTTTGCCAAAAACAGTTTCCGGGTCTGATGACTCATGAAGGGGGACTACTATTACTTAACAGAAAAAAAATTGATTGCAGCTGCATTAAGACAGCACGTGGGTGGGGGCGTTTGCAAAGGCTTATCGCCAAACTGCCAGTCCTAGGTTTGTCTCTGTCTTAGTAATGAAAGGCAACCTCATTTCCATTTCCGTATGAATCTTTTGCTGTTTTCCAGTTGAAATCGGAAGGACCAACATACAAAACTTTGTATCGTGTAACCCATTGTCCTGGTTCGAAGCCATTTCTACCTTGTGTGATGACCCCAGCTATTCTGGTTGGACTTGCCAAATCAACTTGAATCCATTGGTTTGAATCATCTAAATTTCAGTGATTAAGTTTTTTACTTGGCAAAACAATAATTGGAATGTTTCACATTAACTCACTTGTCCTGGCAGCCCATGCGCCGATATGTAGACCGGGTCTGTTTGGTGTGCTCAGTCGTCCGTAACGTGATTCATGTTGGCCGTCCCAACTGCTTGAAGCTGATATGGCGTGGTTAGGAACTGTTCCACACTTCAGACCAAGTTTTGAAGGGGTTGCACAGTAAGTGGGCATTTAAGCGTAATAGGCTTCATCTAATGCTGAATAGCACTCACATACGAAACGAGCTTCCACGCGAAAATCCCACCTATCCTATAAATTGTTCACTAGTTAACACAGCATGAACCAACTCTCCATTGCGGTAATCTGAAACCACACAGTCACTAGCCTTTGGTCTTTGCTGGAATGCAGAAAGCGTACGTCGCGAAAACAAGCCCGTCTGCGGTTCAGCTGCACAGCTTCCTCCCATCAGTCTAGCTAGCGAGTCACGATTCGTTACACGACATGAATAGAGAGTTGACGCGAATGTTATTTGCGCTTCAGGTGAAAGCAACTTCTCATACAGTGAACTTGTCTGGCTTCTAAGTCCCAAAGATGGTTTCTTTGCCTACTGCTGTTGCTTTGTACTTGGCTTTAATGGAACATAACTAATTCGAATTCACCTTTTTCAGCTGCCTTATTTTATTTACTATAACTATCGCGCTGCGGTGCGCCGTTACAAACAAATCAATAGAAATCATATTTCAGCTGTACCACTGTTTGTTTGTTTTTAAAACAGAATTCATGTTACGAAGTCTGTGATAATGTGAAATAAGGCAGAGTAATTCGTTTGGAACTATAAAACAGAATGCTTATCACAGCTATTTTCTTCAACTGGGAGGAGCTTTTCTTTGTTGTGTGGGTTCTGTTTTATTGTTCAATGACAAGTTTTTGTTGAGATTGCCAGTAACAATTTCTAATGCCCAGGAAGGAAATGAAACTTACTTGCGCACACAAAACATGATTGAATTTTTACGACAAGTAAACATCAGATGCACTGAACGTTTCAGTTCTGTACAACACAACAAGCACACCAGGTTGCCTGTGTACACAACGGAAAGTAATATAGCTGAATGGAAGAGTCGGCAGACACGATTAATCATTAATATTGTGCGCCTCACAAATGCGTACACAACATCGCCAAAATAGGCCTACAAATCTCTAGGAACAATCGTTTGAGTACTTGATCAATTCGAGTCGTCCAAATACGTTTTCCCAACATTTTCATAAATAGCATGCAGATTGACACGTACCAAGTGTATTGAATTTGTGCACATCCCAATTTACCATATTTGATGAATTATCTCACCTAGAACAATGAACAAGATACTGAAACTGAAATCCATTTCAAACGAGTTCACTAATTACATTCTAACTTCGCATGAGTTTGAGTATTACGAAATGACTCAAACACAATTCACTGGAAGCAATAAATTCTTCATAAAATGACATCAAGTTTACTCTTAAGATACCAAGTATTCGTGACGCAAACTAATATGACCATGCCACTCAACAGGGACCAGACGAAGTTTGACGGCAACCACCGGCGAGTGAAAGATGTTGGTCACCTTCGTGTCCTTATCGCTGTTGCCATAAAAAACCTGGAAAATCCACAACGTTTTACTATGTGTTCAAGGGAATAAACTACGATAGCACAAAAAATGAACATTAGTAAAGTTTTTGTGTACTTGCCCAGGGATCAACAAGCATGATAACGTGAGGTGATAGACCGGAACAGAAAATTAATTACTAATTCGATTGTAACTTATAGCTGTTACAAGTGCTGTCACACGTTTTCACGTAAATTTTTAAAATAGTTTAGTCACGTTAGTCTGCTGGTTTTTTTTTCATTGATCTGACAATAACCTAAATTAAGATGAGAAAGGCAACCTCATTTCCATTTGCGTTAGAATCTTTTGCTGTTTTCCAGTTGAAATCGGAAGGGCCAACATACAAAATTTTGTACCGTGTAACCCACTGTTCAGGTTTAGACCCATTTCTTCCTTGTGTTATGACCCCAGCTATTCTGGTTGGACTTGCCAAATCAACTTGAATCCATTGGTTAGAGTTATCTAAATTAATAGTAATTGGAGTGTGACAATAGAGATTCAACAAAACTTTATATTTACTCACTTGTCCTGGCAGCCCATGCGCCGATATGTAGACCGGGTCTGTTGGGTGTGCTCAGTCGTCCGTAACGTGGTTCATGTCGGCCGTCCCAACTGCTTGAAGCTGATATGGCGTGGTTAGGAATTGTTCCACACTTTAAACCTAGTTTTTGAAGGGGTTTTCGGAATGTTCCTTCGTGGTAAGCTTTAAACAACAAAACAAAGTTAGAATGGATTACATTTAAATTTAACATTGAACTTCGTAAATGATAATTTGATGATAATTCGCTGTAATTTCATTGAAATCTAGGAAGCAAAATTTAGTTTTATATTCAGTTATGCATACGTACAAACCACATTGTTAAACTACAAATTTTCGTTTTATCAATTACTTACCTGTCATAGTTGATTCTGCACTATTGAATAACAGTACCAAGTAAATTCAAACTTCGGCTTGATCAAAAAAAACGGTTGATTCTTCAGCAAATTCGAACTAGCAGTAACACAATATTGTACTGTAGGTTCACAATCAAACTGTCTAGCGAATAAAATTTCGGAATCGTTAACATGAGTTTTGACGTAAGCTTGATCTCAAACATTGAACTTATCTACTTCGTGCGCACCCGCACTCACTTTATCAAACTGAATATAGCTGCTTTTCCAACTGCTGTTGCTTAGTATCGATGGTTACGATTCGCTTTAATTGAAAATAGCTAATTCGAATTCATCCTAGTCAGCAGCCTTGCCCCTTTTTTGTCTTAAACAAATGCGCCGTAGCGCGGCGTTTGAGACGAGTCAATAGAAAGTATCAGGTAATAACACTTTTGAGCCAATGCGTGTCACAGTTCCTCTGCTATGTTGGTCTTAAGATAGCGTCCAGATATAAGATGTGATAATATGACATACGGCAGAATAACTCGTTGCTAACTGTGTTCCTGGTATGTATTATTTTATTGACATTCACAGTGCAGCCTTCCAGTTGCTTCTAAAGATTTAATTTCGCTCACGGAGAAATTTGATTTCCAACCCTTGGCATAAATTCTTGTGTTCATCTCTATACCATCACTAAAAACAACCAATTTCGGACGTATAAACGCAAGAAAATAACGAATTGTGAACGGAATTTGTGTGGTAGGGTCTAACACAGACGTACTTGTTGTGCTGGTTTACTATTGATTTTGGTTTTATAGGAACGCTGTACTTACGTCGTGTGTAAATCATTGTTACTAATCAGCCAATTGATCACGTCGACACAAAATGACGTCACAACTTATAATGCCAAGACAACAATTCACAAACATATTACCCTCTGTTACTGTTATAATTCTATGCTTATTTACGTCTGAAGTAGTTTACTTTGAGTGTGGTCGACATTAAAAGTAATCGAAGACAGACTTATAGCAGTACTATTATAGGCTATAAATAAAATGACTGCAATATCACAATGGTAAATATAACACTTTCCGCTTAAATAGTAGCCTAAGTCTAATTAAATGGTAGCCTGTTGTCATTTTACATTTCAGAACACGTCAAGTATTCGTGACGCAAACTTATATGATCTTTCCACTCAACAGGGACCAGACGAATTTTTACTGCAACCACCGGCGAGTGAAAGATGTTGGTCACCTTCGTGTCCGCATCGCTGTTCCCATGAAAAAGCTGTTGTTTATTAAAACAAGTGTTTTCAGACAATACTGACTTAAAGACGAAACGTTGCATTATATCAACAGATATGAAGAAAATAATCCTACCTCAGTTTTGCTGCCCGAAGAATCCTTCACTGTTTTCCAGTCCCTCTCGAATGGACCCAAATATAAAATATGGTACTGTGTAACCCACTGGCCTGGATCGTAACCGTTTCTTCCCTGCGTTATGACTCCAGTTACTTTAGTCGCTCTGTCCAAATCCCATTGAATCCACTGACTTCTGTCATGTAAATTGTTGCAACATAGTCAGAGATACAATAAACCTTTATCCCATTTACATACTGGATTTAGCAGACCAAGCCCCGATATGTAAACCCGGTCTGTTGGGTGTGCTCAGTCGTCCGAAACGGTGTTCATGCTGAGGATCCCAGCAGCCTTATGATGATATAGCGTGGTTCGGCACTTTTCCAGACTTCAGTCCCGGCTTTTTAAAGGATTCTGGAACACGCACATATAAATAATTTGAACCAAAACAACGCTCATTAATTTTCAGTGTAAGCATTGGGCCTCCATCTTCGTATTTCTGTTAACTGTTCAACGCTCTTACCGATGCATGCTGTCGTTGCCATGGTTAATGTTGACCCAGTGAGGAATATTTATCTCAACAAGTTGCTTACAACTTTGAATTATTGTACTAGATCTTTCAGCGACTATAGAAAGAACGCATTTTATACTTGCAAGCGATATAACAGTTAATTATGCTACAGTAAGGCCAAATTAAATATTAAATAGCCATCAACCTATCCACGAAAAACTGGCACTTTATGTCCTGTATAAAGCATATCAGCAGTTAGTAACAGCGTTCTCGTCAAAACCTCACACAAGGAAATAGCTTGGCTCAACAGCTTAGATACAAACGCTTCATGTCGTATGGAATGCGTAGGCACTACAGTATTGATGTCTACGTCAGTAATGAGCTTCCTCTGTGGGATTGACGTGCATTTCCTTTGCAATTGGTTTGAATTGCCAAGTCCATCACCTTTTTCTTCTTATCTTATTATTATTATTGTTGCGTGACAAGTTTTATCAAAGTTAAAGACAAGAGCATTATCACCATCGAACATGCAATGATATATGGCATCAAGACAATTTTAGGCTGAATGGGACTTTCCATAACCCTGCTCATGGCATGATCACGGCAGATATCGGAAAAACGCCAAAAACTTGGTGAAAAGTACTACTTTACAGTACCTTTACGCCAAAGTTTAATTATACTCCGTAAATCCACAATTTGAATTGCAACAGCACTTTTGAGAAATGACTTGCACAACAGGACGTTATAACTGATGGGCGGATCCTTCTGTTTGCTAAGCTTCAAGCAGTTTCATTGTTCATTGTCAAGTCCATGTTGACATTGCCAGAGTAACACTCGTTGAAGGGGCTTCGAACTTCTGTTGTGCACACAAAACGCTTAATACGGATCTAGCTGATGGTGCCAGTGGTCACATATTCACGACAAGTACACATCAGATATAATGAACGTTTGAGTTGATGCAACACCACAAAAACTCATTAGGGACCCATTTACGAAAACGAGTAAAAAAACTGAATGGGAGGCCAACATTTTTTTATCAACGTGGTACTCTCCGCCTTACATATTTCTGTGCGTCATCGCAGAGGCTGCTACTACAACCGCCGATGTAATTTTTTTCAACTTAAACAATCGTTTGCGTAACCGACTCTAATGCAGCAATATTTGCTATTGTGGTGTTTTTAACTATGCACTAAATATTGCAGCAGAAACGAAATGCTAGAAAAATCATCGTTTTCTAATCAAGTACAAGTCAATTTGACTGATTGTGCAACGAAAGCGGTTGAAAACACAGTAAAAGTTTGTTTTGAGTTTTGCGGTGCAAATGACTGGTTTCATTTTTGCAACATAGATCAATATAGTCCTATCAGTCTGGTTTCAGAATTTGAACACGTGGTTTGAGCTGTTTTGTTGACTTAACTGTCTGAACTATGTAGGCAAAAGGCTAGATTTCCCTCAGAAGTCTCTTGTTCTGAACTTAGTACGTCACGGCAGCAAACTGTTTGCGGAAAGTGGCCATTAGCAGAATAACGCCGTTGTTTCCTGAAAAAAAAAGGCGACAAGTTGCCAGAGTAAAACAAACTTGGGAAACTGCAGTAAGCTTTGGCGTATTTCTTTTGCAGGCGGAACAATAAGTCGCAGTGAAAACCATTAGATTAGGCATGTGGAGAATATTTGTCGGATAACATCATCTCAGCATGGTCTGCAAAACTTTGGATATATGTTCATTGTAAATGTACCCTTAGTTTTACGCAAAGTTGTCACATGCACTTTAAGTCTTAAATCTGTTGACTAGCTGCGCCTGGCTGTGTCAACGTGCGTTACATAGAAAATAAAGTGCTTACGGTATTTGATGAGGTTTTATACTTGCATTGGTTTTGTTCGTGCTATATATTTGACATCTATACTAGTAATAGAATAGGTTCACCTGAAGCTACTGTTACGTAATGGCTTAAGTCATTCACTTCACATGAACAATGAACTGTGCGTGATTGCGTGAGATGTGCTTGGTCTGCCAAGCTAGGGAATGTTATTTTACTAGTCAGTTTGACTGGACGATATTCGAGATGATAACTTTGGCAATTACGCAAGCAACTGCTGCTACAGTGCGAGCTGTTGTTGATTGTTAATTGTTTATTGCGTATAACTCTATTGTCCCGTCTGCTGTAAGGCCTCAACAACATCCATAAAGGAATACAATAAAAAAATCCTTTTATTATGCACGTCGTTCCCAAATAACACCAACCTTTGTTAGGACAAATTGCTTTGTGAATTGTAACGATACAGAAATCACTTGCCTTTGATTTTTACTTGCTCGCAGTGCGCCTCCCTAGACGAAACACGCACCGATCATGGATTCGTCACGCATTCATCGCGTGGGCCGCTTGGTTTAATGCAAACTAACCCGCAAAACTATACTTAAAAAAGAAAATACTTCTATGTTTATTAGAATTGTGTGTAAACTGGCGTGAAATTACGTCAAACGCACTGACGCGTGCTTAATCCCCATCGCCCTTTTCCCTGCTCTGATTATCCTTGGCATTCTGGTTCCTGGTTTCGTAATGTCGGAACGTATTCAAGTTTCCTGCGAACATGTATAAAACCCCGTCATGTTAGACCTGAGATTAGATGGAATTTTAGATGCACTTTTGAATCTGAATTTGTGTTAATTTGCAGAAAGTCACAAAAAGTGACTCCGTGTTAAAACACTGTGTTAAACTTTTGTTGAAGTAACTTTCGTAATTTTAAACGCTCTAACATGTTTGTATCGAATGAACCAATATTATAAATAACTGTGCTTTTACAAAATAAGTTGCGGCAGGTGTTTTGTGAATGAAAAGGCTTATGTTCTGTAAAAGGAAGTTAACTATTTGTCTGGTAAATCCAAATAGTATGTGAAATACGAACTCACATAAACGTGACAAGAAACACGTTACAGTTACTTATCAGATAATTTGATATTGTGTGGCTATTTAGAAACTAAAACCGTGTGTTTTTTTGAGACCAAAATCGAATAAACCTGTATTGACAAGCAGGCAATTTTTTATCATCAAATCGGCACGTCATCGTCAACTATGGCAACAATTGCATTTATTGGTGAGAATAATAACAAGCACGATATCTCAGAATAATCATCGACATCATAAGTACAGTGATATTATTGTTTTACGAAAGTGTGCCATAAGCCACTGGTTTGAAACGGTGTATGTACATACCTTAATCACTTAGGACTTTCTTTATAGCTGTAGAGGGATCTGGCCCTCGGTTAGGCGTTGTTTATTTATCTGCGACAGCGAATTACTTTAGTTGGTGTATATAGTGAAGCAACCAGTCAATGATTTACGTCATCAGATCATATTTTTTCAATAATTTCGATTTCGCTTATGGGTTACCATAACATCGTCAGTCTATTTGAATAAGAAACTGACGATGCCTTTGGTAACCTACACAAGCGAAATCGATTTTTCAATATAAAATCTGCTGACATAAATCAGAGGCTTTTTGCTTCACTAAATGCACCTTAATCACGTACATAGACATAACAGAAATTGCGCCAAGTCAAGTCGAAATTTGCATAGCCTACGGTTACAAGCAACGTTTGTTCTCAGATTCATTTAAAAAACTTGGGCTGAAGTCTGGAAAAGTCCCGAACCACGCCTTGTCATCTTCAAGCCAATGGGATGCTAAACATCACGCCCGTTATGGTCGACTGAACACACCCAACAGACCGGGTCTGCATATCGGGGCTTGGGCTGCTAAAATCAGTATGTATATGTGACAAGCACTTAGACGCACAATTTCCTCGATTTGTCAAATATTAAACATCGGTAGTGTTTTTTAGATGAGCCTGGTGAATGGATTCAAGTCACTTTGGTTAAACCAACCAAAGTTACCGGTGTTATTACACAAGGCAGAAATGGCCTCGACCCTGGACAATGGGTAACGCGATATAATATAATGTACATGGGCCCTTTCGACAATGACTGGAAAACAGTCCAGGACTCTACAGGCGAAAAGGACGAGGTTTTTACGTTGATTGTTGAATTGGTTTAAATTTGGTTTACTTTGTTACATTGGGGAGGGTCTATATTATTTAACTACAATTTCGCACCTCCCTAACCCTTTATTGTAAAAAACAGTTAATAATTTTTCAATCCACGTTAAGCGGGTTTTTTGTTCACACTTTCATTGAAACTTGTTTTTGGATACATTCTGGTCAAGACACAAGTATCAAAAAACTTCTAACCATTTATTTGTTTTAGTATGTTTTAAATACTACTTCCTAACATTTTTCGCAGCTTTTTCATGGGAACAGCGATAGGGACACAAAGGTGATCAACGTCTTCCACGAACCGGTGGTTGCAGTAAAACTTCGTCTTGTCGCCCAAGAGTGGAAAGGTCATATTAGTTTGCGTCACGAATACTTGATGTCTACTTAAGAGTGACTTGTGACAAACAACAATATCACAATATGTACATTTGACATGCTGCATATGAGCGATATTATTTGTAACAGAACTAACATTGAAAAATAAAAACTGATTGGAAAAATGCATCTCTTTCAATGTAACTGTTGTTGTATTCTTGGCAGGTAGAAGCTTTAAACTGCATTTATACCATAATTACGACACGACCAACCCCTTTTGTGTGGAATACGAATCCCACAAAATTGAATAATATTATTGTATAAACGATATATAAACACACCTTTAAGGCCGTATCTTACAATTAAATCTTGAAAATTGAGCTTTAGAGGTCATTCGCCTTACAGCACCTGGTGGCAGTTTCTCTTGTTTGCCAAAAACAGTTTCCGGGTCTGATGACTCATGAAGGGGGACTACTATTACTTAACAGAAAAAAAATTGATTGCAGCTGCATTAAGACAGCACGTGGGTGGGGGCGTTTGCAAAGGCTTATCGCCAAACTGCCAGTCCTAGGTTTGTCTCTGTCTTAGTAATGAAAGGCAACCTCATTTCCATTTCCGTATGAATCTTTTGCTGTTTTCCAGTTGAAATCGGAAGGACCAACATACAAAACTTTGTATCGTGTAACCCATTGTCCTGGTTCGAAGCCATTTCTACCTTGTGTGATGACCCCAGCTATTCTGGTTGGACTTGCCAAATCAACTTGAATCCATTGGTTTGAATCATCTAAATTTCAGTGATTAAGTTTTTTACTTGGCAAAACAATAATTGGAATGTTTCACATTAACTCACTTGTCCTGGCAGCCCATGCGCCGATATGTAGACCGGGTCTGTTTGGTGTGCTCAGTCGTCCGTAACGTGATTCATGTTGGCCGTCCCAACTGCTTGAAGCTGATATGGCGTGGTTAGGAACTGTTCCACACTTCAGACCAAGTTTTGAAGGGGTTGCACAGTAAGTGGGCATTTAAGCGTAATAGGCTTCATCTAATGCTGAATAGCACTCACATACGAAACGAGCTTCCACGCGAAAATCCCACCTATCCTATAAATTGTTCACTAGTTAACACAGCATGAACCAACTCTCCATTGCGGTAATCTGAAACCACACAGTCACTAGCCTTTGGTCTTTGCTGGAATGCAGAAAGCGTACGTCGCGAAAACAAGCCCGTCTGCGGTTCAGCTGCACAGCTTCCTCCCATCAGTCTAGCTAGCGAGTCACGATTCGTTACACGACATGAATAGAGAGTTGACGCGAATGTTATTTGCGCTTCAGGTGAAAGCAACTTCTCATACAGTGAACTTGTCTGGCTTCTAAGTCCCAAAGATGGTTTCTTTGCCTACTGCTGTTGCTTTGTACTTGGCTTTAATGGAACATAACTAATTCGAATTCACCTTTTTCAGCTGCCTTATTTTATTTACTATAACTATCGCGCTGCGGTGCGCCGTTACAAACAAATCAATAGAAATCATATTTCAGCTGTACCACTGTTTGTTTGTTTTTAAAACAGAATTCATGTTACGAAGTCTGTGATAATGTGAAATAAGGCAGAGTAATTCGTTTGGAACTATAAAACAGAATGCTTATCACAGCTATTTTCTTCAACTGGGAGGAGCTTTTCTTTGTTGTGTGGGTTCTGTTTTATTGTTCAATGACAAGTTTTTGTTGAGATTGCCAGTAACAATTTCTAATGCCCAGGAAGGAAATGAAACTTACTTGCGCACACAAAACATGATTGAATTTTTACGACAAGTAAACATCAGATGCACTGAACGTTTCAGTTCTGTACAACACAACAAGCACACCAGGTTGCCTGTGTACACAACGGAAAGTAATATAGCTGAATGGAAGAGTCGGCAGACACGATTAATCATTAATATTGTGCGCCTCACAAATGCGTACACAACATCGCCAAAATAGGCCTACAAATCTCTAGGAACAATCGTTTGAGTACTTGATCAATTCGAGTCGTCCAAATACGTTTTCCCAACATTTTCATAAATAGCATGCAGATTGACACGTACCAAGTGTATTGAATTTGTGCACATCCCAATTTACCATATTTGATGAATTATCTCACCTAGAACAATGAACAAGATACTGAAACTGAAATCCATTTCAAACGAGTTCACTAATTACATTCTAACTTCGCATGAGTTTGAGTATTACGAAATGACTCAAACACAATTCACTGGAAGCAATAAATTCTTCATAAAATGACATCAAGTTTACTCTTAAGATACCAAGTACTCGTGACGCAAACTAATATGACCATGCCACTCAACAGGGACCAGACGAAGTTTGACTGCAACCACCGGCGACTGGAAGATGTTGGTCACCTTCGTGTCCCTATCACTGTTGCCATAAAAAACCTGTAAAATCCACAACGTTGTACTATGTGTTCGAGGGAATAAATTACGATAGCACAAAAAATGAACATTAGTAAAGTTTCTGTGTACTTGCCGAGGAACAACAAGCATGGTAACGTGAGGTGATAGACCGGAACAGAAAATTAATTACTAATTCGATTGTAACTTCCATCTGTTATAAGTGCTGTCACACATTTTCACGTAAATTTTTAAAATAGTTTAGTCACGTTAATCTGCTGGGTTTTTTTTCATTGGTCTGACAATAACCTAAATTAAGATGAGAAAGGCAACCTCATTTCCATTTGCGTTAGAATCTTTTGCTGTTTTCCAGTTGAAATCGGAAGGGCCAACATACAAAATTTTGTACCGTGTAACCCACTGTTCAGGTTTAGACCCATTTCTTCCTTGTGTTATGACCCCAGCTATTCTGGTTGGACTTGCCAAATCAACTTGAATCCATTGGTTAGAGTTATCTAAATTAACAGTAATTGGAGTGTGAATATAGAGATTCAACAAAACTTTATATTTACTCACTTGTCCTGGCAGCCCATGCGCCGATATGTAGACCGGGTCTGTTGGGTGTGCTCAGTCGTCCGTAACGTGGTTCATGTCGGCCGTCCCAACTGCTTGAAGCTGATATGGCGTGGTTAGGAATTGTTCCACACTTTAAACCTAGTTTTTGAAGGGGTTTTCGGAATGTTCCTTCGTGGTAAGCTTTAAACAACGAAACAAAGTCAGAATGGATTACATTTAAATTTAACATTGAACTTCGTAAATGATAATTTGATGATAATTCGCTGTAATTTCATTGAAATCTAGGAAGCGAAATTTAGTTTTATATTCAGTTATGCATACGTACAAACCACATTGTTAAACTACAAATTTTCGTTTTATTAATTACTTACCTGTCATAGTTGATTCTGCACTATTGAATAACAGTACCAAGTAAATTCAAACTTCGGCTTGATAAAAAAAAACGGTTGATTCTTCAGCAAATTCGAACTAGCAGTAACACAATATTGTACTGTAGGTTCACAATCAAACTGTCTAGCGAATAAAATTTCGGAATCGTTGACATGAGTTTTGACGTAAGCTTGATCTCAAACATTGAACTTATCTACTTCGTGCGCACCCGCACTCACTTTATCAAACTGAATATAGCTGCTTTTCCAACTGCTGTTGCTTAGTATCGATGGTTACGATTCGCTTTAATTGAACATAGCTAATTCGAATTCATCCTACTCAGCAGCCTTGCCCCTTTTTTTGTCTTAAACAAATGCGCCGTAGCGCGCCGTTTGAGACGAGTCAATAGAAATCAAAGTATCAGGTAATAACACTTTTGAGCAAATGCGTGTCACAGTTCCTCTGCTATGTTGGTCTTAAGATAGCGTCCAGGTATAAGATGTGATAATATGACATACGGCAGAATAACTCGTTGCTAACTGTGTTCCTGGTATGTATTATTTTATTGACATTCACAGTGCAGCCTTCCAGTTGCTTCTCAAGTTTTAATTTCGCTCACGGAGAAATTTGATTTCAAACCCTTGGCATAAATTCTTGTGTTAATTCCCTTACCATCATTTAAAACAACCAATATCGGACGTACAAACGCAAGAGAATGACGAATTGTAAACGGAATTTTTGTGGTAGGGTCCAACACATTTACTACTGACACTGATTTTGTAGGAACGCTGTACTTACGTCGTGTGTAAATCATTGTCACTAATCAGCCAATTGGTCTCGTCGACACAAAATAACGTCACATTTTAAAATGCCAAGACAACAATTCACAAACATATTACCCTATATGTTACTGTTATCATCCTATGCTTATTTACGTCTGAAGTAGTTTACTTTAAGTGTGGTCGACATTAAAAGTAATCGAAGACAGACTTATAGCAGTACTATTTATAGGCTATTAATAAAATGACTGCAATATGACAATGGTAAATATAGCACTTTCCGCTTAAATGGTAGCCTAAGTCTAAATAAATGGTAGCCTGTTGTCATTTTACATTTCAGAACACGTCAAGTATTCGTGACGCAAACTTATATGATCTTTCCACTCAACAGGGACCAGACGAAGTTTTACTGCAACCACTGGCGAGTAAAAGACGTTGGTCACCTTCGTGTCCGCATCGCTATTCCCATGAAAACGCTGTTGTTTATTAAAACAAGTGTTTTCAGACAATAGTGACTTAAAGACGAAACGTTGCATTATATCAACAGATATGAAGGAAAGAATCCCACCTCAGTTTTGCTGCCCGAAGGATCCTTCACTGTTTTCCAGTCCCTATCGAATGGACCCATGTATAAAATATGGTACTGTGTAACCCACTGACATGGATCGTAACCGTTTCTTCCCTGCGTTATGACTCCAGTTATTTTAGTCGCTCTGTCCAAATCCACTTGAATCCACTGACTTCTGTCATCTAAATTGTTGCAACATAGTCAGAGATACAATAAACCTTTTTCCCATTTAGAGATTGGATTTAGCAGCTCAAGCCCCGATATGTAAACCCGGTCTGTTGGGTGTGCTCAGTCGTCCGAAACGGTGTTCATGCTGAGGATCCCAGCTGCCTGATGATGATATGGCGTGGTTCGGCACTTTTCCAGACTTCAGTCCCAGCTTTTTAAACGATTCTGGAACACGCACTTGTAAATAATTTGAACCAATACTACGCTCATAAATTTTCAGTGTAAGCATTGGGCCTCCATCTTCGTATTTCACTGTTTACTGTTCAACGCTCTTACCGATGCATGCTGTCGTTGCCATGGTTAATGTTGACCCAGTGCGCGGGTGAGGCCAGCACGTAAACTGCTCTTCTTTGATTCAATAATTTTTATCTAATACTAAACATACATGTTTGTAATTAAGTTTGTTCACTTGGGAAAATGATAAATGTTAGCCTCACATTCAAATAATCTCCAAATATTAGTCCACGTGAATAGGTTTACATACCTACTGTTTGAATAACAGCGCCGATCATTTTTCTAACGCATTTGCATTGATAATTCCCATTCACTATTTCTTGACTGCATTTCATATAATAAACAACATGTATGTTGCACCAAAGTATTATTTTCACAATTCTGAAAAACACATTGCTGTGAGGAGTTGCATTTTGCCACTCACTTGTTTCATTAGGTTGTCTGCATAGGTACATGACCTATAAATTTTTCCTTCAATCCAAACTTATATCATATTAAGCACAATTCTGGGAGTGTTTTATTGTAGAAAATACCAATTCGTTTTTTTTTTGTGAATCAATCTACAATGTTTGTGCAATATTTTAACTTGCATTCAGATGTCATGGATAATTTAGTAGTGTTTAAAGCTCATGCTCAAGTCCAAAAACACCAAATAGTAACTAAAGGTAATGTTCTCTTTGTTTCGAGTTGTTCGTGCTATTGTAGAACATTTCGGTCGCTGTTCCCACTATTGGTTTTAGCGTTTTTTTTACCAGCAGCGCTGTTAAACTTGGCTGCAGTTTGCTCACAAAAGTCACCCGGATAGAGACCACAACATTGATCGTTACAAATCAGTGAAACATGTATACTTTACTTGCAGTTAAAGACGAGAGCATTACCACCATCGAACATGCAATGATATATGGCATCAAGACAATTTTAGGCTAAATGGGACTTTCCATAACCCTGCTCATGGCATGATCACGGCAGATATCGGAAAAACGCCCAAAAATTGGTAAAAAAAGTACTACTTTACAGTACCTTTACGCCAAAGTTTAATTATACTCTGTAAATCCACAATTTGAATTGCAACAGCACTTTTGAGGAATGACTTGCACAATACAGCATGTTTATGTGGAAGGGACGTTATAACTGATGGGCGGATCCTAATGTTTGCTAAGCTTCAATCAGTTTCATTGTTCATTGTCAAGTCCATGTTGACATTGCCAGAGTAACACTCGTTGAAGGGACTTCGAACTTCTGTTGTGCACACAAAACGCTTAATACGGATCTAGCTGATGGTGCCAGTGGTCACATATTCACGACAAGTACACATCAGATATAATGAACGTTTGAGTTGATGCAACACCACAAAAACTCATTAGGGACCCATTTACGAAAAAGAGTAAAAAAACTGAATGGGAGGCCAACATTTTTTTATTAACGTGGTTCTCTCCGCCTTACATATTTCTGTGCGTCATCGCAGAGGCTGCTACTACAACCGCCGATGTAAATTTTTTCAACTTAAACAATCGTTTGCGTAACCGACTCTAATGCAGCAATATTTGCTATTGTAGTGTTTTTAACTATGCATTAAATATTGCAGCAGAAACGAAATGCATGAAAAATCATCGTCTTCTAATCAAGTACAAGTCAATTTGACTGATTGTGCAACGAAAGCGGTTGAAAACACAGTAAAAGTTTATTTTGAGTTTTGCGGTGAAAATGACTGGTTTCATTTTTGCATCATAGATCAATATAGTCCTATCAGTCTGGTTTCAGAATTTGAAGACGTGGTTTGAGCTGTTTTGTTGACTTAACTGTCTGAACTATGGAGGCAAAAGGCTAGATTTCCCTCAGAAGTCTCTTGTTCTGAACTTAGTACGTCACGGCAGCAAACTGTTTGCGGAAAGTGGCCATAAGCAGAATGACGCCGTTGTTTCCTGAAAAAAAAAGGCGACAAGTTGCCAGAGTAAAACAAACTTGGGAAACTGCAGTGAGCTTTGGCGTATTTCTTTTGCAGGCGGAACAATAAGTCGCAGTGAAAACCATTAGATTAGGCATGTGGAGAATATTTGTCGGGTAGCATCATCTCAGCATGGTCTGCAAAACTTTGGATATATGTTCATTGTAAATGTACCGTTAGTTTTACGCAAAGTTGTCACATGCACTTTAAGTCTTAAATCTGTTGACTAGCTGCGCCTGGCTGTGTCAACGTGCGTTACATAGAAAATAAAGTGCTTACGGTATTTGATGAGGTTTTATACTTGCATTGGTTTTGTTCGTGCTATATATTTGACATCTATACTAGTAATAGAATAGGTTCACCTGAAGCTACTGTTACGTAATGGCTTAAGTCATTCACTTCACATGAACAATGAACTGTGCGTGATTGCGTGAGATGTGCTTGGTCTGCCAAGCTAGGAAATGTTATTTTACTAGTTAGTTTGACTGGACGATATTCGAGATGATAACTTTGGCAATTACGCAAGCAACTGCTGCTACAGTGCGAGCTGTTGTTGATTGTTAATTGTTTATTGCGTATAACTCTATTGTCCCGTCTGCTGTAAGGCCTCAACAACATCCATAAAGGAATACAATAAAAAAATCCTTGTAATTTGCCCGTCGTTCCCAAATAACACCAACCTTTGTTAGGACAAATTGCTTTGTGAATTGTAACGATACAGAAATCACTTGCCTTTGATTTTTACTAGCTCGCAGTGCGCCTCCCAAAAAGAAACACGCACCGATCATGGATTCATCACGCATTCATCGCGTGGGCCGCTTGGTTTAATGTAAACTAACCCGCAAAACTATTCTTAAAAAAAAGAAATACCTGTTTGCAAACTGGCGTGAAATTACGTCAAACGCACTGACGCGGGCTTATTGGGGCCATCACCCTTTTCCCTGCTCTGACTATCTTTGGCATTCTGGTTCCTGGTTTCGTAATGTCGGAACGTATTAATGTTTCCTGCGAACATGTATAAAACCCCGTAATGTTAGAGCTGAGATTAGATGGAGTTTTAGATGCACTTTTGAATCTGAATTTGTGTTAATTTTTGTAAAGTCATAAAAAGTGACTCCATGTTAAAACACTGTGTTAAACTTTTGTTGAAGTAACTTTCGGAATTTTAAACGCTCTAACATGTTTGTATCGAATGAACCAATATTATAAATAACTGTGCTTTTACAAAATAAGTTGCGGCAGAATAAATTTGTAAATGTAAAGGCTTATGTTCTGTGAAAGGAAGTTAGCTATTTGTGTGGTAAATCCAAAAAGTTTGTGAAATATGAACTCACATAAACGTGACATGAAACACGTTCTAGTTACTTATCAGATATTTTGATATTGTGTGGCTATTTAGAAACTAAAACCGTGTGTTTTTTAAGACCGAAATCGATTAAACCTGTATTGACAAGCAGGCAATTTTATATCATCACATCGACACGTTATCGTCAACTATGGCAACAATTCCATGTATTGGTGAGAATAATAGCAAGCACGATTGATCAGAATAATCATCGACATCATAAGTACAGTGATATTATTGTTTTACGAAAGTGTGCCATAAGCCACTGGTTTGAAACGGTGTATGTACATACCTTAATCACTTAGGACTTTCTTTATAGCTGTAGAGGGATCTGGCCCTCGGTTAGGCATTGTTTATTTATCTGCGACAGCAAATTACTTTAGTTGGTGTATACAGTGAAGCAACCAGTCAATGATTTACGTCATCAGATCGATTTTTCAATATAAAATCTGCTGACATCAGAGGCTTTTTGCTTCACTATATGCACCTTAATCATGTACACAGACATAACAGAAATTGCGCCAAGCCAAGTCGAAATTTACATAGCCTACGGTTACAAGCAACGTTTGTTCTCAGATTCATTTAAAAAACTTGGGCTGAAGTCTGGAAAAGTCCCGAACCACGCCTTGTCATCTTCAAGCCAATGGGATGCTAAACATCACGCCCGTTATGGTCGACTGAACACACCCAACAGACCGGGTCTGCATATCGGGGCTTGGGCTGCTAAAACCAGTATGTATATGTGACAAGAAGTTAGACGTACAATTTCCCCGATTTGTCAAATATTAAACATCGGTAGTGTTTTTTAGATGAGCCTGGGGAATGGATTCAAGTCACTTTGGTAAAACCAACCAAAGTTACCGGTGTTATTACACAAGGTAGAAATGGCCTCGACCCTGGACAATGGGTAACGCGATATAATATAATGTACATGGGTCCTTTTGACAATGAATGGAAAACAGTCCAGGACTCTACAGGCGAAAAGGACGAGGTTTTTACGTTGATTGTTGAATTGGTTTAAATTTGGTTTACTTTGTTACATTGGGGAGGGTCTATATTATTTAACTACAATTTCGCACCTTCCTAACCCTTTATTGTGAAAAACAGTTAATAATTTTTCAATCCACGTTAAGCAGGTTTTTTGTTCACACTTTCATTGAAACCTGTTTTTGGATACATTCTGGTCAAGACACAAGTATCAAAAAACTTCTAACCATTTATTTGTTTTAGTATGTTTTTAATACTACTTCCTAACATTTTTCGCAGCTTTTTCATGGGAACAGCGATAGGGACACAAAGGTGATCAACGTCTTCCACGAACCGGTGGTTGCAGTAAAACTTCGTCTTGTCGCCCAAGAGTGGAAAGGTCATATTAGTTTGCGTCACGAATACTTAATGTCTACTTGTGACTTGTGACAAACAACAATATCACAATATGTACAATTGACATGCTGCATATAAGCGATATTATTTGTAACAGAACTAACAATGAAAAATAAAAACTGATTGGAAAAATGCATCTCTTTCAATGTAACTGTTGTTGTATTCTGGGCAGGTGGAAGCTTTAAACTGCATTTATACCATACTTACGACACGACCAACCCCTTTTGTGTGGAATACAAATCCCACAAAATTGAATAATATTATTGTATAAACGATATATAAACACACATTTAAGGCCGTATCTCACAATTAAATCTTGAAAATTGAGCTTTAGAGGTCATTCGCCTTTCTGCACCTGGTAACAGTTTCTCTTGTTTGCCAAAAATAGTTTCCGGGTCTAATGACTCACGAAGGGGGACTACTATTGCTTAACAGAAAAAAAAATGGTTGCAGTTGCAGAAAGACAGCACGTGGGGGGGAGGGGAGGTCGTTTGCAAAGGCTTACCGTCAAACTGCCAGTCCTAGGTTTGTCTCTGTCTTGATTTCAAAATTTTATGTATCACGTTAGCGATCATAAATGCTGTAACAACAAGAACACCCTGTCCCAGTAACTCTTTTATTACTACGCAACTAACTAAGACTTAATATGTCGAAACAGCGGCCATATGTCTGCAGCTCAAATTAACATCAAAATTCGATTGTAGCTCTTGTTCACTTGTTGTCCCACGTTTAATGCAATACTATACTAAACCAGTTTTACAATGTTTTCCATTCCTACGCATGAGGCTTGCTGCCAGCACTCGCACGACCAAAGCGCCTAAAATGACATCACGCAACAATAATCTCGCTTTCGCACGATTTCGTTCGCAGCGGTAAAATTGCGACTTTGATCAGCTGTATCTCAGAAACCAGTCGCCGTATCAAGCTACTTTTTTCGCCAAAATTGTTTTAAAGTTATGACCATCTCTTATTTAAACTGTGTTTAAAACTAACATGTTTTACTTTTCCGTGTCACATGCACCTTATATCTGTTGCCTAGCTGCGCCTGGCTGTATCATCGTGCGTTACATAGGGAATAAAGTTATAACGGTATTTGATGAGGTTTTGTACATGCATTGGTTTTGTTCGTGAGATATATTTGACAATACATATTTGACATATACTAGTTATAGACTAGGTACACCTGAGCTGCTGTTACGTAATGGCTTAAGTCATGCACTTTACATGAACAATAAACTGTGCGTGATTTCGTGAGATGCGCTGTAGTGTACCAAGCTAGGCAATGTTATTTTGTGAGTTAGTTTGATTGTACGATGTACGAGACGTTAACTTTGAACTTGACTCAAAGTGATTTCCTGTTTGCTATAATGCACCAGAAAACTGCAGTTTTGCCATCGTTAAGTGTTTCGCATCAGTATTTTTCCTGAGTACGCATTGTCCCGTCTGCTGTAAGGCCTCAACAACATCAATAAAGGAATGCAATGCAAAAATGTTTTTATTATGAACGTCGTTGCCAAATAACATCACAAACCTTTGTTAGGACAAATTGCTTTGCAAATTGTTACGATGCAGAAAGCACTCGCCTTTGATTTTTACTTGCTCGCAATGCGCCTCCCTAAACACGCACCGATCATGCATTCATCACGCATTCATCGCGTGGGCCGCTTGGTCTTGGCGTAAACAAACCCGCAAAACTATTTTTGAAAACATTGGAAATTCTTCTATGTTTATTAGAATTGTGTGCAAACTGGCGTGAAATCGCGTCAAACGCACTGACGCGTGCTTAATTACCCCATCGTCCTGATCCTGTTCTGACTATCCTTGCAATTCTGGTTCCTGGTTTCGAAATGTCAACACGTTTTCACGTAAAACTTAAAAGTTTATGACTTTTTTCCTTTCCTGCAAATATGCATAAAACCCCGTCATGTAAGAGCTGAGATTAGATGGAGTTTTAGATGCACTTTTGAATCTGAATTGTGTTAATTTGCGTAAAGTCATGAAAAGTAACTCCGTGTCAAACCCTGTGTTAAACTTTTTTGATGTAACTTTCGTAATTTTGAAAACTCTAACAGGTTTGTAGCGAATTAAACAATATTGTAAATAACTGTGCTTTTACAAAATAAGTTGCGACAGAATAATTTTGTAAATGAAAAGGCTTATGTTCTGTAAAAGGAAGTTAACTATTTGTCTGGTAAATCCAATCAGTATGTGAAATATGAACTCACATAAACGTGACATGAAACACGTTACAATTACTTATCATATATTTTGATATTGTGTGGCTATTTACGAACTAAAACAGTGAGTTTTTTAAGATCGGAATTGAATAAACCTGTACTGACAAGCAGGCAATATTATTTTATCAAATCGGCTTTCATCGTCAACTATGGCAGCAATTCCATGTATTGGTGAGAATAATAACAAGCACGATTTATCAGAATAATCATCACACATCATAAGTACTGTGATATTAGCGTTTTACAAAAGTGTGCCATAAACCACTGGTTTGAAACCGTGTATACACGTAGAGGGATCTAGCCCTCGGTTAGGCATTGTTTTTTATCTGCGACAGCAAATTACTTTAGTTGGTGTATATAGTGAAGCAACCAGTCAATGATTTACGTCAGCATATGTTATTTTAAATAATTTCGATTTCGCTAATGGGTTACCATAAGCATTGTCATTTCATTTGCATAAGAAACTGACGATGCCTTTGGTAACCTACACAAGCGAAATCGATTTTTCAATATAAAATCTGCTGACATAAATCAGAGGCTTTTTGCTTCACTATATGCACCTTAATCACTTACATAGACATAACAGAGATTGCGCCAAGCCAAGTCGAAATTTGCATAGCCTACGGTTACAAGCAACATTTGTTCTCAGATTCATTTAAAAAACTTGGGCTGAAGTCTGGAAAAGTCCCGAACCACGCCTTGTCATCTTCAAGCCAATGGGATGCTAAACATCACGCCCGTTATGGTCGACTGAACACACCCAACAGACCGGGTCTGCATATCGGGGCTTGGGCTGCTAAAATCAGTATGTATATGTGACAAGCACTTAGACGTACAATTTCCTCTATTTGTCAATTATAAAAAATCAGTAATGTTTTTTAGATAAGCCTGGGGAATGGATTCAAGTCACTTTGGACAAACCAACCAAAGTTACCGGTGTTATTACACAAGGTAGAAATGGCTTCGAGCCTAGACAATGGGTGACGCGATATAATATAATGTTCATGGGCCCTTTCGACAATGACTGGAAAACAGTCCAGGACTCTACGGGCGAAAAGGACGAGGTTTTTACGTTGATTGTTGAATTAGTTTAAATTTGGTTTTTGCACCTTCCTAACCCTTTATTGTAAAAAAAATCAGTTCACGTTAAACAGGATCTTTGTTCCCACTTTTATTGAAACTTGTTTTTGGAAACATTCTGGTTAAGACATGAAATACCAAAACACTTCTAACCAATCGTTTGTTTTAGTCAGTTTTTGGTACTACTCCCTAACATTTTTCGCAGCTTTTTCATGGGAACAGCGATAGGGACACAAAGGTGATCAACGTCTTCCACGAACCGGTGGTTGCAGTGAAACTTCGTCTTGTCGTCCAAGAGTGGAATGATGGCATTAGTGTGCGTCACGAATACTTGACGTCTTCACAAGAGTGACTTGTGGCAAACAACAATACCACAATGTATATATTTAACATGCAGCATATCAGCGATATTATTTGTAACAGAACTAACATGGAAAAATAAAAACTGATTGGAAAAATACATCTCTTTTAATGTAACTGTTGTTGTATTCTGGGCAGGTAGAAGCTTTAAACTGCATTTGTACCATACTTACGACACGACCAACCCCTTTTGTGTGGAATACGAATCCCACAAAATTAAATAATATTATTGTATAAACGATATATAAACACACCTTTAAGGAATCTTGAAAATTTAGCTTTAGAGGTAATTCGCCTTTCTGCACCTGGTAACAGTTTCTCTTGTTTGCCAAAAACAGTTTCCGGGTCCAATGACCCACGAAGGGGGACTACTATTACTTAACAGAAAAAAAATTGATTGCAGTTGCATTAAGACAGCACGTGGGGGGGAGGGGAGGTCGTTTGCAAAGGCTTACCGTCAAATTGCCAGTCCTAGGTTTGTCTCTGTCTTGTTTTCAAAATTTTATGTATCACGTTAGCGACTATAAATGCTGTAACAACAAGAACACCCAGTCCCAGTAACTGTTTTATTAGTACGCAACTAACTAAGACTTAATAGGTCGAAACAGCGGCCATATATCTGCAGCTCAAATTAACATCAAAATTCGATTGTAGCTCTTGTTCACTTGTTGTCCCACGTTTAATGCAATACTATACTAAACCAGTTTTACAATGTTTTCCATTCCTACGCATGAGGCTTGCTGCCAGCAATCGCACGACCAAAGCGCCTAATATGACGTCACGCAACAATAATCTCGCTTTCGCACGATTTCGTTCGCAACGGTAAAATTGCGACTTTGATCAGCTGTATCTCAGAAACCAGTCGCCGTATCAAGCTACTTTTTTCGCCAAAATTGTTTTAAAGTTATGACCATCTCTTATTTAAACTGTTAACATGTTTTATTTTTCCGTGTCACACCTTAGATCTGTTGCCTAGCTGCGCCTGGCTGTATCAACGTGCGTTACATGGGGAATAAAGTTATAACGGTATTTGATGAGGTTTTGTACTTGCATTGGTTTTGTTCGTGAGATATATTTGACAATACATATATTTAATTTTTTTTTACATTTTTGACAATACATATTTTTAATTTTTTTTTACATTTTTGACAATACATGTTTGACATTTACTAGTTATAGACTAGGTTCACCTGAGCTGCTCTTACGTAATGGCTTAAGTCATACACTTTACATGAACAATGAACTGTGCGTGATTTCGTGAGATGCGCTGTAGTGTACCAAGCTAGGCAATGTTATTTTGTGAGTTAGTTTGATTGTACGATGTACGAGACGTTACCTTTGAACTTGACTCAAAGTGATTTCCTGTTTGCTATAATACACCAGAAAACTGCAGTTTTGCCATCGTTAAGTGTTTCGCATCAGTATTTTTCCTGAGTACGCATTGTCCCGTCTGCTGTAAGGCCTCAACAACATCAATAAAGGAATGCAATGCAAAAATGTTTTTATTATGCACGTCGTTGCTAAATAACACCACAAACCTTTGTTAGGACAAATTGCTTTGTAAATTGTTACGATGCAGAAAGCACTCGCCTTTGATTTTTACTTGCTCGCAATGCGCCACCCTAAACACGCACCGATCATGCATTCATCACGCATTCATCGCGTGGGCCGCTTGGTCTTGGCGTAAACAAACACGCAAAACTATTCTTGAAAAAAAAAGACATACCTGTTTGCAAACTGGCGTGAAATTACGTCAAACGCACTGACGCGTGCTTATTCCCCATCGCCCTTTTCCCTGCTCTGACTGTCCTTCGCATTCTGGTTCCTGGTTTCGTAATGTCGGAACTTATTAATGTTTCCTGCGAACATGTATAAAACCCCGTAATGTTAGAGCTGAGATTAGATGGAGTTTTAGATGCACTTTTGAATCTGAATTTGTGTTAAATTTTGTAAAGTCATAAAAAGTGACTCCGTGTTAAAACACTGTGTTAAACTTTTGTTGGAGTAACTTTCGTAATTTTAAACGCTCTAACATGTTTGTATCGAATGTACCAATATTATAAATAACTGTGCTTTTCCAAAGTAAGTTGCGGCAGAATAATTTTGTAAATTAAAAGGCTAGTGTTCCGTGAAAGGAAGTTAACTATTTGTGTGGTAAATCCAATAAGCATGTGAAATATGAACTCACACAAACGTGACATGAAACACGTTACAGATACTTATCAGATATTTTGATATTGTGTGGCTATTTAGAAACTAAAACCGTGTATTTTTTAAGACCGAAATCGGTTAAACCTGTATTGACAAGCAGGCAATTTTATATCATCAAATCGGCACGTCATCGTCAACTATGGCAACAATTGCATGTATTGGTGAGAATAATAACAAGCACGATTGATCAGAATAATCATCGACATCATAAGTACAGTGATATTATTGTTTTACGAAAGTGTGCCATCAGCCACTGGTTTGAAACGGTGTACATACCTTAATCACTTAGGACTTTCTTTATAGCTGTAGAGGGATCTGGCCCTCGGTTAGGCATTGTTTATTTATCTGCCACAGCAAATTACTTTAGTTGGTGTATATAGTGAAGCAACCAGTCAATGATTTACGTCAGCAGATTTTATTTTTTCAATAATTTCGATTTCGCTTATGGGTTACCATAACATCGTCAGTATATTTGCATAAGAAACTGACGATGCCTTTGGTAACCTACACAAGCGAAATCGATTTTTCAATATAAAATCTGCTGACATAAATCAGAGGCTTTTTGCTTCACTATGTGCACCTTAATCACGTACATAGACATAACAGAAATTGCGCCAAGTCAAGTCGAAATTTGCATAGCCTACGGTTACAAGCAACGTTTGTTCTCAGATTCATTTAAAAAACTTGGGCTGAAGTCTGGAAAGGTCCCGAACCACGCCTTGTCATCTTCAAGCCAATGGGATCCTAAACATCACGCCCGTTATGGTCGACTGAACACACCCAACAGACCGGGTCTGCATATCGGGGCTTGGGCTGCTAATATCAGTATGTATATGTGACCAGCACTCAGACGTACAATTTCCTCGATTTGTCAATTATTAAACATCGGTAGTGTTTTTTAGATGAGCCTGGGGAATGGATTCAAGTCACTTTGGTAAAACCAACCAAAGTTACCGGTGTTATTACACAAGGTAGAAATGGCCTCGACCCTGGACAATGGGTAACGCGATATAATATAATGTACATGGGTCCTTTTGACAATGAATGGAAAACAGTCCAGGACTCTACAGGCGAAAAGGACGAGGTTTTTACGTTGATTGTTGAATTGGTTTAAATTTGGTTTACTTTGTTACATTGGGGAGGGTCTATATTATTTAACTACAATTTCGCACCTTCCTAACCCTTTATTGTGAAAAACAGTTAATAATTTTTCAATCCACGTTAAGCAGGTTTTTTGTTCACACTTTCATTGAAACCTGTTTTTGGATACATTCTGGTCAAGACACAAGTATCAAAATACTTCTAACCATTTATTTGTTTTAGTATGTTTTTAATACTACTTCCTAACATTTTTCGCAGCTTTTTCATGGGAACAGCGATAGGGACACAAAGGTGATCAACGTCTTCCACGAACCGGTGGTTGCAGTAAAACTTCGTCTTGTCGCCCAAGAGTGGAAAGGTCATATTAGTTTGCGTCACGAATACTTGATGTCTACTTAAGAGTGACTTGTGACAAACAACAATATCACAATATGTACATTTGACATGCTGCATATGAGCGATATTATTTGTAACAGAACTAACATTGAAAAATAAAAACTGATTGGAAAAATGCATCTCTTTCAATGTAACTGTTGTTGTATTCTTGGCAGGTAGAAGCTTTAAACTGCATTTATACCATACTTACAACACGACCAACCCCTTTTGTGTGGAATACGAATCCCACAAAATAGAATAATATTATTGTATAAACGATATATAAACACACCTTTAAGGCCGTATCTTACAATTAAATCTTGAAAATTGAGCTTTAGAGGTCATTCGCCTTTCAGCACCTGGTGGCAGTTTCTCTTGTTTGCCAAAAACAGTTTCCGGGTCTGATGACTCATGAAGGGGGACTACTATTACTTAACAGAAAAAAAATTGATTGCAGCTGCATTAAGACTGCACGTGGGTGGGGGCGTTTGCAAAGGCTTATCGCCAAACTGCCAGTCCTAGGTTTGTCTCTGTCTTAGTAATGAAAGGCAACCTCATTTCCATTTCCGTATGAATCTTTTGCTGTTTTCCAGTTGAAATCGGGACCAACATACAAAACTTGTATCGTGTAACCCATTGTCCTGGTTCGAAGTCATTTCTACCTTGTGTGATGACCCCAGCTATTCTGGTTGGACTTGCCAAATCAACTTGAATCCATTGGTTTGAATCATCTAAATTTCAGTGATTAAGTTTTTTACTTGGCAAAACAATAATTGGAATGTTTCACATTAACTCACTTGTCCTGGCAGCCCATGCGCCGATATGTAGACCGGGTCTGTTTGGTGTGCTCAGTCGTCCGTAACGTGATTCATGTTGGCCGTCCCAACTGCTTGAAGCTGATATGGCGTGGTTAGGAACTGTTCCACACTTCAGACCAAGTTTTGAAGGGGTTGTACAGTAAGTGGGCATTTAAGCGTATTAGGCTTCATCTAATGCTGAATAGCACTCACATACGAAACGAGCTTCCACGCGAAAATCCCACCTATCCTATAAATTGTTCACTAGTTAACACAGCATGAACCAACTCTCCATTGCGGTAATCTGAAACCACACAGTCACTAGCCTGTGGTCTTTGCTGGAGTACAGAAAGCGTACGTCGCAAAAACAAGCCCGTCTGCGGTTCAGCTTCACAGCTTCCTCCCATCAGTCTAGCTAGCGAGTCACGATTCGTTACACGACATGAATAGAGAGTTGACGCGAATGTTAATTGCGCTTCAGGTGAAAGCAACTTCTCATACAGTGAACTTGTCTGGCTTCTAAGCCCCAAAGATGGTTTCTTTGCCTACTGCTGTTGCTTTGTACGCTTGGCTTTAATGGAACATAACTAATTCGAATTCACCTTTTTCAGCTGCCTTATTTTTTTTACTATAACTATCGCGCTGCGGTGCACCGTTCCAAACAAATCAATAGAAATCATATTTCAGCTGTACCACTGTTTGTTTGTTTTTAAAACAGAATTCATGTTACGAAGTCTGTGATAACGTGAAATAAGGCAGAATAATTTGTTTATAACTATAAAACAGAATGCTTATCACAGCTATTTTCATCGACTGGGAGGAGATTTTCTTTGTTGTATGGGTTCTGTTTTATTGTTCGTTGACAACTTTTTGTTGAGATTGCCAGTAACCATTTCTAATGCCCAGGAAGGTAATGGAACTTACTTGCGCAGACAAAACATGATTGGATTTTTACGATAAGTACACATCAGATGCACTGAACGTTTCAGTTCTGCACAACACAATAAAACACATCAGATTGCCTGTGTACACAACGGAAAGTGATAAAGCTGAATGCAAAAGTCAGCAGACACGATTAATCATTAAAATTGTGCGCCTCACAAATGTGTACACAAGATCGCCAAAATAGGCTTACAAATCTCTTGAAACAATCGTTTGCGGACTTGATTCACTTCGAGTCGTCTAAATACGTTTTCCCAACATTTTCATTAATAGTATGCAGATTGACACCTAAAAAGGCTATTGAATTTGCTTCAAAGTTTTTTGATTTGTCATTTTATTTTAAGTATGTAGGTTGTATTAGTGTTATTTTAATAACTGCATATTAAAACTCTTGAGACCATATACTGGTTGACAATTTCTTCAATGCGCCGTGTCAGTCTCTGATCTACACCTAAAGTATTTCTGTACCACTGTTTTGATAAGAGACTGATTGTCAAAACAAAACAGTGCACCAGCAAGTACTATGGTTAGTTCAACACAGAATGCCTTTCACGGCTACTTTCATCAACTGGGAGGAACTTTTACTTGTTGGGTTCTGTTTTATTGTTCATTGACAAGTTGTTGTTGAGATTGCCAGTAAAAATTTCTAATGCCCAGGAAGGTAATGGAACTTACTTGCGCAGACAAAACATGATTGGAATTTTACGATAAGTACACATCAGATGCACTGAACGTTTCAGTTCTGTACAACACAACAAGCACACCAGGTTGCCTGTGTACATAACGGAAAGTAATATAGCTGAATGGAAGAGTCGGCAGACACGATTAATCATTAATATTGTGCGCCTCACAAATGCGTACACAACATCGCCAAAATAGGCCCACAAATCTCTCGGAACAATCGTTTGAGTACTTGATCAATTCGAGTCGTCCAAATACGTTTTCCCAACATTTTCATAAATAGCATGCAGATTGACACCTACCAAGTGTATTGAATTTGTGCACATCCCAATTTACCATATTTGATGAATTATCTCACCTAGAACAATGAACAAGATACTGAAACTGAAATCCATTTCAAACGAGTTCACTAATTACATTCTAACTTCGCATGAGTTTGAGTATTACGAAATGACTCAAACACAATTCACTGGAAGCAACAAATTCTTCATAAAATGACATCAAGTTTACTCTTAAGATACCAAGTATTCGTGACGCAAACTAATATGACCATGCCACTCAACAGGGACCAGACGAAGCTTGACGGCAACCACAGGCGACTGGAAGATGTTGGTCACCTTCGTGTCCTTATCACTGTTGCCATAAAAAACCTGTAAAATCCACAACGTTTTACTATGTGTTCGAGGGAATAAATTACGATAGCACAAAAAATGAACATTAGTAAAGTTTTTGTGTACTTGCCGAGGAACAACAAGCATGGTAACGTGAGGTGATAGACCGGAACAGAAAATTAATTACTAATTCGATTGTAACTTCCATCTGTTATAAGTGCTGTCACACGTTTTCACGTAAATTTTTAAAATAGTTTAGTCACGTTAATCTGCTGGGTTTTTTTCATTGATCTGACAATAACCTAAATTAAGATGAGAAAGGCAACCTCATTTCCATTTGCGTTAGAATCTTTTGCTGTTTTCCAGTTGAAATCGGAAGGGCCAACATACAAAATTTTGTACCGTGTAACCCACTGTTCAGGTTTAGACCCATTTCTTCCTTGTGTTATGACCCCAGCTATTCTGGTTGGACTTGCCAAATCAACTTGAATCCATTGGTTAGAGTTATCTAAATTAATAGTAATTGGAGTGTGAAAATAGAGATTCAACAAAACTTTATATTTACTCACTTGTCCTGGCAGCCCATGCGCCGATATGTAGACCGGGTCTGTTGGGTGTGCTCAGTCGTCCGTAACGTGGTTCATGTCGGCCGTCCCAACTGCTTGAAGCTGATATGGCGTGGTTAGGAATTGTTCCACACTTTAAACCTAGTTTTTGAAGGGGTTTTCGGAATGTTCCTTCGTGGTAAGCTTTAAACAACAAAACAAAGTTAGAATGGATTACATTTAAATTTAACATTGAACTTCGTAAATGATAATTTGATGATAATTCGCTGTAATTTCATTGAAATCTAGGAAGCAAAATTTAGTTTTATATTCAGTTATGCATACGTACAAACCACATTGTTAAACTACAAATTTTCGTTTTATCAATTACTTACCTGTCATAGTTGATTCTGCACTATTGAATAACAGTACCAAGTAAATTCAAACTTCGGCTTGATCAAAAAAACGGTTGATTCTTCAGCAAATTCGAACTAGCAGTAACACAATATTGTACTGTAGGTTCACAATCAAACTGTCTAGCGAATAAAATTTCGGAATCGTTGACATGAGTTTTGACGTAAGCTTGATCTCAAACATTGAACTTATCTACTTCGTGCGCACCCGCACTCACTTTATCAAACTGAATATAGCTGCTTTTCCAACTGCTGTTGCTTAGTATCGATGGTTACGATTCGCTTTAATTGAAAATAGCTAATTCGAATTCATCCTAGTCAGCAGCCTTGCCCCTTTTTTGTCTTAAACAAATGCGCCGTAGCGCGGCGTTTGAGACGAGTCAATAGAAATCAAAGTATCAGGTAATAACACTTTTGAGTCAATGCGTGTCACAGTTCCTCTGCTATGTTGGTCTTAGGATAGCGTCCAGGTATAAGATGTGATAATATGACATTAGGCAGAATAACTCGTTGCTAACTGTGTTCCTAGTATGTATTATTTTATTGACATTCACAGTGCAACCTTCCAGTTGCTTCTCAAGTTTTAATTTCGCTCACGGAGAAATTTGATTTCAAACCCTCGGCATAAATTCTTGTGTTCATTCCCTTACCATCATTTAAAACAACCAATATCGGACGTATAAACGCAAGAAAATGACGAATTGTAAACGGAATTTGTGTGGTAGGGTCTAAAACAGACGTACTTGTTGTGCTGGTTTACTATGGATTTTGGTGTTATAGGAACGCTGTAATTACGTCGTGTGTAAATCACTGTTATTAATCAGCCAATTGATCACGTCGACAAAATGACGTAACAACTTAAAATGCCAAGACAACAATTCACAAACATATTACCCTCTGTTACTGTTATAATTCTATGTTTATTTACGTCAGAAGTAGTTTACTTTAAGTGTGGTCGACATTAAAAGTAATCGAAGACAGACTTATAGCAGTACTATTATAGGCTATTAATAAAATGACTGCAATATCACAATGGTAAATATAACACTTTCCGCTTAAATAGTAGCCTGACGTCTAAATAAATGGTAGCCTGTTGTCATTTTACATTTCAGAACACGTCAAGTATTCGTGACGCAAACTTATATGATCTTTCCACTCAACAGGGACCAGACGAAGTTTTACTGCAACCACCGGCGAGTAAAAGATGTTGGTCACCTTCGTGTCCGCATCGCTATTCCCATGAAAAAGCTGTTGTTTATTAAAACAAGTGTTTTCAGACAATAATGACTTACAGACGAAACGTTGCATTATATCAACAGATATGAAGAAAATAATCCTACCTCAGTTTTGCTCCCCGAAGAATCCTTCACTGTTTTCCAGTCCCTATCGAATTGACCCATATATAAAATATGGTACTGTGTAACCCATTGACCTGGATCGTAACCGTTTCTTCCCTGCGTTATGACTCCAGTTACTTTAGTCGCTCTGTCCAAATCCACTTGAATCCACTGAGTTCTGTCATCTAAATTGTTGCAACATAGTCAGAGATACAATAAACCTTTTTCCCATTTACAGACTGGATTTAGCAGCCCAAGCCCCGATATGTAAACCCGGTCTGTTGGGTGTGCTAAGTCGTCCGAAACGGTGTTCATGCTGAGGATCCCAGCAGCCTGATGATGATATGGCGTGGTTCGGCACTTTTCCAGACTTCAGTCCCAGCTTTTTTAAAGGATTCTGCGAACACGCTCTTGTAAATAAATGGAAACAAAATTACGCTCATAAATTTTCAGTGTAAGGATTGGGCCTCCATCTTCGTATTTCACTGTTAACTGTTCAACGATCGTAGCGAATCAAAAAAATCATTTATGACGCGAACTCTGTCGGAACGTCGGAACGTATTCATGTAAAACTTAAAAAAAAATACGATTTCGATTTGCTGAATCTCAGAAACCAATTGCGTATCAAGCTAATTTTCTCGCCAAAAATGTTTTAAAGTGATGAGCATTTCTTATTTTAATTATTAACATGTTTTATTTTTCCGTGTCACATGCACTTTATATCTGTTGGCTAGCTGCGCCTGGCTGTGTCAACGTGCGTTACATAGGTGAAGCTACTGTTACCTAATGGCTTTTAAGTCATTCACTTCACATGAACAATGAACTGTGCGTGATTGCGTGAGATGCGCTGTAGTCTGCCACGCTAGGGAATGTTATTTTGCGAGTTAGTTTGATTGTACGATGTACAAGACGTTAACTTTAAACTTGACTCAAAGTCAGGATTCAGTCGGTTTCACCGGTTTTCCAGTACTGCCTCACGGAATTTTACGAGATCAGCGAACCGGTTAGCATCACCGGTTACTGTTAATGGATTTTTGCATGTTAGAACCCGCTTAAAAATATGACTTTTGTGATAGAGCCGGCAGAGAAAAAATTTGAATTTCACCACTGATCAAAGTGATTTCCTGTTTCCTAAAATGCACCTGAAATACTGTCTTTTCCAAAGAAACTGCACCTATAGTTTTGCCATCATTAACTGTTTCGCATCAGCAGTTTTCCTGTGTACGCATTGTCCCTTCTGCTATAAGGCCTCAACAACATCATTAAATGAATGCAATAAAAAAATGTTTTTATTATACACGTCGTTGCCAAATAAAACCACAAACCTTAGTTAGGACAAATTGCTTTGTGAATCGTTGCGATACAGAAATCACTTGCCTTTGATTTTTCACTTGCTCGCAATTAATGCGCCGTCCCAGACACCCACCGATCATGCATTCATCACGCATTCATCGCGTGGGCCGCTTGGTGGTGACGTAAACCAACCCGCAGAACTATTTTTTAAAAAAAAGAAATACTTCTATGTTTATTAGAATCATGTGCAAATTGACGAGAAATTACGTCAAATGCAATTACGCGTGCTTAATTACCCCATAGCCCTTTTCCTGTTCTGACTATCCTTGGCATTCTGGTTCCTGGTTTCGTACTGTCGGAACGTATTCATGTAAAACTTAAATAAAATCCGATTTCGATTTGCTGAATCTCAGAAACCATTCGCGTATCAAGCTAATTTTCTCGCCAAAAATGTTTTAAAGTGATGAGCATTTCTTATTTTAATTATTAACATGTTTTATTTTTCCGTGTCACATGCACTTTATATCTGTTGACTAGCTGCGCCTGGCTGTGTCAACGTGCGTTACATAGGTAATAAAGTGCGAACGGTATTTGATGGGGTTTTGCACTTGCATTGGTTTTGTTCGTGCTTTATATTTGACATCTATACTAGTAATACACTAGGTTCACCTGAAGCTACTGTTACGTAATGGCTTTTACGTCATTCACTTCACATGAACAATGAACTGTGCGTGATTGCGTGAGATGCGTTGTAGTCTGCCAAGCTAGGGAATGTTATTTTGGGAGTTAGTTTGATTGTACGATGTACAAGACGTTAACTTTAAACTTGACTCAAAGTCAGGATTCAGCCGGTTTCACCGGTTTTCCAGTACCGCCTCACGGAATTTTATGAGATCAGCTAACCGGTTAGCATCACCGTTTACTGTTAATGGTTTTTTGCATCTTAAAACCCGCTCAAAAATATGACTTTTGTGATAGAGCCGGCTGAGAAAAAATTTGAATTTCACCACTGCTCAAAGTGATTTCCTGTTTCCTAAAATGCACCTGAAATATTGTCTTTTCCAAAGAAACTGCACCTATAGTTTTGCCATCATTAACTGTTTCGCATCAGCAGTTTTCCTGTGTACGCATTGTCCCGTCTGCTATAAGGCCTCAACAACATCATTAAAGGAATGCAATGAATAAATGTTTTTATTATACACGTCGTTGCCAAATAACATCACAAACCTTAGTTAGGACAAATTGCTTTGTGAATCGTTGCGATACAGAAATCACTTGCCTTTGATTTTTCACTTGCTCGCAATTAATGCGCCGTCCCAGACACCCACCGATCATGCATTCATCACGCATTCATCGCGTGGGCCGCTTGGTGGTGACGTAAACCAACCCGCAGAACTATTTTTGAAAAAAAGAAATACTTCTATGTTTATTAGAATCATGTGCAAATTGACGAGAAATTACGTCAAACGCAATGACGCGTGCTTAATTACCCCATAGCCCTTTTCCTGTTCTGACTATCCTTGGCATTCTGGTTCCTGGTTTAGTAATGTCGGAACGTATTCATGTAAAACTTAAATAAAATCCGATTTCGATTTGCTGAATCTCAGAAACCAATCGCGTATCAAGCTAATTTTCTCGCCAAAAATGTTTTAAAGTGATGAGCATTTCTTATTTTAATTATTAACATGTTTTATTTTTCCGTGTCACATGAACTTTATATCTGTTGACTAGCTGCGCCTGGCTGTGTCAACATGCGTTACATAGGGAATAAAGTGCTAACGGTATTTGATGGGGTTTTGCACTTGTATTGGTTTTGTTCGTGCTTTATATTTGACATCTTTACTAGTAATACACTAGGTTCACCTGAAGCTACTGTTACGTAATGGCTTTTAAGTCATTCACTTCACATGAACAATGAACTGTGCGTGATTGCGTGAGAGGCGCTGTCGTCTGCCAAGCTAGGGAATGTTATATTGCGAGTTAGTTTGATTGTACGATGTACAAGACGTTAACTTTAAACTTGATTCAAAGTCAGGATTCAGCCGGTTTCACCGGTTTTCCAGTACCGCCTCACGGAATTTTATGAGATCAGCGAACCGGTTAGCATCACCGGTTACTGTTAATGGATTTTTGCATCTTAGAACCCGCTTAAAAATATGACTTTTGTGATAGAGCCGGCTGAGAAAAAATTTGAATTTCACCACTGATCAAAGTGATTTCCTGTTTCCTAAAATGCACCTGAAATATTGTCTTTTCCCAGAAAACTGCACCCTTAGTTTTGCCATCATTAACTGTTTCGCATCAGCAGTTTCCCTGTGTACGCATTGTCCCGTCTGCTATAAGGCCTCAACAACATCATTAAAGGAATGCAATAAAAAAATGTTTTTATTATACACGTCGTTGCCAAATAACATCACAAACCTTCGTTAGGACAAGTTGCTTTGTGAATCGTTGCGATACAGAAATCACTTGCCTTTGATTTTTCACTTGCTCGCAATTAATGCGCCGTCCAAGACACCCACCGATCATGCATTCATCACGCATTCATCGCGTGGGCCGCTTGGTGGTGACGTAAACCAACCCGCAGAACTATTTTTGAAAAAAAGAAATACTTCTATGTTTATTAGAGTCATGTGCAAATTGACGAGAAATTACGTCAAACGCAATGACGCGTGCTTAATTACCCCATAGCCCTTTTCCTGTTCTGACTATCCTTGGCATTCTGGTTCCTGGTTTCGTAATGTCGGAACGTATTCATGTAAAACTTAAATAAAATCCGATTTCGATTTGCTGAATCTCAGAAACCAATCGCGTATCAAGCTAATTTTCTCGCCAAAAATGTTTTAAAGTGATGAGCATTTCTTATTTTAATTATTAACATGTTTTATTTTTCCGTGTCACATGCACTTTATATCTGTTGACTAGCTGCGCCTGGCTGTGTCAACGTGCGTTACATAGGGAATAAAGTGCTAACGGTATTTGATGGGGATTTGCACTTGCATTGGTTTTGTTCGTGCTATATATTTGACATCTATACTAGTAATACACTAGGTTCACCTGAAGCTACTGTTACGTAATGGCTTTTAAGTCATTCACTTCACATGAACAATGAACTGTGCGTGATTGCGTGAGATGCGTTGTATTCTGCCAAGCTAGGGAATGTTATTTTGGGAGTTAGTTTGATTGTACGATGTACAAGACGTTAACTTTAAACTTGACTCAAAGTCAGGATTCAGCCGGTTTCACCGGTTTTCCAGTACCGCCTCACGGAATTTTATGAGATCAGCTAACCGGTTAGCATCACCGTTTACTGTTAATGGATTTTTGCATGTTAGAACCCGCTTAAAAATATGACTTTTGTGATAGAGCCGGCTGAGAAAAAATTTGAATTTCACCACTGATCAAAGTGATTTCCTGTTTCCTAAAATGCACCTGAAATATTGTATTTTCCAAAGAAACTGCACCTATAGTTTTGCCATCATTAACTGTTTCGCATCAGCAGTTTTCCTGTGTACGCATTGTCCCTTCTGCTATAAGGCCTCAACAACATCATTAAAGGAATGCAATAAAAAAATGTTTTTATTATACACGTCGTTGCCAAATAAAACCACAAACCTTAGTTAGGACAAATTGCTTTGTGAATCGTTGCGATACAGAAATCACTTGCCTTTGATTTTTCACATGCTCGCAATTAATGCGCCGTCCCAGACACCCACCGATCATGCATTCATCACGCATTCATCGCGTGGGCCGCTTGGTGGTGACGTAAACCAACCCGCAGAACTATTTTTTAAAAAAAGAAATACTTCTATGTTTATTAGAATCATGCGCAAATTGACGAGAAATTACGTCAAATGCAATTACGCGTGCTTAATTACCCCATAGCCCTTTTCCTGTTCTGACTATCCTTGGCATTCTGGTTCCTGGTTTCGTAATGTCGGAACGTATTCATGTAAAACTTAAATAAAATCCGATTTCGATTTGCTGAATCTCAGAAACCATTCGCGTATCAAGCTAATTTTCTCGCCAAAAATGTTTTAAAGTGATGAGCATTTCTTATTTTAATTATTAACATGTTTTATTTTTCCGTGTCACATGCACTTTATATCTGTTGACTAGCTGCGCCTGGCTGTGTCAACGTGCGTTACATAGGTAATAAAGTGCGAACGGTATTTGATGGGGTTTTGCACTTGCATTGGTTTTGTTCGTGCTTTATATTTGACATCTATACTAGTAATACACTAGGTTCACCTGAAGCTACTGTTACGTAATGGCTTTTACGTCATTCACTTCACATGAACAATGAACTGTGCGTGATTGCGTGAGATGCGTTGTAGTCTGCCAAGCTAGGGGATGTTATTTTGGGAGTTAGTTTGATTGTACGATGTACAAGACGTTAACTTTAAACTTGACTCAAAGTCAGGATTCAGCCGGTTTCACCGGTTTTCCAGTACCGCCTCACGGAATTTTATGAGATCAGCTAACCGGTTAGCATCACCGTTTACTGTTAATGGTTTTTTGCATCTTAAAACCCGCTCAAAAATATGACTTTTGTGATAGAGCCGGCTGAGAAAAAATTTGAATTTCACCACTGCTCAAAGTGATTTCCTGTTTCCTAAAATGCACCTGAAATATTGTCTTTTCCAAAGAAACTGCACCTATAGTTTTGCCATCATTAACTGTTTCGCATCAGCAGTTTTCCTGTGTACGCTTTGTCCCGTCTGCTATAAGGCCTCAACAACATCATTAAAGGAATGCAATAAAAAAAGGTTTTTATTATACACGTCGTTGCCAAATAACATCACAAACCTTAGTTAGGACAAGTTGCTTTGTGAATCGTTGCGATACAGAAATCACTTGCCTTTGATTTTTCACTTGCTCGCAATTAATGCGCCGTCCAAGACACCCACCGATCATGCATTCATCACGCATTCATCGCGTGGGCCGCTTGGTGGTGACGTAAACCAACCCGCAGAACTATTTTTGAAAAAAAGAAATACTTCTATGTTTATTAGAATCATCTGCAAATTGACGAGAAATTACGTCAAACGCAATGACGCGTGCTTAATTACCCCATAGCCCTTTTCCTGTTCTGACTATCCTTGGCATTCTGGTTCCTGGTTTCGTAATGTCGGAACGTATTCATGTAAAACTTAAATAAAATCCGATTTCGATTTGCTGAATCTCAGAAACCAATCGCGTATCAAGCTAATTTTCTCGCCAAAAATGTTTTAAAGTGATGAGCATTTCTTATTTTAATTATTAACATGTTTTATTTTTCCGTGTCACATGCACTTTATGTCTGTTGACTAGCTGCGCCTGGCTGTGTCAACGTGCGTTACATAGGGAATAAAGTGCTAACGGTATTTGATGGGGTTTTGCACTTGCATTGGTTTTGTTCGTGCTATATATTTGACATCTATACTAGTAATACACTAGGTTCACCTGAAGCTACTGTTACGTAATGGCTTTTAAGTCATTCACTTCACATGAACAATGAACTGTGCGTGATTGCGTGAGATGCGCTGTAGTCTGCCAAGCTAGGGAATGTTATTTTGGGAGTTAGTTTGATTGTACGATGTACAAGACGTTAACTTTAAACTTGATTCAAAGTCAGGATTCAGCCGGTTTCACCGGTTTTCCAGTACCGCCTCACGGAATTTTATGAGATCAACGAACCGGTTAGCATCACCGTTTACTGTTAATGGATTTTTGCATCTTAAAACCCGCTTAAAAATATGACTTTTGTGATAGAGCCGGCTGAGAAAAAATTTGAATTTCACCACTGCTCAAAATGATTTCCTGTTTCCTAAAATGCACCTGAAATATTGTCTTTTCCAAAGAAACTGCACCTATATTTTTGCCATCATTAACTGTTTCGCATCAGCAGTTTTCCTGTGTACGCATTGTCCCGTCTGCTATAGGGCCTCAACAACATCATTAAAGGAATGCAATGAAAAAATGTTTTTATTATACACGTCGTTGCCAAATAACATCACAAACCTTAGTTAGGACAAGTTGCTTTGTGAATCGTTGCGATACAGAAATCACTTGCCTTTGATTTTTCACTTGCTCGCAATTAATGCGCCGTCCAAGACACCCACCGATCATGCATTCATCACGCATTCATCGCGTGGGCCGCTTGGTGGTGACGTAAACCAACCCGCAGAACTATTTTTGAAAAAAAGAAATACTTCTATGTTTATTAGAATCATCTGCAAATTGACGAGAAATTACGTCAAACGCAATGACGCGTGCTTAATTACCCCATAGCCCTTTTCCTGTTCTGACTATCCTTGGCATTCTGGTTCCTGGTTTCGTAATGTCGGAACGTATTCATGTAAAACTTAAATAAAATCCGATTTCGATTTGCTGAATCTCAGAAACCAATCGCGTATCAAGCTAATTTTCTCGCCAAAAATGTTTTAAAGTGATGAGCATTTCTTATTTTAATTATTAACATGTTTTATTTTTCCGTGTCACATGCACTTTATGTCTGTTGACTAGCTGCGCCTGGCTGTGTCAACGTGCGTTACATAGGGAATAAAGTGCTAACGGTATTTGATGGGGTTTTGCACTTGCATTGGTTTTGTTCGTGCTTTATATTTGACATCTATACTAGTAATACACTAGGTTCACCTGAAGCTACTGTTACGTAATGGCTTTTAAGTCATTCACTTCACATGAACAATGAACTGTGCGTGATTGCGTGAGATGCGTTGTAGTCTGCCAAGCTAGGGAATGTTATTTTGGGAGTTAGTTTGATTGTACGATGTACAAGACGTTAACTTTAAACTTGACTCAAAGTCAGGATTCAGCCGGTTTCACCGGTTTTCCAGTACCGCCTCACGGAATTTTATGAGATCAGCGAACCGGTTAGCATCACCGTTTACTGTTAATGGATTTTTGCATCTTAAAACCCGCTTAAAAATATGACTTTTGTGATAGAGCCGGCTGAGAAAAAATTTGAATTTCACCACTGCTCAAAATGATTTCCTGTTTCCTAAAATGCACCTGAAATATTGTCTTTTCCAAAGAAACTGCACCTATATTTTTGCCATCATTAACTGTTTCGCATCAGCAGTTTTCCTGTGTACGCATTGTCCCTTCTGGTATAAGGCCTCAACAACATCATTAAAGGAATGCAATGAAAAAATGTTTTTATTATACACGTCGTTGCCAAATAACATCACAAACCTTAGTTAGGACAAGTTGCTTTGTGAATCGTTGCGATACAGAAATCACTTGCCTTTGATTTTTCACTTGCTCGCAATTAATGCGCCGTCCAAGACACCCACCGATCATGCATTCATCACGCATTCATCGCGTGGGCCGCTTGGTGGTGACGTAAACAAACCCGCAGAACTATTTTTGAAAAAAAGAAATACTTCTATGTTTATTAGAATCATGTGCAAATTGACGAGAAATTACGTCAAACGCAATGACGCGTGCTTAATTACCCCATAGCCCTTTTCCTGTTCTGACTATCCTTGGCATTCTGGTTCCTGGTTTAGTAATGTCGGAACGTATTCATGTAAAACTTAAATAAAATCCGATTTCGATTTGCTGAATCTCAGAAACCAATCGCGTATCAAGCTAATTTTCTCGCCAAAAATGTTTTAAAGTGATGAGCATTTCTTATTTTAATTATTAACATGTTTTATTTTTCCGTGTCACATGCACTTTATATCTGTTGACTAGCTGCGCCTGGCTGTGTCAACGTGCGTTACATAGGTAATAAAGTGCTAACGGTATTTGATGGGGTTTTGCACTTGTATTGGTTTTGTTCGTGCTTTATATTTGACATCTTTACTAGTAATACACTAGGTTCACCTGAAGCTACTGTTACGTAATGGCTTTTAAGTCATTCACTTCACATGAACACAGAACTGTGCGTGATTGCGTGAGATGCGCTGTCGTCTGCCAAGCTAGGGAATGTTATTTTGCGAGTTAGTTTGATTGTACGATGTACAAGACGTTAACTTTAAACTTGATTCAAAGTCAGGATTCAGCCGGTTTCACCGGTTTTCCAGTACCGCCTCACGGAATTTTATGAGATCAGCGAACCGGTTAGCATCACCGGTTACTGTTAATGGATTTTTGCATCTTAGAACCCGCTTAAAAATATGACTTTTGTGATAGAGCCGGCTGAGAAAAAATTTGAATTTCACCACTGATCAAAGTGATTTCCTGTTTCCTAAAATGCACCTGAAATATTGTCTTTTCCCAGAAAACTGCACCCTTAGTTTTGCCATCATTAACTGTTTCGCATCAGCAGTTTTCCTGTGTACGCATTGTCCCGTCTGCTATAAGGCCTCAACAACATCATTAAAGGAATGCAATAAAAAAATATTTTTATTATACACGTCGTTGCCAAATAACATCACAAACCTTCGTTAGGACAAGTTGCTTTGTGAATCGTTGCGATACAGAAATCACTTGCCTTTGATTTTTCACTTGCTCGCAATTAATGCGCCGTCCAAGACACCCACCGATCATGCATTCATCACGCATTCATCGCGTGGGCCGCTTGGTGGTGACGTAAACCAACCCGCAGAACTATTTTTGAAAAAAAGAAATACTTCTATGTTTATTAGAGTCATGTGCAAATTGACGAGAAATTACGTCAAACGCAATGACACGTGCTTAATTACCCCATAGCCCTTTTCCTGTTCTGACTATCCTTGGGATTCTGGTTCCTGGTTTCGTAATGTCGGAACGTATTCATGTAAAACTTAAATAAAATCCGATTTCGATTTGCTGAATCTCAGAAACCAATCGCGTATCAAGCTAATTTTCTCGCCAAAAATGTTTTAAAGTGATGAGCATTTCTTATTTTAATTATTAACATGTTTTATTTTTCCGTGTCACATGCACTTTATATCTGTTGACTAGCTGCGCCTGGCTGTGTCAACGTGCGTTACATAGGGAATAAAGTGCTAACGGTATTTGATGGGGATTTGCACTTGCATTGGTTTTGTTCGTGCTATATATTTGACATCTATACTAGTAATACACTAGGTTCACCTGAAGCTACTGTTACGTAATGGCTTTTAAGTCATTCACTTCACATGAACAATGAACTGTGCGTGATTGCGTGAGATGCGTTGTAGTCTGCCAAGCTAGGGAATGTTATTTTGGGAGTTAGTTTGATTGTACGATGTACAAGACGTTAACTTTAAACTTGACTCAAAGTCAGGATTCAGCCGGTTTCACCGGTTTTCCAGTACCGCCTCACGGAATTTTATGAGATCAGCGAACCGGTTAGCATCACCGTTTACTGTTAATGGATTTTTGCATTTTAAAACCCGCTTAAAAATATGACTTTTGTGATAGAGCTGGCTGAGAAAAAATTTGAATTTCACCACTGCTCAAAATGATTTCCTGTTTCCTAAAATGCACCTGAAATATTGTCTTTTCCAAAGAAACTGCACCTATAGTTTTGCCATCATTAACTGTTTCGCATCAGCAGTTTTCCTGTGTACACATTGTCCCGTCTGCTATAAGGCCTCAACAACATCATTAAAGGAATGCAATGAAAAAATGTTTTTATTATTCACGTCGTTGCCAAATAACATCACAAACCTTAGTTAGGACAAATTGCTTTGTGAATCGTTGCGATACAGAAATCACTTGCCTTTGATTTTTCACTTGCTCGCAATTAATGCGCCGTCCCAGACACCCACCGATCATGCATTCATCACGCATTCATCGCGTGGGCCGCTTGGTGGTGACGTAAACCAACCCGCAGAACTATTTTTGAAAAAAAGAAATACTTCTATGTTTATTAGAATTATGTGCAAATTGACGAGAAATTACGTCAAACGCAATGACGCGTGCTTAATTACCCCATAGCCCTTTTCCTGTTCTGACTATCCTTGGCATTCTGGTTCCTGGTTTAATAATGTCGGAACGTATTCATGTAAAACTTAAATAAAATCCGATTTTGATTTGCTGAATCTCAGAAACCAATCGCGTATCAAGCTAATTTTCTCGCCAAAAATGTTTTAAAGTGATGAGCATTTCTTATTTTAATTATTAACATGTTTTATTTTTCCGTGTCACATGCACTTTATATCTGTTGACTAGCTGCGCCGGGCTGTGTCAACGTGCGTTACATAGGGAATAAAGTGCTAACGGTATTTGATGGGGTTTTGCACTTGTATTGGTTTTGTTCGTGCTTTATATTTGACATCTTTACTAGTAATACACTAGGTTCACCTGAAGCTACTGTTACGTAATGGCTTTTAAGTCATTCACTTCACATGAACAATGAACTGTGCGTGATTGCGTGAGATGCGTTGTAGTCTGCCAAGCTAGGGGATGTTATTTTGGGAGTTAGTTTGATTGTACGATGTACAAGACGTTAACTTTAAACTTGATTCAAAGTCAGGATTCAGCCGGTTTCACCGATTTTCCAGTACCGCCTCACGGAATTTTATGAGATCAGCGAACCGGTTAGCATCACCGTTTACTGTTAATGGATTTTTGCATCTTAGAACCCGCTTAAAAATATGACTTTTGTGATAGAGCCGGCTGAGAAAAATTTGAATTTCACCACTGAACAAAGTGATTTCCTGTTTCCTAAAATGCACCTGAAATATTGTCTTTTCCCAGAAAACTGCACCCTTAGTTTAGCCATCATTAACTGTTTCGCATCAGCAGTTTTCCTGTGTACGCATTGTCCCGTCTGCTATAAGGCCTCAACAACATCATTAAAGGAATGCAATAAAAAAATGTTTTTATTATACACGTCGTTGCCAAATAACATCACAAACCTTAGTTAGGACAAGTTGCTTTGTGAATCGTTGCGATACAGAAATCACTTGCCTTTGATTTTTCACTTGCTCGCAATTAATGCGCCGTCCAAGACACCCACCGATCATGCATTCATCACGCATTCATCGCGTGGGCCGCTTGGTGGTGACGTAAACCAACCCGCAGAACTATTTTTGAAAAAAAGAAATACTTCTATGTTTATTAGAATCATCTGCAAATTGACGAGAAATTACGTCAAACGCAATGACGCGTGCTTAATTACCCCATAGCCCTTTTCCTGTTCTGACTATCCTTGGCATTCTGGTTCCTGGTTTCGTAATGTCGGAACGTATTCATGTAAAACTTAAATAAAATCCGATTTCGATTTGCTGAATCTCAGAAACCAATCGCGTATCAAGCTAATTTTCTCGCCAAAAATGTTTTAAAGTGATGAGCATTTCTTATTTTAATTATTAACATGTTTTATTTTTCCGTGTCACATGCACTTTATGTCTGTTGACTAGCTGCGCCTGGCTGTGTCAACGTGCGTTACATAGGGAATAAAGTGCTAACGGTATTTGATGGGGTTTTGCACTTGCATTGGTTTTGTTCGTGCTATATATTTGACATCTATACTAGTAATACACTAGGTTCACCTGAAGCTACTGTTACGTAATGGCTTTTAAGTCATTCACTTCACATGAACAATGAACTGTGCGTGATTGCGTGAGATGCGCTGTAGTCTGCCAAGCTAGGGAATGTTATTTTGGGAGTTAGTTTGATTGTACGATGTACAAGACGTTAACTTTAAACTTGACTCAAAGTCAGGATTCAGCCGGTTTCACCGGTTTTCCAGTACCGCCTCACGGAATTTTATGAGATCAGCGAACCGGTTAGCATCACCGTTTACTGTTAATGGATTTTTGCATCTTAAAATCCGCTTAAAAATATGACTTTTGTGATAGAGCCGGCTGAGAAAAAAATTGAATTTCACCACTGCTCAAAATGATTTCCTGTTTCCTAAAATGCACCTGAAATATTGTATTTTCCAAAGAAACTGCACCTATATTTTTGCCATCATTAACTGTTTCGCATCAGCAGTTTTCCTGTGTACGCATTGTCCCGTCTGCTATAAGGCCTCAACAACATCATTAAAGGAATGCAATGAAAAAATGTTTTTATTATACACGTCGTTGCCAAATAACATCACAAACCTTAGTTAGGACAAGTTGCTTTGTGAATCGTTGCGATACAGAAATCACTTGCCTTTGATTTTTCACTTGCTCGCAATTAATGCGCCGTCCAAGACACCCACCGATCATGCATTCATCACGCATTCATCGCGTGGGCCGCTTGGTGGTGACGTAAACCAACCCGCAGAACTATTTTTGAAAAAAAGAAATACTTCTATGTTTATTAGAATCATCTGCAAATTGACGAGAAATTACGTCAAACGCAATGACGCGTGCTTAATTACCCCATAGCCCTTTTCCTGTTCTGACTATCCTTGGCATTCTGGTTCCTGGTTTCGTAATGTCGGAACGTATTCATGTAAAACTTAAATAAAATCCGATTTCGATTTGCTGAATCTCAGAAACCAATCGCGTATCAAGCTAATTTTCTCGCCAAAAATGTTTTAGAGTGATGAGCATTTCTTATTTTAATTATTAACATGTTTTATTTTTCCGTGTCACATGCACTTTATATCTGTTGACTAGCTGCGCCTGGCTGTGTCAACATGCGTTACATAGGGAATAAAGTGCTAACGGTATTTGATGGGGTTTTGCACTTGCATTGGTTTTGTTCGTGCTATATATTTGACATCTATACTAGTAATACACTAGGTTCACCTGAAGCTACTGTTACGTAATGGCTTTTAAGTCATTCACTTCACATGAACAATGAACTGTGCGTGATTGCGTGAGATGCGTTGTAGTCTGCCAAGCTAGGGGATGTTATTTTGGGAGTTAGTTTGATTGTACGATGTACAAGACGTTAACTTTAAACTTGATTCAAAGTCAGGATTCAGCCGGTTTCACCGATTTTCCAGTACCGCCTCACGGAATTTTATGAGATCAGCGAACCGGTTAGCATCACCGTTTACTGTTAATGGATTTTTGCATCTTAGAACCCGCTTAAAAATATGACTTTTGTGATAGAGCCGGCTGAGAAAAATTTGAATTTCACCACTGAACAAAGTGATTTCCTGTTTCCTAAAATGCACCTGAAATATTGTCTTTTCCCAGAAAACTGCACCCTTAGTTTAGCCATCATTAACTGTTTCGCATCAGCAGTTTTCCTGTGTACGCATTGTCCCGTCTGCTATAAGGCCTCAACAACATCATTAAAGGAATGCAATAAAAAAATGTTTTTATTATACACGTCGTTGCCAAATAACATCACAAACCTTAGTTAGGACAAGTTGCTTTGTGAATCGTTGCGATACAGAAATCACTTGCCTTTGATTTTTCACTTGCTCGCAATTAATGCGCCGTCCAAGACACCCACCGATCATGCATTCATCACGCATTCATCGCGTGGGCCGCTTGGTGGTGACGTAAACCAACCCGCAGAACTATTTTTGAAAAAAAGAAATACTTCTATGTTTATTAGAATCATCTGCAAATTGACGAGAAATTACGTCAAACGCAATGACGCGTGCTTAATTACCCCATAGCCCTTTTCCTGTTCTGACTATCCTTGGCATTCTGGTTCCTGGTTTCGTAATGTCGGAACGTATTCATGTAAAACTTAAATAAAATCCGATTTCGATTTGCTGAATCTCAGAAACCAATCGCGTATCAAGCTAATTTTCTCGCCAAAAATGTTTTAAAGTGATGAGCATTTCTTATTTTAATTATTAACATGTTTTATTTTTCCGTGTCACATGCACTTTATGTCTGTTGACTAGCTGCGCCTGGCTGTGTCAACGTGCGTTACATAGGGAATAAAGTGCTAACGGTATTTGATGGGGTTTTGCACTTGCATTGGTTTTGTTCGTGCTATATATTTGACATCTATACTAGTAATACACTAGGTTCACCTGAAGCTACTGTTACGTAATGGCTTTTAAGTCATTCACTTCACATGAACAATGAACTGTGCGTGATTGCGTGAGATGCGCTGTAGTCTGCCAAGCTAGGGAATGTTATTTTGGGAGTTAGTTTGATTGTACGATGTACAAGACGTTAACTTTAAACTTGACTCAAAGTCAGGATTCAGCCGGTTTCACCGGTTTTCCAGTACCGCCTCACGGAATTTTATGAGATCAGCGAACCGGTTAGCATCACCGTTTACTGTTAATGGATTTTTGCATCTTAAAATCCGCTTAAAAATATGACTTTTGTGATAGAGCCGGCTGAGAAAAAAATTGAATTTCACCACTGCTCAAAATGATTTCCTGTTTCCTAAAATGCACCTGAAATATTGTATTTTCCAAAGAAACTGCACCTATATTTTTGCCATCATTAACTGTTTCGCATCAGCAGTTTTCCTGTGTACGCATTGTCCCGTCTGCTATAAGGCCTCAACAACATCATTAAAGGAATGCAATGAAAAAATGTTTTTATTATACACGTCGTTGCCAAATAACATCACAAACCTTAGTTAGGACAAGTTGCTTTGTGAATCGTTGCGATACAGAAATCACTTGCCTTTGATTTTTCACTTGCTCGCAATTAATGCGCCGTCCAAGACACCCACCGATCATGCATTCATCACGCATTCATCGCGTGGGCCGCTTGGTGGTGACGTAAACCAACCCGCAGAACTATTTTTGAAAAAAAGAAATACTTCTATGTTTATTAGAATCATCTGCAAATTGACGAGAAATTACGTCAAACGCAATGACGCGTGCTTAATTACCCCATAGCCCTTTTCCTGTTCTGACTATCCTTGGCATTCTGGTTCCTGGTTTCGTAATGTCGGAACGTATTCATGTAAAACTTAAATAAAATCCGATTTCGATTTGCTGAATCTCAGAAACCAATCGCGTATCAAGCTAATTTTCTCGCCAAAAATGTTTTAGAGTGATGAGCATTTCTTATTTTAATTATTAACATGTTTTATTTTTCCGTGTCACATGCACTTTATATCTGTTGACTAGCTGCGCCTGGCTGTGTCAACATGCGTTACATAGGGAATAAAGTGCTAACGGTATTTGATGGGGTTTTGCACTTGCATTGGTTTTGTTCGTGCTATATATTTGACATCTATACTAGTAATACACTAGGTTCACCTGAAGCTACTGTTACGTAATGGCTTTTAAGTCATTCACTTCACATGAACAATGAACTGTGCGTGATTGCGTGAGATGCGTTGTAGTCTGCCAAGCTAGGGAATGTTATTTTGGGAGTTAGTTTGATTGTACAATGTACAAGACGTTAACTTTAAACTTGACTCAAAGTCAGGATTCAGCCGGTTTCACCGGTTTTCCAGTACCGCCTCACGGAATTTTATGAGATCAGCGAACCGGTTAGCATCACCGTTTACTGTTAATGGATTTTTGCATCTTAAAACCCGCTTAAAAATATGACTTTTGTGATAGAGCCGGCTGAGAAAAAATTTGAATTTCACCACTGCTCAAAATGATTTCCTGTTTCCTAAAATGCACCTGAAATATTGTCTTTTCCAAAGAAACTGCACCTATAGTTTTGCCATCATTAACTGTTTCGCATCAGCAGTTTTCCTGTGTACGCATTGTCCCGTCTGCTATAAGGCCTCAACAACATCATTAAAGGAATGCAATGAAAAAATGTTTTTATTATACACGTCGTTGCCAAATAACATCACAAACCTTAGTTAGGACAAATTGCTTTGTGAATCGTTGCGATACAGAAATCACTTGACTTTGATTTTTCACTTGCTCGCAATTAATGCGCCGTCCTAGACACCCACCGATCATGCATTCATCACGCATTCATCGCGTGGGCCGCTTGGTGGTGACGTAAACCAACCCGCAGAACTATTTTTGAAAAAAAGAAATACTTCTATGTTTATTAGAATCATGTGCAAATTGACGAGAAATTACGTCAAACGCAATGACGCGTGCTTAATTACCCCATAGGCCTTTTCTTGTTCTGACTATCCTTGGCATTCTGGTTCCTGGTTTCGTAATGTCGGAACGTATTCATGTAAAACTTAAATAAAATCCGATTTCGATTTGCTGAATCTCAGAAACCAATCGCGTATCAAGCTAATTTTCTCGCCAAAAATGTTTTAAAGTGATGAGCATTTCTTATTTTAATTATTAACATGTTTTATTTTTCCGTGTCACATGCACTTTATATCTGTTGACTAGCTGCGCCTGGCTGTGTCAACGTGCGTTACATAGGGAATAAAGTGCTAACGGTATTTGATGGGGTTTTGCACTTGCATTGGTTTTGTTCGTGCTATATATTTGACATCTATACTAGTAATACACTAGGTTCACCTGAAGCTACTGTTACGTAATGGCTTTTAAGTCATTCACTTCACATGAACAATGAACTGTGCGTGATTGCGTGAGATGCGTTGTAGTCTGCCAAGCTAGGGAATGTTATTTTGGGAGTTAGTTTGATTGTACGATGTACAAGACGTTAACTTTAAACTTGACTCAAAGTCAGGATTCAGCCGGTTTCACCGGTTTTCCAGTACCGCCTCACGGAATTTTATGAGATCAGCGAACCGGTTAGCATCACCGGTTACTGTTAATGGATTTTTGCATTTTAAAACCCGCTTAAAAATATGACTTTTGTGATAGAGCTGGCTGAGTAAAAATTTGAATTTCACCACTGCTCAAAATGATTTCCTGTTTCCTAAAATGCACCTGAAATATTGTCTTTTCCAAAGAAACTGCACCTATAGTTTTGCCATCATTAACTGTTTCGCATCAGCAGTTTTCCTGTGTACGCATTGTCCCTTCTGCTATAAGGCCTCAACAACATCATTAAAGGAATGCAATGAAAAAATGTTTTTATTATACACGTCGTTGCCAAATAACATCACAAACCTTAGTTAGGACAAATTGCTTTGTGAATCGTTGCGATACAGAAATCACTTGCCTTTGATTTTTCACTTGCTCGCAATTAATGCGCCGTCCCAGACACCCACCGATCATGCATTCATCACGCATTCATCGCGTGGGCCGCTTGGTGGTGACGTAAACCAACCCGCAGAACTATTTTTGGAAAAAAGGAAATACTTCTATGTTTATTAGAATCATCTGCAAATTGACGAGAAATTACGTCAAACGCAATGACGCGTGCTTAATTACCCCATAGCCCTTTTCCTGTTCTGACTATCCTTGGCATTCTGGTTCCTGGTTTCGTAATGTCGGAACGTATTCATGTAAAACTTAAATAAAATCCGATTTCGATTTGCTGAATCTCAGAAACCAATCGCGTATCAAGCTAATTTTCTCGCCAAAAATGTTTTAAAGTGATGAGCATTTCTTATTTTAATTATTAACATGTTTTATTTTTCCGTGTCACATGCACTTTATATCTGTTGACTAGCTGCGCCTGGCTGTGTCAACGTGCGTTACATAGGGAATAAAGTGCTAACGGTATTTGATGGGGTTTTGCACTTGCATTGGTTTTGTTCGTGCTATATATTTGACATCTATACTAGTAATACACTAGGTTCACCTGAAGCTACTGTTACGTAATGGCTTTTAAGTCATTCACTTCACATGAACAATGAACTGTGCGTGATTGCGTGAGATGCGTTGTAGTCTGCCAAGCTAGGGAATGTTATTTTGGGAGTTAGTTTGATTGTACGATGTACAAGACGTTAACTTTAAACTTGACTCAAAGTCAGGATTCAGCCGGTTTCACCGGTTTTCCAGTACCGCCTCACGGAATTTTATGAGATCAGCGAACCGGTTAGCATCACCGTTTACTGTTAATGGATTTTTGCATTTTAAAACCCGCTTAAAAATATGACTTTTGTGATAGAGCTGGCTGAGTAAAAATTTGAATTTCACCACTGCTCAAAATGATTTCCTGTTTCCTAAAATGCACCTGAAATATTGTCTTTTCCAAAGAAACTGCACCTATAGTTTTGCCATCATTAACTGTTTCGCATCAGCAGTTTTCCTGTGTACGCATTGTCCCTTCTGCTATAAGGCCTCAACAACATCATTAAAGGAATGCAATGAAAAAATGTTTTTATTATACACGTCGTTGCCAAATAACATCACAAACCTTAGTTAGGACAAATTGCTTTGTGAATCGTTGCGATACAGAAATCACTTGCCTTTGATTTTTCACTTGCTCGCAATTAATGCGCCGTCCCAGACACCCACCGATCATGCATTCATCACGCATTCATCGCGTGGGCCGCTTGGTGGTGACGTAAACCAACCCGCAGAACTATTTTTGGAAAAAAGGAAATACTTCTATGTTTATTAGAATCATCTGCAAATTGACGAGAAATTACGTCAAACGCAATGACGCGTGCTTAATTACCCCATAGCCCTTTTCCTGTTCTGACTATCCTTGGCATTCTGGTTCCTGGTTTCGTAATGTCGGAACGTATTTATGTAAAACTTAAAAGTTTATGACGTTTTTCCTTTCCTGCGAACATGTATAAAACCCCGTAATGTTAGAGCTGAGATTAGATGGAGTTTTAGATGCACTTTTGAATGTGAATTGTGTTAATTTGCGCAAAGTCATAAAAAGTGACTCTGTGTCAAAACCCTGTGTTAAACTTTAGTTGATATAACTTTCGTAATTTTGAACGCTCTAACATGTTTGTAGCGAATTAATCTATTGTAAATAACTGTGCTTTTACAAAATAAGTTGCGGCAGAATACTTTTGTAAATGAGCTAATTTGTAAGTTAGCTATTTGTCTGGTAAATCCAATAAGTATGTGAAATACGAACTCACATAAACGTGACATGAAACACGTTACAGTTACTTATCAGATATTTTGATATTGTGTGGCTATTTAGAAACTAAAACCGTGTGTTTTTTTTAAGATCTGAATTTAATAAACTTGTATTGATCAGCAGGCAATTTTATATCATCAAATCGGCATTTCATCGTCAACTATGGCAACAATTGCATGTATTGGTGAGAATAATAACAAGCACGATTTATCACAATAAGCATCACACATCATAAATACACTAGTACAGTGATATTATTGTTTTTCGAAAGTGTGCCATATGTCACTAGTTTGAAACCGTGTACATACCTTAATCACTTAGGACTTGCTTAATAGCTGTGGAGGGATCTAGACCTCGGTTAGGCATTGTTTATTTATCAGCGACAGCGAATTATTTTAGTTGGTTTATACAGTGAAGCAACCAGTCAATGATTTACGTCAGTAGATTTTGTTTTTTCAATAATTTCGATTTCGCTTATGGGTTACCATAAGCATCGTCAGTCTATTTGGATAAGAAACTGACGATGCTTGGGGTAACCTACACAAGCGTAATCGATTTTTCAATATAAATCTGCTGGCATAAATAAGAGGCTTTTTGCTTCACTACATACACCTTAATCATTTACATAAACATAACAGAAATTAAAATTGCGCAAAGTCAAGTCGAAATTTGCATAGCCTACGGTTACAAGCAACGTTTGTTCTCAGATTCATTTAAAAAACTTGGGCTGAAGTCTGGAAAAGTCCCGAACCATGCCTTGTCAGCTTCAAGTCAAATTGATCCTAAACATCACGCCCGTTATGGTCGATTGAACACACCATACAGACCGGGTCTGCATATCGGGGCTTGGGTTGCTAAAATCAGTATGTATATGTGACAAGCACTTGGACGTACAATTTCCTCGATTTGTCAATTATTAAACATCAGTAATGTATTTTTAGAACAGCCTGGGGAATGGATTCAAGTCACTTTGGACAAACCAACCAAAGTGACTGGTGTTATTACACAAGGTAGAAATGGCCCCGAACCTAAACAATGGGTATCGCGATATAATATAATGTACATGGGCCCTCACGACGAGGAATGGAAAACAGTCCAGGACTCTACAGGCGAAAAGGACGAGGTTTTTACGTTGATTGTTGAATTGGTTTAAATTTGGTTTACTTTGTTGCAAAGGGTAGGGTCTATACTATTTAACTACAATTTTTCACCTTCCTAATCCTATATTGTAAAAAAACAGGTAACAATTTTTCAATCCGTTAAGCATGAACTTTGTTCACACTTTCCTTGTTACTTGTTTTTGGTTACATTCTGGTCAAGACATAAAGTAGCTAACAACTTTTGACCAAATGTTTGTTATGTTTTGGGTACAACTCCCTATCATTTTTCGCAGCTTTTTCATGGGAACAGCGATAGAGACACAAAGGTGATCAACATCTTCCACGAACCGGTGGTTGCAGTGAAACTTCGTCTTGTCGTCCAACAGTGGAATGATCATATTAGTTTGCGTCACGAATACTTAGTGTCTTCGTAAAAGTGACTTGTGACAAACAACAATATCACAATGTGTATACATTTATCATGCTGCATATAAGCGATAATATTCGTAATACAACTAACATGGAAAATTAAAAACTGATTGGAAAAATGCATCTCTTTCAATGTAACTGTTGTTGTATTCTGGGCAGGTGGAAGCTTCAAACTGCATTTATACCATACTTACGACACGACCAACCCCTTTTGTGTGGAATACAAATCCCACAAAATTGAATAATATTATTGTATAAACGATATATAAACACACCTTTAAGGCCGTATCTCACAATTAAATCTTGAAAATTGAGCTTTAGAGGTCATTCGCCTTTCAGCACCTGGTGGCAGTTTCTCTTGTTTGCCAAAAACAGTTTCCGGGTCTGATGACTTATGAAGGGGGACTACTATTACTTCACAGAAAAAAAATTGATTGCAGCTGCATTAAGACAGCACGTGGGTGGGGGCGTTTGCAAAGGCTTATCGCCAAACTGCCAGTCCTAGGTTTGTCTCTGTCTTCTTTTCAAAATTTTATGTATCGCATTAGCGATCATAAATGCTGTAACAACAAGAACACCCTGTCCCAGTAACTGTTTTATTAGTACGCAACTAACTATGACTTAATAGTTCGAAACAGTGGCCATATGTCTGCAGCTCAAATTAACATCAAAATTCGATTGTAGCTCTTGTTCACTTGTTGTCCCACGTTTAATGCAATACTATACTAAACCAGTTTTACAATGTTTTCCATTCCTACGCATGAGGCTTGCTGCCAGCACTCGCACGACCAAAGCGCCTAAAATGACGTCACGCAACAATAATCTCGCTTTTTTTTCGCCAAAATTGTTTTAAAGTTATGACCATCTCTTATTTCAACTGTTAACATGTTTTATTTTTCCGTGTCACATGCACCAGATGACAACACATATTTTCAATTTTTTTTTATATTTTTGACAATACATATTTGACATATACTAATAATAGAATAGGTTCACCTGAGCTGCTGATACGTAATGGCTTAAGTCATTCACTTCACATGAACAATGAACTGTGCGTGATTTCGTGAGATGCGCTGTAGTGTACCAAGCTAGGCAATGTTATTTTGTGAGTTAGTTTGATTGTACGATGTACGAGACGTTAACTTTGAACTTGACTCAAAGTGATTTCCTGCTTGCTATAATGCACCAGAAAACTGCAGTTTTGCCATCGTTAAGTGTTTCGCATCAGTATTTTTCCTGAGTACGCATTGTCCCGTCTGCTGTAAGGCCTCAACAACATCAATAAAGGAATGCAATGAAAAAATGTTTTTATTATACACGTCGTTGCCAAATAACATCACAAACCTTAGTTAGGACAAATTGCTTTGTGAATCGTTGCGATACAGAAATCACTTGCCTTTGATTTTTCACTTGCTCGCAATTAATGCGCCGTCCCAGACACCCACCGATCATGCATTCATCACGCATTCATCGCGTGGGCCGCTTGGTGGTGACGTAAACCAACCCGCAGAACTATTTTTGGAAAAAAGGAAATACTTCTATGTTTATTAGAATCATCTGCAAATTGACGAGAAATTACGTCAAACGCAATGACGCGTGCTTAATTACCCCATAGCCCTTTTCCTGTTCTGACTATCCTTGGCATTCTGGTTCCTGGTTTCGTAATGTCGGAACGTATTCATGTAAAACTTAAATAAAATCCGATTTCGATTTGCTGAATCTCAGAAACCAATCGCGTATCAAGCTAATTTTCTCGCCAAAAATGTTTTAAAGTGATGAGCATTTCTTATTTTAATTATTAACATGTTTTATTTTTCCGTGTCACATGCACTTTATATCTGTTGACTAGCTGCGCCTGGCTGTGTCAACGTGCGTTACATAGGGAATAAAGTGCTAACGGTATTTGATGGGGTTTTGCACTTGCATTGGTTTTGTTCGTGCTATATATTTGACATCTATACTAGTAATACACTAGGTTCACCTGAAGCTACTGTTACGTAATGGCTTTTAAGTCATTCACTTCACATGAACAATGAACTGTGCGTGATTGCGTGAGATGCGTTGTAGTCTGCCAAGCTAGGGAATGTTATTTTGGGAGTTAGTTTGATTGTACGATGTACAAGACGTTAACTTTAAACTTGACTCAAAGTCAGGATTCAGCCGGTTTCACCGGTTTTCCAGTACCGCCTCACGGAATTTTATGAGATCAGCGAACCGGTTAGCATCACCGTTTACTGTTAATGGATTTTTGCATTTTAAAACCCGCTTAAAAATATGACTTTTGTGATAGAGCTGGCTGAGTAAAAATTTGAATTTCACCACTGCTCAAAATGATTTCCTGTTTCCTAAAATGCACCTGAAATATTGTCTTTTCCAAAGAAACTGCACCTATAGTTTTGCCATCATTAACTGTTTCGCATCAGCAGTTTTCCTGTGTACGCATTGTCCCTTCTGCTATAAGGCCTCAACAACATCAATAAAGGAATGCAATGCAAAAATGTTTTTATTATGCACGTCGTTGCTAAATAACACCACAAACCTTTGTTAGGACAAATTGCTTTGTAAATTGTTACGATGCAGAAAGCACTTGCCTTTGATTTTTACTTGCTCGCAATGCGCCTCCCTAAACACGCACCGATCATGCATTCATCACGCATTCATCGCGTGGGCCGCTTGGTCTTAGCGTAAACAAACCCGCAAAACTATTTTTGAAAACATTGGAAATACTTCTATGTTCATTAGAATTGTGTGCAAGCTGGCGTGAAATCACGTCAAACGCACTGACGCGTGCTTAATTACCCCATCGTCCTAATCCTGTTCTGACTATCCTTGCAATTCTGGTTCCTGATTTCCAAATGTCAACTCGTTTTCACGTAAAACGTAAAAGTTCATGACTTTTTTCCTTTCCTGCGAACATGTATAAAACCCCGTCATGAAAGACCTGAGATTAGATGGAGTTTTAGATGCACTTTTGAATGTGAATTGTGTTAATTTGCGTAAAGTCATGAAAAGTAACTCCGTGTCAAAACCCTGTGTTAAACTTTTTTGATGTAACTTTCGTAATTTTGAAAACTCTAACAGGTTTGTAGCGAATTAACCAATATTGTAAATAACTGTGCTTTTACAAAATAAGTTGCGACAGAATAATTTTGTAAATGAAAAGGCTTATGTTCTGTAAAAGGAAGTTAACTATTTCTCTGGTAAATCCAATATGTGAAATACAAACTCACACAAACGTGACATGAAACACGTCACAGTTACTTATCAGATATTTTGATATTGTGTGGCTATTTAGAAACTAAAACCGTGTGTTTTTTAAGACCGAAATCGATTAAACCTGTATTGACAAGCAGGCAATATTATTTTATCAAATCGGCATTTCATCATCAACTATGGCAGCAATTCCATGTATTGGTAAGAATAATAACAAGCACGATTTATCAGAATAATCATCACACATCATAAGTACTGTGATATTAGCGTTTTACAAAAGTGTGCCATAAACCACTGGTTTGAAACCGTGTATACACGTAGAGGGATCTAGCCCTCGGATAGGCATTGTTTTTTATCTGCGACAGCAAATTACTTTAGTTGGTGTATATAGTGAAGCAACCAGTCAATGATTTACGTCAGCAGATTATATTTTTTCAATAATTTCGATTTCGCTTATGGGTTACCATAACATCGTCAGTCTATTTGAATAAGAAACTGACGATGCCTTTGGTAACCTACACAAGCGAAATCGATTTTTCAATATAAAATCTGCTGACATAAATCAGAGGCTTTTTGCTTCACTATATGCACCTTAATCACGTACATAGACATAACAGAAATTGCGCCAAGTCAAGTCGAAATTTGCATAGCCTACGGTTACAAGCAACGTTTGTTCTCAGATTCATTTAAAAAACTTGGGCTGAAGTCTGGAAAAGTCCCGAACCACGCCTTGTCATCTTCAAGCCAATGGGATGCTAAACATCACGCCCGTTATGGTCGACTGAACACACCCAACAGACCGGGTCTGCATATCGGGGCTTGGGCTGCTAAAATCAGTATGTATATGTGACAAGCACTTAGACGTACAATTTCCTCTATTTGTCAATTATAAAAAATCAGTAATGTTTTTTAGATAAGCCTGGGGAATGGATTCAAGTCACTTTGGACAAACCAACCAAAGTTACCGGTGTTATTACACAAGGTAGAAATGGCTTCGAACCTAGACAATGGGTGACGCGATATAATATAATGTTCATGGGCCCTTTCGACAATGACTGAAAACAGTCCAGGACTCTACGGGCGAAAAGGACGAGGTTTTTACGTTGATTGTTGAAATAGTTTAAATTTGGTTTTTGCACCTTCCTAACCCTTTATTGCAAAAAAAATCAGTTCACGTTAAACAGGATCTTTGTTCGCACTTTCATTGAAACTTGTTTTTGGTTACATTCTGGTTAAGACATGAAATACCAAAAAACTTCTAACCAATCGTTTGTTTTAGTCAGTTTTTGGTACTACTCCCTAACATTTTTCGCAGCTTTTTCATGGGAACAGCGATAGGGACACAAAGGTAATCAACGTCTTCCACGAACCGGTGGTTGCAGTGAAACTTCGTCTTGTCGTCCAAGAGTGGAATGATGGCATTAGTGTGCGTCACGAATACTTGACGTCTTCATAAGAGTGACTTGTGGCAAACAACAATATCACAATGTATATATTTAACATGCAGCATATCAGCGATATTATTTGTAACAGAACTAACATTGAAAATTAAAAACTGATTGGAAAAATACATCTCTTTTAATGTAACTGTTGTTGTATTCTGGGCAGGTAGAATCTTTAAACTGCATTTATACCATACTTACGACACGACCAACCCCTTTTGTGTGGAATACGAATCCCACAAAATTAAATAATATTATTGTATAAACGATATATAAACACACCTTTAAGGAATCTTGAAAATTTAGCTTTAGAGGTAATTCGCCTTTCTGCACCTGGTAACAGTTTCTCTTGTTTGCCAAAAACAGTTTCCGGGTCAAATGACTCACGAAGGGGGACTACTATTACTTAACAGAAAAAAAATTGATTGCAGTTGCATTAAGACAGCACGTGGGGGGGAGGGGAGGGGAGGTCGTTTGCAAAGGCTTACCGTCAAATTGCCAGTCCTAGGTTTGTCTCTGTCTTGTTTTCAAAATTTTATGTATCACGTTAGCGATCATAAATGCTGTAACAACAAGAACACCCTGTCCCAGTAACTGTTTTATTAGTACGCAACTAACTAAGACTTAATAGGTCGAAACAGCGGCCATATATATGCAGCTCAAATTAACATCAAAATTCGATTGTAGCTCTTGTTCACTTGTTGTCCCACGTTTAATGCAAATAATGCAATACTATACTAAACCAGTTTTACAATGTTTTCCATTCCTACGCATGAGGCTTGCTGCCAGCAATCGCACGACCAAAGCGCCTAATATGACGTCACGCAACAATAATCTCGCTTTCGCACGATTTCGTTCGCAACGGTAAAAGTGCGACTTTGATCAGCTGTATCTCAGAAACCAATCGCCGTATCAAGCTACTTTTTTCGCCAAAATTGTTTTAAAGTTATGACCATCTCTTATTTAAACTGTTAACATGTTTTATTTTTCCGTGTCACATGCACCTTAGATCTGTTGCCTAGCTGCGCATGGCTGTATCAACGTGCGTTACATAGGGAATAAAGTTATAACGGTATTTGATGAGGTTTTGTACTTGCATTGGTTTTGTTCGTGAGATATATTTGACAATACATATATTTAATTTTTTTTTTACATTTTTGACAATACGTATTTTTAATTTATTTTTTTACATTTTTGACAATACATGTTTGACATTTACTAGTTATAGACTAGGTTCACCTGAGCTGCTGTTACGTAATGGCTTAAGTCATACACTTTACATGAACAATGAACTGTGGGTGATTTCGTGAGATGCGCTGTAGTGTACCAAGCTAGGCAATGTTATTTTGTGAGTTAGTTTGATTGTACGATGTACGAGACGTTAACTTTGAACTTGACTCAAAGTGATTTCCTGTTTGCTATAATACACCAGAAAACTGCAGTTTTGCCATCGTTAAGTGTTTCGCATCAGTATTTTTCCTGAGTACGCATTGTCCCGTCTGCTGTCAGGCCTCAACAACATCAATAAAGGAATGCAATGCAAAAATGTTTTTATTATGCACGTCGTTGCTAAATAACACCACAAACCTTTGTTAGGACAAATTGCTTTGTAAATTGTTAAGATGCAGAAAGCACTCGCCTTTGATTTTTACTTGCTCGCAATGCGCCTCCCAAAACACGCACCGATCATGCATTCATCACGCATTCATCGCGTGGGCCGCTTGGTCTTGGCGTAAACAAACCCGCAAAACTATTTTTGAAAACATTGGAAATTCTTCTATGTTTATTAGAATTGTGTGCAAACTGGCGTGAAATCGCGTCAAACGCACTGACGCGTGCTTAATTACCCCATCGTCCTGATCCTGTTCTGACTATCCTTGCAATTCTGGTTCCTGGTTTCGAAATGTCAACACGTTTTCACGTAAAACTTAAACGTTTATGACTTTTTTCCTTTCTGCAAATATGCATAAAACCCCGTCATGTAAGAGCTGAGATTAGATGGAGTTTTAGATGCACTTTTGAATGTGAATTGTGTTAATTTGCGTGAAGTCATGAAAAGTAACTCCGTGTCAAACCCTGTGTTCAACTTTTTTGATGTAACTTTCGTAATTTTGAAAACTCTAACAGGTTTGTAGCGAATTAACCAATATTGTAAATAACTGTGCTTTTACAAAATAAGTTGCGACAGAATAATTTTGTAAATGAAAAGGCTTATGTTCTGTAAAAGGAAGTTAACTATTTGTCTGGTAAATCCAATAAGTATGTGAAATATGAACTCACATAAACGTGACATGAAACACGTTACAGTTACTTATCATATATTTTGATATTGTGTGGCTATTTACGAACTAAAACAGTGAGTTTTTTTAAGATCGGAATTGAATAAACCTGTACTGACAAGCAGGCAATATTATTTTATCAAATCGGCTTTCATCGTCAACTATGGCAGCAATTCCATGTATTGGTGAGAATAATAACAAGCACGATTTATCAGAATAATCATCACACATCATAAGTACTGTGATATTAGCGTTTTACAAAAGTGTGCCATAAACCACTGGTTTGAAACCGTGTATACACGTAGAGGGATCTAGCCCTCGGTTAGGCATTGTTTTTTATCTGCGACAGCAAATTACTTTAGTTGGTGTATATAGTGAAGCAACCAGTCAATGATTTACGTCAGCAGATTATATTTTTTCAATAATTTCGATTTCGCTTATGGGTTACCATAACATCGTCAGTCTATTTGAATAAGAAACTGACGATGCCTTTGGTAACCTACACAAGCGAAATCGATTTGTCAATATAAAATCTGCTGACATAAATCAGAGGCTTTTTGCTTCACTATATGCACCTTAATCACGTACATAGACATAACAGAAATTGTGCCAAGTCAAGTCGAAATTTGCATAGCCTACGGTTACAAGCAACGTTTGTTCTCAGATTCATTTAAAAAACTTGGGCTGAAGTCTGGAAAAGTCCCGAACCACGCCTTGTCATCTTCAAGCCAATGGGATGCTAAACATCACGCCCGTTATGGTCGACTGAACACACCCAACAGACCGGGTCTGCATATCGGGGCTTGGGCTGCTAAAATCAGTATGTATATGTGACAAGCACTTAGACGTACAATTTCCTCTATTTGTCAATTATAAAAAATCAGTAATGTTTGTTAGATAAGCCTGGGGAATGGATTCAAGTCACTTTGGACAAACCAACCAAAGTTACCGGTGTTATTACACAAGGTAGAAATGGCTTCGAACCTAGACAATGGGTGACGCGATATAATATAATGTTCATGGGCCCTTTCGACAATGACTGAAAACAGTCCAGGACTCTACGGGCGAAAAGGACGAGGTTTTTACGTTGATTGTTGAAATAGTTTAAATTTGGTTTTTGCACCTTCCTAACCCTTTATTGCAAAAAAAATCAGTTCACGTTAAACAGGATCTTTGTTCCCACTTTCATTGAAACTTGTTTTTGGAAACATTCTGGTTAAGACATGAAATACCAAAAAACTTCTAACCAATCGTTTGTTTTAGTCAGTTTTTGGTACTACTCCCTAACATTTTTCGCAGCTTTTTCATGGGAACAGCGATAGGGACACAAAGGTAATCAACGTCTTCCACGAACCGGTGGTTGCAGTGAAACTTCGTCTTGTCGTCCAAGAGTGGAATGATGGCATTAGTGTGCGTCACGAATACTTGACGTCTTCATAAGAGTGACTTGTGGCAAACAACAATATCACAATGTATATATTTAACATGCAGCATATCAGCGATATTATTTGTAACAGAACTAACATTGAAAAATAAAAACTGATTGGAAAAATACATCTTTTTTTAATGTAACTGTTGTTGTATTCTGGGCAGGTAGAAGCTTTAAACTGCATTTATACCATACTTACGACACGACCAACCCCTTTTGTGTGGAATACGAATCCCACAAAATTAAATAATATTATTGTATAAACGATATATAAACACACCTTTAAGGAATCTTGAAAATTTAGCTTTAGAGGTAATTCGCCTTTCTGCACCTGGTAACAGTTTCTCTTGTTTGCCAAAAACAGTTTCCGGGTCAAATGACTCACGAAGGGGGACTACTATTACTTAACAGAAAAAAAATTGATTGCAGTTGCATTAAGACAGCACGTGGGGGGGAGGGGAGGTCGTTTGCAAAGGCTTACCGTCAAATTGCCAGTCCTAGGTTTGTCTCTGTCTTGTTTTCAAAATTTTATGTATCACGTTAGCGATCATAAATGCTGTAACAACAAGAACACCCTGTCCCAGTAACTATTTTATTAGTACGCAACTAACTAAGACTTAATAGGTCGAAACAGCGGCCATATGTCTGCAGCTCAAATTAACATCAAAATTTGATTGTAGCTCTTGTTCACTTGTTGTCCCACGTTTAATGCAATACTATACTAAACCAGTTTTACAATGTTTTCCATTCCTACGCATGTGGCTTGCTGCCAGCACTCGCACGGCCAAAGCGCCTAATATGACGTCACGCAACAATAATTCCGCTTTCGCACGATTTCGTTCGCAGCGGTAAAAGTGCGACTTTGATCAGCTGTATCTCAGAAACCAGTCGCCGTATCAAGCTACTTTTTTCGCCAAAATTGTTTTAAAGTTATGACCAACTCTTATTTAAACTGTTAACATGTTTTATTTTTCCGTGTCACATGCGCCTTAGATCTGTTGCCTACCTGCGCCTGGCTGTATCATCGTGCGTTACATGGGGAATAAAGTTATAACGGTATTTGATGAGGTTTTGTACTTGCATTGGTTTTGTTCGTGAGATATATTTGACAATACATAATTTTAATTTTTTTTTTACATTTTTGACAATACATATTTGACATATACTAGTTATAGACTAGGTTCACCTGAGCTGCTGTTTTTTTTAAGAAATAATGACGGTTATCCAGCAGCGTAATTGCGGTGTGCGATGTCAGGGCTTTGCTGCACCCTCCTGTACGTGATATAATAACAGGATTATCGGGATAACATACATGTAGAAGCTTACGCGGTGCTTAGGAATTTGATACTTAAGCTCGTTACAGCTTGCTGCCAAAAACTCAAAGGTCTGAAAACACTGCGGCCAAGGTTCCTTTGAAAATATTTCGGCCATTAGTTGTTTGGTGTTCTTATTCCAATTGGCGGAATTTGCAAGTAGTTGCCGCTAAACAAACCACAGAAAAATAACTGAAGAAAAATACTATTCAAAGAAAAAGAAATGATTGCAGCCCTTTTGCCCACTGGAGGATATCTTGCAGCTTTTTTGCTAAAAAAATGTCCAAACGAGGGGTGAAATGCCCCTTTTTTTTATTTGAAGCAACTATTCTGCAACTAATTTGAATGTGTAAACAAGAGGCAGGCCTAACATAAAATGACAAATGACAGTAAACTGCATCTGTGATTTAATTTTTAGCTAAATCCAATGAACATTTTGATGCTTTTTAAATTAACTTTTTGACAACACCAAGCACCAAATGACCAGCTTAATGAAAATGTCAAAAAAATGCACTGAAACTGCTTCAAACACGCAAATAAACTCTGGCCACAGCACATACGTCCCTGCCTATTTAACCCTAAATTTGACCTGCTTGCATCACCGGTTGCTATGCTACGTGCTGACATGGCAGAGTATTAGTGAGACATTTCCCACCGGCGAATCTTTCTTCAATAGAAATACCGATATGCGGCCCAAAGGCGGTACAAAAGCAGAAAGAGATATTGAATGTGAATCACCTTTTTCCACTAGTTTTTATTCATAGCGCACAGAAGAAAATAAACAAGACTTCATGGAATACTACAACAACTTGGAAACATCGTGTTTCACTTGTAAATTATTGCTTTTGCATAAGATGGTCAATCAATTTAAAAAAGGCGCATGGGGCTTATTGATAATCAAGCAGTAGTTTCAATATTGTTGAATACAAATTGCTTTGTTACGTCATTTTAATTAACTTGCTACAGAGGAATGAAAGGGGGGCATTCGGCAGAAATTTGACTTTTCTTGCACCTGAGGTGTATTTACAGTGTTAAAATAAGTCCGCCTTTTTTGAAAAAATTTAAATCGTAATTTTTTAAAAAAATTGAAACATATATAATATGAAATTATCAAAATGAAACTAAGCGTGATGGCCATAAAAGTGCAGGGGAAGCAAAAAGTGAACACTGACTCAAATTTCAAACTTCATAATTTGCTTTCAAACAGCAACAACTGTTGCCGCAAATATCGGCACTTCCACATCAAAACAAGTTGTCCAGATGTCTGTACTTGAATTATAACACTCCACCGATGATGATGATGGAGCCAAACCATTTCTGCAATATTAAACACAATGCGTTTGCTGATAAAATTTTTTTAACACTTACTTACGTTCCGCCAATGACGAAAATTTTGTTCCCCACAACGCAACCACAAGTACGTTCACGTGGGATTCGAAGTGGTGATAAGTTCTCCCACTTGTTTGCTCTTGGGTCGTAGCGGACAACTTGTCTCTGGTCTTTGCTGCACCCTCCTGTACGTGATATAATAGCAGGATAATCGAGATAACATACATATACAAGCTTAGGAATTTGATGCTTTAGCTTGTTACAGCAGGCTGTCGAAAAAGACTTCCCCTACCTATGGAATATATCATTCCATTGTTTTCCACGCATGCCATTCCATATGTGGGAACATCGAGAGAAGCAACTTTGTTCCAGTTTTCGCAGCGTGGGTCATACGATTCGCACACAGATAACGGTTTGAAGAATTCGTCTTGACCACCAATGCTATAAATCAAATCTGAAATATTTGTTTATCATTAGTGGGTACTAATGGCAAATGAACGTAGAAATTATAATTTAGTTACTCCACTTCATAACTAACCACAGATTTACTGCAAAACTGAACCCCATATAAGGCTTGGTGTATCATATTGTGCGCTTTCAATAGAAGTGTTTAAACATCATTGTATAATATTAAAAAATGGAACGACGTTGAGAATTGTTATAATGCGTAACAAACACGAGAAAAGACTTTACATATCAAGCTTTACCATTACACACTGCAATTCCGTGTTCATCTTTTGCACTTGACATGTCACTAATTTTGGTCCATCTTCCCGATCCGATGTCCATCTTTTCACCACTAGCCAAGTGCGTTCGAAAGGAACTTCCGCCAACCACGTAAATGTAATCTTTTCACAACATAAGATTTTGAGCCAAAGCTTTGTACCCTCAACGACGGCAAAAGATATACGATAACTTTTTTGATACCAGTCAATTTCTTCGCACACTTAGATTTTGCCCATAAACTAGGAATCTGTATGCTAGAAAGCGTGAAATAAACAAAACATTTAACAATACCTTTAAGATATGCCGAACCACAAAACAAGCGAGGTTCCAACATGTCAGAAACTTTAGTCCATTTGGTTTTATCTGTCCAGTCAAGAACAAGGCAACGTTTTTGTGTCAATCTCCCATAAGTATCATGTGCACCTCCCATAACGTAAACATTATTTCCAACTTTTATCGAGGTCGGAGCACAGCAGTTGCGATCAAGGTCCTGAAAAGCATGGCAGTATCACTGTCTTGCGCTGTTCTGTTGTTATTCCTTTGTCAATCATAAACGTCATTCGAACAAAAAAAACGTAAGTACACTGAAATCAACCGAAAACAAAGAGAAGGAGTTGTCATTGTAAAAATCTCAGAAGACCCAAGTTTAAAATTTAAGAGGTCGTATCAATAGGTTGTTATGTAGCAGCAAAAGGCAATTGTTATCGCTAATAAACTTGCTCACTGGTAAATGCTCCGATTGTCTGGTGATAACGTCATACACAATGCAGCTCTTCACCGAAGTTTCCAGGGAGACAGATCCACCGATCAAAAGAAATTGATCTGCAAAAAAAACACAAAATGTACAAAATAACTTTAATGTATTTAAAAAAAAAAATTTACCAGTTGAACAAAAGGTTAGAAAAATATATTTTAGTTCATCATGGACTCTGTGTAAATTAAAGGTAGTAAGCCGATACGATTTGTTCAGGACAAACAAACGTTTAAATACCAAAACCCACCACCAGCTGCTCTTTGTGGAACTGCTGTGAGTTTCAACAAATATTCCAAAACGTTGGCACAAGTTTGATTTTGCTTCACGAGTGTCTGCAAACAAAAAGAAGACACATTTGTTGTGACAAAATGGATGGAAACGCCAGTGTGGAGGTAAATGATGTACCTCGTTAAACACCTTCGTCCTGAAGTCAGTGGCCATTAATGAGAGATCAAGCAAAGAAAAAAGGCTCGCGAATTGAGTTTGTCGTTGACTGGGGTTGTGGTTAACCCATCCCATTATTCCTTTAAATGCAATTTCTTCACAGTTCTGTAAAAGTTAGAACATTGTTGTTCTGTTGTGGCTGGTGTATATTACACAGCGAACATCCAAATTCAATTAAATTCACAAAGCAAACGCATGTTTGACCGACAAGATAAAAAAGTGATTTATTGCACCCACTTTTTTTCTTATCTTTATTATGCACAAAACATCATCGACTTCAAGTTTCATGAAGTCTTCAAGTTCTACTACAGCCGCTAAGTGTTGGGCAATCCATTGGCTGCATTCACAAAATGCAGTCTCAAGATTGTACCTTTGTGCATATGCTCGAAGTCTGAGGCAATTGTTGGCATCAATGGCTTTTATAAGAAACAGTTCGCATTGGTTTTTTAGGGCTGCAGGAAATATAACACAACACAAGTAGTGGTATCCATATAGTTAGGGAGAAAAGAAACACATTCAAAAACTATTTAGTAATCACAAAATTAAAGCTCAAACTCTGTCAAATAAATAATTTTTTTATGACAACCAATAGTACCATCATTTTTTTTCAACAATTAGAATCTAACCTTCGATTTGTGTGTATTCTGCATCATCCAAAACATCTATTACATTGTCTTCAGTAAGTTCAATTTGACCAGTGTAAACAAAGTCTATCAGGTTTCCAAGTCGATGATGAGGAATGTGTTGAATTTCAACACCTTCCGAATACTTCTCTTTCATCTTAATGCAGTAGAATAAGCTTATCCAACCAATCATTTTGAGCTTAATAGCATAGTTATATAAATGCCGTTTTTTTAAAAGAAAACAAGTATTTTAAATAGAAAAGACAAAGCTAAGATCCTGCTCAATGACATGCTGTATATAAAATTTTAATGAAAAACAACAATAACTTTTCTTAAATTTTGGAACATCACATTTACGATTTTATATAAAAGTGTTTGCTAATGAGCATTTATTCAAACCCATCAAAGATTGTGTATCTTAGTTGAACCATGAAAAGGACATTAATTTCGCTCTAGATGTTCGTGTTCGAAAATCCACCAACCTCAACAGTAAACATGTTTTTGAAGAATTTTGATGCAATCATGATCATACATTTGTGAACCCAGAAAGATGACTCTCCAGATTTAAGGACCAAATCACATGTTGCCTTTTCTCCCAAACGATCTCTAACAAAGGCAAGGAATAACAAATTAAAGAAGTAAGCAACAAAAGTATTGCTTACATGACTTAATGAAATAACAAAAACATGTGATTCAAAGAGGTTATCTCGAACACATCATTTGGAAAGTTCACTTTGAGAAACTTATTAGTCAATCAAGAAGCAAACATGTTTTACAAAATTTTTAGCTCAAAATAGAAGAGGAGCAATGGGTCAAAAAGTGCTTGTCGCCACAAACACATTAAAAGTTTGTGATGACTTTCGAATTGCAATAATATGACATACATCAGTATTGTAACCTGGTCAAATTAAGGAAAGTCGGACCCATCAACCTTTGACGATCAAAATGCAAATTAAAGTTTGACAATTTGTTGCAATTTTTTTTTAATCGAAACACACAATACACTCTTATGTTGAATGGGTTAAATTTTTAAAACTTTTGGAAAACAGCATGTAGTTGGCAGTGTCGAAACTAATACCACATAAATAGTTCACAGTTATACCAATTAACTAAAAAATACCTACTCATTCAATTGATTTGTCATCCATGCTTGGTGGATCAGTAAACCATGTTTATCATCATCACAATCCATGTTGCTACAGCACACATAAACTTTGTGGAGATTATAGACAAAACAACTAACTAACATCAAAGCAGGACACACAAATTTTCTTTGATATACTTGTTTTAGGTTTTATAAAACCATTTTCTGGTGGGCTTTTCCTATTGGCCACAGTTTCGAATACAATGATCTTCCAAAGTCAAAAGAGGAAGTAAAAGTATTATCCAGTGACACAAGCAATAACCTAAAACTTTTGGCAAAAGCGTTCCGCAACAGTGAACAATATTGACCCCACCTTAACTCCGACCGCCAACTTTCCCAAAAATCTCCATATTTGCACCGATGTGCTGATCAATGCAAAAGTATTTTTTTGTGGTGAAATAGGTTCAGTAACTGCCGTTAAAATTTAATTTAAACCGACATTATTGAAACAAAATTCATTTGAATTTTGAAAAGAACTGAATTTGCAATAATCGGATGAACCTTAGTGAGAAGTGCTACTCAATCATGTAGAACTTTATTTGAAAAAATTGTTTTGCGATTGTGGCAGAATGAAGGTACTGAACGTGGAAATGCATTCCTAAACATACAGAACTACTCGAAAACTACAGTTGTCACAGGAAAATACCACAAACAATTAAAAAATGTATTGGACGTTTTGTTACCACGTGACCTATGTTTATTTTTATTCTTTTGCATTGTTCCTTAAAAAGTTTTCCATGAGGGGATTTTTCTGTCAAATTCCCCAAACAAGCACAAATATATTTTAATATTTTTAGGCAAACTTTTTTTGGAAATATATAACTACTCGAGAATTTGGAACTTATTCCCATTTGGACATAAATTGACACCTTGTATTTATTGACCAATGAAATACAAGTTTGAAACATTGTAATTTAAGCTTAGTCTGTTCATATTTGATATACGTGTCGACCAATTCAATTTAAAAAATAAATTAATCAATAATAACTTGAAATACACGCACAAAAATACATAAAAACAATTTAGCCTATGATGTGAACAACAATTTGGATCCTTTGTGTTTCTCCTGTCTTCAGTGATACGCTTGACAGGCAGCGATTACGTCGATGGGGCGAAATGCGCTGGGGCTGTGATGACATGGGGCATTCCATTAGGCGTCCCCACGTCAGCCGTCTGAAATCGTACCACGGCTGAACGAAGGGTGTTTTCGAAAGTTGTACCGTTTCTTCGCTGTATCATCAAAACTGTGTGATATCTGTAGTGACGGTTTAGACAACTAACAAGTTGTTTGGCGCCTAATTTAATCAGTAGAAGACTAAATAACCTGTTGCTGCCAGGCATATGGTAACTTAATAATCTGTTCTTCTGGCATATATAAAACGTAACTTTATTCACCGACGTTTCGCCTGTTATTCAACAAGGCTTCCTCAAGGTAATGCCAGAAGAACAGATTATTAAGTTAAATAACCTTTATTCAAGACACTACAGCAGAGATGTTAGTCTACATTGTAAAGTTAGTTATTTGGAACATGAAGGATTAGTGCATGCACATTATAAAATATATGTGAGAACCTTATGACTTTATCAGTCCAGTGTAGAACACTAAGTACGGAATTTTGAAGCTACTGTGGCATTTTTTAAAACAACGGACAGACACGTATGCGTTCCGCATGTTCACAATGCGTTCCGCTTGGATAAATTTGTTATTGAGCGGGTTCTTCGTGGGCCTACAAAAACGCATATGCGCCACATCAGGTATGAATGTTACATTTTGTGTAAATTAACGTGCATTTCTACTTGCGCTTTTGTGACAACATATTATAAATTGCTTGTAATGACAGAAAATTTTTTTTTGTCAAACCATATGCTTTTTTGCTTTTAAATCCCCAAATAAGCGCTTTATTATAGCTTATTTAGTTATTTTATTTTCATAAGATTTTGTTTTCAAAGAATAAGTTGTCACCGAATAAAGACTGTGTTATTCATCACTGTGTTATTCCCAAACTGTACATAAAAACGGTTTGGTATGAAATCATGTCCCTCTTTCACAGTATGTGGAAATATGACGTCAACAGCGGTGTCAGGCAATATCACTTCACCGGGTTATCCGGAACGCTACCCTGGCAACATCGCTTGTGAATGGATTATTGAAGCGCCTTCTAACAAAGCAAGTACAGTGTATATGAAAACATTCTTGGTCACTGACTTATGATGTTTTACAGGTTATAGCAATCACATTTTACGTCTTCTCCATAGAAACGCATAAATTGTGCAAGTACGACTCCTTGGCTGTGTACAACGGTGACGAGTTGGTAAGATAAGGACAACATTCTCTTTCGCAAAAAAATTAATATTTGAATGTCCGACTAACGTATTCCTTCACTGGGAGAATGTGGTGTGTGAGTTAACGTGGCCATGCCGTATTGTCGCCTAGTCTTGTGTCAATTGTAACAGGAATGAACTCTAAACCAACACCAAAAACCTGAAAACATGCTGTATTAAATACAGTACACTGGAAGAAAACTATGCGGACAAGTTTCCCCTCACAACTTTATTTCGTCCAGCAATACAGTGAGGGTTGTGTTCCGCTCCGATAATGACAGGGAAGAAGAAGGATTCTGGTTATCTTGGAACAGCGTAGGTAAGCCCAAAACCAATCTGCCGGATTTCAAGCGGGATTAGCTTAAAGTATAAAACTAACTGCGAGTTAAACAGCCACAATTTAAACTATTTTTTTTGCGATGTAAAAAAGATATCGTTCCGTGCAGCTATACATGCATTGCGTTGAGGTTCTTTGAGTGAATGCGGCATGAAGCAAATTTCTGATATCTCAATAAAGCACAGTGTTTAAAAACACTAATGTACTTAAGCACAGATATGCTGTAGTTTTCGACGATTTTGGTCAAACTAGTGAGCAAAAGACATATCGCTGTTTGCATATAAATACAAAAATGTCATCATCCAGCTGTAAATCACCGCATAGTAAACACAGAAACTTTTTTTTTACTAATTTAAGTTTGGTAAAAAACAGAAAAAGAAAAGATTCATTAGTAACCTCACATTTTAGACCAATGTCCACGCGACGAATATACTTGCTGGGATGGACAATGTATTCCCTTGGTAAATAAATGTGATGGAAATAAAAACTGTGCAAATGGCGACGATGAAATTGAGTGCGGTAGGTAGATTTATGTAGTCTGTTTTGCCTTGCTGGCAAAGTTCTGTACCAAATATTATTTTATTCCCTATCAAACAAATACCTTTTTTTAAATTGTTAGTTTTAAATGTTTAAAATTCACAATCTGAGACGAACAATTTTAAGTCTTGAATATCAAAACTAAAATAAAATGTAGAGTTTAATGAACCAACCTGTGGTTTATGTTTACCACAAATCTATATTATTTCTGTAGCTCACGTATCATCAGATTTGGAACAGTGCGGAAAAACGAACGTTCCTATTGAGTTTACCTGGGTGAGATATGGTGCCTTTTCCTTAGCATGAATGTTTAAGTAAATTGATTTTATTGCCTTCTTGCCAAACCTATTCACTTTACCAACAGTGTTATTATTCGTATTGCTTAAAAAATGTGTTTAAGATGAATGATTGCGTTGGGGCTTTATGGGTCAAGATACTTTTTGCATGGGTATAACGGTAGTAAACAAAAGTTACGCTCAATGAAACCAAGCAAATAACAGAAGTTTCCGCCCAACAACGCAAACAGTAAGTAAGGCACGTATAAACATGTCACAAAATAAGTTAACGTAACCTAAAGCGAATCAATGGTGGCAGGACTTGGGTGCTGGCATTTGGTCAAGTAATCTAATGAATTTTTGGCTTTCAGTCATTTTATAGAAATTTTCTTAACAGGATCCTAGAATAGTTGGTGGAAATGCAGCAGTGAAGGATTCCTATCCTTGGGTCGGGATGTTGTATCGAATGAATAACGACGAACAGTTTCTATGCGGCGTCTCCGTTATAAACCACCACAACCTTTTAACTGCAGCGCACTGCTTTGAGGATCGCCAACCACTTCCGTAAGTATTCCGGCAATCACTTTCAGCTCGACCTAAACTCCGTAATTATACCTTTGCTCCAAGCAGATTGGATTGACTTAAGAAAATATTATTTGCTAAAATATAATGTAAACTGAATTACTGGCATTAAACATTGGTTTACACGTTGGTAAGTAGGAGTTGAACATGTGGGCAAATTAAATAATAATGTTATTAAGAGATGCAGATAGATGCACACCTTGTTTTCGACCTGTAAGGTCTTATACGTGCAGCTGGTGACTGCGGCACTGGGCTAGCGTTTACACAAGCAGTCATCAATTGTCATTAATTTTATTTGTGCAACACTGATTTAGAGTGCTTTAACATGGTGTAAACAAGCATGAGGAATATGTGTCCAATCTGACAATAAGTAAACTTAATTCTTTTAGTTTTTCGTACATTGTGTATGTGGGAAGATACAGCACAAGCGGAAACGATGGTGAACAAAGACTGCCGGTGTCTAAAATAACGGTGCATCCCAATTTTACCGGGTACTTGACGATACGCATGTTTAAAATTTTAAACCACTGTAACTGAATTTTGTTCAAAGGCAATCAGATCAAGGATACGACCTAGCAATTATTACGCTTGAAAGGCCAATAAATTACACCTCCATTGTCAAGCCGGTATGTTTGCCGATGCCCGGTCAGCTTCAATTGGAAAATGGAATGATCTGTATCGCGGTTGGATGGGGAGTTCTCGGTAAACACAAAGTATTTAATATTAACCAATTTGGGGGATCAGAACAAAATAGCGGGATTGATATTGGTTGAATTTGCTTTTCACTGCGCTTAATGGAGTAGTTGCAATGCTTTTCGAGCTCTCTGCTCACTTGAAACTTTTTTGGTAAATCATGCAAAAGATTGCAGCCTGGCCATTTCCAAATTGTTTCCAAACTTAATCTAAAGTTTAATTTTTTGAGCTGTCGACGTATACGTTTAGTTGAAATACAGATTTTCACATAATTCTGATGTTAACTCTTATATATTTATATTATGTTCAAGCTTATGACGGCGAACCACCGGACAGACTTTTCCAAGTGCGACTACCGATCGCCAACAAAGATATCTGTGCCAGCAATTATGCCATGAATCGGGTCACACTGCTGGACTCTCAACTGTGTGCGGGTGATATTACAAAAGGGGGCGTGGACGCTTGTCAGGTGAAGTAATTAGTATCATGAAACGGTGTGAAATAAATTGTTGCTAAACAAAGTGGTGCCAATAATATGAATTGTGTAAGTTATACGCAGATGGTTTTGCTTATCATATGATTATTGTGACACGTGGCCTGACGGCACTATTGGTTAAGCTTTGCTTGGCCATAGTGTTTCCACTTTGTTTTCCCTGTGAGGTTACACCTAGTTTGGTGCCCAACGGATGACGGTGATTGTATAGTCATAACGAAAATGGAAGTCTTTGTTTTTGCCGTTTGGTCAGCAAAGTCGTCTGATAGTCACACCAGCTGCACTGATGAGACCCTTATAGGTCGAAACAGTGGTCATTAGTATCACCTTACACAATTTAAATTGTTGTTGTTTGCAAATGTTATCACCAAGAAAAATATTTGTTTAATCATTAAACTGTTCCAAATATTTTCTAAAGTACAAAATGGTTGGTTGTTAAGATATTGTTTGCAGAACGGTATGCGATTACCTGCCGTTTGTGGTTTCTGCATATAAAAGGTTTAACTTGATATGAATGCAGGGTGATTCCGGAGGGCCGCTTTTATGCTTGGCTGGTGAAACCTGGTTCCAAGTTGGAATCACTTCGTTCGCAGTTGACTGCGCCGATCCAAAGTTTCCCGGAGTTTTCACGGATGTTGCCTCATTCTACAACTGGATTCAAGAAAACAGTAGGAATACAATCTGGAGCAATGTCAACGAACAATCAACGCAGCATAACATCTACTCTAGTACTTTTGATTTATTGCTTTCATCTGCGCTCATGCTCTGCAAATCCAGTTATTGCTTTACTAATTTATTTATATTATTTGTACGAGATAACTAAACATCACTGATTTAACTTCTTGGATGGCCAAAATCGCATGACGTAAGACACCGAAAGTTATGTACAATATCCCTGTGTTTTAGCAGGCTGCCAAACTAACATTACTTCAGTAACAAGCATGCCGATTTTAACAAACAAAAACAACCATTCTACCACTAAGTGCTACTTCATTTACGTCACGCATGTTTAGTGCATTGTATTTTGGAGCCTGTATTACTTTGTTACACTTTTTTCAAAAAAATGACAAAAATTATCCTATTTACAGGTAGTGGAGCGTGGCAGCCTCACCAGCAGTCGCTGTTTAGTTGGTTTCGTTTTCTCATCGTAGTAATTTCAATTACTCACCTACTTTTTTGATATTCATGAAGCCGGGAAGTGTTTTAGCCAATATTTGTGTTTGCGGAGTACACGTGAAATGTTTTCCACAAGTATTTAAATTCGTTATTTCTGCAAACTGGTATTGGTTTTATGGCGCATTTTTTGTCAATCATTTACAAAAAAAACAATACTATGTGAGGATTGTAACAGGTAAAATAGGAAATAATTTTATTCAATGACCTTTTGTAACGTTTTTGCATCTACATTAACCTAACGAGACTAAACGGTGAATGCGTACCTTATCGTGTTGCCAAATGAACGCTTTTTAATGTGTTACTGTGCAATGATATGTTTTATCGACATAAAACATTAACAGAAATATTCATGTAATTTTACTTGTGTTGCTGCTTTCTATATATATACTCCACCGCAGCTGTTTTCGTGATCATATCTACTCCGGTGCTTTTCCAGTATATGGGTGTAAAATGAGCGCCAACAGTTGCTTACGTCATTCACCCTCTCTACATCTGCTCCAACCACTACCAGAAAAAGTTTATTTGTTTGGACAAAATCACGTAATCCTTGTATTGCTGCCTTCTCATTTGCTGCTTGAAGCGCTCCGATATATTAATTTGTCATTGTTTCTCGTATATTCGTCTTTTGAAAGTTTCAATGAAGTTTATATGTTTGTTTAATTTTTGAACGAAATCTTGCCCAAAAGATCTCACTTAATATGTCGTTTTTCCATCTCCATTTCACTCCAACCGCATGGGCAGAAACAAATGCTATTTTCGTGTGGCTAATAGAGAGTATATTTAATATATCAAATACACTTTGCTTCAAAATGAACAATACAGATATATACATGTTGACGGTCATTGGAGTTGTTTTGGGAATTGGTAAAGCTTTTACATGGCCTTCGATCATAATTTATTCCAATTTAAAAATGTACTGCTCTTCTGTCATAAAATGTACGTGCTGTATTTCTTCGCCGCTTCGTCTGACATGCGGCGATGCAAATGACTTTGCATAATGCTGTTTCCAGTTAGATTCAAACAAGCCCAAACAGATATTTTGGAACTTTTTCAAAACTGCTAAAAATAACTGCGACGATTCGTAGCAAGATTTTTTACGCATCGGTAACGCTTTTCGCATTCCCGTTACATAATCTGACTGATTTTTAATTTTTAGTTTTATTATTTTTTATTATTGTTCAATAATTGTTTGTGCTGTTTATGTGGCGTTGCAAATATGTACATGCTCTACGAGATATGCAGTTTAGGTGATGTTTATCTGGGACAAAAAATAACTTTACACACACTTTTATTGGCTTGTTATATTTCATCCAACGCAACTCTGTAAAATCGTATTTCTGGAGATAAGTGAATTTATATGGATCAATTGTCAAAAAATTTTGCTTTTGCGAAATGTATGTGCAAGATAAGCGATTTTCGCCCATACAAAACAATTGCTCTTGTGCATCGCCACTTTGTATCAAAATGCAATTCAAGCACATGCACTGCAGCGTACCAGGCATTTTTTGTGGGTCGTTTCAAGGTGGTTAATCTATGCGTAACCCACATTTTCGCGCATTAAAAAGGTTTGCACATTAAGCAAAGTGGAAGGTCGCAAAACGTCCTTTTTCATTTCACAATAGATTCTTTTTGTTTGCCAACATACACGGACGTAACAAAACCCTATCATGAATTCATCAGTAAATTAAAAACAATTTCCGAATCCAGTTGTGCGGGCCAAGGTTTCTTACATTTTCGATTTACATTTCAAAATTCGTGAGGCCACCTCTCTTAGCAGGTTTCCATCGTTACTGTGTTTAAACTCTGCCACGCCTGGCGGAACAAAAAAAACAAGGATTTAATCTATACAAGTGTAAATAACCACAATACGGAAAACTTACTAAATGCTGCCATGCTGATCACCAACAGAACGAGCTGAAAGTAAATCTTGTACCTCACGCACACTGCAGTACTCCAACCAGATTGAAAAGCATAACCAGCAAGATACCAAAAAGACCAAACCACCATAGCTGTCTTTTGGTTCTCAGGGAAGAAAGCAGCGTGAGCTTCTGTTAAAACGGGTATTTGCAACAACAACGAAAAATCTATCAGCTTGCATGGTGTTGCTGGATTGAAAACCCTTTTTTTTAATTTTTCGTCTTCTGCTAATTTACCACAAACGCAGAAGATCACAAAGTTATTGTTTTGCCAATGTCAATTTGAACACACGATACGCCATATGGGACTGAGCTACAAAAACAAAATACCTGCACTAACGGGGGAACGAATTCCGTTTGCAATACCCATCAACCCGATTAGGCAGTAAACAATCCACTTGGATGATTCAGTTGCACTCCACAACAAAATGGTTAAGAATGTTCCAATTTCCAGCATTGTACACAAAAATAGTGGCAATTGCCTTCCATATTTACCCGATATTTTGCCACAATAAAATGCAACGAAAGCGTTACTGGCACTGAATGTGGCCATGCACAGAGGCACCTTAAATTAAAAAAAAAACAGATAAAGTTGTGAATTTTAAGTCAAGATAGTATGACTTTAGTAGTTTCGATTACATAAATTTGTGGTGCTGTGAATATTACCTGATCAACACCAACAATGCATGAGGTTAGAGCTCTTTGCATTTCCACATAAACGAACGACTGCACGAAGTGGGAATTATAAGAAGTTGTTTTGTTTTCAACATTTGATGAAACGCACTTTTTAGAGAATACAGAGCAATTGGAAACACCTTTTAAAATAATGTTTGGCATTAAAAATTGTAGCCATGTTATAACTAATTATTATTAATAATCCTGAGTCGTCTGTCTGTTTAAAGTTCCTACGTTATATAGAAATAGATTTGAATAAGTGATACTGATGATGCCTGCAAACACAGGCGAAATGTATATATCGTAGAAATTTTTAAACAGACATACGACTCGGGATTATTAATAATAATTTGCATTAATCCGTTAGTGAGTCTCTGTTAGCCATTGAGACTACGGGCGATTAAAAAATATTCTCACCTGTTAAAACTTTGCAAAAAGAGTTTTGTGAGAACTTTTACTTTAATTTGATTTTTAACAGCAATATCATCACGTTGATTCATTATCGGGTTTACAGGCTCATGAAAGGGAATTTCTTGTTGAATGTAAGGCGTTCGTCGTGTGGCATCTGTGATAAAAGTACATTTCCAACTCAAATCATAAGGTTTAGCAAATCATAATATAATATCTTATTTACCAACGATGAAACCTGTTTTTTAATGTGCTAATTACCTTTGTCATCCACACACAATTCCGCGTTTTCTACAAAACAACCCTGAATGGTTGCGGCGATCAAAATCAGTCCCATTAAAACACCGAGCGTGATAAACAGTGTGGTTTGAGGGGGAACATACTGCACCAGATTTTGTTGCGTCACATTCGGGTCTTGACAGTCGTTGGCTCCACAAATCGAATAATCCCGTTGCTGTGATGTTTTGTTCGGGTTCGTTAAGTTGAAAGTGGATACTTGGGTGGACCCCCCAATATAGAGTATAGAATAGCACACAAGGTTGCTGATAAGCTGCAAAATTGTTAATGAAACAAATATATTTTCATTGTGTTGAAACTCCCTAAATATTCTACCTAAACAACATTGTTACCATAGATATATAGACCATGCATGAAAACTGGCCAAGGAACCGAGCGTTGTAGAAGTCACATTCCCTTTTTCCAAACCTGGCGTATCTTTTTCCGAAATGAGCGCAATATATCACGAGCGAAGGCCAAGTTAAAGCTGCAGCAATTCCCGTAAGTATTCCGCTGGCGGTCAATACGTAGACATCTGAATTTATACACGTTAAAGCGATGGTTCAATACAAAAGTCCACGCCACTTTATTTTCTTGTGTTTATTCCATCCGCGAATTTTTTTTTTTTGCCGCAAAATAAAGATCATTTGATTTGCTTGAAATATCAACAAAATATCAATGCATTTACTTGGGTAGTAGTTGGAGCAGATGTAGAGAAAGTATATGCAGTAAGCGGATGTCAGTGCGCTTTTAACACTAAGGAACTGGAACACCACCGGGGTGCCTGTGATGACGAATATTGTCCCGGTGAAATAAGCAGCCGTGGTCGATGTCGCCCCTAAAATAAAAGTACCAAAACACATTCAGCTAATTGTGAAATACTTGTACATGACATTTACATACACACACAGATATGGATATGTAGCATATTACTGTTTATGGTTGAACAGAGTTTACACATTAAATGCATATAGTGTTCCCAACATGAGGTGTTTAAATTATGAAACTAATTTCTACCAGGGCAAGTATTTGTTACGGTTTGCTTTTAAATCCGCAATTAACATTGAACACTGTCTTATTTACCTACGCCGTTGACTATGTTAACGCTTGACTGCAGAGCGAGCACTGACATATACGACCCTACCGTCAGACCAACGCCAACCGTAAACAATGCAAACCTGAACCTAACATTTCTCTTCTCCTGCCGGTACATTTGCTTCCTTGTACAGACCAACAAACTTATAACTAAATTACTGTGTTTTCAGGGAACCCTGTGTATGTAAATAAATTATTAAAATGATAAACAATTCTATTGGATTACGACAGGTGATTTCAACGACTTGGTTATAAAACAAACCAAATTTCACGCAGATTGTAATATTAGCTCATATATTTTTATATAAGAACATTTTGATTAAATTTAATGGACTTTCAGCTATAAATGTTGAAGTTCATGACAACCAGCAAGCGCGGTTTAGTAATTTATCACCAACAGCGATGTGCTGAACTTTGTCGAGCGTAAAAGTTTTGGCCGAGCTTGGTAACGTGATTTAACAGGTTTAACAGCAGATTCGTTGCGGATCATTGGGGTAGAGCAGAGCTCCCCAACATTTTGGAACTCGCGTCAACCAAAAGGTTTCAAAATTGTGGCACACGCCAACCCAACTTGTCGAAAGTCACAATATCACTAATGACGTCACCATAAAAGTCGTCATGTGATTACAGACTAGGTATAGAATTTAGATTAGCCTCGAGGCTAGTTAGCCTTCGTTAATTTACGGACTGTCCTAAAGGTTAGTTAAAAAATATTTTTCCAAAATTTCCGAAGATGACTTTCGTAACAAAGTAAATTCGGTTTAATCGGAGTGCTTTCACTAGCAACTGATTTCCGTCAAACTTACTTTTCCACCCCAGTAGAACTTGCTTTTCAAGTCCAAGTTTAGCTGAAATGCAACCAGACGCAATATGTGCGCTGTTACTTTAAATCGTTGATCCGTGACGCTTCTCAAGGCTACGTGCGGTTAAAACATTTTTGCAACGTATTCGCAGTTCACTTGCGCTGGAAATAGTGTATAGATTGTGATTTGTTAGCGCTTTTGTTCGGCACGAAAAAACGCAACACATTCTACGATAATGAACAAACCCTATATTGTGGTGGAATACATGTTGCCTTGGTTAAACTCCAAAAAATAAATCAAGTAATGCTCAAGGTTTTTCATTCTAACTAATTAACAGCTGACAATTAAAAGCTGGGCCCGTGCACTCGAATAGACAAAGAGTAGTTTACGTATGAGGTATTGATGCAGTCTATCATATCTAAACGCTTCTCGTATCGTGCCCTGTAAGAAATGCCCTTGCTCAGTGATATTTGTGTCTATAATAATCGCTAAAATATATATGAATTAATTAAAGCGAGTAAATGAAAGTAGGTTTCACGAACGAACACTACAATCGAATAATTACAATTTTAGGCAAATAGAAACGCTTCAACTGCGCCCTATTTTACAACAATGTATAAACATGATGTATTCTGTGTTTATATCTTTGATTTATTATGTAATGGGAAGACGCAGTAACATATTAGCAAATGCATAATTTGGCCTGGATTCTGCAGATAATATCAAAATAATGTTTTGATAAATGTTTGAGTTGAAGTGTTTTTCAGACTTTACCTATGTATCAGAGATGACGATTGACCACACAATAAAATCACGACTTATAAAAGAAAACTTTGGTTGCGAGTCTCATATCCGTAAGGATCGGGATTCGTGGATACAACAAACTGTTGTTAGGATCAGCCAACGACGTACTGGCCATTTTCTATCAAGTACAACCGTGGCAAATATACTGGATGACAATCACGTAAGCTGTATTGTTTATATCTGCGACAGCTCCTGTATCTGTTCTTGTTACTCGGAAAAAAATACATTTGGCTGATAGTTACAACAAACTTTAATTACGCCGTTACGAACGGTTGATAGTTCACGGTCAGGCCATCAACCTAGTCAAGTGTACGTTCCATCAGCAACTCGAATCCAATCAAGGAAGAATCTCCTATAGAGAATCCCACAACAATCACGCCTGTACAATACTGTTATCAAAGAATTACTCAATATACCGGTAACGCCTGAAAAGTGAACACTAAAACCAATGCTTAAATTTTACCGCAATTTCCATGTAGCGTTTAGTTTTAATGATCGACCCTGAAAGGAAACCATCTATATAGTTGAGTTACTATTCTAATCATGCTTGGTGTTGGTTTCAGGCGTATAAAAGCTTAAGCAATAAAGCTAGGTGTGCTTGTTCCTTCAAAGTTCTTGGACAGAAAACATGGATCGGATGTATTTATGGCCAATCAAACTCTGATCAATCCATACTTCATGAATAAGTTTCTCATAAAATAACCTTAAATCTCAATTGTCACGTTCTTATGCGAGTGCTTCACTCCATTGCGGCAAGCACTAATAATTGCAGATCAATACTACAATGTTTACCTGGACATACTTTCAGTTTGATGACATGTACGTCTCATCATTGATCTGTACAAATACGTTTTCGACAAATCTTGAGTTGATTTAATCTGACACCAAATCGATTGCAACCGTGATTAACTTCTTCAGGATAAAGTTGCAATCACATTGTACCATCCAGAAAGTGGCTCACTTGACACTTATAATTGCTGTGCACAAAAGTCAGAAACATTGGCGAGTACCGGTAAGCCAGTAATTCCAAAAGAGAAATTTCGATTCAGCACATAAACCTTGACGTTGTCAGGCGCCAACCACAATCCCGATGCAATAAATTCTTCAAAATTACAATTGATTATCAAAGTCTTGATTCCATTACATCACCTACTACCACCAGGCGGTACTACAGATTCTTAGGATTACCCGTTTTGGTGCACTATCTCAAAGTAAATACAGCACCAATGCTGTATAAAAACTTCCCAAAGTCAGAGTACTTAATTGGTGGAGACGTGCTTACGACAACTTGGAAGATATAATTTATTCAATAGTTATGCGTGGGTGTTTTGATTACATGAATAAGTTAAAGGCATTATGTTGTTGAATCACTGTAAAAAAATCATCAAAAAGTTAGCAAAGCTAAACCGAATGGAAATCGACAGTCAAAACAATCCTGCAAAGCAAGTTTTTGAAACGACTTCCTTTGAAAGCGAAAAAACATCAGCAACGCGTGCAGTTCTTATCATTAATCGTGTTAAAATCGTGCGCTCAACATGTCACAAATGTTGTGTCGTTGTAACAGTTTTCCTCTCGCATGACACGGACCTATGGTATGCGTCGAACCGGGTTGTGTGAAGATTAGGTGCGCAGACTCGGAATAGTAACACTTGCAAAGCAGACATTGCTTGGCGTAAGTCTGTGAGCAGCCATATTCGCATTCGCGTGGCTTTCATGGTTCAGTTTTTTTATCCTGCTTATTTCGCAAATGTTTTCGTCGTAAACTTCATCAGCTTGGAAATAATGATCATCGTCAGCAAAGTGGGTGATTTTTTCGGCAGTTGCAATGAATGACAAAAATCTACTCCGTATTTTTCAACAAAATCTAACCGTATAAGGATGTCTAAACTTGCACTATGAATGAAGGGTTCGTGTGTATATACATATGTGTAAAGCAATTCGACGAAATATATCGAATTTTCAGATTTAAACACGATTGCTTGTCAATTGGTTTTATGAATAACAAAGAAAAATGGAAGAAGACAAACCAGTGTACAGTGGAGACGGACGTAATGTCCGCGACGACCAACCAACTTATGAAATCAAAACTTACAAAAGGAGATTTCTTGTGGCTTTTCTTACGTTTGTAATTATTGGTATTCGTGGATTCAATCAGTCGCTGTTTGGATCAGCCAACGACGTTTTGGCCAAGTTCTACAAAGTACAACCTTGGCAAATAGACTGGCTGACGATCACGCAAGCTGTAGTGTTTATATGTGCGACAGCTCCTGTATCTTTTTTTGTTACGCGAATCGGATATAAAGCAGCAACTTTAACGACCACTGGATTTTTGTTTCTTGGATTTGCCCTTGACGGCATATCCATTTGGATTCCTTCTGGATTTCCACTTGCTATAGTTGGACAAGCTTCAGAGGGCTTAAGTACGATAGCCACAACGTCTATGCAAACTGCAACAGCATCTATTTGGTTTCCAGCTAATGAAATGGCAAATGTAAATGCGGTTCTTACCGTAAGCCGAGCGTTCGGGGAAGCAGGTGGTGCGGTGACCTTGTCCAACGTCTTGATTATTACGGATAGCATTAATGACATACGATCAAAACTGACGTATGTATTTTGGACGATTTCTGGAATTCTGGCAGTTGCGTTCATAATGACACTTGTTTTTGTCAAAGACAAACCCGATTTGCCTCCTAGCATTGCACAGGCCAAAGCGGAAATTTGGCAAGCTCGGGAGAGAGCAAAGTATGTGTCGGTAAAGGATGACCTGCTACAGTTTGGAACAACTTTAAAGAAACTTTTTACCGATCGTCATTTCCTGGCCGTTTGGGCTGCTATTGGAATTGTGAATCCGGTCTTACGAAACTACACGATTCTACTCTCGTCAGTGCTGCACAAACAGTTTCCTAACGAAAAAAACCTCGACTCAGCAGCTGGTTTTGTGCTGATGGGTTCCTGGTTAATGTTCGTTGTAGCTGGCTTCATTACAGGGCCGATCATCACAAAAACTAAACGCTACAGGGCTACAGCGATAATATCTATAATATTGGTTTCAGCGTCCACTTTATTAACGTTGATAGGCGTTTTATCTAAGTCTTTGTCTACGGTTTACGCCGGTGTGATCCTTCTGGGTTTCTTTATAGGAGCTGCTGCAGTTGTGTGTTTGCAGTTGGTGATGGAGGTAACCTATCCTCTGCCAACATTGCAAGTTACGATGCTTATCATGACAGGCGTGGGCATTATGCGCATGTCTTATCCCATTGTAGGAAGAGTTTTGCTGGAGAAATATGGGGCGGCTGCTTCTCTGACCTTTCCCTTTCTCATGACCGTAATTGCAATTCTGCTTATAATTATGCAGAAGTTGCCTTTTCGTCGTCTTGAGGCAGAAACTTCGGAAACATCTAAACTTCTGCCAGAATATGAAAACTAGTTGAAAAAGATTTATTAACGTTTGATCGTTTAGATACCTCTTCATGGTTTTACTCTGATTTTTGGATTTTAGCAACTGTACCAATAGTCTTAGCAATACAACCTAGTAATTAATTCATTTAAAAATGAGAATCGACAATTGGTGTATTGGTTGGTCAAAGGCAATTCCATGCTTCCAGGTTCTAACACGAAAATGTTTTTATTAATCATTGATCAAACTTTTATTGCATTATCCGTTTGTGTTCACATCGTACACAGTTCTACGTTTAGTCAAATACCAATTTATGTACATGATTCTGAATCCGTCTTTTGGAGCGGGCAAACCAGGACCGAATAAAAATTCTTGCACATTTAAATATTATGAGCCAAATTGTTTTGAAACAATATTCTCGACGCATGTGGTTGCTATTGTTCGTTTCCACGCTGCGTATTTTCTGTTTACGCTATCACAATTGTATTTTAACATATTGTCTACATAGTCGCATGTGTTTAGGTTTATTTCCCACAACAAAAGTTTAATTGAGAATGAGGCTGGACTGTAATTGGAAAATAAAATTGAATTTACTTTCTTGTAGTTTACAGAAATTTGATTACCTTCCTTCCTTTTGAAATGTAACAGAGTAACTGAATTCGCATCGGGAAATGCACTCACGCAGTTATTTATGTTCTAGCTCCAAAATTGCCAATTTTTCGGCATGTAGTAAGGAACGACAAAGAGCTACGCTGTACTTTTTACCGTATAAATCAATATAAGGGTTCGATGTGCAAAGCAATTCGACGAAATATATCGAATTTTCAGGTTTAAACACGATTGCTTGTTAGTGAGTGTTGTGAATAACAAAGAAAAATGGAAGAAGACAAACCAGTGTACAGTGGAGACCGACGTAATGTCCACGACGACCAACCAACTTACGAAATCAAGACCTACAAAACGAGATTTCTTGTGGCTTTTCTTATGTTTGTAATTATTGGTAATCGTGGATTTAATCAGTCGCTATTTGGATCAGCCAACGACGTTTTGGCCAAGTTCTACAAAGTACAACCTTGGCAAATAGACTGGCTGACAATCACGCAGGCTGTAATGTTTATATCTGCGACAGCTCCTGTATCTTTTCTTGTTGCGCGAATCGGATTTAAAGCAGCAACTCTAACGACCACTGGATTTTTGTTTCTTGGATTTGCCCTTGACGGCATATCCATTTGGATTCCTTCCGGATTTCCACTTGCTATAGTTGGACAAGCTTCAGAGGGCTTAAGTACGATAGCAACAACATCTATGCAAACTGCAACAGCATCTATTTGGTTTCCAGCTAACGAAATGGCAAATGTAAATGCCTTTCTTACCGTAAGCCGAGCGGTCGGGGAAGCAGGTGGTGCGGTGACCTTGTCCAACTTCTTGATTATTACGGATAGCATTAATGACATACGATTAAAACTGACGTATGTATTTTGGACGATTTCTGGAATTCTGGCAGTTGCGTTCATAATGACACTTGTTTTTGTCAAAGACAAGCCCGATTTGCCTCCTAGCATTGCACAGGCCAAAGCGGAAATTTGGCAAGCTCGGGAGAGAGCAAAGTATGTGTCGGTAAAGGATGACCTGCGACAGTTTGGAACAACTTTAAAGAAACTTTTTACCGATCGACACTTCCTGACCGTTTGGGCTTCTATTGGAATTGTAAGTCCGGTTTTACGAAACTACACAATTCTACTCTCGTCAGTGCTGCACAAACAGTTCCCTTACGAAAAAAACCTTAACTCAACAACTGGTTTCGTGCTGATGTGTTCCTGGGTAATGTTGTAGCCAGTTTCCTCATAGGGCCGATCATCACAAAAACTAAACGCTACAGGGCTATAGCGATAATATCTATAATGTCGGTTTCAGCCACCACTTTATTGACATTGATAGGCATATTATCTAAGTCATTGTCTATGGTTTATGCCGCTATGATCCTTGTGGGTTTCTTTATAGGAGCTTCTACAGTTGTGTGTTTGCAGTTGGTGATGGAGGTAACCTATCCTCTGCCAACATTGCAAGTTACGATGCTTATCATGACAGGCGTGGGCATTATGCGCATGTCTTATCCAATTGTAGGAAGAGTTTTGCTGGAGAAATCTGGGGCCGCTGCTTCTCTGACCTTTCCCTTTGTCATGACCGTAATTGCAACTGTGCTTATGATTACGCAGAAGTTGCCTTTTCGTCGTCTTGAGGCTGAAACTTCGGAAACAACTAAACTTCTGTCAGAATATGAAAACTAGTTGAAAAAGATTCATTGTCGTTTGATTATTTAGGTGTCATTTTATGGTGTTACTATGATTTTAGGGTTTTTGGAACTGCACCAATTGTCCTAGCAATACAACCTTTTGCGCAACCAACCATCAAGGGCTGACAGCAATAAATGTTATCTTATACCATTGATTTATCCTTTGGGCATCATCAGAAGTAATTCATTTAAAGGCGAGAAATCGACAATTGGTTTATTGGTTGGTCAAAGGCAATTCCATGCTTCCAGGTTCTAACACGAAAATGTTTTTATTTATCATTGATCAAACTTTTATTGCATTATCCGTTTGTGTTCACATATTACCCAGTACTCCGTTTAATTGGTCACATAACAATTTATGTACATGATTCTGAATCCGTCTTTTAAAGTGGGCAAACCAGGACCGAATAAAAATTCTTGCACATTTAAATATTATGAGCCAAATTGTTTTGAAACGATCTTCTCGACGTATGTGGTTGCTATTGTTCGTTTCCACGCTGCATGTTTTCTGTTTACGCTATCACAATTGTGTTATGACATATTGTCGACATAGCCGCGTGTGTTTAGGTTTATTTCCACAACAAAAGTTTAAATGAACATATGGCTGAACTGTAATTGGCAAATAAAATTGCATTTACTTTCTTGAAGTTTACAGAAATGTGGTTATCTTTCCTTTGATATGTAAAAGAGTATAAATACATAACATGACAACACAGAAATCAGGACTTGGTATTCGTTTAGATTTTGGCACATTATGGTCTCTCTATCTTAAAATGTTCACCTTACCTCTCGATTCACTTTTACTTTCCGCGCATTTTTTATTCATCACAATTTGGATCATCCAACGTTTCACCTTTAGTTTTATACGCTTGAGTAGTTTTGGTTGCAACGCGGAAGATGCGGCAAGCTGCGTAGCCAGGATGCTGGTGGTTGAATAATTGATGGAAATAACCCGGTAGTTTTCTTGTGGTGGCTTGAAAAGCTGTGGATGTGCGTTGCTGTATTAATCAGAGAGACATTTTGAGTTGACACTATATTGCATTGATACAGTATTGTACTGTGTTGTGTTGTGCCAGCGTCCCAGAAGAACGAAAGATTTTGGTAACCTGTGTAATGACATATTACAAATTTCATTTCTATCGCCAAGAATGCTTTAAGTTGTTTTAGATAGCGTAAATTTGCGTATATTAAACTAGTTGTGCAAACAAACATTACTGCCCTTACTCCAGTAGGCCTGTGCTACAAAATCGACAAATTAAGACCAGGCCCTCAAAGACTTTCCAGAATCACTTCAAGATGGAAATAAATTTTTGTATATTTCACTGAAAGATGGAAAGAAAAAATTTTATCACTTATCGTCGTTTTGAACGTAAAGTATCCTCATAAATAGACTAGCCACCATGGCCGCACTTTGTGTGCAGGGTAAACCCTGACGTTTACCATATACGCAACTGCTCTGCGTGGCAGACTGTTTATTGACTTCTGTAATGCACAAACTACTCGTGTGTATTTGCTTACATAACACAGCTGTGTCGAGTAGACAGTAACTGTTCTGTTAGTGTGTTATTTTGAGATTTAGTAAAAAATATCAAATTTGATATTAATGCTTTGACAATGTCGTGTGTCACGGACCGAAATATTTACTGGTTGCATTGCGATACCAGGTTGACCAAGAAAGTTTGTGTAGTAACGACATTATAGCTTACATCTGCTCTTGATGTATTCGTTCCTGCTCTTGATGGCGTCGTTCTTGTGTTTCATGTGCTGCATGCTGGGCTGCCATCTGCTTTTGCATATCTCCATCGTTGAGAATGTTTTCCGACTGCGTTAACTCGTTCAGTACAAAATCCGTCCTCGTCGCCAATGTTGTATTCTTGTATTTGCAAAAGCAGGAGCCAACAGCGCGAACAAATTGAGACTGTCCAGGAGAGAGAACAATCGTGATTGTATAGGGGAAGAGGCCAGTGGTGGGATTCAGCCGGTTCGCACCGGTTCTATAGAACCGTCTCACGAAATTTTATGAGATCAGCGAACCGGTTAGCATTACTGTCAATGGATTGTTGCATCTTAGAACCCGCTAAAAAATATGACTTTTGTGATAGAACCGGCTGACAAAAATTTGAATCCCACCACTGGAAGAGGCTAATCATATTCCTATACAAACAGCATTGGAATGTTTAACAGGGTGCGAAATGAAATAACACAGGGCACGAAAAATGATACGCTTCGCCGATCACAATAGTAATTAGTAAATAAAATTAAATTTACTTTCTTGTGGTTCACAGAAATTCGACTTCCTTTGCATTTTATAATTTTATATGTAAAATAGCATACATACACAGCATGACAACAGATAAATCAGGACTTGCTATTTGTTTACATTTTGCACATTTGTCTTTCCATCTTTATCTTTACCTCACCTCTTGATTCACTTTAGCTTACCATGCATTTTTACTCATCCTTGTTTGGTTCCGCCAACGTTTCACCTTTAGTTTTATACGCTTGAGTAGTTTTGGTTGCGTGGCCAGGATGTTGGTGGGCGAAAAAACTAATGGAAATAAACCGGTTGTGGTGGCTAGAAAAGCTGTTGATATGCGTTGCTGTGCTGATTAGAAAGAAATTATGTATTGACGCTAAAATGTGTTGATACAGTATTGTACTTTGTTGTGCTAGCGTCCCAAGAGAACGAATGTTGTTTTGGATGAGCGATGTTAGCACTGTATAGCTTAGCCATCATGGCCGCACGATTGCAGATTTTAACGCTAAGCCGTTAGTGCAGGGTAACCCGAACGTTAACCATATTTACAACTCGTCTGCGTGTGAGGTGTTTATTGACATGTGTTATGCACAAACTAGTAGGCTGTCAGTGTGTTACTTGTGCTTTGACTATCTCGTGTGTCACGGAGCGAAATATTTACGAACGCGCAGTACGTAAGATGGAAACAATACAAGATACGAAACAAAATATCTATGAAAGAATTGTTGTAGGATTGACAAGAGACGGTAGTGTTAGTAGGGTTAGGGCATTGTTTGACGTGAGATTTTTAAGCATTGTATAACCGCACAGAAAGCAATTGTGCGATATTTTAAATTGCCACTTAATCAGTATAATTGTGCATAAAAATTTTATTTCTGAATGTGCAATTCTTTCACACCATTGGTCGTTTGTGATGTAGATTCACTTGTTATATAGGCTTACCTGTAGCAAAGGTTCACTTGTACAGTAACATTGTCTAATGTTGGTACAACAGCAGTCGTGTGAGGTATAAAACATTGGTTACAGCGGTCACATTTCCAGAGTGACGACAAATGTTTAGAAAAACTACAGTTGGGACAAACGCCGAAATTACGGACTAGGGCAATGGCTTTCAATCACCAAATACTGTACCTCGAATTCGTGGACAGTGTTTACAGAAGAATAAAAACCAACTCCCTCAACCCCGAGTCGCATCGCGAGCATGTTCTCGCTGCCTGCGAGTATTTTCTCGGTACAACATTACGCAAACACTGCGACCACAAAGGTAGGGAGAAAGACAAAGAGATAACAGGCGGACTTATACAGGAAATCGGACGCATTTACCGAAAGCGAAGTCCCGATAAAATGTCATTGATTAAATCCGCCGTCTTATTCAACGCAGCCTTACACCGCAAACCCTCCAACGCGAGAGAAATCGAAAATGACATTCGAAACCTTTGTTCACATGTTCTGAGGCTCTCCAAGGCTGCCGACCAAACGGCTGATATCTTGGAAGAAGGTCGTTGTGCTAAGGAAGAAATTATCAAGATAAGGCAGATGGTTAAACAGGCTTTGCACTCCTCTACCCAAAGAGTTGACGAGGTTCAGAAACGTGAAAAAATTGACGAGATCGAAAATTTCCAGTCTAAAATTACAGGCTGCTATAAAGCGCTAATGAAGCGCATCATGGACTTTTGCATTCGCGTCAAAGGACCTCCGCCTTTTCCTTGTGCATACGCGTTGGTTGGAATGGGTTCGCTTGCGAAAAACGAAATTACTCCGTTTTCCGACTTCGAAAACCTCATTGTTCTTGAAGAAGGTGTTCAACACCAAGAGAACTATGACAGCGTATTAGAACATTATCGCTGGTCGGCTGTGATGTTTCAGATGGTCTTGGTTTGTATGGGGGAAACCATTCTGCCTTTTTCGGACATATTTGCGTTGCGTGGATGGATGTACGACGCGTTTACCCCTGACGGGTTTGCACCGCAAGCCAGTAAAAATGCGTTAGGAAGACAGGAAGCTACTGCTGCAAAGCCGTGGACGACTGAACTGATAAAACCGGTTCAAGATATGCTCAACTACACGAAACCCATACACGACATGAAAAACGGTTACCATTTGGCTGATATGCTTACTAAAACATGCTTTGTGGCCGGTGACAGAACCGTGTATGATGAGTTCTCGCTTGGTGTGCGACAGAATGAAGGATGTGAGAAGAGTTTTACCGAGGCTGTAACCAAAGACCTCAAGATATACTCGATCACATCCCAACTGCCATTAGTCCAAAACCAGCCAAAAATGGATGTGAAAAGAGTAATATTTCGCATGATAACCCTTTTTGTTTCGGCTCTTGGAAGACTTAACAGCACCAATGAAACATCGTCATTCGAAATCGCTCGAAAACTTCACAAACAGGGGGTAATAAGTGAGAGTTTCATGTATGAAATTCTTTTCGCCCTTTCCGTTGCGTGTGAGGTGCGTCAAAAAGTTTACATGGAAAAAGGTGAACAGGCCGACCGTTTGGAAAACAGCCAATTGGAAAACAAATCAACTATTTCTTCCTTGATGGGTGACGATACGGCTGTGACGTACTTTGGGACAGCTTGGAAACTTCAATCATTCGTGTCAGATATCATTGGCAGGGAAAACAGTGCACAATGCATTGAAAAACTCCCTGCTATGGTGCAGCTGTGGATATATTATTCATTAAACCAATGGAGTAAAACTTTAGAGGGGTGCTGTGAACTCGGAATACTCACCTGTAGCCCAGGAGAAATAAAAGCAAATGAAGCTTTGATTGTCGGTTTATGTTATCAGAAACTAGGAAATTACGACAAAGCCATAGAATACCTCCAAATAGTAGAGAGCAAACTGCAAGGAAGCACAAACCTATTAGTCAAGTGGAAATTAGCAATTGCCTGATGAGTTTAAGTCGCCAAGTAGAAGCGTTTGAGTATTTGGAAAAGTGGTATGTCACGTACGACAAGTTCACGGGAGGTCGTTCATCTCATCCCTTGTCTGATGACGTAAGGCTGCTCGGCAAAGACATGGTACGGAAACCAGAAGACGACGCACAAATGGAGGACCATTACGTCATCGCCAAACGTCTTCGCTTCTCGGGGAACGTTTGTCGGTCACGTGATGAGAATTTTCTTGCGTTGTCTTTTTACTCCCGTGAGTTGGAATTGCGCAAAAACCTCACAGCCGAGCCGTTGAGGGACAAGAAGATCGCAAAGTGCTATTTGTATATGGGACAGTGCAAACTCCACATGGGACTCATGGACGATGCCGAGGAGCTGTTTGATCGAGCCGAGGCGATGTAAACAATAAATACGTTTCATGTCGGCAAGGGCATGACCTTGTACACGCACCTTGGGCAAATCGCTTTCAAAAAGAAACTTTACGACCGAGCGATGACGAATTTCACAAAACAATTGGACCTCGAACTCGAGCGCGATAACGTTGATCAAATAAGTATTGCGACGTGCTACAATTGGATGGCCGTGGTAAATGTGCACACGAGAAACTATAAGGAAGCTCTTAAGTGGTTCTCCAAATCCAGGGACGCCTACCTACTGTCTACAAACGAAATGATGAAAGAGGTTGGAATGGCTAACAATGACCGCTACATGACGGAGGTTATATTAAGAATGACAGAAGCAAACCAACTATAAAATAACGTCGGCGCAATTTAACTTGCGCAGTAAACTAACGCGATGATCTGAACTTTATATGTTCGTTGTTTTCCTTTACTTTGGTTTCTTAAACTGTCTGGTGTCACGGTACACATGCATTCTTTTATTTATAACAAATTTCTACAACAAATTTCAGTTCAAGATTTGAATGAGTTTATCTAATAACGTAAAATCAACTTTTAACGCGAACTACGGCCGTGGTTTCGTGACCAAATTGCTTAAATTCTGAGCTAAACGTCCGTCGACAAACACACGTTCAGCACTTCGTCTGCAACTTTCAGTTTCAAACGCCCTTCCTTTTTTTATTACTGTCAAAAAGAAAAATGCCCATCACAGCAATAATTGCAGTGGTGTGACATAACATGCGCTTGCAATTTATTTTTGTGCTTTGCATATTTACACAACAAATGGCGAAACATTTTTACAAATTATTGGTGAAACTCGCGGCACACCTGAGCCCGTTTCACGGCACACTGAAACCCAGACTTGATGTTTACGGTTATCTCTTTATAAACTGACGATACAAGGTGTAGTTACGATATTGTGCAGCCAAACTGTACATGTTTATGTAAATTCAGCTGATTGCAAGTTAAAACAGGAAATTTGTGAAATTGAATTTGCAAAATGATAAACTAATAGAAAGCGTAAAATTCAAAAAAGCTAATAAGAAAGCGTAAATTTCGAAACTTTGTATAGAAGAAGCGATGAGGAACGTACTGCATCATTTATAGAATTTCTTCTTTTCTGTGAAATGATTCATCTGTCTCTCTTTTTTCTTTTTATTTTCGATGTGTTTAATTGAAACTTGCAAATAAAAGTCGACATATGTATGGTCATTTTTCAATCACAACATGGTTCACACTTACAGATGGGAAAGCAAGCACTGTGCACAAGCAATGTATTTAGCAAAAGCATGCGTGCAGTGTTAAAAACAGAAGCTACTTCTAGTAAATACTTCAATTAAATGCAACATGAGGTTTGACTAAAGCTATAGTGTTGTGTTTCTGTAAATCACATGATTGCGCGTAATTGTTTCAAAATACTTTAACCTGATTCATGTACACTTAAACGTGAAATGTTTAGCTACACGTACGAGACATGTTGAATGTAGTAGAAAACAATTAAACCAAAGAGAAAGTACAACGTGCTAAACGCTTGAGGGATGTTCGCGTTATTCGTTGTTCCTGTAAAAAAAAGCATAGAAATGCATGCTTTGGAAGAAGACGAACTGCAGCTTAGATCATTACTCTGAAAGCCACAAGTAAAAAGCGAAATAGGACAAACTTTATGATCGCGTTACGTACAACTTTAGGAAATAAACTTACTTTCTAAGTCCGTAACATTAGTTGTGTTGGGAACACCTGGAAATAAATTTGTCTTAAATGTATTGTTAAATAAAGTTCACACACGAAACTAAATTTAATAAAATTTTACCCAAATATTGTCTAGTAGAGTTTCAATTTAGGTAGGTTTGGGTCTTAAATATCCAGTTTGTGGCCTAACTTTCCGACTTCGTGAAGCGTTAATACATATCAAAGACTTTTACACAATTTAATGACATAAAATGTTTGGGGCCCCATCCAAATGCTTTAAAAAATTGTCATGAATATGTTCAATGTTGCACCATCTAATTGGAAGTGACAACGGGGTAAACATTATGATCGCGTGACGTAGAACGTCCAGTAATAAACTTACTTGCTAAGTCCGTAACATTAGTTGTGTTGGGAACACCTGGAAATAAATATGTCTTCAATGTATTGTTAAATAAAGTTCACACACGAAAATAAATTAATAAAATTTTACCTAAATATTGTCTAGTAGAGTTTCAATTTAGGTTGGTTTGGGTCTTAAATATCCAGTTTGTGGCCTAACTTTCCGACTTCGTGAAGCGTTAATACATATCAATACTTTTACACCATTTAATCACATAAAATATTTGGAGCCCCACCCAAATGCTTTAAAAAATGGCCATGAATATGTTCAATGTTGCACCATTTAATTGAACGTGACAACGGGATAAACCTTATGATCGCGTGACGTAGAACGTCCAGTAATAAACTTACTTGCTAAGTCCGTAACATTAGTTGGGTTGGGAACACCTGGAAATAGATTTGTCTTAAATGTATTGTTAAATAAAGTTCACACACGAACATAAATTAATAAAACTTTACCCAAATATTGTCTAGTAGAGTTTCAATTTAGGTTGGTTTGGGTCTTAAATATCCAGTTCGTGGCCTAACTTTCCGACTTTGTGAAGCGTTAATACAAATCAAAACTTTTATACCCTTATATGACATAAAATGTTTGGAGCCCCACCCAAATGCTTTAAAAAATGGCCATGAATATGTTTAATGTTGCACCATCTAATTGGAAGTGACAACTGGATAAACCTTATGATCGCGTGACGTAAAACGTCCAGGAATAAAACTTACAACTGGAAATGTTGTTTTCTTAAATGTATTGTTAATTATAGTTTTTTAATCACATAAAATGCTTGGGCCCCACTCAAAAGTTCCACTGACGCAACAACTAGCCTAAAATTTGTGAAATCCACTCGGATAATTTTAGGAAATATGACTTCCCCAAGTCAACTCAAACAGTGCCTTACTTATTTCATAAAGCAAACGAAAATATCTCCTTTGGTTTAAGTGCTTAATACTTACTAGGTTGTTGACTTGTTAACGGGGCTCTTGTGTAAGGTTCTGGTAGGTCGTTTAGTATGTCTGCAATATGCGTTGCACAGGAAATGATTGTTTTTGACAAGATACCAAACTCAAGTTAGATAAAAAGTTTATTTCGTTAAAACAACCACTATCTTGAAAATCTATTCTCACTGATCACCTTGCAAATCATTTTTTCAGAAAACGCAAAATCAACTGTTCAGGCGTCACACTATGGGCCCTTAACGTCAAACCTATAGCACAGTCTAATTTAACAACGATTGCTTACGGTTCATAATCCATTGATAAAATGACGACACCCTTGTGTAAATCCCAAGACCGCCAACAGTTCCACAACCAAATCCAAACGATGTTATCCCAAACTGGTACCAAGATGTTTCACCGACAAGGCAGATAAGAGGACCTCCTGAGTCACCCTGTGTAAAAAAGGTGGCTCTAACATTCATGAAACACGTTACATAGTTTGCAAAGTGCCACGAAAAAATAAGTTTTTACTTTGCTGTTTTATAGCACAGTTGACGGTTTTATGCAAACAAATGAATATTGTGTATAAACCGCAGACAGATGGCCGCTGTTTCGACCTAAAAGGTCTCATCAGTGCAGCTGGTGTGACGATCAGACGACTTTGCTGACCAAACGGCCAAGCAAAGACTTCCACTTTGTGGTGACTATATAATCACCGTCATCCGTTGGGCACCAAACTAGGTGCAACCTTACGGAGAAAACAAGGTGGAAACACTATGGCCAAACAAAGCTCAACCAATAGTGCCGTCAGGCACCGTGTCACAATAATCATAAGATAAGCAAAGTGGAGCCAATAATATGAATAGTCACACCAGCTGCATTGATGAGACCTTTTAGGTCGAAACAGTGGCCATCTGTCTGCAGCTTATACACAATTCATATTATTGGCTCCACTTTGCTTATCAATTGAATATTGTATGAATCAATCACGTGCGTTTTTAGAAAAAGAGAGTCGTGTACTAACAACTTAAACTGCGAAATTGAATACACGTTTGACTTGAATATGTTTTGTTTCATTTTAACGTTTTAGGCCTGTAACTTTCACAAAGATGTAAAAAACAAATCTTACCTGACATGTGTCCACTCCGCCCTTCTCCACGTTTCCAGCACATAAATGTGAGTCGACCAAAACACCGGGATAAGTTGCATTGCAAGTTGTCTGGCTGATAATTGGTAAGCGGACTTGGTACAATACGTCTGGAAACAACCCGCGACCTAAATACATCGCCATGAACATTAATTTCATTCAACTGTGCAAACGCTTTGTTGCATTGCCACGGAAAATGAAACTTTACCTAAACTCCCCCACCCTGTTGCTATGCAACGAGTTTTAGGGGGTATTTCGAATCTTCCTTGGGACGAGGGTGGAATGCAGATCGGTTTCACAGTGCGAGTAAAATTGATTTTACCAGCAAGTTTCAGCAGAGCAATGTCGTTGCCTTTGGCTGACCTGAGTTCAAAACATGACTGTCGATATGGCAACGGCAATTAGTATCCGTTTTTTTTACATTTTTCTGTGCATGGTATTTTTTTTCTGAGCGTAAGCAAATGTCTGTAGGTAAAACTGTTTTCTTAGATTTGCTTCCGAGAAAGTAATTACTATGAAAGTTTTTTAAAACCACAAATGAAGGATGTGTTAATTCTTCACAACATTCGAAGCTAATGATATTATAAAACACCTTGTGTAGTTTTCGTGAAGTTTTGCTTCATTCACGGAAAATGTTTGACTGTTGATACTGCTTTCATTTATCCTGTGTCTCCCGACGTGAACCATTATACTAAAGAACATTAAATAAATCAGTAAATATTTTTACCATAAAGAAATCTCATGCAAAAAACAAATATGTTTCATGCATACAAATATAGAATGCCTATAGCTAACGGAGTCACTTTTTACATTCTGGCTATTGCAACATTATTTGGTTTTTGAATCACTTCGTCAGGTACGGTGACATTACTTGGAATTGTTGCTGACGATACAATGAGCTGCTGTGAGAATGACACTGTCGGTAATGATCGTCCCTCCGCAAAACAGGTTGCCATTTTCATCAGTGAGCATCGCCATCCATGGATATGAACCTGCACTGGCCTCGTTTCCACCAATAATTCGTGTATCCTAAAAATACAAGAACAATATTTTTTAAAGTTGAATGTGTTTGTTGGCGGTGAAGAAGGACCAAGCAAATTCTTGTAGAATTTAGGTGCGAAAATTTAATCCATATTCAGTTTACATCACGTAATTGACCAATTGAAATTGCATAAGGTAAGTGAAAGTGGGCAAATACATTACACTGGTTATATTCACAGCTAGGCATCCATCTTACCCAGGTAAACGAAGGTGGCACTTCAACAGTCCCACAATGATCAGTACTTCCCGTACCTTGCACTACAAGTGAAAAAAGCAAAACGTGGTGTTACTCTATCAGAAAAATTTCATGCTAAGGTTTCGCTATACCGCATTCAATTTCGTCATCTCCTTCTGGACAATCGCTTACTGTATCACATTGCTTCTCTCCCGCAACGCAAGAACCATCCCAGCAAGTGTATTGGTTGTTGTTGCACCGAACTGTTTGTTTTCACCAAAAAAAATCACAAATGTGTTTTAGTTTTTTAGCAAACGTTCAATACAAAAATCCTTTTGCTTTTGGTTGGCGCTCAGCTAAATGTCTGTGTTTATTGAAACGCTTATTTCAGAATCTCCAGTATGCAATTTATAGTGGAACACCTAATGGAAATCCTCAGTAAGCAAATTGCAACCATTGCATTAGCAGTTTATTGAAACGCTTATTCACAAGGAAAAACATTTTGTATTTCGCATTCCATTCGGCGTTCCACTGATTTTTTCCATTAACAATTTACTGCATAATCCGGTATCAGTCAAAATAAAACTGCTGCAAGCAACGGAGCCATACCACTTTGTGTGTAGGTGATAAAGAAGCCTTTTCTTCTCACAGAGATATCTGTATGGAACACGATACGCACGTTGTTGGTAAACGATGAAAAATTTCGCGGCAACTGATTTCCACAAAACTTTATCCCAGTGTACTGACGAACAAATTCATTGTAAGTATTATTTTATCTCAAGGGTTCATTTATAAAATGTGAACAACTCAGTTCAATATTTTTATAAATCACCGAGTGCGGAAAAACCTCTACATCACCTTGTTCACCCAACAATGCTGCTATGAGTTTTTTTTTGTCTGAATCTATGATGTGGGTTTAGTATAAAAAAATGGGTGCCACTGCCATGGCAAGACATAACCGTTTAACTGGGTGGTCAAAAATAGCAGAGTTAATATGCAGAAAAGCTCGTGGCACCCCAAAACGTTACAAATAGTGCCGAGGCACCAGGATCTGTAACCACTGAATTCAGATTTTATAATTTGTTTTCAAGGTGCGGCATATTGAAATGAAATGAATCTTGTTACAAATCACTTCATACCTTTTCCACTCCATCGTATATTTCCATATAGTCAAAGGAACATTCAGATTGTCTCTCGAGGTCAAATTCGACAAAGCGAACCTCAATCACCTGAGCATGATCGTTTTAAGTAACAAATGTAGACCAAAAAACTGAATGTTATACCATGTTATCAGGGCTTGTAATAGTATATTCACAATCAAGATTATCATCGTAGTCTGTTGGATATCCTGGCGAGGTGATTATTCCAGAAGCTGCAGTGAATCTCGTTACTCCACAACTGGAAATGGTTGTTGTTGTGGAAAACACACCTGGAACAAACCACCTTTTAAAGTAGGATCAGCTAAGTTAATCAAATCGAACAGAACTAGATAAAAACACTTTCAATTTATTAAATTTGACAAATGTGTTTTTAAGCCCAATAACAATTTGCAGATAGGTTACACCAACAAGGAACTATTGGAATTGCAGTCAAGCAAGATTAAGGCCTGTTTTTGACAAGTCGCATTAGGCTTCCAATGAGGTTCGAACTCTGAACACATTGGGTCACAGCACTGTCGACTGGTCTGTGGGAGCACAACGGTAATGGCAGGTCAAAAACACTGTTGTACAAGCGCACAACTAATCAAGCGCACTGCACACTTTTCTATCGCAAGGAAGGATCATTCCACTAATAAGGCCTTTGCGATATCATATCGATCATAATGTATTATGTACGGTTTGCAACAGCGTTGCGACAATATAGAAATTCTAACTTACAACCGTCGCTCGTAAACCAGGCGCCTGCAGGAAGGCAATTGTGTTGTGGGTGGAGTAACGCGATATGTTACAGGAAAAGACCTATATATTTTTGGTTAGGAGTTTGTGTAAACAAGCGATCCGGTGTTGTTTATTGTTTTTTCATCGGCAAGCTCACATAATTACAATTAATATTGCAGCAATCGCAAAAAAAAATAGATATTGGTTTTGTGGTGATAAACAAATCATTTATGAGATATTTTTGTCCTACCACTGCAAACAATTTAAAAAACACATCATGAATCAAACGCAATGTATTAATGACTGCAAACGGAGGCAAACTTAGCTTACCATTAGAAGTGTAGTTTCCAGACAACACTGTAAAAAAAAATTAAAAAAAAAACATTAGAATATTCGCAACTTGTATGGGTAGACTTGATTATGAAAAGCACATTAGACAATAATACAGACTAAGCAAAAGCACAAAGACTTCAACATTCTCAATATACGCCTGACGACGCAAATACAAATGCAAATATTTACACTTCGGTGTGCCTTTCGGCCATTTTTCATCGAATTTTTTATGTGATGGACGAGTTGGTTTAGAAATAAACATGAGCACTTTTTTCTCGTAACAAATATCTGGTAAGATTCTGCATCATTTTCATTTTTACCCGATGCAATCCATTTTGCGTGCGACGACACTTTCGTGAACAAACTAGGATTTCCGGGATATCGACATGTCGTAGCTGCAGTAGCAATGCCCACTTGTGTCCACTTGGTTTCGCCAACAAGGAGCATCAAAGGACCTCCTTCATCTCTCTGTAAAGAAATACATTGAAAGACAAATCGCAAACCCAGGAAGAGATTTTTGTACTAAATGAGGTTAAAATTTGTCGTATAGGCTTGCTATGAACCAAACTCCAGCGTGTCGTAATCCTGTAGACACAGATGATGCGGTAAATTTTTTTGGCATGTTTCGGTTTTATAAAATTTTTGTAAAGGTCTCCAGTTTCTGTAGACTACAAATGTCAGATACTACGGGGAATTCTGTTATCTTTCAAAAATGTGATCAGTAACGTCTGCTGTGGGCGTACATATGTATGTACGTTTTCATACGTACGTAACATGTGCCTTTTTGTCTCGCATCATAATATCCAGCACAAAACAAACTGGTGGTTGTGTTGTATCCTAAAGCCGAAACACATCGTGAAGAATTGAGAATTGGCAAACGGACTTGGAACAGATGTTCGTTGTAGGAGTTTCTTCCTAAAAATATTCCACATTTGCTAAACACAATGAAAAATGTATCATAGCTGTATGGCAGTCAGGCATATTCATATTCCGTCAGTCACCAAACCTGTGTATTTTTTTTATCCAAACTGTGTCGATGTTTTAAATTGGCATCTTATCTAAATCTTGCTTGATAATTAAAAACTTCAAAGCATTGTATTTTAGAAATTGTAATAAAATCATTATTTACTATTGTTTATAATAGCCAGAAAATGCTACAACATTAATAACCCACCCAAGGAGCCTGTGCCCAAAGCCACGCCAATTTCGCCGATTTTGACTTCGGCCTCGTTTGTAGATAAGCATACGGGTCGGATGGTTTCGGAAAAACTGAATGGTGGGGACACTCTCAAAATTGCTATATCGTTCTCATAGTTGTAATTATAGTAATAATAGTGAAAATCTGGGTGAGTAACTCTTGCAACAACGTTGTGCGTTGTCCCGTTTGGACCAACAGAAACGGTCCAGGATTGATAGTAATAGTTGGACACGCATGAAGCGGACGTCAACACGAAGTTGCTGGCGATAATGGATCCACTGCACTGCGGATAACCATACTGCCAAACAACTGCGTACCAAGGCCAAGATCCATTCGTTGGCCTGTTGCCCCCGACAATTCGATCGTGCTGCGCAAAGTAAAAAGAACGGTTAATGGTAAAGGTTTGGTGATGAAACAATGGATTCTCACCCAAGTGAAACCAGGCGATACAGAGGTTTTTCCGCAATCGGAAAAGTTTGTTGAAAGTTGCGCTGAAAGAGATTAAAACAAGAGAACCGGATTAAACTGTTGTTAATATGTTTAGAATTAGCAACATTATTACTCGTGAACAACTCAACTTAAATTAAACCATCGGTGTAACAGTTCATTTGAATTCATGGCAATGGCTTTCCATTGTGTTTAGATTAGCGGTAAATTTAGAATAAAATAGTTTACTCAAAGAACTTACGACATTCAATTTCGTCACTATCATCGGGACAATCCCTGTTCTGGTCACATGCTTTCGTAATGTTGATGCACTGAGAACCGTCCCAACACCCAAACTCGTCGCTCTTACATTTTTCTGTGAGTTATTGTCTTATTAAACCTTTTCATCAAAAAAATTTCAATAATGGGAGTTAGTTAATTATAAACAAACACGCAATGTGGAGGCATTTTGGTCCATACTTTCAAATCTCCAGGATATGTGAAAGCCTCCTGATCCCGGACTCAAGGTTTCAAATTGAAAAGAGACTGCGTTGTTCGACGAGATGAAGTTTCCTGGCGAATACGAACCGCAGTGCTGCTGACCAGTGTACTGAAATATTGCAAAACAAACATGAAATTGTTTGTCTAGTCAAAGGGCCTTGCAATATAAATAGCAATCTAATCTCGTTCAAAGTGCGTAAAACCGTGTTTAAATGCGCATGTGGTACGTCAGTTTTCTGGTAATATAAGGTCGTGTGTTCTGCGATCAATACAAAAACCATATGTAGTTGTCCACTTTTTATTTTCCAACAGATGTTAGCTCCGAAAACAACGATTCTGAGCCAATTTTGTGACTTTTTCCTTAAACTTTTCTATACATCCATGGTAATCTAGTATATACATGACAGTTATCATGGAAATTCTTGCAAAATCATATCGACAATTTATGATTTTCGGCAAGCACAATCAATGCTAAATTAAAATGTCCAACTTACCAACAAGTCGCCATCAAAAACTCTCAACGATGCACGACTGCAGAGGTAAGTTGAAGGGAGATTAAAACTCTCGAAAGTAACTTCGATCAGCTAAAGAAAATGTGAACAATATCTCTACTGAATAACAAACTTAATTTCGCTTTGTCTTACATAGTTTTCGGGTGCTTGGATTTTCCATGTGCAATTCTGTTGCCCGGGATAATAAAATGGAAAACCAGGGGAAGTAAAATTGCCACTGCTCGATGTGTAAACTGTGTCATTTCCGCATTCAGCTGCAACATAAGCTATTAAATACCAAAATGACAATTTCAAACATACGTATAAATATTTAATAAACACTTATTAATTTAATAAAAAATAATATTTGATAAACACTCACCAATCGTGATATTTTGCACTGCAAAATAAAGCAATATAAGGTCAAAAAAATCATGCAAAATTACCGTAAAAGTATAATAAAAAATTTCTGACAAAACATACGCGTGTTGAGCATTGCAATATACCTTCATTAATCCATTTTTCAAACCAAGAAACTCTGGTGTAGACTCCTGGACGTTCAGGTTCCACGCATCTGACTCCCCACGATGTCACTCCAACGACGTACCAAGTATTACCGATATAACATTGTAAAGGACCTCCAGAGTCACCCTGAAGTAAAATTGCGCAGAATTGCAACAAACGAAACATTAGCCTTCAATGTTCAAACTTTAAACTTTAAGAATGCATGAAAAAAAATTTGTGAAATACTAAGTTTTGCGATATCGGCGTAAACAAATGCTTAGGTGATTTATAACTGACACAAAATACCAAAGTCTCAAATACCATGATACTACTTTATGCAATACACAAACATTTTGGTTGTATGATAACATATAGTTTTTTACTCGACCAGTGCATTAAAACTCAACCCGTCAATGCTTTCTTTGCTGGAAAAAGTTTACTTAATGATATGTGGGTCAATGAATTACCTAACGTATGTTTTATCAACTTGCAACATGCAACACTAAAGTAAGTTTCTTCTTTTCACAAGACTTTTTTTACGGAATTATTTACAAGAAGAGACCTACATGAGGTCAAAAAACGATTTTATTGGAAGTTTGAGCAGCTTCTGATACAACCAACATTTAAATCTGTGCTTGGCCGAGTTGTGGTAATATTCAAAAAGAGCAAAATTGTAGTTTCCTAATCTAACCTGACAACTCCCAATCCCTCCTTTTTCCACATCCCCTGCACAAATGTTGCTTCCAACAATGTCCAGAGAAGAATAATTCGAATAAAGTTCTCCACATCTCAAGTTGCTAACGATTGGCAGACGAACTTGATATAGGCTTGTTGGATTGTCGCCGGCGTATTCTGTGCATTAAAATTCATCAAATTTGTCACCATAAACTTGTTGAATCAGTATTTAAAAGTATTTAAAAACCGCAACAGTATATATAGGAGTATTAGTTTCCTTGAATGTTATCTACACTAAATCACAAGGGTGGATTACATGTACAGCTTGTGTTGCCTTATGCCAATAAGTGAACTCGGCATGATGTGTTAGAGCTTACCCAAATCGCCAAATCCTGTAGCAATGCAAATTGTCCCTTCTTTAATTGTAAAATCTGTCGTGTTTGTGCCGAAGCAAACCGGCCGAATGGTGTCGCTAAAGGACAGTGACGTATTGAGACGGAGCATGGCAATGTCGAAGCCATCGTAAAAAACTCTGCAAAAAACTAATGGTTTAGTAATGATTTGTGTGATATTTTCATCGTGTGGTAATATTGTGAAGTAATATCACAGTGTGAAGTATCAGGTTACAGTATTTCCTACAATCAGTACTTATTTTGGTTCACTGGCAACGCAGCCAAGGCATTGTAGCCTTGACCGTCCAAGTTAGACGGCAGTAGTAAACCTTACGATCGATAAATGGTCGCCCAGGAAAGGCCTTTGCATAAGGCGGCGATTTTTCCTATCTCGCTCTTTGACAGAAATTTGACAGAAAAAAGTAACTTTGATCCTTGGTTACGATGCACATACTTTTGGTAAAAAAGTAAAGCACATAATTTCGGTAAAAAAGACCTTACCGGTATTCGTGGTGAATGATGACAAGATCAACACCCACTGATACTTCCCCCGGCGTTCCACTTCTGTTATGGCGGCCGGCAATAACATAGTAATTACTGTGAACAGAATAGTGTTTGCGTTTAGCAGTGTGTAATGTATTTATTTGCATTAAATTTAACGAGATGTACACGTTTTTATAAAACAGTGCAAGAATATTTCACTACGGTTGCGAGAGAATATTCAATAACGCTTTTACAATTATGCAAGAATTATATTGTTTGAAGATGCCAAAATAACTCAAAACCTACCTGTAAAAGCTGTCAACACAATGAGCTGCAGTAAGAACCCATCTTTCGCTGATAATCGAACCTCCACAGAAAGAATAGCCGAAAGGATAGGAAGCGAGTGCGATTTGCCAAGGCCAACTACCCGGTACAGCCTCATTACCACCCACTATCCGGTGGTCCTGTAAGGTATCAAGTAAAAAAGGTTTTGATACCTATTTTTCTTTTATTTGCACGTATCATCCTTTTGCTAACTAGAAATATTTATTGACGAATAAATCTTCCACTGACAACAGTATTTGGTCTTTTGGATCGTTGCACTAAAAGTTTCGTAAAAAGTGATTCTAGGACAATCATTGTTCAATGCAAATAAATGTTTTTACATTACTGAATAATTTTTCAAACGAAAATTTTTACCCAAACATGCGTTTTTACAGCGACGAAGTAAAGACAAGAGACTGCCACCAAGAATGATCATCCCATAAACATCCAGTAGAATAAAGCGTTTTTTTGTTTTGCGTGAAGATTCAGCTAATACAATGCAAAATTTTTTGTCGAATTTTGTCACACATTTGGTCACAACTGCGGTATGATAATATCATTTCCCATTCGTAAACAAAATAAAAGTTTTCTGAAATTACCACTAAATTATAACCTACCTAAATAGCTGTAACTTACCCATGTAAATTCTGGTGCTATGGCAGGTTTTCCACATTCGGACGAAATTGACGTGTTATGCGCTGAAACATACAGAAAAAACAAAAACGTTTGTTAACAGCGCCAGAGGGTCACTTTAAATATCTTTATGCTAATATATTTGATTATTATTGAAACAAAAAAATCGACATCTCCACACAAAAAAATTTCAAGCATATTTTTCACAAATGCAAAAAATATCCTCTTGATACACTTTAAAACGTACCACATTCTATTTCGTCGCTGTTATCCAAACAATCGTTGTTCAAATCGCAATGCATTGCTTCCGGGATGCAAGAACCGTTCCAGCAAGTGTACTCGTTTGATGCACAACGATCTAAAAAAAAGTCTTGCGTCATACATGGAAGAGTTCGGTTGTTGCTTGGAATATTTTATCTAACATTGAAGTAATGAACAGGGAACCCAGGCATTAAAGCAATATTAGGGTCAATGCTGTCATACAGTATGAAATGGCCTGCCATTATTTCTCGAAAAGCATTGTAAATCAGAGCTCACGTGAGCGTTTAATTGTGAGATAAACTGCACTAAATCAACTGTTTAACTTTTAATCATCAAATTTTATTTGTTACCGATAGTGTGCCATGTGAGATGAAATCCTCTACTCGAATGCCAATAGTTGTTGATTGTCACAAATCTTATTGTAACCACGCTACTAAATGCAGCAAAGCTACTCGGAAACAAATATCCACAGTATCGCCTTCCGCCGAACTGAAAATAAGTAAACAATTGTCAATCTCTCTTTTACATTGGTGCATCCCGTGGTATGAGGGGTTTGGTTTTAAATCTTACCGATTCTTGGCCGTCCCAAATTTGCAAGTAGTCGTTGCACCTATAACTTTTGTAAACGTCGAAATCTTGAAACTCAACAACGATGACCTTATCAAAAAGACAAAACGAGTTACAACATTCTTCTTTGACTCAGGTTCGTATTTATACTTTTGCAAATTTTGCCACGAATTTCACAAAAGATAAAGCCCTCTTGATATACGCCTTTTTCCTTTACCTTGTTATCTGGGACGACAATCTGCCAGGTGCAGTAAATTCCGGTCGGATAACTTGACGGATAAAATGGAGATTTTAGAGAACCTTCAGTTGTGTTGGTGAAATTTGATTGTTTGCAGTATGATTCTGAAAACATCATAAATACGGTTTATCTTTATCTCACACCAAATATGACCTGCCTTTTTATAACTATTTTCTCTCTGCCGCTAGTTTAAACCGTATGTCAAACGACAATTTACCTCCCAAACGCCAATCAAATTGGAACTGAATGTAAGAGGGAACGTACGATCCAGTGTGAAGGACAATGGTAAGTTCGTTACTTGAAGATTGGAATGAATTTAAAGTATTTCTTGAGCAGTGACGAATTCCCTGGTGCTATACGAAAGACATGCGTTCATGTAAACTGCCAAAGTTCTGTCATATAGTCACATCTTACCAGAACACCGCCGTCGTAAATCTCTACGTAGTTGGTCGAGCAGTAGTAGGAAGACCAATAAAAGTCAGTGACAATTAGCCCGACGACCTTTGACATGAAACAAAATTGCGATAAGAAAATTCAGAGATATTTTGTTTTACAATAGCGCATGTCACAGTACAATCGCCAACACTTTTTGTTGTTTTAAACACCAGACACTGGTGTCACGAAAGGATTACATACAGACGTCAAACCGAAGGTGGGTTAGTACCTGATCAGGAGGAGCAGTGATTACCCAACGGCAATCCGTGTAAGAAGGAATGTTGTAAGGATAATTGGGAGAAAAAATAGTTCCGTTTTGTGCCGTAAGCTGTGAGGGTCCGCATATGGACTCGCCTGTCGGGAAGGCAAGTAATTTTTTTGTGAGCGATTGAAAATGGGAATATGGCGACAAGTAAATATTATTCTTGACGCTTTGAAGTTCAATCAGTGACAATATTGGAAACAAACATTATAAAGGACCAATGTCTGGTTTTGACTCTTGTTTAAGTAAACCAAATTCAATTAAACGTTTTTTGGTAAAACACAAAAGTACTTACATGATCCATTTCCATTCTGGTATGTGGCCGTTGCTAAGGAACAAAATATGCATTGTAAACCATTCGTGCTTTCACAACAAATTACATAAATTTTTGAAAAAAAAACATTTCAATTTCAGCAATACAATTTATTTGAATCAGAATGTTAACTTAAATACTTTCACTTATCCACTGGGCGTAGGAAGACACGCGAGTGAAAAACGAAGGCAATTCTCCACAGTTCCGACCGTACGCCACGATTCCAACCTGGTACCAAACGTTTTCCCCAACCAAACAAACAAGTGGTCCACCCGAATCGCCCTAAAAATATTTTCAGGTTGTAAAAACGTCTACACTAGGCAGCCAGTGTTAATGCTCCATCGCACTCACGTGACAAACGGACAAGCCTGGTTGATCACCGGCACACAATTGGTTGTCAGGCATTGGGTTGGTTCTTCTGAGTGTAGTTTGGTATGCCTTGTCACAAGTATCTTTCGTCAATAACTTGAGGACGGCTTGTCGTAATTCATTGGTTGATTGGTAATTATTTAGGGCTGTAAAAAAGGCCTATATTAGAAGTTGGAACATTTTTAAATACACGCATTTGGTGGAGCTCATTTTGATTCTAAACTTTGTGTGCAATTCCGTTACATTACTTTTGGTTCCGGATAGAGTACCTTCATCTGCGTGATCTGCTAAAGTCTTACATTTGTAGCGTGCTTGCTTTCAGAAAGATAACACAATTTTCAAAACAATCCTTACTGTCGCGACCCCAGCCAGTTGCCACACATTGAGTTAAAGGTGGGGGATCCAGAGTTGCTTCGTTGTGAGGTTGAATGCAGATTGGACGAACGTAATCGTTGAAAACGAACTCTCCCCTGACTTGAATCAAGGCAATGTCGTTTGAGTAGGAACTGAAACACAAATCACGATTCTCGCAGTTCAAACATTGTACAATAAGTTTCCAAATACTTTTAACAAATATCGATACCTGTAGTTGCGAAAGAGGATTTCACAGGCTCTCCGACGCTGCTCAGTGCTTTCAAACGTTGTGCTGTTGTGTTTCCCAGCAGTCAAGAAAATGCTGGAGGCGCTTTAATGTAAAAGTAGTTGAGAGTAAATCAGTCCAGAATCAAACGTATTGGATTTGTTTCTCATATTCTTATTGAAGTATGACAGGACTTTCACGTGTATAGGTCGCGACCCCATTTGTGGTCGCGCAATATAACTTCAAGGTCAAGAAACAAATTATGTTTTGCAGCAGCCGCAATATTTTACGCTTTTAAATTTCAATGCAATACATTGACACGAGCAGTTGCACTGAAAATTTACTTTTTAAATCGGATCGCAGGACAGAACCCTGGTTATTGTATGTTTACTTACAATAAGAATTACAACATTAAAACAGTTGGCAAATGTAGTCTCGTGTGACCTTATTTTATCAAAAACAGAAAAACGATCCAACCTTCTATATTGAACGCAGTGTGCCGCTGTCATCACCCAGTTTGCGTTGATCACAGAACCGGAGCAAAACACGTCGTATGGTCTATAGGTTTGTGAAAGCATCACTTGCCACGGAAATGAATGGGGAACCACTTCGCTGCCTCCAATTATTCGAGGCGACTGTTGAATAATTGAGCAATCTTTAACATCCAATAGAACTAAAAGCACGCGAATAACCCCTAGTGGTTTTCAACTCTACAACGACCTATCGAGTGGCTCCACAAGATAATTCCCCAAAAAAAATTTCGCTGCTGATTTTCGGATCAGCAATTAAGTTGATAGCGAACGATATTCTGTCAAAAATAAGTTGAGAAATTCTGACAAAGGAAGACAGCACCAAACTATATATCAAGTAATTTTTCCCGTGTCCTATAAAGTCGCCCGATGGTCTACAAACCACACGATTTGAAAAACCCTGCTCAATAGCACACCAAATGTTTCTTCTGATAGAGTGACAAAAAGACAAGCTGATTTTGGAATTCTACACAAGGCTTCCATTAGAATATTCTACGATAATGTGGCATTGAAACTGAGTCGTACTTTATATGTCTCCCAAATGGTGCATTGAAGCATAAGGGGCCATGTTTTACCCAAAATGTTGAGTTTGTCACAAAATCTTACCCATTTGAACTGTGGGGCCACTGTTTGCTTTCCACATTCACTTGTGTTCGTGGACGATCTCGCTGTAAACAAAACGTAAATAGGCGATAATATATTTCTTCGACCAGTTAGAGATTGTTCAAAGTAATACTTACCACATTCAATTTCATCGCTGTTGTCTGTGCAATGCTTTGTACCATCGCACTGCTGAGATTTGGGTTTACAAGATCCGTCCCAACACCGGAACTCAGTCGCTTCGTTGCATTTTGCTGCGAACAAGGGATTTTGATGGTGAGTTACCCTAAAGGTAAGTAGTGATGTAACGTTCCTTACGTTCAGTTGTCCAGTCGAAGTTAAATCCCTTCGCAACTTGGACCGTGTTCAAATAAACCACAAGAATACTGTTGCTCGACATTTCCCCGGGTCTCGGAGCAACGGAGCCGCAGTGGAGTTTGTTGAGGTACTGCATCAAGGCAAGATTTTCATTGAAAATGCAATGTAATTTTTATAACTCGATTAAGTCAACACTAAGGTAATATTTGTCCATACACCAACACTTTCACGAAATTTATTTTGCGTCTGTCCCTACAAATTGATTTACCAATTCAGATGAGGTGCTGTTACCGTCGTAGATCGCCAAGTACGACCCAGTGCATGATGATGAACCGGGAATATTGAATTCACTGAAGCGGATGACTATCACCTGAAAATCATATATTTCTCAACTATTTCTCAACTATTTCTTGTGTTTTCCACGAAAAATGCCATTGTTACAACAAAATGTGTATATGTGTGTGAATACTTGCAGACCGCAATCAAATATTAAATATGTTGTTTGTCTATCGGTTAAAATGGGAAAGATACGTTGTTAAGGATATGGATGAATATTTGCTACACCAAATATATTTTCGCTTTCAATAAGCTGCTCATATTTTTATGTGCTTTTTAACGCACTGTGTTTGATGGCGCGCTAATTGACCACCGGCATTCTATGTTTCTCGGTGATCGCAACGGATAGTTGGGGGATGTAATTCTTCCACTTGTTCCAGTAACATTCCATCCGCACATAGCCGCAGGCGTCGAAATACCTAAAAGAAATGAAACAGGGATTTAGCACGTATTTATCATGAAAGCTGGACACCTAACCAAGCTTTAAATATATCGATGTGTATCCGTGGACCGGTTCTTAAAATAATCAAGAATTTATCACCACGTTAAATGTCATTTTACATGCAATGGTTCATGAATTTTTTAACCTTTTCCAAGTCTATAAATAACATACTCGTGGTATAAGTGGTTAATTCCATTCACATCATACTTATGCATACAGACTAATACTTTGTTACACGCATGTATACATTCTGAATGGTCGTTTAACTTTAGTTTTGTGACTATATTTACTTTCTGTTATCCACGTGGAGTATGCCGAGACGTCACTATAGAAGGAAGCGTGTCTTTCGTTGTTGCACAACCTGTAAGATGAGACTCCCACTTGAAACCACGAGGATTCTCCGACCAAACACACCAACCCTCCCCCTTCGTCGCCCTGGATGGCACAAAATAGCAATGGTATGTAAAAGCGAGATGCGGGAAAATGCACTGACGGATTGAAAGGGGGAGACACGAACATGTAAGAAAATACAATCCGCACTGTTTTAAGAACATCCTGGCTAGTTTCATCAGTTTATGTTTGTAAGAAGGAACTGTGGGTGTTTGCAAATATAAAACTGACACGAAACACAGCAGATAGGAAGTTACGCCGGATGAAATAAATCAACTTTTTTGGTGTTAATCACGTGTTTCAAGCAGCTGGTCAAACAAGGCTTACGTCACACGTTCCAGCAAGTTCGGAAAGTATCCCAGCGCATATTTGTCCACCAGGTAAACTTGTTGCGTTGGCGACTCCTTGTAATGTTCGAAGCTTGTTGTATTCGGCCAAGCAAGTTGTAGTGTCTAGGATCGGAAGCCTTACCTGTGTAGGATAATCTGAAAAGAGTGGTAAAGTTGCAAGACAAGTAACTAGTTGTATATTATGTGCAAATACGCGTGACAATTTTTTAGCGCTTAAAAGACCTAGGGGAGAACGTTGTCACGATATTTGGTAACGGAAAATTCTCAGACTCTTCTTTTGCAGTCAAGCGTTAAACCAGACGCGACCGAAACTGGAGGTTGTACTTTTGGAGTTTCGGTCCGGCCCAAATTATAGCGAACGTTGTAATTTTGAGTAATATCTTTGTTTCCAGTCAAACAACAATTCCATGGAATGATGGAACCGTCCTTTGTCACAGAAGACCACTTTAAAATATTTGCGACGATTTTTTCCACTGTAGGATTTATTTGTGTATACAATTCTTACATGTAACCACCGCTGCAAATAGCTTTGAAAAAACGTTATACTCTCAATGTGCGTTCACATGAACTGTGAACACAACTGACTTATCCTTGTGATAACAAGCTTCGCGGTCCATCTGAAATTGCTTCATGGTTCACCACAAGTTTGTTGCGACCCACTAGTTAGGAAACAAGGTAACTACAGACATAAAATACATCGTGACTTCTAAGTCATAATATAATGTCATAGCGTCTGAGAAGTAAGTGTTTCTTGCTAAACGTAACTAAACTTACTATGATTTCGTTACTCTCTAGTCTAAAAAAAAACACGACGCGCATCACAAAACGTGGATGTGCCGCTAGCTTGACCCCTCACTTCGGGGTTATAAGGTGTTATAAAATACGGCAATACGAAAGTGGTTCCGCGGTTTGTCTTGTCTTCAAGCAACAAAACAATGTGAATCTAACGCGGAGCTTTTAAAAGTTGATCAGGTAAAGCTACCACACATAGCTTTACCGACCCACATATTTTTCATTTTCGTTATGTGTAAAATTATAAAGGTTTAAAAAAGGAATAAACTAAAATCTGAATGTATGATTAATTACTCACAGCTGTATTCCTGGCCAATGGCAACACAGATTTGGCCGGTGGAGGGCGTAAAACTGGCACTTGTCCCGAAGCTGGTGAGACAGACAGGACGACGGTAATGAGAAAAGGTGAACCCCCCTACAATTCTCAAGAGTGCGATGTCGTTTCCAGCTAACGTGTCCCTAAATTGAATACCTCTTTGTTAATATGGCACATGCCACTGTTTCGACCTTTCAGGCCACATCATTGCTGTTTTTGACCACCCAGGGCCAGTCTTGATGGGTACATCTGAGCAATTTGGCCAAATCGAGCTCAGCACTTTTTGAAGGGGCCCGTATAATTTACACATTAAAATACGAAAAAGGTTTACTCAGACCGGCTCTGTGGTTACTACCACATGACCGTTAGCCGTACTGCGTTATCTCGTGATTGTTTTTCGCGGGCCAGTACCAAGTTGGGTCTTAACCGCCACCACAATGCAGCATTGTTCACTTATAGCAGGCCAGAAAGCGGATTATCACAAGCTGTACTGATGAAACATGTCAAGTCGTCTACACTTCAATCTTCATGATATTCTATTCTATAATTTCTGTGTTTTCCAGCAAAGGAAATGTTCTTTCATGAGTTACAAGGTTCTGGTCAACATTAAACGAAACACACATGGGAAAGATAATTTTGTTCCCGAACTAACGAAATAACGTTGAAACAATAGAGAGGAAATGTTTTTTGGTGATCTGGAGACATGACCAACTTTTCGACCTGATAGGTCTCATCAGTGCAGCCATAGCGATTGTTTGCGATCTTGCCAGCTAAATAGCCAAACAAGACTTAGTGACTATACATTCGCCGTCAGCCGTTGAGCACTAAATCAGGTGTGTAGCCCCCGCAAAGTAGAAACACTGTGGCCCAGCAAATGCTAATAACAATAATGCCATCAGGCCACAACAAATGTATATTTAGGGGTCGTTGAATCTTTGTAGTGTTTAATTTGAATCAACTTACCATGGCCGGTAATTGGGATGAACAATTACGTCGGATACGCTGAACCTTTCACTACTGTAGAATATGCGATGAAAAACCCACAGGCTACTTCTGTGAAAAAAGAGCAAAAATGAAACTGATAGGAAAGCAAACAGCTCACTGACATCACAGTTCAAGAATGTAGCTAAAGCTGGATCAAAACATCACGTATTCCTGGCGGAACGAGATATTAAAACTCATGCTCCGATGCGCTTTAACTCACAACCCTATAGACATACGGGTCCAAAATGATTGACCATTGCTTATTGATATCATAAACGTTTTTTAATCATAAACTAGATTACTTTGTAACACTCAAATAGGTGGTACGAATTAAGACGAATGATATCCTACGAGATGCACAGCGTTATGCTTGAATCAAAGTCTTCGGACAAACCGCAACTTCGCATAGTCCGGACAAATTAGTCCGACTACTCGAATCCGGATTAATCGAGCTTTTTGTAACTTGTATTCCATAGAATCCCCAGAAGAAAAACTGATAATATTTAATACTTACTCGCAAACCCCGTGGACACAACTCGCAGACGTAAGCACCCAGTCCTTGTGTATAATACTTCCCTGGCATGTCTGGGTATTTGAAGAGTAGTAATAGGAGCTTTGTGACACGGTCACGTGCCACGGCCAAGACCCGTGGTTTGAGCTGCTACCCCCGACAATCCTTGGACTCTGGGAGGGAAAATCGCAGTCAAGCGGAAAACAGGCACGACCAAAAACCCCGAAACTGTTTCTTTACTTGGTAACCTTGAGCTTGCTGTCACGCACCCGTGTTGGTAAGCAATAAAAATTTATCTGGTCAAAAAATTTTGAAACTATAGATATTTGGAATAATGTGTACATTTAATTTCGTGTGTGTTTACTGCTCACACTTTTGCAAGTAATGTTCGCTACAGGGTGTATATACACTCAAAAACTTAGCTGAAGCGCATTTACATTTCTGAAACAGTGTTTGCTTTTGATACAAGTTTCTTGTGCAGTTTAATATTTGAACAATTATAAACAGAATGACACCCACAATTATGCTTTTGTTTTCAGGGAGCATTGTTACCTTGGCATTTGTTACCCAACATGTTGCATTTTTTTGTTTTTTCGTCAGTCTAAGGACAAAATGTCTTTTATTGATCACGTTACCAATATTACGCAATTTTAAAACTTCAGTGCTCGCAAGGCCACCGCATGTAAAATAGTTTTTATTTGCATGTTTTCTTCTAAACGTTAGCCCACATTTGATCCCTTTTAGTTACAAATATGTTTATGCCCTTATTTCAAAATAGTAGTAATAAAACTACGGCGCAAGTACTACCGCAAAAACTCGCATCGAGTGTTCCATAGCGCTACGCAATTGCGCAACCAGAGGAAGCCACCGTTTATGTGACCATTCGCGCCAACACTGGCGTTTGTATTTTACAATGCTCGACCACAATTAACCTTAGTTTACAGCGGAAAATCGAAGAATTTCCAAAAAATTTCGACCCTCCTTTTAAAAAATCCTGGTTACGACTACCCCCGCAATACTCCCTGCTTGTTTATCTTTATTACCAACTTTATCCAATTATGATCAACAACGTGATATGCGACACTTGCTTACCCATGAAAATCCCGGCGCCTCACCAGTTTTTCCACATTCCTCGAACGATGTCGAGTTCTGAGCTGTAAAACAAACCCGCCACTTAAAAACATGTACAAAAATCGGTAAACTGGTGAACATTTTGCTTCTGCCCAGCATTTTTCATTTCAGAATTTGCAAACTTATCATGGAGGCCGCAATGTGGTGCAATACCAAAGTGTCATTTTAAACAAAAATGTAATGCGTTTTTGTAAATCCCGTACGCAATCTAACAACACATCTTTTTTTATTTATTGTGTCAGGATTCTAAAAATTACTGCAGCAACTGTGTCAGTTTTCATCGACCTGTAGTTGCGCGTTATAGGCACGAAAACACAGTGGCTGTGGGGCTTATGAATTGTTGATTTAAAAGTTCACGTGCTTTCCCGAACTCCAGACTTGGCCTCACCAAACACTTTCTGCCAAAATATCATGCTCACCAACGGTTGTTTTCAGCAAGTTGTGGCAGACATGCGCAACCCTAAGGGGATCTACGTCTAAGCCCGACTCGCAGACCCATGAAATGGTGGCGGCAGTTCAGTTAATACAGGAAAACGTCTAATAAACCGTTACGCGAATCAGCGAGCTGGTGAAATTTTGCGCATAATAGTCAAGTCAAATACTGAAAGTAGGACTTTGCCTCAATTTACTCTAAACTGTAGAGCCACCAACACTATTTGCAGGAATTCGCACTCCACAACTACACAAATAGCTGTGACAGTAGTGGAAAGCTGTTTCCTAGTGTTTGTCCCCGTGCTCCCCGAAAGGTCATCGGACGCATAGGCGCCAAACACGGGTATGCCTCGCATATCCGGACGAAAATCTCGGGTATGTTGCATACCCGGACGAAAATCTGACCAACGTTCGTCATGCTGCTGTTTTGGAGTTTCTCTTTGTCATTTGAAAAAGGCCCTTTGTTTAATATTCAATGCGGTCTTACCGCACATAAACATGCGTTCGTTTGGAAAAGTGCTTTGCGTTGCGTGAAGTTCGTAAACTACAAGCCTTAACATAGTCTCACGTCCCACCCTTTCTAGCGCCAAGAAAGATATTTTGCATTTTATGACGTCATAAAATGACGCAATATAATTTGGCATACCCAAAAATTTTAAAGTCGGCGCCTATGATCGGATGTATTAAAAAAACAAGACATTAGTTGTTGTGCGACTGGGGTTAGTCAAGTCTGGGACCACTCAACAAAACTACGACTTACCGCATGTTATTTCATCGCTGTCGTCTTCACAGTCTCGGACTTGATTACAGCGCTGCGTGGAGTTGATGCAATTTCCATTCCAGCAACGGAATTGGTGTTCTTCGCAACCATCTGTGAGCGGAAATGTATACGTAATGACATATATACTGATCCCCTTTGTTGCTCAATATGAATGCACAGCAGATACCAATTTACTATCCTGATGAATTTTTTGCATGCATTTTATTAACCTTGGACTATCAACGTGGCAATTAAACGTTTATACAGCTTTAACAACTGGACAATAATAAGCTTGTAAGTCTAACTTTCTGATCTGTTATAACGAAATACTCTGTTTAAATTAGTAAATGAACTTAAAATGTAATAACATACAGATTATGGTAGACTTACTTAATGATTTCCAGGTTAGTGATAAGGTAATCGGTGAAGCTGGGTAGGTGCTGTAACTGTAATACTTGCTAAAATATAAAGTGACACTCTCCGACAAAGATACGAAACTTCTTGGTTTGTTGTCATCACAAAAAGTTGAAGTGGGCTGAGAACAAATGTTTCGTGTGTTTATGAAATTTATTATCATCAAAATATATTTGTGCAGGAATTATCAAAACTTGTGACAAATAACTGTGTTATTTTTTATATTCTGAGCATGGAATACACTGAGAGGATGTTTTATTCATAATAATAATAATGATCATAATGAAAAACTCTGCATTTGTCATATAAAAACAACCGTTTTGATGCGTATTTTTTACCTTCAGTGGTGTGTGTCGTATTCGTAAACTTCCGTCGCTGCAGGGAATGTTGAAAGAATGGAAAGTGAAGTTTAGCAACTGAAATGTAAACGCGAATTTTCATAGTAAATTTTTTTATTGTGGTAGTTCTTTGCTTTTAAGTCAATTCGTGTTACCTTAAAAAAAAACATTAAAATACCAACATCTCCCTTTCTGTCGCCACTCTATAGGCCCCTAAATCTAATATCCGTTTTCCAAATATATTTGCTCTCTATATCATTGCGCCAGTAGATCTTGCTTTTGTGGTTGCGCAAAAACACGTTTTAGACGCTATCTTTCAACTCGCTGTAATATCAAAACGTCATTCGACAAAAACGTGCACATTCGCCAGCGCTTATGTCGCAATCAAATTTAAACTTTACCATACATTTCCAATGAAATAAACGTCTACAAAAATTAGTCACTGCTTTTTACTATCTTGCTTACTTTTAGGTAAGGTTTTTTCACCACGCTGCTTTAAAATTGTTGATACGCGTGTGGATACAATTCCTGCAAAAGTTCTTGCAGATCGAAAATCCTGGGTTTTTGACAAAGTTTGTACCCATAACATACATTCACTTATCACCTCCAATAAAGCGGAATATTGTTAACTACATTTGTGATATTTTTAAACAAAAAATGGCGGTCAAAAAATTTTTCAATACTTTCACACATTTCGGTTTGGTCAAGTTTAATAGAATTTTAATCACTTCGATATCAGAAAAAGCGAAAATTCTTTGAAATCCCAAATATACTTCCATTAAGAATGGCGTCGTGGGACACTAGGAAATAAATTAACTGAAATACCATCGCTGTGGGCTGTATATTGCTTATCACCGCAGAATTAATTTAGAAGTATTTTTTTAAATCCAGCACCATACCTTTCCTTCGGGTGCGTAAATATACCAGGTGCAATACAAGTATCCGGAATGGTTGGACGCCAAGACGAAGTCAATTGTTCCACTCTCACTGTTTCGGAAAGAGCCTCCCGAGCACGCTGCACAAAAAGATTAAACTAGTGAAACTAATTATACCTGCATATTTAAAAGTTACAAAAATTCGAGGTTTACAGATACACCACTTGCCCATTATGTGGTGAAACCGAATATTTGGCAAGCATTAAGTGGAGTGGAGCCGCTTAGCAGGCGAAACCAGAAATAAATTGGAAAAACTTTCAGACAAACACAAAAAATGTAATTCAGTTTATCGTTGCTAGATAACTATTTAAATCGTTTAAATGTTTTATAACGTTATCGTACATCGGCACGAAAAATCAACCAAAGCTGCATAGCAGCCTATCCTTCGTATTATAGTGCAGGGAATCTCCACCGTCGGGCAATATATCTGCAGCTTAAACAATTCATATTATTGGGCCCACTTTCCTTATCTTATGAATATACTCACTGTTTGTAACATTTCCGGTGACGTTCCCATTTTGCGCGTACGTCGTTCCGAGAAACAACACAGATAACAGTAACCTCAGCATTGCTAACACGGCCGTTAAATGACCACCTAAACATAAAAGGATATATTGCCCTTCCACACCAACTGTTGTATACACAGAAGCTGGAACATTTAAAAAAATATGTGTTTTTATACACATAGTCAGTGGTGGAATTTAGCCCGTTCGCACCGGTTCGCGCGAACCCGGTTGCTATAATATTTGAATCCCACCACTGCGCATAGTGGCCTTTTTTGTTTGGCAAAACCTCCTGCCCCTATTAAGTGCTGTTTAAGCTTGCTCGACTTCGTATAAATGAAGATTGTTAGATGTCCCTTTTGTTCGGGAAAATACCACACGCTGTCAATCCCAGCGACATAAAAGCAAATTGGACACACCTCAACATTTGCACAAAAACCTTTGGAAGGTGGATGGGGAAATACGTGGTATTGTCAGGTCTTCAATAGACCGCAAAAAAGTCAACAACGGAACCTTTCACTGCCTTTCATCCGCACCATAAGCGAACAATTGAATATTTTTATACGGTTAACCAGCCAACATTGACAGGAAATTTACGTATCGAGATTGAAATTGCCTTAAGTAGATGCAAAACGTCAAAAGCTACGGTAGTAAAAATCAATTGTAACATTCCAACATGACTTCTAACGTAAGTATCAGAAAATTGGGATATCTGGCCGTTGCCAGCAACCCTTGTCGGTTACACGAATAAAATTTGCAACATAATGTTTTGTTATTAGTTTACCACCACAAAAAAACACGTTACTCCTGGACACTACAATACTTCGTACGTGACGAATCAATGGATGGAAGGCAGCCCAGCTCCATTTGGCGTTAAGGTATTTTCTGACGTTACAGTAAATCAGGCACATTACGTGCACGTGACAGCACAAAACAGGTGAGAATTCCTACGCTATTTTTTGCACGTAGGCTGAACAGGATATATGACCACGATCCTTTCATCAATCTAACACTTGACTTTTGCTCCTCTAAACTTTGCTGCGTAATATCCAACAAGCGCACGTGTATCTTTCACATTACTATACCCACACCGACCCCATAACTAACTACGCCGTTTGGAAGGGTACTTTGGTTAAAATTCACTGGCTCTCTCCAAAGTATGACTACATATATTTGATAAAGTTTGCCGAAAAACCTTTAGGGTATACGCACCGTCGTAACCGGTCGAATCGACGTCTTGAAGTGGGCTTGGCAACAAAGCTAAATTCTGTCCAAGTCAAAAGCTATTTTTGTTGCAACATCGCCCCACCGTCACGGGTAAACAGGCTGGTCAATGGGTTGTGCAGTCAGTTGTATCCGTTGAGATAAGTTGGCGTGCTCACGAGATGCTGTGAAAAAAGCAGTTATTTGCATCTGCAAACAGTCCAAGTGCCGATCGCATTATCCAACAAGTAATATTCTCGCAATATTTATTCGCATTTCGATTTCATTTTGCGTTGCACGAGAATTAATGAAAAATCCAACAAATTATCAAAAAAAATCCAATAAATTAATGAAAAATCCAACAAATTAATTAAAAATCAAAGTATTATTACATAAACACAGAGAAAAGACCCCCAGGTAAAAAAAAAATTCTCAAAAAATCGCATCTGCCGCAGAATCGATTGATGACGTGTTAACTGGTTATAAAGATACAAATTGTGATCTAGCTCGGTTAGTGATTTCTGCGTCAATGTGTAGACCAGAGATCGGCAACCCGTGGCATGCGAAGAGCCAGTTGCACTCTAGGCTGAAACATGTCTGGAGCCGCAAAATCAAAGTTGGCAGGGATTATTTTAACCCGTCAACGCACGCGAAACATAGCAAGCGTCACTGTACGTTATCCGTTAACTTGCAGGAACAGTGAAGTGCACCATAACTTAAAAATGACTCTTATTTACTTACATTACAGGTTATTTGTTTTCTTAAGTGTACTTGTCGTCTGTATCAAGCCTTAACAGAGGGTGCAAGAGCAACATGTGGCTAAGAAAACATGGATCGCCATCTTTCTGATGTAGGCATAACAATCTGTGTTGATGAAATACAATGATGTACACGAAACCTTTACCGGATTGGATACCACCTTTGTGCGTAGCAACGCCTGAACCCTGGGCCTTTTTTGTCGATATTTTCCATTTCGTCACTTTTAAAACGCATTTAACCGTGGTGATATTTGTTTTACTGTTTTCCAGTTAACTGGATTTCTTTCCAGGAAAGGTTGCTATAAATATCGTGTGTGGGTTTTTGGCGCATAAGTTGTGCGTACAACAAAGATTTATGTCATCTTCCATACGATCGAGATTCAAATTCACCGCAGTAAAAGCCCACACCAAAACAAGCTGCCTGACGCGTTAGTTGCCGTTGCATCCAGATGTTTTTCTTCCCCTAAACGTAAACTTTCAGTTTTGGTAGCTGGTACTTTTCTTTCACTAACAATTGGCGAAAGCACAGTAAATGTTACTAAACACATCAGGTAGCACCAAGGGACAAACAGAACAAAAGGACAATAGTAGGTTGCTACCCACGCGTAACTATGTTTGTTCATGTGTAATGTCGCACCCCACGCAGAGCTCGAAATTTATTTTTGCAAGAATCGCGTTACACGCTAAAGAAAATTGATCTATACAAAGTACTGGCATGCATATAAACAAGTAAATTAGCAAATAAAACAAACGTACTGAAAGACCACTAATAAAAATTAGTGCAAGTGCATTTAGCCACAAAAACATAATTAGAGAAATAGTGTTGTAAAAAAATTACATCGCAACAACAGTTGCCAGCCATGCTGGATTTTCAGTTTCAAAGCAAACTGTCCAGGAGTTGGAAGTAACTTCATACATCTCAACTGATTTAAGATGGCTTCCATTGCATCTAAAAATATTTGTTATTAACTGCGTAGAGTGCAGTAAAGCCTCAGTGCATCAATGAAAAGCCAATTGCTACTAACATGATATGATGAGATCTTACCTTCCGCCAATCACATAAATTTTGTTTTGGACAACACAAGCGCATGAATGACTGCGGGGAGTGCGAAGAGATGCCACGAATTCCCAGTTGTTGCTTTGCGGGTTGTATTTCTCTACTGTATCCAAACTGCCATCGTCATCACTGAAACCACCTGAAAAATGGTTCTTTTTAAAAAAAACAGTAAATAAAAAAAAAACTTTTATACAGCAAGTACGTAACATGCAATTGAACGGGTATATTTATGTAAAATTAGATTTGTGCTTTGTTGGTTACTGATTTGACACAGTTTTTTTGTAGTTGCTATCTCAACTGTATCATGTAACATTTCCCGTATGTACAAAGCGTTGAAAACAACTTTGAGACAGAAATATAGATTTAGGTAATACCTATGGCATAAATACACCCTTCCAATGCAACACATGCATGTTCACTTCTGGCTTTGTTCATATCTGAAATGGCGTTCCAGTTTCCCAGTCCCAAGTCGAAGCGTTCACAAGAACGTAAGCGCATGAAATTGTTACGACCACCTACACAGTAAAGCGAACCTGCAAAAATGCATGTTAAAACACAAGATCTCATAATGGGAATGGTTTGTTCTGCGGAATGTTTTCAAAAGGGTTTAAACAAACATAGTGATGCGTTGTAACTACCTTGGCAGACAACGGTGCCATGAGCATATCTCGCATGATGCAAACTGGAAACTGACAACCACTCTTTCCCACCAATTGGTAGCTTTTCACAACTTGAGAGAATGCCAACTCTGTTGCGCCCTCCAGTGACAAAAACCACACCTTCAAACAAGTGTTATATGAGCGCTAACGTGGCAAAATGTTGTATTAAAAGGTCAAAGTATGTATTGTGTAAGCTGCAGACATATGGCTTGGCCGTTTGGTCAGCAAAGTCATCTGAAAGTCACACCAGCTGTGCTGATGAGACCTTTTAGGTCGAAACAGTGGCCATCTGTCTGCAGCTTACACAATCCACATTATTGGCTCCACTATGCTGGTCAAAGTATGTTTTTAACGAAGTATTAATTTTGGCAGTAAATTTGTTTATTGTCAACACATAATACCTTCCAAATTACCAGACCCACAAAACTTGCGTGGTTCCTTCATGTCAGGCAGGGAATTCCAAAATCGGCTAACTTCTTGAGTGTCCAACACATGACATGTGCGATATGGTTCCATGCTGTACCAGTTTTCTGCACCACCTATCACGAAAACCTTTCTGTCCACCAGCACAGACGTTGCTCCACACGTGGGAAAGTTGAGGTTCTAAATATTCATCAAACTAATGAGTGGAAAAATTGCTGATAATATAGAAAATAAAGGTGCAGCAACCCGTGTCAACCCTTTGCCATATTATTTGTGATTTAACTGTTATCACATGCTTTTCTGATTAGTTAATAAACTTAATTTATTCTTCTAATTGTATGTATGTTTTATGCATACCTGCAGATACTCATGTTGCTTTGATTCGACATTGTACTGCACACATGTTCTTTCATAATTCCAACCACCAATCACAAGAAAACTAAGTGACACTAAAAAAATTATAGGTCTGTCTTTGTTGGTTGTAAAACATTTTAACAAACACATTAGGAATCACTTTATACTGCCTAATTTATATACTGAAATATTTGTGTCATTTTCTGTGAACACATTTTCAGATTACCAGTGGTTTCAATCTGTGAGGCTATTCGGTTTGGTTCCATCACATTGGAAGCCAAAGCAACCTCTGGTTCTGCAGCATGAGAAGCAGGAGACCCTCTACTTGAAACTGCAATCAGAATAGGTAAGAATCCCAAAAATAAATGCTTAAAAACCACCAACATGTAACCTACTGAAGAGTTGTTTGGTTTCTTCCACAATTTGAAACCGGTTTAGTGGGACAGTGTGATTTCGAGGAGGGTAATGCATTTCCAAATTTTCTAGTGCATTAGCCACCTGCTGCATAATATCTGCCCGATTTTGTTTCTCAAGAAGATTTTTAAAGTAATCTCGAATATCGGTCATGTTAGGACGCTTGGATGGATCTTGATCCCAGCATCTCTTCATAACTCCCTCAATTGCCTCAATTATTTCTTTATCATTTGCATTACTTTCCTCCTTTAATTCCTCGATTGCCTCACAATTTGGCCGCAGTCCTTGTATTACTCTTTCCACTAAGTTGTCATCCATCAGATATGGCTTTTCTCGACTAAGCGTCACATGTTGGATAATGCCACAACTATATGTGTCCTGTTCTTTCTTTGGCCTAGCATCGGAAAGAAGCTTTTCCGGAGCTGCATAACACAAAGTTAGAGGTTGTTTCTCCCTTTGAGTATCTGTCGTTGTGGTGGATCCTGTGAAGTTAATGAACTGGGCACAACCAAAGTCTGTAATCTTGCAGTTTAGTTGTAGTGTTAACAATATATTCTCAGGTTTCAAATCACCATGCGTCATCCTCTTATTCAACATACAGTTGTGTATGTATGCAACACCTGATGCAATTTCAGTATTGATTCGAAGAATCAAACCAAGCCCTAGATCGATTACATCATCAAGGAGAAGATAGAGCAAGTCACCACCCTGACAAAATTCCATTATAATACCCATGTATCCATGCCAATTAGAAACTCCAAACACATTGATGATGTTTGGATGTGAAATTTGTTGCAACTTGTTGTATTCACTAAAAATTCTAAAAAAAAATAATTTTGTCTGTTTATTAATGTATTTTTTACTATGGAATTATGCAAGAATATTTTCTAGGTACAACTATGTTATAGCATGAGCAGGGGTAGGCAACCTTCCCCTAGCCACAGGCCAAACTCTGCAATTACATTCTCTTCACTGTTAATAATGTTACATAATGTTGTTAAACCTGGCAAAATCATTTTTTTTACTTTTTTTGCAAAGATTATCTTACTTTGCACCATAACATCATAGGACCAGTTGGGCCATTCAGTGCTATGTGAATATTTATTGTTGGAGGATCAGTATTACAGAAAAAAAATGGTTTAACTATTGGTGTTCTTCAAATAGCACCTTTGCATTACAAGTTATTGCATATGAAGTATTACAAAATAATGAATGCAACTTGCTTTTTCTGCAACAATTTCCGCAGTCTTTCACTACCAGTAACAATAAAACACTTTACTGCTACATTATCAAGTGTGTCATGAAAAGCATGTAAAACAGCACCATAGCTTCCACTTCCAATTTGAAATGATTCAGAAGGACAGCGAATTTGTGTTGCACTGTACTCTTTCTGGTCAACAGAAAAATTTGCTCATAAGTAATACACAATTACACACAAAATTCACACTTTGTACAATTATAGTTTACTAAAAAAACTGCACCATGTTTCGGAAGTCACTTGATAACAAATGATAGCAGAAGATATATTATATATACACACAACACACATATAGATATGTTTAATGTTTGTAAATCGCAGCAACAAACACTACAATGTCACCATAAACAATATCAAGTTTGTTCCTACAAGTAATTTTTTGCCGGGGAAAAAAACATACTTACTAAAGTACGATTTTCCATTTCTGGTAGGAAGCTTTTTCAGTTCTTTATCGTGTCATTCCTTAAGTCATTACACTACAAGGTCCGCTTGCTTGAAAATGATGGCCAGAATAGGGCAAATGATTTTGATTTTTACAGTTTTAAACATTGATTCTTTAGTATATTGTTTGAGGTGAAAAATATACCTGTGAGGTAAACTCTAGATTTGAAGTAGTCAGGAACATAATTTCACAAGAGGCAAACTCATTCTATTTATTTGGGTAAGCTGTTTTTTGGGGCCTAATGTATAATAGTACTACCTACCTATACAAAAATCACATAATTTACACATTTTTTTAAAGAATAACTCTCTTCCCACCCATTTCATGAAATACATTGGTACGCCCAACCCGTGATGCTAAACAAACTAACTTCACCTGTTCCAACTCCACCCACACAAATGACGCAATTCAACGTTCCGGTTCCATGAACGAAAATGCCACAAAAGACGCTCTCCTTTAGCAACGCGTCTGTTCGTTGCGTGCGATTTGCCGCATATACCGATTGCCGATGACAAACGCAACACAACACTGATATAATGCACAAACACAATTGGTTTGGGAGCCACTGGCCTCAAGCGTTTTATCCTATTTTTCTGACCATTTCAAAATCAATCGAAGAATACCAGAAATCACAACCAATACGAAATACAAATGAAATTGCCTCTTTGGTGGGGTCAAAAATTAAAAGAGCAAGCGGCTTAACAGAGATTGGGGATTCATGAGCCATTATCAACACGACGATGCCAACTAACGACAGCTTATCGTTTCACAGTGCCTTTTTTCTTGATGAAGCGAGAGGTACTCGCGAAAGCTAGTGTGCATTTTTGAATACAAAAGTCAGTCTTTTTAAAAGAGTGCCAAATCAAGAGAATTCAGTTCGTAGACATATAAGACTGATACGGCACGTTTAATTATTCGTATTAAAAACCACTATTTTTGTTAAAGTTCATGCATCCAAAATATTCTATCCCTTCTAATATGTTGTTCACCAGTCAGTTATTTTAATCTCAAAACCGTTCAATTCGCTTGGTTGTTGTGCAAATAAAACTTTCATACAACAAATAACTGCAGAGGGTCTTCGAGAGCACTGGGAGCACAAGTACCCGGAAATAGCAATGAGCAAGCCTTGTATTTTGCGGGGGCGAAACTGTTAATGACACACACCATACTATAGGACACACCACATGAACAACGGTAATAACACGAATTAGGTCCTAATTTTACTAACGGTCGAAGAAAAGATGGGCATTTTATATTGGTACGAACTTGAATGCATTTCGGCGACCGATTGGCACCAAGGCAATTTAAATTGCCCAGATAATTTACAATTCACAGACGTTGAGGCGAGGAAAATATCTGAGCTGGTGTTTTGTCGTGGAAGCTACACAGCAACGTATATGACGTCACCGCTTCTGACGTCACTTAACGATTGAAGCTCTAAAAACAAAGAAGAGGTATAGATTGTATGATGGACAACATTTGAAAATTAGGTGCAAAATACCTGGAACTTATAATTGTGAACATGAAAGTCAAAGCTGTGTGTTGGCAAATAAAGAGGCGAACGTTTCAAACTCTATACTGTATTCATCGTCAGTGCTAATTGTTGACTAAACGCAGTGGCTGTGCCCGAATATATTTTATTTTAAAACGCGTTGTTTTTTCAGTGATACTGACGATGTCTAACTGTAGGTGAAATATATATACATCAGAGTTAAACACGGTCATAACTACAAATGACTTTCTTTCTTGTATAACTTGTTACAACAAATTGAAAATAAGCAATTTATATTGATTTTCCAGTGCTCGCCATACACGTACAATGACGCTTACAGTTCAACTTTTCAACACAATTCCTACCTGCAACCATTGATGAAGTTTTGAATAGTTTCACATTTCTGCCGCGATGGCCGAACAGAACTTGGGCAGTTTCGCGCAATTCCTCCAGATTTAGTTGGTTTGCGTTGCATGGGTTCTCAAGTAGGGCCACTCCGATGCCGTCACCCATACCTGCTTATAACAATAAAAATACCAAGAGATCATATTGCAGATCACACCACTAGAGTAGCTTGTCGCTTCAAGAAAATACGAAGATTTACTTGCGATGAACAAATTTTCGAATTAGGTTTTTTCATGTGATCTAATATTACAAGCTGGCGTTAAATGTGTGTCCTCTTCTCCAAACAAGGTAAAACCCGCCTGACACTACTACCCTAGAAAGTAAACACATGTCCCAAGTGTGTTTAGTTCATATAATGAGATGAGGTCATCACAGCATGTCCAAAAATCACGCCAATCAAAGTATTCCAGCATGACAACCCACCTCTACATTCGCCTTTCGTCAACTGCAGATTAACGTAGCCACATGCAACCCCGCTAGATGGCGGTGTTTGCAAAGGTTTCGAATAGAGACCAGACTGGGCAACTTCCACTAACACTGTAGCGCCATCCAGCGACATCGGGTCGCATTTTACACCAATCGGAGTTTCTGGAAAGAAATCCAAATCCAGCTGAGATTTTTGTTAAAACTGTACATTGTAATATTGCTCAAGTGTACGTTTGGACAAGTTATTGCGCACGCGCCTAACTACGCTTCTAAGAGCAGAAACCGCTGACAAAACAGTTCGTCCATGAAATAATTTAAAAATTTGGGCCTACAAAAAATTTGGTATCGACCTTTAAACTGAATTGGAATACAATCGTCAAATTTTTGTAAGGAAAAACACATTTGTTTTGAAGTTGAAATCCTTAGCAGAATAAAGCATTTGTTTGTTTGGTAAAAAAATCGTTTACCTTGGCCGTCACGCATGATTGACAATGCGACCCGTGCCCCATTTTGCCCCAATCCAAAGACACGTGACAAAAACTGTCTGACATCATTCATGGTACGCATAGTAGGTCGGTTACGGGGATTTTCCAGCAACACCGTGGCCGGCGATCCTTAAATGAAGAAGCAAAGAATTAAAGCCGAGGTGCAGAGGGTGGACAAACCATTATTTTTTTCAATTCAATTTCATTTTTGCACAAAACGAACTTGAACGCGTACGAACAATACATATACACAATTAAATGCCATGGGCACCGATAAATCCACGAGGATTATCCAGTCAGCATCCCATTAATCAGAGGTAGTTAAGAGTTAAGTTTTCTATGCAAAGCTACATACACAAAACCAGTATCACTTGAGAGTTACAACCCCGCTTTAAGCTGTAAATAAACAAAAAAATAACTAACTTTTCTATAGCATAAATCTACAATATTTGGTCGCGACCCCCACAACCAAGGATGTATTAAGACAATTTTATATAAATTTTCCATCTAAAACATTTAACACAAAAGCATTTTTTTTAAATACGACCGAATTAAATCCATTTCGCAATTGAGTGTTCGTTCTGGTTTGTGACGAAATAATGCATTTTTGTGGGCTGGCCTGAAATGAACGTTTCTGCGATTGTAACATAATTATACATAAGGTGGAAATCGCCAGGGCCAGTTGCAACAGAATGGGGAATGCCTCCTAGAATCACTCAACAATCATTGTTGAAATAACACGTAGTGCGGCTGTTATTTTTTCCAGTGGAATGCCGACAGGTTCAAAAGGCCTTAATGTACCGCGGTATGAAAACCACTCTTCTATAGAAATCCCATCTGATTTTAATTGTACATAAAAGTATAGGAAGGTACATTCGTATTTGCTTCAACGTTACAAGTAAAACAAGCAGTCAGTTTATACCTGATAACAATCCATTTGCACGAAGCTGAACGTTGCAGAATTTACAAGCCGGCCCTGCGTCAAGGTTCACTGCTTCCACGTGACCACGTACGATTGTGATGTCAAGCTGGCTGCCTTTTAGCTGAAAATTATCACAAAACAAAACAATAAAAAACTTACAAACAGTTTTCATAAAAATTGTGCAAGCTCTTACTGTTCTGAATTTTACAATGTACTTTATAAACTATGTGTCGGGCTATAAAAAAACAGAATTATTTTTCCACTGACTAATTTGTTGACGGAAACGAAGAAAAACCGAACGAGACAAAGCAAATTTAAGGTTCGCCATCGAGCAACATGCACAACATACTATCTTACATGGTAAGTAGCAATTCATGTTTGGTTTTCAGGTGAATGGAGTGGGTTTTTAGCGCAAATCCCAAATAAAAACATAACTGAACAGCGAAAAGGTTCGCAATAGGTCCAGTTCATGGTTCTTCCATAACATTTTGCGAAGTAACAATGCTATAGGCACAAAGTTTGACGCTAAGCCAGCTACTCACACTATATCTGAACATCCATCAATGAAACAGGGACCACAGAGTAGTGTATGTCAAAAAAAAATTGCGCCACTTAACGAACACTATAAATTAAGGCAACTTCCACACGGTGGGGTGAAAGAGTTAAAACCGACGATATGGTTTGTTTTGAACTGTGTAAGCTGCAGACAGATGGCCACTGTTTCGACCTAAAGGTCCCATCAGTGCAGCTGGTGTGACTTTCAGACGACTTGTTTTGTTGATGCAGGCAAGACCGCACGATTTTTTGTGTCAAACTCCTAACATTTTGTGTTCGGCGAGCCCCTAACCATCAATATGTGGTCATGAAGATTTAAATTAACTCGTGATTCAAGAGTAAAAACTATGTCACATTGTCAATGATTGCGCGTGCCAACCTATATGCGCACACTAAACAATGCTGACCTTCTTTTTAGTCAACCCCCACTGAACCCCTCATCACAGGAAAATATGAATTTTGATGGCTCATCAAAATCAAACAATTTCCCGGCAATCAGGTACTCATTAACCTTCCTTTCTGGCGGAATACAATCCCAGGCGTTTGTCAAGTTAAATGCAGTACGAAGTAGTAAATCACTTGGCCTTCCTTGAACAATCACTTTCGCGGTAAACTGCATCGCGATTCTCATCGGGGAGTCATTCTTGTTTAAACACTCACAACAAACAACGTCAAATTCCTTTCACCAGACGTTGCCTAGGCGATTAGACCCACTTCGCGCTTCACTTAAACACTCGGAACCCCTCTGTGCGTCATAAGGTTCCAGTTCACTGACGCCAACGCAAGTTGCCGAGAATGAATACGCGACAAAACACGAGCGGGATTTGTTTCCTAGAAATGCTGCAATTTTGGGAGAATACTCAACAACATGTGGTGAAAGCAATAGGGCATTGGAAAAGTTTGGGAGGTGCTTGTAATCACCTTCCGATCAGGTTGAAATTGATGTAGATCGCTTTCCTTGCCTCCTAACCTTGCGAACTGGGTAATCATTTCTCATATTGCTTTAACATTTACCAAAACTTTCCATAAAAAAACTTTTAATGCGAAATGTGAAGCATTCATGGACAATTTTCTGCGGCAAAAGGAAATCATCAAAACCACAAACCCCGTTTCCGCGGTAGTTTGGGAAGTGAATCACCACAAACCTCCAATAACAAATTCCACAAACAACGAACCCCAACCCGTGTGCAAAAGGCTTCAATAATAAACTGCCAACCTTTCTTAACCTCGAGTGAGCAACACGTTCCGGGGTATGAGTGGATTAAAAAAGGGGTTAAGACAACCCCAGGAAAAGTGGCGACCACATGGGTGAAGAGAAAACCACCCACTTGGGTTTGGGTTACACCTGCAGGGGTTTAGCATTCAAGGGTTTTGGAGGGGGTCGGATATCCTCCAAAGTGGGGGGGCAGGATATACCACAAGTGGACAAGTGCACGTGGATGGGGAAACGAAAACATTGGAATCGAATTGGAAACGATCGACCACGGCGGAATATCAATCAAACCGCCGAGCAATTCTTGGGTTGGTTATTTTGGTGCGGAAATGAATAAATAAACTAACCCGTGAGCGTTTTATTGACAATTCAGAAAATCCATAAACTTGGTTCAAAACTTGGTGTTTGTGTTTTCACGTTTGAACAAACTTGATGACGAACACGTGTAATATCCGCAGCAGACGAGAGAATTGAATTTATGCCGACGATTTGGAGACACTGAAAAAGTTTTCCATGCGAAATCAACATTATTTCAGCGCCAATACTTTTACGAGACACAGATGGAAACTGAGGATCATTTTAAGCTAAACGCGTGTTCTTAGAATAAGTTGCGTTTGGACACAAGGATTTTAGGTGCGAAAAACGTTTTAGTTAATTACACGGAACAGAAAAACCAGAGCTAATATGCTAATGATCAGAAGTAAACGTTTCGAACAGTGTTGTGTTTATCATTAAGGATTTTAATATTGTAAAATTCACTTAGAAATTTGGAATAGTAAAAAAAAAACATCTGGGGATTGGAGTTCGACCGCCGACAGGAAAAAATAATCCTCCCATAAACAATCCGCTCGAATTGGATACGTTACTTCACCTGCATTGTGACGTCATAGGGGCATCGCGTAACAAAGCAGCGGGAATTTTGCGCACGAAATCAGGCGCCCCGATAATGATGTTGATATTTTAATGATACAGAAACAAATATTAAGTTGCGACGTTTACGTAAGTCCTGTACAAAGTGTGTCCCATCCATTTTGGTGACGATCATAGACATAGCCAGAGTGAAGGGTGATTTGTCCATTTTAACCCCCCAAGTTAAATGAACCTCATGGAAAAAATACATTGGAACATAAATCTGCAAACGAAAAAAAACGAATGCGTCGACCTTCAGTAAAAATGTCCTTCGGCGTTTAGTGTGTGGCGAAATCGGTAGAGTTAAACTTCAAAATTTAACCGCAAGCACATATGGGACGTATAAGCAAAGGGCAAGTGGGTACGCGCCAAGGTATTTTCACTGTCACTCAATGGAGTTTGGGACAATGGTGTGAGTCTTTAGCCCACGGCGATTAACACAGAAAACCGAGAGTCCGTAAAAACGGTCGGAAACGCGAGATGACGTGACGATTTTAAATAGGCGACTGGTCCTTTGAAGTCAATTTTTGGATACGGGATAATTTGGGCACTACTTTACCGGACTAGCATTGTGAACTGTTTAATAGGAATATTGGTTGATTTTATGCCAATGTTACAAAGTATTTCAGTTTAAATTAGAAATTGCCACTGTCGAATAAATCAACGGCTTTCTGTGTTGATTTTGTCGAAAATAACACAATGTGTGCAGAAAACTACACCGATCCGAATGGGAAACAACAAACGACCTATGTATGTACAATCTGTAGTTTGAAACACAAAACCCAGGTATATTAAATTATGAGAAAAAATTCGGTCATGGGTAAACTAATACTCTGACGTCACAACACGGTGCGAGCGTCATTTCAAAGGAACTGAGGTGACGAACGAACATTAGCGACGCAGAGCAAAGGTGTTATGAGGACACAACCCACTTGTTAACCGCAATTAGGGTTTCAAATTTCCCGCAATCAAAGACGCCGAAGTTTCGGCTTGAGCAAACTGTTGAGCCCTCCGCGGCGGTGGGCGCGTGGCGAGGACAAGATTGGAGAAATTCGGCAAAACCGAGGTATAATGTTATACGCCTACGCCGGATGAATTTTATTTGGGAATTTATTTGAGTGGGTGTAAGTGGGTCGCATAGAGTCCGGGGAAACGGTATTTCTACTGCGTCAACGGTTTGTCAATGGTTTTTTGGGAAAAAGAAATTACAGCTAACACTGTCAATATCACTGTTTAGCATTTGGGTTTGTCAACATTGTTGGCTGGTTGCAGTCAAAGTTTTACCGAACACAATTACCTGGGCAGATTCGGCGATGATGACGTCACTAGATAGAACGGGGTAGGAACGAAAAGGCGACTTGATGGTGGTAGTGATGTATTCGGCATGTTGAGTCGCCACTTTCTTCAGGTAGCCGTCGTTGCCCGTTGCGTCATAATACACAGTGACGTCATCGGTGGGAACCAACTTGGCCTGTGTGAAGGAAGAAAAAGGGTTTGGTAAATCATAAATTTTTAAAAAGGAATGAAACAAAATGCGCCTATATGGTATGTTACTATCCATTGCATTGCACGAAAAAATGTCCGACAAAATGGTGGATATTAGCTATGATTAAAACATGCATCACAGAATGTAATAAGAATTTCAATTTTAATCAAAGGATTCATCAAAGGAAAACAAAAAAACAAAAGTGCCCCAAAACGTGAAAGTTGTCCAATCATAAAACTGTAGCAAGAAAAAATAAGATTACTGTAGTTTCAACAGAGCCAAACAATGAAACAATGCAGTTGTGATACGAAGAACCTATCGGGAACAATTAAAAAGAAAACGCAGTTGTGACGTAGCGTGTCGTAAAACAAGCAAATCACACATGAACTCCGATATGTTAACGGCGCTTCGAATTGAACTTTGTTGAAGAATGTTTCTGAATCCCAACATTGGAAAATCCAAATTGTGCGCAATGTCTAGTGCATTGCAGGCGTCTGACGGAACTGTACGTGCGCAATACGACGTACAAAGACGCACAGGAGTGGCGGCAGCCATGGTGCAACACGAAGCGTTAGTGCTGCCCGTCAAACCTAAACACCTCACGAGGCCACAAGGCGACTTGCGGCGAGATCAGTCAATTGGACACTTTACTTGCGGTCAAGTGATAACGCCTCCCGTGCAGAGTTAGCTCCACCCGACGCAAACAGCGTTGAGTCCGTTTCAAATGCTTTCAAATGCCTCAAATGCCATACAAGGTAAATATTTTGGTTTTGCGTTTTGCGTACGCTGCAACAAACAGTTTGCGATTGTCGGATCGCTGTGTCGGTGGAATTAGAGAAAAAAGGCTACTGCTCTAATGTCATATTGAGTGCTGTGTAACCAGGCGCACCGCCATATTACCAAAATAATCAGCTTCGAAAACAAGTGCAAGGTCAGATACCTGGAATTTTTGCTGTAGATTGCCACAAAGTGTTTTCGTTTTGCCCATTGATTTGATTAAGATGTGAAACAAGCCAGACAACGTACAATAAGCGATATATTATGGAATATTAAGTGTAATTCATTCCTTGTTTGCCACATAATTAGTTCGAAAGCAATTGCTTCGCCGCAAATTATGTAACAAGCCTGAAGTCTTGTATAAGAAGGTAAAGAAAGGTTTGCAAGTATCTGATTTACAACCGTAACATTTAACAAATTATACGTTGCCTTCACGGTTATTTCGTAATTTTGATTTTCTCTATGTCATCATCAAAACAATAGCGACAACAACAAGTGTGGATTTAGCCGCGTACAAACGATAGAAGATGCAGAAACTGTTTTTTTTTTTTCATTTTTTCCACACCGGGCTTCGAACCCAGAATATCCTGGCCACGAATTCCGTTTAGGTTTTGTTCTTGCTGCATGTGTCGGGCGCCTCTGCGGTTCGACCAACAATATAGGTCCCATCAACGCAACTTGGTAACCGCCGAAACAGCGGCGCTGCCCGCGGCACACTGAAATACGTCATTGTGTCTAATGGCAGCAAGACGGACTAAATTTTTAACGACGGTAAATTCAGCCGATATTTAAAACAAAACTTGGGACGATGCTGCGATAAAGATTTATAGTTCGACCTACTATTAGATACTATGAAAAACACTATTCTTTGCACACAGCGTGAGCCAAGCTATAACAGGGCCTGAATATCCGTTTGCTTTATTTTCACACGTACCGCTAACATGTATATACACGTGTGTTGGTAATTTATGAGCAAGGCAAGCTAGTTGATGAAAAACTGAGAAAGGTTTATGTTGGTTAGAAGTTGTTTTTAACTAATAAAGGTTGGACTTTAAACGTAACCCACCTATACGGTCAGATTAAAACAACAGTTAAAATCGCGAAAGTGTGGGCGCAGACAAACGCCATGTAAAATTCGAGAATAATTTGCATAACTTAATATCGTCCATTTTGTTTCAACGAACATTAACTATGTAATGCATTTAGCATTCATTAATGCACAATACGGAAAAAGAATTGGAACAGTTTGCATTTTGGGAACACCAACAACGGATTAGTCATAATTCTGAGGACAAGGAAATTGGCCGTTAGCTCTATATAATTGAGAAGTTATAGACCATCAACGCCATTGTATACACTTATGATAGCATTTGACCGAAACATTTAAAAAAAATCAAACGCAGGGCGACGATTTTTTTTTGCCTGTAGAACATGGACAGAAAATTTATCGTCGGCGTCGAACAGCAAAAATATCGTAGTTTGGTAACTAACGCATGCAAAAAGCCTGGTGTAGTTTTCAATCAAAACATTGCATATCTTTTAGCGTTAGATTAAACGAAGAATGGTACATAGTTTCGTAACAGGGTAATATGTTCGGTAACAATGCCACGTGTTCAGTAACAATGGTCAGTTTAAGCATAACGCGTTCTTTTCGTTGAAATGCTGGTGTTACAACAAAATATTAATTTTCGACAAAAAAGTAATTATGATTGCGTTTGTTTGGAGCTATCCAAACAAACAACATAATTCATCCCTAGATACGCCTAAGCTTTTCCACGAAAAGCAGAAGCCCTGATCAAACGTGTCAGTGTTTTCTGCAATATGAGCATTTGTCACCAAGAGTTTTTAATTCACATTACAAATACCCCTCTGTCCTTCTACCTTACAATAGGAAGAATTTACAAACAAGAAAATCCCACCTTTTTCCTCAATTTCTGAATGCGGTTCACAATCTCCCTCGCCACTCCCTCATCCAGCATTGATTGATCCGGGGTTACATCCAATAACACCAACACATCGTTGTCCGAGTTCGCTTCATACCTGCATGTTAGAGCAGAGGTTCTCAAACTGTGCGACGCTACACCATGTTGCTTTGAGTTTCGAAGGGTGTAACAGATCAAACAGAAAAAATCGGAGTTTGTAAAAAAACAAGTTGATTTCTGCTTTTTGCGACCTAAAATTTTATTGTTTTGGAACATTAGATCAAATCGTCCTGAAAGATTTACAAAATATTAAATAAAGCGAAACCTATGAGAACCACTGTTTCAGAACAATCTTTTGACATTCTGAAAATGACTTCAAATAAGCCTACCGTTTTTTCATGCAAGAATATCAACATCAGTATTTGGGTAATAATGGGGACGTTAGCAAAATTAACCATGAAAGTTAACTTACTTGGATCCTTCCTTCGAAAATTGATAAATGACCCTAAGATCACCAGTCGCAAGTTTGTGACCTAAAACTTCAATTTCGCCGTTCTTAATAAACTCTTCAACTTGATCGTTTCCCAACTTCTTGATTTCAGCCATCACATTCTTAAAATCGCCTGTCGAGGTCAAATGTAGTCGTCAGTTTTACACTTCTTAACTTGCAATGTGACGGTTTAAAGCAGTGCTTCCCAACATGTCGGTCGCGAAGCTATTTCAGGTGGGTCGCGAAGAATTTCTAAATGTTACAGTTTTCGATTAGATCACGAAATCATTGCATTATCATTACGTAACATCGTTTGGTCATGTCTCATTGTAGGTCGGACAATAAAACTTGCATTAAAAGTGGGTCGCGAACTCAAAAAGGTTTGGAAGACAACTAATAAAGTAGAAACGTGTGATAAAAGTAGCGGCGAGCAAAACTCGCAAACCATTTTCGTTATAGCGAGTTGTGACGTCATCGCATCAGCAGAAAACGGCTTTGTTTGCATAGGAAAAGCGCCTGTATTAATCAAGTGTCAATACGAAGAAGGTTTAAGCGCATAAAATACACAAAGATCCGCGTGGGGATAAAATAGACAAAAGAGACCAAACGTTATCAAGAAAACATACAAATAAAAATTGTTTTTATTCCTCTATGCACCTTTTCCAGCGCTAACAGTTTCTTTCGACATGCGTAATATTGGAAACGTCAACAACTAAACTAATTGACTTTACACACAAGAAAACCACTTGCCATTACAACAACAACGTAACCACTAACAAACATTTCGTCCTTACACTGACGAAAAATTGTTTCGTATAGCAAAGCAGCACGTTGGGTGCCCGACTCGATAACATTTATGGTTTTATCGGTGCCCATGCCATTTCATTTCTTTGTATATTGTTCTTACGCGTCGTTGCTTTTTTCGCAAAATAAACATGATTTGATTTTGATTTGTTGGGTAACAATGGCTAGTGCGAGCACAAGGAAAGTTTCTGGTTTTCACGGGGATTATGACAAATATATTACAGCAGCGTTTGTTTAGCTATCAAAACAGACTTAAATATTTCACGGAAGGGTGGGGTCCGGATCCTTGGACCCCCCTGAAAGGGAGCCTTTTCTCGTTTCGAAACACCAGCTTTGTCTGTCAAATTGTACGTTGAGTGTCTTGTGGAATAAAGGAGCGAAAGGTTGACCCCGGGAAAGTCACCGCCATGTAATTTTAACAGTTCCCTGCATTTTACTGCCATGAATAGTAGCATTTTGTGGTGTACCGCTTTGAGCCGTGTTTGCCTCGCTGGCACAAGTTTATTATGCGTCAGTCGACCCCGTGCGTTGGGTGGGTTGCACACATAAAAGTGAACAACGCCAGTAGTGTGGAAACAATGCTAGCGAATCTAATGGCCCTTGAGTCATAGTTATGGTATAGTCAGAAAACCTTTGCTTTCAGCTTGACTTCCGGAGAAAATTAGTTATTTATGGTTTATTCAGGCTTTTTCTGCACCGGCCGAAAGGAGCATTGCCACGTTTGCAGCAATTCCAAATGGAACGCGATCCAAAAAGTTTTTGTCAGTACTCTGTGGTCTGAAACCTTGTATTTTAATCCTTCTGAGCAACTGATTTCTATTAATTTTACAAGTAGAATACTAAACTCTAACACAAACAATTACATACACCAACTGAGGAGGACGAGTGACAGCTCATGCATGTTACCACATATACAAAATCACTCATGCAATAAATTTAATTAAAAGGAAAGCAAATAGAACTTTAAATTCAGGTCAAACAAACACATTTGAAGGAATAAAGTAAGGTTAACACCCCGATTACTATATAGATTCCAAAACACTACCTTCACAGCAGTGTATGACCAAACTTGATGTTTTACCTTTCAAGCGCTTGCCGAGCACCATGTGATCTGGTTCTGCTCTCAATTCTACGCCGTACTTGTCCTTATCCAGCGACAACGTCATCGTACGGACGTTCAATTCCTCGGTGACGTAGCGCTGAAGACGCTTGACGTCATCAAGGTACTTGGCGTCCTTGTGGACGACAACCAACTCTGGGAGAGGGTACTACAAACAAAACGAAACGTGTTTTGTAAAAAAACGAATGTGAGGCCGAACTTATTTTGACCACTAATTGAACAGATACGTTCTGTGAAAATGTTTTTCTTTTTTTTTACATTATCTTTATGTAAACTACAGTACGTTAGTTAATTGAATTTCAACAAATCTTACACTTTTGTTGCTTTTGGAATAAAAATTGTACACAATTAACAAACAGAGAAGAACCCAGTGCCAAAACCGACGGCAAAGGTCATGGAACGCTTACTTTGGTGGGCATGGTTTTCCGATCTCTTATCACACGAGCAAGTTCGATAACCGTCTGCATTCTGTTCACAGCAACCTCAATTTCTTCGTCAATAAGGGAATCTCTGTTAAAAATTGGTTGCTTGTAATTTATTTTTCTATCTTTGTTTGTATTTTTGGAATTTTGTGATGTGGTTGCGAATACAAGAATCAGGGAGTTGGAATAAAGCAAACGGGTTCATGTAACCGTAACACAGGTACCGGGTACAGCGCCTATATACAGTAAAATGAAAATATCAAATGAAGAATGCTGGAAATGATCGCTCGAGTCCAAAACTAAGCTTTCATAGGAAAACACACTTTACCTCAATCGATTTCCGCGAATCCTGAATTGGGAACTACATCAAATCACTATTACTCCAGGACACCAAGTGGCATTACGAGATTACCTGACCAAAATGAAGCGCCCGACTGCTGTTCACCTGCAACGGTGATTCAGGTGCACTTCTGTGTGTCAGGAGCAGTGTTTGTCTACACACAACCAAACGCGGCTTGGCGGCAAAATGTGGCAGAAATTTGGGCCTATTCCAACGTTACAGAGGCTGCAAAAATGCGTGACAGTTCCAATCCGCAACAAAGTACCTCGAAGCCCACCCAGCAAACACCAAATTTCCAGAGCATTGTAAAATCGCCCCACAAACAAAATCATCAATATAAATAATTTTAAGCTAACATGCGGGCCTTGTAATATGTGTTTGATCGGTCTCTGACCATTTCTCAACTTATAGAATTCAACCAGCAGCCAATTGGAAGTATGCTGGCGTCGCTAATAGGCAATACATTCATACAGAACCTGAACGAGAGAAAAATTAACTCTCGTAGAGTTTGTTCGTGGCTTATATAATTTCCGCAATTAGTCACGCGCGAGAACTTGTGGTCAATACACAGCTAGACAGCGTTTTCCCATGAATTGTACGAAATATTAAACACTTGTGCTGAATTCCAGTGCAATGAACATTGCGAAATTATACTGTTTCCTCCAATCTCATCGAAGATTGTACCAAAAAGCTGTAATTTGGTTTTTAAAAGGTTCGCTTCGCTGCCTTGATCGAGTATACCAGGTGCTTGAAACGTCTTAAGTAGCATTTTGAAGGGTATAATATGCCAAGGACAATATCTAAATACATCTCTATAAGACAGGGAAACCTGGAATTAAACGCACACCGTTGTTAATAAAACCTTTGCGGTAAAAGCAGAGAAATGTGTGTACGGTCTTTGCATTTGGTGCTATATACGTGCATCTCAAATTCCTTAATGACAGACCTCTTAAATTTGTCCATTCCATATAAGTCACGCGTGTAAGAGCCTTGTGATGCGTTTTAAGATTCTTGCATTGTTATGGTTTGGGTCGACGTAAACGAATATCATTAACACAGTGGTATGTGTTGCTTTGGTTAAAATATGGTTAAAAAAATTCCTATAATTATAAGCATCTTTAATTTAGCAAAAACTTGCCAGTATTACAAAAAAACTGTGAAGAACGGAAAATGTTTCAAAATTGCATTATATCACAATAAAAACAAATTGCAATGGTATTAACGTAACGTAAGAGCACGGTTCAAAACACTTTTGCAATCTTCTTCAGATCTTTGGTTGCCTTTGGATTAGAATGTATTCCAAATACATTAGATTTCACACGTCACGCCAAAGTAGAAGACAAAAATTTGGGAAACAACGGCAGTTTGTACAAACACAAATACCTCTCATTAAATACCTGTCCACGCATAGATTGAAAGTTTAGATCAGTTTAAAGCAAGAAACCGAGCCGAAAGATAAAATTATGGCCAAATTACATTTAAATGGCTAAAAAATTGTGACCAATGTACGCGAATGTGTAGGCTAATGTTTTCTCGCCAGTTAAAATGGTTGGGGGCGCATTCCAACACGGTCAGATGTGATAGGTCGGTGGATTATTGTGTATTTTGTTCGGGATCAGTGCTCTTCAACGGTTTTTGGAGCCCTTGCAGTAGTTTAGAAAATATTGCGGAACCCAAATTAAAAAAAAAACTTTTAAAACTTGTCACACAGAAAGACCAACATATTTTCCACAAACACGCCCTCCACGCATTATTGCATTATAGTTTAACACAATATTTCAGTGTAACGAGTATTTAATGGTCATGATTTAATGACTTGTATGGAACCCTTAGAGTTGACGAAACCCCAGAGAATGCTTCCCAGAACACTAGGGTTACGCGGAACCCACATTGAAGAGCTTTGTTCTACATGCAATGTACACAGAGATTCGCGGACAGACACAATATAGAAATAAACCGACATCATCGGTTATCTTTGAATCGACACAAGTCGGTGACAGTTGTCAAAGTCGCGCCTGATCTAACAGTGCAAGAGTAATACATGAACGAGGAAAACAAAACCTCATCGGGGATTAACGTCATACTGAATCAGGGCTGCACCGAACGGTCTCTTTCGCAAGCTTGTTAAGAGGTCAAAGGTCGTAATAACATCGTGCCTTTAACTCAATCATCTTTTAAATGTGGGCGAAAAACAAATTGGGAGATTAACCCTCAGTGACAAGGCAGAAAATACTGACAGCGATCAAATATGCTCGCAAGATACGCTTATAGGCACTATTCAACTGACATATTCGAACTTACAGGGTATCTGGAAGAAGCAGGAAGTGTACGCTGGCCGAATCTTTTCCTTGTAGACCGGGCATAATCTTACGCATATTCTGGTACATGTGCTCCGTCAGAAAAGGGGTGAATGGGCTCTGAACAATTAAACAAGCTTGTTAAAGTGCATTGGGAAACAAAAATGCAGAAAATATTAAATTACGTCAAATCAATTAAGAGCTGTATATCAAAAGCCGGTTACATTTTATTGTAACTGAAACAAACCAGAGAAATGTAAGACTTTGGTAACCCAATACAGTGTTGATGTGACAAGTTGTTTCACAGCGTCACAGCGTGCCTTTCAAAATATTACAGTCTGTTGCTTTTAAAAACGTTGAAGTTTTATCTATCAAAGCTTGATCCGTCACAAGGAAAAAAAATGGCAGATGTCCTGAAATAGTGCGAGGCCGCGTAAGAATTTAAACAAGAAAATTATATTTAAGGAAAAATAAAGGCAAATAACAAGTTAAGTCAGCCTTCTGCGACCAAGAAACGAATCGTCTACACAGATTTATAATTTGTGTCGCAAGTGAATCTTTCCGCATGCGTCGAACTCGACAAAGTTTTAAAACCACTGAACTATGGGAACAATTGTAATACACCACGTGGGTATATTATGTAGCATGACCGGAGGTGGGGGTAGAGCAAACGTCACTACAGGTTGGAAGAGGGTTAATTAGATGACTTACATCGCATCGTCCTCGTCACCAAATCACAGCAACTTCACGTCGCAACTCTGTTACGAGGCAAAGGTCGCACTTCGGTAAAGGGTTAAACACCCATTTAACTTGTCAAAACAAATTTGTCAGATAATTTTGGAGACCAGTTTGGTGTTAATGAAGCGATTGGTAATAATTACGCAAGTGAGTGACAAAGGCACACATTGAAGGGGAGGCAATTAACTGGACGTCGCAATCCGACGGCCCAAAGACGAAACAGATCGGACGACACTTATAAAATGCCTGGATGCTGCTCATTGACCAGACAGTCCACAGTAAACTCGGGAACATCGCAACACGAAGGTCCGCATTCCATTATTAACATTTGGTATAAACGCATGCAGCTCCATCCGAATTAACGCACGGGAATTATCTTTTAGCTTTTACACCGAATTGACAGCAGATAATAAACATATTCTTACCATCACTCTGGTCATTGTGAAGAGAACGCTGAACAGAGACTGCAGGGCGCTCTGGCAATCTTCAACACCAAAGTCTCCCTTTAAAGAACAAATTAGACGTTACATCCTCACCTCAGACAGTATTTCGGCAGAATGAAATAGCCGTGGTACAACAAAGCCTGGTCAATGTCGACAGGTTAAGAAACCAGGTAATTTGCACTTGTAAACACAAAAAACGCAAACAAACATGTCAGTTGGGCCTTGCAAGGGGAACGCATCGCTTCCAATTCGCTAATGACAGCAAGCGCGCCTTCTAACGTCAAGGGCTTTGAAGTCGTACCATGCAATTTGTCACTACCCAAAGGATAGTTATAAGGTTGGTGCGTTTGTTGACAAACCGCAACCCAGGTGCGGAGGGTTACTGGTCCCAAACTAACGGAAAACTGTACCGATGACCATCTACACAGGTGCGGAGGGTGTTTTCGAATTGGACGTGTATTATTGTATTATACAGCAAATTTAAAATAAGCCAAGGACCAAATTCAAGGCCAGGCGATGATAATTTTTGGTAAACAACCACTGGGCAACCAATGAAATGTAAAGTCAATATTATAAACAATAAAAAAACATGATTTATGGGCGAAGCGGCTATCCCAACAGAGTATCATGGACACTTCAAAATACGGTTTATTTACCCCGCGTACGTATTATTTTTAAAAATCTTGTTCAACAGGTCCGACCACAACCGCATATGCCACGTGCAGCCAAGGTCACGGTGACCTTCAAGCAGTAAAACACCCGGTCTTGTCCCTCGAGGGTACTGGGGACAGATGTTTACCAGCGGCCGCGGGCACACGACTCAAACGGGCTCTGTAAAAAGTTTTTAAAGCACACACCTTGAGTCTCCGGCGATTGGAACGGACATACCAGTTTGTGAGTAGATCGACGAACTTGACGAGACGAGGTACCACGGCGTAGAGACGGTAAGCTGTAACACAAAATTGCGGGCTATTGTTGGGCTGCAGAAGATTGTTTGCATCGTTATAATATTAGCAGTAAGAGTGTGTAAGCTTAACACGCTGGTTTAAGACCACACTGCAGAGCGCATATAGCAGAGTTGCGACTGGAAAGAGAATTTAATTTTCCTTTTGTGATGTTATAGCGACAGTGTCATGATTTTATATTAGAATTTTCAACCATTAACCGAATTTGCAAGATCTCGACATTTCTGAATGAAATTAGGGTTATGGCAAGGAACGAATTAAGTTAGTAACTTAATCTTGACCGGACTTTTGAGAAACAAGAGAAAACAGAGGAATATTAAAACTGAAGCAATTTAATGTTTTCCACGTTATGATTTCATTACGACAAAGTAAATTAAAGTTTTGTCATCTTGAAACAATTTCTATTTACAGAAACCACCTGGATTGGGCATTATTTCAATTGCGCACAAAATTAGTTAAGCCTTGTTTTTTTAACAATTTCAAAAGTAAAGCTAGACGGAATATCGCGCACTCTTGCGCTCAGCGGAACGTGAAACCTAATCTACGTCCGACATAAAGCAACAAGGTCAAGGATATTAACATTTCGAGGGTGTGCCGTCTGTCATTGCAATCAAAACTATAGTTACCTTAGGCCAAGCAACGCTTTCTGAAACATTTTCCTACTTCACAAATACAGTTTTTAGCGCGGTTAATCAGAAAATCAACGTATCGCGAACTATCTAACGCCCCGAGCGCCGATCGAAGTCCAAAGGTAGGAATAAACTTGGAACCTTGCACTACTAATTTTGTTCACAACACAAATCAGCTATGAGCAGGTTTGCTGTCGGCGTGGAGTTAACAGACCACAGTGCAGAGTTCAGAAAAGACTAATGAACCGGCAAAATAAAGTCTATAGCTAGGATTTACTGCGGAACCTAATTTCGTTTGTTACGTAACATCGCCTGTTTATTACGAAACAAACGAGAAAAACGCGGGAAATGTTGTGATTTTCAACTTATCAATTTGGAGTAAAATCAACGAATTGTCCTCACAACTACCATGAACACCATATCGCAAAACTAAGCGGACATGTTTACAAACGATTGATGGCAACTGAAATTTACGTTTCTCGATCAAAAGGAAATAGGTTACGTCTCCACAGTTTTCCGCTAAAAAACTTGAGAACCGAAATACAGTATAGTCTTACCAAGCCAGGGACTATTTACAAATTCGCACAAATATTTTGAAGCAAGTTCTTAGAACACCTAAACCAACACTGAAAACTACTCTGCGGTGCTGGTGTGAGAAATATTTCCGTTTCGCCACGCTTGATGTTTTCAAAGATTTGCTTCTGTGTTGAAAAACAAATAGTGCAAAATACTGCAATTTCAGGAACATCCGTCATGCTATGACATGTGACACAAAACCGTGACATGTGACGTATATAGAGAGTCGTTGCCGGCGGTAGGTGACCGCCACCCAGAACGCGCGTCAATCTTAATTCCGTTAAGTTGCGTGAAATGTTTATTTGCTAATGGCTGCTTCCCAGCTTGACAAACTGCTAGAGGCAATATGTGACTTGAGCGTGAGAGTTTCATTAAAGCGCGGGGTTGGGTCAGTCGGGCGCTTCTCTCGGAATCTATTGTGATTCAGGTCCAAAATATCTGTAAATACAAGATAATCTTGTTTCAAGTTCGAAGGAAAAATGGAAGCGTCATGCCGACGGAGTAAGGCCGATCTTTAAGCTCATAGCTTTCTTGTGTAAGAAATGCAATACAGATACAAATCCATGATAATCGCAAGCTTGCACCAAAAACACAAACCGAGATTTCGAAGAATAATCTAAGATTAACGGTTGCTGGAATTGCGCATTTCAATAAATCAGGTGACAAAACTTGCACCCAAGGAAAAGGAAAAGTAATGTTTTTGCTCTGAATTGCGAAACAAGTAGCGGTAGATTGAGAAATGATTTGAAGTGGAAAACATAGATTCCGTAGAAAAACTATCATTCACTACAGGTGACGCCTTCCATTGGAATCCGTTTTAAATCAACCAAAAGCGAGATAACATTACGCGGAAAAGCAACTATACGTATTTGGCGTTGATTAAATGCATTATACATGTTTATATCAGAACTGTTATAATGCACCACAAAAATGAAATATTATATTTTATGCAACAGCAATTGCCATTTCAGCTGCAGGACTGAAAGTAAAAGCAGTGTTCGCATATTTACTGTGGTTGTGTAGATTCGATGTAACTGCTAGCAGCGGTGAAAGCAAACTGAATCGGTTCCAGTAAATATTATTCTTGTCGGTTCTATTTTCACTACTGCGTATTTGCATACAACATCAATTTAGCGCTATATGTTTGTGTCTATAACAACCTTAACGGTGTCTACGTCTTTTTAAGACCACACAATAGAAAACAACTCGTTCGAAAACCGATTTCAGAGACACGTTGCAGGCAAAACACAACGCCTTGCGGGCGCAAGGAGTGTTAGGCGGTTTATTGACGGAGATAAATAAACACGCGCCGGCAGTCGTAAAACTTTGTTTCACGTTGCTTTTTGGCACGTCGACCCAAGGGAGTAAAAGTAGGAAGGTTTTATTGCGTTTGAAACACTGTCAGGTGTGCAGTGGCAGTTGAGGACGGTTTGAAAGAATATTTCGACCAGGATGTTGTTTTGTCGAGGCAAAGTATAAGTGGGATGGAAAAAATTAAGAAGGCACAAAAAATCATCTGCATTAGTTTTTGGACGGCAAGGACAGCGCTAACTGTTGTAATTTTTGGCATAAAGGAGACAGGATCTACAACAAAAACAAAATTTTTGTTTTACAAATTTAAAAAAATGTTTCGGGTAAGCAAATATCGTCCTGAATATATCTCTGGATATTTTTATAGCTATACAACCAACACACACAGAGGTTCTTGGTGCGTTTATATGTGCTCGTTATAGATATCAAAATGCGTGTAACGCCTTCAGCCAAAATTGCGAAATCTAACATTTGACGTTGCAGTACAGGGGAGTGACACATGGACTAACGTGTACAAATATACGCAATATTTGGGGAGGTCTGACACAAACAGCCACATAAATAAAAGGTGGACGAACAGGTTTCTCCCATTCAGGTAGCAAGATGCACACGGCCCAGCTTAGTGTCTATCTCCTATTCCAGGGAGACGGTCTATATACGTTCCAAATATGCCGGCTTGTGGTTGAGATAATGGCAGGCCTCAAAACGTTGGTAGGAGAATCAGCGCGTATTTTTGACGCAACAAAGCGGCGTAGAAACGTTACGTCGCAAAGCCCTTTTTCTTAACGCACGCTTTGCGGCTATTTAAGCCGGCACAGATCGATCGTCATCGGCAGTTCCCGTCGGCGAAGCATGCAACTCAGGCGTTTGGGAAAAATACGTAGATGCAATTGCTTTGCAAGTTGCATTTTATTTATGCGGTAATTTGTGTGCCAACGTTTTGTATGCCTCCATAAAATGTAATTGTAGACATTTGCGAAAACAGAATTAACAACGGCGACCTGTTTTGCAGATCTACCGCTAGCACATTCGCTGCAAATAAGTTTATGAAATTGCTGGTCAACTTGGTGGTGGCTTTTCGCTTGCCAAGAATCAACTTCTCGAAGTTTCTACAAACCGCAAGTGCAAATATGAACGGAGCAAGCACAGCGAGCAAGGGATTTCACCAAAGCGCATCAACCAAGAAGTAAGTTGGGTCTAAGTAAATAAATGCCTGTGATATATTATTTACAGTGAATATGGAGCTGGTGGTTGGTTCTTGACCCTTGAATGTTGTTAAATGTGCTAAGTGTCTCAAAAACACTGTTTGCTGTTCTAAATTTCGCATTTTTTTCCTCGCGGGGCGAATGAACAAAATTAAAGCAAAAAACTGACAATTGTTAACGCGAGTTTTTCTGCTTGCAGTTTGGGCATGGTGGAAGAGACGACGAAGCGCGAGGACTGGACGATCATTCGCGAAGTGTTCGTCACGTGTTTTCGTAACTACCCGCTCTACAAGTACATGGTGCCCGACCCGTCGAAACGAGATGCCTTCATGCGCGCCTACCTTGATGCCAATTACGACGTGACTGTGGGTAGCGGCCAGGGAATTTTGCTGGCGATCAAAGCACCGAAGGAAGAAAACAACAACACCTGCAATGAGATGAAGGTGGTCGGAGGCGTGCTGTTTGTACCGCCATCTAGCGACGGGTGCGGTTGGGCTATCGGTAGTGACGAGCCTTATTGGAAAGCTTACAACAAGCACGGGTTAGCCAAGATCTCCCCTGAAGGATTGCAAAGAGTTAAAAGGTGAGCGCCTTTTTTCGATTTAAACTGATGAAAAAGCTTAAATATATGGCGGTGAGTTTGCAAAAAAAGACAAATTTGTGGCTTTTGGGGTGAAAGAAATAATTGAATAAATGTGGAATCGCAATTTTTTAAGGCGCATGTGTTATATAAACCTCACGCGCAGCACGAAAGTAGTCCAGAGTGTAAAACGCTATTCCCAACGCCGGAAAATTTACCGCGCGTTGCAGAGGGGACAACTGGGTCAGACACCAAACAAAACCAGCGCACAACAAGGCGGTAAAACTAAAACAAATCGAGCCGACAGAGCCATAGGACGTCTATCGCCGCAGGCTGATACTCTTTCGTTCATCCTGTATCGAACGACAACAAGCATGAGCCACTATGACGGCTCATCGGCTCATCGGCTCATCGATCAAATCCGTCATATAGGATATTGGAATACAATTTACATGGACAGAAATGTGTTTCACGGGAGTTACTGGTGCTTAAAACTCGTTTAAACACCGCGCCTATGTCGTTGTGGAAATGAAAACAATCCCCGTGTTGTTCACAAGAAAAAGTCGGCGGTTCATTTTTTATATTCTATTTTTCCTTAAAAATAAGTATCCCGGGTACGCGATATGACGAAAAGGTTTACAATGACAATTGTTTTATTGCGTTTTGCCATTAAAGGCCATTTTCTGAATAAACATATCTAAACGTATGTTTTACAAAAGAAATCGCCCGTTTAAAAAATCTTGTAGCTGCCGTCTCGCTACGTCTAGCACAACTAAATCTTTCTTTTTTTTCTAACTCGACTGAATTTTATTTCCAGATACGAAGCGTGGGAAAATGAACACGTGAGCAAAAAAGTGGCGCGAACCGGCGTTTCTCTCTGGAACGGATTATTCTGTGCCATCGCACCCGAGCACGCGTCCAGGGGCCTCGGAAGTCACGTGTACAAGGACGCGATGCGCATTGTGGCCCAACACAACACGAAACGCATGGAAAGTCGAAGGGACGGATTCTGGAGTCGGTTTATGAACAACTTTACGGCGAAACACCTTCACCGTTTCACTCTTCTTAATCACCGCGCGATCCCACTGGCCGCGCTGGCCGAGAAAATGGAACATCAGCCGAAAAGATTCGAACCTGAACACCAGACAGCCCCTCTTGTGGCTGCCATAAGCCACAGTGACCGGTCGGCCAACTTTCACCGTGGCAACGGGTTCCATCCAGTCACGCGGATCCCGTTCCGTGACGTTGACGGCACCGTGCCATTCTACGCCCACGTGTTGGTTATGGACCCTTTCGGTAGCGGCCAAATCCAGAACTTCACTCAGCAATATAACCGACCTGCACAGTTGCCCGTACGACGGATTACCAGCGAGCTGAGAAGGGCTGTAGACGCCGTATCGAATGCCGCGCGCGAGGAGTTCGTTATCGTCGACGTGCAGTGCGACATCGTGCGGTAGAAATCCGACACATACTTGATGCATTTTTACAGAAAAACAAAACGCATGCGAATTTGTTATTGTTGAAAACTTTCAGTCAAAGAAGATTTGTTGTTTAAAAAATCGCCACTTTTTTTATTTTTTTGGGAAACGTATCGTCATGTGTTGTTTACACGAATGCGCAATTTATCAGATATACTTGCTGACAGTGATCTTGCACAATACCCGAGAAATGATTGTTTTTTCGTTATATTTATTTCCTTTCGTTTCAACGCTTTTTTACGTTGTTCTTCAAGCGACGAGGCTTGCCACTAACTCGCTACCTTTTGTTTTGTTAAATAAAATTACAGAACTTTGACTATTCGTGAAACTAGCAGTGGAAAAAACGGAACTAAAAACTACACCACAGAATTACATGACAGGTTGATTGCAAATATTTTACGGGATCTGAAACCCTTCAAACGTAAAAATGTGTTGGTAAGAAGGCAAAGGATAGAAATCAATATTTTCTGTCATTACCTCGCATTGGATTGCATGAAACCCACTAAGTCTACACATGTTTCTTTCAATCAACTGAAAAAGCAGTAACTGGTGTTTTATAAAAAAACATTTACGGAAATTACGGAAATAAATAAATTTTACATTTCCTCAAGGATTTGAACAAAATGGCGTTTGAAATCGCAACGCCATTACGTTACATTTTTCTGCAAAATTTTTTCTGCTTAAAAACTGCCTTTTCCTCTCGTGCGAGAACAAGCTCTGAACCCTGCGGCTCCATGGAGCCTCTCCGTATGGAGGGACGCTTTGGGTAAATAAAATCTATACGGCATTTTTTTGCCAGAAAGTTGCTTATTGTCAGTTAACCAAATTCTTTTCGCTATATCAGAGAGTTAATCCCCGCCAAACCGTGGCGCATGTGCGGACAGTCGCCAGATTACAAGTGGCGTAACATACCAAGGCGATAACAATAAACAAGCATGCCTGCTAATAACTGAATTCTACACAAATGTACAACAGAAATGTAGAAACATTTCAAGAAAATTGTCAAATCTAAAGCATTGATGATTTAACATTAGTACAATGGAGCTGGATCCAGGCAACATTTTCCCGACAAGTCGGAGGAAGACATAAAAAACCAAGCTCCCGGTGAGGTTTCAACTATAGCGCACCACTGTTCTGTACCATTTTTCATTGATTATAGTTAAATTATTTTTTACAAATCTATATTTAGATTTTAATTCATGTGATGTATAAATAATCGTCCGCATTTTTAATTTAGTAATCGTCGAGTGAGTGTGTGTGTGCAGCGTTGTGACTAAGAACAAAGGATCGCACTTGGTTTGTTTAATGTCTTAATTTTCCAAACAAACAACTCCGTTTAGCGTTTGTATCACATGCACGTCAAATATATATTTTATTTGTACCTTGGACTTACTGCAATTGCCGACGTTTTATACAACAAGAATCGTAAATGCACAGTATATATTTGTTTAACGTTGAAATATCCTTGCAAATTCAGAAGTGTCATTCAAATTTACTTTTTTTTAATTCTAACACGTTTCCGATACAACTAATACATGGTTACATCAGTATACACGATCAAACATGTATACACACACATATTCAATGATCAAATGTGTATCTGCTAAATATGACAAATTACCACACTTTGCAATAGGATAATGGTTAATTTCTAAGTAAACAACCTCGTTTAACCTTTGTGTTAAGTGCGCGACAAATATGGAAACGCTTTTCCGCAATCAACGCAGTACAAACAAACATCCCGATCAAGATCAAATAGAGAAATAGCATAAATGTAAATGAGCAGCAGCCCGCTAGCAGCGGTTTGTTGTGCTTCAACACATGGCGCTCCTTGCAATCTTAAATGAGTGATTACTCTTCGCTAGACCGGTGGCGAATGAGACAGGTAAAAACCGTGATTGTTTCACACTACATTAAATAATTTTGAGTTACGGCACGAAAGCGAGTGTGGCGTGTTCCAGAGGGAAGGGTGCAATCCCAAGGTAAACAAACGTGATTTAGAAGCAACAAACCTCGAACTTTATTGATATACATAATATTTGCAGTTATTTTTTGTCACACAGTTAAGAAAACGGCCATGCGAGGGCCGGATTCTTTTATAACTGTAGTGAACTGTTCTTAAAATTTGCTGTAAATTTTACCTGAAAAACAAAACAACACAGCAAAATACCAAGAAAGTGTTTGTGGTTAATTTTTTTGTGTATGTGTCATATTGTTGTATTCGTTAACTTTCACGTTTGGTGTGTTTAATATGCGCTTAAGCAACCAACGAGAAAACAAAATTGGAGAAAATCTAATCCGTTTCTTACAACTGCGGGAAGAGCCACGAAGTAACCAACAGCAGGTGTTCTTTCCCACGTAAAACCAGGACAATTACAGATCACTTGTCGTACGTATGAAGCGATTATGGAACAATACGCATGATGGATAAACAAGGTATCCATGCTGGTATTGGATTGCATAATATCATAGCATTAAATGTTACCATGAATTTGTAGTTTGGCTATCACCCCCAAAAACAACAGACGGATGCGAAATTGCGGCAAAGCTTGCTAACGTTTTCTCCCACACACACTTAATTCCCCGAATATTGTGTTTCCTGCCTTTTTTCTGTGGAACTGACCTTCAGAAAAAACAAACGCTGATTTTATTGCCCAATGCCCTGACAAACCAAAAAATTTACATGGATTTATTTGCGTTTGTCGGCAAAAGCACGAACATCATAATAATATTTACTCAAGTTGTTTTCATGTGCAGTGAAAACAGAAGAACACCCACGAGGAGACTTAAAAATGATCAACGTTACGCAAGCCTCTAAATAAACCTAATGCAAAGCGGATTAAGGACTAAATTCGATTTTCCAGCATTCCCAAACTTAAAACTCACGCAGAAACACGATTTCTATTAATAAGACAGGCATATTTGACCGGTTGCGCAAAAAAAAACGTACGTTGGGAAACCGCCACTTGTTGACAGACAGCGTGGGCGGGAATAAACTACAGAAGCCAACCAAACATCCAAGTCCAAGTTTTCCACCGGGTTTGAGTTAACGATAATATTCGACAAGAAACATGCGCGTGGGAGGAAAAAAATGTAAGCAAAAGTGTGTGTGAGATATTTATTACCGTAAGTATTCGAACACGATGAAAAACCATCACCACACAAGAGTCAGGCCTGCCATTGAAAATTAAGGTACGATGCAATGTCCAATTAGCAACTCCCAAAAGGCCAGGTGGGAACGCTTACCAGACCGGTGGCGAAAGTCTGCGGCATGATTCACCCACCCAGCAGTAAAGGTCACAAACCCGCAAAAAAGGAATTGGCCTAACAGAAGTGGAGATTCTCCAAAGGACAATCTGCACCGGGAACCTCAAAAGAGATGGGACCTTCCTGCGCGGGCAGTTAATGCACAAGTCAGGATGAGTGAGTCACTGAGGGATTAGAAATACGTCTTTCTCCTCTGCCTTAGCGCCTTCCAAACGTTAACAACAAGCAGAGCTGGGGATCTTTGCAGAAGTGAGAAGAATTGTTTTACTCCATACATATGTTAACTCCTCGCATGTACAAATAAAAGAAAAGCACGTCTGTTCTTGCTTGTGTACTGTGTGCACATTACAGGAAGAAACCGGGCTTCTGCTTTCGTATCTGTGCGATCTAATCTAATCTCCTTTTCAACGGCTCGGAGAATTGTCGATCAAAAATGGATGACTCGGTAAATTTATAAACTTTCACGTAACTTTTATGAACACAAAACAAACAAAGAACAGAAATGAATAAACAAGGTAAGATCTTGACTTATGAAGCGACTAAGAGTGAATCTGTACGCGCCTCAATGAAGCAAAACACATCCACCTAATTGCATTAAAAACCTTGACGTTGGTACTTGGTTTAATTAAAGACGCTGGTTTTAGTGACGATTGACAAAGTAGAAGAGTATCAATTTTATGAGGAATGTTTAAAGCGTGGGCGTTATAACTATACAGTACTTACACGTGGGCAGATCAGTCGGTAGCACAAGATCGGTAATTTCTAGTTACCATAATTTCAAGCTCGGCACCTGTGAAATTTGTGTGATTGCGAGTTTTACAAAACCGAAAATATTTAAACAACTATTTGCATACATGAAAGATTTGAGGAAATCGTGATAACTTCCGCCTTTGAACGCTTACATAAACTCCAACTTTATTTGGCATTCGTTTTTGTTCGCAGGAAATGTACGATCGTGTTCAATGGGTTCTTGACAAAAATGAAACAAGGTCTACGAATTTGAACTTCACGTTTAACTGCTCAACAACATCCTAGTTACACCAAACTTCACTGATGGGGCCTTACAGGTCAAAACAGTAGCCTTGTATGCTTGCTTACAGAATATCTGGGTTGTTTGGCTAACTGTTTCAAAAAATTACATTAAAAAATGGCAAAGTTAAAGCTAAACAACTCATTTATCATTCAATGTATTTCCAATATATTGAGGTGATTTAATTAAACGTTTTCATTTTTGTCAGATCTGGTGTTTTCATCCACTGTTCGACCAATAGGACAAGAAAGTTACAAGAAGAATGAATTTCGGTTTTAAAGTAAAGTACTCGCCTAAATACTCGCCGATTTTAAAGTGAGTACCGAAAGGAGATGAATACAACACCCCGAAAAGCAATTGCTCATAATTAGAAGACAAGTAAAGTAACAAAGCCGCTTCTGCTCGGTTTTGCAAATACCGACCACGTAACACCAAGAAAGTACGACGGTGAGAAGGCGACCCGCGGTTTTGGAGCCGCGTGCAACTCTTCCATCTGTTTGTCCCGGCTCCATGGGGGCGGCAAGCTCGCTTTTGGGAAAACAATAATGTAAACATTTTTTTGTAAAATTTAACACTTTCGAGGTGCTTTGTTGCAAGTCCGTTTTGCAAGTGTCGGTTGGTGCTGTGATCGTATAGTGGCGGTTGCTGTGTTTAGTGCGTATCGACGAGTCAAAGTAATTCCTGCAAACTTGCTTTTTTCGGCCCCGGGTCTGTTTCGTTTAGGTGAAGGAGGGTCTATCTGGCTCTTTGTATGCAAGGTTGCCGTCCTATCTTATCAGTTATTTGACACTGTTTAATTAAGTATGATTTACAACAAAAGCAACCTTCAAATGTTGTTGGAGGTCGAATTGAAACTGTTTTTGTAAAAAAACAAACTTAAGTTTTGAAACTGTAAAGAATACTTGATTGAAAAGACGGAGATGCTCGCGCAGGACAGGAAAAAAAGCCTATTTTCAGTTTTCAGGAAATAATATGTTGCAAAAAACGCGTGAAAACAAGATTTTGTCTCAAAAGCAAGATCGGCACAGACCCAAAATATCAATTTGCCGCATACCGAGTACATTGACGCAATGCGCAGTCGAAAATGTTCCAAATAGGTGTTACGGAACATCCCATTACGCCGATAATCCCATTATCTGATCTAAGTGATAAAATGCTTTGGCAAAGCTGCATGTTCTGTGACGGCCAGTAACACGCGAACCATCATCAATCAAGGCGTACAGAATGTTGTTCAAGGCCTTCAAGGTTGGCATGCGCAAAAGGTCAAACTATTATTTGAACCTTCTTTCGGTATTCTGAGTCGTGATAGGTCTTAGAGCATATAAGCTAAGGTATGCAGCTTGTTCAAAATTTGTAGCAACTGTACGGGCCCACGGGTGCTATCATGTTAGGGTGTAAAACAAGGATAGTTACAAAATAAGGTTCCAAATTCACTATGTTTAACAACATTGAAAAAAGTGATAGGAATGATAGTGCAATAATACAGCCCGCTGATACCTTGCTGGGTTTCGATCGGGTCTGGGGAAAGGATACCGACCCCTGTTTGGAGTGCATGATATTATACATTTTTCAACTTTCTATTATAAACGGAAAAGAATATTTTTGATGTAGTTTTTTTCTAAAATTTAAGAAAAAGTTGTCAGAACGAATTGGTTGGGCCATAATGCGGATAACATTTGCCAAAGGAGATATATGTCAACGTTGACTTTAAGACGGACCAACCTTTTAGTTCGCAAAACTATCAAAATCCGTGCATGGTGGTTAAAAATAATTATTTAACAGTTCGTACCACGAACGATTAACTTGAAAAACGCTTAAAGAAACTTTGGAGCAAGAAACCCCCTTCTATGTTTCACCAAAAACTCAAAAAAACGAGCTCATCGGCGTGCAAACGACAGCCATGACGAAGATACATGCAACAGCTGCCAAAACCTTGATAACAGAGGCGTTCGAAACGTGCTGCTGAGCATAAATGCAGCGGCAAGACAAAATAGCGGAGATTCAGTTCCCGATAAAGCCAATCGACTCTATCGGTGCGTTTAATTCGTCACGTAGGCGCAAGATGCAATTTGTAAGCAGCTTGCCACCCGCTTCGATAAGCTCGTTAACCGCGACGCTGTGCGGCATGCACAGTTGCTGCCACATGACATGGACAACTATGGATAATTCTAATTTCGTTTAACGAATGAGAGCAACTCACTGGGCTTGGCAATTCAATGTAGTTTGGGAAAAAATGTGTCAGCTTAATTCTCGTGCTAATCTGATATGTGGCAGTTTTACTAAAAAAATAACTTTGTTTTAATTTGAATTAAGGAACCCAAGCACATCAAATTTTAATTTAACTTAAAAAGGATGAAAAATTATATTTGTCCACGTCTGGTTGCTAAGCTCTACGTTCCAACGATCATTTCAACAAAATGTAACAGCATATGAGCGAATCAGATGTGATTAGAGATTTTTGTCAATTTGAGTTAAAGCTTTTTGTCGACCTAACGCCTAGCGCAGATAAGGACAAAGAAATGCAATAAATTATCGTTCGTAATTTCGCAAAATAAACTTAAATTTCTACAATCGAATATTATGACGTGATTTTAAACACTATGTTTAAAATTAACAAAAACATAAAAGTCTGACATCTGCATGGACCAAGATATACTGGTTGTATTCAACGTGTTCAGTAAAACGACGCAATCTTCTAACAAATACACTTGGACGTCACACCACATCACTTCACTTTAATTATTGCATACGAATTTGTATTCAGCAAATTAAATTTAATGAGAAGAAATTGAAAAAATAACTTGTACATTTACCGGGAAGAATTAAACGGATGAAAATTGGCACTGTAATAGTACAAATATCTGCTGTTTCGGTTCAGTCTTTGCGCATGCAATTGAACAGACCGACTAGTCAATAGGCTACAACTTATAAAATATTTGTGCAGAACAGTGCAGATGCAGTAAAAGCGCAAAGTCACAGATCAACATGAGCATGATACTCTGTGATGGACGCCCAGTCACAAAAACAGACGAAATTTCTGCGAAACCCGACATTTTTCACTCAGAAAACCACCGAAGTCACGTGTTAGTTGCGATGACGTCAGATAACATGTGGTCACATTTTTGCATCGGATTTAAATTTCGCAGATGGAGTTCACAGAAAAAGCGTGCAATTTAATTCAGCCAAAATCCAGGAAACGACTGCGACGGCAGCAAAACACATCTTTGCATAGTTGTTATTTTGCGCTTGTGTCGGTTTTGGAATTGTCAAAAGTTTGAGTGACCCGAGGTATTTGTGCAACTAAAAGAATGACTTTTAAGAGGCAAGTTGACCGAGATGCGAAAAACAAACCGCTGTTTTCAATGAACATTCCTAACTGAAACCGTCAGAAAAAACAATAAAGTGAAAAACAACTTTCATTTACAGTGTATTGCCACCTTGGCAGCTGATCTAAACGTGTTGAGAAAATTGACACTACAAAAAAACAAAAATCTTTACGCAAATTTCCATTTCGTGACAAATAAAAGCTTTCCGACTAAACAAATAACTTAATTCTTTCATCAAGTGGATTATGCAACACGCACGCAGAGAATTTCGCTCTCATATCCAACAAATCCACGTGACAGTGCGGTTGCGAGTTTCTGATCTAACTCGGCGACATGACAACTCAACCTTCGCCATACGTGGGTTATTGAGTGTTTTGCTTGTAGCTATGATGCGGGCACATATTAATAAAAATGTGGAGGTATTTGTGGTCACGTCATTCCTCGCCGTTTTTTCATTATACAGATGTATTTCTTGGTTTACTAGAAGATTTTATTGGAATTAAGTTTTGGGTTTTTTTATCGGGGAAGATTTACTTCGAATTTACTTCGATTTGTGGTACTGATGATAAACGCAGTTAGTGTTCGAAACGTTTACTAATGAATAACAGCATTTTAGCTTTGGCTTTCATTTTCAAAGTTATCAACTCCAAATATTTTGCACCCATTCACTTCGAACTTTCCGCAATTTAAACAACGCAAGAATTTTTGTAAACAACACTTTTGGCATACAACCATGTTTGCGCATCAAAAAAAACATCTGTTGGCGGCCAACTTTTTCCTCAGCTCACCAAAAACAACGTCATAATTTGACCTCAGCCATTTCATCACATGTCAAAAAAAGGCATGTTCGATTGTCACCGCAAAACTCGACAACTCGTAATTGGACATATTCTCGTTCTCAAAAAAGCGGTTGTTTCAAGATAATTAATGACAGAAGTGCAAAATAGTTGTGCACCAAACGTTATCAAACATTCCTTTACACGATCCGAAAGCGTTTTCTAAATATATGGCTCAAATCCACTATATATACAAACCTATATATACATGTTGGTCATCATGGCAGATATTTCTTATCTTGGAATTAATTTATTTTTGAAAACATGCCACGGATTTGTGAGTAATAATATTCTTAGTAAAGATATATCAAGTTTAAAGTGATTATTTTTCACCGAAGCTGGGTCAAAAAAATAATGGTTTTGAGACATTACCCCTAAAAAAGGTCACTCAAATGTTTGGCACGCGATAGATGGTGCACAACGAAATGGCGCGAACCCATGTTTTTGAGTTGAATTCCCTTGCCTAGAGCAATGTTGTCAATCGCAGCAACATCAATATCACGTGCAGGTACAGAAAAATGATCCTTCCCACTAAAACAAACTTTTTCTACTCGCGTAGACTATACCATTTCGAGGTTTCGTACAGTGCTGACATAACCACCCACAACAACAAACACAAAAATAAAACAAAAAGACAAGAAAATTTTGATAAATTAGAAAAAAAAATATTAACAAAAACACGACAAATATTTACATGCAATCTCAAGTAAATATCCTGACGTTTCTGTAGATTGACGTGCTTGTTGCTTTTTTTCGCGCAATGGGCAATGTACATGTTGTCTTAAAGTTACTCTGCATCAAGTGGACATATTAGATGAGCAAAGTGGATACTGTGCCCACGCAAATCTGCAAAATCATGGCTCATAGAAAGACAATTGAACAGAGTGCGGTTCCTATTCGAAGGATCGATGGCACGAAAGTAGCAAGCACGATGCCTCCTATTCGCACGTCTTTATTTTAAAACGGGTTTGAATTGTGAAGCTATGTACCAGGCCTGCACTATACTGGAAATAGCCACAACAGAAAAAAATATTTTCGCAGGCCGCATGCTGACGTAGTTTAAAAACCGTCGAATAATAACGTAACCCAAAGTAACCTCAACATAAGAAGTATGACGACTTAAACATGTTTGTGACGCCAGTCAGGTCAACTCCATGTAATCCTGGAGATGGACCAACCGCTTCATTTTCAACTGTTGATGATGGCACAAGCTCTTGCCGAAACGTTTTAAATAACATAAAAAATGTCAATGTTTTCAACAGTATGGGCCAGTCTCCTTATTCTCAGAATTATGCGTAAATCCGTAGATAGTGTTCCAAAACAAATGCTTCATATCAGCTGTCACACGCACAAAAGAATCAAAATATCAAACCTAGCAGCTGAGTTACGAGTATTGTGTCGAAACAAAGGTTGGATTGTTTTCGGCAATGATTATAGAACAACTAAATGTGATCACTTATTCTAATTTGTATGTAGCTTGCAGTATGTTGTGGCCTGTTATACACCAACAAAAACAATACCCTTTATGTCCGTTAAGCTTTTGGGCAAGCGTTAACGGTTTGTACTCAAACAACCAAGCAAAGTGGCACCGAAGGTAGACTAAATAAAACTATGGAGCCAAAACTAAATTTTTTTCTAACACGGAAAGGGTTGTATTCTGGCCGCGGCAGAATGGCCCAAGCCTATGTTTTTATTTGAAATTACCGCGGGCTGTTCGTTGAGGCTGTTGGCTTGAGAATCTCCGACAAGTAGACAAAACGCCACCACAACACATATTGATAACATGCAGCTATGCTGTCTGCGATGTGAAGACAAAAACAAGTGTAAGTTGAAAAAAAGTTCTACTGCTTATACAAGATTTTTGTGACACGTAGCCTGGCGACACTATTGGTTTTAGCATTTGCTTGGTGTTTCAGAGTTATAGCTAGTTTGGTGTTCAACGGTTGAAAGCGATTGCGCAGTAACCACAAAGTGGAGGTCTTGCTTGGCTATTTGGCAAACCTATTAGGACGGAACTGGCCCGGTCTGCAGCTCACTAAAAAAGCGTGTTTCAGGAATTTCCGCGAATACCGTTTCAACAACTGCTCATTTCGTTTTTATCCCACGGATGTTATGGGAAGCGGAAACACAACAAACCGCAACTGTTTCATCAAATAAACCGACTCGGGTTCAGGAGCCATATGAACAAACTTGCACAGAATCCATATATGGCCAAAACCAGGACACAGATCGGTAGAAACCGACCATATAGGATGCGATCCCAGCCACAAGCCAAGGAATTTGCCGCCAAAGGACACAGGGTAACAGACTAGGCCATTTCCTCGTTGTAGGACCGCAGTATATCCAAAATTGCCATGACTTTGCTTCAGCAAATGTGGGAACGTAACCAAGTCCGCATTGCAAACCCTTTGACTACATTAGGGGACAATTACACGCACTTGCCAAACGTCGGGTAATCAGGGCTGTTACTAAAACAGGACCAACGCGTTTGGGGTGGACAATAGTAATCGTGAACTCTCCTCTGGACTACCACCAAACTTGGGTGACCGTTCCCACGCCACAATAGCAGCGTACAGAGCAAAAGGGTGTCTCGGTTCAACGCGGCACTGTCGCAGAAAGCCGGGGGTGCCAATCACGTCCGGTGTGCATGTCGTGGATGGCGATAAGCCAGCTCATTGCTTTGTAAATTGCCATGCTGACATGTTTACGGGCGACATGAGGATTTTTTTGCTCTATATTTACCATTGCGTGCACCTGGCAAGCAATTTTGTGTGTGTAGAAAAGTACTGCAGGAAATGGAAACAGAGGAATTACAACCTGTCTATAAGCTTAAATCACTCTGATAAACATCGGATTTGAGGACATTTTGTGCATTGCTGTCTCCGTATAATGACAATGCCAACTCACGTACTAGGATGGGCAGCTCAGTACATTAGTCTATAAAGCGTCCAAATGGGTTTCAAATGTACTCCTGTAGCGACAGAAAGCTAGCAATTTTTCATTGGCTTTTACCGCAATTGAAAGCTTTCGTGACATCTTAACGTTTTATCTCACAAGCTTGGCGACAATGATGTGTCCGTCAAACACAGTCTGTCCGTTAAACACAGATCGGTTTCCCGTTAAATGTACCAGCAATGTCACGAACTGTGATACGAAATTGACACGCCAGAACCTTGAGATAACATAGCCGAACGGAACGCTTAACGACCAATTTGATAAAATCTCTATGCACTTACTGTTATGAGGAGGGATTCGAATTTTCATTATAATTGGTAAAAGCAATGTACACAATATATGCTAAAGAACTGTTTCTAAAACCGCGGAATATCCTTCAACACGCACAAAAAAGCCAGTAACATAGACATGCTTGAGGCGCGAAAGTTGTTTTTGCGAATCCAATGTCCACTAACCTTTCATCTCCTGCTTGACATATCTCACAAGACTCTGTGTGAAGGATAGAATCCACCGGTCCATGATGTTCTGGGACTTACCGAGATCCTCTTCATGGTAAGCGAACGTCACCTTCTCGTCTTTGTCAAGTCTGCAATGGACGTTGGGGAATTAAACGCATGCGGTCAGTGCCCATCAAGCAGTGAATATATATGGATGTTTCAGTCAGGGCCATGACCAACTGGAAAGACTGAATACACGAACTATTCCCTAACTGGGTTCCATTACAAAAAAAAAGGCGTTTCTTGAGTTACTACGCTGTATCATATCGTTCATTTGGCTACCATTCAATGATACGATTTTAAAAGTACAATTAAACATACTAAAGGTAAAACTATCAAATACATCAAGCTGCACTGGCCATCTTTCTGCAGCTCGCATAAAACTACTTATCAAAGCGGGTTTGTAGTTAGGGAATGGCATTTATGATCACTGTTTGATTATGGAAACATGACGAAATTTTAGGATAGTAAACAGGTTGCTTACCTGATAATGTTTTGGACGAGAAAACGGTAAGCGTTGTACCAAGGTAGAAAAACGTCTTTCAAAATATCCCGCACCCCGTTTTCCTGTAAATTAAAATATTTTAGTTTAAGCAATTATAAAACCATCAAGGGTTGTTTTTCTTCTGTCCTACTGGGATAGAATGTATAAATAAAAGACTTCTTTAGGCGCAAATGTTTCAACCATTATTATAACGATAATTTTCGAAGGTCAGTACAGAGAATTTGTGCGGTAAATATAAGCTTCATATGCATATATTTAAAAAAAAAAAAACCATCGCCTCCACGCGGACGTAAAATACAGCAAAACGAAGAGCGAAGTTATAGCACCACCATGCGGTAAAACAACACGTCCTACACAACCGCTGTCGCAGAATGGACAACGTACTTGAAATCTGAGGTTTTCGGCTCGGACAACAGGAGAGTTTATGAGATACAAACGTAGAGCGTCAGCACCGAAGGAGTTAATCACCTTCATCGGGTCCGGGTAGTTCTTCTTCCTCTTGCTCATCTTTTGACCATCACTGCCCGATAGTCGTGTTAAAAATACTATAGGGTCTAAGTTACATCGCATTGTGCGACTGGAATATTACACAAGAGATGTTGGTTTTTTTGTCGATTGTACTTCAAACGTGACGTAGTTCTTTGCTAACCTTTTACAAGATATTATTTGTTGCACAAAATATTATGTTGCTGTTGCCACCAGACATATTATATTTTAATAATTTAATTTATTGTTATTCAGCTGGGCGCTCTGAAGAAGTCTAGCTGAATAGCAGTCGAAACGTCGGTCAATGAAGGTTATGTTTAATTGTGCCAGAAGGACAGATTATTAAAATGTTATTTGTTGCATATTATACGATGGAGTACTAATACAGCATTACGCGTAACCCACAGCAGCTATTCTTAACTCGCCGAAAGATATAGTTTTATCTGATTTATTTGTAAGGTCGTCTTCACTTTCTTAAACTTTCTATTGTTGTAGCCTATAACAAGAATCGAACCCACCACCTTCGGTTTAACCTACTACGAGCGACGCAAATGTTGGATGAATCAATTATCACAAGGTTGTAGCAATGATTTACTATATGTATGTGGAGAATTAACAGTAATGCACCCTGGAAGATGTTGAAACCACCTTTTGCATTTGAGGACGAAAAAGCTTTTTCCAAGGGCTTACCTTGCAAGCACAAGACCATTTACGATGAGGTTTTTGAATGCTGGTTTATTGAAGAGAGCAGTGGAGAGTACGAGAAGGGTGTAAAACCAACCCCTCGTCTGGTCGATACCCTCGGCGATAAAGTCCGCCGGAAAACCATCCTCGAATTCTTTCTTGTTCTAAATTGTGAAATGCCTTTTGTGGTGGTTGGGTAACTTTAATGTAAATAACAACCATAGGTGAAATTACAGTTTGCAGAAACGTATTGAATTTTGTAGTCACGTATAGGATCGGATGTTATCTTAGAGCACAGGTTGGCAACCTTTAGTTGGTCGCGGGTTTCGCAAGGTCTCTGCGGGCCGTACAACTTTTATACGTTTTGTTTACGCTTCCTTTGCTTCCACTGATTGTGATGTTGTTGAGCCTTGCGAATTTGCCGCATTTATAGATTATCTTTTTATTTTTCACAATATACAGTGCTATAAAAGCACTTGTCGGGCCATACAGTAACTAAAATTTATACAAGGGGGAAGAGGTTAAGAGCAGAATGAATTTGCTTTTCTGTCCCGATGCGGCCCGCGGGATTTATGTTGCCGACACATAAAATAGAGCATTTTCCAATTTATAATGTTTGATTTCTAAACACTCCAGCATTTGAGCAACATTTGCTAACCCCGTGCCTTGTTTAAGCATCGTTACACCCAAATAGCTCCTCTTACTTGGGACACAAAAAAACTTTACTGCGCGGTTTGACATTGGAAGTAGTTCAGTGCTTGTGGAATTAACCGATGTTTACCCAAAGGAAAGTACGAACACAAAAGGAATGCGAACTTTTTGCTGGGACGTGTAACCTAAAACTTTTGTTCGAACGTCGAGAACAACTGAGCGCGTTGTCGTCGATATTTGTATGTAAATGAGTTATTCCAGCAAGCAAGAGGAAGTTTGCCGCAGACAATTTTTTGATAATTCTTACACCTTGGTAGTTGGTTATCTGTTCGCGTCTTCGCAACAGCAAAAATTATCCACTCAATAAAAGCATATACGACATAAATGGCTTGCGTCCCTTTGCTAAATGCGAAACTATAACAACAGACATCCCCAAACCCTTAATCGCTCTTATAAGCAAAATGCTAAAATCCACCAACCTCGAAGGGGTAATGCATCTGGGCGTAGGGCATGGATCCGCTCTCGAACCAACAATCGAATACTTCACTCACTTTCCGTAAAACACCCTTTCCCATTTTCGATGGAATAGTGATGTGGTCCACACTGAAGAAGAAAAACTGCACTGTAGTCAGGTTTCGAGGCGACTAACAATGCAAACTCCAACAACTTTACTGTCGCTGGTTATTAGAGTTTGTGGCGATCGTCGATTGGAAACTATTTATAGCACTTCAGACGCACCAATTATAAATTTATCAGGACGAATTGTTCCAATGTTTACAATTTTCAGTCGCCTCCATTCCCCCAACAAACACTTTTTTCTTTGTTTAAATTGTTATGTGACACCCAAAGAGACTCGAAAATTTTTTGGAAACAACGGTGTGCTGTTGTGCCACAAAACCGCCGTGTTATTCATCTAGTTGCTGCTGTGTGAAAGTGATCACTTGCAGTGCGTCTTCGATTTAACGGGAAAAAACATTGAAATGTTTCCTTTTGTTTTAACAGTGGTTTCCAATATGGTGTTCGCGGGATCCATAAATGAGAGCAGCCCCTGGTTCTTACTAATTGTTAAGTCTCGTTTACTAACTTTTCAAAAAAACAGGTAAATTTTGGGTATTGTATATCTTAAAAAGCATATATTTGTTTGGATAAATGCGGATGTTTTGTTTTTTTTTACTTGCAAAACCACCATATACCCAATTGGTAATCCAACTGCGTCTTAATTTTCAGTAACGATATAACACTTTTCACGTCATGACCACAATCATGGAGCGCCCCGTGAGCGCTCACGAATCACAAATACCTTTCGCGGTGAAGGTCTGTGACGCGAACGCCGCTCAGTTGGGCGAGTTCATCCACGGAACCAACACAGACGATCTCCTCATAATCGTCGCTCACCCACAGAGGAATGGGGGTTCCCCAGTAGCGATTCCGTGATATCGCCCAGTCGTGAGCGTCGCGAAGCCAGTTCGCGAATCGTCTCTCTTTGACTGTTTCCGGTACCCTGTGTGTAAGTTCTCTTTTAAAGGCCACATTGCAAAACGTAACACAATGGTAAAACACTTCGACGTTTCAATTGGGAGTTAACTGATAGTGTGAAACTGAAAATATGGGCAACTGCAAAGGAATTCGATTTACTTTCACTGGTGACGTGTAGTCGTGATATAAGAATCGCAGACAAAATTTTTTGGCAAAACTTTTAAAAAAGCAGCATTTAACGTTGTTTAGCCGAAAACCGTTGAAAATGTGACTGAAATAGGTTAAAATGCCTAAACATAAGGATGACGAGTTAAAACAAGAAAAATTTTTAGAACTCTCGTATTTTCTAAGATCTTCGACTTAAAAAATAAGGGCAAGTTTTCAATCAATATATTCAAAGTAAAAGTTTCAGTTGCATGAACTCTCGTTGACTTTAAACGGCATATCGAAATACATTAGCTTTTATTTCTAAAATTATTCAGATATCGTCCCTTGTGTTAAGAAGTAAGGAACAGTGCCAGGAAAGCAACATACCAGTAACTATTGGAATTGTTTTTCAATAGTTTATCGGTGATCTGTTCGACTCGAACGAACCAACTTGGAACGGCTTTGTAGATGAGAGGTGTATCAGAACGCCAGCAGAAAGGATAGTTATGTTTAGTGGTACTTTGATGTACGAGTCGACCCTTTTCTTTCAGAAGTCTGCAGATGTTCTTGTCGGCGTCCTGATTGTTAAGAGGTACATGGTGTTTACAATAGGGTCACTCGCATTTTAGTAAACGAGGTAAGTCATGGTGGCCAAGATTCGCGCAATTTATTTCGGAGCACAATTCTGATACATACAATGAGAAATAATATGTATATGCAGCCTTACTTAATATTTGTAATAACCAATTGATTGTACTTTTGACAGGTGTTCGCTATGCATTTTCCAAACCACGTAATTCGCACACACACGCAATTTTTTTTTAACGTTTCTGGAACTATTTTCACGATGCGATTAGCTTTTGCTTGGTACTACAAAATTGTCTTACCTTAACATACTGACCCACAAAGTCAGTTACTTCTTCTGTAAACTTTCCACTGGCGTCCACTGGACAGATGGGAGCTCCATCCTTATCGAAGACATTGGCAGCAAGACACACTCTGTAATCGTCCTGTAAGAAAACGTTCCTTTAAATATTGAAATAAGTGAAACTAGAGGTTGCTTCAAAACTACATTCACAAAATGGCTTTGGCGCAAAATATGCACTGAGTTTTACAGCGTTTCAGCTTTAAAAGTGTGTGCATTTGTGAGCAAATTTTTTGCAAACTATAAACTAAAAATAAAAAGGAAAGTTACATAAGTTATGTTGTACTAAGTTGCATCATCTAGTAATTGATTCTGTACTTGATTTAGGCAAAGAACTCGAACAAAACATGTGGGAATAACAGCTCACTTCCCTTTTAGGGTGTGTGGACACAGACAATTTACTGGTGGTGTCAAATTACTTTCAATTCACCTTATTGTATTGTTCACACATACTTGCAAAAAAGACACAGGTGCAAATTAGAAGAAAGAATACAATACACAAACCCCAGTAAAAAATAACTACTGTAATGCTTTTTCCTTTTTACAGTAATTATGAGGGCAACAGAAACCAAAGGAATTTAGGTATTTTTTTCTACTTACAGCTCCGAAGAAGGGAGCTTGGTGTACCACCCCAGTTCCACTGTCATCTGTCACATAACCATCACTTAGAATCGAAAACGCCCTGTCCTTCATCTGTTACAAAGCAGTTTGATTGTTATTTCACAAAAGACATTGCATTGTTTAATAGTCCCCAAAAAAAGCCAAACCCAAGAGATTTTCAAATAACCTCAGCATAGTTATGCTAATTAGTAATTTTCTGGCTTTGGCTGCAGCCAAAAGTTTCTACTTGAAATAATTGATGTATTTTCCACTATAAACAAACTGTCAGCAACTGTTTCAAAGTAACTTACATGGGCAAAGTAGGGGAAAAGTGGTTGATACGATTTTCCAACCAACTTTTCACCAGTAAATTTATCAAGGATTTCGTATTCCTTTTTCTCCTTGTACAGAGCAACGAGTCTTGCCTCCATCAAAATGTAGGTGTTTCCAGTTTTGACATCTTTCACCTTAAAATTGGTTAGATGTTGTTATAACTGTTTCCAGATATGGAAGTCAATGCTAATTTCTACAAATTTGAGTAAAATGGACCTATTTCTCTATAATCTCTAATTTTATCTACCATATTTTTTTCATGACAAAAATTTATTGCAAAAGTTAACATTTGTTCATGACACAAGTTACTTTTAGCCTATAAGATCTGACAAGTAAATAGAACAACAACATTAAACCTCACAAATACAACACATTGTGGCCAACATAATTTAGCACCAACAATCAAAAGTTAATAATAACCTACCTTCACATATGTCATTGTGGGATTAACACACAATGCCAAATTGCTGGGAAGAGTCCACGGTGTTGTTGTCCAAGCGATCACTTTCACATTGGGATCTTCATCTAATGGAAAGTTGACAATCACTGCTGGGTCAACGGTGTCCTTGTAGTTCTGATCAAAAAGCATGGAGTGCAATACACAACTTCATTTGGTTGTTACAAAAAAAAAAAAAATGTAAATCAGCCATTGATTGAGGGTTGTGGTAGTATATACATAGTAAGAAAAATAAAATCCTTTAAACATAATAGCACATCTGGACTCAAAACAGTCAGCATGCAAAAAAGTATAAATATTTATATACATGTAATGGAATGCATTGTACACCAAAGAGCAAATACATCATGCAACACAATTAGTACCAAATAAATTTAAAATTTCAAACCTGGTTTGCTTCAAAATTTGACAATGGTGTATTGCAGCCAGTAGAGAAAGGCATGACTTTAAACCCACGGTAAACAAATCCTTTATCATAAAGTTGCCGGAAAACCCACCAGATGGACTCCATAAACCAAGGGTAGAGAGTCTTGTAATCATTCTTGAAATCAATCCAACGGCCCAAGCGATTCACAATAAACTGCAGTAAAAAAAATGAAAAATCTTAACAAACCGATGTTTTTACGAAATTGGCATGTCACAAAAATTCCATTTTATGCAGGTAAACATTTCAAAAAATAAATTAGCTGCAATTATTTAAGCAGTAGTATTAAATCGTAAGCTTAGTAGTCACAATGTCATTTTTTAGCTACACCAAAATAGCATTTTAAATAAGCAAGAATTAGAAAACCAGCAACCCAATGGTAATTACCTCCCACTCCGACGCATATCTCATTACAATAGACCTGCATTGGTTGTTGTACTCTTTGATCCCCATTTTAGCCACATCCTCTGGACCTTTGATTCCCAACTTCTTGTCAATTTCATATTCCTACACAGAAAAAATATATTTTACTGAAGTAGCGGGAAAATATATGTCCGCTATCTGCCTTATATGATTTTACTAGGTTTTGGTAAACATTACAGAACATACCAATTCAAATCATTCACAAGATTACAGACAAGGATGATACCTTATAAATGTGATACACTTACCACAGGCAATCCATGACAATCCCAACCAAATCTTCGCTCCACATAAAATCCACTTTGATGAGCATATCTTGTCACAATATCTTTAATAGTCCCTGCCAAGATGTGGCCATAATGGGGTAAACCAGTGGCAAATGGTGGCCCATCATAGAATGCATATCTGCACAAAAATATGATTTTGGAAACATAACACACAAAGCTGCATGCATTGAGATAGTCTAGGAGTATATTATACAAATGACGCTAAATAAATTAGGCTATATATTTTAATATTTGTTGCATGAAGCATTACCGTGGTCTTCCCTTCGATTGCTTAAGTGAGGTTTGAAAGGCATCCAGCTCCTTCCATAGTTTCAAAATCTTCTCTTCCTCCAAAGGAAAGTCGTATCTCTCGGCTACAGCTTCAACCATGTTTGAACAAACAACTACCAATTAATGAAACACAAGACTAGAAAACAGTTCAAATTCAGTTAGGTAGCCTAAACTTCGTAGGACTATATTATATTTTGAATTACCAAACTGTGACCAGAGACTACTACTTAGTAGTCTCTGCACTGACAAAACGTTTACCTGCAAGCAAAAATAGTTGAAATCGAAAGTAGATCACTATTCACTACATGATGCAACAACAAACAAATTGGTGTAGTCGGTTTATACTGTTTCTATGGCGTACACGTGCAAAATGAAGTCACTGATGCGAAACGCACATGAAAACAAACTCGATTTAGCGGCAAATCGCAAAAATTTTTAAAAAGTTTCAATGTCAGTGCGGGAGGTGCTACAAGAAAATTGGAAAGATTTGGTTACAAACTTGGGCGACACTGACTATTTAGTTGAAGATCTATATTCAAATCGATGTTTCACAGAGAGGCAATACCAAATAATCAAAGCGGAAAAAATACAAATTGACAAAACAGCCAAACTTTTGGAAATCATTGCGAACGGTGGACTTCAAAGCTTTACGCATTTCCGTCATGCGCTTGCAGAAGAGTATCCGTGGTTGTCTGACAAATTAAAAGATTGTTCAATAAGGCATGGGTTACCAAGAGCAGTAGGTACATAGGTTGTGTATTTTAGTTGCTAACGTATAGCCTATAGCTACATTGCAACCTGTTTTACTAGTACTTTAATGCTCTATGGCAAAGTGTTTTCTTTTTCCACAGACGTTCCCCAACAAAAATTTTCATTACCAGCAACATTGGAAGAAAAAATCCCAACTGAACATCAGTTGCTAAAAATCAGCAAAATTATTTTGAAAACTGACTGGGAAGTTGTTGTGTTAACTCTTGGTATCACCATGAGGGACTTGGATCAAAGCAAATTGAACAATTCTATTCCATTGTTACAGTGCATGGATTTATTGGTTACATGGTTAAGACGTAATGGTGATAATGCTACATTTTCCGTATTATTTAAAGCAATGCAGGATGCTGATATTGCTGAATCACAGTTAAATGAAATTGCTAAATCTGTAATTTAACACTGTTTGGTACACTGCAGAACATAAGCAACAACATTGTGTTACTTGTTGCTTACAAATCATGTTTTTTAAATAGCGTGTTTAAATATTTTTTGATCACATGACATACAGACATAAATTGTCAGATGTAAAGTTTTTAGTATTTTGCATACTTTACTGTCACCCACAAACAATTAAATCTTTACATAAATAAGTATTTTTTGATGTGTTGAAATGGGTTCCTGTTAGATGTTTCGTGATATTAAATTAAAAATATGAAAACACATCTTACATATTTACCTGCATATATTTTTAACATATTTTTCTAATAGAAGTAATCCTATCTTTTACACAATATTTACACATATCTTCATTGTACCCTGAAAAAAAGGTTTTTTGATTTTTTTAGTTCATTAAGTATGGATGAAAATTTGCTCCAGCAAGCAAAATGCTGTTTGAAAGAGCGAATTTGTAAACCTGGGTTCTCACATAAACAGAGAGCTGATATTGACATTGCAGCACTGGATCTTCACAATTTGCTGCAGAGAACTGTTGATTTTGGTGAAAGCAACTCTGTTCTTATCATTGGTGCAAAAGGAAGTGGGAAAAGCACTTTGGTTAACTCAGTTTTAAAAGATATCGAGAAAGACAGTAAAGCTGGAAAAAAAGCACTCTTTGTCCATTTAAATGGTTACCTACAAACAGATGACAGGTACTTAAATTATAATTAGACGAAGCTTTGATCAAAGAAAAGTTTGAATTGAAGTTGACAGCAATATAATTTTTTGTGTAAAGTATTGATGTATATACCTTATAGTAGGTTCATTTTACATTGTAGGTACAATTATTTTGTCTGTTTATGCCATAAAGTAGCCATTAAAATACAACATCTCCACCTTTTTTAGAATCGCTCTTGCAGAAATCACCAGACAGTTGCAACTTGAAAACACTGTTGGTGACAAAGTGTTCGGATCATTCGCGGAAACCCTCAGTTTTTTGCTTGAAGCTTTAAGGACAGGAAACACAAGCAAATCACAGCCAGTCATAATTGTGCTGGAGGAATTTGACCTTTTTGCACAACACAAAAACCAAACATTGCTTTACAATCTGTTTGACATTGCCCAAGCTGGCACCACACCACTTGCAGTAGTGGGAGTAACATGTCGCTTGGATGTGATGGAGCTTTTGGAGAAACGCGTCAAGTCAAGATTTTCCCATCGCCAAATATACATTTGCAATCAGTCGAAGCTTGAAGATTATGTGGAGCAATTTGCTGATACAATACGCCTGGATAACACCTTCGGTAAAACTACAAAGCACAAGGCTTTCATCAAAGAATGGAATAGTAGTGTCCAAAGTCTATCCAAGAACAGTTCTGTAATCGAAATTTTAAACAAACAGTTTGATTTCTGTAAGGAAGCGCCCACACTGCACCAAATACTTTTTCTACCCATTTGTAACTTATGCCCAGAACACCCCAATTTAACGGCAAGGGACATTGTTGAATCGGCACAAATGATTTTTAGTGACTCCAAAGCAAATATCCTGCATGGTGTATCTGTCCTTGAACTGTGTCTAATTATTGCCATGTGTCATTTAACAAATATTTATCCAGACGAACCGTTCAACTTTCAAATGGTCTACAACGAGTTTCTAAACTTTTCACAGAAGAAGTCTCACATACTGCAGAATTACACCAAGCCCGTGGTTTTAAAAGCAATGGAACATCTCATTGAGCTGGAGCTGCTGAAGACAAAAGACAGCTTTGCAACACAATCGAGCAAGTTGCAAAAAGAATACAGACCAATGATACTGCTTGTAGATACCAGCCAACTCCAAGAAGCTGTTGTAAAATACCCAGGGTGTCCAACTGTTGTTAAACAGTGGGCAGAGTCATCCATTGTCTAGGAAAGTGTTGCTTAATTTTTTATGTTCGTACTTGAATATCCCAAACAAATATAATTCCCTTTAAAGTTTATAATGAAAGACTTCCTGCAGTCAAAAAGCATGTAATCTGCTAGTTGATGGTGATCACTTGTTGGCACTGGTGAAATAATTATATTGTGGTTGATAATTAAACAAACAACAGATGAAGAAAATAAAATGTAACACTGACGCAACACAATAAAATCAGTTTGCACCAGGCAAGGACAGAGGTTGGGATAAAAGAAACATAGCATATGAATTTATTTCAGTTATTTTACTCTTGCTGTTTAAATCATTTCAGAAAAACCCACAGTAGCATAATCCTTACTTCCAAAAAACAATCCTGCAACACATTGCACATTAAACACATGCTATAGTATTGCACAGCACCTTACAATAAAACTGCATTTAATAAAAAGGGACCACATGCAAAATTCTTTATCATATACCATCATTTTATTGTTGGAGCTACTTCACTGACATTAGGTCTACCAATGTTCAGATCATGATTGGGTGTCTAGTATTTTGATTATAGATTGCTTGGTAACATAAATTAGCAACATTTCATATGTTGTATTGTAAACAGGTGTACACACTGGCCAGCTTCAAGATATCAAAAAAAATAGACATTTACTGAGACGTGTTGTAGAGAGACTGAAGTTCTAACAAATTTTGTCGAAGTATTGCCGCTTCATCGTGCTTACCCGATTTAACAGCATTATCAAGACACTTGGAGATGTAGCAAATTTGGTGCAAAACAGGATCTTGGTTTCCATCTTGCTCGGCAACAGGGCTGTAATTGTCGTTTGTTAAAAATGGGTTTGTCTCTGTACTGTTAACTGGCGATGAAAGAAACGGATTTAAAATGTCGTCATTCTCCTCGAGGAAGGGGTTTGTGCTTGTAGGTGGTAATTTGACCGACTTGGGCCTCGATGGTTTATTGCGCGCTGGCACCGGAGCTTCCAGAAAGGGATTTTTGTTGACCACTATAGAATGTCCAGCACCGTCACGTGATTTATAATTGTTTCGCGATCCATTGCCAAAAGCTCTGACGCTCTGCTGCTTCTTATATTCCATATTAAGTTCCTCTAGATTAAGAGTTAAGGATTTGACCTCCTCCACCCGTCCTGCAGATGCTGCTTGGTTAAGCATTTTCTGAACTTGTCCTATTTGTTCGAGTATAGGGTCTGACTCAATATTAACAGTTTGTCTGATAGTTCTGTCATCTGGTTCGGCATCAGCAGTCCAACCGTCATCAAGGACGAGACCGTTAAGGGACGAATACGAAACTTGTCTTGTGTGTTGTCTGCATCCGAATTATGACGTCATAAATGAATACAATTATGATATTCTTAGGCCCAAGGTTTTTAACGTAGGTTCTACTCATTAAATTGTGACATTAATAACATTGAATACTACTACATTACACTGAAATATTCTGTAGAACTACTATGCAATAATGATGAAATTAATCATATGTTTTTGTTCTGTGTGATAAGTTTGCCGAACTTTTTCCAATGGCGCCAAAAAAGTTAAACAACTCTATATTATATCCACTGTCCTTCAGCAAACAATGACAGTGAATAAATTATCAGAGAAAACAACTTACTTCGGTTTGCCAGTATCGAGCACGTGTTTTGCGGTTTCATTTTTGGTCCTCTCGCCCCTCTCCCTCTCCTCCCGCATCTTCTCCAGCTCCTGGAGGCGTTTCGCTTCCGCTCTTTCCCTCTCCGCTTCCTCGCGTTGTCTTCTCACTCTCCTCTCCTGCTCTTTCCTCCTGTCTTTTTGGAGCAATTCGAGTTTAGGAAGGGATGGGAGGGATTGTAAGGTGAGCATGTTCTCCTGTAAGTAGTAGGATCGTAAATACGGGTTAGTTTGAGGCTTATCCAATGAGCTACCACGACACAGACAAATATTGAATTTATACGGTTTTTCCTGTTCACGTATGCAATCTTTGTTGTTTAAGAAAAATGAATACGTACATTAAAATTGAGACACGTGTATTTGGGAAATAGAATTGAATAATTTGGCTGTATCACATGTTTAAAGTACGATTGTAATTCTCCATAAACCGAAAAAGCATCTCAGCAATTTTAGAAAGCATGAGAATGTCCTTGTTTGAATATCTCAAATATGTTTACCGTCAAAAAAGGGCATTGAGGGATAACATTTTTGCCTCAACTGGGCGATCGAAGCAACAAAAACTACAGACCTGCAAGTATATGTGGGACGATCTACGAATGGACGACTGAAGTTGAAGTTCCATGGCTGGAGGTGGATTGTCCTTGTCCTCCGTATTCATGGCGGCAATCTTTTTACCCACAACATCGATCGTCTCGTAAAGCTTCATCAGTTTTAATCTCAGGTCGTTTGCTTTGCCTAACTCGAACCTTTCTTCGCCTCGACTGGAAAAATTTTTATTTTATGGAATTGTATAGGAGGGGTCCAAGCCCCTTTCTGTTGCTTCCCAATATATTCGGGAGCTTTATTTCCAAAGCGTGGCGCATGTAATTGCAATTTCACAAAAACTAGCATTTTAGTTTTCGGTAACACGGATTTTGGCCTTAGTAGTTTGTTAAGCTCGGATATATAGGGATATACCCTAAAACGATATGGACCCTTCATTTTACAATATTCTGGATACGCCTGTGTTTGCTTTACGTGTGTTTAGTTCAATAACTATAGTTTTCTTTGGGTTAAAACGTGTTGTAGTATAGTTGTCACAAAGTTATTAACGAATGATTAACATGGTTGCATCATACCGAACCATTCCGTGCTTTTTATGGTCCGAACCAAGCGAATAGCAGTAGGTAAGAACCAGGATACATTGTCTTACAAATGAGTTACGCAAAATTAAAGTTCGCATTTGCTTTATAGGACGTTGAAACAGCAATTATTACAGAAAGATGTTTTTTGCAGTTTGAAGCAATAGACTCTACAATGGTAAGTCGAACTGCACTGGCGTAACCGAACAGGTCGCAACCGTAGCAATGTCTAAAGTTATAAGTTGTTGGTAACTCAAACAACTGAAATAATATTAATTTCGTACTAGCACTGTATGAAGGAACTAAGTACAACGTCTGCAGAATAATTACTTCTGTCATATAATGTGCACCCAGTGTAGCACTAAATTTTAATTTAGGCATGAGTAATACCCCGACTTACTTAAGAGAATCGGCCATTTCTTTGTATTCAGGTGCAAATTTTTCCGCATTGCTTTTGGCGGCTTGTAGTTTCTGCATGAGTAATGTAATGTTGTAATGTTACACTTATTCGTAATACCTAATGCAGGAAAATGGAGGAGACTTTCCAATGTCATAAAATTATGTCGAAGTCATACTTTTAAGAAAGAAATAGTTTTCACTGTTTCAGAAACAAATTTACGAATGAGGAATTTTTATAATGCTTTACAGGTGAATAAATTCAAAAAAAATTCAAAGCTGGAAGTGATTAAGATGAAAAAACAGGTCTAAGTAATAGATTGTTTGCTACCTAAAAATATATTTACCATACAGTCATTACATAGCCGCTTTCTACAAACAAAATGCACTATTCTAACAGAAATGAAAAAGGGGACAATTTAAACATGCGTGTGACCAAAACCTTATTAGGTTAAATAAGATTCAAATTTGAATATCTTTGAATAAAGAAAAACCGCACAGTTGAGTGGCAGTCCAATTATGCAAACCTGGTAAAAAGCCACCAACAATGGCTGGTTGTACTTCTGTTCTATCCTTTCTTTCCGCTTTTGCAAAATTCTGGAGCAGTCTCGACAGCACCGCACCATGCTCTCTTGCTGGTCATTCGATGTCTGTGGAACGGTGAGTAACGAGCGACTTCGCTGACGGGGCATGGATAAATTCGATTCACGTAGAGTTTCAACAAGTTCGTCTTAAGAAAACATGTTTGTTCAGAAAACCCAGAAGTTTTTCTGGGTATCAACATTCTTGGATTAGAATGCAGGCATTTTAGTAAAGATTTGGTGGATGTGGTTGGTCTGCCAAATTATTGCTATGTTGACAGTTTGCTAAAAAAGGTTTTTGCTATAAAACTACAAACCTTCCTGTTATTGTTGCTTTTAGGATTTGCATCACAGTACTTTACACACAAACACTTGTCTTGCTATTGCATGCTTCTAAACCAGAGATGGGCAAACCATATTAGGTGTTTGGCCATGTCTGTTCTAAGCAATTATCGGGCATAACCAACTGGTAGTAACAATAAGCTGGGCGTATTGTTGTCAATAATGAAATGTACAAACCTGCCAATGTGTATGTAATAAAACGTGAGCACTTTGTACACATAATAGAGCCACAAAGTCTACAGTGGTGTCTTCGTCTTGCAACATTGAATCTGTCCCCACAGGTAGGGCAAAATGGAACGTCTTCATCTCTTACCCATGGTACAAGGGTCTGTTCAAACTCTGTGAGATTAACATAGAAATATTAGTTCTAGATAATTGTGAATTACCAACACACACAAAGCCAGTAAAACTATTACAATGATGCCATAAATAAAGATGTTTACAATAGTCCTGGAATATTTTTTATTTACATATAGTTATTTAGCTTTAATAGCAGGTCTTTTTACAACACAGTGGAAGTTCATAAAAGTGAATTTAAAACTTATACGATGGAACATGCTCATGCTGGAGTGCTCTAAATTTTAATTCAGGTGTGCATAATTGAAAATTAATTGAGTATTGATACATATTCAATTACTAATTGTCATGTTTGCATGCAAAAACTATTTTTCAATGGTCGTCAAGCAATACCAATAGAGTTCACAGGTACATATAAACACACAACCAAATCAGCACAAACTCGCAAAACAAGCTTAAAATAACATCTACCAGTATGCCACTAAATGGCTTTTATTTCCATGCATACATGTGTCAAGCAAAAACTTGCAATTACTAAGTCAAAAGTATTTGGCATGAAGTACCTTTACGCTTCGCAGGCTGTAATTCATCGAAATAAATAAGCTAGCAAAGAAAAACATATGATGGTTAAAAGCGCAGGCCAAGCAAAGATGTAATATGTTAGTGGTGCAATTCAAATCAGGTGAACTAAAGGTACAGGGTGCAGGCTACTAGTTTTTAACTGATATTTGTAATATTAAATACCTTTTGTATTTTGCTTTCCAGTTACTTTAGCATGGTTCATCAACTGTAAATTTATTGTACACTATATACACAATGTACACATGTTATCTGCCAAACATTTTAAATCCAGATTTACTTAATTACAAGCCCCAAACAGCTTTGCCTACTATGGCTACAAGTGAAATACTACAAAATATTCCATGCAGTATGTTATATTACAAAAGTGGAAGATTTATATATATATATATATATATATATAGTGACAGTTACATAATGACAAAAACTATAAATAAATTTACATATCAGTTCACATATGGGTGGTAGCAAAATACCAGCTGACTATAAATAGCCAAGTTATTAATTTGAAATCATATCCTTCGAAATGGTGTGTATCATTACAAAATAAATACAATATTGCATAACAGTTTCTAAAAAAAAAAATAATAGCACAACAGTACCAACCTTGTCCAATCTAATGAGAACCTTGTTGGATTCAATGACAAATCTATCAATCCGAGAGTCCCGAAACTTTTTGTACTTATCAAAATGGGACTTTACAACCCCTGAAAAAGAATAGAAAGGACCAACTTAGTTCATTAAGTCTGTCATGAAGGTCTGTCAATATAACAATATAGTGACATAGGTTGCTGAATGTTTTGTCTCAAAACAAATTAGCTCAAATAATGAAATCAAAATACATGAACCAACTCTATGTGGGTTATTAGATATGTAGGCTTAAATATCAACACAAATTCCATCTTACCAATTTCCTGTGGTTCCCATACTACATGTTCATGATGTGTTAATGCTTCATAACCATTATTAGTGATTTGATGGTTGCTTTCATTTCTTCCCAAAATTTTCCCTTTAGCTTTCGTAAACAAACCTGGACCAAAAAGTGCATATTCATGTAAACAAGATAAAGTATTAATTGGCAATACATTTCACACATATTACAACGATCTATGTGGCATACCAAGAAAAACATTAGTATATATTTTTTAAAGTACATTTTGACTACACACACCAGGCAGCTTGAACATAACAATTGCCAAGTCATTTAGTATGCAAGGCCCTTCTTTTGACAACTCACTACATTTCGACAACTAAAGCACAATAGACAAGCAGTATCTAAAACCACGGTACCTTTTACTTGATCAAAAACCGCTTTGTCTTCGGCAGAATGAGCGCTCTCGAAGTGGTGCTGCAACTTATGAAACGACCCCAAATCTTGAACGCATATGGGACACAAAAAACCTTCACGGATATTATCCATGATCTTGTCAATTCAAGTAAACCTTTGTCATTTTATTTTCATATACAAAAGCGCTTGAAAATGTTGTAGCGCTTCAGTCAAATCAAATGAAAAGATGAAACAACAAACTAACGTTCAATCAATGCTGAATCAGCATGACGTCACTTGGGACTTTACCAAACAAAAAAATGTTGTTTTTTGCTCAGTCAAAAAAATAACATAAAGCACGGCCATGCTCCATACTGCTTGTCCCACAGACTTTCAAATAAAAATCTTAACCCACTCTCCTATTCAACCAAACTTTGTAAATTAGTTAAAGCATCGGCAGATGATTTTTTTGGTGAAATATGAACATTTACCTAGACCCACATTTTGTTTTTAACTGATTGGCCCGCATTTCCTAGAACTTACTCTGTTGCCAACTGCGTATCATTTTAATTACCCACAATTTATTGTTTGCAAACGTATGAATTGTAAATGTACCTACTCATAATACATCTGTTTTACCAGGTATACTTGCATAGTTCAAGAAATCTCTCCCAGTATTCTGTCTCCACTTGTTGGCCTATATACCTTCAAACTGTAGCCTACTGAGCAATTTTTAGTTATTCCTTTAGAGAGGTGTGTAGGCTTAATCACCCTTTCCTCAAAATACAATATCCTGTCCCTTATTAAGACTGTGATGAAATACGATTCGACAGAATGTAGTAAATAACAGCTCACAACAACGCGCGAAGTTCGATACAGCAGATAGGCATTCACCACAACAGTAAAAGGACAACATCATAAGTTGAAAGAAAGAACACGGTATTACGAAAGGCAAATTAGTCTATTATTAAGGCTGGCATATATTTTACATCTTTAATTAGCGGAAATTTGTGAAAACATTTGACACCACTACAATGAAGCAATTAGTATTAATGCACACGAAGGTTTAAAGTAACCATTAGTAAAAGCGTAACTTTTGTGATTTACAGGCCTACTGTTTAAGGTAGAGACGAGAGGCCGCCCATACCAAGACGACACAGCAGTTTTGGTTTGAGGATATGTTCAAAACACTTGTTAAAAGTTACTAGAACACCAAATTTCGATTTGTGTTCGATCTTTGTATGTCCTAAACAAGCGATGAGGGTTTGACGTTAAAACAAGTGAACTTTCTTCTTCATTTCCATTCTTCTCCACTTCGGAAGGCGCCAAAAGGCGTCACGTGACATGCCAAAGATGCGTTCAAATTCAGTCACGGTTAAATGTTTCTGTTTCATAATCAAGCGAATCATGGTTACTTTGGCGAAAGCTGTGCTCAAACCATATCTAAGTTAAAATCAAAAAATACATCAACAACTTCAGGAAAATTAGAACTTTTATGACCAGGTTAAAAGTAAAGTTGTGACCGTTTCAAGTCGGCTTAATTGTTTTTGTGGTAATTCACTGAAAAAATTACATGGCGTTTATATAAACCAAAAATATCCAAAACATATTCGGTTCGGTTTCAAATATCGACATTTTGGTACTTAGTGTGTAACGACTGCGACTGCATACCTCCAAACAAGTCCGGTCAACTCCCTTGGGCAGGCGACGGTTGAGGGTCGATAAAACGTGGTACGGAAACAACTGAATAAAATGGGAAGGCAGTGCAATCACATGTATCAAAAATGATATTTAACTGGACGACTGCTTTTGTACATTTACCTTAACCCGACCAGAGATTTCCGGCATTGATTCTCCCTTCATCAGTTTACCAGGCTCCCTGTTTACGACTATGAATGTGCTGTTTTCCAAATCGCCTGTACACAAAAAAATGTATAGTATATCACTTGATAAAGTTGTTAACTGTGCAGCAACGTGATTCACTATAACAGAACGGTGACGTTTTTCCCTCATGCTTTGCAAGCTGGTCTGCTTTGTTAGCACCTACCACATACCACATAAACAATCATCAATTTATATTTAACCGGCATATAGGCATTATATAAAACATGATACTATAGGACTAAATTAAAAAACAAACAAATTATGCATCCTCTCAGGTGAGGCAACCAGATATTCGTTAAGTCTTCGTTTTAACAGTTTTTATCAGACAACTTAACACAAACCCTCATCGGCTTCGTTCCCGTTTTCGTGATGTTGATTGGAGTTTTCGTCTTCCTACAAGCAACATACATCACAGTTCATTCAACTCTTCCAAAACAACAAGAAACAGGTCGTTCCACTAACCTGACTGCTGAGGTTTTGAACGCTGTATCCCAACTTTGTGTTTCTTGCTTCTTTCAATGTGCGCGATGGTGCTGCGCGAAAACCAATGTTAGAAGTTGGCATCAAAGTATTATGTACTAAAGTTTCAGACAAGTGTGGCATCTGTACGATACGTTCCGATATACCTGAGACATCCGGCGTATCGAAATGACCGTTCAAACCCAATTAAACAACTTTCTTTACATTTGTACTTTCGTAATTTCCTAATTCACCATGACGAAGAAATGGAGGCAAAATAACTGCATTTCTAAACAGTTTAACATTCGTTTGAGTTGCATTTTTTCGCGCATTGTTATTTCATGCACTATATCAGATCGGCAACCTGCGGATCTTTAGCCCATGCACAAAGACGGGAATTTTTGAAAGAATATAAAGTGATTAAAAAAAAGCAACATTTGACAAGTCCGGGGTGCTCACGAACGAACCCCTATATTTTGCCGGAGTTTCAATGGTGTTGAATGGGTGTAGTGTCGCTTATTTCTTTCGTGTGCATTGAGGGGCTTTGCGGCTCCGCGTATGTTTTGGGTTAATGCAAAAAGGTTCCATAACTGGCTCCTTATATGGCACCTCAGCACTATATGTGGTTTTTACTAGTTGTCTTGATCAAACAAATGATTGTCTGCCAAAACTAATTTTTCCGCACTAATAAGATATACATGCCAATAAAATGATTCCAAATCACACTTAAGCGTGCATGTTTGTATATTTTCCATTGGGATTTGTTACACTGAGCTCTCGTTCAACGACGGTGATACAATTCCTCAGGTTACTTTCTTACATGAGTTCACGGTGCTGTTGTATCGAGGTCTCGAATGAATGGATGAGCTTGCTCCGGGAGAACGGGATGTGAGTCGTGGATCCACACACTCCTTCTCCATCCTCACCTCCAACTTTTCCTGTTCCTTGAGCAACAATTTCCCCATGCTGTTTGGTAACTTGAGGAGCTGAGGAAGAAATCGTTTTACATGCAGCAAACACACACAAGTGTAAGCGAACAATTGTTGATGTGTTGTTTTTTATTTTTTAGTCAGCGTTTTCAAAAAATTTTACTTTTAAATAGATACATTTTTTTTTTTGTCGAATTTAATGTTTGTTTTTTCAAATACAGGGATTGCCGCCTTTAAATTAACCTCCAGTTAAAGGAAACTGATATCACAAAGAAAATTGTTATCCTGGAAATATGTAGTACAAAAAAGGTCTTGACAATTAAAGAAAGCAATTTGTTTAATTACTTCTTCTGTGGTTCTCCTCTTCAGCTCCTCCTTTTTCCTTTCATTTCTCTCCATTGCTTCTTCTTCCTCTTTGTCCTGCCATCTTGTGTACCACGAACCTGTTTGGTGCATAAAATTACAGCTTGTACATTATTGAATACCAATTGTTTACAGTTATTTTTTTATATTAACAATGTTTTACAAAGTTATAAACAAGTATTTTTATGCGATTACAAGTTTTTATGCAGTCCTCAAAACTTTTAATATTTTATCATAACTCTGATATGACACCAATACTTCTAAAACAACAGGAAAATGCGACTTTACTCACACAGGCACCAGTCTGCAGCAAGGAATGCATTAAAGTAAAAACAAAATCAAATGAGAAATTAGAATTTATGCAAAAGTCATTTTTCTCTTAACATTATCTAAAGGACATGTAAATCAACACATCATTACTACAAATTATTTATTGATATCAGAGCAAGTGAAAAGAAACATGGCACCTTGGTTTTGGTTTGACAAAGGTGAATTCCATAATTCCTGATCTGTCAATGACCTCCTATCAACACCTGACTCTGGATGGGAGTTAACTGATCTTCTTTGAGGATGTTTCATAATTACTTGGTTGTTGTTGTTGTTCACTTCATTTAAGTACTCTAAAAATATATTGATGTGATTTTAGAAGTTTTACATATAGTTTGGAACACAAAATGTTGTGATAAGGGCTTTTAATATTTTTTTTATTAAATGGGACGTATATAGTATAGTGAAATTGGATGCCAAAGGAATAAGCTCATCAATTTTTCAGCTGCTTCAATGCAAGGCATATCAGTCATTCAACACACATCTGATAAACAGCCTTCGTTGCCTTGGAAAAAATGTAAATAATTCATTCAAATGTTAAGCGTTGAAATGAGGGTCAATTTTGTTTAAAAGCAAAACACAAACTACGACACACATAAATCAGCAACCTTTACATGTGTAATTTATTATTTGAATTGAAGATGTTACCCATGTTTTCTTTATAAATATCAAGAACTTAACATGAATCCTCATAGGTTTATTTACCTGGGTGGTGAAAGTGCACGGGTCTAACTGGGGAGGTAACGTATTGTGGGTAATTATTGTCCAGTAATTCATGTTGTTGAAAATCTGCCGAACTGCCTTCACTGGCACTTTCTTTGTGAAACTGTATATCAAGGTTTTATTTCAAAAAAAGTACCAACCCACTTCATGTAGAAAAAATTAAAAAATAACCAAATATCTTTTAAAAGAATAATAAATCCGTGAATTATAGTATTTTTATATAAATAAAGAACTGAAAATAAATTAAGTTTTTGCTTAGTGGTGCTTGGTGTTAAAATTTATCTGCACGATTTTATTTTGCCAGTAGTGCCTTCGATACATTTCCTAAATGTATTTGTTTGCATTTTTTCATGCAGTAACTTACCACATCATCCGAGCTTTGATCTTCAGTTTGAGAAATGCCAATTTCACTTTCCATCTTTTCTAAAAGTTGATACTGTAAGGTTGTTGCAGAAATCACAAAACAACAATCCCTACCTTTTCCTGATGGCATAATCCACCATTGTCAAGTTGGTTCCCAAAAAATCCTAATTTTTAAGTTACTACCAAATAACTTTAATAACAAAAAAATAATGACATAAAACACAACAAAGATAAAGATAAAATATCCAAGAATAAACCAAGATATTCATGACAGACAATGTAGCTTGTCACTGGCACCTTGGGTCAGACTAATCAGCAAAGCAGTCCTATTCAAAACAGGGTACATGGAGACAATAAAGGCACCCAACAAGTTTGAAGTGCTACTTGCAAACACGTCGAACACCACAGCAAACTAATAAGGACTTATAATAGAAGTCTACTTCACGTCAGCACTTGGTTGTAGAGTCACTAGGTAAGTATATATCAATACTCCTTTCCTAATGACATGGCTCAGCACTGTTAGACCAAACTTCATTATTAATTGTTGCTTCAAATAAACTGCATTATCCTGCACTCCTTGATTTAACTTTTATTAACATTCAGTTCTTTTAAGATTTTACTTTGGGGACCTGCAACAAAACTTATTAATAAAAAAATCTTTAATAAGTGCAGAAATAATGATATACTATCTGCCACATAATCCAAACATAAAATTACCACAAAACTAGCTATGGTATTCAAGAACTGTGTGTTCTGGAATCCACAACACAAACACAATACATTTAAGTGTTTACTTTATTGCAAATCTTTCACCAATGCAACTGGCAAAGTTTAATAAGCTGGGTTAGCTAACTTTCCACACTAAATTGAATATGAAATGTCAATAAACATATCAAAGTCATACATTTAAATACAAAAAATAAAACCATATAAAGATGGGGAAATGTACATGAAAAAAACTTGCATTTGACAAAGAAGTTAAGTGAAATCCTTCATAGTCACTTAAACTGCATTCAATTTTCAAGTACAAGGTTCTTTGGCTAAGCTTGTTGAATTATTGATGCACTTAAAAGGGTGCCAGTCTATCTATTGCTGGCTTAAAACATCCACCTTCATGTTACATCCTTTTCAAAGGCCTTGAGACAAATAAAACTCCATGATACATGCCTAAACACAAGTTCTGTGCATATACTTGATGGCATTATAAAAAGAACCAGGAATAGCAAACAAAACAGGATTAATTTTAATCCTGGTTTATTGGAAATTAAGTAGCTTTAAGTGGTAATTTTACCACCAATTATCATAGCTTCAATTATTGATATCTTTAATTGATGTGGGAATAAAATCACTTGGCCATTGCCACATTGTCTAATTCAAAACCCAGCACATCCAGTAGCTTATAGATAGAGCAATAAGACTGAATGGGTGTTTGAAATAGGTAAATATATATTAGGGGATAAATAATCTTATCTATTCATCCATTGTTTGCCTGCAATAGATAAGCAGATATTTTAATTGCTTGAACCAATAAGCTTTTAATGATACTAAACACAAGGATGATAACACTTATTTACAGAAGCTGAACAACGCAGATATACAATTTTTTTAGTTGGTGAAGCTCTGTCACTTTTAGGAAACTTTAGAAGCGTGTACACAGATCATCAGATTTTGCCATCAGTAAATTTTGTTACTGTAACGTTAAACTAAACCAAGTCTTGGCAACAATACCACTGTGCACCACTTTTAAAAACTCTGTATAACTATAACAATTTGAATATGACACTGATAATGCTTTTTTATAGCAAAATACATTTGCCTTTCAAGTCAGAAAGCTGGCAGATTGTAACCTGCTAATGAACGTTTCCGCTTGTACCTACACCAATGCAAAGTAGAGTAATGGTACTAATTTTTGAACACCATTTCAGGAGAAACAACACAAAATTTCACCCAACAGGTATTGAAATCATTTCGGGGCAACAGCTATCTCCAAAACACTTCACTCAAGCCCTTGGCACTTGACAGAGATAAAACTACCCCTCACGACACTTCACCAGGCTTTTTGGTATATGAAACGTACGTTTAATACCACAAGGTTAGACAACATCTCAGCAGTCAAGACTAAATAACAGGAAGATGGGGGGGCTTCATGCAAACGACCATAAACAAGATTTTCACACAGAAAAACTGGCGTTTACAGAGTTTTTGTTGAGTTTCGTAGGTAGGTAAAGTAGGAACATTTTCTGTTACGTTTTTTTGAGTAATCATGACCGAAAATTGTTATGATGTCCGAACAACACAAATAGGCCTATTGCTTGATTGCTTATATATTTAATTCAAGGGCCAAAATATTCGATGGCCTATAGATTAACATGATTAGGCAGAGGCTACATCCTTGGTGAACAACAGACCAGTTAATTAGAATAATTATCCACAATTGTTGAACTTTTCATAAGAATGAAATAGGGTATTTGTATGTAATAAGAATTAGCATTATAAAATTGCGTTCAAATTTCCTACAAACACTTGCAATGCTACTTTTCTAAAATCACATCCATGTTTTTTGCTGTATAAAATTTGTCATGGTGTCAGGGTGACAAATTTTTCGTAACAAACCACTCCGATTTTTCTTTTTAAATTTTTGTTAGCCAAGACAGGCAGCAATTTTGGGAAAAAATCAATTGTTTACAAAATTGCAGGTGGCACATGAAGCTAGCTGCCAAACAGCGATAATGCAACTTTTTTGGAACCAATACAATAAATAGTACCACACATGGAAACATGGTCAACACTAGAGGGCACAAACATATTGAATGCCTGAAACTTCTTACAACATTGGTCATATTATGATTTGAGACGGAAAAAATATAGCAAGCCTACGTGAAAAGCAGCCAAACAAAACAGTGAATTATGGATCACATTTTGTTCGCGTTGCCACAAAAATATACGTTTAAACATACCAGGCACAAAGCCCAGTCGAAACAGGCCAAGCGCCACAGACAGTGGCCCTTTGCAGCGCTAGAAGAGCAACCAAAACAGGAACAATAAAATCTCTTCATTTGCTAAGCAACAAAGGTGCAGATGTGGTAGAGAAAGCACTCAGAACATCTTACGATTGACGGCTCTGTGTCGATCTTCCTCGTACTCCCGTTTGCTTACCCATATCTTTTTGAATGTGTCGAGGGAAGCAAGAATCGAACCACTGAAAAAATACAACCCAGTGTAAATTTGTACATATTGGAGCAAGTTTGCATTAAGTTGCATGAAAACCTCATACAAGGGAAAACGGGAATTTAGGAACATAAATGGTTTTATAAATATTATTGACAGACAATAGGCCTATATTCGTTATAGTGCATTGAGAGTGATTACAGAAACAATCAAAACATCTATTAATGAACTTCACAGCATTTACATGGGCTATGATATTGTTTGTCTTTTGAATAAGTTTTCAAAGATTTATGTAAGGATTGGTATCAAAGAAGGAAACAATGTAACCTATATTTGTTTCATGAAGGAAAGTGGCAAAAGAAAGAGTCTGTGGAAGCACATTAAATATTTACTACTCTGTAGCACAACTAGTGGTCAGAGCAGGGGGTGATCATGACAAACAAAGAACCTTGAGACAAGCATATTACCCAATCCATGTTGAATAAAGTCGTTCTTGGGTTGCTTGCATCTTGATTTTTGTGTCTTTCGGAGCAAGTTGTTTCATTTCATTCAACAACCGATCACCAAAACCTATACAACAGGTTGTTGTTATTTTGTTGCCCGTAACCGACAAAAGCAAATGCATTTGTTATTATTATAGCACAGGGGTGGGCACACTTTTGGTCTCACGGGCTAGAAATAAAGTGGACAAAGTGCGTTTTTACCATAGTTTGTGAACTAACCTAACTGTAACTGCAATAAAAAAAAAGAAACACAAACCTTTAATCAGCGTGGATCCACCAGCCATGACAATATTCTTGTACAACGTCCTTCTCAAATCCATATCACATTTCTTGATGCTGTTTGCGAGGACTTCGTGAAGACCCTGGGATTCTTCACCTATTAAGTCAGGTTGGAAAAGAACTTCAGGTGCACGAAACTTTGCTGAACCGATCTACACAAATAAAAATCAAAGTTTGCCAGAAGGGCAGTATTCAGCAATAAAAATCATAATTATGAACTTTTATATCACCTACTTTGATATTGTAATTTTTGAATTAAAAGAGAAATAAAGAAATGATTATGCTTAATTATAAATATTGCTGGCTATGTGGTCTAGTAAGCCACTGTGTAAAAAATTATGAAACAGAATATCACCAGATTAGTAACAAATTTTTGTATGTTAAAATACCATTACCGGCTGAATGTTCATTTCTCGACAATTCTATCAACTGCATTTTTACCATCTACCAATCACAGTTGTGCACCAAATGCTTCAATTGGGCATTTATTACAACGTTACCTCTATTGTGCTTCCATCGGGAAGAGTGAAAAGTTTTTTCTCCTGCTCTGCAGTTTCTTCTTTCACAGCATTTTGTGACAAATAACACGCTTTCTAAAATTCACAAGGTTCTTGTTAAAAAATAGTACAAAACAATATATCCAGGTGTGTAAACCATACCTCATTAACACCAGTAAAACACCACTTAACAAGAAATATCATACAGCTGCCCATTATTGTTTTCTTGCCTCTGATATTAAAATGCATAAAATGCCAATTTACCACAATATAAAATGTGCCAAAAATATGATGTCTTGGAAACAAAAGTATAGAAGTTGCTAATTCAATATGCTAATTCTTGAAGTTCTACAAGAAGAGTATTTGCATAGGAGTTACCAACCTCTTTAATGGTTTTGACAATTTCATGTTCTGCTGTTGTTTTGAAATTAAATCCTTCTTTTCTCAAAAGCAACTGCAGATTTCTAAACAAACAAAAACTGTATATTTAGAGACTTAACATTTAACTACTTTCAATGCAAGTTCACAATCACATTTTTTTGGATCAAATACACAACAGAATTTGCAAACTACAAGGATAGGTTTGAAAAACTACAAAACAGGTATATAAGTTAGTGCTATTTAAGTTTTAGAGTTATAAAAAAGCATAATATCAGTACAGGCAGGAAATATTACTTTGTGACATCTCTTCCAGCTATGTCAGTCCTAATTATGGAATGAGGAAGGGAGAATCCTTCGTAGATTGGTACCGAATGAGTTACTCCATCGCCAGCATCAATCACTACACCTGTTGTCTTTCCAGCAGCATACCTATTTGTATATATATATATATTATTTAGATAATGTTCATTAAGCATAAAAATAATTAAAAAAATGCAGCATTACAGCAGGGGTTGGGAACCTTTTTGGTTAAGGGAGCCATGAAAGCCAAATATTTTTTATTGTATTTATGTGAGAGCCATATAATATTTTTCAACACTTGGTAAACAATTTCAAGCGACCGAAAAAACGCCTGGCATTTCTTAGCACGATTGTTATGTTATAGAAAATTACAGAAAACATTGTATTTGTAACAATCGTGCAAAGAAATGCCAATTAAGATTTATCTGTGGCCAGATGCCTTCATAAAAAGAGGCACATCTGACTGGCAAACCACGGTTTCCCGACCTCTGCATTACAGCAAAGATATATGCTTTGACAAAACAACAATTTAATGAAAAGAACAAAAGCACCAAAAAATTTACAATTGCATATAGCTATGTAACACATTTGTTTTTAATTTAATCTATACTCAATCCTCAGTTTTTTTTTACATAAATTCTGCTCCAAAGTTGAACATATTACAGAATAAATGGCTTGTGTTCCACTTCACTTACAGAGATAAAACGGCTTGAATGGAAACAAAAAATGCAGGTATATTGAAAGTTTCGAAGAATATTTCAGCCGCCCTCTCTCTGTTTGCTCTTGGGTTAAGTGGAGCTTCGGTTAACAAGACTGGATGCTCTTCAGGGAAGGTCTGCAGTTCATTTTTTGAATAAATGTATTGCCAGATTCTTTCCATATCTCCCCAGTCTGTCACAATGCCATGCTGTAAAATAAATAGCAGTAAATAAAGCATCCCTGGTCAGCAGCTGCGCTAATGAGACCCAATAGATAAAAATAGTGAGCATTGGAGCTAACAATATTCCAAAATCAAACTTATACAACTCGAAAGCGTTAATTTAACAATATGCCTGGCACCACCAGCAACAAAAATTATATAATATTACCTCCATGGGATATCTTATGCTAAGAAGACCCCTGTGTTCTTGCGCCTTGGGTCCAATAAATATATCTCCCTCAAGAGCCCCAGCCATTACGCGAACATGTTTGGGTCGGCCGATACTAAAAACATACATTTATGAATAACAAATAAGTTAATCAGCCATTTATTTAGGCAAAGAAACAGTTCGAATAAAACTAGAAAACTTGTAAATATATCAAAGTCTGAAAACCATAGATTTGATCAAAATCGTTTTATATTGATGAGGTTATATTTATGTCAGATTGGAAAGTTTGTTTTTTGCACGGAGGATTTTGATTCGGCGATCGCTAATTGTGCGAATGATCGCAACGTATTTTCGCATGTTAATGCATTAGCTCATTAATATTGCGCGTATTATCGGTAAATTTACGCAAAAGAGGATAAATCCTCCGCGCACAACATTTTTTCCAGTGTGGTATTTATGCAATTTTTAGCTGAGCCATTGGAAAGAAACAGTCATACTAGTTGGGAAAGTAGCATTTTGGAATCCTGTCACCAGCGAAGCCAGCCTTGATCATTCCAGAACCCTAAACACAGAAAGAATTGTTTGTAAGTTTAGTCCATTTGGAATAGGGAATTTTATCGTTGTTTGCGGTAACAAACTTTCATGAGATTACTTACATTGTCGATGACCACCGGTTGATTGACGATAATATCGTACGAGTCCATTGTTACCGGCACAATAACTTTTTTAATTAAACGTAACAACCAGCTCGCACTAAACTTTACCTTCACTCAAGTTGCAAAACACCGGTAACAAAATTACAAGAAAAACCTCCTGGTCTAAATGACTTCTTTTAAGGTACACATGGCAGACTTCCATATTTGCTTTTGTCGCAATTTGCTCAAAATAAAATAAAGGATGTCTATTAAAATATAGTGATTTTCAAAACAAATTTATTGATGCAAAATTAGTACGTCTATTTTAAATTGTTTTAAATATTGTATTGTCATAAATAAAAATAAGTAAATCTATGTTTTATCCAATCATGGAAATGAGATGTTCGCAAGGCAAAAAAACAGTAAAAACACAAATTGACTGTAAAAACCTTTGCCAACGACCTCGATTACAAAACCGCAAACACAAAATGTGTTTAACGCTAACTCCCAGCTGAAACCAGAATTAATACTCGTCTGTTTTCGCAATCGTTGTTTTTGGTCATGGAAATGTGGTAATTCCGATTAAGCTGTTTAATTGGTTTTGGTTGCGCATCATAATGAACGTGGAAAATCACCCGTCGTTGTCAATTGAAGCTGTGGTGGCATCCTGTTTTTTTTCTACGCCATCCGACGCCACAACGATCAATAACCCTGTGTGACAAGTTCCGCGTTTGTGCATCTTTTTTTCCGTTTAGTCCTCATGTCCCTTGCCTTTGCGTTGCCTCGTGCTATCGTGCAGTTTGTTGCTAACAAAAAAAACATTTCAACATATGGCGGATTAACTGGCATTGGAATAAATGAAATAATAATACACTGGGCGATTACCGCGATAAAAAATACCTGTTGCAAACGCATTATGATAATAAGAAAACATGACATGTAAGTAACCTGCATTTGGTAACGTCGACACCAAGTTTTTGAGCGAAATGTTGTACAAGAAATAATAACCTGCGTGCAAAGAAGTTGTAATGAATAACTTGACATGTTTTGAGGCCGACGTTTTAGTTAAACGACTTATACATGTATCAATGCACTTTTACCCACCACTTTTATCTATTTATCCAGGCAGAGACAAAAAATGTTTGCAACCATGTGAAACTTTCACACCCAGCAGGCCTTGCTATTCATTGCCTAAAATTTCCATGACATCAGAAGTAACCATATAAGGGTGGGCTTTCGTTAGTCACATAGGCCCGAAACATAGCCAAAAGGTAAAAGTAACACAAACATATCTTACAAAAGGCAACAGAGCAGTTCTGGTTCAGGCCCCTTTGAAGCCCACGAACTCCAGGTTGTGTACTGTTGCATTAGAATACAACCCCCAAAGAGTTTCGTAAGTTTAATATTTACAATCTTTAAAAATAAAAGTTTAGTGTGTTTGCGTTTGCGTATTTGTATAAGTTTTCATGCTGTAAATTGTGTGGTGGCGTCTTTGATTGCGTTGTCAAGATTTTTTCAAAACAAGTTGCTGATTACAGCTATCCCCGTTTCTTGGATAAACACCATTGATGCTTCTTTGAAATACGCTTGGTACAATCTCTTTCCTATGAATTTGGGCATGGCCATAACAACATGATCCCAAAACCCTGTCAAGCATTGGAAAGTCCGTTGCGGGTCGATTCCTCTCCGTTTGTTGAGAAATTGAATAGAAAAACTCGACCCTTCAGTGCAATATTGGTAAATTAATGAATATCCTTTTCACTTCCTTCTTTTGAATTTCGGGCTGTAGAATTTGTTGATTAAACTGAAAATACCTACCTGGGTGCAGCTCATTCTCAAATTGCACCTATGATGGACGCAGTAGTGTTCGAAAGGTTTACAAATAAAGTATAGCTGCACATTAGCTTTGGCTTTCTTGTTTAAATTAATAAACTCTAAGTTTTTTGCACCTAAATCAAAAATAACCCCACAAAAAAACTGTGAACCGCAAAAAGGTCGTGACGGTGGTCGTTATGGTTTCGTGACTGTATTGATTCAAAGACCCACGTTGGCAAAAGAATGGCAGAAAAAACGTGTACAAAGGGGAAAAAACTTAAATCAGCTTTGTTGCAACAAAACATGTGTTAACGTTGTTTCAACCAGTGATCGCAACAAACGTATTTGTTTATGGTTGTGTGTATGACTAAGCTGTCAGCCGGCGTGACGAAACAACCATAGGCCGGAACTATGCAGTTGATCCAAGATGATGTTTAGATGGAGGTACCGTTTTGGCCATTTGCCTGCTACGATTGACTACATAGTTTAAAGGCGCCCACGTAAACAGAAACGTTTTAGCAAACAGCTAGCTTGTTTGGATAAGAATTTTTAAGTGCACGATTATTGATGAGGCTCTGTAGATTATTGGACAGATTGTGCCAACATACGAGCGTTTATTGAAGACACTTAAAGGGCAGACTACATGGCCATTTCCTTCCTGTGATGTGAATTTTAGCCTTGGTGTCATATAAAATGTGTTGCGCAAAAAGAGGACAGTAAGTTATTCCTGCATGGGGGAAAACTAGTCACCAGCCTGACTCTGTGTTGGGTTGTTGTACATGTAGGCGACAGCACTGGTCCATTATCACAGATTTTAATGGAAACGTGCGGTTTAACAGTCATTACACGTTCAGAAACAAATATTGTGGCTTACAATGAGAAACCGAAACCAAAGTGAAACTATTCAACTAACGAAATATCATGAATTTCGAGTATGACTGACAATGCAAGTTGCTTGACCGGGAGCTAAACAGGATACGAAATAGGGGTCGTGTGGATATAAGTGGGTATCTACTATCTAGGTATCTTGTTGGAATTGGAAGTTGCAAAGAGCTTTAGATGTCACATGCCTCAAAGTGCTTGTACATATGCAAAGTGCACATATTCTTGCTGTGTTGATTTTGATTGTGACAAAACAAACAAATGTATAATGATTGATTGTCTGTGACACACCGTGTTAATTTTAGTGCCCACGCTTGCAGCATTTCTGTCGTGTTTGTTAATCGTGATTGTCACATACACCTACGCAGATACTAGTTGGTTTAAAATTGCAGCACAGACAGAAGTGCTGTGGAATGTTGGGTTCGGCTTCCGCTGTCCTGGTAATGCTAAAGTTGGTGTTTTGATCTGCTCTGACACAAAGCTTCTGTATTGGTGCAGCTCTTGTCAGCATAATGCTGCATTAGTGTTATTAAAGACATGAATTTTCCGTGACCAACAACCACCGTTTCGCTTGACCAAATACTGCGACTTGTTCAAGTTGTTGTTTTACGGTTCAGCAAGAATTCTTCGTAATAATGAAGTGTGGTGACGGCTAGTTCGAATAAAAATAAAACTGCTGATCAACTCTCAATCTGAGGCACTATGTCGGGTATAACCTCGCGTTGTCGAAGGGCATGCCTCTTCAGAATGTCGCTTTAAGGTAGCAAGAGCAGAACAAGTCCTTTTCGCAAACCAGTATAAAACCGCACAAACGTAATGAGTAAAAGCCGACATTTTTTGAGTGAAATTGAGCGGAAAGAAGTCCCTTTGAATTCCAGGCCACAACTATTGTATTCTCTTGAGCAGACATGCTAGTAATGTTGTCGAAAGATTTCGATAGCATCAAAGTGGGTAGAGAGGTTAGGACAGTGGTTTTCAACTTTTTGGTGCCACAGCACCCTATAGACAGTATTCAACGTTAATTTGTCCTCTGTCGGATTTAAGCAAATAATATTAGATCAGGTTCCATTGAACTTTAAGCTGTCAGTATAACTTTGCAGGACCGGTAACAAAAAGTTGCTGTGGTGTGTATGTTGCAGCCGTTAAGGTTGCCAATTGCACCCTGGGGTATCGTGGCATCCTATGATTGGGTACCACTGTGTTGCATGAGAGATATATACGCAGTTGAAATGCAACTGAACTGCGGTTTCAAACCGAAGATCACGTGACATTTAAAAAGGCAATGTTGCACAATAAAACTTGTGTTTATCCGCTACAGTGTGAAGTGTATTGTGCAAGTTTTATGAAACATTGCGTTTTGGATAAATTGTATCTTTCATATTGGTCAGTGGATAGCCCAGGCGTTAAGCAAGGCTACTTATTCTTTAAAGTGGTATTGCAATGACAGCGACGTTTTCTTTCACTTTGCGAGTACTAGGACAACATATTATATCATTGCGAATAAAAAAATACCAGCATATAATGCTTTTAATGTTTACTATCTTCGTTTCCGAACAATTGTATCTTATCGACCACACACACGTTTCTCAAAAATTACTACTCTCGTTTTCTGAGGCCGCCACTTGTCACCGCTTCTCTCGTGTCACGTGACCGACTAATGACCGGTAGTAACCTCTTGATTATTTGCTCAACGAAGAGAGCGGGCGGTTTCTGTACCAGCGCAGAACCAACAAATCACGATCGAAGACAAGGAAAGTTTAGCTTCCTTACAAAAGAAAGTTACTTAAGTTACTTGGTTGCAGTATTTACACGCTTCTGGACGATAAGTAAGGATGGTAATTGCTTGGCAAAGGCCTTCGTATCCTTGGCGGGAGGCTTTCCGCACTTGCACTCAAGTTAGAGGTTAGAACAAAAGCGTGAGAAAAAGGATGGAGAAGCTTTTTCAAAGAATTGTTTAGAGATGGTTTTGAACTTTCCGAATGCATCATCGGTAAACAATGTTTAACTTATTTGTCGGTTTTGAGGTTTTGCAGCGTTGGCATGAAAAGAAAGTTATGCTATCCAAATATTGTTTTTACTGCAGTCATTTGGCCAGGCGTTAAGCTTTACTTTTAGGTACATTTAAATATCAGCAATTAAACAATGTGTAAGTTTTGTAGGGACACTAGATTTGATTTAGGTGGTAATCAGCATTGTTAAACCGGCAGCAATTGGGTTGTTTTAATGCCAGTCGTCATTTCAGCACACAAGCGGTATCAACGTCATTACAACAGGAACCCCGATGGCGGTATTATACTGTACCTAATGTTTACTCTACCTAGCTTGTTCGGAGCTGTTGACGGTGTCCATTTTTTGTCTCAAGCACTCTTTCGACAGGAATTGCGACCCTCAAGACAGACTTGAGGGGTTCTGAGACTTGAAACTTCAGGCTATGTAAGGATGTTGTTTATAGACAAGGACACATATAAGTTTGTGAGAGTTGATGATCGCCAAACCAGAACGTATTAGAAATAGAATTCGTTCTACCTCGAGTTCTTCTCGATTGTTAAACGTTTTCAATGCTTTCCGGATATAAAGTTGCAATGTTTGCAGTACTCGCTTTTGCGTGTTCACCGAAGTGTGTCTGTGAAATGAGTAAATGCTTACCTATAAGCATGTATTAGCATAAGGAGACACGGCGTTGGGTCTGAGCTAGTTTTACAATTTTGTAACCAAGGCCCAATTTTGTTTTATTCAAAATATATCAGACCCTACTAGAAACAAGTGCATGCCATGCATACATTCGTATTTTGAATTCCCCGCCAATTTGAAATAGAATTAACGACAGTGAAAGGAAGGCCGTGACATTGTTAATGCCTTAAACCTGCGAGTAACCAACAAACACTTCCCCCCCTGTCTCACTGCGACATCCACTAGTTTAGATATAACTTAGTGACGAAGCATCAGAAAACGTGAATTTGTATAGGACATAGTAAAACGACGAAATTGCCACTTTCCAAAAACAACAAGCCATTTGATTATGGATATGAATAGAGACAGGGCTGAAGACTTGAAGAAGCGTAATTTTATGCTTTCGGCAATTTTGAAATTTTCTTGTTTATTTTGGAATTCGACTGAAAACGCGCCACTAATTAGTTTCGTGCGCTTATGAAAGGTGTGCGGGGTTTTGACTTTTCGTTCCTATAGATAGAATAAAGCAGGTTGTGTGATAAGCGAGCATTTGAATACTGTGCGTGGACGCGAACCAAGCACCATGCTTCCCACAGTGGGACACCGAAAGTTCGTGAAAGTGCGCCCTTTTCACTCCAATTAAAATTGATGATTCTCATTATCGTCTGCTCCCAGGGCCAGTTAGAAATCAAATTACCAGATCGGGTTTCAACGTGGCGCAGAAAATCACAAACTGTTTGATTGTCGCCATCGACAAATGGCGCAAAACAAAACCGGCGGAAGAAAATTGTAGCAATTTGGGTGGTGCGCGTAGGCGGCGGGTTTTAACTCAGCCTGCTGGCGTAACATCCCCAGGCTATTTGCTTGCCTTGGCTAAGAGCTTGGTGTAAGTCTAAGTAAAATAATCAGCAGCGACCGCGCAGAAAGTTACGACCAAGATTGTAATATACGGGGTTCGTCAGTTATCGAAAAAAAACAGTATATTAACATTGATGACATAGCTTCAGTGCCATCTGGATAAGACGCACGCTTTCTTGCCTCAACGCAATTGAGGAATGCAAAATCTAGAATGCTTGACATGCTGAGCAGCATTATCGCTTTGTCCTTCCTTTTTAAGGGTATTCAAGTATTTTGCACCTAAGTTTAAGCCAACGTTAGTGCTAAACCAAAAAAGGTCAAAGAGGTTGTATTTGTAGTATATGCTAATATTGTATAGTTTTTGGTGAAAGGTGCATAGTTTTGGTTGTTACTGTGTTACGAAAAGTTGGGCGCAGTTCTCATAATCACCATTTACTGAATAATAATGTTATTATATAATGTGCGAATAGATTGGCAATAAACCTTGCCAGACAAGTTGCGTGTAGCCCTTAGGACCTACTAACGTACCATCCAACCTTAGGATGGCCCCGGTTAAAATGAATTCTGACCGCTTCAAACATAATGAACATGGTCTCCGTGGGGAAATTGATTGATTGCTGTGCGTGCAATGCGTATATGAAACTATTTCGTATCCGTTGCTTCTAATTGCTCAGGCCGTATAACTGTAATAAACTTTCTTGGTCGGACAAGTCGAATCTGATGTTTTGGCTTTTTGTCGCGGAATACATATGTCGCGTGTGGCCGGCGAGAATGGTAGCGAAGACATTTACATTGCTTCGTTTTAGAGATATTGAAATACGGTTGTACAAAAAGAAAAAAAATGTTTACAGAAAGTATCAAATCATGAAAAGGGGACAACGAATTTTCAAGAATAAAAGTTTTCCATATGCAATGGAGTTAAAAGATAAACATTTTCCGTTGCGCTTTTTGTTCATACTCCTATAATGACCAGCTTTAGACGTTTATTTGAAGTAAAGCCATATTTTTGATCAAATATTGCGCAAAATCGTTAATTGTACGGCTTTTATGTTTCAGCACTAGCATTGTACTTGAATCTGTAAGTAGACATGACGAATTGCTGACACATATCGTCTTTCATCGGGCTTCCCTTGAGCTTCAGCAACAAGTTGGAACGTAGCCAAGCGCTTTGAAGCGGTAAGTATTGCCAATTCTGACTAATACTTATCCATCTTTATATACCCTTCTGTAGTGAAATGTGAATTTATTGAGCAGGTAAATGCCGCAAATCTTGTTTTGGCCCTGTTCAGTTCCTCCATACTTTTACCATTAGGAATCCAAATTTGTGGAAATACTTGTTTTTTAAAATGCGGTCAAAAGTAAAATGTGGAAATCGTTGTGATCATAGGGCTAGAACGGGGTGCGTTTTGGAAAGAAAGAAATTATTAAAGTTCGTTATTATTATTAAGAAATATAGGTCCACGTGTCTTTCAAACAACAATTTGAGGCAATCTTACGCTGAAATTAAGTAGTTTTTTCGCAAGAATTTTATCAAAAGGTACAATGAAACGAATATTATTTCCAACGCGTTCTTATAAACACTCACACTAACCCATTGTTTGGTTTTACCATAATATCGTATTAAAACCTTGGTTATTTTTTTTTTGGTTACTGGTTATTGTGGTTATTTTTTTTTATCTTTTTTTTTTCCACACCGGGATTTGAACCCAGGACCTCCTGGACACGAATCCCGATCAGGCTTTTTGCTTGGTATACGGGTCGGACGCTTGGTCAATGCTGCTAATCGCCCACCTCTGGTTATTGTGGTTACAAATCCCGCTTAACTTTATACATACAAGAAAACTGTTTACAAGGGGGCGCTGTTGCACGTACAATTTACGTAAATTCGGCCCCACGCGCAGACTGCATAACCGACCAGCAAAGGAGGGATTCCTGTACCTGCCAGCTTACGTTGCGTGTGTAGCCAAAAATAAATTTAGGTCGCTAAAACCAACAACGATTTCTAGGAAAAATCAAAACATGACAAAATAATAATTATACTGAGGTCAATTTCAGTAAAGCTTTATTTCAAATGTATTTCACGAAAGCACATATAACTGAAGGGAATAGAGTGCAAATGTGTAAATAGTGTGTTTTAAACATTAAAGTATTGTTGTTCTGTGACGATTGGTGACAGCGTTCGAAATTGAAAACTTTAATTTGTACAACATAAACCACCTCTTCGATAGCTTTCAAAAGGCGCGACTACCTGCAATGGAATCACATTTGCGTCCGCGAGGTTTGCCAGAAAAATCGCGAAGAAAAAAAAGAAAAAATGTGCTTCACAACGTAAAGTTAGACCAAGCGCGACGGGATTGGTGATAAGCTGGCTGCAGGTCAGAGACGTTTGAAGGGTTTGTGTGGAGATGATACCCCACGCATGTAAAGTTAAAGATAGATGCATCAGAGTTGAATGAGGCGGTTCCGTAAATATTCGGACTCCTTACCATGGCACGAATAGTAACCAGTACAGAACGTAAATAACGAATGAGCAGAAAGAGAAAAAAAGAAAAGTGTTTGGTACATCCGTCCGTACACCGTTCATATGCTTACCAAGGATGTGATCCATTTATTGTACAAAACAAGTTAAAATGTACAACAAGTTAACATGCTGTACTTACTGTATTTACGTGACTGCCTTATGTCATGCATTGGCCTGTGACGTAAGCTTGTGTAGCGAATGGCTCGGCATGACTGTTGCCTTTAAGTTTCCTATTTTGCCGGATATAGCTCTCCAAAAGACTAGCGTTGTATGGCACGCATATGAAAAGGTGGTACAGCAGTACTTGTGTTACAATGTGTTGAAAGTGTGTCGATGAACTGGATTGTATTTGCATTAAACTTTTTGCCTCAGGCGGGAAAGTAACGCGAATTATGCAAAGGTATTAATGTGACGACAGTAAACACCGGATTATCTCGATTAAAATGAACTATACGGCAAACTTTATGATCTAAGAATTTCAAGTGAGACCCTCGTGTCCCTGCTAGCAATCCCCCCTTACTGATTTGCTTTTAAGCATTGGCGACGAGTTAAAGTTCGTAACTATTCGTGCATTTCGAAAGCCATGCAATGGACAAGCCATTATTCCCGAGGGACCCATATTTCTATTTCCCAGCATCAGCGTAATGCGTTTGGAGTCATAGGGTAGGCTAAAATATGTAGCGGGCGGGAAGTTGGTTTAGTGAGAGTGGATTTAACGCTCCGACGACAATTTGTCATCGTTCGAAACTTCAAACGACGGTATGGGTATCGTCACTTGCCACCACTAAAGACACGCTCGCTTACAGTGTAACAGTTATTCCCAGACTCTGACCAAATTCTGATTAGCAACTAGAAACTAGCCCTAGTTTTTAGCCTAGTTTCGACGAGCATTAAAATTGCTATATTCGGCAATTACTGACAATTGGCAGCAGATAAGGCTTCGCGCGATGCATTCGTGACTGAAGTAAGTAGTTGAGGCATTGTTTCAAAGTTCGCTGGCCTTTGTTTAGCCTACCATGCAGTTAAAGCAGCTGTTCTTCGCATACTAATGAGATTTAAGTTATACTGCATAACAAATTTAGCCATTGTGCACGTGCTTTAAATGTCTGCTGCATATGGAATGTCACATAATAGTGCAGTTCGTTTTACTAATTTGAGTAGCGTGGATCTTGTACATGCCAATTCTCAATACTTAGAAAACCAGTAACTTTTACAAGGGTTGCGATGAAGTTGTGGCAATAGGTTGCCACCAGTTGCTGGGAACCATTGCACCAATTTAAGGCATTTTAAAACGTACGGGAAACGTGGGAGATCCAGTCGTTAGTCGCCCGCATTAAACGCGTCAATGATCACATTGTGACGCAACAAAGGAAACTTGTAGTCTTGAGTTAAAGTTTAGCAGTATAAGACAATTGGCGGTCGACGTAGGCGATATGTGTGTGGTTGCAAATGGTGGACTCGTGGGTGGCATACACAAGCTTTGTTTGCTACAACTTGAGTGCTTTTGTGGTGTGTTTACTACATGAACAAAACTAACTACTTGTGTTATTTCGACTGTAAAGTTTTTAAAAGGCTTCGTAAACTTGACTTGGAGTAGCACAGCAAATGAGGATGTTTATCAGAAATTTGATTAGTTTAGCCATATTTCACTTGAGTTTAATTTCCCCATTAACTTCACGCATTGTTGTTCGCTGCTTTAACTGGGCCAAGACATTTTAAAGTTAAAATGCTAAATGGGCAAAATGTTTTGTGATTCGAAGGTTGTAACTTTCGTGCAAATAAGACATTTCGTGGGCAAAGACCCTTCAACCATGCAGTTTAATTAACCTGTAACTCTTCAGCGTATAACTGAACATAATAAAACTATATTTTTTGCATAAACTAGTGTGTATCTCTCTCTTGGTGCGTTGCAATTTAAGGTTGTTCGTGTTTTAAACACAGAAATATTGCATGTTATTGGACATAATACGTGTAATGTCAGTACATGAGGTCAGGCCAGAGGCTAATTGTCGTGAAGCAAAGTATTATGGCCTTGCACTAAATTACAGGTTGCAAACTTATAGAAGTAATTGTTGTCTGCAATCTGTTGTCAAACGTTGGTCATTTGGCTACATCGCATATTTAATTAGGGGTCAAGGTTTTTCTTCTTATCCTTTAGCAGTTCATGGGGTTGTTTTCAGGCGGGCGTTAATAAAAAGAATTTCATTGCTTGAAATACAGATAAAGAGAGTTTCACTGCGTCTCTGCACTGGCAAAGAGTCAAAATTTACTTCGTAAAGGAAATCTTTTGTGTAAACATATTATCAAGTGTGTCCTTTTTTCCAGCAAACTAATATAGAACCAACAATAAATTTTCCTGAATTGAATTTTCAAGCATATGAAAATGGAGTGCGTGCGGTAAGTTTTAAATCCTAAAGGATCTGTAAGAAAAGGAAGTGAGATGAGCTCAAATAAACATAGGCTACGTTCGAAACTAACGTGCATTGTCTGGTCCCAGCATAAACTTATTAAATCATGGCTAAATTGTGCACATTGGCCTAGACTGAAGTCTACTTCCTTGCACAGGCATTTAACGCTTGGACAAATATATACCAGTAAAAATTGTTTCTAGCAGTTTTTTTTTGTTTGTGAAACTCTGCAAAGGTTTAACAGACAATATTCGACTGTTTTTGCGTAAAATCTAAAGGGAATCCTTTATATTTATCTCATAGAGCCAAGTAGGATTTTGCGGAACCCACTTTGCAAATCACTGCCCAATCTGTTCGTGTTTCTCAATCTGTGATCGAAATCCTGACCTGTCCTATATAAAGCTTGGTTATGTCGTAGGTCAAAGAGATTGCTTGCGTAAAGTTTTCATTAGGTTTTCTTTCGCATTTAACCGCGTTATTTAGTCTTGATAATGTTTTCACATTTAATACCAATATGATTAGATAAGGGAACCATGTGGTACGCTAAAAAACAACAAGTAACGCGGTTAAGAATCACTAAATAACGCGGTTAAATGCGAAAGAAAACCTAATGAAAACTTTACGCAAGCAATCTCTTTGACCTAAAAAACAAGTAACACTAAAAAACAACAAGTAACGCGGTTAAGAATCACTGCACTGCAGTCGTCGAAAACGCCATTGGCAAATTCTTTGTATGATTAATAGTCTCCAGGCACGATTTTCCGTAAAATAAAATCAGCCCAAGCATTCCCGAACGTTGCAAGCAGCAGAACAATCTAGCATTGTTTTGTCGAATTATTGCAAGTGAATTTTATTTACTTGTGTGCGGGCATGAAGCCACGTAGTTTTCGGTAAACATAGGATTTTTGTGGTCCAATGCTCTTTGCCAGCCCAAATTACTGTCCCAAAATGTTTGCTTTTTTAGTGCAGTGCGCAAGCTCTGCTGTTGACCCATGCGGAAAAATTTGACACCAAGCAACGAACTCTTGTGGGTTCGCATTCTTCACCTGCATTTGAGCCAAGCGCTCTTGAATGGGGTTTTCCGCATTTTGAACAATCCTATTATCGCAGGAGCTACTGTTGCACCGCACGTGTTGATCACACTTCCTGTGCTGCAGAAGTGAAAGTTTGTGTACTTGCGGCTAATTCCCATGACGTAATTGCTAAAAAAAACGAAGCACAATTTAATGGCACGCAAACGATTGCCTGTATTTAAAGTCCTTAAAGAATGGTTTTTGGTGATTTTTTCGCTAGGCAAAATTTAAACACCAACAACCTTTTGCTTCATTCCTCTGGTTGCAATCCAACTCAAATAAAAATGCTTCCGCGTCAGGCAACTTGATGTCACAAGACAGTCGAACTAGCCATTAATTACAGTGAAGCCTCTTATCGCTCGTGCGTAGAAGAGAAATATTCGGCGCAGTCCAAATCAAGCCAGAATGCTGGCGCCCTTCACGCTTGGCCGATAACACTGAGTTATTTACATACATAATGCAGGAAAACTGCACCTACAGTGTTGTGAATATCTTGACTGAAGTAGGACAAGTTTAATGAAAAGTTGTTCTTTGCGTGATTCACCTCTGTTAATACAACCGCCAAAGGCAATGTACTAGAATAAACAATAAACTTATAGTTGGCCTTGGGTCTCAAGCAAAAGTCATCCGTCTGGAACCACGAAACTACATGGTTCGGTAACTGCATGAGCATAACAATGTCAATGTATAGCATTCCTCCTTACAACAGAACGTTTCGACTACGTTTTTTCAGCGAATTGGTGGAAATGACGATTTAGCAAATGTTCCTAAATCTTAACACTTACCGTTCAAAAAATTTAGATATTTAGGTGCATAATTTCATTATAGGCGACAAGAAATTTATGTCAGTTAGTATTTTGAAAGTAAAGAAAAAGAGGGTTTAGGTTGTGTTATGGCGCCTTATAATTGGTTTACTTTTAAAAAAAAAAACGACCTCAATCCCCTGTCCAACTTATTCTTCATAAAGTAACGCATGAAAGTGTTTCAACACAAATAACCCGAAAATATTTTGTTTTTTTGCAGCGTTACTTTAGTTTGTCGTCATGTCGACGAGGCGGAATGGAGGATTTGCCTCCGATGAGGACGTGCTTGTTGAACTCCCTTCTCTCAGACAACTTCTTGCTCCTCGTCATATCCTGTCTTCAAGAATGAACCACGCTCACCCCTCTCCTAAACCCGAGTAAGCGTTGCGGAGAACAAAGATACTGGCCCATATTGCAGAATATAGAGCTGACCTGACTGACGTGACAGACTTTCTCGTTACTAAATTCGAAAGATGCACTTTTTACCAACGCATTAATACATGTATATGCGTAATGAGTTTTTTTTTGGTTTAGATTGAAAAAAGTTCGGTCCAGTTCGCAAATCACGAGTGTATCATAGCTGAAAATTTATTCAAATAAACACATCAATTCTATACATAGTGAAGAGAACCGTAATATAATTGAAATCAGCATGTGAAGGTGTGGGTGTTGACGACTGGCTCTGACGTTTGCGTTTTTAAAAATTAAAGATTACACTGACATTGATCGTTTGTCACTCCTTGACTTTCTTAGATAACTAAAAATAACATATGTTTGGCTCCGTTGATTGTACTCATGATAATTACATTATATCACTTGTTATCTTAATGTTGTCCCAGCTCACGAAGTAAACCCATACAAACTATTGGGGATTCAGATTTTATTCAAATGTTTCCACATCTACAGGCACACGGGTACGTTGGACCGTCGATTGAACGGCAAAGTACCGAAGCAAGAGACCGGTCAATATGGAACACTACCCCGCCACACCCAGTCCACCTACGCTAAACTTAGAACGGTGGCGACCTTCACAAACATGTACTTTACCCACAAAGAAGCTGCCGATGAAGAATTACATTTCCTCAGGTGTTTTGCAAGTTTCACTTGCTGCTATATGTGGTTAACGGACATAGAAATATACCATATAATGTGTTGTAAACCAGGACCCTCAAATGTCACACAAAGATTAACATGTATTTCTACTATAGAGTTTCCCAGTAGTTTCAATACAACTGCTGCAATAAAATATCTATATATTACGGTCAAACATTTGACCTGGGTCGCAATGGTGGGGATTGATTTTTTACCAGTCCTCCATTATATAATTATTTAACATAAAATGGATTTCTTATGTTTTAAAGCTAAGCACGTGCTTTTCCCTTTTGATATTTCATTTTCTATTATTACGTTCTTTTTGGAACATTTTGGCATAGATTTTGTACCGGGTAGTGTAAATAGCGGTCCGAAGTGCAGAAAGGTCGGGAACCTCTAAACTCACAGGCCTCCCTTAACGAGAATGGTTTTAATTGTTAAAAAATACATAAGCAACAGCGTAACCCATCTTTCAGGGCCGTGGAAAGCGGCGACGTGGAAGAGGCTCGCGATTACCTGGAAGGTTACAAAACCGACTCCGACACCAGCGACGGATCGGGCGACGAAAAAAAGCAAAGCGAACCCAAGTCACCCAAAACTGAAAAGGTGGAAGATGACATGGATGAAAAACCCCGACCACTTCGCACGACCGGAAAGAAAACGGCCAAGGCCGTATTGAAAAAAGCGAACGAACCTATCAAGACGGACCCTAAAGAATCGGCCACTGTCATCGAGATGAACACCTTGGAGGCCACAGATAGTCCGTCTGTTGAGAAACCGTCGCGGGCGTCCCGATGGGCCATCGCAAAACAGCAGAAACGTCTCTCCAAAGCACACCTGCCCGTTATTACCACCACAAGGCCAACATCGAGGGCTCGTAGGATCAAAAAAGATGGCAAGGAGTCAGGGTTTGACAAGAGGAAGTTCAATAAGAACTGTAGAGATGAGTGGGGGAGGTCTGCTTTGTTTATAGCAATGCTAAACCGCGATACGGAAATGATGAAAATGCTCCTTGGCTTCAAGGTAAGACTGCAAAATTATTAGGGAGGAAATTATTTTCTTATCATTTGTGTGTACCTGAATGCTTTCGTTGCGGAATAAACCTTGTTTCGTCATAAAAAAAACAAATCGCGCGGTCGTATGACTATGATTTCTATGTTGATAGTTATGAACATTTCTTGGGATATTTTTCGACCACAATTTTTATCTGTTACAAGGTTGATATAGACGAGTGCTTGTACCATTCCATCGACTTTGGGTTCTATGAGATCGTGGAACTGTTTATGGAATACGATGCAAACAGACAGCAAGTAATTACCGGGGAAGACTCCTTTTATCCAGCTGGTGAGTTTGCATGATATAAAAACCCTAGCAGCACTCTAAACCGCAAAGTGTACTTTGCCAAGCCTGTGATTGACTACAACGGTGCTACATCTTAATCTATGAAAATAGCTATTTCTTATGCAAAAAATATATTTCCCTAAACTATGAATTGAGCCATTCCGTGTACATGTGACATACGGCATGGGTTGTTTAAAACCACGAACTTTCATAAACAGTTGTTGGGATTTCCTGTCAAAACGTCAGTAGTGGATAGTGTAAACATATTGTAAAATTTTAAAACCCATCATGACTTTTATATCCCCTTTAGGAGGGCGTGATGAAAAACACGTTGCGTGGTGTGTATCCTGTCGCTTATTACGTCATATTCTTGTCCGATTCACATGGTTGCTTGGGCATAATAATTTTTATGAAACCATTTCTCGTTTCTATGTGTTATCTATATTACTGTGATTGCAAATAAATGGCCAATTGAGGCCGCGCAAAGCGTAAGTGTGGACCCGGCCTTAACTCGGATTTTTCAGGGTTGACACCGATTCAACTGGCCGCTCACAAGAACGATTACGTCATGCTCAAAATTCTACATTCACACGGATTCAAGTACGTTGGTCTTTTTACGTAATTCTTTTGATTTTCTGCGTACTTGTTGTTGTACATAATATCAGTTAAGTATAAAGATTCCCCAATAAAATTACTAGAACAAATACAATTTCATCCATAAAACTTGGATAAGCGCCCGCTTCTATTTGGGGCAAAGGCTTAATATGTTGTGACGGGAAGGAATTTTTTGTTGCAATTATCCTCGCTTGAAAGGATGTTTTACGCTTTAGCGGTCATGCGTGGCAAGTTTGCGTTGACAAAACTGATTGAATGGAAATCCCGCTTTTATCGATCGTGCGATAGTTCAATCCGAAAGATAGTAGCGTGTAGACTAAGGTGTCCTTACTTACCACGGTTTAACTTGGTAATATGACCCCCCCTACTTCAGCAAACGTACAATTGATTTGTTAGCGGTTTTTAGGTACCGTGTTGTTGCTGTAGTATTTAGACGTAACACAAACCTTTTTATCACTTTGCTCTATGCAAATTCTTATCAAATGATTTGTATTTGTAAAAACTATTCGTAGATGAACAAAACTTAAAACAAATAGAATTGCGTGGACACCGATAAAACTATAAGGTTATACAGTATAGTCGCAAGAACCATGTTAATCTTTAGCTCACATTGAAATTCTGTATTCGTCGATCACTGCAATGTTAAAAGCAATTTAACACAGGAAAATGAGACCTTTTGCACTTTGCATAACTTTCCAAAAGGTTCGGAACGACTCTGTGTACGCAATAGAGCCAATATCATAATATTTATTTAGTAACAAACCGCACCGATAGACCAATTTGGTCGAACAGTGGCCAAGTCTGAACGAAACACTTTTCCAGAATATCAAACCAGAACACTTTGAAGCGGTTATTCTCCCGTCGCACCACCGACCGCGGCGGGGACAACAACAACGAGAATAAACCCTCTACTGTACTGGAGAAAAGTTGGGACGCCTCGAACAACAAGATTCTCTATTACCGAGCTCGAGCCAGCCCTGCATATATGATCATGATGTTTACTGAAGGAGAAGACGGTACCTCGACTGCTATCATTTTTGTATTGTTTTATGCATTTTGAGCAAGTATAACGTGATAAACACTAATAGCGGATCTACTAAGATTTATAATTCTGAGAATAAACGGACTGGCCCATAGTGCTGAAAATTTTAACATGTTTTATTCAGTTGAAACGTTTCGGCAAAAACTTCAGCTTAAAAAGTATAAAAATGCCGTTGTTGGTTTAGCTCCACAGTAAAATAGAGCTGACCTGCAGATGTCACAGTCAAATGTTTTCGGAACTGTGGGTCAGTTTGTTTATTCTCAGAATTATTACGTATAATCGTAAAGCGTGCATGATGTGCTAAAACCGCTCTAAATTTACGTCAGATTGTCGCGATTTCCTTGAAAATATCTTCCTGCTTTACCGCAAGCTCAAGAAGAAGGCAAGCACAGAACCAGCGGCGCGGTCACTGTACGTTCCGCTCGCTGAACAGGTATTCCGCTTCTCCGCTATAATTGATGACTATGAATGTTTAAACTTATCAAGTGCTTAGGTGAAGTCTGAGTAAAATGCATTTAAACCAAAGGGGATGTTTGTAAATTAGGTAAAAACTAACGGCAGAATGGTCCAGAATGGTGGCTAAACGAATTAATTATCACCCTGTTGTTGAACAAAGTCACAAATACGTCCCCTTCTCCACTGCCCCCAAAAGTCCCTGACTCATTTTGGGGGTTATGGTCACCGGTTGAAGCAAATTCCTGTAGTAGCGTTTTAAGGAGAACTCCTTAATTTTGGTTTTTACCTTTGCATGCTTTTGGCAACTGTATCTTAATTTCTCGTTTTATGGCTATACTTCTATTTAGTTTAAACTATGGGTCGTAAGTTAATATGGTGTAATGCGAACGTTGTAAGGTGCTGTGATGATATATAACATACTATCTTGTACATCGGATACAGTTTAGGTTGAAATATACAATTGTCAAATTGAATTGTCGCTTAGTAAGCCGGAACGGTAGGGAACGCCGTTCCGGTAAAATAATTCTTACCCGTACCCCTTTCTGGCTGTTGTGTCCCAAATAGCTGTGAGAAACTTAAATTTAGTAAATTGATTCACTAATTTAAGAAATTTCACCAAGTATACGAAAAAACAATGGTTTATTTTGTCCTGTAAATTCAACCGTCCAGGCAAGAATTTGTTTTCACTTCGAAACCTTATGGCTGTACCCCATAGTACAAGCCTGCGTGTGCATTGATGTGTAACGCAGTATTTGTTGAAAGGTTGAGGATTTCGCGTGTGACCTCCTCAGTGAAGTTAGATCTCCTTCCGACCTCGCCGATCTGCTACGATTCGAACCTCCAGGTCAACCTCGCAAGGTAAGGATTTTCCAACAACACTTGAATGATATTTTCAAAGATTTAAAAAGTTAAAGTTGGTTTATCGTGCTGTTGGTTATGTTACTGCGAGGTAACGCGTCATAACCGATTTTATAACATTTAAAATTAAAATAAGGGTCATCGTTGAAAACACCACTATTTCGCAATAAACCGTGCCTAATTTATCGTTTACAGTTTAGCGACATTCTTTTCTTAGCCTTTAAATTTGCATTTAGGTCAGTGCTATGACGCATTGTCAAATACTTCCATTCAGTTTAACGCGTTCTTCATAAACTGGCAGTTACCTCTGGGCACAGAAACGTGCAATTACTGCAGCGGTCGCAGATTCGCACACAACAACACGTTGATAGCTTCCAAGTGACTGCGCATTGCAGGCTGTTGCGTCAATCAAATCTTGAGTGAAACTAATTCCCGGTTGACCAACTGTTTTTTTCCTTGTACGACTTGGCGTCCACTAAACAGTCGCGCTGCCTTCCCAATGGGAACATACAAACATTCCACATACAGTCCTGTGTTGAATCGTACGCGACATTGGATCAGATTTTTCAAAAAAGCAGTTTTGCCTGGCAATGAGTGTTTTTAGAGGAATGTAGGGCCTATACACAAACCACTTGACCAGGCTTAAAGAACAACAAATGTTTATCATCGAAACGTAACGAAGAAACATCTTATTTGCTACTTCACACCCTGTTTTACCGGTTAAAAACAATAATTTTCAACCTTTTTCCACCGCGGGCCTGTCAAGTTTTAAAACAACTTTTACGTTTCGCTAATTTGGTAAAACTTCAGGAAAACTGCAATGAAATTAACACATAAGTACAAATGATACTTTAATATTGCTTATCGTGGGGGACTAATTTATTAAAATTATGCATATTGTAACTGAACAAATCCTTTAATTATGAAAATGATGTTTATGATGAAACCCAAAAAAAACTTCACTCGTACGGACGGTTTATAAACATTTTTTTACTATCCTCTGTGACTCTTCCGGAACACACACTGTATATCGTATTTCAGTTGTATTTTAATTAAAGTATATGCAACATACCGCAATGTCTTTGCCTGGCCGTTTGCCCGACAAAATCGTCTATTCACACCAAGCTACACTGATGCGACCTTACAGGTTGAAACAGTGGCCATCTGTAAGCATCTCACAAAATTCATGCTGTAACAAAAGAGTAAACCCCCAAACAACGTTTCAGACTCTGCAGAAGAATTATCTGGCGCCGATGCAACGAGGATTCGAAGTCAGGATGAAACGGTTTGTCGCCCATGACAACTGTCAACTCGCCTTGTCTTGCATCAGACAAGGAACCCTGTTTGAAAGCGAAAGCGGTTGGCAAACGCTCGTCACCCGTTTCTTCCTCAGTATTTTTTTCCCCCTCCTTTGCCTCGCCTTTGTTGTTGCTCCGGAATCGAAGTGAGTTATCTAAATGTTTGTTGTGCCTTAAAATTTGTGGTTAACTGAACAAACTAATTGCAAGGTATTTTATGTTTTACATTTTCCCAATTGCCAAAATCCACTTTTGTGTTGTTGTTTAAAGCTTAGTTATGTTAGCCAACAGCCACACATCTGCAGTATGAAGAGTAGTGTAATAATAATTACTCCATAACGCCACCGCGCGGCGTGTTTTCATCATCATCATCAATGCGTTTTTTTGTGGCATGTATATAACTCGTCCGATTAATGCAATGACCAATTCGTTAGATTCGCGCTTAAAACAAAACTTAAAGTAGACACCATTGCAACATGTACTTAAGACATTCTGATTTTGCTATCTTTGCAATAATGCTTAGTTATATGATCGTATTGAAACCCATTAGAGTCGGAAGCTTATTACGAAACCCAATGGTGAACCTTGGTTGTCACATGGCTTCGGAAATCATTTTCGTCGTTCTCATGGACGTCAGAGTGATCCTGATGACGTATTCACCATGTGATTGTCTGGGAATGCAGCCTAATGTCTTGGAGTGGTTGTTATTCGTTTGGATAATAGCTCGCCTTGTAAATGAGGTCGGTTTAAAATTTTAAACGTTTTTACCCAATATAACTGTATTTTTGTTACAGCCATCCAAACCTTTTTCTAAAGTATTTAAAAACGAAAACAACGGCATGGTTTTTATGTCAGGTAATCGGGCCAGAGCTGCAACCGGTACACACTTTTTAGACCTATTAGGTCTCTCGGTGTAGCTTTAGTTGGCTAATGACGATCTTGCTCGCTAAGCAGTTTGGCAAAGAAACCCCCTTTGTTTTTTATGTTCACATCAGGGGTTTGCAAATGCTTTCTGGCGCAACAAACTAGAAGCATGCGTAATGTGTCGCCACCCAAAGAAAAGCATACGCAATTTTACCGCCAGTCCTTTCTGTTCGCGACAACACAGTATGACTGTGACGTAACAATAAAACATTTTGGTTTGCATCTTGTCGTTTTCATCAAGTCGAATCGCCTGATTTTGTTTTCAGATAAAAAAACAGCGGGAAATGTCCTTTTGCGAAAACTTCACCAATCAGTGGAGGTTGAACGATCTCGGGACAATGTCCCTTTTCATGACGGTGATTTTCCTCAAGATAGTGGATGTTGTGTTGCACAACCCACCTTCTCAATGTCCTCCAGATCCTATAACTCCAGAGGTACGTCGGAGAATTAAATTATAACAAATAAAAGTTTGCCTCGGCAAAACGCGTAACGCATCGCAATTTCGATGAAATGTAAAACAATTGTGCTTGGAAATTTGTCGAACACCAATGTTTCGCAACCAAACTGGTGCTACAGAAAAAAGAAAAAAATATTTTTTTGGCCAAAATTTGTAATAATTGGAAAAATGTCCTAAACCAAAGGTTCATTACATGTTTTTTTTTTATTCACAAAACTTCTTGCCACAGAATTTTGCATTTCATGTTTTTAAGTAATTTCCTTATTTAGCTAACCAAGAGCCCCTGCAGCAAACAATATATAGCATGCCTTAAAACTGACCAAACGCCCTTTTTTGGTGTTTGCATTTTGTCCACACAAATGCATTACAAATATGTTGTTGAAATTTCGTTTTCAACAGTGCAACCGAGAAGCCTGGACAACCGAACAGACCGTTCTTGTAGCATTGTCAGAATCTTGTCTTGCCTTCCTCGCGATTCTCATCCACATCCGTGCCTTGGAACTGCTTTACATTGATCGGACATTCGGTACGAAATTTACTAATGATGGAAAGTACTTCCATGTTTGGTCAAATCAATGATCATACAATAACCCAGTTCATGGTTTTCAGCAAAACTATATTTCACCAATAATGACATCGTTAGTTTAATGACATGTACAAACACTTGTTTATTTGCATTGTTCTGAATAGCGTAAACTATAAGTTGTCTGTATGAACAATGTTTCGACCTCATAAAGAAATGTGACAGTTGTCTTCCTCTCGTAGGTTCTGCCTTCAACTAGTAGGGTATATATGTATTTAATAAAAACTTGAAAAGCGATAAAAAGTAAGTCTTTCACCACACACAAAAGCCGTCATAAAAACACATGCGCACACTAGAAACGGATACGAGATGACGATAAAAAATATGACAACATTGGTCAAGCGCCCACATATACCAAGAAGAAAACCTGGGATTTTGTTGACAACAAGCTAGGGTAGCCAACCTTGCTGCTAGCAGATTCAGAGTGGTGTTTGAAAAACTGAAATACACTTTGGTGGAAAGAATAAAATATTAATCTCCCGTTGTTTTTTGTTAGGTCCTAATCTCCCGTTGTTTTGTGTTAGGTCCTAATCTCCCGTTGCTTTGTGTTAGGTCCTAATCTCCCGTTGTTTTGTGTTAGGTCCTAATCTCCCGTTGTTTTGTGTTAGGTCCTCTTCAACTGTCACTGGACAAGATGATTGTGGACACGATCCGCTTCCTTCTCTTATTCGTCATCACTTTTTTTGCTTGCGCTGTAGCTATGACTCAGCTATACTGGGCCTACGGCAATGTAAGTTTAAAATTCTTATATCCTGGCAGGTGCATTTTATGTATGTGTATTTATGTATTAAATTGTGTGTTTGTTTGGATGTTGTCCGAACCAAGATATTGACCAGTCAGCCACGAAATTGTTTCATTGCCTAGTAGTGTAAGGCGGGCCCTCCCAAATGTTTAGCCCTCTGACCCTTTCAACCCATTAACATTTCCGCGAGCACTTATATTGGACAGTGATATTTGGATAATTTATTGCAATAGTTAATTGTAATGAAACAACTGAAAATTTCTCGGGAGGGGCGAACTTTATGGTCTTTGCGCCCAAAAAAAAAATCGGCGTGAGGAAAACAGCTGGTGTAATGTATGAAAATATCGTTAATTAAAACTGTATGGATATGGATGAAATACTTAATATAATTCCTCACTTTTGAAGCTTCAATTTGGTATTTTGCTTTGCCTACCTGTTATAGGCACTAGGTACATTTAATTTACAGATCGATGTAATTTAGACACTGTGTTTTGTACTAGTACAGTTGCCTATTCAGACAAACGAAACTTTTTATAAAATTTTAACAAAGCTTTACAACTTTAGGCAAGAATACAACGACTGAGGGTGGATCGGTCCCTCTCCAGCTTAGAGAGCATTACTTGTGAGGACAACGACAGCTTTAATGCAACAGTGCCGTGTACACCTGTATATTCCAACTTGGGCGAGTCGTTGCTGCAACAATATTGGACATTGTACGGGTACGGTTGGAAAATGGAACCCCCTCCATCTGTTAAAATTCCCCGACAACCAAGTCAGGTAGGGCACAGTTTATGTTTGGTTTCTGGTCAGATAATATTTTGTTCAAAATACACAAAGTGGCACCTCGAGATAAAGTGCGACGCCGCGTGGTCACAGAAACGCACTGATGGAAAACAGCACAGTGATGCGAAATTCTCAACAAGTGCAGCTGGTGACTGTATAGCACTGGACTAGCTTTTAAACTACCAGGCACAGAGTTTTCCACTTTGTGGTTCTTTTTACCAGTGCTTTAGACTCGCGTGTCATGCTTTTGTATTAAATACATTGGATTTAACCATTGTTTATAGCCATACAAGCGTGTACGTTTATTGCAGCAGCGTTATCACATAGGTTACGTAATACCACCCAAACTTGGCTCAATTAAGCGGTACATCAGTTACAGTACATAACACATTACACGAGCTAACACCATGCTTTCTCGCAGCTGCCGATTACTGAATGGGTTGGTCTCTTCATATCAATATTCTTCCACTTGTGGGCGGTAGTGATCATGCTCAACATGCTCATCGCTATGATGTCACATTCGTTCGACCGCGTCCGTGACAACGCCGAAGTCGAATGGAAATATCACAGATCTGGAATGTGGATGAAGTTTATCAGGAAGGGAATTTATCCGCGCCCTCCTCCGATGAATCTGATCCCATCACCGAGGGATTTGAGGAGCTTTTGGAATTTTTTAAAGGTGCGTGTGTGGGTTATTACTGGCACAAAATGGCCTCGCAAATGAAATGTTTGATGGTAAAGGAATGTCGTATTCCATATGTACAATTTGAGTAATTATGCTTCAAGGAATGGCCAAAGTTAGTTAGTTGTGTTTGTTTTGAACTTATAAGGACATCCCATTGGTGAATCATGGTCGATGGGAAAATGACCATTATTACCACTCACTTAGCGTTACTACGCTCAGAAGCTACTGCATGTGAATTTTTTAATTTTTTGAGGCGTCGTACGTCTTTTACGCGTAAGCTATTTTTTAAACTATACTCTGGATACTTTGTCAATTCACCAAAGTTTATTCAACTTACCTCTAACCCAAACATAAGTATGAGTTGGTGTGGTGTTTTACCAAACCAACCAAACAATATTATGTAGTTAGCCATTCCTTCATTCAGTTTTTTCAACATAAACTACACTTATAAGAACCGTACAGCTTTAGGAACACTAATAGCGGATTTACTCATAATTCTAAGAGTAAACATACCGACCCATAGCGCTGAAAACATTAACATGTTTAGTTTCCACCCACGCGAGTCTTGTCTACGATCTGTGACGTCAGTCATATCAGCTCCAAAAAACTGTGGAGACAGACCAACCCCGCTATTTTAAACTGATGATGGCATAAGTTTTTACCGAAACTTTTTAACTAAAAAATATATGAGTGTTTTCAGTAATGGGCCAGTCTCTTTTATTCCCAGTACAGCTTTAGTTGTTTCGTCATTGTTACCATATAGGCTGGTTTTGTTGCAGAAAAGTGCACCAAAATGTTGTTCTGGTGATTCCAGTCATCCGTCTAGGAGCAACGCACAACGACCATCCAGCGACCAGGAGACGGAGAACCAAAAATACAGACACACTATTTCGAGGATTACCAACAGGTGGTCTATTTGAACAGCTCTGTGTTTGTACAAACGTTTTTTAACACAATTCATACTTACGATACTTTGATAGCCAACGTTTTTAGGCCATTTCACAATAACTGTGTTGCTTCGGCAGATACCTGCGTCGTTATCTTCTACCCGACTTCAAACACGACGATTCGGAATCGAATATAAACAGAACAACGAGTCAGCAATCATACAGAGCGCGTCACAGTATCAGTGATGACGTCAGCAGCAACTGAAAAAAATTTCAGGACACGTTTGATTGCTTGCTGGACGACCGACATCACCCAAGACAGGAAAACGTTCTGTTTCTTGCCCCCAGTGATGTAAACCACTGCTGGACTTGGTCCAGACTTGTTGCTATGTTGATTACTTTTGCACGTGACTTGCTTCAGTATTATTGTTGTTATTATTTAAATATAAAGTTGTCAGTAATCCCTTACACGGAACATTATTCAATCTAAAATACCACCGCGATTTTTGAGATGTTTGTGAAACAATTCAATTCGTTTGAAAGTCGGATCGTCGTGGTGAAAAACGCTGTGTGGGGAATGCGTATTTAGTTAAAACCTTTATTACTGACGTTCACGGAAATTCTCATGTTGCGGCCCCAGCTGTAGATGCTTCATGTTTACCTACGCAATTGCCACCGCCCACATTCTTGCCACACTGTCACCACGCCTTCCGCGGCAATCTTAACACCACACTAGATATAACCGCCACAGTCATTCGTAAAACGATTGCATTTCGCGAGGGCACTTCAAGGTTTTGTGTGATTACTTTGGCGATTTCTCCGTTTTTGATTCATGAGCTCTGATAATTCTTAAATCGTTCATCTACTTTATGCGCGTTATTGCCTTACACAGATTACTCCATGGCCTTAATTTTGTCCCTGATTTGTTAATAATATTAAGATCGAACTAAGTGTAAACTTCAAACGTGATCGACTCATGTATAGGTGCCTATCTTGCTTATTTCTTGCAATACCAAGATAGAATTACACCGAAATCCGATGTCTCATTTTACGTTCAGCATACCCTTTATATTCAGTTTACGACTTGTGTTTGTAAGATAGGGTTGCGACATGGCACTGATGCTTCAAGATATTGATATATTTGTATCCCTAACTAAATCAGTTCGTAGATATGCGCGTGCTTTGGACCGAAAAACTTGGACTCAATAAAATTCCATTTCTGCTGTTTCTGACCGCTAATCCTTCTGAACTCTTCGAACATCGCTGTATTTTTATGTAAAATTGTTCACATCTTTACTTCGTACCACGTAAAGCTCCAATGCCAAGTCCGAGTCTAAAAAATGGCAACGCGCTGCATAGCACACAAAGTAATATCGAAACAACTCAATCGTCAAAAAAACTCATCAATCCTAGATTATTACCACCCAGCCATTAACTTGCTCTCAATCCTACTTCATATTTCGCCTTGCCAAGTATAGGCTTCGTCGCGTGCCTTAACATGAACACCTTCCCTCCCTCTCTTCTCCAAGTCCTTATATTTAAGTGATTGGCAGTATTGCTTCGTTTTGTGCATTATTCGTTCAGTTCCCGATCCAGGCCTAGCGTTTCATGTTTCCGATCGTTAAACCGTGCAAATCACGTGATATTTTGTTGTGTATTAGGCGGTATTGGTGGAAAAACGATTTTCTAAACACGGCTGGAGTCCTGTACTGTACTATTTTTAGTACTATTCTCCGTCACCCGCATGCGTTCAGTGCTCATTCGCCGTTTCCTCCATGCAAATTCTGAATCTGCACTCGCGCGCCACCTTGCGTCGCCTTTTGTATGTCGGTTTTTTGTATTGGTTATTACTGCGCCTTTTGCCACTGTTTGCTTTCAATTTAAAACAAGTGTTTAATCTGAATGGAGTAGTTTTACCTGGAAAGCTTGTCAGTCAATTTCAAAATGATTAAGACGAGTTTGTCTGTCATATGTGTGTATATTATATATAGGCAAGGTTGCCATAATCAAATCATGTTTATTTTGCGAAAAAAGCAACTACGCAAAGAACAATATACAAGGAAATGAAATGGCATGGGCACCGATAAAACCATAAAGGTTATCGAGTTAGGCGCCCATAGATGTGAAACCAATATTGAAGACGACTAAAAGGAAATTCGATTAATTTCAGTGGTGCTACATTGTACAGATATTTCAACATGATGACCTTTTATTGTCTCGATGTAAAAATAGTGAAAAAATAATGTTGACCAGAAACGGAAACGGCCACCAAACGTTGCTTGGGCCAAAACATATGAACAAGTCAGAAGTACAGACAAATCTTAGACATAAGGACGGTATAGCAACCCTGCATATTGAGTAGGTCTATATTCTCGTTACAACGTTGTATTATTTTCTCTAAATATGGAAGATTGGTTAAAAATGAAGAACCCTAGTAACAAAGCCAGAATTTTAGTTTTAGTTAAACTGATATAAGTTTTAAAAAGGTGGTAAACCTAAACTGATTATTTATCTTTTTAAAAAAGTGTTAAAATGCAGTAGAATCACTAAATATTGCCTTAACAGTTATAAGGCTCATTTTCTCATGCGAGGCGTTCCAATCACGTTGGCTAAATATGTAAATAGAGCCAGCATATAGGCACGCCTGGCAGCTATCAATTGGAAAAAGGGCGTCTCAATTAACAAACCGTGCCCCAGGGGAGAGGGACGTATCTCGTCCCTGTTGCCTTTTAAATCCCTCAAATAGGAGTACGGCAGCGTGTGGTGTGGTCCAACATTGACTGAATCATATGTGTAAGGCTCAGTCCCGTCCAGTTCTTCGCGGAATACAAAACATTTTTGGTTTACCTCTTGCAAAGAGTGCCACTGGGTGACATTGCGGTGATGTTTAGAGTTCAGCAACACCATAAAATAGTAATTACCGACAACATTGATCAAGCACCCGACCAATATACCAAGAAGAAAACCTGCTCGGTATTCGTGGCCAGGATATCCTGGGAAGCAAGCCTTGCTGCCCTCAACCTATATCATTAGTTCTTTTTTTAATGTTTTTTTTTTTGAAAAGAATGTTAAAGAACGAACCGTGTTGTTAAAGGTCTGGTGATGATAAACTTCATTTAAACTTCAGTTTAGTTTTTTTGTCTGGGATTTTGGCTACTGTTTTCTGGAAAAGGACTTCTCAGGGGGGTCGGGATCCCATTTTGAAAGTCACAAAACATAATTTCCGTGTCGCAAAACAAGCTTTCGCTGAAGCCTCTGTAGTTCGTGCTGTCATATGGTTATTAAAAAAAAACATGTCAGGCAGCCGAAAACAAGGGGTCGCATTGAATTTTTTATCTAAAATGAGGTCACGGAATAAAAAAGACTGAGAAGCCATGATCTGGAACAGTTTTGTGAAACACACACGTCTTTAAAGGTAACAAATCCGGTCCTGACATAAAGAAATCAAACAGAGAAACGCATGCTTTAGCTATTAGCTCGTGCTTTTCTTGTATTCATGCACTTTTATGTTGCAAACGCCTCTAATCGCATTTCCTCGTTTCAATCAGTGCATCCCAACAAATCAATACGCTTTCACGGGAGCTTCAAATGTAGCCTCGGAAATTGAAAATGGGCTGGGCGTCAGAGGCAGTATCGCATAAACTGACAACTGCGCCACTCAACTAAACTCCGGCCTCGTCCCTATAAGGCCACGCACTCCAAATACAGATCAGCATCGGAGCGATTACGACATCACCAACCAGACCCCGCGTCGTAATCAGCTGCGTGAGGCATCGCCATGATTGTGCAGGCATGAGCCCGGTGACAAGGGCCCAAGCTATGGATGCCACTTGCCAAATATGGTGCCGGCGGCTGCAGCCAATGCATGTGTTCCCTGGGGTCTGTCGAGGCGGTTGATATATACTGGAGGGGAAGTTGGCAACGAGTCAGTCAGCACTGAAGACTAAAGCCGAAGTTTACAAGCTAGTGGTAAGTTGAACAAAAATTATTGCTTTGCCAGGAAGAACTTAAATCGGGAGTTATAAATAATTTTTTAATAGTGAATGCGCAAAATGTGGTTTAAATATCTACCCAATTATCGTTGCCTGCTGTTAATTTAATTTACTTTATAATGTAACATAAAAAATTTCTAATATCTACTTACACAATTGACCTTTTAAATTCAGTTTTAAAACGGAGGAATTAGTTTGCTAATATTTTCTCTCATAATTCATATTATACAGTAAGTCGTATCAGTTTCTTGTTTATTGACTGTTCTTTTTTAATGTCTTGGCACTTATACAGAGTATTTTGAAAGCTTTGCTAACAAGAGCTTTGACCAGTTACTCAGATGTGTGCCCAGACATTAAAACAAAACAGCGAAATGTTTTCTTCTTAATTCTTTTGACTGAGTTTTGCTTATTGGCTTAGCGGGCTGTTATAAAATATAAAAAGTTTTTTTTCCGTTAAGCATCGATCAAAATAATATAAGCAGACATTTAGCCCAACTCTAAATAACATGTGCTTTTCCAATCTAAAAAAAGCGAAAGAGATTTGAAAGATGTCTGGTTTTCGGATTATTTCGCACAAAAATACCGATAAATCCTAGTTGTGAAAAGTCATCACCAATGTTTAGTCTCTCTTGTTTTCGTGGACATTGAAACATATCGTTTACTACTAACATACCATCCGTTTTTGTAGTTAGACGATACGGCGTTGTTGAATTATCTTCGTTTTAAGATGCATGACTTTATTGGGGTTGATCTCACTTGCGGGGTAACAGTCGAACGACCGGTTCTATGCCCATATAAGCGACCGGTTCATGCATCTGTGGTTGTTCCGCACACGTCGCCTTATCATCTGACGAAACGCAGACTTCGTTCCCAGCTGGGAATACGGAACAGGCGTCGCACGCTTCTGAGTTTATTTGGGGCCGCTGGGCGTTTCCCTGGGGGTTGCAGTTGCCGCAGTCGGTCGACAGGTTGTGGGTAATTATAAAGGTCCGCAATTAGCGCGCACCAAGTGTGAGATGAAAATTGATTTTAATGCGTATCGACTTCCCATTGTGGGATCCAAGATTAGTTTTCGATATTTTTAATTAAAGAAAACCTCCCCAACCACCACCAGCTGTCAACGTTTCGAAAATATTTCATTTTCTTTGTAAAACATGTATTACCAATCAGTTAAGATAGGACGATGGAGAATAAGAAAACGCAATAAAGCAATCGTTTTACCAACTATACAGAAATAAAGTTACTCCCATTAAAAAAACAAAAAAACAATTAAGCATTATCGATAAAATAGTTTCATCAATTGGTACTTTCTGACCGATTTTCGGCCAAAATAACTCGTTTCCATGACAATTTCACACCCCTGTGGGCGATATAGCTCGAAAAGATGCAAAATGGCAATTTCAAACGATTTCGTGTCTTTGTAGTAAAACACATCTCCAACCAACGCAAATATGTCGGACGAAGACGAAGAACAAACCGCGCTGGTATGCGACAACGGTTCAGGTCTGGTTAAGGCCGGTTTCGCTGGAGATGACGCACCAAGGGCTGTCTTCCCATCCATCGTCGGTCGCCCAAGACATCAGGTAAGGAGCAGTGGACCAAAGAAAAATAATATTTGTACGTTGGAAAACACTCGAGATAATGGGTTATTCGTTTTCTTTCGAACGTAGCCATTTCATTACTCGACACAAGGTAAAATGTTCATTAGAACGTAGGCGAAATGTTGCAATCATCTTAATTCCCATAGCAAGCACTAAGAATGCAACTTCACACAGCATCGCACGCCACCTCCTACTTTCTTTTTGTTTACAGGGCGTCATGGTGGGCATGGGTCAAAAGGACAGCTACGTCGGTGACGAAGCCCAGAGCAAGCGTGGTATCCTCACTCTCAAATACCCCATCGAGCACGGAATCATCACCAACTGGGATGACATGGAGAAGATCTGGCATCACACTTTCTACAATGAGCTTCGTGTCGCCCCCGAAGAGCACCCAGTCCTCCTCACTGAAGCCCCACTTAACCCCAAGGCCAACCGTGAGAAGATGACCCAGATCATGTTCGAAACCTTCAATGTCCCCGCAATGTACGTCGCCATCCAAGCTGTGCTTTCCCTCTACGCTTCCGGGCGTACCACCGGTAAGTTTGCAGCTGAGTTTCTTACGTCGGTTAATATTGCAAGTATATGCGAAACACGTTATTATTTGTTCGTTCATCTGTAACCGCTATGTTAGCCGCAAAACAATACTGGTGTTTCTGGCCCACCAATCAAGTCAATCTAGATGTTGCATTTTTAAAGGAAAAAGCAAAACAAATAATCATATTCATGCGGTTTAAGTGTATCTATTTTACAAATTAAGTCATACTTTTGCGCATCTGTAATCGGCAGAACAAACCCTGCTAAAAGGTTTGAAATCAGAGGTTTCTTTCCGTCAAGTCGTTCGTTGCATTTTCAAGGTATCGTGCTGGACTCTGGCGATGGTGTTTCGCACAACGTCCCAATCTACGAGGGTTACGCTCTCCCCCACGCCATCATGCGTTTGGACTTGGCCGGTCGCGACCTCACTGACTACTTGATGAAGATCCTCACTGAGCGTGGCTATTCTTTCGTCACCACCGGTAAGTGTTGCGTTGATGAGAATATATAGGGTAAAGGTTGGTCAACAAATTAAACCGCGCGACAAACAAAGCTACCGCCAATAAGCTAAAGAAACCATGACATTTTAATGCGTGTTTTTAAGTCTTTTTGTAAAAGTTTGTTATTCAGTTCTTTGGGTAATTCCCCCAACCCTTGCCCTCACGATCAAATTTTTACTCTGTGTGCAGCCGAGCGTGAAATCGTGCGTGACATCAAGGAGAAACTTTGCTACGTCGCCCTTGACTTCGAACAGGAAATGGCATCGGCCGCATCCAGCAGCGCCCTTGAGAAGAGCTACGAACTTCCTGACGGTCAGGTGATCACCATTGGAAACGAGAGGTTCCGTTGCCCAGAGACCATGTTCCAGCCATCCTTCATCGGTAAGTCAAACTGGAAACATGTTAGTTTTATTGTACTTGTCTTTGATAAAAAACAATTTTGTATGCAGAATGTATAGTAATTTACTATGATATAATGCTGGAATATTAACTTGTGTTCTGCACTCACGCGTTAGTTATTTGTATGGTTTTGTGCAAAGTATTTTCGTACCAACAGGAATGGAATCCTCCGGTGTCCACGAGACCACCTACAACTCCATCATGAAGTGCGACATCGACATCCGTAAGGATCTCTACGCCAACAACGTCCTCTCCGGTGGCACCACCATGTACCCCGGTATCGCCGACAGGATGCAGAAGGAGATCACTGCTCTTGCTCCTAGCACCATGAAGATCAAGATCATCGCTCCTCCAGAGCGCAAATACTCCGTCTGGATCGGAGGCTCCATCCTCGCGTCTCTCTCCACCTTCCAGCAGATGTGGATCACCAAGCAGGAGTACGATGAGGCGGGCCCATCCATCGTGCACAGGAAGTGCTTCTAAGCGTTCATTTATCTTCTGTTACACTTCCACCGGTGTTCCTTTTCTCCCCTCCTCCGAATATTCGTTTTACCACCGGAATAACAACGGTTTGCGTCACGGCTGTCTTTTGGTAGCGACTCTCGATTGATTAACTTACCCAGTTTTATGGAAATGACGAGGATGAATGTAACAGTGACTGGCAAAAATAAAAGGGAATATATATATAAGATGGGTTTGCTTTTTGAGCTGCAGACAGTAGTTCGCATACTATTTCGACCTATAAAGTTAATTTCTCAGAGAGGCAGAGCATGTTTTTCTTTAAACTCGGTTTTATGTGATCCACTCAAACGAGGTTAACGAACTTGGTTATTTTCGCCGCAGTGATTGTATAGAAAGTAAGGTATTTTGTGAATTTACTGACAGGACCGTAGTTAAACAAGTGCATTCACAAAAAGTTGGCAAAAAAACAAAAAATAACAAAAAAATTTTCGAATTCTCATGAACGGGAAAGCCAATTTGCTTCTAATTATTAATTTTTTGTTTTTTTTTAATTGTTTCACCACACCGGGATTTGAACCCAGGATTCATCTTGGTATATGGGTTTTGGTTTGGCTGCCAATTTGGTTTTAGTTGCAAGTGAGAATACAGTCATCGATTTTGTCCTAGAGTTTCATGATATATTTCTTTTCTACCGCTAGATGGTGCAAATGAGCCAACTGTAGGAGTTAAAATACTTCCAAGTTTTCTGGCACAGCAGCATTGCGTTTGGGTGTAGTTAGGCCGGAAAGTCGCGCCCCATATCGAATGCGTTGTAATCCTCGTGAAATTTGCGAATTGCAAAGCAGTCACGCTTTGATTAAACGCCTCGTTCATTGTACACAGAATGTTGGCAGTGACCATATGTTACTCCGAGCATTCGACAACAGCCGTGTTTGCTTTAATCGCAGTCGGCCGGCTTCGACTATTTGTGGACGAAATAGAAAAACCTTTATTCCAATGGTTTGAAGGTTGGTCGCTCGAACCCACACCTCGTTTTCTGATAAATAAACGGTGAAGGTCGAATTCCTGTGGGGTCGCTCTCTTGGTGGTCGCCTGATTCTTGATCTGGTATTTGACTGCCACGGTGCAAATCAAAATTAGGCCCCAGAGAAACACAGATTGGCATGACGACTTTCTTTCAAACGACTTTTTTTGTGCGTGCAGAACCAAAAGCGTTTTTGGTTCTGGAACCCATAACAAAGTTACAAGAGAGCTAATATGCCGTACAATATGTGTGTAATTTGTTTGTAGCGTTAGTCGTATAAGCTGTGCAAAACACTGCAGCCCAAGCCCCATAACATATTTAAGGTTGCCATACAGACGTGTTCGGGATTTTATTGCTGAATTAAAAGGAAGAAATGAATGTTAAAAGTACATAAATGTTAAAGATCTTTTAATGCTGCATTTTGTTGCATCTTTCTTTATCAGTAATGGCTGGTGACTCATGTAATTCTGAGGGGCATCGCAACGTATTTATCAGAATTGTAGGTGTTTTTTTGTTCATAACCATCTTTGGGTCTCACCACGTGCTTAACGTAACACAATGATGACATAAAAAAATCTTGTTGACACAATTTTGCGGATGACGAATGAACGTAATAAAAGTACTACATGTTTCAAATGGTCGTATGTTTGGGTATTAAAGAACACGCCGGACCGCTCTAATCACTATCAAGCGGTGGACACGAATTATTACTGTAGTATTTGTTCAGCGGGTTGACTAATCTCAGTTTCAATCGATGGGAAAGAGCGGCATTGTTTGTGTGATATGAGCGGTTCAGTAAAAATCGATGCCAAATGTTGGCGCTATGTTCAACATGACTACAAAAGGGGTTAACCTTTTTTATAGGAAAAGGGACACGACCTACATGGCGCATTTTTTAGACGACCGAGTTATTAAATCCAAAAGGTCGTGTCCTGACTGCGAACCAATCATTCCATTCAGGCCTCTAAGGAATGTGAAAAGCACCCTTTTTTTCGGAACAACTATGACGTCAGGCGGCTTCTGGTAACCATGGCTCTCCCCGCCTCAGCGTGACGAAAATATTTGCACAGTGACGTAGCGCGGAGTTTTCGTGCACTTGGTGCCGACGGCCGCGTTTAGTGCACAAAAGCCGAATGCGTCGATGCCGCGTGACCGTCACGGAGAAACGCGCTGTTCGCTCCTCGAAAGTATAATGCAAACATGTCGGGGAAATGTCTAAAGTCCAGACAAGAATTCGAAATGAGAAAAGAATAAACATGCGGACATGCGAGGTGCTTTGGCGACGTTAAAAAACAAGGCTCGAAGCACGGTTGCTAATCTTGTTTGTGACCTTTGCGGGAGTAGAAATTGGAATATTGCCATGACACGTACCAATGGATGTATTGCGCATGCATGGGCACCCACCGTGACGACATATCCCGTTTTAGGAATTCGCTTGTGTTCTATTGGTATGCTGTTTGGGATAAAGGCTACGGTAGTATACAAGCATTAAAAGAGAGTACCTCCACAAAACCTCATTTAAGGCATTTTTCACTTAACTAAACATATTTTCGCAATATGTATTAAATTGTATCTAGATTTTCTATCTAGACCAACACTCTATTTTGAGTAATTTTACTTGAATCTTGTGTGGAGTTAAAATAGGCTGTAGTTAGTCTTGAAATTGCGTGTTGGAGAAAAAGGGTTTACATGCGCTGTTTCAGCAGTTATAGCCAAAAAATCCCATTTCCATTAGCATGAAAGTCTTTGTTGGAGCTTCTAACACAATTGCATGAATCACTTTTAGGTCCACGAACCCGTATGTGTGACCAAGACCGCAAAGCTAACAAGCCAACGTGCCAAACAGCATGTAGTTCATCATCGTTTTCGAAAAGATTGAAACTTTCTGCTGTGGTGCATTAAATCACTTCGGAAATTTGACGGTTTTCGTGGATAAATATTACCTAAACGCACATACGAAACTGCGTTTACTGTAAAACAAATAAAACTTTTAAATATGCATAAGTACATATAAAACTACCGGCGTAAGGTAATATGGGAAATTCATCTTTCAAAAGCAGCAATAGTATTAAATCTTATTACCGCCCAAACAAATTCAGTTCACGGATACCTACTAAAAATATTATACATTTGTGATAATAGCCCGTAAAAGGGGGGGATACTGACATTTCGAAGTCGTGATGATTGATTTCACAATAGAAATTGACGTTATTCGAACGACTATGAAGAGAAGTTGCCAATGTTTTCTGCGAAATGTTGATTTTGCAAATGACTTTGTGTGGACTTGGAAGTGGAAAGTGTGTGTTTGCGGACAATGGCGATTGTCAACAAAAGAAACTTCGCTGTGGTTACAATTACATGTTATCTATTTTCAGGCAAAAATCATCGTCATTGAGCTTGACTTTTGACGACTTTTCCATTGTCCCGATCGCATTTTTAAATAGAATTCTCCGATGTTTTTGTTCGTGTAGAAGCCGACAAAAGTTTTGTGAAAGTGTCCCAGACAAGCCTGGATAGCATTTGTAACCACGTTGTTGCGAGACATACATCCAATCGATCAACGTAAAAGCTGACTATCCGTTTCAATGAATACCTGTGCAAACCCACTACCATTGGTCCGTTACAAAACACAAGAGCGGCAAATATACGGAACGCGCCAGCCATTTCAACAATTGGATCTATCACAGACCAAAATGTTATCGTTGGACGCATAAGTTTAAGTGCCAAATATGTTATATTATGACAGATTCAATTAATTCTCAAGTTGTTATCCTATCTCAAACGCGTGGGCTACGTCAAACAAAAAAACACCCTCACAATGGCATGTATTCACCTGTATAACATCAGGCGCTGATACAGCAAAGCTTTCATGCGGACACGATTGCCCGGCAATCAAAATACCCGTATCCACACTAGGGCACAACTGATTCCCAATAACTGGCGCTTATTACAACACGCAGAATCGACAACGATTTTCAATGTGCTTTTGTGTCACGCACGAGAAGTATTACAAGGATCTAATTTTTGACATGTGATTGAGGGACAATTGTGACATCACATTACACTTTGTAATACATTGTTGCCTTGTACTATCAATGTTTATATACTGCGTCATGCCAGGTTTATATTCAGCGTTGTTACGATGTCGAAGTGTCTGCGGCCGTTCAGTTTCGGTAACCTTGCGTCAAAGTCAAAATTGCTTACTTGCGCAGTGTTACCCGCAATATTATACCCCGCACGTATACATTATTACATATTTCCATAGACTTAATCCAATGACGTCTGGTTTATACTGATTTGCTTCATGAGTTACCATATGTATTGTTCGTTATATAAAAGCAGCACTGGGAAACGACCCGGAAGTTTTTCGTAGTGAAACTTGATGCTTCCCCTGAAGTTCATACAACCAATGGAGTGTATATAAACCAATGTAATTAAAACTTTAATGGAATAAAACTTTAAATAAACACGTTCGTGTACATTGAGGAATGGAGAGATTGAATCAATGGACGCGTACTAAACTGTTCTCTGATCTCCATATCTTAATTACTTGATTAATTATTCAAAGCCACTCATCAATCATTGTCATCCGATCGTCATCCGATCGCAAATGCGAGTAAAACAACTTTACGGGTCGTTGCCTTTCTTCAGTTGAATAAATGTCACAGATCAACAGACATCTATAGTGCTTTTGGTTTGGGGGTAAAATCCCAGCTTGTTGTTGCAAAAACTATTTTTATTGCGCGCCGAACCCAAGAATTAAAGAACAGATTCACTAATAATGAATAGTAACTGTGCGAAACTTATAGCTCTTGACGTTTTATTTGTATTTTTTTAGTAGTTTACGATTCGGCTTGTCACCATTACACGAGAACCATACAAATCATCTCTGTATCGTTACCATTTAAATATACGTACGCCTATCCGCTGTTAAACTTCGCCATGGCGCTGTGTGATTGGCAGCCACGCGCCACAACTGTCATGTCTTTTTGGAACAGTCTTAAAAGCGTCAGTAATGCTCGTGGAATTTTCGCATCGGCACGTGGAACTTGCAATGGAAATCTTTGATCGGATAGAACACATCAAAAGTTCAACACGTGTTTCGAAAGTTCAGGATACGCGGTTCTGAGAACCAAGAGATTTTTGACTCGACTAAAATGCAACAATATTAGTTTGAGAGTAATTTTGTGCGGAGGTGTTTGTCGCAAGTTGAAGTTATTTAGGGAGTACTTTGTAAGGTTTCTGCATAGAAAAAATGTGACAGTTTGTGTTGGTCTGTTTCGAGCTTAGTCATTTGTGATAGTAATTGCATGCCCTCAACATGATGGGTGTTGTACTTATATTATACAGATACCGACCACCGTATAATTATGGCACTCAAGTGCAGACAAATGAGTACGCATACATCATTACAGTGGTTTAAAGCGTTGGTGTAAACAACACCTGTTCTCGCGGACCCAAAAGTCAATTTCAAACGTTTCCTGGAGCTTTGGACCAAAACCGCACTGAAGATGGCTTGTAATGTAAAACTATACGCCATGAACTTGCTAGAGTAAAAATATATGCGCGGGTTGATGGTGTGTGACGTATCAATTTCCTGCGCTACTCCCAACAATCACCATGCACTGTTGAATATTCGCATTCCTAACAGATGCTGACTGACCTTGGGTGTTGCGCATCATTTGGCATTGTTACAACCGATTTGATTTATTGGAATATGGTGGAATCCAGAGGCCAATTCTAAATTGCTTATGTGTAGTTCAACGACAAAATTCGCGGTAACGGTAGCGTGCGTAATGGCCGAAAATAGTTCAATGGAATTCCAAATACATTTTGCACTGTTAGCGGCATTGGAGGTAGAACTAATCGAAATACCAAGTCACCGCAATGGAAACAGCGCAACCAAACTAAACCAATTGCGGCCGGTAGAAGAACAACACAGCCAGTATAGAAACCCAATTTGCGGTACTAAAAAACCTTTACGTGAAGGGGTTTAATCCAGAGTGACCTGGGTTATACGGATTTTCCCAAACAATTCGACAAAAAACACAAGGTGTTTTTATTTTGCACCACTACCAACGGTGACACAAAAACATCACAAACCTAACGCCTTAAGCCGCATTTCGAACGTGATACAAGGGGTTGCGAACGCGATTCACCGCAGTTAAACCTTTGATGTTTCTTGTCTGTTTTTCAACTGTCCAGCATCCGGGTTTGTGACGCCACAATCGGACAGATTATGACGTTTGAGGTATTGGTTAAGTGGAAGGTGTTGAAGTGGACGTAAGTGGTCGACAGGAATACAGAAGCAAAGCCCTTTGTGCACTGCGTTGACATCGCGGTCCACACTTGAAGCGTGTTTTCGCATAGATTGACAGATTAGTCCTGGATGTTTAAAAACCCATTTGGTAACACCAAACAATCGGTCTTTCAATTACCAGGGGTTAAATTGACGGATTGCTTGGTGTTACCAAAAGGATGACTTGTCTTGTCATTTTCCTTGGTGTATTTCTCGCTTGTTTAAATTGTTACGCGAAGCCCCTGGAAAATGACGCACCAGTGCGTCTCCGCGCGCAGTTTAAGTATCTCGGGTGTGTTGCAACAAAAAAACCCATAGAGCTACAGAACAAACTTGACAACCAGCAAACCGCCTAAGAGGCCGCGAATCAACCGCCAGAAAACGCTAGTCCCAAATGATCTACAAATCCCTTAAAACTAAAATGAGATCACCAGAGAAAGAAACCTACGTGATTTGTTGTGTTAGAGTTGTCTTTTTATGACAGCTCGTAACGAACGCGCCAGAACTAAGCCATGCGAACATTCACGCTGGATTAAATCAATTTCACGGGTCACGCATTTCGTTTCGCAAGTCTCGTATTAAATTATGCACCTGCAGGACAGCAAAAGCCGTGATGCCTCAATCCAAATCCCATTACTTGCGCCTCATTGGGTCACCAGATTTTGGGCTCTAAGTTTAATCTCACCCAAACACGTAAGTTCACGAATTTCCTTGAATTTTTGTTTGCGAGTGATGTTTTGCAACACGTTTATGTTTGTGGTTTGCGAATACCAAAGCCAGCACCACACACGAGCCGTGCCATGGAAGAAATCGTACTGAAGAAAGTGTTTAATCTGCCTATTGTGAAGAAACAACATCACTGTGCATGACTGAAATCACGATCTGACAAAAAAAACCTAAAGTTCCTTTAAAGTTCGACGCTTTGGCTAATTACAATATAAACCCTCCCTCACGGGGTAAAGACCCCAAAAAAGAACAAAAAACTTAGGTTTTTACAGCAAATTTATAGCGTGAATGGCAAAGATCTAAGAGTTTTACAATTACCAAACCCAGCAATTGATTAGGTCTGTATAGTAAAGTAGATTAGAGTTGACAGCTAAGATGCTTTTAAAGTGTATCGCAACAACACTATTATCGAGCGTCTAAATTTTTAATGCAATGATAACGGTCCTTGAATTTTGTCTGTTCTGCTCCATTTAGAGATGTGGCCCGGCCACCAAACGCATCGGTATTTTCTGTGCTATTTTACGCTATATTTTGGGTTTGTTAAGCAAGTCAAAACGTGAATGAACCCTGTAGCTCCAAATGATCACTTGATTATGTATCCATTGATATTAATATGCAAGTTTAGTGGTCATCGATCCCCCACTGATACAAGTCCACAATAATCCTCATGGCGTAGATTGTTTCAGTGTGAAAACCTTGTAAGCAACAACGAAGTCCGGTTGTTCACAACAGTGCTTTGTAACCTGTGTGACCATCCGCACTGGTGCGGATATGAAAATATATTGTGCGGATGGCAAACATGGTGCAGATGAGTGGATGACAATTGCCCGATAAATATAGGCTAAGAATTTTTTATATTTGGTTACGTACACTCGCTTCAAAAAGCAGCGCTAATCCTTCCCCTTTAATCGTCCGTAGGTTTCCAATCTTTTAAATTTAGAAACGTCAAAGAAAAGGCAATTCATCGTGCCTCCTGGCTGTCAGTGTTAGTATAATGTACATCCTGGGGTTCGCAAACATTTTATGCGGTTGGTCGCGTTGTGCGGATGAAATTTTCGTGCCACAGAAAAAAAAATTTTTCGTGCATTGGTTTACATGAACATCTATTTTTCCACGAATTTCTCTAGTATAGCTTAAAGTTCACCTACTTAACGCCTCGCCGTACGATTTTAGAATATTCCACTGCAGAAACACTTTGTTGTTACTCAGACGTTTATTTGGATTTTTTGCACCGCTTTAATGTTTTTGGTAAGATCTTGCATGTACTTTTCTGGCCGATGTTAGCTGATTTTAGCCCCGAAAATAGTTAAAGTTACATGAATATGTACGTCTTCCACAAGAGTTACCTTTACATGTACTGCATGACATATGTAATCATGGTAGAATGTGATTATCAAATCGATTGTGTTAACTTGACATGAAACATTGACTTTTCCATAGGTCCCTGATCGTTCGAACTAAGCAAAAAGGAATTGCGGCAGATAATGTATCTTTTAAAGTTCAAGTAGCGTTTATTAGCCATTTTTGTGATGGTTAAGTGTTCCAGTTGCAGTGTTTATTTTACCATTTGCCCTGTTACAGTGCAGATAACTGAAGCTCAAGATAACGGCTCTAAAACACCCTATGTACACAAGTGTGTATAGGTTGTGTTTTGCTCGGTCAAGGGCGTAAAATTTGACGCAAGTGGGACTGATTGATGACCATGTTTTGACGTTTTCAACAAGTCTCAAAACGTTTGACAACATGCTTATCGGTTCTCTTTCATGATCCTTTCATGATCAGAGCATATATAGCTTTAACAATGATGATAACTACTGCAAAATGCGTTTAGACCAGCATTACTGCAAAATGTAACTGTCCATCTTGTTGGAATTATTTTATATTTTATATTGTCTTGTTTGTATTTTGCTACTAAAACGTAAGTTTTGTAACATAGAAAAAATGCAACCCGAAGTAAATTGAATCTGACAGGCTCCACTAGGATATGAAAATAAAGTTGTCCTGTCAGTCAGCGTGCATGAAGGGAAGGACGTTTGTATTGAGTTAGGAAACTGATTAACTTTTTTTGGACAGCTTCTGCATCAAACGAACGTTTCCCAGGGACTGGTGCGTTTTCTGATTTCATTTGACAGAACTTTAGTAGTAATACATGAAAAGACAAAAAGTTATTAAAAATAATTGAGCAAACTGATTTTCCGCCGTGCGAATCAGCCATTGAAGTAGTACAGGGTGCTTTGAACGGTCTCCTTTGAACTGTGAAGATAGAGCGTTACTGAAATGATGCCACACAACAGGCTGCTTCGCCACCAGATGGATATTAGCTATAATAGTGATAGGTTTATTAGAACCGAACCGTGCTTGAAGTTTAGCATTTAAAAATAAAACGCATAAAAAATTTTGTTAGTGGGCAAAGTGTTTTGGAGTTTACACAAGCTCTTAATATACAGCCACTATTTTCAAAAGTACTGATTCGGAAGCCTTACGCGAAACTTGGGACTCGCGTTATTATGTAAGACGTGCGGCTCCACGTTTAGTGAAACAGCGATATAGGTCAATGTATACCGCAAATGTTTTTGTGTCAGAAAGTAATGCGTAATCGTGATTTTGCAAAGATTGCAAACCCAACAAAATCGTTGATGTGTTTATCACACGATAAATCATCGTTCTCATCAATAAGTTTCTTGTTTTTGTCACGTTTCTGGAATAAGTTTGACAACGGTGTTGATTTTTACAGGAAAAACTGCCCGCAAGTTGCTCTCGATAAGGCACTGGCACATTAAAAGTCAACAAGATTTTGCACTGGGCCGATGTGAGCAAATAATAACCATTATCCTCACCCATTGTTCACTGACAATGCAACCAATTCCCGAACGTGTAACGCGGAACCAACTTTGAGAGACTGAGTAAGCAAGGGCTCTTAAAAACTGGTCGAGTTGATGTAGGTGTGTGACAGAGAGCGGCGCTTCAGGGCGAGTGTGTTGAAAGGTTAAAAGCAGTGGCTATCACATGGCAGTCAGCATATTGTGGTTTGTTTTTGTGTCATCGTTTTGTGAAAAGGTTTTGGATTTGTTGCACAAACCTGCGGTTAAAATACACGGAAAGTAATAAATAAAAACCGATTATGTCCCATAATCTATTAATTTAACAGGACTGCTGTGCGTTCAGTCTAGCTTAGCGTCCGGTTTTCATTCCTCCGGGCAAGTTCAGGCGAATCCGAAGCAAAAGCAAACAGAATTGTCGAACAAAACCTGGGCAATACACTAGCAAATTTCGCAGGTGAACTGCAAAGTAAACAAGTCCACTCCTTTTTAAACGCATTTGTTGTTTAAAGAGGTAAAGTAAAGTGTGTTTAACCATGAGGGAAAACAATATACGCGACTTTTAACAAACGGAGTTGTTTAACATGTTTCTCAGGCTAAAAAAAGGCAAAGCTAAATTTCGTAAGATCGTTTTTGATTTTCGCTCTACCTTGTAAAAGTTTATGTCACTTAACATATCGAATGCGGTAGCACTGCTTTATCAACTGTGCCAGCAATCGATAGCTACAGATGCTTTTCAATGTATCGCACGTTGGCAAATCGAAAATGTGTTGTGCAAAGACCATATCCATGTTATTGGTAGTCTTGAGACAGCGCCAAATCGCCGCTCCAGTTACAGTAGTGCTGAATTACATTGACATGCACCAACATATTTATGTCATGCACGATTGTAAATGTGTGTATGTCCCCAGTGGATCAATAAAGATATAGACGTTTTCTAATTAAATGTTCATTTAACTTTAACTTGGCCCAGCCAAATGCCAACCACGTATCTCCATTGGAGCCTGTTGCGATATTTGTAATGTAACCAGGGCGTACACGGCTGCGAATGACATCGGTTGCTGGAGTTTGGTAAACGCTAATGCGAAGTAAATTGCCTGTGACTTGAGTTATAATCGTTATAAACGCTTGTTGATGTAACAGTGCCTGGTAAATGCGGCCAGAAATATTCATATGTGGCGAAACGAACCTGACAGAAAATTAGGTTTAGGCAACATAACTGCGGAGACCGTAACGAACAAAATTTCGGACTAATCGCTTTAGTTTGCTTGTTGTTTTGTTTGCATTACTGCCGAAGGAAGCCGTTTTTTCCGAAAAGTGTGCATCATTTAAAGTAATTATTCGAATCCCACAAGCTTGTAGCTTATCAGGAAAGACAGGTAAAGAATTTTCTCCGAACTACCAACTGAATACTGGCAACAACACGGGACTAAAACAACTTTCCCAATCATTTTCCGAGAATTTTGATCTTTGGAAATGCGTCTGACACTTTGGAGGCCATTAAAGGTAAACACGTGTATCTTTACAAATGACACCCACGTTATCAACTACGCACGTTATCAACTCTCATTACTCAGAACCTGGATACTGGGTTCAATGAATAGCAAACAGTCTGCCGACATTACCTCAAGAGCAAGACGCGGCGTGATCGTGTACGGTAAACTCATTTGTAAACCGTTCTAGTTGGGGGTCGTTTTCTCCCACTGTGGCGCATGTGATTAGAGCCATGGTGCGGTTCCACATTAACGTCTATCGTTTTGCGTGGGTAAAACACATGGGTCACCTACCCACGTGACATGACGCCCAGCACGAAATGAAGTTTGTCCATTTCCGCTGTTGCTGGTTTTGTATTGTTGTCACCATAAGCGCATTAGTTCCCGTTTCGGTTTTGAAGTTAATGTACCTTAAAGAAATGTACCCTTTGCAGGTAATTTGCGCACTTCGTGTGTTTAGTTGGGCGGGAGTGACGCTGTTAGTAAAGGACATATGACGTATGCTCACACTATTATGGTATAAAGCAGTGTTTCCCAACCGCTGGTACGCGTACCACTGGTGGTACGCGATGGCATTCCAGGTGGTACGCGAGCACCTTTCCGTAATTAGCGGATACAGTTCGAATTTGAAAAATCGTAAATGATCTCAAAATGTTCCTTACTTCATCCCCTGGGTTACTTTATAATACTCAACTAGGTGGTACGCGTCGAAATTGTTTTACCTCCAAGTGGTACGCAACCACAAAATGGTTGGGAATCACTGGTATAAAGTTCTGCGAATTTCTTAGAGAGTTTTTTTGGAAAACATTTCGTATGTGGTTGTTTTTTGTGATTTTGATCATATTGTTGTACGGTTTTCATGGACGCTTAGCCTTTATTTCAGGTGGATACACATACGGCAAAGCACTCTTGAGTTGAAAGCATTGTTGTGAGGTTTATTTTTCTCGTAGACTGGTATCATTTATTTGCGAAAAATAGCGTTGTTGAAAACATAAAAAATTTACGATTTTTCGGAAGTCCTACAAAGTGTTGCATTAATCATATTTCAGCTCACACAGGAAGATATGCATATAGAGAAGCCCCTTATAGCTCGTCAGGACGCAAAGTATAGATTGTGATTGCAACATAAATTCCCAATACTACAGAATTTAATTCCGTTAACATTGTGACGAACTTTTAACCCGACGTCGAGAGGGGCAGAGTAATAAAGCCCGATAATCGATATTTTATTCTCGAACGCCAAAGGTTGTTTTTCGTCGAACACATCTTCTATCGTTTATTTGAAGAAGACCGCTGTGCTTCTCTTTGGCACAAGCTGAAAAAGCCTTTTGATCGGCAAGGGAGGAAGTACTACAGTGTTTTGCTGTTCGTCAGTGTAGCGCGGACAACTAATTCCTGCTGATTTTTGAAAAGGTTGAGTTGGTACGCGGCGAGAAGGACTGAATCCCTTGGGATAAAACAAAAAAAAATGACAGTTTTCTTTGTCCATAAAACGCGGGGGTAATCGATTCGTGCAAATCATTGTTTTCCGTGACATTTGCATTGCAGACCAAACCCCACTATGCACATCCTAGTTTGCGGAGAATGTCAGCTGAATCAGATGACAAAGAGTATGCGCACCGTTGGATAGTTTTGGACCCTTTTTAAACTTTCCTGGCATTGCTTCCACCAAACGTTTTTTGTTTGACCTTCATGACAGCAAATTGGAATAAGAACCATCGGACTTTTGGTTTTGAAGTTTGTCGACAAATCCGTTGATGCAAAAATAAAATAAAACCTACTTTGCCGCTGTATTGGCCCAAACTTCCTTTTTAAACCTCACTTTGGGGTACAGAGACATGATAAATAATAGAGGTCGGGTAAGCGGAAGGTGCTTTCACCCCCGGAAACGTTCCGGATTGCAAAACGTTGGTCCTTTGGTCTTCTCCCCTACAGAGAACCTTGCAAGACGACAACGTGACAAGGCTTTGAAGTTCGCTTGTGCCTGACATTTAATCAAACACCGCAAACGTGCCCGAGAGTCTGTACCGCGTTGCAGGGAACAGATGTCTAAATTTCAGCAAGACCGTAGACAAAACATGACATTTGTTAACAATCAATCGAATCCTCTTTCAACCGTGTACCACAACAGGTCTTGCGCTCTGGACACCATCTGTAAATTATCCACACAGCAGATTAACGCTTACAAGCAAGACAAAGGGCTGGGGTATTTCATAGCTGCTTGCATCCGTACGAGAAACGCTGCACGAGAACCACCGGTGAATTATAATACCACGGGAACCGCAGCAGATTTTGCCATTTGCACACGGCATATAAGAAGGAAGTCGAAATTCGTTACCGTTCAATAATGCCGTACGTGGTCGGTTTGATGCCACTGATATTATCAGGAGATGTTGTTGGGCGCTGCTATCGCTATATACGTCTCTAAAGACAGCAAAAAGGCACAATTTTATTTATGTTGCAATCGTAAAGCACATTAATTTTCGTATGCAAATCCTTTTATATAAATTAGCAAATAAACTTTAGTTAGCATGGTATTCATTGCAGGACAGATTACAACATTATACATTTTCCCCCACAAGGCGTTAATTCCCCCTCCCGAATTGACGTGGACTACCTTTCCAAAAAACTCGTTACGTCACAGCCTTTGCAGATACGAAGATGTCGGTGTTTGTTGTCGCCAGCCCATACAGGGCTGAGCATGTGTATCACGGTTATACAAGAGCTACCGAAAGAGTGTTTACAGCCAAGAGAAAACAAAGGGACGCTATGTGATAGCCTACGGTAGATGAGACAATGGCAGAATGACATACACCTGGTAAAGTATGACGCTAGTGCAGCCTGTACAGCAAAAAGTTTCCACGAACTATAAAGAGCGATTATGAGTGATAAGAATGTACCAAAGAGGTTTGTGTTTACTTGGCGAAGTGGATTGTAACAAAGTGAGCACCAGAGTAGCACTGCTGGATACTTGTGGGTTCTAAACGAGTTGCGGAAAAGAAGTCAAAACCATAGGGCTACATTGGGTTTGAAAAGATAACCTTTCAACGCTTATGCGCTTGGGATTACCTAGGATATTGCTAAATTATTGAGCGGCGTTTGTCTAAAGCAGTGCTTTCCAACCAGTGGGTCGCGAAGGTCGGTTGCAAAAACAGTGACAGAAAGTAGAATTTGCGCAAATAAAATTTTATTGCCACACAAAAGACTGGATTTATTTATGCAAACTGTGTCATTGCAAGCGCGCCATGTGTGAACCATTTTCTCGCTTTACCGCCAGTAAATATTAAACGAGCACGTTTTATTGATGCAAAGAAAAGTGGATTATTTTAACTGCTCTCGAAACCGCTGATGAAACATTACCTGAGTATAGTGTTTGCGGTCGTGGAGCGCTTTGGGATGTGGCAACAACTTCAAGTGCCATCACTCAAACTGACGTACACCACTCGTCCTTCGTGGCGTAGCACAACCTAGCGACGCAGAAAAAAAGCACTGGCAAAAGCTTGGGTCAATATTAGTACTGGCGCAGTCGAACCTCTTGTAATAATTAGGCCCAGTTGAAGAGGTAAGGTCTATTTCGCATACGTCTGTTGATATTGTCAGCCATTTGCAGTTGGATTAACAGTTGGAAATTTGTTATAAGCGCACGAGGAGGAATTTTTGGCTGTTTTGACAACTCTGCTAAGACGATGTTTTTTTGCATCGTGTGTGGTTTTTGTTCTGTCCGATACCTCGACCAAGTTATTTTAACTCCGCGGGGATTTGGGTTTAGCTCTACGGCAAATCAGAAACCGCTCACGTTTGAGTTGTTTTGTTGGGGTTCATTTTTGCAATAGGTTTTCGTGCGCTTCTGAAGTTTAAGTGGTTTCACAAAATGCGCCGCACACTTAATCGCCTGAATAAATAAACTTGTATCGCGTTTTTTGATGCAAGTGTTGGGCGTTAACCTTCCCGGCACGTATTTTTGTCATCAAATACCGTTGAAAAATCATCCAAACGGAAGTGTGTTGTAAACTGCGGTACCTATGGTTGATACCAGATATATGTTTTTATGCAAGTTTAAACAACCGCTGTGGGGGCGTCGGCCCACCACAACAACTAACTGGGGGGTATGTCGGCACCAGTAGTTTGAAGGCAAAACCAGCAATTTAACGAAATCTTTGTAATCCACAAAGATCCTTGGAGGGACGCAGCGGCATTTCGTTCAATTTTCAAGTATTTATTTTGCGGTTTCAGTTGGAATTTGGGGACTAAACACTGGTCATTAAACGTAAATCGTTAATTCCTTATCCTTCGCACCAAAGCCAAAACGTCAGAGCGCGGCAACAAATTGGCACTTTGCTATTGTGGGTAAGCGTTCCGCATTGCCGATGAATATAACCGAATCAATGGTGTGTTACACCTAGCTGCCACTGACAGGAAAGAAATTTTGCAGAGAAAGTAACAAGGCAGCAAAATCATTTCATACCGCGCAATTTCGCGAAAAATTATTTTCATCTACAAATAGAGAAAAAGCTGGTATGTCGACGTTTTAATTGAACTGACATTTGTGCAAAAACGTATGTAGCAAACACATTAGAGTCACCAGCATCTTTTTCTGCGGCAGTTTTCTGGCCAGGACAGTGCTTTAATAAAGCTATTCCAACAACATTTTAATCCAGTTAGTTTAATAAATATGCACTTACGCAGCGAAAGGTGCATCTAACCACCTTGGTATAGCATTGTGCTTTAGGCGACCTTCATTGGACAAGAGACGTGGTTCATGAATTACTTCGCGCACCTTGTAGGGTTTTTGCCATTCTAGCAGCGGTCGCGCGATGTTTACCTCTAAGGCGTAAACACGAAGCTTGCCTAAAATAAGAAAACGGCGCCACAACTTCACGCACGTGTTGCAACGAATCGCCCCATGTCGTTCGGGTTTCATTATGTAAACGGTTGCGCCGTGGAATGCAATGGTCCGTGGCCAGTCCTACTAAACTTTGACGCGCATGCCTTATAACTGAAAGTTTCTGTCGTCAGTCGTAACCTGCCCTAAACTGTGAAGTTTCAGCCCATTTTAAGCAGATATGGGTAAAACTGTCAGTGTAAAATTTCAGTCAGGTAGTATATTTTGTTGTTATAGCTTCAGAATAAAATCGTAGCTAGTATAAACAGGCGTGTAAGTTGATGGATAATTCGGTGTAAAAAGCTGTAATTACAAAGTGCGCGGATCAATTTCTGAAGAATTGTCCGCTGCACACCTCTTCCTACTTGGGGGTGTGCTTTACAAATCCCTAATTGCTACTTACTCTATTGCGGTTGACAAATACCTACACATCCAAGCACTTTCCTATTCCCCGAGGTGGAAGGCGACGACGCGCTAATAGACTGAATGACGTCGTAATGGTTGGGGTATCCCAACTGTTTACTGCCTTAATTCTGCGTGGTTTGGGGACTTTAGCAGCAATCCGTTTCTGTTTTGCAGTTATTAGTAGCAATTGAAAGGTGGTCTTTAGTATATTTGAATTGTCAGAGGCGTAGGTTTCTTGTTTTGCGAACCAGTTACTGCTTGTTTTTGAGCTGCGTGCATTGGTTAATTATACCACTTATACCTTTCTGTTTTCGTTCTTGCCAAAGACACAATGTCAAGGTAATTATGATATTCCCAAGCGTTTGCAAGCAGCATCCAATATTACCTCGGAATGCATCGCAGATGTCTGCTAAGGCGCCGGACTCCCTTGGCGGTCTAGCCTAGCTTCGTTTTAAATCGGAGGATTAAGAGCACGAAGGCCTGACGTGATGGTTGAGGTTGTAAAACAATCACTGGTCAGAGCGCACGCCTTGATCCCCAGTGATGTATGAGCGTAAATAAAACAATTCATTTGAGAAACATCTGCCCTTCGCCATTTTTCATCGTTAAGCGAACTTATCAATCGAGATATTTCTGACTAAATGTTTTAAGCCTGAAGGAGGTATTGTTCACTAAGATTTAATCGCAATTTTTTGAGAGCTGCAAACAGGTGTACACACTGTTTAGACCTGTAAGGTCTCATCAGTGCAGCTGTTGTCTGTGTAACTGGGCTAGCTTTTACGATAGCGTGCACACTGCTTTCCACTTTGTAGTACCTTTCGGTCAACGTCGATCGGTTGGTAACCAAACTGGGTACCAAACAGCAGAAACGAACCTCCGCGGCGCGCACAGCTTATTTTTGTTTATTTATTTACAAGCATCATAACACCAAATGCACAAACACTTTGCACTTTTGGAACGATAAAACGTTAATGTCAACCAGTGTAGCGATGCAACATTTTTTTTCTATTTGAGTTAGGTCATTTTAATTAGAAGTACTCTTGGATAAACATATACTCCTTATCAGAAAGATTTTTTTATCTCTGCATGTTTTGAAATTAAATCATATTTTTCTTTTCTGATCATAAACAATGTTGGTAAAAATGGCGATTTTCTTTTTCTGTTATTTTTTCCCTTAAGATATCAATAATTTGAAGGAATTACAGCGTGGTTACTTTCAAATTACAAACATCCTAATTTTATTTAGACCCTCGACGACACAAAACCGATCGTTATTCCTTTGCGTCACTGCGCAGATTAGGTAATAAAAAGCGCAAACATGGCAAACGCCGTGTTACCAAAACCTCCGCCTTCGAATCTACATTTTCCTAGCTGGTTGGTTTCTATCAAAACACAAAGAACACAATAGGTCGCTGTGAAAACATTCCGGAATGGCATAGTTTGGTCACTGGGCACCTGGATCGTGTACATTAGTCGCTTTAAACAGTTGGCGCGGCACGAGCTGTGGTGATTGTGACGAAACAACAAACCCCACAATGAAGTCAGACAGTGCGCATTCGAATGCTGGTGCGTGCTTCGTATTGTATTTAAGCATTACGTATGAGGTTTATGTTGAGAATATAAAATTAGCCTGCAAGCATGTAATTTTACATATCGATATTGTTCAGCAATAGGCCTATATATATTAGATACGAGGCTAAGCGCCGTTTGGAATTGCAGTGTGATCCGCGGGCACCGTTGTGGTTGTGGTATTGATTATTATATCTACCAACAGGCACCAGGCCTGAAAATGGTAAAGTAAAACGTCGAAGTAGAATTGAATTACTTTGACATGCATACGCTGTATTGGATTATTCTGTTGGCAAATTGCCATCAGGCATATATATTTCAAGCCACGTTGCATTGATCACTTTACTTTGTTTTTACAGTAAAGAACCCAGTAAATGCACATGTAAGTTTTTTGGCTACAAACCAGGCTTGCGTTGAACGCGTGCTGTAACTTGAGAGAAATCCAATTGGATACCGTGACTGCTGTTGATCAGGCCTCGCTCGCAGTCTTATCAACGCCAACTGCGCAAAGCACTCGACCGCACTTAAAAGCCAGCACTCAACATTGTGCTGATTCCACCTCAAGGCACCGTAGACAGCTTTGACAAGTTCTTTGCCTCTGTTCTCGACCCATACTGGACTTTTTAGCATACTTATCGAGAGAACATGTACGTCGCCGTGTGCTTGATTTTGGGCATTTTCGCAACTTTTGCAAGGGCGGCAGGAAATTTCACGGAAGTTTACAATTCGGAAAACTCGACCGTGCCATCGCATTTCGGCGATCGGTATGTGGACATGTCCGTGTCCAAGTTCAGTGGCGAACCTTACACAATAAACATGTCAGCTGTTATTGGAGAGTGCATGGACTTCCCAGAACCGGACGTAGTTCGCGAAGTTGGAATATCGGTCATCATCGGCCTCGTATCGTTTATTACTATAGCTGGCAACGCTATGGTGGTTGTATCGGTGATGCTGTTTCGACGGCTAAAGACAATTCCGAACATGTTTATTCTAAGTCTGTCTGTAGCTGACCTTATTATGGGTGGGTTCGTGGTGCCTGTCGGGGCCCACTACGTTGCTGGAGGCCGTTGGCGTCTGGGGATATTCTTCTGTGAAATTTGGACCTCTGTGGATGTTCTCAGCGTAACTGCCAGTATTGGGACACTGTGTATAATCTCCCTCGATCGATTTGTGGCTATCACGATGCCCTTCGAGTATTCCTTGCGAATGACAAGACCTCGGGCCAGGTGTATTATTGGGGCTGTCTGGATCGTTTCGGCCGCAACTGCGTTTGTGCCCATTCTGTTGGGATGGTGGAAATCCACGGAACCTGCCGACATTTGTTGCTACAACCACACGAATTGCTGTGAATTTCGAACCAACCCAACTTACGCGGTAGTCTCGTCGTGCATATCTTTCTATATACCTCTATTCGTGATGGTGGGCGCCTACAGCATTGTATTTAAAAGTAAGCAACCTACACCTTTCCTTAAAAATTGCCTATTGATCTTGATGTAACATATTGATATCTCCATGTCAACGCCAGAAAAGAGGGTTTACGGGATTTTGTATCAAAACTGTATATCTCGACAGATTTTGCATTTTTTATAAAAATAACTGTGACTAAAAACTGCGATCGTTGCTCTTGGAGAATAATGATTTTCTCGTCACTTCACATTTGCCAGGACGGCGGTTAAAAACATCTTTAAAATATCATGAGGGTATAGGTGCGTTAATTTCTCATTTCACCTAATTGCATCTCTGTGTATTCATACAGTTGCCATCCAACAAAGATCCAACATCCGGAACAGAGAAGGTGTTTACAGGAGAGCATCCATGCCTGGTACGAAAGGAATGCTGTGGGGTAGGGGAGAATACCGAGCTATTTTTACGATGGGACTGATTATGGGAACATTCGTCATTTGTTGGCTGCCTTTCTTTGTCCTCAATGTACTTACGGTAAATATGCGATCTACGCAGTTTGTTTTTATTCAAGTTTCAAATGTACCGCATTGTTTAACTTCATTATGTGACAACTTCCCGGTTTTTCTATTTCTTTTCGCGTCCTGGCCTGTGGCAATGATTTTTCGGACGTTGTATTTGGCCAGTCTATGTGAATAAAACTTACCTACGGCAGAAATGCAACTGCAAACACTACAAATGGATTTGAAAATACGATTTGGTCATATATTATCAAATAAAGTTGCTTTTTGGGTGCAGGTGTACTGCAAGTCATGTGTACCGGACGGTGTGTTCTCAGCATTCAACTGGATCGGTTACCTAAACAGTCTGTTCAATCCCATCATATACTGCCACAGTAAGGAGTTCCGGCGAGCGTTCAAGCGAATTCTGCGATGTGGACTTTGCAGGGACGGTAAGACCTTTTCTGAGTATTGAGCGCTATTGTTAACGATCTAAGAAGTCGAACGTTTGGTCGCTTCAAAGTTTGTTCTCACCGCTCTCGGGGAGGCCTTAAATCCACTAAGTTATTGTGTAAACAAGCCAAATGTATACCGCACGTTTGCTAGGTATGTATAAGTTATATTTGCCCGAGGTATATAGAAAAACAGTCATTATTGGGTTGGCTTTGTCTGGCAGGGTCTGATAGATCGAAAACGCTGTCGCGTCAGAGTAATCCGCAGGAATATTTTTTGGCTGACTTGAAATGTCAGCAATTTGATACATGTGGGAATAACTGCCCGGGTTTAGAGCTGAGGGGTTTTAGTAGTAATTTACTTGGCCTCAATAAAATCTCTGACGTGGTGAGAATACAATTACATGTGAAATTCAGCGGTTTCTTATTATTCTATTGTCACAGAATATTGAATCTACATAGAAATACTGCATGCTTGCGATACAGTGTACGATCGACAGCCTGTCTGGGTACTTTGATATTAACAGGTTTAGATTACCTTTATTATTCCATATACGGTACATTTCAAATGAAAGTGAAATACTTATTTAGGTTACAGACAAACGAGCCGAGCGTCACTGTCAGTGTCTTACACTCCATCGGCCAGCACCAGGTCCAGCGTACGGGAGTCCAGCATCTACCAACTCACAAGCTTTTTCATGGGAAATAGAAGGCGAGACAGTAGGATGAGCACAACGAGTGCGAGGTCCCGTCGCTCACCTGTTCCCAACGGCGGTGGGCCGCCCATGAACAACAACAAGGGCCTGAGAAGGCCGTCTTACGGCTACCGCTTCTCAAGCGAACTTCCCAATGGTCATCCCGAAACCGCTTCGGGATCGTCGGCTAACTCTTACGCATCCGAGTCAGCATTTCTTCCTGTGGTACGGGAGCATTCCGACGAGTCGAAGGGCATTGAGATCAATCCGCGAAGTGAAGAGAACGCGGGCTTGCCACCGAACAACAAATCTTCAGACAAACTTTTACCGCCATAAACACGCTAACCGCGATTAATTTAGTCGTAGAAATGGCCTTGGAAACGGCGTGGAAACGGTTGGTGTAATTTTCCAGATGGTACAACACTGTAAATGACAAAACACTGACTTAACTCAACATACGGTTTGTACACACGCGTATATACTATATTGCTCTTGTAGTTTGCTGTTTAACTTTATTGGGTAAAAATAGGATTACAGCATATGCAGTGGTTTGCAATGTCCGCCTAAACGCAAAATGACATTTTACCTCAAAGCGAAAACGCAAAATTCCTTTACCTAAAGAATGTGGCGATCTGTGGGGTCCTATAAGCATAAAGCACAGTGTCATGTAACTGTCATGGTCGCACGAGAATAGAAAGTAGGAATTCATAATCCCTAACCCACTATCCAAACTGCGACATACAGTAGATAGTATAATCTCACGGGCAAACATATTTGTAGCGGCCGTAGAACGGAGGATGGATTTTTGGCTCACTTCGTGCGGAAGGATTGCGCGTTTTGAAACGATTAGCTAAGTGTACCTTCACCCTACCGCTGTGTGGAGACGCGCTTTCACAAATACTATTAGGAAACGCAAAAATCGCTTCAAACCGCTTTAGTGGCTTTCAGGGTGACTTTTAAGCGGGAAAGATTGACAGTTAAAAATTCCAGGTAAAAGGGCCGGCGGTTTATTTTAACCATGAATGCTGCGGTCTGTGCGACCTTATACAACTTATGACGCCACGCTTCACATAGTTTAAATCACTCATAACGTTGTCCAACAAAACGGGGTCGTACATGTTGATGCGGTTTTTCAAAACCGTGGCACTGTCACCGTATGATCTGCCCTACTTAACCTATCTACCTGCAATGTTTGCATTTTTGGTGTCGACACCGAATTTTTTCTTTAGTTTTTGCACAGGAATATATGGAGAGGGTGTGCGTTTCGACGCGTGTTGAACTGAAACCAATGTGGGTTGTTTTTTTCTCGTTTTCTACACACATAGATTTATATTTTATCACTTCCGTTCTAAGATCAATTTTCTTATTATTATTTGCATTCAAAGTTTTGTTGATATATTGCACCTTTTTTCTTCACCGCTGCGTATTAACCTTAATATATAGTACGATGTGTTTTGTTTAATTGGGCATTTATAAATAATCGTTACTACCTATCCGAAATAAAGTGTCAGTGGTTTTATTGGGTTTGTGTCTTGACCTGAAAACATTTATTTCATTCTCGGGAGGAAAGAATCGTTTTTTTTATGTTGTAACGAGCTCCAAAAATTCGCAAATCCACCATCAAAACTAAAATAAGACAGACCAATAAGTGATTTCAAACCGGACGCAAGCTTCTGCGTTAACAAGTGCGGAAGAAGGAATGGCTTTTTAATAGGATAATTCGATTCTGGCAGATGCAACACGGGAACTAGTAAGAAGTTGACTTGTGGCAGTGATTGCATTACACTTTCTGACATCAGCGACAAACTTGGTTACAAGTTGCAACGATTTGCGGGAAACTCGTGAATTATTTATTTGTTGCGCTGTCACTAAAAGCCCCCATCGAGGGAAAAGTTCATCAAATGTGCACTCTCGCCTTTGGTACGGTTTGCTCTTTCTACAATAAATGCTTACTGGCAGACTTAATCTTGCCGGCGTCATAAGGCGATGCTGATGCTCACGTGTAACAATAAATAACCACTAGATTTTATATCAATAAGCGACACTGATGACACTTAAAAGTAGGCGAAATACACATTGCAAGACAAAAGTATTTTCTTCAAAAGTTGTTACTATATGAATGACTATGTAAAGTATATGAGGTATAATGTTTGGGAAACATCCGAAAATTTTATTAAAAGTTTTAAAAATTGTTCAGTGATAACAAAAAGAATGCATTTCAGAACATAAATTATATCAAATTGGTGTGGCGGGAGATTGGCAACATTTGTCAAAGGGTTCGACGCAATCATAAGTCGCCCACTAGCGGCGAGTTGCTTAATGAACTCCAGAAGATTATTGCAACCAAAAAGTGGTATGAGTTAGAAATATCCGCAGAAATCCACGATGACCAACTTGTATATTTTTCTACCCTTGCAACATTTTTGACACATATGATCTTCAGTCAGTCCTACACCCGTGTTAAACAAGAGTAAATCTTGTTTTCTGTAGTTTATCGATGCCAAAATGCTATATGAAGTCAATAAAGGAAAGTTTCGTTTTGTTTTATGAATTCCTGTGAAACAGTATTACACATTGTCGTGTGCAAATTGTTTTATCAAAATAGTGATGAGAAACTAAAGCAAACTTATCATATAAAGCTTCGTCACATTTCCAAAACAAATGGCCTCGAAATTAAGGCAAGATGCAAAAGCTAAGAATTCGCTAACTTGACTAACTTTATGTAAGTTAATTATGCAGACGTTTCAAACACAACTATGTTCATTATCAGTGCAGATAATGAAGGGTGCAACAAGTCAGAACCAATTGACAAATTTTATAATCAATATAACTCTAACACTACTTAAAAGTTTTCACGTAGAACATTTATCGTTGAAATTATTCCGGTAAAACCTGGTGTACAATTTTTTGCGTTGTTTCGAAGTCCAGTATGCAGCTCCTAAAGCAGATTCCCAGCCTTATTGTAGTTGCGTTCTACTTAGAGGTAAAACAATTTCGACGTGCACCACCTTAAGGTAACGAACATTTTGAGATCACTTACGATTTTTTGAATTCGATTACGGTAAGGTGCTCGCGTACCACCTGGAATGCCGTCGTACTACCTACACTGTCCTAGAGTTTGGCTTGTGGAGTATACTTAACCCCTCTATTTATCAAAATAACACAGCTTTTACGTGCGTCTTTGACACACAATGGTTGAGGATTCGGGTCGATGGTTGGATTTGACCGTAGTATGCTGAACATTGGTCGAATCCATCTATTCGTGACGCCATACCCGCTTCAAACAATGTACTTATTTTTTCAGGGGTCCCCACCTGGCCGCGGACCAGTACTGTAAGGCATTTGCAACCGGTCCGTGGAGGAAAAACATAAAGAACATAAGCAACTTGTAACGAAACCCAAAATGCGAAGGAATGTTCATTCAACCATATCCATGCTGAAACGAAGCGCGTTGATTGTTCCAGTTCAGTTGATTTATTCCAGTCCAGAGTCTTGATGCATGACAAGGTGTTGCATGCACTTTATGTAAAGTAATTGCAATTGCAACGATGTATTTATTGAACGATTTTAGGAAACTAAGTATTGGTAACATTTTATCACCAAGTTGTGTAAATTAATCTAAAATGCTTTCTGTTTACCTATAGTTATTAAGTTATATGATCAGTATGAAGCAACACAGATGTTTTGATTGTGTGCTTATAGTCATTTAGTATTTGGTTATTTGACCTAACAGTGACACATTTTCAAGTATAACGTTTCAATAAATGAATTAAATCTTGACAGCACAGTGTGTAAAATGTAAAATATCTTGTGTGTAGTACATTTTGCAATGTTCTTTTTTCATGATTCAATGATCAACAAGACGCTAGTCCACAAAACTTTAAACTCTCATAACTTTGCCGTTTCTTAATGGATTTTGATTTTTGCACAAGTTGCATGGAATGACATAAGTTTCAAAAAATATAAAAAAAATAAAAAAATTCCAACGATTTATGGGACAAATATTAATGTAAATTGACATAAATCGGTCATAACTACTTTTACCAAACCACGGCCATGACCATTCATACACCGTTGAAAACTACATTAAAAACCCTGCAAAAATTAGACAAGTTTGGTATGATAAGCAATGTGGAGCCAATAATATGAATTTGTGTATAAGCTGCAGACAGATGGCCACTGTTTCGACCTAAAAGGTCTCATCAGTGCAGCTGGTGTGACTATCAGACGACTTTGCTGACCAAACGGCCAAGCAAAGACTTCCACTTTGTGGTGACTATACAGTCACCGTCATCCGTTGGGCACCAAACTAGGTGCAACCTTACGAAGCAAACAAGGTGGAAACACTACGGCCAAGTGGAAGTCTTTGCTTGGCCGTTTGGTCAGCAAAGTCGTCTGATAGTCACACCAGCTGCACTGATGAGACCTTTTAGGTCGAAACAGTGGCCATCTGTCTGCAGCTTATACACAAGTTTGGTATGGTTGGAAAACAAAGCAAAATTGATTAAGTGAATAAATTTTGCTTTTTTGGATCCTATGAATCAAAACGATGACCCTGTTTTGTGTTTTTCAATCAGTTTTATGGCGGAAACTTAGACTATAAACGACGTTGGTACGCATTTGTAAGGACAACGTAAAAATTGTTTAGGGCGCAAACTAGCGGTACAAAAATTCTGTTTATTTTTTTTATGTTTTGTAGAATAACCTTGGCAAATGTGATATTATTTGACGGGAACTTGCTAAATTAAATGTTTGCAGGCGTAATAGACAAATTTTTGTCGTTTAAATGATGTAATTACGCACGAAAAAATGTCAATTTTTTGTCGGGATCCTGGGAATCCCTGGAATTTTTTTTTTATTTACTGAATCCCGGGAAATAGAGGAACCCTACACCATGGTTCTAGGCTAACAGCTTAAAATAACCTGTGTTTTTTTCTGGGCACTGAGTATACTTGACCACTTGTATCAATTCTTAGTGTTCATACATTCACTGAACATCATACATTCATTGAACTATATCCATCACATTTTTCACTGGCATTGTTGAAAATCATTTGTTTAGTTTAGGCCTGATCTAAAAAGGTATTAAAGAAAGCCTGCACAATGAATAACATGAGAGGACCTGGAAATTTTGGACCCCCAAGAGTTGGTGGACCCGGTCCAAGATTTGCAGGAAATTTCCGAGGCCCTGGCCCTGGTGGTTTTATGCCAATGGGCCCAGGGCCAAACCAAGGGCCTCCATTCGGTGCACCTCCATTTGATGAAAATTTTGGACCAATGTCTCAGATGATGCGGCCTGATGGACCACCGGTAGGTCACAAAAAATAATTGGCCTATGTGAATTCATGTTCGCTAATATACAGTAGAGCTCTGTTTATCTGTATTTTATCTAGAAATTTGATTGGCAAATCGAATCCAGGTCTACGATATGTGCAGTGTTCTAATCTAGCTGAAATAAGGATATATTAAAAAACTTCATAATATTCCTACAACATTTCTTGTATGAATGGTTTAGTGAACACAATATTTAGAAAATGGATTTATAGGGGTATGTAACTTGGTTTAGGGGTGAAGTTTCCCAACACATAGATGCACCAAAAATTGGGTAGGAACAAATGTTTAAAAAAAATAATGATGCTGGTCAAAAATACAGGCACATCTGGCACGACAGTCCTACATATGATATAGTGTTCAACATTAACTTAAAAAAAAGTATTTTTTTTAAAAAGCATACTAAAAGAATCTTTCTTAAAATATTTGACTTTCTCACGATACAAATCTTTGTTTGAGTCTGTCATCCCTGTACAACTGCCTGTATGTTTCTTTAATGTAAGTGTTTTCACAGAATATGCCACACATGGGCCAGGGAAACTTCATGAGGCCGATGCCTGGTATGGCAAGACCACCGATGCAAGATGGCATGATGCCGTTGCCATCAATGCAACCCTCTAATATGGTGAATGTTGATCCGAACAAGGAGATTTGGGTTGAAACAGCTGCCGCAGATGGTAAAATTTATTTCTACAATGCCAAAACGAGGCAGTCTGTGTGGAAGAGACCGAACGATGAAAATGTACAAATCATCAAGCAGTCTGAGGTTAGTTGCAAATACTGTACATATACACAAATGTAATATTTTTTATCTGGATGAATTCCAACAAATCTAAAAATGCATGATAATTTCATGTTACCAAGGTTATTGTAAAAAAGGTTTTGTAATATATATAGCTTAAAATAAGCAATTGTTTGTGTTAGTTTTGAGCAATAAAATGGCTGTGTTAATATCAATCTGTTGCTGATGCTCATAAAGCACTAAAGCACATTCACAATATACAAAAAAAACTCTTCTGGCAATACAAACTATTAATTTCTTTTGACATTTTGTCTCAAAGAATTTAAGAGAGCAATTTGTATGTTTCAGGCACATTTTTTGGCTGCGAATAATTCTTTTCCCAAGCTTGGTGAGCAAGGTGGGCAAACAAATCAACATCCAGGTGACAAAACAGGTAGGCAAATTAAAAAAAATGTCATGTTATCAATTCAATAATTGAGCAATTATCACACTGCAGCAAACAAAGGAGATGAAGCCAGTAATGATATGGACGAAGACAGCAAATATATTGGTAGGTTCCATGAAATTGTACTAGAAATGCCATTCTTATTTTGTTCACATGGGATTCAAATCATTGTGTGTGTGTGTGTTTTTGTCAAATTCCCACAGAATAGACTTTCCTAGATAAAAATATAAAATTTTGCTCCAAAATATAAATGGTCCATTTTAAGTCAAGATTAAATTCAGTTTACAAAAGTATTGGGAGTTCAAACAGACCTTAAAGGCAAAATGTATTCACTGACCTAAACTATCAAACTTATCCAAACGGTTTCTTTTTAAACAGTTTTTAAAAAACATTTGAGCTTTAATATAGGTTGTATGTTAATTAAAAATACCTCCTTGTTTGAAAAGGCCCTTAAACAAAACAGTTGCTCAAAACAAACTAAACTCCTGAGCAGTGAAGTGTGTAGTAATGAATTATTGTAAGTTTGTCAAATTTTGGCAGATAATAATGATGGAAGAATGGACGGTGGAGGTGAGCAACAAGATGGAAATAAATCACAATTTCCCCCTGTTTTAGTGTCTGGGGCAGGTAATTTGTTTTGTAAAAATGAAATTGATAAAGTCGAGCCCGTGTCAAATTTTTACATCAACAGACTATTTGCATTTTCAAATACAAGACAACATTTAAATAACATGCGAATAAAATCACTGATTTCCTAAAATTGCTTTTCTGTGTTCCATTACTCTTCCCAATTTCTTTGTATTGTTTTTCAATTTTATTTTGACAATGAAATGTAATTTTGGTAGGACCGATGCCAGGAATGGGTGCTCCTCTAATTATGGGAATGCCGATGAGGCCTGTGGTTCCAGGTACTACAAATCTTGGAAATTGCATTATCTCTTTGTGTGGTTTTGCTCATGCTGCAAGATATGTTTTTAAATTTACCCAATAGGTTTCCAAAAGAATGCAAATCGAATGCAACACATTTTTTCAAATAATAATAAGTTTTTGTATGACGACATCATCAATACATCAAAATAGGTCTTCAAATTTTTCATCAGTGATTCGGTTCAACAGAGTTAATTAGATTGACAACGTGGTGCACTGACCTAAACAAATTGAGTAACCCTGCTTAAATAAATATACAACAGACCTGCGCGATTCTGTCACTTAAGCATAATACTTGAAATGCCACTGAACAATGGTGCCTGGTTTAATTATTGGAAGTGTATAATTACAACACATCTTAGGTATGATGCCTGGAATGCAAGTAGCACCTGGAGGTCCACGCCCTTTGATTCCTGGTGTGGCACCTATGTTGCCACCTAGTGTTGAGTGGAGGGAACACAAAGCACCGGATGGCAGACCTTACTTCTATAATGTAAGAACAATGGAAACAAGATGGGTGAAGCCTCAAGAACTGGAAGAAGCTGAAAAGAGTAATCTTGTGTTATCCATTGTAAAAGCTGGGGCTAAAAAAAGGAGTTCTTGGGTCAAATGGAATATGCGTATTCCCATCCTAATTGCTTCCTTATTTATTTATCTTGTTTAAAATCTGAGTAAAGACGTACGCGCTGTCACATACTGTTATGTAATTTTTGAAATAAATGGTTATGGTGTAGGAGCCGCTGAGGAAGCTGCAAGAAATAGTGCTGAAGAAGCTGCATCAGTTCAACATGGTGAAAAGGTACGTAACCCAAGTTCAGATGATATCACTGTTTTGGTTTGGTGTAGCAGAGGGTAATTTTATAGGATAAAACAGGGTAGAAATTTTTCAATTGTAAAGTAGCTGTAGGCAGAGTTTCTGGTGTCATCAGTACATACATGTGCTAAGTTTCTTAAGTTTTCACTTCAATTTCAACAGAAACAGAAAGAATTGGCTGAAAGCGTTGCACCAGCAGAAGAAATCAAAACAGAACTTACTGAGGAGGAAAAAGCAAGACAACAACAAAAGCCCATTGCCACTAAAGCAGTTTCAGGGACTCCGTGGTAAGGCAACAGTTTTAGGGATTTCCCCCCAATGTGATACTAAATGGTGTAACGTATGATTTCTGTGGTGGATGTCAAAGATGTAATGTATGATTTCTGTGCTGGATGTCAAGGGTGTTGTGTATGATTTCTGTGCTGGATGTCAAGGGTGTTGTGTATGATTTCTGTGGTGGATGTCAAAGATGTAATGTATGATTTCTGTGGTGGATGTCAAGGGTATTGTGTATGATTTCTGTGGTGGATGTCAAGGGTATTGTGTATGATTTCTGTGGTGGATGTCAAGGGTGTAATGTATGATTTCTGTGGTGGATGTCAAAGGTCATTGACCACATGACAACTTGAAGGTGACCTTCATGCCTTTAAATTAAGGTTGTAGGTGACAGGTGTCATTTACTTACTGTGTTGGGTTGGTGAGGTTGGCTGCTCTCATGGCTGTTGGGTTGTTGGTTTAGTACACTGTAATTGTTCTTTGCAGAAGAGTTTTATTCATGATTATTCAGTAATTTTATCATATTTTGTTTTCACAAGGCATTGTTAGTAGTTGTAGTCATTATAACCAAAAAGTCTGTTTGATTAAAATGGGTAAAGGCTGCATCCTGTTCGGTCTACTGATGTCAACTGTAAGCAGTTTTTCAAAGTTTTTACCATATATTTATGTGTTAATTTAATAGCGCAGTTATTCCTACAAATCCTGTAAACCTTATTTTAAGATTGTTTTCTAACAAAAATTCAATTTCTAAACATATTATCAAAAGCTTGTGTCAAAAGTTTCAATGTTTAGCTGCAATTTTTCACTTTTCTCTAGGTGTGTCGTTTGGACGGGAGATGGGAAAGTTTTCTTCTTCAATCCAACCACCCATCACTCTATGTGGGATCGACCGGATGAGTTAAGAGAAAGACCGGATGTGGATCAACTGCTCGCCGATCCTCCACACAAACGGAAGAGAGTGGCAGGTAGGTTTAAGAATGCCCTAGAATTAGGAAAGGAAAAAATTTGTAGCTGCTCTTGCATGCTGGTCACAGATTATAGCTCAAACTGCAGTTTAACATCATAACATGTGGCAGTGACGTCCCTTATATTAGATATACTATACTTACTTTTGAAAAGCTTGATTGTTGTGGGTATCAGCTTTTCCATGAAAATCAGTGTTGCAAGATTTGAATGGCATTATTTTGTTTTTATGGATGCCAGGTTATTCATAACAAGGTTTGTGGTGAAGTTGTGTAGATTGTTATTTTTGACAATATGTTGGAAAATGTGTTTGCTTCAATCTTATTGCACACAATTTTTTCTTTGAACTATGAACACGGATGCCTTCTTTTTCTTACAATTTCATGGAGTAAGTTTTTGCATCTTTGGTTTAGGTCTTTCTACACAGACAGCAAGAACCTTTGTTATTTACAAAATGTCAAATTACTGGTAAAGCCCATTCTCCTTGGGTTTATTTCCTAATTTTTCAATGAAAAAGCAGCAGTTGGTAACTTACATCCCAGGACCTTTACCTGCCTAATAGAAACCTCTGAAGTTAGGCTAGTAATCGCCATTTTGCAGAACTGCAGATCCGGCGAAGTCTGTTATAAAACTACCTTTGATCTTCTGCATCGAATGCAATGCAACAGTGTGTTGTGTATGTTTCTGTAACACTAATTAACTTATAAGAGCCTTTTGTACATAGAAAGGACTCACTGACCAAAAGATAATCTTCTCCTGTGTCAAAATGCTTTGCAGTGAATCACTTAATATTTCTGCCCGTGATATTTCGGGTTTCGAAAGCTTTCTAGGTTGTAAAAAAATGTGCAGGCTTTGTTGTACAGTTTAGTATATAGGAAGGATTGGTTACGTTTACAGAATCCACTACCGAAATCGGTGGATTACCTCATACTTGGGTGAAACCACCTTGCAATGAAAGACTCTTATTTACTTTTTACAAAACTTAAATTCATAGCTGAACCTCTTTCTATCGAAATTGGACATGTGTAATCGCTGTAGACACTAGATGTCAGACATGATCAATATTTCTTCATAGAAGTGCCTACTTCTATTAGCGATAAGCTTCTTTGTCCTAAAGAGGATCAAATACTTTCTTCACACAATATTTTATCTATCCGTCCGCATGTTTTGGGTAATGATTAAAACAAACATGAAGCGACCGCAAACGTAAAAGCGTACACCCCAACGGTTTACAAAACCAACTGTTTTTGGACAATTATGGAATTCCACAGACTTTCCAGTTGGTTTTTCCATGATCGGTTTGGCACGTCGCTTTTTGACTAATCCGTTTCCACAGCCAATAGAACTTCTCCTTGAATGAAAATGCGCGCCGTGTCCTCGATGTTTAATAACGCTGCTGGTTGCGTCTATGAACATTATATCGCATTTTGTGCGTTCGTGGAAAATATCTAACGTCTCTTGCGACCAAAGCACGATACTGGAATATCCGCCTAACTTTCCTTCCGTCGCAATTTCGTCGGCCCTTTGGATTTAGGCCTTTGATTTCAAGATGTGTTAGGCGGGGACATTTTTGTGGAAGAACTTGTTTAGCCTTTTTAGCTTTAATTAGTTAAATTTGGCAATTTTGAAATAGCGAATTGTCGTACGGTTTATACCTGGGCGACCGACTGTCATCAACTTGAACTGTATCGTTATTTGATAAGAAACCATTTGAAACTGTTACCCGATTAAGTATCACGCAATGCGCCGCATTTGTATGTTTGTCGCTAAGCCAAACATTTTCCGCCGAAAGCTCCGCGTAATCTGAAGTATTCATGCTATTCGCATGCGTCCATTTTGCGCTCGCAGCACCGCTGTGCCAAACTATTTCTATCGAGCTCACTTCTACAAGCGTGACTTCCTTGTTTGTTCTGATGATTTGTTGGGAGTTTGGAAGTATCTTCCTGTACTTTGTCCGTTCCCCCATCTCTCCTCGATCTCCGCTTCCTGTCTAACGCGTTTGGGCTTGGGTTTTCGGCGGTACCAAACTAACTATAAGCGCTTTATGTTTATCGTCGTAACTTTTCGCAAATTCGTGAAGTCCGTTAAGCTTCCTGCCGTTGAACGGAGTGCGCTTTAATTCCTGTTGACTTTTTTCCATGATCCCCTGCATTCTATTATCGGCGAGCAACGTTTGTCAAAATCTGCGTTGTTGGACTTTTAGAACATATTTGGAATATGCGCGATACGCTTCACTACTTACGTGACTACCTAGATTCCCGAACATTGAAGCGCTCCATAGGGGTATTTTTAGAAGGAAATTTTTGGTAAATTTTGTTTTAAATTCAGGATTATAGATATCATTATATGTTGATAAAGTATTGTTGTCTTTCAAATTAACCCGGTTTATCACTTGCCCAAAGTGGTCTTTAATGGATTATCGGTGGTGATTGTTGAAAAGTATCGTCCATGTCTTCTACAGTTTCAGTTAAATAAAATTGTGGGTAAACATTTTTGCGCTTGATTTTATCATTTAACAAATCCCGACTGGTTTTAGCTTGATTTGCATCTTTTAAATTAAAAAGTAGAGTCATGTGAAACAAAATTTCCTCAATTTCTTTCATATCCTTCCGCGGCTACTAATAAACCAACGATAAACATCGATTTGGCGCGTCGCTGTTTTTCCAATCCGCATAACTGTTTCAGATTTTTCATAATGTAACTATTACATAAATGTAGAAACGGTTTCTGGTTTAACTGCTTGTCCCTTGCTTCGCACGATATGACCGCGTAACATCGTTCTATATAAGTGTGGAAGTCCTCGCCATGTATTCGACTAAAATTGAACGGATAAGTGCCATTGAAATATCATATTATGTTTAATGTTCGTTTTTTCGATGAATTTGTTTTCGTCGCTTTGTAAAGTTTCAAAAATTGCGAAATAGATGCAATATTATGGCGGTTTCTCACATACGCTGCGACAGTCAATGGCGATTATCTTTTATTAGGGTTTCCTACAACTATTTCATAAACGTAAAAATGCGCTTTGTTTCCTGCACGATAAAAAATTAAAAACATAAAATGTACAAATTTTTTTATCCAAAGATATACCATGGCGATCGATTCCACACAGTGGAGTATTATATTTGTGCGTACTGCCAAACCTAATCAATTCCTTACCTGTACTGATTGTCTGCTACTGCTTGCAAAATATTGAATGAAATCGCTTTCTATTTAAATAATCCCTGGATCCTTCACTTGGGACACTGACTGCTATATGACAACCATCAATAGCCCCATACACTTGAGGAAATCTGTTTTTTTTTAAAGTTGCTTTCAGCAAGTTGTTTTGCTTCAGATTGATTGGGCATTTTAATAAAAGTTTCTTTGAAACTAACCACATACAATGGTTAGGGATTTTTTGCAAATGTTTACAACGTATTTAACACCCCTGTGCAAAAAACGATGAACTGAAGTTTTATGAACTCCAAATAGAGATACAACCACTCTAAATTCACACGCTGAGGCTAATTTAAAAATTGCAATTGCAACTCTCAATGTCAACAGGAACCGGGTTTCTGACCCAATATTCATCTGCAACACAACATATATTTTGTAGGCTACTATGTATTTGCATCAACCTGTTATTTGAGGTTTCATATCATCCTCAACCGACAACACGATTCATCAAAAGTTGATTTTCTCATCCTAAAACTTTCCATCCATTCAACGTCAGACACAGACATTTTAAATTTTGGCCACCAATCTGTTGATCTATATTATGCATAGTTTTAAAACAAAAATTATTATCATTGACAACCTGTTTCTCATCCAAAATCTTCGCTGCTGCTTGGTATGACAATCTTCTAACATCGACATAGTTAAAATTCTTTGTAGTTGTCTATTTTTTTGCATCATCCAAGAAAGTTGCCATCGCTGCATCAACAACACATTAATCTCTGAAGCATGGCGAAACACATAAACCAACATTGCAAATTTCCCATTTGTATAAAATATGTTTACGTGAGGGGCCCGAACAGTGAACACATTGAATAGGTTTTTTGACTCTAACAATAAGGTGATTGCCAATTCTTGGGTTCAACTTCAAATTGGATGGCTTCAGTTGATCCGGCATATTTTTCCTGTTCACCACACCTGTGCTGCATGCTCCCAAATCCATGTACAGAGCTGGCAACGAATAGTAGCTGTCCATAAATACGATTTGCTGAATAGGGGCGCCATCATGTCTTTCACGATAAGGTGGGTTTTGGGAACATTATCTTGACTTTGGCTCTCCGACTTGCCCGTGTACAACTTCCAGTAGAGGCAATAGCCTTTGTTGGAGTCTGATACGACAAAGGCTTTGTATCCCCATTTGACGTTTTTGGGGGGGTTAAACTGTTTGAGTTGACTACGCCCTTTGAAGGCTATTGTCATCTCATCCAGAGCGACATTTTGTTGAGGGGTGTAGTACTGCTCAAATTCTGGAGCTATTAGGTCCAGAATTTGACGAATTTTGAACAGCCTGTCGTATCCAACTTCACCCCTTTCTTTTCTTTGGCTGTTATCGACGAAGTCGAGGAATCCTTTGATGCTTTCATATCAGTTACATGTATCGTCCGAATTCTTGGGTTGCTGTGACAACATTGGTTTGCCAATATTCTTCATAGCATGGCTTGTGACAGAGAGACATTACAAAGCTCAGGCCAAAGAAACCTTTATCTCATCATGGCTCACTGATCGCCATTTTTCAAACCATTTTTAAAACCAAGACTTGGGTGTGAGCTTTCCTGAAGATGAGAGCTTTGCGATTCTCTCGGAGGCGTACCGGTTTGTTTCACGAACCAAAAGGTCCCAGAAGTCAGGGGTCCAAAATAGTTCGTGGAAGTTGATTGGTGCAGCCTCAGTTATGTTGACATCACCTTTGAAGCCAACATGCTGGTCGAAGTTGCCAATCCATTGGTCATCAGCTGGTTCGGCATTGATTGGTTCAGCAACCCAAGAACATTCATCGCTGGTAGTTTCGATTCGCTTCGGGTGTTTTTATACTACAATATCCCGCTGGATACGTTAAATTTTGGCAAACTCGTGCAGGCCGTTTAGCTTCCTGCCGTTGAACCGAGTGCGCTTTGACTCCTGTTGACTCTTTTCCATGATTCCCTGCGTGCGATTATCGGCGAGCAACGTTTGTCCAATTCCGCGTTGTTGGACTTTCAGAACGTATTTAGAATACGCGCGATACGGTTCACTACTTCCGTGGCGACCTAGATCCCAAGTCATGTGGAACAAAATTTCTTCAATTTCCTTCATACCCTCTGTGGTTACTAACAAACCAACGATAAACATCGATTCGTCGCGACGCTGGTTTACTAATCCGCAAAATTGCTTCAAATTTTTCATTATATGACTGTTACATAAATGTAGGAACGGCTTCTGATTTAACTGCCTGCCACTTGCTTCTCGCGATACAACCGCGTAACACCGTTCTATATAAGCGTGGAAGTCCTCGACCATATACTGGACTAAAATTGAACGAATAAGCGCCATTGAACTATCGCACATTATGAGTTTAACGTTCGTTTTACCGATGTATTTATTTTCGTCGCTTTTATAGAGTTTCAAAAATTGCGAAATAGATGCGATATTATGGCGGTTTGTGACGTACGTTGCCACAGCTAACGGCGCTTCTCCTTGTGTTGGGGTTTCTTACAACTATTTCGTAAACGTAGAAATGCGCATCGTTACCAGTTTGGTGGACGACCGCAGGTCTTGTTGGTTGGAATCCAGTACTCCTCCTCCTCCCCATATCTGGGAAGGTCTCTGAAGCCAATCGTACTCTGGAGCCGATCGCTGTACTGGAGCTAACCGTACATATGACGGTTTGTCAACCTAGTAGCTACAAGTTATACTGAGATACAGCGAGTTATAATATAATAGATTAATGTTTTACCTGCTGCGCTCTTTCCTGAACAACATCGAGAAATGTTGGCTTTGTTTTCACCGGTTCCATCTGTTCAATGAATTTCTAGTGCAAAATATTGTTAGTTTTGTTGGCACCGACATAATAGTTTTGTTGGCAAAAACATTTGTACTCACCGACAGTGGACTCGGCGCTTTCATTGCGAGAACATCATTGGTGCCAAACCCTATGACTACAACCTCCAAGATGGGAGATGAAGAAAGTTCCTGTATTGCATGCCAGATGGTACCACCAGGCATGCTTAAAGTTGCAAAATCAAAAGAAAAAAAATTAGATGGTTTCACCTCCCAAGGCGAAACGTATTTCCGAGCATTGCTGTCGGAAATATACAGCAACCGTTTCCGGCTGCTTTTGACGGGAACCCGCCACATTGTCTGCTTCCCGGATACTCCCAACGCCATACTTTTCCACTCTTGTAGGCTGCAATAGAGGAAACGAAATTAAATTTATATATATATATATATTAACAATACACAATGCTTGAAATAGCGATCTTACCTTTGGCTGGGTACAAACATTCAACCAGTTCCGAATAATCGACTTCTCCATAGCTTATTTCGTAACAATGTATGTCGTAGCTTCGCCGTTTGCAATTGGTTTCTCAATGAGAATGAATGACTTTCTGTTTCACTCGGCTCCCCGCCTAATAGGGTCCAGCGAAAAATAATGTTGCGAAAACAACTGATAACATTCCTTTGTGGCAAACAACTCTAAAACGTAAAATCTCATCAAAATAATAATATTTTCTGTAATAAATATAATGAATTAGTTGTATTGAATAATGTCTGGGCTATAGCGTTCCAAGGACGCAAGGGGGTTATGGTTAATATTCGTCAAATTTAAGAAGCTTTCCGTTTTTTCTCGCGAAAAAGTTTAATATTTTTAGATAGTATGGACGCCAAAGTATATCTAGCCTTAAGGATTTCAACGGAAATCGATGTTTACTTATGGTTATGGCATAGCAAACATATCATATTCATATTCGTATATTAATGTAAACGAGCAACGTTTGTCCAAATCCGCGTTGTTGGACTTTCAGAACATATTTAGAATACGCGCGATACGGTTCACTACTTCCGTGGCGACCTAGATCCCCAAAGTCATGTGGAACAAAATTTCTTCAATTTCCTTCATACCCTCTGTGGTTACTAACAAACCAACGATAAACATCGATTCGGCGCGACGCTGGTTTACTAATCCGCAAAATTGCTTCAATTTTTTCATTATATGACTGTTACATAAATGTAGGAACGGCTTCTGATTTAACTGCCTGCCACTTGCTTCTCGCGATACAACCGCGTTACACCGTTCTATATAAGCGTGGAAGTCCTCGACCATATACTCGACTAAAATTGAACGAATAAGCGCCATTGAACTATCGCACATTATGAGTATAACGTTCGTTTTACCGATGTATTTATTTTCGTCGCTTTTATAGAGTTTCAAAAATTGTGAAATAGATGCGATATTATAGCGGTTTGTGACGTACGTTGCGACAGCTAACGGCGCTTCTCCTTTGTTGGGGTTTCTTACAACTATTTCGTAAACGTAGAAATGCGCATCGTTACCAGTTTGGTGGACGACGGCAGGTCGTGTTGGTTGGAATCCAGTACTCCTCCTCCTCCCCATATCTGGGAAGGTCTCTGAAGCCAATCATACTCTGGAGCCGATCGCTGTACTGGAGCTAACCGTACATATGACGGTTTGTCAAACTAGCAAATACAAATGCAGTTTGCTTAGCTACAAGTTATACTGAGATACAGCGAGTTATAATATAATAGATTAATGTTTTACCTGCTGCGCTCTTTCCTGAACAACATCGAGAAATGTTGGCTTTGTTTTCACCGGTTCCATCTGTTCAATGAATTTCTAGTGCAAAATATTGTTGTTAGTTTTGTTGCCACCGACATAATAGTTTTGTTGGCAAAAACATTTGTACTCACCGACAGTGGACTCGGCGCTTTCATTGCGAGAACATCATTGGTGCCAAACCCTAGGACTACAACTTCCAAGATGGGAGATGAAGAAAGTTCCTGTATTGCATGCCAGATGGTACCACCAGGATTGCTTAAAGTTGCAAAATCAAAAGAAAAAAAATTAGATGGTTTCACCTCCCAAGGCGAAACGTATTTCCGAGCATTGCTGTCGGAAATATACAGCAACCGTTTCCGGCTGCTTTTGACGGGAACCCGCCACATTGTCTGCTTCCCGGATACTCCAACGCCATACTTCTCCACTCTTGTAGGCTGCAATAAAGGAAACGAAATTAAATTTATATATATATATATATTAACAATACACAACGCTTGAAAAAGCGTTCTTACCTTTGGCTGGGTACAAACATTCAACCAGTTCCGAATAATCGACTTCTCCTTGGCTTATTTCGTAACAATGTAGGTCGTAGCTTCGCCGTTTGCAATTGGTTTCTCAATGAGAATGAATGACTTTCTGTTTCACTCGGCTCCCCGCCTAACAGGGTCCAGCGAAAAATAATGTTGCGAAAACAACTGATAAGTAACATTCCTTTGTGAAAAACAACTCTAAAACGTAAAATCTCATCAAAATAATAATATTTTCTGTTATAAATATAATGAATTTGTTGTATGAATAATGTCTGGGCTATAGCGTTCAAGGGCGCAAGGGGGTTATGGTTAATATTCGTCAAATTTGAGAAGCTTTCCGTTTTTTCTCGCGAAAAAGTTTAATATTTTTAGATAGTATGGACGCCAAAGAATATCTAGCCTTAAGGATTTCAACGGAAATCGATGTTTACTTATATGGTTATGGCATAGCAAACATATCATATTCATATTCGAATATTATTGTAAATTTTTTAAATTTTACTATCGTTGAAAAGTTCAGCCTGTGATCTATTTTTGTGTGAAAAAAGTAAGTCGCTACCTCGTAAGGTGGCCGAGTATTCCGCGTTCAAACTTTTGTCAACTGGTGATTTTTTTTTGTTAACTAACATCCCTCTGGTTCTTAACGCCCGATTGTTGGTCGAGGTCTGCGGTGTTGGAATCACTGTCACTATCGCCTCCCATGGCCAGTGCCTCAGCAGAACTAAAGAACTGAGATGCCATTTCAATAAAAGATTGTAAGCTTGTTTGTCAGATACTTTGCAAGAATTCTTCGCCGTCGTAACTCAAAATGACCAAATGTAGAGAAGCCATTTTGTCACTTGTTTTTGGAGACTGGGTTCACACTGATATGGGATGCCACCCTCAATAATATGAAGATCAATTTTCTCTGGGATGCAACCACCAAACGTGGCTTCTTGGTCAAAGGCAATACTCCAGTGTCAAAGATATGCAACACAACATGGCCTATAACTAAACTATTGAAGAATACATGGTATTTCTACATACCTCAGCGAATGGGTAAAGAGTCCGCACCAATCGAACAAGGGATTTCAGGCGGCCAATGATTCCACTTCCAACGCCATACTTCTCCACACACATGTCAATCATCTAAAATAATCGAAAAGTTGTTTTTCCCGTTGGCTCGATGCAAACATTCAACCAGTTTTGAATAATCTTGTCTATAGCATATTTTGGGTTTATCAAAATTTGACAGAGCTTAGCCGTTCACAAATGGTCGCTCACAGAGTACATGATGTTTGTTTTTGTTTTGCTTATGATAAGAAATCAATTTTTTTTAATCCACAAAGGTTGTTATACATGAAAACTTTCAGCTTTCCACAAATTGAGAACTTTCAGACTTTACATTTGTGTTTGCTTTTATTGAGGAATCAGTTTTTTATTTATTTAATCTATCAAGTTGTTTTACATGAAAAGGTTTTGTTGTGGTTTGGTATCCGCCTTAATGGACATAAACAAAATTCCTAAGTGTCAGCTCCTGTGGAGACTATTCAAGCACAAGGTTGATGGTGAAGTCCTAACCTATGTTGATGAAGAGCCATTGCAATACTCATAAAAATATCATTATTTCTTTGCTTTGGCATGAGACAATCTACGTCCCAATTCGGTCCGCAAACATCAAACCCGTCCTAGTGTCTCATCAAAAATGTTCGGACGAAGTCTTTCCCCTTTGGCGAATTGGGCGATCCACCCACGGGGAGTCGTTTGTTTCCCAGTGAAACAAACCTCGACCACAGTAAAAGCATTTTCACTTTTGATCAAAATAAAACCCGGTCTCCGCTAGCTTCGCCGGTGATGCGCTGATGTGGATGAATGGACACAGAACGCTCTGGAACGAACGTCACTGTCTTCGTTCGTCCGCCATACATATAATTCTATGATTTAAACAGATAAAACCCGGTCTCACCTAGCTCCGCCGGTGATGCGCTGATGTGGAATGGCCATAGCCCGCTCTTGAACAAACGCCACTGTCTTCGTTCGTCCGCCATGCATAGAATTCTATGATTAGACAGTGATATCTTCTTGCCCGTTCCACGAGCCGGATGTGTGTCCCCATATTCAAAAGCTCCCCCGCACTCAGCATATGGAAGTTGTTGCTCGACATTTTACTTCAGTTACAAGAAGGCGATACATCTGGAGACCAATCTTCAAAATATTTAAAACATATCTTGAACACTTAGTAAGGTCGACGTCTTCCATTTTAGCTTCATCCGGTATGGGGCGCTCGAAACATTCCGGATGAAACCATTCTTTACACTTTACTACACTCAATTAAATATTGTTGCTTATTTTCCGCAAGCCTACAACTACGGGTCTCAATATCCGTTCGCAACGTTGGAACTGTTTTTGAACATTAGGGAATTCGCGCCACATCTATGTTTGTCGGCAAGTCGAACATTTTCTGCCGAAAGCTCCGCGTAATCTGAGGTATTCATGTTTGCGCCAAACTATTGATATCGAGCTCACTTCTACAAGCGTGACTTCCTTGTTTGTTCTGATGATTTGTTTGGAGCAGGTAAAGATTTGTTGGGAATTTCAAAAGTATCTTCCTAACTCAACTATAAGCTCTTTGCGTTTATCGTCGTAAATTTTCGCAAATTCGTGCAGTCCGTTTCCTGCCGTTGAACCGAGTGCGCTTTAATTCCTGTTGACTTTTTACCATGATCCCCTGCGTTCGATTACCTGCGAGCAACGTTTGTCCAAATCCGCGTTGTTGGAATTTTAGAACATATTTCGAATATGCGCGATGCGCTTTACTACCGTGACTACCTAGATTCCCCAACAGTAAAGCGTTCCACGAGGTATTTTTGAAAGGAAATTTTTGGTAAATTTTGTTATAAATTCAGGACCATAGATATCATTATTTGTTGATAAAGAATGGTTGTCTTTCAAATTAACCCGGTTTATCACTTGCCCAAAGTGGTCTTGAATGGATTATCGGTGGTGATTGTTGAAAAGGAATCGTCCATGTCTTCTACAGTTTCAGTTCAATGAAATTGTGGGTCAACATTTTTGCGCTTGATTTTATCATTTTAACAAATCCCAACTGGTTTTAGCTTGATTCGCATATTTTGAATTAAAAAGCAGAATCATGTGATGTGAAACAAAATTTCCTCAATCTCTTTTATATCCTTCCGCGGCTACTAATAAACCAACGATAAACATCGATTCGGCGCGTTGCTGTTTCGCCAATCTGCGTAACTATTTCAGATTTTTCATAATGTAACTATTACATAAATGTAGAAACAGCTTCTGATTTAACTGCCTGTCGCTTGCTTCGCCCGATATGACCGCATACCATCGTTCTATATAAGTATGAAAGTCCTCGGCCATGTACTCTGGCTAAAGTTGAACTGATAAGTGCCATTGAACTATCGTATTATAAGTTTAACGTTCGTTTTACCGATGAATTTGTTTTCGTCGCTTTTGTAAAGTTTCAAAAATTGCGAAATAGATGCAATATTATGGCGGTTTCTCACATACGCTGCGACAGTCAATGGTGCTTCTCTTTTATTAGGGTTTCTTAGTCGTTTCTTCGTTTTTTAATTACGCTACCTGTTGCATGGGGGCATTGGTTCGTTACAGTTTGTGTAACTTTTTCCAATCTTGACCCTTTTAAATAGGTGGATTTTGTTGTTCCAGTTGGATGAATAGGAATTGATTAGTAGTAAGATACCATGTCGATCGATGCAACACACGAAGGCTTTTGTTTTGCCTTAAGTGTCGTCTTGCCGGGAATTTCCCCTTCAGCGCACTTCATCGGTGGTGAGGCGGTCTTATTGGCGTTAGGACTCTTCTTCTTCCTCTTCGTAATAGTTGTGTCGTATACATATGTCCTTCGGGACAGCGGAGTTGGTGTCACCACTGTTCCCGCATTTAAATCGGTGAAATCCTGGAGAGAAGCCTTAACTACCTTCCTTGATTGGACATTCCTTTCAACATGTGCTAGTAGAAGTCGTAGACCTTCATCTGAGAGATGGATCCCACCGTTACCAAGTAACTGCAATGGGATGCCACCCTCAATAAAATGAAGATCAATTCTGAGAGATGGATCCCACCGTTACCAAGTAACTGCAATGGGATGCCACCCTCAATAAAATGAAATTGATTCCTCTAATTGATAACAATCACCAATGGTTTTCGAAAGGGTATATCCAAAACATATCCACAAAAAGTTCCATGCTGATGATTTGGTTTTGATGCATAATTTGCTATCAAAGCATCATATATGGAAGCACATTCATGCAATTTGTTCAAGAATCAAACAGCAGTGGGTGTGGCTGTGGGCGTCACCCAGTAACTAGGAAAGCTTCAATTTCATACAGCTGAATTTTTCCTTGTCTTTTTTCTAGACTGTCTCTGTCATGTTGTGGCTAAGGCTGGGTCATACATTTCCAACGGTGTGTTCCGTTTTCAATGACAAACACCCTATGACCAAAAATATAACAAAGAAATTTCAAAAAGGGTGACTTTTTTAGTTGTATTCATAAAAAACAAATAGGTGGCTTGTACAAAAAAAACATTCTATAGCCTATTGGCATGGTAGTCTCTAAAACAGGGTGATATACATAGGAGGGTTACAGAACAAAGTTCACATTTATACAATGAGCGTTTGCGTGCCGATGACCTATTTGAACAATGAACACAATCTCGATATCTTTCGGCTCTTACAATTAGATGGTGAAGTGATGCAGCAATTACAGGCGATGGTTTGAAACTCAACAAGCTACTAACAACAGATTCAGTAAACTTTTTCAATGACATTTTTTTGTTTGGAGGTTTGACATTTTGATGAATAACATGCGCATTTACAAAACATACACTAACTATCATGCCAAAAATACGTTTGTACCACTTTCTCTGGAACGGTGTGGAAACATGTAGGTTTTGCCCGCTGGTCCAACAAATCAACACCTCCCATGTGTTTGTTGTAGCGGTCCACGCAGTATAACTTTTCCACACAACCACTATTGTGCACAGTGCTTAGGAGTGTGACTCGCTTCGTGTCGTGCCACGTACACGAAAGGAGTTGCCCGGACCGCATAAACATAGGATCATCTCCTTCAATTTCAGATTTGTTGGCTTCAGCCCCTCTGGCATGTTTTTTCGAAAACACGAAACTGTTCCACATGACCCTGTGGAACATTGGGCCAAATCCATGTAGAGTGCAGGGGATGAGTAATAACTATCCATGTACACTACATGGTTTTTATTCAGGAGTTGTGCCATCAGGTCTTTTACAATATGATGGGTTTTGGGCAGATTTCCCTCCGGCAGTTCATCAGATTTTCCGGTGTATAATTTCCAAAAAAGACAGTAGCCATTGGTTGCGTCGGCGACTACAAAAGCTTTATAACCCCATTTTGATGGTTTCTTGGGGTTGTATTGCTTGATGCTGCTTCTGCCCTTGAAGGGAATTGTCATCTCATCAAGAGACGGATTTTTGCCAGGCAGGAAGTAATTGTGGCAAAATTATATCCAATACAGGCCTGACTTTGAAAAGCCGGTCACAGCCAGGTTCATCTCTTTCTTTCCTCTCAGCATTGTTGGCGAGATGCAGGAAAGATTTTATATTTTGATACCGGTTACGTGGCATGTATTTTCCAAATTCTGGTGTTGATGTGACCGACGATGATGACTGCCAATAAGCTGTGCTTGTGAACCAAGGACATGGCAAAACGGAGACCGAAAAAAACCTTGATCTCATCGTGAGTCGCAGGTGTCCACTTCCGGTAACGGGAACTATCTTTCAGCTGTCCCGCTGTGGGCATTTGAGTAATTTTGCTGATCAGCGTACCGGTTCGTTTCGGTGACGATGATGTCCCAGAATTCTGGGGTCCAAAACAATTCCATAAAATTGATCGGCAGTGCTTCTTCTGTGTCCAAGTCACCTGCAAACCCTTCAGGCTGGGCAAAATTACCCAGCCAGGTGTCTGCAGTTCACACAGATTCATGTAATAGTTGGTTTATTTTGAAATTCGATAAGGAAAAAAAGTTAAAGCAATTTTAAAAAAGGAACTAGCATTTTTAGTAGAGGGGGTTGCATTTTTTAACATAAGTAAATAAGAACTAATATTTTAATGCAAAAAAATGCGATAAATGAAAAGTTCAATAAATTTCAGACATTTCATTTGTTTTATGTTTTCGTTTAGCGTTTATAGAAAAATAGTTATGAAGTGTTGAACTTGAAGACAAAAATTAGGAAAATTTACAAAAATGGGCCTGGGTTAAAGAGAAAACATTTAAAACAGTAACCCAATAGTTACTATGATCATTAATTATTTGGATTAACTTCTTTTGTGGGGTGTCCGTCAGTAACTAATCCATTGCACGTGAGTACGCCAACGTACTTTGATTAGGTATGATTAGGTATTACGCAATGCGCTGCATCTATACGTTTGTCGCTAAACCAAACATTTTCGGCCGCGTAATCTAAAGTTGTCCTACTATTCACCGCTTCTATTTTGCGCACGCAACACCGCCATGCCAAACTATATTAATATCGAGCTCACTTCTACAAGCGTGGCTTCCTGTTTGTTCTGATGATTTGTTGGGAACACGCAAAGATTTGTTGGGAATTTGAAAGTATCTTCAATAACGTTCGGCCAACTTTCCTTTTACCGTTAACGCCGTCGGCCTTTTGTTCATCCTGCATAATCGCAAGAGGTTGTAATTCCTGCTTGGGACGGAAGGTCTACCCTGATCGCCATTTTCCGTGCTTTCTTTAACACCTCTTTTGGATGTTACGTCATCCCTATTTCCAGATTTCCAAGCATTTCTGGATGTGTTAAGCGGGGGCATTGATTCGTTCAGCGTGTAAAACTTTTTCCAATCTTGACCCTTTTAAATAAGTATACCATGTTGCTCTTCGACCGAAAGAACAGTACGGACTACTGTCCTTGAATGCGCATCGAAAGATTTCCGGCCACTCCTTTCCTGTACAATATCTACCTTTCAATACATTTGGTAATATAATAGAAATCGTCTGTAGGTAAACTAAAACTTGCACTCTGCGCGAAAGTGCTTGGGAGTCCAGTACACGTCGCGTTTTGAACTAACAAACTCGTCCACGTCGCATTCGCCGCAATCTTTGGTCACATCAGTCAACAACAATGCAAGTGTAGAATTTTTGTTTTCCAATTAAAATTCCGGACCACTCCACGAAAATAAAAGCCAGGTGTTTTGTCATAAAAAGCTTTGCGAAATTCCGAACGGTGGCACGAAGTTGGTCCGTGTCAATCACTTGGGCAATTTTCATGTAATCAACATACGTTATAAGTAAAAGATGTAACAGATGTTATTACCACCGAAAGCTTTGTGCCAACAGGCTGGACAAAATCACGTATCCAGGTATCTGCAGGATTGTTGGCACTTTTTGTTTTAGGTCATCTACGTTAAAAATTTGGATGAAATGTTGGACGTTTTTGATTTGTCTTAAATTACGCTCGTCATAGGTTACCTGATCTGGTTCTACCGCAAACATAGTTGATATCTGCGCTGTTTGCATACGATATCTGCGTTACAAGTGCTTTGACTTGAGAAAGTAGGCGTCGCGCTTTCATGTTCGCCGAAACTATGCATTCTCATGAGGGATAGTTTTGATGACTGACTCGTGCATGAATGAAGAAACGGTTTTTCGTTTAATTGTTTGTTGGTAACCGCTCCAGATACAACAGAATAACACCTATCGACGTACGATTCGAAATCCTCTATCATATATTCAAGTTTAAATTTTGTCTTTCCGCCAAATTCATTCTCATCACTTTTAAAAAATGTGAAATTGATGTAACGTTATGCCGATTGGTGACGTATGTCGCAACAGTTAAAGGTGCGGTGCCTTTGGGATTTCTTACCACAATTTCATATGCGTAGAAATGCAAATGATTTCTGTTTTGTTTTGAACAACGCGTCCGGTGGCATCAATGTACATTGTATCGTGCATAGTTCGTTCGTGAAAAATTTCCGAAGATTGTTGTGACCAAAGCAATATAGTACATCGATTTTTTGATGTCGTAACAGCTGAAGGTGCGGTGCCTTCGGTGGGATTTCTGACTACAATTTCATAGGCGTAGAAATACGAATGATTTGATTGTTTTTAACAACGCTTCCGGTTGCATCAATGTACATTATATCGTGCATAGTTCGTTCGTGAAAATTTCCAAAGATTGTTGTGACCAAAGCATTGTACTCGGCGACGTGTTAACGTGTTTTAAAGTACCAACTTATTTATTCTTCTCATTCGAAAAAGAACTCTTTTGCTTATCTTGAATCGCAATAAGCGCCTCCACCTCATTACCCGGTGGTACATCGATTTTAATGGCCGCTTTTCTTGCATTTTGCAAAACGTATTTTGGCGGCATGTTATCTCTATTACCAGATGCCATTTCATGCTGTTCCTGTCGTTTTTATGAACGGGACAATATTGCAATTCTTTCATATACTGAGTATAAATAGACTGGCCCATATTGTTATTAACACTGTCATGTCAAAATAAGACGTTTCGACAAAAACTTATGTCATCATCAGTTTGACTGACGCTTTCATATAGTTTTCTAAACCGTGTGCCTTTTGGGGTAACACGCTTTTGTTGCTGTTGCGGCTCGATAACCACGACACTGCAGTACAGGTTACTGCCTTTTATTACCATGGCAAAACGCCTCTAAGGTAAAAATAACAGCTTCTCCAGTTTGCCTGATGGTACCGCCAGACATGCTTGATTTAGAAGGTTTTACCTCATAGGGCGAATCGTATTTCCGAGCATTGCTGTCGGAAATATACAGCAACCGTTCCCTCCACATTGTTTGTTTCCCAGATATTCCAACGCCATACTTCTCCACTCACAAGTCGACCATCTAAAATAATCGAAAAGGTGTTCTTACCGTTGGCTCGATGCAAACATTCAACCAGTTTTGAATAATCTTGTCTATAGCATATTTTTAGTTTACCAATATTTGACAGAGCTTCGCCGTTTGCAAATGGTTTCTCACAAGAGTAAATGACTTCCTGTTTTTTGTTTGCTTTTCTTATCTATTTAATCCCCAAAGTCGTTTTACACATGAAAAGGTTTAGTAGGTTGGTAGCCGCCTTTAATGGACATAACAGAATAACATCTGTCCATGTACGATTCAAAATCCTCTATCACGAATTTTTTCATTAAAGCGCCAATTTCGCCATAAACCATCGCAAACAAGTTTGGCCCGTTGTCTTTCCACAAGCTTATTTTCATAAATTGACTGTAGGTTGAGAAACGAAAAAGAGGTCATGCGCACATCTATATAGAGCCAATGGTTTGTCGGCTAAATTTGTCTTCTGTAGGGCTTTATCTACTCTACAAGACAGGGCCAATGCCACACCGTCAACCTGCTGGTAAAGTCTACCCTGAACGATGGGAGAACTATATTAATATCGAGCTCACTTCTACAAGCGTGACTTCCTGGTTGTTCTGATGATTTGTTGGGAACACGCAAAGATTTGTTGGGAGTTTGGAAGTATCTTCCTAACTACAAGCGCTTGGTGTTTGTCGTCGTAAATTTTTGCAAACCCGTGCAGTCCGTTAAGCTTCCTGCCGTTGAACCGAGTGCGCTTTAATTCCTGTTGACTTTTTTCCATAATCCCCTGCGTTCGATTATCTGCGAGCAACGTTTGTCAACATCCGCGTTGTTGAACTTTTAGAACGCCGCTTCCATTTTGCGTGCCAAACTATTAATATCGAGCTCACTTCTACAAGCGTGGCTTACTGTTTGTTCTAATGATTTGTTGGGAACACGCAAAGATTTGTTGGGAACATTCAGTTTGTATAACTTTTTCCAATCTTGATCCTTTTAAATAAGTGGATTTAGTTGTTCCAGTAATTACCATGTTGCTCCTCAACCAAAAGAACAGTACGGATTACTGTCCTTGAATGCGCATCGAAAGATTTCCGGCCACTCCTTTCCTGTACAGTATCTACCTTTCAATACATTTGATAATATAATCGAAATGGTCTGTAGGTAAACTAAAACTTGCACTCTGCGCGAAAGTGCTTGGAGTCCAGTACCCGTCGCGTTTTGAACTAACAAACTCGTCCACGTCGCATTCGCCGCAATCTTTGGTCACATCAGTCAACAACAATGCAAGTGTAGAATTTTTGTTTTCCAAATCTAAATCCCGAACCACTCCACGAAAATAAAGACAGGTGTTTTGTCATAAAAAGCTTTGCGAAATTCCGAACGGTGCCACGAAGTTGGTCCGTGTCAATCACTTGGGCAATTTTCATATAATCAACATACATTATAGTTGTTGTATTCTTCAGTCACAAACAGTTCAAGTGTAAAATATATAACAGATGTTATTACCACCGAAAGCTTAGTGCCAACAGGCTGGACAAAATCACTCATCCAGGTATCTCCAGGATTGTTGGCAATTTGTTCGGCAGCCCAGGAACATTGGTCTGCGGTCTGCTGAACAGGGGTGCTCTTAATCTTAAATTGTAATATATGTTAGTTGTTTTAGTTTTAGATCATCTACGTTTTAAAAATTAGGATGAAATGTTGGCTCTAGGTCGTTTTGGATTTGTCTTAAATTACGTTCATCATAGTTGCAAAACGGATTGCTTTTATATTTTCTTAAGTGGTACGTGTTCTATTTGCCACGTATATGATACACTTTGCAGTCCGTCTATGTTGGGATATTGCTGTTTCAAATTGTGTTGGACCGAATCTATGTGTTTATCACCGAGCCAAACGTCTTATCTACATGATATCGCATTTAGTGCGCGGATGGAAAATCTTGCAACTTTCCACATATTTTTTGTAGAGTAGTCCTGTAAAGGCGAATAAGTTCCCCCAAAAAGTTTTATTAAAGGAGAGCCGTTTCCAATTAAAATAGTTCATTCGATTGAGCTTCTGGAGAAATGCCAGCAAAAATACCAAATAGAGTTTGTTTTTGCAGAAAATATTGCTGGCATATTATTTGCACAGCACCGTCGGGTCAAATAATGTTGTTCTAAAGCGCTGGCAAAGCATTTATGATTATTTATTTCATTTACTTTGCGTGCAAAATTTATCTGTGTTGGACGCGAAATATTTCCCAATTGTTTTATCGGAACCGCTCTTTTACGATTAATTTACGTTTTCGCTTTATTGGAGCACGATAAGCGATATCCATATACTTCCGTACCAAGGCGATATGTTTTTGGTCGTACAACTCAGCGATTTCGGGGAGCCCGTTTAATTTGCGCCCTTTCAATCTCGGAATTAAAAAACATATAATGGGAAGTTTGGTTTTCATAAAATGCAAATCTTGCGATTTGTGGCAAAGGTTTGTAGCCAGATCTCAAACTATTTTTCAAACAACCCAAGTAATTTTTAACGGAAAACAGCTAATGTTTTTAAATGAATCGTATTTTTATATTCATAACACAAGTGGATTAAACGAAAACTCATGTGGCGACAAGAAAAGAAAAATTTTGAAAATGAAAAAGCGTTTATGGCACAGCACATTTCTATCTTTCATCACCACCACTCCCACATACAGCATAAAAGTTCTGTTGCTTTCCAAATTTAAGTTGGTGCTCGACATTTTACTAAGAAACTCCCAACACTATTTATACACCATAACTTTGCATTGAAGATCTGCATCGCAACATGGCGTATAACTAAAAATATAAAAAGATTATGTAATATTTTACATACCTTAGCGAATGGGTAAAGATTCTATACCAAACGTACAAGCTCTTTCATGCGGCCAACAATTCCATTCATGCCACCATGGTTCAAAATCCTATAACGATGAGAGAGTAGGAGAGTTCCTATATTGCATACCAGGTGGTACCACCAGCCATACTTAATGCTGCAAGGTCAAAAAAATAATTTAGACTGTTTCACCTCATGAAGGAAAAACGTATTTCTGAGCAATACTGTCACAAATATACAGAACCATTTCCAATTGCTTTTGACTGGAACCCGCCACATTGTCTGCTTCCCAGATATTCCAACGCCATACTTCTTCACTCTTCACTTAATATAAACACACGTCAACCAACTAAATACTGTAAAGGCGTTTTTACCTTTGGGTTGGGTGCAAACATTCAACTACATTTGAATAATCTTGTCTATAGTAGATTTCAGGTTTAACAATATTTGATCAGAGCCTCACCATTGTTTTCTCATTGAGAATGAACGAGAACAACTACTTTCAGTAGATTCGCTCATCAAAATGTCCTTTTTCTACAGTTTAAGGTTTCACTGCATGAATGGTTTGACCCTTGCACAAGCACTTTACCTTGTCTTCATGACCAGTAAAGTAAAACCAAGCCTCTGCTAGATTTTTCTAACAGTGCAAGGATTTTCTTCGGTAATTATGGCTGAAGGTGGATATGCGAGATCGCCGTCCAGTGGCAGACTAGTTGTCTGGTTCGTTTGAACTGCGACGAACTGTGGTCCAAAGACCGCCTCTGGCCGTAAAATCTAAGGAAGCCAGGTCTAATACCCTCGTCGATTATTGCCGTCCCAAACAAAACCACTTCCAAGAAAAATTGAAGAGCCAGGTCTTTTGTCATAAAAAGCTTCACTAAATTCCAGAAGGTTTTACGAAGTTGGTCTGTGCCAATTACTTGGGCTACTCTCTTTGTGTGGCATTTTTTTCTGATGGTGAATGTCCCACATGATCCTGGTTTATTTTCTAGTTAAACCCATATGGAGTTTGGATAAAGAAAAATACATCCGTATCCTTATTGTGGGTTTTTGGTAAATTTTCTTCTGAATTAGAAAAAGCTAAAAGATGGTCTGTACTTGACCAGAAGCAACTAGGGCAGAAAAAGGCAATTTCTTCAGATTGATCACAGATTTTCAAGTGTATAATTTCCAATATAAGCAATACGAAGTTGTTGCATCTGATAAATAAAACTTTACAATTTGCATTTTAATGGCTTTCTCGGGTTGAATTATAGTTGATGTGTATAGTTTCCTTTTTTGCACTATTTTTAGGTTAAAAACTATTTCATTTTCAAACTGCAGAATAATAAGATTCAAAATAGGTCTGATTTTTATAAAGTCGCGTATTTTCTTTCTTTGTACTTTGTTTGCAAAATGATGCAAAATAGGTCTAATTTCTTTGGGCATTGGTTTCGAGATATCTATTTCAAATTTAGGAATGGATGCTACGATAGTGGATTGATAGTAGTCTTAATATATTCCCAAGGGCGAAGAGGCATGCCAATACTCAAGCCAATACAAATCATTATTTCTTCGAATGCAACATATCTTCATTTGTAAAACCGCATTTCTACAGGACCATAATACACATGGATTCTGTACACCATTTGTTTATTTAATCCACAAAAGTTTCTTCGTATCAACAGGCACATTGCAAGGGGTAGGCTCGAAGCTTCCAATGAAAAATTTTGTTGTTATTTCACCTGAAGCACTCAGTGATATGATGCTGGAAGTGCTTTGGTTTGCTCATCATGCATTGACACTTGCTTGGGTGCAAAAAACTTAATCATCCTTGGTAGACATTTTGAACACAGCTGCCTTATCATCAGTACATTTTTAGACGCCTTGTTTATTTCTTCTACTGGTAGTAGTACTAATCTGGAGCTGATCAGTCTAAATAGGAAAGCCAAAGCTAAAATGCTTTTGATCATATTAAGTTAGTAAACATTTCAAACTCTACTGGGTTCATCATCAGTACTGAAGTGAACTGCTTGCAAAATCCGTACAGACAGAAGGGAACAACAACAACAACAACAACAACAACATCAAGCAACAAGCCAGGGGCGTGTCATGTGATAGCAGCACAACAGCGACGTCATCATTTGCGATGTGTCAAGCTGCATTGTGGACCTAGATGTTGAACAGATATAGGGGTTTGGAGCTGTCATCTACGTTCAGTGATGGTTAGGTAAAGGATTTTTCAAACTTTTCCTAAGTTAAACTTTTGCTGTACTTGCTCCTACATGACATCTTCATACACGACCTTTTCATTCCAGTCAGTAGTTACTCTATCTTGCGTGGATTTGCATTTATCTCTTTCGTTGCTTTTCCTGCATATTAGATCTTTTAGTTTTCTGTACTCACCACTTTGAAGGGGAGCAACTGTAGAGCAAATCTTTCTTAACCAATCACTTTGCTTTGCTCATCATTCCAACACAGTACCTCCTTCCCAATAGGCTCTAGGGAAAACGTTTGTAGTTTAGTGCATATTTAGGAAATGACATTGGTGCCAAACCCTGTGACTGTCTGAAGTTTCAGGAATTTTTCGAATTTTCTTTGATCAAATCTTGGCAAGGTATATTTTGAAAGTCCTACATGTGCACATTTGCACTTTATAACCTCACACGTGGCATGTATGTACATTCAGGCTGAATTAACTTGAGCTAGTTGTAGAGGTTAAAGAAAAAAAGCTTCTGAAACATATCCCTTTTCACTCTTCAGAGGTTTCCTGTTTGTGTTTTTTTTTTGCAGAACCAGAACCACCAGAAAAGATTGAAGATGTTGAAGAAAAGGGTGAAGAAGAACCAGCTAAGAAGAAATTAAAGTTAGTTTCAAAATTTATGCAGAATATTAACATGATTATGCAAATAAGATAATATTGGTGTGAATCCATTTTTATTCATAAAAGGAAATTCCAAATACTTAACATAACAAGTGGTGCGCTAATAGTTTTACATGTTTGTGAAGTGAGTAAACTCTTTTGACAAAGCGATTAATTTAACCAATCACTAACTTTGAGTATTCAAGTTTGCCTCTGAACTCCCTGACAACACTCTTTGTTTTATTCTGCAACAGAGAAGTTGATTCTGAAGAAAAGAGGATTCAGGAAGCAGAGAAGCAGGGTGAGAAGGAAAGGAGTTTACTTCCTCCTGAAACAAGACTTATCAAGTTTAAGGACATGCTCTTGGAAAGACAGGTTTGTTCAAGAATAATATTTTATTGGTACACCTTGTTCAATTTTATCTGGATTGTGTCTATTTATTTTATAACCAATTGAAAAATCAAGAAGAAATACTATTTACAGTCTTGAATTTAAAGGTTACCATGCAATTTCCTTTATTTTTTTGGATACATTACCACAATTTATATATGGTTGGGTTAAGAGAACCTTCATCAACAAATTAAGAAAATTCTTCAGCAAATTCTAAGCCATATTTTTCGTTGTCAATGATGGCTTAACAAACATCACTTTATACACCAGGTGTCAGCATTTTCTACGTGGGAAAAGGAACTGCATAAAATTGTGTTTGACCCCAGATATACTTTGCTTGCACCGAAAGAAAGAAAACAGGTGCGTTTTGTATCTCACGTTTCACTATTTGCTGCTAATTTTGTCGCAAATTTGCTTCAGGTTTTTGATGAGTTTGTGCGGACAAGAGCTGACATAGAGAGGAAAGAAAAGAAGGCTCAGATTTTGAAAGCAAGGGAAGAATTTAAAGTTCTGCTTTCCGAAGTCAACTCCACTAAAAGGTGCAAAATTTATGTTGTTCATGTTTAAATTTGGTGGTGAAAAAATTTCTTGTGTTTTGTTGCATTTTTCGTGTTTTGTTAAATATACCAGACTAACAATCAGTAGAAATCTGTGCGCAAATTCGAAGTTTTAGGACTTAAGATTTAATTTCAAAAAATCTTTTTTCTAAATATTTAGGGTGTCAAATCTAAGTAGTTCATATCATTCCAACTTTTTAACAGGACTTTTTCTGTTTGCTAGGATGGGGTTCAGCGAATTTGCCGGTCGCCACGCACGAGACCCGAGATACAAAGCTGTCGAAAAAATGAAAGACCGCGAGGCGCTTTTTAACGAATATCTCAAGGAAACCAAGAAGCAAGCAGAAGAAGAATTAAAACTGAAGGCGGAGAAAGTATGACGGGGATTTTCGTTCCAATTACCGGGCTTCGGGGTCACCAAAACCTATAATTGGCGATTGTGGCTCTCCGAGCTGCACCAAATTGTCATCACAATGTTGCAAAAGTGTTTTGCGTTTAAATGCTGGCTGTATTCAGCTAGTTTACTATGGACAGCACAGAATTGTTACAAATTCATGTGTTGCCCGCATATTTAACTTTTAACGAAAACTAGAAGTTACCTAATAGAGTAATCCACTATTAAGTCAGTTAAGTCCTATCCGAACTTTGAGGAATTGCACGAATGTTAACAACCTTGACTAACGTTTAACAAACCTACTTAAAGAAGGTAGCAAGATTTTCATGTTCTTTTGTCTTCTTACATGGAGCTTTTAGCTGGACCGGACCGCCCGCGTAAGCACTACCAGGTTCGGAGTCTCGTCCAGAGTTCATGTATAAGACACGAATAACTTTTGAGGTAGACGCTCTCTATCTGTCATATTGTTTTACTTGTACAGTGGCAATGGCGTAGCACAAACTACGGTCCGCACACACTTTGCATTCTGAGTTTTGACCGGTAAAGACAAGTGGGTAACAGCTGCATAAACCTGTAACTAAAGTTTGTACGTAAAAAAAACTGTTTTAAATAATTCTGTAACATTGTAACATTATTGCAAACTTGCAGGTTTGTTCCGACTTTTCGCTACTTTTTTATTTAATTAAAACATTTTTTAAAACAAGCAATTACTTTTGAACAAAACCTGCGTTGAAGTTACAACATGACAGATTTGCTCAAAATGAAACAAGAGCTTGTTTATGGGAAGTAGTTCAGAAATTTAACAATTTCCACAGTCCAGATAATTTAACAGTACAGATAATAGCACTAAACACAGCACAAATACCGAAAAAGGGAATGAATAATCCGTTCACGCTTTGCCACGCAACTCTCCACGTTCCAATCCCAAACTTTCCGAAACTCTTCAGATCTCCGCAATAACTCGCGTTTTCACACCTTTTCGCCAGATCAAAAAAGATTACTTCGATCTTATGGGGGATAAACGTGTTCACAAGTACAATCGGTGGTCGAAAGCGAAGGAAAAGATCGAATCGGACTCTCGTTATTCGGCTGTTTCGAGCGCCACCCAGCGGGAGCAATGGTGGGAGGAGTATGTTGCCTCCAGATCCAAGGTACGTTTTGCTGCCTTACGCGTGTGTCGCCATCCCTAATGTAATCCTGTATTGGGATTTGTTTTTAAAATATATATAATAGGAATTAGTGCGTGGGAAATCTAGTGGCATGGATCGCTGCATATCTGTAGTAAGCTGATGCGACATAAGATCGGTTACACGGCAATAATATCTTTATAATACAGCGGCTTGTTTTTGTAAATTTAAAAGGTGAAATTTGAGTCTCGTAATCGCAAAAAATGTAACATTGCCCTCAGGTGGATGAGAGCGACGAAACCGCACGGAAGCGACGCGCGGAAGAGAGTTTGAAAGCTCGCGCAGAGCAAGTGGAAAAGGAAAAAGCTGAAATGAGTCGAGAGATAGATACGGAAAGACAGAAGCATCGACTTGAGGAAGCAGTCCAGCATTTTAAAGCTCTTCTCGCTGACATGGTAAGGATGAATTACGGCCACTAAACAATTGGGTTTTTGTAGTAACCAGTTTTGCCAGAACGGTTTGTGCTTTCCCAAGCATCTCCTATCTGTTTGACCTCTTTCGATTTTCGTGGTAAATAAATTTGCCCAACTGCCAGCCATGTTAACAATAACGTACTTTTTTCCAAATAAAATTTCGAGCAATGAATGGGTTTGCGTAACCCAACGTGCAAAAATAATACACATGTGAAGTAAATGTGGTCTGGCCAAAACTTTTTCTATCTTGTAAAGGTGCGTAACACAGACCAGTCCTGGTCCGACGTTCGTCGTGCGTTGAAGAAAGACGGGAGATGGGATTTAGCATCCCTGCTGTCCAGAGACGAGAAAGAAAGGTTGTGATTCCTCCATAGAAATCATACACACGTTGGTAATGATTGTATTTTCGGCGCAGATATTTCACCAGTCATTTGGAATCTTTGAACAAGAAGAAAAGGAGTAGTTTCAAGCAGTTGCTGGATGAGACGAGCTCAATAACCCTCACATCCCGTTGGAAAGATGTGAGGAGATTGATCAAAGAAGATCCAAGATACGTTAAATTCTCTTCGAGCGACAGGGTCGGTTTAGTGTGCTTGTTTGTAGAAGTTCGAAAACGTAGCCAAAATAACTCACTAAAGTGGCTGACGATAAATTAATGCTATTAGTGCGACAACGCTGATGTGTGAGTAATTTTTAATACCTAACCACACTTTATGACATTTTTCCTTTAAAATTAATGTTATTTCACTTGTATGTTTTCCTGTATTATACCAGGCCGTTTCTTATATATAAAGCAAGTGCGACTGTCTGTTATTTCGCGGAAGTGACAGTGATCGTCGGGGCATAGTCTTGGTTTGCTCACATTACATACTAGGGATAATTTGTAAGTTACCAAAAATTGACATTATTTCCCGTGTATTCCAGAAACGCGAACGGGAGTTTGAAGATTTCATGAAAGATAAGTTAGTGGACGCCAAAGGGAGCTTCCGCGATCTGCTGAGGGAATGCAAGACGTTAAACCACAAGTAAGATAGACAATAAATGTCTAGAAATTGTCAAGAGCTAGAAAAAACTGGTGTTTAAAAATGATGATCGCGAAGTCCTGTAAGTAATTCGAAGTCGTTTGTTTGTGACGTTGTTCATGTCGCCGCTTTAAACAAAATAAACGCAGTTTAAAAACTTTTTTTTAAAAACTGCGTTTGTGTTTTTGGCGATATCGAAATGCATGAAATACATGTATATCTAGACAACTTCAAACTATCGACTTAGGATTACTTGCAGGAATTTTTGTTAAATCTGCTACAGGGTCTTTGTTGGCCATAAAGAAAGCAAGACGTTTCAAAAATATTAAAACTTTCATTTGTTGTCCGCCAAGTCAATAAATTTTTTAAGGTTGCTACTTCTGATAAAACTTTGACAAATAAAAAAAAAACTTTAAACCTGAAACAATCCTCAGAACAAGGGACACTCTCAAGTCCAATCCATCGCACATGAAGGAGATCGTATCAGTTCTGGAAAACGACAAACGTTACCTCGTTCTCGATTGCATCAAGTCGGAACGCGATAGTTTGCTTCGAACCTTCATCGACGATCTTCACAGGAAGGGGCCTCCCCCTCCCCCAACTGCTTCCGAGCCCTCCAGAAGGGGGATGAAGTGAAGGCAATATGGAATCAAATCATTAACAATCATATTGTTTTGAGCAGCTTTGAATTGTGAGTTAAAGTTGATCTGAAACTCGATCTCGTAAAAACGTCCCCCCATTTTATTGCTTACCTTGGTAGTAGTAGGTATTTTTCACCGTCGTGTCAAGCCACCCTTTCGTCAAATGGTCGTTGTTCGTCGTTGAATAAAAAAAATGCTTCTATTACGAGTGAATGGAACAGTCCTGATATATTAGGGTTTGTATACAAACCTTCGAAGGGCTTCAAGCAGTTTAATCGTAATCGGAGGAGTCCACATTAAGACGGAAAATCCCTTTCAATTTTTGGTATGGATTTTGCCAACTGTTTGTAGCATCGCGCATGTTTCCCAACTAATTCTTTACACAATGATGCAGACGGAGTTTGGAATTTCTGTCGAACTCTCACAGCCTTTTGGCATCTGACTCTACAAATACGTGTTAACCGTTTGCACTTCCGATTTTCTGGCACTAAACTAGCTAACAATAGCATTTACTCGCTCAGTCACTAACACACTTGGGACAATTTAAAGTTAGGCTACGCCACCTGATATTGCAACGTGTCTTGCTATTAAATAAATAAGCCTGCTGCACACAGAGACCATTTAGTAGCCTACAACAAGAACACGCAAAGCAAACTTCAGTTTCAGCAATGGTAGCCAAGCGAACGTGTTAAACGCTGTTTGTTGTATCAGGTTGGTTTGTTCCTTACATTGATCTGGTAGGGTAATATGCTATTGTATTGTTCTCGAGAAATTTTGCTTGTTTAGAAATGAATTTCGTGATGGATCGCAGAAAATGATCCTTCGGTCGCTCCATTGCCACGACGAATGCAAGAAACGATGTGGACGTAATGACTAAGCACCAATTTTAACCCGGTACTGTAATTGTATCTTGTAAGTCTTAACCCAATATAAATAAGTCATTATATGTTTAAAGCCGAACTGCCGTAAAGCATGTTTTGTCTATGAAATTGTGCTATGCAAGTAAACGCCATTTCTTTGTGGTTCTGTCATTATGCCTTTTTGTGTTATGTTCATTTTTTTTCAGGAAGGGGTTCCTTAGTTTGAAATACCTCTTTGTCGTTACTTAATGGTAAATTGTGGAAGTTCGCCTTAACATTGTGTCTACTTCGAAAGTCCTCCATGCACAGCATAGGCGCGGCGCAGTTAAGGGACCTGGCACCTTGCAAGGTCACAAAGATACGATTTTCAGTCAATCATGTCGGAATACCTTAGACCAGTGCTTGCCAACCAGTGGGTCGCGAAGCTATTTCAGGTGGGTCGCGAAGCATATGTTATATGTTACAGTTTTCTATTAGATCACGAAATTATTGCATTATCATTACATAACATCGTTTGGTCATGTCTCATTGTGGGTCGCACAATAAAACTTGCATTAAAAGTGGGTTGCGAACTGAAAAAGGTTGGGAAGCACTGCCTTAGACCTTCCCAAAGCACGACTGACGTCCCTTTAGGAGAAATCCTTCGACTCTTTTAGCTAGGGTTGCTATGGCTGGTTGAACCATGAAACTGCTCATTAACCTAATTCAATTGTCTTTGTTTTCGCACGCAACATTCACTTTAACATTTACCCAACTAACAATAACACAGCAGTTACTCGCTCAATCACTAACGCGCTTGGCACAATTCGCGCCACCTGATATTGCAACGTGACTTTCAAATAATTAAATAAGTCTGCTCACGGAGTCCATTTAGTAGTCAACAACAAGAACACGCATAGCAGACTTAGTTTTAGTTATAGCAGCCGAGTGAACCTATTGAACGCTGCAGGTCTTTATAAAGTGGTACACTAGAGATAAAGTGAATAGTTGTGTCTATGTAGCTATTTTGTGCAAGAATTAAGTGACAGAATATCATTGAGCTTGCATTATAGGCAGCCGTTTATGCAATTTAACACTTCTGACGCATTTCTGCAGAAAAATACAGCTTTTTCTGCAACACAACTACAAACAAACACGAAAAAGGCTTTAAATATATTGAAGGTGTTGTTGTATTCTCGTGCATAGACTTTATAGCCAGCAACTGGTTAGCATGCAACGCAATGGAGAAGTCAAACAAAACGGCTGTGGCCATCTAGTCTTTTGAGTTGAACATTCTAATTGGAACTTTCAAAAGATGCAAGTATGGGAATACAGGCACAAATTTGCGTACACTGGTTAATTGGAGAACGTTGTACGCAGGTTGTCTTACTAGCAGAATAAAACCACACTTAGCGGAACTTCTGTCATTGTTAAGTCACTAATAATGTTGCTTGCGTCAGTGCAAAATGTTATTATGATCAATGAATTGCAATGAATATTTGTATGTGATAAGGAGGGAAAACGCATTAAAAAACATTTGGAAAATGGAATAGCACTCAAACGTTTCAGCGATATTCTATTGGCTGGTAAAATTCACATGACGTACAACTTTTCGGCGCTGCTTAGATTGTAGCGACTTTTGGTCTTCGGGCAAATTACCCAACCACCTTCCGCTATGAGAGCAAGTCCCTGAAATTGACATAAAATATTTTTTGTGGGGAACGAAAGTAATACATTTTTTTACGGTTTTGAAAACGCTGGCCTGCAATAAATAATAATGTCAGTTTTCCAGAAAAAGCATCAGAAATTGAGGCCACATATATCTAGTGGTGTGTTTATAGTAATATAGATACCCTATGTATATGTGAAGGTTGCCTGACAAGTTGAAGCGCACCAGTGTACCTTGGTCACAATATACCCCGTAAAAGCATAGCGTTGGGCCTGGTTAGCCCAGGGTCACTAGTTCAAACCCCACCAGGAGCTTGATTTCAAACTTGTCAAGAAAAAAGTGGCTGATCCAGCCAGGCTGCAATGTCTGGGCTGTGAAGCCTGTGAACCTAATGGTGTGTTCTTTGAATGTAAAATTACCATGCTATAATTGAATGAAAGGGGGTGAAAGTTCTGGTGCACCTGAATTCAATTAAAAAACAAATTGGTGCATAGGAAACAGCATGTTGGTCATCCCTGTCGGTGGACACTCCAGTGTTTTATATGTACATCACAACACGTAAATACAACATACCTTTTCACCATAAACATATCCATTTGGCAACATCATTGGGTGATTGTGTTCGTTCATAAGCTTGCCTGTGATGGAGCAAATCAGTCGGGATTGGGCACAGTGAGCGTATGGCAAAGGTTTGGCAAGTTCATTGAAGAGAGGCAGACAAACTGGACAGTCTGGGGATTTTGTTTCTTCATTGTAGCAACGGCTGTTTTGTTGGGGGGTTAAGGGTTTATGTTCACTTTAATATCTTTTCGGTTACAAAGGTTGTTTAAAGTTTGGTTATAAAATCATTTTTTCACATACATTATCAAAAGATTTGTTTATAATAGATCGCTACACAAAGCTTTAACTCTTTATCATTTTGTTGTAATGTAAAGGCCAATATCCATCATAGAACAACAAGGATACTGGGTTTTTAGACCAGCCAGACCAGCTTGAAGAGTGACTTGGAAAACAGAAACATCACCAAGTTGATAGAGCCTGTAGTTTTCATATCTGAATTGCTCTTTTAAACTTTGCCATCGTGCAGTGGAGAAAAGACTTTTGTATGGAGAAATATGAGTATCCGCAGTAAAAGCTAACAGGCCCATGACCTAAACAGAGTTTAAAAGTAACAACAGCCAAACTACAATTACTGTTTTTAAAACACATTAGTATGATACTATCAAACGTTTTCATTATTTTTTGTGAAAACAAAAGCAGAAATTCTTTGTATTTCCAAATACAATTTTTCAAGTTTTACACTTAGAAAGGTTAATTTTCGCAATTTTACATAAAAACTAGTCGTTTTACAATAAATGTTATGTGCGGATTACATAGGAATCAGTAGTTACATGTTTATGTAACCAACCTGTTTCACTTCAGGTAGACGAGTTTTTTCAACAGCTGCAAAAAATTTTCTTGCGTGGCTACACAACAAAAACAACATTTTACCCACTGGGAGAAAATCATTCAAAATGTGGTACACGTTACCTTACTGCATCAATTCGTCTGTTTTTACGAATGAGTTCAATAAACTGCTGCACATGCAAGTTGAATTCAAGGTTGCTATTAAGTTTGCGCAGACGTGAACGATTGTCGTGGCACCAAGCAAGACATTTATCACACTCTTGTTTGTCTAAAGTTAGCTCCACCTCCCAAGCTGTTACAAAAACTTCAGTGTTGACGAGGTCCTGTGAAAGTTCAAACTCTATCATACTTTACACATGTATGAAGAAAGGCGCTGGAATATTCAGCTCTTAAAATGAAATAGACAATAAACAAACTTCTAAAAAATAATGTTTGTCTATTTTATTTTAACTTTACCATTTGGTACATGCATTGATCAACTGTTCCCTTACTGTTATATTTGATTCATTTGCAAGTTTTAGAGCACTGTCGTAAAATCCACACCGTAGAAGATGATCGACGACCATTCTGTCAAACCTTGTTTTCTTCCATTTTTCCACTACACTCGGAATAGGACTGGCATGTTCCTTAAAATAATACACAACAGGATATATCAGGAAATGACATCAACTGCAGTATAGGCATTTATGTACAGTAAACATACAGTACACATATTATACCTTCAGGTGTTCAATTCTTCTTTTGCAGAGCTTGGCACTAGCTTCTTCCAATTCTATGGCATCAGCAGCCTAAAAAAAACAAGTAAATTGTGAATAATTTACCCGAAATCAGCATTTTTGGAAACTTTATGGATAACTAAGACTGTCAAAGATTGTTTGTGAACTGTTTTGTCAAACACAACTGTGTTGTCATTTCCTGTGGCTAAAGTACATTATAGTTCTTCATGCAAATTACAGTAAAAGAATTATCTAAAAATTAATACACTATTGCAAAAAATGGTACAATAAATTATCATGATACCTAGTTTACGTGGCATATGTGGACAAAATAGGATTTCAGTGTGCACTGAATTTGGACAATAAAATCTGAAAGCTATGTCGATAAAACATAAAGGCTCTTGGTTAAACAAAACAAATAGTTTTAACCTTTCGTTTCATTGAGCTGAGTTTCTCCGCAACTCCATTAAGCATGACTGCCATTGATCCATTTGTTGCATTACCAGATTCCATGCATTTTTCAATCTCATTTAGAGCACTTGCTAAACTGTGGAACTCCCTGTCAATGGTTTTTTGTGCCGATCGGAAACGCTTGTTTAACAGTTCATACGGCACCTGTCAGAAAAATGAACATCAAATTAAAGTTACACTTTTAAATTTGAAAATGAACAGGACAATGCACATATATTATACAAATGTTAAGTGCCAAAATTATATCAATACACAGTTAGGCTTTTAAATAGGTGTTAACACAATTAACAGAAATGTGTAGGCTACGTATGTAGAACAATTGTTTATTGCAATAATAAAACACAGTTTTTATAGGTTGTAAACATTTTTCGTAACTACACAAAAAGCCCGACATTTCAAAATACCTTAAGAGTCCCATATTCTTGCACTTTAAGGTCCATCCCACTTGAAGTCGACATGATAAGATCACAATCACCTTTTGTAGAGGTTAGCTGACAACTCTTACACAGATGACTTCACAAAGACCAACAAAGATTCTAAATTCCAGTTCCGGGACAAGGCAGCGTTACTTACAACAGTTAGCGTTTGCTAGGACAGGGTAAACAGGCGAATGCGACCTATTCCATTCAAGCATGCGGTGGGCAAATCTAGGTCAGAGACAGAGTCTCTCCACTTACAGAAAATTTATCAGCTGACACTGTGTGGAGAAATGCTCTGTTTACTTTAACGCTGCTTCTTAGTCGCATTTTTTACACTCGATATGCGTCCTCCTACATGGTCTAGTGGTTAGGATTCCTGGCTTTCACCCAGGCGGCCCGGGTTCGATTCCCGGTGTAGGAAGGTTTTTGCATTGGTGGTTCAGTGGTAGAATCCGCAATCTTTTTTCTCATCAATTAAAAAAATTTTCATAATCCGCAAGAGGTTATTTTTCCCAGCTTCAAACATAGATATCTGTTAATAATCGATTTTGCTAAAACTGTTAGCATCGTATTCAAATTGTTCAATTGTGCAGTACGTCAAGTTAAACTGCAACGGCTGCGGCTTGTTTATTTTTCCTGCATGGCTTGGCATTGGCAAAGCGTCAACAACCACACTAAAACTTGACCCTTGTGTCGTTGTAAAATGATCTTGCGACGTGTTCCTCCCCACATAAGTTTCAACGCAGATACCTCGTCGGTTTCTCTATTTTCTGGTAAGGTTATCGGAAGCGACATTACTAAGCTCCGCAATAACTTCCAAATTCCCTTGTAGAGCACAATTAAATACCTTAACTTTATATTTATTCGCGATCATAGGCTTCCGCAAGAGAGAGGCAAGGAGCATTTTCCGGCCGAAAGGCACGTACCTCGTTCGCCTAATGCTGGTTAATCCGGCACTGTACCTATGAGTTCGCCGAGTGTTTTCATGAGTCCGCGGCCAGTTGGGAATATATCTACACTTGATAAACCAAATTTTCGTATTTATAATAATTATTAGGCCTGGTAACATACCACTGTATTACACTGCAATATGAACCAGGGGTCCGCAAATACTATTTGGCGAGACCCATAAGACATATGTAAAATGTTTAAAAAATTAATACACTAATACAAAAAAATGGCACATTTTGAATCAGCGATTTACAATAAATTATTATGATACCTAGTTGACATGGCATATGTGGACAAAATAGGATTTCAGTTTGCACTGAATTTGGACAATAAAATCTGAAAGCTATGTCGATAAAACATAAAGGCTCTTGGTTAAACAAAACAAATAGTTTTAACCTTTCGTTTCATTGAGCTCAGTTTCTCCGCAACTCCATTAAGCATGACTACCATTGATCCATTTGTTGCATTACCAGATTCCATGCATTTTTCAATCTCATTTAGGGCACTTGCTAAACTGTGGAACTCCCTGTCAATGGTTTTTTGTGCCGATCGAAAACGCTTGTTTAACAGTTCATACGGCACCTGTCAGAAAAATGAACATCAAATTAAAGTTACACTTTTAAATTTGAAAATGAACAGGACAATGCACATATATTATGCAAATGTTAAGTGCCAAAATTATATCAATACACAGTTGGGCTTTTAAATAGGTGAATTAACAGAAATTTGTAGGCTACATGTGTAGAACAATTGTTTATTGCAATAATAAAACACAGTTTTTGTAGTTTGTAAACATTTTTCGTAACTACACAAAAAGCCCGACATTTAAAAATACCTTAAGAGTCCCATATTCTTGCACTTTAAGGTCCATCCCACTTGAAGTCGACATGATAAGATCACAATCACCTTTTGCGGAGGTTAGCTGACAATTCTTACACAGATGACTTCACAAAGACCAACAAAGATTCTAAATTCCAGTTCCGGGACTGGGCAGCGTTACTTACAACAGTTAGCGTTTTGCTAGGACAGGGTAAACAGGCGAGTGCGACTATTCCATTCAAGCATGCGGTGGGCAAATCTAGGTCACAGTCTCTCCACTTACAGAAAATTTATCAGCTGACACTGTGTGGAGAAATGCTCTGTTTACTTTAACGCTGCTTCTTAGTCGCATTTTTTATGCTCGATGTACGTACGCCTACATGGTCTAGTGGTTAGGATTCCTGGCTTTCACCCAGGCGGCCCGGGTTCGATTCCCGGTGTTGGTGTTTGCATTGGTGGTTCAGTGGTAGAATCCTCGCCTGCCACGCGGGGGGCCCGGGTTCGATTCCCGGCCAATGCAATCTTTTTTCTTCTTATCGTCAACTGCATTCAAAACAATTTTCATAATCTGCAAAGTGTTATTTTTTCTAACCTCAAATATAGATATCTGTTATTAATCGATATATGCTAAAACTATTGACGTAAGACTGCGGCTTGTTAATACTGCATGGCTTGGCATTGGCAAAACGTCAACAACCACACTAAAACTTGACCCTTGTGTCTTTGTAAAATGATCTTGAGACGTGCAGATACCTTGTCGGTTTCTCTATTTCCTGGTAAGGTTATCGGAAGCGACATCGTAACATTACTAAGCACGGCAGTAACTTCCAAATTTCCTTGTAGAGCACAATTAAATACCTTAACTTTGTATTTATTCGCGATTATAGGCTTCCACAAGAGGGAGACAAGGGGCTAATTGTTAATCCGGCACTCTCCCTGTGAGTTCGCCGAGTGTGTTCACGAGTCCGCGGCCAGTTGGGAATATAGCTACACTTGATAAACCCCAATTTTCGTATTTATAATAATTATTAGGCCTGGTAACATACCACTGTATTACACTGCAATATGAACTAGGGGTCCGCAAATACTATTTGGCGCGACCCATAAGACATATGTAAAATGTTTCGCGACCCTGATCAGAGCCAGTTTCACTCAACACAATATAACTATGATACGAGTAAAACAAAGTGCAAACGACAAAGAAACGTATACATTGGATCGTTGGCAATTTTAAGTACAAGAAAACTTGACCAAAGTGTATAAAGTGTATTTGTTTTTTTTTACCGACTCAAAATGTAAGAGTCTGTTGATCCAAAATTGTGTCGCGACCCACCGCTTGCTGTCCCTAATGTTTTTGAGCAAAATACCAAACGTGTCAGATTTGCCCCGTACGAAATTTGACCATGTCTTGATCTGTGTTCACAGAATCACCTGCCTTTGTTTTGGCACTTCTTTAAAGGTTACTCCACCCCCAACGCAAAAAATGTTCATGTTTGAAGTAATTTTGTTGGAAAACAGATTTTAGTACGGGGTAATGTGCAATTCACCGTTTATAGCATTTTTTAATACAGTATTATTTGAATCTGATTATATTTTCTATGTTCTTTTAATCTAGATTACAGAACATTCCTTTCATCTAAATTCTAAAAAAAATGTTCTTATAATCAAGAGGAATACATTTGAATGTTCCGAAACCCTTTCTTGAAATGCTGCTTAGAGACGCCAGAATGGCAATCGTTAATCTTGGTCTTGGTTGCGCAACGTAACAAAACAAACTTTCCCCATAGAATGACAACGGTCAATTTCATTGCACCGGCATTTGCACGGTCTGTTGCACACCAGCTTTACGGTTGAGTAAACACGAAAACATATGCGCACGCTGGGTGCGAAGGTTGGGTGACACAGAGCAGATCATTTAGGCGTTAGCTTGAAGACCTCTGTTTGCAGTTTAATTGGTGTTTGCAAATCACAATAAGCCAGTTAAACGGATTTGCGCATTTAGAATATTTTGCAATATCATTTCAAAGACATCTTATGGATCGAAATGGAAAGGTTGAAAGCACAATTCAAAAGTTTTTCCGAACCTTCAACTTCAAGGGAAGAAACCATACCGATATTAAATGTCACAGATGTGGAACAAGTGAGTTAGATGTTTTGCTAATATTTCAATAGGTTTTGAACACATTTTGAACTCCATTTTGAATTAAAAAAAACACAATAATTTGCATGTAACAAAAATATTTCAGGGCCATGTAGATGGGGAAGATCAGCATGAAAGTAATTTGGACTCAGAAAATGTTTTCAAGGATGATCAAATAAAATTGGGAAACTACTTTGATGATGAAAAAACTAAAATAGGTATATGCCGTGTATTACTGAACATATAATACCTGACTTTGTTCCAATTCATAAGAGGGTAATGTGTAAAATAGCTATGGCAAATTTTTGTTTTAATTTTTTGTGAAGAAATAAACGAAATAATTTTTCCAAATAAGTTTTTGTGCCTTTTTCAGTAACACATAGCATGATTTGATTTGCTCAAACAAACGTGTCTGATAATAAAATTTATGTGTTTCAGATTTTGTGTTGGTTTATGAAGTGGAAATTAAGAAAAAGAAATCGCAAGATCGTCGTTTAACCGAGAAGGAAATAACTGAGAGAAAAAGAAAAAAAAACAAGCAAGAACTTCTCTGCAAATGGAGAAACAAATTCATCAAACATTTGCAACGACAAGGTCTAGAAATTGAAGAGGTAAAACCTTTGCATGTGACAATATTCCTTGTTATTATAATTTGACTTATTTATTTGTTCATGTAAAAACCATTGTACATTTTTGTGTAACATATATAGTTGTTGTAAAATTATTACTTTCCTAAATCCTATTGAAGTTTTAAAACATTGAAAAGTTCAATAATGTTATTTTTATAGAACTTTCTTGTATTTTGTTAGGAAAGGGTTGCGTTACCCGAAAAAGTCGTCTACTATTTAAAGCTTAACTGTCCATGGCATTTGTTGATATACTACGCAGAAGAATTAAACATCAGAGCTCCACTTCAGGTAAATCTGTGGATTCCTATAATGCACCAACCTGTATTTAGCATACGTTAGCGAACAACTATTTTGGTGCATAATTAAAAAAATTCCTGTGTTGTATTTTATTGGTGCATATTGGTACTTCTTACTAATAAATTACTGACAGAATTGTTGACTGTAACTAAGTCAGTGCTTGTGGTGTGTGTCAAACATGATGTTTTCAATCTAGTTACGTGAATATCGAAGTCATCAATGGTCGGGGAGGATCCTGAGCAAGCTGAGAATGCCGAACCACATGAATATCGATGTTCCTAATAAACCCAAACTGTTTTTCACTTGCACTTTTCGAAAATCGAAACAATCCAAGTAAGTAGAAAGTGCGATACATTGTGTGTAAAAAAGGATTTAAATTTATTATTTAATTAGTTGAAGTGATTTTTTTGCAACCCACATGGCACACCAGAAAACTTAATTCTTGGTTGTTTCAAATATATCATAGAACGGTTTTATATAATGTTTTAGGGGGGATTCATTATATGTAGCATATGTTGTTTTGTCAGACTGCTATGGATCACAATTGGTGTGGCAAGCCTAAATTTTCATGCCTGCTTTCGCTGAAACAGTTTTGTGGCTGGCCCAAGGTGCCCACAGACCACCCTTAAATAGTAAAGAATTAAATTTTTCTGGTTGGATGTCAAAACACCAATTGCATAACTTGGTGATGCATATATTTCATAGAATATTGTAATTATGTTGTAGAACACGTTAAATGTAAGTTTCATGCAGTACTTTCATGTAGGCATCATGCCTCATTTTGTTTTTAGTGTCAGTTTAGGCACAATGGGTCATAGCAACACCCATGCACTTACGTTCCTCCGGATATTCTTGACAAAAGCCATTAATCATATTGAAAGTGTTTTTTTTGCTTCTTATAGTATAATGCTTTAGCTTGGTGTTCTTTTGCTTGATTATTGGTGGAAATTTTTTTTTTACCAAAAATGTAAGGATGGAGTGGAAATGATGTTTTTTTGTGTTTTGAAACAAATTTCTTTGTTGTATTTGTTTGTAATGATTTTTGTAAAACTGAAACTAACAAGACATTTTTTTAGATGCAAACATGACCAATCACTTTATTAAACAAACAAAATCCAAATTATTTTGCTCTTTGTGGCATCTAGTATTGCTAAAAGATATTAAACAATTAACTGCTCACATATTTTACTTTGTTACCAACAATGTGTTCAGATAAGCGATTGTTTTTATTACCTAACAGGATATGAATGGGCATATCTCCTCTGGCTATATTGGGCCTGTCTGGCATTATGAGGAAACTGTGGGTGGAAGGGTTATGACACAAGCTTAAGTTCCACCAGCAAATAAGTTGCTTGATAAATTGCGTCTATTAAATCTGGATTTTTTGGGGCAACTGTTATGATTTTTTCGACATGTTTACAAACATCTGTAATTAATGCATTGGAATTTTTGTTAATTAAGGATACTTACCCCGTTGCCCATATATGACATTACCTAATATGATTTATTGCCCACACATTGTCTATATTAGCAATAGAAATGGTGCAACCTTTTGTGGCAGGCAACTCTTCTCACCCACATAATATCAACAGTTACAGACTCATCACATACTTCAAATTTATATTAAAATTCCATTAACTTACATTATGTTATGATGGCAGCATTGATTTCTTAGTTCCTCACACTGGAAAGTGTTTGGAAATCATTTCTCCAGTCCCAAAAAGTGCTTAAAAAATGATTCACCATTTTTTTCCGCACTGAAATTTTCTATGTTGTTTTTGCACTTTGTTAGTGGTATGATTTAAGTTGCCTAAATTGCCATGTTTTGCTCTAGCTTTCTTGGAATCGACGACCAAGACACCTATTTTTCAAACACAGACAGAAGTCGCATTGTTTGGGAAATACTTCAAACCACATTGTTTGGAAAAAAGCGAAGGGCAGAACAAGGTTGATTATATTTGTTGTCTCACTAACTTCACTGAAACTTTTGGTTTTTAATTCAAACTGTGCCCACATGTGGTTATTTTAAAAAAAATCAAACCAGTTGTCTTAAACTTACAAAGTGTTTCAATGGCCAAATGGGATCGGTTAAAGTATTCCTTTTTACAACTTTCCCACCTAACCTTACCTGAAGTAGCCTGTTAAGTGTGTCCAGAAATATGTCTCCCGGTCATTTTCCCTTTCTTGGTAAATCAGATTAAACGTGCAATGTTATTTTTGTTTAAATCTTTCATTTTACGTTGAGCAGGAATTGAGCGCTTGTTATCTGATGAAGTGTTCACAGCAGCTTTCCCCCTTCATGATGGCCAATACAAGCTGAAAGAACCATTAGAAGAAATTGTAAGTGTCATTGCAAGTTTGATTTGTGTATGAGTCTGTTTTGTGAGGTCCTTTTCTATAAATTCTATAAAACTTTATCAACTTAGTTTTTGTAATCATGTATAAAAAGAAGCTGGGAAAGTTTTTTTGACACAGGACCCAACAAAATTAAACAAACGTCAGGTGTTGTATGAATACTGGGCTCGGTGGGGTCGATGGTACAAATATCAACCCCTCGACCACATAAAGGATTATTTTGGGGAGAAGATTGGAATTTATTTTGCTTGGTTGGGTAAGCTTACTTGGGTATCAAACATAAATATACGCATTGTTGAGTTTTGAAAGTTTTAAACCAAAAAAAGTAATAATTTAGCTAAAACAAAATCAACATCTTGTAATTTGCTTTATGTAATTTGCATTCTTCTGTTATTGGCACTATTAAATAAAATATAATACCAGGAAAGTAAATTTTAGCGTCAAGACTGATATGCCTTATTGTATAATTTATTTAACTTTTTACTGCCAATATTCTGTGGGCATAAAGCAGTTGTTTAACATTATTACTGCTATTATTTTGCTCATATTTTTTCAAAGGAAACAAGCTGTTTTTATTCACTCTCAATTTTTTAACCTAATTGTATTGACAGGATTTTACACAGCGTGGCTTCTTCCTGTTGCAGTGTTGGGGTTTATTGTTTTTCTCGGAAGTCTAATTGGTATAAACTCCAACGAGGAAGCGTAAGTCATAAATCCTTATTCCAAGCACGTGTCTGGCCTGATAGCTACTGGTGTTTAACATATCGCATAGACAGATATTATGGATAAGAATAAAATATTACGCCAAAAACATTTGCATATCACTGTACATTGAAATGCTTAGGTTTGCAGGCAAAGCAGCCAAGTGGTCCTGTCTGTCTTATCATACAAAAGCATGAAACACTAAATTGAAGTGTTTATGTACATTGCAAGCAATACATGCCATCTTAGAAATATGACAATATGTTTGGTTTTGCTTATGGGACAAATGTTTTCAATCCATTTTACTTTTAGGAACATCTTTTTTATTCATCTATGTTTTAGATCGTGAATAAAACTATTCTTTTCAGGAAAGAAGTTTGTCAGAGTGGAAATAATTTCATGATGTGTCCACAATGTGACACGTGCAAAGAATGGGCGTTGAGTAAAACTTGCCTCATGTCGAAGCTTTCCTTTCTATTCGACAACACTGGAACTGTGGTATTTGCCACAATTATGGCTTTTTGGGGTATGTGTATGAAACTTTTCATGTTTTGAACAAGTGTAATGTTGGATTTTGTACAAAGCTTATTCATCACATGTTTTGCTTTAACTGATCTGATTGTACTAATTGCACTAATGGCACTGACAACAGTTGAGCAATTCAATACTTGGGGAAAAGCTCATGTTTAAGCATTCAAATCCACAAGAAACATTCAACGAGATTACCTTTCCTTAGTTTTTCCAAAATAGTCTTGTTTCATCAATAATTAATAAGAATGAGGAGGGCTTTTTGTTGAGGCACAAAATTTAAATCATGATAATGGGTGGCTCTTTTGCTTCTGTCCAAAGGTAACCCATCTCATAAAAAATTGATTTTAACATTTGAGAGCGTTCTTACAATGGTGATGTTGTTCATAAAATTACCTTTTCTTGACCAAATGACCAAATTGCGTACAAAGGAAAATGAGTATATGTTTGTAGTGAGCCATTAGACAATTCAGGAAATTGTTGCCCAATAGTTTATTAATATTTTTGTGTTTATGCCTGGCATAAAACGCTGCACAACAATTTGGCTGGTAAATAAAATATCATGAGAAAAAAAGTGGATTTATCCTAACTTGATTAATTGAATCCATAGTCTTTATTGTGAGATGCTTGAAGCTGGATAAGTAGCTTCCTTGACTTGTTTCCTTAGTGTTTCCTTTCAAATTACTTCTAACCTGCCATGACTGATAGTTTGCCATATGTTTGGGACTGAGACTTATATTTCTTTAAATCGAATATTTTTCTAACTTGCATTGTGCAAGTATGCAAAGATAGAGTAAAAGCCAAAAGTGTATTGTTATCATTGAGCAACATTTGCAAATGCTTGTTATCTGGTATTTTTTTTTCTATCTTGAGTAAATTGACTGTAGTTTATCAGAAAATTTGCTTTAAATGTGCAATGTGTTTATTCAAATGGTATTCAACAAACTCTGGGTTAAAGTCAAAAAAAATTTCGTTGACAGGGTTTACATTATGGGGGTAAGTTCCTTTTTCAATACTATCAAGTGTTTTTTGTTGCCTAAACCATCACAACATCCTTTCCTCGACTTTTCAGCTGTCTTCTTTCTTGAGTTTTGGAAGCGCAAGAGTGCAAACATAGCTCACCACTGGGAGGCGATCGGTTTTGAGGAGGAGGAAGAGAAACCTCGACCGGATTATTGCGCTCGAGCTCCCATGTTAGAAACGAACCCCATCACGGGGATCATGGAACCTCACTTTCCACCCAAGCAGAGACTCAGACGAATGCTCACTGGTTTTGCCATTCTGCTTATCATGGCAAGTCTTCAAACATTTTTTTTATAATATTACTGATAATTTTTGTTATGATTTCCATGTGTAAAAGTAAGTGCAACTTGTTGCAAAACTGGGTCTCATTTTTATTTCCAGCTGTCAGTGGTGATCATTTTTGTGGTTTCTGTCATTCTTTACAAGTGCATCATAGCAGTTGTTATGGTTCACAGCAGAATCAAGTTGCTGCATGGAGAGGTAATATGCATTTTTTGTAGGTTATATTCTGCACTTTTTTATTAAAAACTGCATTTTTGTGGCTTTGTTTTTTAAAGCTTAGATGGTGTTTTTCCATTTCATTTAAAAGATACTTCAATGTACATTTGTATTTGTTTTCTTGCAGTTTTTGAATTTACTCTTGTATCTGTCTGTAAAAAAAGTAACATGATTGCTTGTTAGCTTGTAAAAAAGTAAAGTAACATAATTACTGTCATTTTTAGTCGTCTACAATGACATCCATGACTGGGGCATTCATCAATCTTATTCTTATCATGTTGATGTCGAATGTGTACACGGCAGTTGCTGAGTGGTTGACGAAATGGGGTAAGACATTTAACCTTTGACTATGTTCGCACTGAAGTTGTTGTCTGTTAAATGAATGACTTCATTACTGATTTGCCATCATATCTACTTAAACATGCACCCATTACTATCTAATCATTGTATGACTTACGAAATAAACTGCTTGGCATGTTTAGCAGTGTTAAAATCATGGTCAAGCTAATATATCCTAATACTTCAAACAAAGCCCCACACACTTCATTGTGTCAACCCAGCATCGTAATAAGGTCTTCGGATTTGACCATATCTGGCCCCTGCACCTTATGCATTAAAAAGGGAACCCGCAGTTTACCAAGAAGACTAAAAAATAAAAACGAACCTAACTTGCGATGATTTCCCGAAATTTGTGACATTCATTTGGGTGTAGTTGCTTTTATAATGTGGTAAACAGTATATTTTTTTTAGAGATGCATCGAACCCAGACCAGTTACGAGAACGCCCTCACTTTAAAAGTCTTCATTTTCCAATTCGTGAATTATTACTCCTCCATCTACTACGTTGCCTTTTTCAAAGGAAAGTAGGTGTTCCTCCGAGTTATCATGTTTTTGCGTCAGTTTTTAAAATCTTTTCATGAAAATTGGCATAAAGGTTTTTCCTTGGCCGAATTTTGAAATATGCATATAAAATTTCTGCGTTAAATCCATGCATTTTAGCTACTATCCAATACAACAGTTTGTATTTAGGTTGGTTGGTTATCCGGGTCATTACAAAACTATGTTTGGAATTCGCAATGAAACGTGTGGAAGTGGTGGATGCCTCATAGAACTTGCCCAGCAGTTGTTTGTTATTATGGTGGGGAAACAGGCGATCAACAACGTCCAGGAACTCGTAATACCGTAAGATTTTTGCAGTAACAAAAAAAATCTCCTCTTTGTACCCAATATATGTGCTGCATGTGAAACATCAGCAATATCAAAAAAAGGCGGTAAGTTTTTGTAAAGTTTTTCTGGTGACGATCCGAATGAAGCGTGTTTGTAAAATGTTTATATCCAATAAAAAATTAAAAACTGTATGTTGTACTCAGCAAATTGCAGCAATGGTGGCAGCAGCGCAAACTAAAGAAGACGAAAGGTCACATGAAAAGTCGAACGCCGTGGGAACGCGATTACAACAAACTGGTCGAATTTCCAGGACTCTTCGACGAGTATCTAGAAATGGGTGAGCTTTGATTACGTCAGTGATTGCGCAATAAATCAATCATATCAAAAAATTTGGGGAGCTATTTTTTTCGTCCGCCTGTGAAAAGGTTTTCAATGGATCTTTCTTATCCTTTCTCAAATATTGAAAATATATTGCCAATTTTTTGGGGGAAAAGTTTTCTGATAAAAAATCTATCTTCATATTGAGCTGCAGACAGCAATCCAGACTGTTTCGACCTGTAAGGCTCTATTGTTTATATATGATTTGGGTGACACCCGAGGCCGAGCCTAGCACTATTAGATACCAAGCAGTCGTTTGGCCACAGCGCGTCCTCATTGTTTGACACCTGGTTAAGAGTCCCCAATGGATTGACGTTGACTGAAAAGTAAGACATGGTAGAAAGTTCTATGCCTTCTGGTTTAAAAGCTCGTCTACAACCAGAGTCACTAGCTGTACTAATGAGAACTTACAGGTCGAAACAATGAGCACTTCTCTCAGCATCTGTATGATTATTCTATAAAAAAAACATGCTGATATAAAATGCGACCGTATGTGTAATAACAAACTTCCGTTACGCCAGTGCTCCAGTTCGGGTTCATCACAATTTTCGTGGCCGCCTTCCCACTTGCTCCACTCTTCGCACTTCTTAACAACTGGATCGAGATCCGACTTGACGCGAGCAAACTTGTGTGTGAGTCGAGGAGACCGGTTGCCCAACGTGCAGAAAACATCGGGATCTGGTACGACATTCTCGATGCCCTCGTCCAAATCGCCGTCATCACAAATGTGAGTTTGTTATGGTTTTTTTTGTGGTTTATGGCTGTCAGACCTGTATCGTGTGACTGTAATATTGCCTTTTGAAATGTGCTGACCTTTTTTTAAAGTTTTAACCTAAATTTATGCCGTTGTGGATTGCAATCGTTCGCCATTTTAGTATTAGAACTTTATATTCGATAAATTTATAGCCAGGGTAAAACGTATAATTCGATGTGGATGAGGCAAATTGACAAATGGAAAAACATTTCGTATCTAATCCTTTTACGGCTGTAACAGCGTTATCTTGAAAGAGATCTAGGTGACATTTGTGGCATGTGTAGTGTTCTTATAAGACTAGCATTAAATATTCATGTTGGCATCTTTAACTTTTTTGGTCAACCACAACGTTTACACTGTCACAGGGGTTTCTTATTGCTTTTACATCCGAGTTCATCCCGAGGTTGTTATATAAATACGTCGAGGGTGACGGCACTTTGGACCACTACGTTAACTTCACCCTGGCCTACGCTCCATACAGCTCTGGTGAGTATCTGCAGCTAACTAAGGAAAATCATTTCGCAACATTCCGAGAATTTTCGTGGTAAATGTGCGCTGTATTACCTGCTAAGTCTAATTTTTAAAGCAAACGATTTGTTTTATTCACTGGAAAATCTTCTATGTGTTCAGTGTTACTATTTTATTCTGTATACTTTAAAATTCTTGTTTTTAGGTCTGGGTCAATGCAGGTACAAGGCTTTTAGGAATAGAGAGGGTCATCACACACTCTACTACTACCAGCTACTGGCGTGTAAACTCGCTTTTGTGATTGTATTTGAGGTAGGAACAATATAATGTTTTTAAATATACCTCATGGTTTCCTGCAGTATATACTGCAGATGTACACAAATCGTGGGTCGCTACCTAATTATGGGTCGCCGGATTATCCATATGTTCGCAATAGACGTGCCAACATTCACAATAGTAGTTTAAATTTCGTCATATTATGTATTAGAATAAGCATTTCATCTTTTCAAATGCAAGCTTTATTTCACCAAAAATCCAGAACGGTTCACCGACATAATGTGATTACATTCCAGCACGTGGTTTTCTTTATCGGTCGCATGATCGACTGGAGTGTCCCGGATGTGCCGGAAAGCTTGCAAATGAAAATAAAGAGGGAACAATATCTCGCTAAACAGGCGCTGGCTGACAACAGAGACACCAGCATGGTAAGCACTGCGCTCTCTCATTTTCAGTTTCTTTTGTCAAATCCTACTTCTTCAACATTCAAAATGCTAAACTGAAAACCGGAAATGCATGTAGGTTTCACCCTGGCATCATACTAACAAGTTAACCCAAAACTATGATTTTGTTGTGTTGCAACGCGATACACACGAATTTAATTATTTGGTGACGTAAAAAATGGCCGGGTATTATTTTACCCCTGTAAGTACGCTAATGTATATAACCTGAGATTCAAGTTTGCCGTGTGCTGTTTTTGTGGTCACTGATTGATCACCTGTGTGTGTCAAAGTATTTTAAATCAGACTGTCTTTGAAAATAATATGTCAAAAAATATTTTAGTAACTCATGATTGTTTTCAGAAATCAATAACTCTTTTATGTTCAATACCAACTTAAGCAATTCTAAGAGACTTTTTCAGTTGATTTTGTGGCACTCTGTGACTGCAATTCTATTGCGAATTGATTTATTCTAATGATCTTGCATGCTCTAATCAACATTGTAGAGAAGACAAAGAGAAGGTTTGGCCGAAAACGAACGAGCCGCTTGATTCTTTATTCCTCATTGTAAATAAACACGGACGTGAAGGTAACTTAACAACATAATTGTACTTGATTTTATGCTCGTTATTTTGCTTGGGTGTGTCGGTTTTTGTTCGACTAATTTTGTGTTCGATATTTGATCAACTTTGAGCATGTTAAGTTTGGGGACAAGTTTTTCGCAGCTGTTTTGTTTTAGGGTTGCTCAAGTAGTTTGGGTCTGTGGACCACCAAGCCTATTTGGTAAAACGCAATAATATTTTTCCATCATACGTTTGAAGACCTTATTTCTAATAATGTCTCCCAATTAAGCAGGACAAATTGTTAAAGCTTGTTGACACTTTTTTAAGTTCAATTCGAACCAAATAAAATTCATCGCTGATCTTTCAATAAAACAGCAAAAATAGTTTTTTTTTTGTGTACTCCCTTAATAGGCCACTGTGGACCTTTAGGGGTCTAAGTTGCAAAACCTTGATTTAAGGTCACAAACTATATAACCGCAAGGTAAAGTATGCAAAAAAAAAACATTAGGCAAACAACTTTTTACTGTGTACTAAGAGAACTGGTTTGGTAAATCGAACTGTAACATCTAAAACCCCACGAAGGAAAAAATATACCCTTTTTAGATCAAATACAGCAGGTTAACTTATTACGTGTACATATTTCTTTATTGCTATTGAAGTGTGTATTATTTGGTGGTGTATTGGGGTGGAGATGTTTGCTAGCTGATAACGAACAAACAGATGTTTACACCACTGATAAATGTGTGATAAAATTGACCTAATTTATGGGTTCACATCCCCTACCCTGCTGGCCAGAAGAGAAAACAATACTATAACATAAATTTAATACAGGAGGTGATGAAGCTCTATCATCGGTCCCTGTCGCAAGATTCATTCTATAACAAGCAAAACCCGACCCTGACAGCCACTTTATCGCCCTTAAATCAACTGAAGAAAAAGTTTGTCGGCGGATCTTCCAGTGGTCTTCCACCAATCAGCGAAGTCGATTATCTTAGCGACAATCCCCCACACGATGAAACAGACCCCGAAAAATTGAAAAGCTCGATGTTCGGTCCTTCGCCTCACCTTCAGGGTCCAACACAGGGCGGTTCTGTTTCATCGCCCACAGTTCCACGTGATCGCCAACCGACCAATCAGGAGAAACCAACGGTAAAGTTTTCTGCGACAACTTCAAGTCCCCATCTTTCGGATGCCGGTTCTGTGGACTCCGATTCCGGCGCTACAGCATCAGGACCTCGGCGTCTTTCACCAGTGCCATCCCGGCTCCTTCGTTCCCCTGAAGTTTCGTCATCGGACGAAGGAAAAAGGGACGGCTCGCCTGCGCGAAGGCGCCATCTAGCGACAAGAAGAAGTCGAAGTAAGTCGAAACCTAAAGAATAATTTTTGGAACGGGCATTATTCCAATTTTAAAGAAAAGTTTACGTCGAGTCTGCGCAACCATCGTCAATGCTCTGATACAAGAACAAACCAACCAGCGCAATATGCACAACACAACGTGTTATACTTTATCTACCACTGTTGGTGAGAGTCTTGCGAACAAATACGTATAAACCCTGTCAATTCTACAAAGCCATCAATTTACCAATTCATCAAACTTGCTTGTGCTTTTTGTGCTTGTGTCCTTCGTTTTTCTATATGCACTGCAATCAACATTCCCACCACACAGCATCCATTACCTTCACAACATAACGATCTCAGCATTTAAGCCTTATGTCGTTTTACCTATTATCGTCTTGTCCCGATGAAAGAGTAAGGGTTCTTCTTTGTTTACCTTTGTGTTTACATCGTACAACAGCAATAGATTATCCCCAAGTTCCCACTGACTTTTGTTGTTTTTTCGGAGAAGGATTCGCACTTGTTTCATATTTAGTTATCCAACATCTTGTTGTGTGTCTGATAGACAAACCATATTTTCAAAATCTCAAGTAAACTTTGTCGCTGCATGTTTGCTTATCTTTTTAGATCACCAGTTGTGCAATGTATAGTTTATTACTGTGATTGCGACTGCGTACTGTTACACAATTCCAGTGTATTACTTAGAGAAAAACTGTTTAAACCTCGTCTGGACAATTCATTTGTTGTCGTATACTTGCAGTGCTTATGTGCTAACGCCTTATACACAGTCTTATGTCTTTTGAGTCGCGTCTTAACAATTTCTTCATGGCAAATACAAATATTCTCCATTGTACTTGTACTTATTTCTACTTGCTTCAATGTGTTGTAACAAAATTATCAAATTCATTTTCTGGTAGTGTTGTACTGTAAGTTTATCCTAAAAAACTGACATTCAATTCTCTCCACCTGCTGTTATATTTAACGATGTAGCTACTCCAAACCATTTTTCTTGACCTAGTTCAAGAATTATCCTGGGGTTCACGCAGGGTGTATGCTGCTGGTACTCGAAACATTTTTACATGAATGAAGCTTGAATCGAAAATTTATAATCCTGTCAGCACACAAGTTTGAGGTGGCTGTGTTTCAAACCACAATGGTTCGAGGACAATTGGATCAAATCACCCTCGCGTCAAAGACCAGCAGTTTTGACACGGAAACAAGAAATGCGGACCAGACTTCGTTTCATCGCACTTCTTTTTTTTTGAAATCTAGGTGACTTTTAGTTGATGTCGTGTTAAGGTTCTAATTTTTTTTTTTTTTTTTTTTTTGACTGCACCGGGATTTGAACTCAGGATATCCTGGGCACGAATCCCGATCAGGTTTTTTTTCTTGGTATATGGGTCGGGCGCTTAACCAATGCTGCCAATCTAATGTTTTAGTTGCATAGCATTGGTTGGTCCTCTAGCTCCACCCCACGGTTGTTATTAAAAATAGTCCTTTAGCTCCACCACACGGATGTTATTTAAATGGTCCTCTATCTCCACCATACGGATGTAATTTCAAATAGTCCTCTAGCTCCTCCACACGGATGTTATTTAAACTCCAGTATTGTCAGAAAATCAAATCATGTTTATTTTGCGAAAAAAAAAGCAACTACGCAAAGAACAATATACAAAGAAATAAAATGGCATGGGCACCGATAAAACCATAAAGGTTATCGAGTCGGGCGCCCATGTAAAGGTGATTTCCTCACGGAGAATTGCGTTAACAATTTAATGACTTCTTACATCTAAACCTAGCCGGAAATTGTGGGGATCAAAATCAACACGATATATTTTATATTTCATTTTTAACACGGACACGATGATGGAGATACGAAATTCAAAACATGATAAAAATAATCAGCAAACTTAACTGTTTAAAGTGCGCGTATCGTTGTGAAATGAACTTGCGACATCAGTTTTGATATCATTGTGAAGAAAAACAAGTTTGAAAGTAAAGTTAGCGTTGGTATGAACACGACGTCTCAATTACGACGCTGTAATACGTTGATGACGAAATCGCAACAGGTCATGACGCAAAAAAACAGTAATATAAAAAAAAGATTTACGTTGAAAAGTTACGAAAATTGTTGGAATTGTCAGGCGCCAACGTTCTCGCTCAGATTAAGGTTGCTTGGTCGATGACGTATCATCCCAAGTTGTCGAGTCGTTTGAGTTGAGGATCCGATCCGGCTACTGACCTTTGACCCCACGGCACCAGTGCTCGGTGTTGCAAGTGATGCCAGGTTCCCAGAACTCGTCGCGCCCGCTTTCAGGATGCCCATTGGTTTGCTCTGAAAAATGAATCAACGTGTGTTTAAACAAAAGCAGGAATATCCAGAGGGGTTAGATCCAAGATTCGTTCATATTTTACATAGACTGTAGAAAGTGTTTTGTGTGAAGCCAGTATATATCAAAGATAATTTCCAGGTTCCGAATTTTTTAGGACATTACTTCTCAAACTACAGGTTACAAACCAATTTGGGGAATGAAAAAATAAAAAAAATATTTTTGGGAATGGGGGCACAGAACAAAAAGTTTGTAAAGCCCTGATTTAGAGATTATATTGCAATTAGTAAATTATAATTCGATATACAGCAATATGTTACTTTGCTATTCACCTTTCTGTAAGCATTTTGTGCTGCACTCTTGAGTTTTTGCGCGTGTTCCGTTCGAATCTGAGCTTCGAAATCAAGAAGCTCTTTTGGGAACAGCGTTTTTTCATCAAAGGCAGCCTTTAAACCTGTGGCGACACGAAAATGCGACTCACATTTATAACATTCACCAGAAAAGTTGCTTGAAATTAATAAATCGCACTTTTCTGTGGAGAATTATTGCTCGAATTAACGTTTCGGGAAGAAAACTAAAAATGTTTTGTGAAACACTGCGTAACACAACATACTGTGTCGTGCTTCTTTGATGCTTTGAGGTTCTTCTGCGGCCTCGGCAACTTGTCCAGGTTTTTTGCGACCGGTTTTCGCCGATTTCTCGCCAAAGTATTTGTGCGGGTGAAGCATGAAGTCGGGTTTTCGCATAACGGGCATCACTTCCAACTCTGTGTAGCCGAGAATTCCGTAAGGACCGACGGCCGTCTCTTCTATGTAGTCTTTGTAACCCGGAACAGTTCCTAGTTACACAGCGATAAATATGAACCAACTTTCTCCTACGAACATAACTAGTTTTTTTTTAAATCTTCAAAACAAACGGTTAAGCCCGTGCATCACTGCTAAAGAAATTCAATTATGATTGTAACTACAATACAACGTTTTTTTACATTGAGAATGATTGCAGTTTCAATCGAAACGTCTGAAAAATGAATTTCTTGGCAGTTACATGGGGTTTACTGTTTGTTTTAAAAACTTTCTCCTGCTATAGTGAACAACAAGGGTTGAATTCAGTTGATCATGCAAGTGTCGATTTAGAGAAAAAAACAGTTGTACATTTAATCGCAATTTTTCGAGCAGTGGACGCCAGTTAAAGATTACAGGTATAGCTTCATTGTTGGCTGCGCGAACTTTAACCAAGCGAATTTTGTTTCACATGAGAGTAAATCCAATGTTTCCTTTTTTAATTTTGCACTATATGAGCTTTTTTCTAGCTTGTCATGGAAGATGTATTCCTTTATACAGGGATGAAAAACTTATTACATTATACACTGTAAATACCAGTTCCGTGAATCATTCCCCATTGTAGCATTATATAACCACAACGATTTCCACCATTTTAGCGAAATAATTTTGTCTTACACGAAAGTCAACAGATTTTAACCTTGTTTAGCCTGGTTACGGAGACCAAAAAAATGAATGCAAGAAGTTACCGGGCTGCTTTCTTTCACGCTTTTGCATTCTCCCTTCCTGATAAGCTTTCCCGAGTACGGTCTGTCTCCAAGTGTTCGCTCGAAAATCGGGGTCGAATTCTTGTGGAAGTGGAATTTGTTCGGGGGCTGTACTTGCCCGTGATTCAAGTTCAATTTCGTTGATATCAAAATCCTTAGACGAAAGTGCGGATTGTAAATTAGTTAATATGAACAGATGAATACAAGGTAAACGTGTCAATTGCTTGCTGCAGAAATACGAAAATTGGTTGTGTATTCTAAACAGTTTTGGAAGCTCGTTGTTTTAAATCTCGCTACAACTGGTCGAGAAAAAAAGTGGCTAAGCAAGTTTAATCTGACATGATTAAACCGTTTTTCCTCACAAAAGTTATCTAAAGTTGTCACCAGGACGATCATTTGTGTATTATTTCGAAAGAGGGCAAACGTTTGCATGATGCAAAACCAAATAAAACAGCGAAATGAATGATTTGCACAACAACTGGAGACAATATAAGTAAACCTCAATCGCACAGCTGCACAAAAAATTACCTTGAAGAGCGAGTCATCGGCTTGTTGGAGTGCAGCATCCTCATCCTCCTCCTCAATCTTACTGATGTTATCCACCAAATCCAACTTCCAGTGTTCCTCCTGGCCAAACTCCCCCACTCTGTTCCCTTTGATGTCCCACAGAGCGACGCTGCAGTCGGAAGAGGCGCTGATGACGAAGAGGCGCCCGTTTCGAACGCACACGTTAATACTGGAATGCACGAAAACGGTCTCTCATTTCGTTTGTTTGTCAAGACTGTCAGCCCCTATTTATTTCCACGGCGTATTAAACAACTGAACAATATAAGCTGAGTTCTGAAGTGAACACGTAAATATGCCGTGTTTTAGCAGTGACTCAAGACCTAGAGTCCAATTAAAGCCAATTGTGTCAAATTTCCAAATGAAATATTTGCGTTTACTTATCGTCGAATTTGTCGCGAAAAAACTTTCTTGTTTGTTCCTCTCGCGATTGTTTTTTTATCAACTTTTTTAACGCTGACAACGTGTGCTATTTCCAGTTCTACTCGGACTATTTATGCCTGGTTATTCCTTTAACATACAGCCGGGGGTTACATTTGCAAAGCCCGACTTCTTCAAACCTGTTGATCCCATCTGTGTGTGCTTGCCAACTCGCTTCAACAGGTGGAGGGGAAAGGAGAGTCTCGGAAGTTTCTTCCATCAAGTAATCGCTGATGTTCCAAATCTTCATTGCTCCATCGCTGTCGGCTGCACATTTAGCTCATTTAAAAATTCGCATACAAACCTCACCTTTAATTACTCCTACTACTGTTACTTTCTTAATTAGGGTTACCATAATTTTACGAGCAGTGTCTACGGAAACACTCAAATGTGCTTATTTCTGAGAAATACGCTCATATTAATCAGATAATAAAGAACCAACCACTCGAAAATCATTTAGAAAACCACGAAATGCTTCTCATTACCTGTGACAAGATAATGATCCTCGTGGTCTGTGGTCGCGATCACGTTCCCAGCATGGGGGTGAGCCACAAACTCAGAAAGCAAAGACGATTTGGTGGTTCCCCAAAAGCGCACCCAGCCTCCTCCCCCGCAGGATATGAGGTCGGCCCCCGCGAAGCCCGGTGTTGCCGTGGCAACGCGGTGTTTGAGGAAGACCAGACGAGAAATGACGAAACTGAATTCGAGTTCGCTCGCTGTGACACAATAGGAGAAAGGTATTTAGCAACTGTGTGGTAAATGTAAAATGATATAATTGACTGTTAAATACGTCCCACTTGGTAAAGTAACGACACACTGACGCTGATCGTCAATTAGTAATTTTTGAAAGTAATTTTTTTTTTTTTTTTTTGAAAGTAATTTTAGATGAATGACCAGACAAGACAGATGCGTCTGCGCCACCTAGCGAGAATAAGCTGATGAAAATAGCCCCTATCTTCCAGCATGTCAATACGTAAGACTTATTTATTTCGAAATATTTTAGTTTAAATTCCACTAAAAATTGTATTTATTTTCTTTGTCTTATGATAATTATTTTAAGTTCGACAATTTTTTCTCGGATAACTTTTATCAAACTTTAAGTACTCCATTATAACGGCGTTAAAACCCTCAAAAATTAAACACTATCCCTCTGTACCTTGACTATCCGAGGTCAAAGGTCTGATCATGGTGGAGTCGTCTCTCGGTAACGATGCAGTGGATGCCATGGTATTAGGACGCCTAACCAACTGCTGACGGCATCTGTGCTGTAATTTCTTGGATACAAATTCGGAGTTTGTATTCCAAATCACGATCTCACCATCGTAGCTTCCTGCCAACCATGAAAGTTTGGTAAGTTACAACGACTCTAAACGAAACAGCAAAAGAGCACAGCAGGAGGTAAATGTATGTGGCGTACGACTTTATCGCGGTGCATCAACAGACCCAACATAACTAATTTCCGCATTCCGCCTAACTGGAAATGATGATCTTAGAAAAAAATGCATATTATTCAGGAAATTACGATTTGTCTTAAATATTCAAATCTATTGTTGATTTAACATTTAGTATTTTATGTAATATTGCTAATTTTTTACATTTTTACTCACAACCATTATGAGGTTTGCAGGCCTGGCAGCCCAAGCATTGCAGCCTAACTGGACCAACCACTTTTTCCTGACAAGCCGGAGCAAGATTTCAAAAATTAAGCTCCCGGTGAGGTTTGAACTCACGACCCTGGGCTAACCAGGCCCAACGCTCCACCAACTGAGCTACAGGAGCTCAGTGGTTTCACGGGGTATATTGTGGCCAATGATAAGTTAGCTATGATCGCCAAGCAAGGACCTGCGCGGTGGGGCGATCATGCCAATGCATGAAATAATATTGCGTTTTTACTCAAAATTTACAATTACAAAATCACAACAGTTACCCGTAGGCCGTAGTTTGCCAATGCCCGAGTTACAAAAACGTTTACCAGTGGCCATGAGAGACGGAGGAAGATAAGCTGTACTCAGTATATCCTCCTGGTGTTCCTTTCCTCCCTTCCAATCAGCTGGCTCCACGTGGTATTGCGTCAGGGCGTTCTGTCGGAAAACTGCCACGTGTTTGTCCCAACCGATCGTCACAATCGACCGCTTCAACATCACAATCTGGGAAGAGATTTTGCGACGTAAATTATAATGTATATAACGGTGAAGAATAGATATGACAACCACAAGCATGATATTAAAACAATTGTGTAAGAACAATTTTTCGGAGTAAAAGCGTCATCACGAGTTTAACTTGCGTGATGAGTTTTAGTTTGTCGGGTTCAAAAAATTTTTGTGCCAAAAATAAAAATCACAGTACGATATTCAACCACAGACCAAAACTGCCAAAATTTACACACAAAAAATCACTCAGATTAGCCGAAGATGTCCCCTTTTAGTTGTGTAATCTTTAAAGGGGCAAAAATGAGTAAAAATTGCCATGGAGTCAAACCACTAAATATCTGTTTTGTTTTGGGACAAGCCTCGACCTGTGAAATATCTGCTGGTTGACCATTAGCAACGTTCAAGTTATGGTGACAGTGCCCGTTGAAATCCCAAACCTTGATCGTTCCGTCAGAACTGCCTGCAGAAATACAACAGAGTAATATTTTTGTTAAGGGATGAAAAACCAGAAAGGTTTGCCTGTGAAAAGTCGTGTTTTGCTGTGATCCAACTCCAACGTGGTGATTTCGGCGTTTTTGTGGCAGTCTGTGAACTGTTTCACCTTCTGGCCGTTATCTATCATCCATACTGTTACAGTCCCAGCTTGACACGCGCTGATTACCTGAAACAAAAATCCCCCTTTTTTTTTCAAGAAAATTTCATCATTTTGATCTGTGTTTAGCTGCGTTGCTGTTAAAAGTTCAAAACAATAACTGACAGATACCTGGTTGTAGAGACTATTAAAGATGGCGCACGTCACTGGTCGTTCGTGACTCATGACTCTGTCGTGAGCTTCGACTTTCATCTCCAACATTGTCAGTTGATAATTGAACGTCACAAACAACCTACAAATAAAACGGAGATATTTACATAAGCGTGTGGAAGTATATCCAGGAAACCCAGTGGAGTGCAGGCCATCCGCGTCAGTATGATGCAAATTTTAAAACAAAAATATTAACTTCGCCTAAAACGGCATCATCAGTTTCTGTCTTTTTCAAATGGAATGCATATATGGTACAACAAACACAATCAAGTTCCAATACACTAGAAAAGAGCCGTCAAGTGACAAAAGACACATGCGGCTTGCGGTTTAATTTAAAGTACGAAGGTGTATAACATATAGGATGTAACCTGTTGCGAATATCGTCAAAGTAAAGACGGGTGAAAACTTCTGGGCCTTTCGGGAACATCCCAGCTAATCTTTGAAGGCAGATCTGTTGTTGAATGTCCCAAATCCGCAGAACCTATAACATTACCATATGTGAGCATTAAGTTTAAGTGTGTAGTCAAGTTATAACAGATTGCCTGTTTCTGTAAACCTTGGTCTCTAAAGTGGACAAAATATAGTGGCATTGTCTTAAAACCTGCGACACAAATTAGCCGGTAGGAAATGTTTAAAACAAAGTGTTCTGATTACCGTCAGTTGGTTTATTTTTTTAAAATAGTGAAAAATCGATTTCGCCTACTACTTGTTTCAAATTGTTCCTGTAAATTTAGTATATTTTACTTTTTGACACCTCAAAAAATAATTCTTTGTACTGCTAAAGTATATTTGGGGGGTATTACATTGCTTTTCCTAAGCAACAAAATATGTTTAAGTATGTGCACAAGCAAACAGAATGCGCACCTTGTCTTTTGAGAAACTGAGTAGTTGAGATTTGTTGTTGTTGATGAGAACTTGCACAACAGCCGCCATATGTCCGGTTAAAATGCCGACAGGTTTTGATATTACGTATGGATTCCAGAGACACACCTGGTTGTTCACGCTACCAGTTGCTAAAATACGACGAGTAATTAGACTTACAGAACTACAAAATCGTGTTTTCGTGAAAGTGAAAAAAAAAGACTTCTGATTTAATAATGTACTGGAGTGGATCTAAAAATTCTTAGGGTCACTGCACACTTGTATCATCGATAAAAGTTTGGGGTACACCAAATGGTAGGTTTTTTGAGGGCTAAATCGTACATTAATGTTAATTGATGAACTTTCGTGGTTCGCCGATTGAAATCGACATGATGTAGAAGTTGACAATGTTTCGCATTTTTTGCGTAAGTGAATCGTGTACTTCTCCACAGCAAAATATATTAGCAACAACCAATATCATCATATACTCATTTTTTAGGTTACACAAACTCGAGACACTTTTACGCTTTTCAAACATAAATTATTTTTTAAAATATGGGTTGTCTTCCTGTACTCACCAATAAGATTCATTGGCTGGTGGTAATCGAATGAGTGAACCCCGTGGTAATACTTGAACGAAGTCGTTCTCATAGCAGTGCTTGCTTTTTCAATGAAACCCACGATTACAGAGTTGTTGTTGCCAGTCGAACAACTTATGAAGCACTCCAAGTGCTCAACGTACTTCACTGCATAAAAAGATTTAATTTTGAAAAAAGAACTGGTTTTGGAATAAAATATCGTTTCAACCACGAGGGTCACTGTTTTAGAAAAATCACTGATAATGAAATAGTAACAGAGAAATAAAAAAGGTGTTTTTGAAAACACTTTTATGCATTAAAAAGAAGTGAAAGATTCTTTTTGTACAAAAATACAAAATAAAAATTCAACCTTAAATTTAACAACTTATTAAAAAGATTTTAGATTGATAATTTTTTACCTTGTCGAACCCAACCAGAGTGTGCGGAGTAATAAACAACCCTGCAATTATTGTGCTTTGAATTTTCCTTCAGTAAATCCTTCATTCTGACATGTATTGTTGTATTGTTATTACTGTTGTTTTGTTTTCCATCAGATGCTTGTGACGGCCTAGCAAAATGCTATACTGTTATTAACGTTCTCATTTTTTCTTAAGGCCTATTGGAGCCTTTGTGTTGAAAGTCTGAAACCACATAAGTCATGTGTCATGTAACACTGCACGATAAAACAATTTAAATTGAAAAATATTTCAACCAAAAACATAGTTTGTCACAAAATGGTTTAAATGAACTCCACAAACTCCAATAAGAATATAATTACTTTTAAAAAAGTGCAACCTCAACTAATCTGATATTGATAGTTAAAGACACAGCATCTGCCAGGTTCATTATTGTTATTACTTCTACTTCTTGTGTAGCTTTAGTCTACCTGTCAAATAAGGCAATTTGTGCAGAGGAAAAGCAAAGAGCAAAAACATTTCCCCCGACATCACCGAACACCAGAATTGATTCATTTGTGTTTTCAGAATTTGTCCAGTAATCCATGCACAAAGGAGTGCCCTTCAAACCCTGTCACAAATACACAAATTAAAAAGATGCATGAAAAACTCATATATACTTTAAATAAAAGGGTATATATATGTATTGCAGAGTAAAAATCAAATCTGGATCTGCAATTGTACCAAGGTGCCCTGGCAGACTGTCGATCGCGAAGCGTATCAGAATTTGTATTTCTATGTAAGTTCCAGACAACGATCGTTGATGTTTTTTTCAGAAACATATATTTTGTGTAACAAGGCATTATCAGTTTCTGAAACTGGCACAGGTGAAAAAGAGAAACAAAGAAGTGATGTTACTTGATGAAAAGAATATCGTTTTAAAATAGTTCTTACCTGAAGTTTATATTGACAGTTAAAGTCTACTTTTGAACTGAGGTCATAGAAGGCAATTTCTTTACTGGTGAAGGCCACAGCGATCTTATTTACATTCGGTAGCAGCACAAAATCAGTCACCCACAAGTCTCTGTCAAGTTCACAAGAGTAATCACATAAATAATGGAAAGTGCATGAACAATTTTTCTCAGTATATTTCTTATTTAAACCATGACATACTATATAGTGCTGAAAATTTCCCAAAAATTATATGAATGCACAAAATTTCCTAAAACAAAGAAGTTCCTATCATTTATCAGTAGCTCACATACAATGTTTGGTGTTTAGTATAAGACTACATAGCACTGTCGATTGCAAGTTAGATGTAAGTTTTTCTGCCATTTTTTGGCACTCAACCCCTCCAGAGGTGTAAGTGTATAAGTTTTCATCTTACCTGGGTTTTACAGATTCAGTGGAAATTTTAATTGATCTCTGTATTTTGACGTACTGATCCCAAAACACAATGCAACCTTCCTTACTGATGCTCAGGTACTTGTTTGTGGATTTGACGTGTTCAATCCTCTGTATAGTATCTTTATGCGGACTTGCTATAACTCGCAACTCTTTCCACTGTGGTACCTATCATGTCAAATTATCACACAATTTAAAACAGTCAAACTACTAACAATTTAACAAAATATGTACTTAAAACAACAAATTTCAAATATAAAAATAATGTTACCAATAATCATATGTTAGTCATGTGGAACAATGGGTATACTTGGTAACAGGGATGTGTTACTACATAAAAATGAAACTCCACAAAAACTAAAAGAGATAGAAACATTGTTTTCCACAATGGCAACATAATCTCATTGAATATAAATTAGAATCATATGCACGAAATCAGAATGTAACATTCATAAGTTAGATGGCATCTGTTTTTAATCTTTACAAAAAGTTTTCACTAATGACAAACAACATTGTACCTGTGTAGTTTTTACTTTTTCATCTTTCTCATAAAATTCCAACAACATGAATTCAATGAAACGATCCCAATCAACAACTCCTTCTTTTGTTATGTCAATTTTGTCAAACAACTCAATATATCTGTTAACAGAGCAATGGATAATATAAAACCATACAGTATTTTTCAGCTATGTGTAAGTATTCACTCTTCTTTAGATCCTTTCTTTACAAGATCAGAAAGACGATCCCCAAACTGGTTTCTAGTCAACCTCCTCTGCTGTCCTTCATAGTCATCGTCACTGGGCTGCAACCAGAAAATTTCGGTCAGTCAAGAATATATTTGTGTGCCCTGATGGGACAGACTTTAGCCAGTTATTTATATTTAAGCAACAAAGAAATATGACATAACCCAATATACAAATCAGGTTTTCATGCCAGTTGGGGATATTGTTACAAAAAAAACATGTGTGTAGGAAATATTTATTACTTACTGTAAAAATCCATTTAATATCAACTCCTACCAAAATGCAATTTGGTTGTTAAACCTAAAAAATTACATAAATCCTATGATAGATATCATTTGAATGTGACTCACTATAAAGGCTTCTTTCAGTTCCTCAAGGTCTTTCAAAGTTAGCCTGGTTTCCAGTCTATCGCTGCTTATGCTTGGCAACTTGCTTTGCTGACTTCTTGTGCTGGAAGAATCAATTGATTGCTGTTTCTTAGAGGTGTTCATGTTGTACATGCTTGTTACTTTTGGTTAATATTAAAACTAATTTCTCACAATTAACCGCTAAATCCCATTTGTTTGCATCACACAACTTCGTGCAATATTTGCACGCAGAATCTGATTAAAAACAATGAAACAAACAGTTTGTTTTTATGCAAATTTTGTATTTATTGTTTTTATTTATAAGGGTTTGGCGCCAAACCTTCCCAAAACAGAGTTTCCATGGACGCCTCTGGCGCGAAATGTATCCGGACAACCAGAGCCTTGTTTGTTACAATTTCTATGCTTTTTCTGATTATTTTATCCAAAAGTAAAATAAATATAGTCGTATTAGAACAACATTTCGTTATTTATCGCAACACATTTACAAAAACTAATCAACTACACAAAAAACAAGTTTGCTATTTGCTTTTTTGAGCAGACGGAGGAAAAATGAAAAGCTAAGTCAGGCAAATTACCGATATACTATTTAGGATTTCGGTACCACAGCCAGACCCACAAGTGGAGATTGCAGGCGGTGCGGCGTACCAGGGCCCATGCGAGACTAGGCGACCCGTATATCAAAAGAGGTCAATGATTTTAATTGTTTGATTAAAAACTGGGAAGACTTAAAGACCCTAATCGTTGTATTGCCGGTAGGCTACATGTCAGCAACAGCACCGATCCACGACCGCCATTTTACATATTAAATAGGAGGCAAGCCACTTCAAAGAACAACGGATATTACTTAGATCAGTTTCCGAACCGCTGGGCTACGACACGCTGGTGGGCGCGAAGTTCTTTCAGAACAACTACGAAGCATGTTATGCCATATATACATAGGACGCATTTCAAAGTCCACATCAGTACGTGTCGTGATCGCACCTTTCGAGGATCCTTAGCGCTTGATCTTAGCATAGATCCACTGCACCATAAATGCTAACCTCAAAGTAATACTATGTGTCGCATCGGTTTAATGAAGTGATTTTATAAGTGGAGCTAAGAAAGTTTGGGAACAACATTTTATTGGATAACAATTTTGCATTTGACTGGAGTGCATCTTACCACAATAAAACTTTCGACAGACCTCGTCTATTGTTGATCAGGATGCTGCTACAGAAAAAAGCGCACGCCAACTTCCTTAATTGTATTATCCCATGTGTCGAAGCCATGAGGTCCATATGCTGGTCTTAGGAGCGCATCATATATATCCAGAAGTTTCTAGTGGCGATAGGCCAAATACCGCAGAACTTGATGTTACGGGAAAGTTGTCCGAAGTAGGAGGTATTGAACGCCTGACATGTTTTAAAAGATTTATTGATATAAAATCTGTCAGTTTGGCAAACTCAAATTTGACTATAGGTATATCATTTTTATATTACTTTTTTAAATTACGCTGGATATTTGCATTGTTTTATTCATTTAAAACAAATTTTTTATCATTACTTTTTGCTACAGATTTTTTAATAATAGGCTACTTTGCTTGGTTAAAACATAGCCGTTATGGACAACGAAGACTTTCGATACGATTTCAAGGGCTTGCCTGACAAAAATTACATGCATTATGTACTGGGATTTTACGCTAGTGTTTTGGTTGTTGCAATTATTGGAATTGGATGGAAACTGAGAGGTCTGTGTTTATATACAAGCATCAAGGGTATACTGTCGCATTAACACCATTCTTTTCAGGTTACAACAAACGGAAACCCGGTCTTCACGACGTCATAAATATGACTGAAAGCCGTTCTGAAGGCTTCGAATATAAGCGTAAGTAAGTTTATTTCGGTAGTAAACAATGCATTAATGCATTAACCATTGTCCTTTTTTAAAAACAAGCAAAGAAAACACGTTAAAAATAACGTTTTTGTGCGCTACAATTTCACATGTGGGTATTTTGGAAGGGGATTGTTTAATTTTGCGTGACGTCAAGTATATCGGATCATTGCTAGAGCTAGACATTGTTTTTGTATTTTACGTGGCCGTAACCATTTAAAATGAACCCAGTTGTATACGTTGTGGCAGCATTGATTGTTGGAATTCTTTTGTATTTCGTATCAGGATCAAAAAAGAAACAAGACGGTAAAAAAGTGTGCTTTAGGAGAATTTTTCTCAGCAAAAATATTTGGGTTTTTGGAGGATTTTTGATGTAATCAAAGTATTTATGTCCGTGTATTCAACACTTGGTTTCACCTTTCGTACAGTCTAAACTTCTACATGCATTTTTCTTGTTTTTGCAGCCCGAAGACGGCCAGTTGCAAGAGAGCGTGATGATGATGTTCCTACTGGGGTAAGAAGGAGAAGAGATGGAAGATCAGCCATCCAACGAGAGGCTGAGAGGTATATTTGATATTTAATACAAAACAGCCAAACAGCTGTCATTGTTAGAAAATTCCAATACTACGTTTTATTATTATTCAGTTTTTTTCTGCATTGTTTGTGGACTTTATTGTAGAATAAATGTAAAATTTAGCTGAAAATGGAAAAACTGTATGTTTGGCATCTAAACATACTTGCTTTTTCTTCATATGCATCATGTTCAGGCATTAAATTGTTAACTAAAGAACCTGCCACAATGTGTTCTCTTATAAGTTTATGTGTTTGTTTCTAAAGGCATGGATCATTTGTGTCAATTACTTTTGTATGATCCAATCATGATATTGTTTTGAAAACCCCTGGAAAAGTTTTTTGGGACTTGTTAGTATTTTCTTGACAATCAAAATTTATGGAATGATTACTATATCACATTGTCCTAAGTTTGTTGTCATAAAAGGTATAGATTTATTTTACACAAAATAGGTGTTATGTTACATGTATGAAATGCAGTAATATGGAGTCAAACTGAACACTTTTTTGCCCCTCTGTTTTTGCCTTGTAGAGCTATCTTAAAACATCTACAATTAAAATAAAGTGGTTCCATAACTGAAAGCAATAACAGCCAACAAATCTGTTGGCTATATTTAAAGTGTTGTTGCCTTTGGTTAAATAAAGTCACCCAACACAAAACTTATTGAGACATGTTTGTGTCACATTGCAGTCAGCCTTCAAGTGGGGATGAGAATGAAATGGAAACCACACAAACTGGGAATCATGACTAATGTGTTTGCAATGTTAAACTGTGAAAGTATCTTGTGCAATATGTGTTTTTTATTCCCAAGCATGTGCTGATCTGTATTTGAATTGTTGTGATTGGTATAGAATAAACCATTGGTTTAAAGAATATTATATACTTGTTGCTAGTAAAGAAATATTTTGTTATAGCTTCAAACAGAGTTTTTTATTGAACTTAACTGATCATAAAACCACGCCTATAAAGCCTGATATGAAGTTTAAACCATATTATCAAGAAATTTCTAAAACCCACCCAACTTCAGTTTCTAAATGAATATATTGGTAAGTTTTTGGCACAGAACACAGTAAAGCACTATCAGGTAAACTTAAGTTTTGTTGAAGCATGTTTTGCTGTCAGGTTTACATTGTGTTCTTTCACAAAAGTTTATTCATGTTTTTAGTTTCCTTTTTCTAATTTTTAAAGAAGTTTTGTGTCCATTTCTTTTTTAACCTTAAGGAAAAGGTGGAAGAGATTTAATGTGAAATATCGCTCTTGTTTTTCAGACATCAAAGACAAGATATTAATACGGACTCCGCCGATGATGACAGTCCTGTTGAAACCATTCCTGAAGAAAAAACAGCAAAAATGGGAGCTAAAAAGTTGAAGAAACTGCAGGAGAAGGAGGAAAGAAGAAAGATGCGGGAAGAAATGGAGATTGAGAGAGAAGAGAGAAGACAAGCTCAAAGGGAGAAGGATGAAATGGATAGGCAGGAGGAGGAGAAGAAGAGAGAAGAGGAAGAAAGAAAGGTGATTACAACTCGATTGTAAAAGTTTTATGATGATTTATTACTGTGACTGTGCATTTGTTAAGCTTAAAATCAACAACATTTGACTGTTTCAATTAAATATTGATTTTCATGCCATCCTTTATAAAGTTATTTTATGAAAAAGTGCTAATTTATTATTTTTTGGTAACCTGAAAAGTTGTATATACACTTGTGTACCAGTGTGTCTTGACTACAATATATGTCTTGACCCCTTTTAACTGCTAAGCTCATATAGTTCAATCGGTATAGCATTGGGCCTGGTCAGCCCAAGGTCTTGAGTTCAAAGCTCACAACGTTTCAGTGTTGTGACATCAGCTTAAACAATTTGCCTGATTTGATTGTAGGTATATTTGTAATTTTTTTATCATCTTTTCTTCTAAAGTTATCATACTAAAAAAATATATTTATTGCTTCGTTAAATGTTGCATGGATGGACCATATTGGAAGAGTAGCCAAATTTATAGGAAATGTTGTCCAAAGCGTTTTTTAACTTTTTTATGGGATGCAGGCAGAGGAGGAGCGAAAACTCCAGGAGGAAAAAGAGAGAAGAGAACATGAGGAATATCTTAAGCTGAAAGAGATGTTCTCAGTGGATGAGGAAGGCCAGGTGGAAGTAGCATCCGAGGAACAATCTCAAAATCTTCTTCAGGAGTTTGTCACTTATATCAAGGTAATTCTTACTTGTGACCAACTGACTTTTGCTTTAACTGATACCTGTATGCAGACTTGTGTTGTTTTTGTGTTGAGTAGCGTTCAACATTTTAAGGATTTTTTCTTAGAGGTTAAACTTCGTTGTTGAATTACGAGACATAGCTGTTTAGTTGAACTATGTTATATTGTGTGTCTTAACCACTGGTATACCTGAAATTTTTTACCGGACCCAAATAAATGTCGTTTTAACACCAAATGGGTTTCTTCTGGTACAAAGTACATAATTTTGCAATATTAAATTTTCATTGTAATTTTTTCATTACATTTTTGCCTAAACATGATGAAGTTACCAGACTGAAAAAGTTGTTTTGAAACTTAACCAATCCACAAATGCAAAAAGGTTGACAACCGCTGGTGTGGGGTGTAGTATTGTTCCTCACTGGGTTTAGTAAACTCTATGAACCCCCATCACTCATGAAATATTTTAAGGTCTGTGTTTGGTGATGTCTCCCCGCTGTGGACAATATGTATTGCATTATCAACAATATCTGTTTAAACAAAATGAACCTCTCTGCTGATCGTCCATTTCAGTGGGGATTGTATTATTGTTTGGGGATCTTTTGTGAAACCTCTGTTAAGAACCCCTGCTGTAATACATAAACTGCCTTAAAAAATATTTGTGATGTACTAAATACACATACCTTTGTCATCCACTGTACTTGATAGTATTTTTTTTCACAAGTAGTACATTGCTTTTACAGGAAAATAAAGTTGTATTGTTGGAGGACTTGGCATCACACTTTGGTCTCCGCACACAGCAAGCCATTGACAGAGTGCAGACTATGCTGGCAGATGGTATCCTGACCGGTAAAACTATTTTCTGTGCGGAAAGTTGCAGTTTCCTGCTTCTTTTGTTCCATGTGTTGAGTCATGAACCCAACTGTAATTGTTATCTGAAATATTTACTCTATTTATTTAAATTACAAACCTTAAACTTTGTTAGGGGTTTATGTTGTTTCACAACACACCAATCATCTGACATTTTTATTTGTATCTAACACATTTTGTCTACATATGCAGTAAGTTCTATAAAGAGACTGGCCCATATTGTTTGTTAACACTGTCATGTTAAAATAAGACGTTTCGACAAAAACTTATGTCATCATCTGTTTATACTCAGAATTATGAGAAAACCCGTGAGTTGGTTGTGTTCCTATGCAGTAAGTTGTTTTGTTGTTAAATGAAAAGCTCCAGCAACAGGCATTATCAACAAATCATGTATTTGTGTTTTATTGTTAAGTTCCGCACAATTTACCTGTTCACCTGCTTTCAGGTGTGATTGATGATCGAGGGAAGTTCATCTACATTTCTACCCAAGAATTAAAAGCAGTCGCAGAATTCGTGGAGCAAAGAGGAAGAGTTTCCATTACAGAGTTGGCACAGGCTAGCAACTCACTGATCAACTTGAAACAGGAACAAACTCTGTCTTTGTCTACTTCTTCTTGATGAAGGAGCATTTTGTTTTTTTCTCTGGTGTGTTCTCTGTTCAGGAAAAAGTAGCATTTGATTTGTTCAACTTCACTGCTTTACTTATTTCTAAACTCAAATTCAAAACAGAAAACCAGAACTGAAAATTCTAATATAACAAGTTTTCAGTGTTAAAAAATTAAAAGGGTTTATAGCATTTTAAGTGGAATCATCTTTGACTTCTGCTGCAGCAAATAAAAGCTTTTCTTTCACTTTTCAATGTTTTAAACTTTTCTGTGCCTGTATTTTTGGTGTGCAATAAATGGCAGAAATGGGATTAAATATGGTTTTGGCAACTGCACTATGTGGTAAAAAAGTAGTCTGGAATTTTTCGACATGACTGTTTCCATGTTGAGAAAAAAAATGTGAACCACAAAATGAATTTTGCAAAATGGAGCCTAGTGGCAATATTGTTTATCAACCGGTTGCTTGCCATAAGTCAGGGGGTGCAAAAAACAGGCAATTGGTTGGAAAATGGCCTGCAGACTGATTGTCATCTTCTATGTAGGAAACTGTGTACGTTGTTTTAGGTCCAACAAAGTTTGATCAAACTTTTTTGCCAGCCTGCTTTGAGAAATCACCTCTGACGAAGGTCACACAAATGTTTGGTATGTGATAGTTAGTGTACAACGACATGCATCATTGTTTGAGTTGTGCATTCCCAGCCATATGGTGTTACATACTGGTTCGCCTCCGGTGGTTTGACCTAGTTTAGTGCCCAACAGATACATAATCACCACATTGTGGAATTTCAGGCAGATTAACCAGTCACCAAGCTGTGATAAAGAGACTTAATAGGTCGAAACAGTGGCCCAGTCTGCAGCTCACTTTAAAGAACTTGTAATAAACAGTTTATGCTTTAAAACTATTTAAATGCAATATGGAAGTTTTTTAACAAGGTTTTTAACACACAGAAGGTGACTTTGATGCCAGACCAGTCCAGATTATTTACCAACTATCTTCTTTGCCTTTACCACACTCATGTGGTGGGATTAAGAACATTTTGTTGTCACTCAAACAAAATTCCCAAACACAGAACTCAAGACCACTTGATTTTTTGCTCACATTTATTATCAACCAGTGATTGCGCAAATTTGTACCATGATAAAGAGTGAAACTCACAGCATACTGAACAAAAAGCACAACGGTATTGTTTTTTTTTTACTTTTGTGATGCACTACACTGTGCAACGTATCATAGACTTATTATTTGTCTGGTACAATTCCACCAATTGCAAGTTTGGTTTCTTCATGAACCAGTGAGTCACAGTGAAAAAAAAAGACATTGTAGTGGTAATATCAAAGGATGTTCGGTAAAAAGCAATAGAGTGTCTGGTTTACAAATTACAGATAGCAGAACACGAAAGTTATGATTTGCGGAAAGAGAGAATACAAAGGAACAAAACCTTCCGGTGTTTACGCCTGTAAGCCAAATTTTGCTTGGACATAAAAGTCCTGGATCTCGAGTATGTCATGTGCAAATCAATGTCCTTGTGGAGAAAAAAAAACAACAAACAAAAGATCAAACAAGCAAAAAACACAAACAATCTAATTTAAGACAATCTTTTTTTGGAACATTTTGCCCAAAACACAAACATCACCAACAAAATTTTCATTCCTCTTCATCGTCGGAATGGCCTTCCTCTCCGAGACGACGAAATGATAGGTGGCGATAGTGATCTAACCACTCGTCCACAAGCCGTGTGACTGACGAAGGTCGCTTACCAGGTCGTTGCACAGCCACCAAGGAACCACATTCCGTCATGTGACAATCGAGCCAATCGTGTAGAATCTCTCTACGCTGTTCCTCGTTACCAGCCTGAACAGAAAAATGTCCAATTGAAATCTACTCTTTAACTGTCGTTGATGGTGAATAGAAATCAATTTAGAAAAGTGATCAACTTCCTTCCTTTTGAATAAGTTTGTAGAATCATTTTTAACTATCCTAGGTATAGGTCATGATGTGATAATATTTTAACAATTTTTGTTCAATGATAAATTTGCACCCAGAACTTGGCACAGCGAGCCATCATTTTATTGGTCAAAAAGATTATAACTGTTACTTGAATCATGAGGCATCAGGTAGAGTGATATAAAAACAAGTGCAACTAACTTTAGGATATCACAATATTACCCAAAACAAGCGATTCACACTTTCCGCAAACTGGAACTAACTGTGGTATACCGTCACATTTTCGTTCACAATTAATGTTTAAATAAGCAAGTAATGGAGTAATTGTCACAGAACAAACAGATTGAATAGTTTGGTTAAGTACCTCTTCCCTTGTTGTGAAGTGTATTGGCAAAATCTTGCCATCGCTGTCGACCAGAGGAAGGTATTTAACAGTGTTAAATGGCTGATATCTGTGTCTTGCAGTCGCGCAAACATTCTGCAGAAATCAGTCACACACTTTTGTCATTCAAAAAACAACAATTTTTGCATGGGTACGCTGGTACGCCTAATTCTAAAGCGAATATTACAACAGCTGTTTCTTCTGAGGGAAAGGTAGAGTGTATACCACACTGTCGATTTTGGGTTGCAAAAAATTGAATAAATATAGTGACATCATGTGCCTTAAAGTTAATAGGAATCCATGCACACATGTTGTCAATGTATTAAGTTTATTTCCTTAAAATTTTCACTTACAATATGTTATTTTGTTGCCAAACAATGATTTGGCCAATGTTCGAATCTTATGTAACATTTACACTTTTAAGGTCTGTGATACATTGTGTTGCGTTTGCCACAAGCAGAGACGATTGCCAGTGAAAGTGCATGGTATGCTATTATAAGGTTCGTGAGATCTTTGGACTATGTTTGTGGGTCGCTACAAAAGCATTTGTGGAGTCACGGATGATACCACAGCAACCCACCTTCATGCTGTTTTCCATCGTTACAAGAGCAGTAAAATGACCTCTGGTATAACCCAAAGCAATGGGGCTTGTATAGCAAAATGACTGATCCCACAAAAATGGCAGATATACACCTGTAAAAGAATAAAAATCACATCGTACTATACAGATTCAATAAGCATTCAAATTTATGTTTTTGCTTAGGGCAAAGGCACAATTTTCGTATATATATAAAAAAACGTATGCATTGGTGTATCCAGGATTTTTTAAAGGGGGGGTCGAAATCTTTTTGGGAATTCCCCGATTTTCAGGTGTAAACTAAGGTTAATTGTGGACGAGCATTGCATGATACAAATGCCAGTGTTGGCGCAAATTGTCACATAAACGGTGGATTCCTGGCTTGTGCAATTGCGCGTAACGCTTTGGAGTTTTTGCGGTAGTACTTGCGCCGTAGTTTTATAACTACTGCTTTTAAAGAAAGGCTTGAATACATTTGTAACCAAAAGGGATCAAATGTGGGCTTAGGTTATGAAGAAAACATACAAATAAAAACTATTTTCCATGCGGTGGCCTTATATTTATCTTTGCACCTTTGCAAGCGCTAACAGTTGTTTTCAACATGCGTAATATTGGCAACGAGTTCAACAACTAAACTAATTGACTTTACTTTTTTACACACAAGAAACCCGCTTGCCATTACAACAACTTGACCACTAAAAAATGACATTTCGTCCCCAGACTGACGAAAAATAACAATTCGGTACCAATGCTCCCTGTTTGGAAACAATGGCGAATGTAAGCATAAAGCGGGGCCAAACGTAAAAGAAAGTTTGTGGTTTTCACGGGGATTTTGTCCAAAAAATACAATGGCTTTGTTAAGCTATTAAAACAAAATATATTTCACAAAAGTAGGGGGTCCGGACCTCTCAGACCCCCCCACCGTGGATATGCCAATGCTTATATGTAAATGTTTGTTTAAATTCAATATTCTATCAAATTTTAGTTCTTAAAAAAAGTGAAAAATTAAAGTAAAAACAAATAGGGCTATTATAATGTAAATAGCAGTTTTAAACATTACCAGTCAACTAAAATACCTTGAAACTTTGCAAAGCCGAGGGTTTCTCCTCTAAAGCTCTTAAGATATTTAATCCCATACACAATTATGGGTCTTCGTAAAATATGGCACAACACAAAAATGTGACAATGTTCCAAAGATGCTCCGGGCTAAAACATAATGTCATTGCATATATTACTACAAGCTAATAGAAATATTGCAGTATTTGCATGAAGCCTTTCATGATATTGACAGAAGCTAATATTCGGTGTAAATGTTTAGGCAGCCGATCAACTGTGGTTTATCACGGATCATGGTACATTAAACAATTGGACAACAAATATCCCATAGAATCCTAGCAAAGGTAAAGTACCCAAGCATTTTACAGTTACTGATTGAAAGATATGGTACCAACCAACATGCATTGACCTTCTGTGTCACTACTATGCCTAAATATAGCATATGAACAGTCCATAAAATAAAAACAGGTGTTGTTTCCAAATATCAAAATGCCAACCAGTAAATACACGTTTCTTAAAAATCCGGCGTGGAAGCCAAAGACTGCAATCCATGCTACATATTTACATCACTATTTTTGGAAATAAATGTGGGGACCGACTTCACAAGATAACTTGGCTGGTGCTTACAGTGGCCAGTAGTACAGATAAACAGCTGTGTTGGCAATGGTCTGTTATGATGTGAGTGTGTGTAGTATTTGCGTCAAACCTGTTCTCTCATTGCCTGGGGGCAGAAGGCAATTAATAGCTTGTACAAACTTAAAAATACATGTGGGGTTATTGGGTAAAGTAGTGCCTCTTACTCTTTTTTAGCTTCACCTATTTAAGTTGGTGACATTTTAATCACACATGTATTGTACAATGGACGCTATTTTGTTTACCAAGGGTCAAATCTACCCCATTTGCTTGACAAGTTCATAATTCCTATTATTCACAGGCATTCCCACAAAGATTTTATTTACAGTGGCATGAACCATTCACATGGTTGAGGAAATCTGAGTTAAAGTATGCATCAACTGAAAAAGTAAAAAAGGGGAACATGTAGTTTTTTGTGAAACCCTTGCAGTTACATTATAACCCTGCAGATTGTTGTTTGGCAAAATGCAAGCTACATATAAACAGTTTTCACCAGAACCATGGTTGAAAGGCACGACTGTGTTGCTTATGAGAAAGCAATACTCCATCAAATTTAGTGACCTACGGGACAAAACAATGCCAAATGATTTTTAGCACGTGATCATGTTGTCATGGCAATAGTTACATCAGCATTTTGTGCAAAGTTCAAAATAGTTTATTACAAAATTGCTTGTCCATGCTCTGACAATGTTAAATGAAATTCAATTGTTTTTAGCTGAAGATTTTAAGATGCGTAAAATATTCGACATATGATAAAGATTTCTACTCAAAATTCAATTGCAATTGTTGTAAAAGCACTGATCTTTCTGAACATTTGCAGCAGTTAGTAATTACATGCCATAGAAATATGATTAGTAGAAGCATTTATCCAAGTGACATTCAGTTTATTCGCTACATTGATCAACCTTACAGGCACGGGATTTGGGAATTCAAACTAGGGGGCGATTTGGTTTGATTGTACCAGAACTGTGAAAGAACAATTTATGCCAAATTTGACAGTACCCATAAATTATGCAACACACAATTTTATGGGCACTTCCAACAATGGGTTTCACTCACCTGTTGTGCCAGAGAGTGAATGAAGGCCCAATCATGAAGGCACTGGCGCTCTGTCAACGAGTAACCCAGTAAATCTGCCTGGTAATGTTCCCACTCTCGCCAACGGCGGAAAAAGCTGCCAAATGACAAAGACCTTTAACACATTGTAAATAATTTAATCACAAGTAACATGAAAGTGGAAAGTAAAGTGCATATCCTTGTTATTGTGCAATATTGTATTTAAACATAAAAAACAAGCGCAATACTTTTCAGGATGCATTACAAACTTATTCAGATGAATTTTGTTGTTGGAATGTGCATACGAAATATACTTTACATCTACTTGACAGGGTTTGTAAGCCAGCCACGCACATTGGATCAATAACCACAATCTGATTTGTTACAAGGGATCCATTGTTAGGTACGGTTAAGTATTTCTTGGGTATTATCCCAATATTACAATGCTACAAATGTTTGCAAAGGCGCATTAGCTTTGTTGTAATCTGAAACAATTTTTGGCACCTTTGTTGCTATCATGTAAGATTTGTGTTAACATGACACTAACTAAAGTGGGCCACGAAGCAGATGAAATTGACATGTTTATTACACAGTTATTAATAGTCAGGATCATAAAAAAACCTTAAACAGTGTTTTTCAGTCTATCATTTAATATGAAACAAAATTGCAATTAAACTTAAATGCTTCATCAAGAATTTATACTTTAATCTATGAATGTATCAGGTTTAATGTTCCACTGAATAAAATCAAGTAACACAATCCCTGAAGCCATATTGCCAAAATGTGTACAAGAAATTTTACCTAGTGGAGCAATCTTCCAAACTGTCGGACATTGCTGCACGAAGAGTGTTGTCTCGATCAAAAACACCCCATGTCGCTTGCAAAACAGAATCGAGAAGGCAGTCACCTGCCGATCTGTTCCACAGTGAATATAAGCGGTTGTTGCTATCACCGTAAAGTAATAATCCAGGTGACCAGTTAATGGCACCTTCTTCTTCTAACTCTGTAGATCAAGAATAACTTTAGGACATGTTTTTAGTTGTGCCAGAAGAACAGATAAATTAAAATAACTTAAGGATATGAAGAAACAACTAATAATATGTTTGGTCTGTAATTGTTGTCCAACTATTTTTGTACACACATAACACTAATGTTTTTCATGCAATGTTCATTGTTCAGCCAGAGGTTGGCAACTAATGGCTTTGGAGTCTCATGTGCTTCATTCTCCCTGTATATGGTTCCAGACGACAGGCACTCTTATAAAACAACTATAATGTAAATAAATATGCTATGTTTCGAGTTTGTTGAAGGGTAAAAATAAACCCCGCCATTTTGGATTTCCCAACAGGATTTTGTTTGGTGCGAAAATAGTGTAACTGGCTTATGCCAAAGATTGACAACCTCTTAAATATTGACATTATTGATTTTTTATACTTTGCATGTTAAAGTCATGAACATATATACATATGTGTACGATCAAAATACAATTGTGCGCATCTGGAGGACTTATCCTGTTTTTGCTTTGTCACACTCACCCTTTTGAACATCCTGGTCGAGTAATTCATTGAAAAGCAAAGTTTGGACAGAGGCAGGTAAATCACATATTTCTACAAAATACAGTGACCTTAAATAAGTGAGTGGAAAATTTGCAATACATTGCGCAGTCACCAACCAAGTGGTAGCTGAAACGTAGTAAATTCTGACATAAATCGGCAGTGAAAATCTCCCTTTCTTGTGCGCAAGCTTGCTGCAATCTCCCTGCGAATGAGCTCGGCAATATCAGGACTCAAGTGTGCTGGATTCCTTTTGAATGCCCTTGGTGCAACCTTGAGAAATGCACAGATATTGAAATAAATGTACAGATATATAAATGAGAAGAAATATACACATAGTATTATCTCCAATATGCACTTCTCAAAGCACTAGCTTTTGACAACAGGATCAGTCTGGCTGTTGTTTGGAATATACTTTCATTCTGTGATTTTGATCTGTTGCTGATCCAACAGTCAAGATGAATAGAAAAACAAATAGATCACTAGACCAGCATATGCAGTCTAGGGTTTAGATCTCAATTGTTCAATATTTGAAGTGTTATCTCCAAAATGCAATTTACTAATGAAACACAATTGCAGGATTAGAAATTGGGCATAAAAAGTTTGATTTACCTCAGGAGTAAGCAGAAGTCTCAGAATGTTGTGTCTCTGAAAGCGAATGGCAAGATGTACAAGAGTATGTCCAACATCAAAAGCAGATGGACGATTGAGCATGTTAATTTCATCCGCTGTTAACGTTCTTGCAATATTTCCTCCATGTGTTACATATGCATCAACAGCTTCTATGTTATCATCTACAATTCCTAGAATACAATCCCACACACATTTTAAAAGCATTATACACAAGGAATGAGAAGAGCGCGACTTTGCGACGTGCAGCCGAGCTCAGGAATTAAATAAAGAAAAAATATACAGGTTAACAACAAATAATACTATTTTTAACAGAATAAATAATAATTTAGGTAGCTTTTTAGAAACAATTTGGGAATTTGTTGTTTTAGTTAAATGTGCCTTGAAACAGATATTTAAATTTTATATTTGAAACAAACAAAAGTACAAAACGTTTACCTATACATGCTTTTATAAAAAGCCATGTAAGATTTCTGTTGCGACTCTTGTAGGAACGATTGTCAACTATTTCCAGACGTCCAAGCGAATAAAGATGACTTGCTGAATTGCTTCGTGACAGTGACATGGGTGAGTTACAGCGTTGGTGACTACTGCATGCAGCTGCTCGTGATGAACAAGCCTTCAGTAAATAAACACAAAAATTATATCACATGTGTAGTGTTCAAACACAGCATTAATCTTTTTGGTGAAAGCTACAAGAAACAAACCAAGGTGGAAACTAGATTTACTGCTATCGTTTTACCCGTACTTTACCTGATTTTCCAGATTAGCACGACGACGACGAGTAAAGCGGTGTTGATTTTGTGCATTTAAATCACCTTCTTCACGTGGCGAGTGAGATCGCGAAGAAGAATTACTTGATGATCCAGTTTTTGTTTCATTGTTTCTTGCACTAGTTAAACTTCTGTTGATATCTTGTGGTGGTGTATCTACTTTAATGACCATCTCTGGTTTACCTTGATTTTCTTCCGTAACTTTTGCTGACTGGTCAGGCCAGTCAGTGTTCATATTAATTGGTTGGGCCTTATTTATGCTGTTTAAAATTGATGAATGGCCATCCACAATAACAGGTGGTGCAGGAAGAGCATCAGAAGAAATGTTCTGATTATGGCACACCACACAAGACTTTGAGGCATTCCAATTTTCATAAGTACATACTTTGCATGACCATTTGTGCTTCTGTGTACTTTCTGCACATCTATTACTTGCTGCTGATTCCTTGTTGGGTGCATGACACTGTGCGCAGAACGAGCTTTTGTTGTCTGTGTTTAAGAATGTACACAATGGACAATTCCATGCTTTTGGACTTTCAGTTTCATTGTCAGAATGTGATGTTCTTGGGTGATCATCAATCTCCAAATCCTTTATGTTTTTATTCGCATAACAGGAACTTTCTGCTGTATTTGCAGGAGGACAAATAATTAATTTATCCTTACTGTGCTTCGATGCACTCGACGTAAGAGAAGTATCAATGACCAGGGGCTTTTCTGGGCTAACTGGTGGTGGTTGAATGACCACCGAATCACGGGGGTGTCCACATAGTGTGCATTTGTTTGATACCAAATAGTTGTCATAAGTACATCGAGGACATGGCCATTTCTGTTCTTGTCTGCTCATCATTTAACAAAAAACCTGAAAAAGTATCAAATGTTATTGGTGTTGGGGAACTGAAAAGAGGACTTTAAAAAGACTAATATTGTACAAAATGACAATTAAAACCTACATACAGCATAATACATTTCAAAACAATCCAACTAATTTTGCAGCAAAACGACTATCAGACAACCTGAACCAGCAAATGAAATCGCCGCAAAATCTCACCACGTCAAATAATTCATGTTTATTTCCAATATTATGATTTGGATCTCGTAGCAACATACGGCGACACGTCTACCTCCAATCTCACGTAACCTACAACAACCTTCAACGAGGCGACAGACCCCACTTGTGTTGTGGTCAGCTGATCTATTGTTTTATGAGGTCACAGACTTTACGCATCACTGCACGTGGATTTATTTTACAAAATCAAAATACACACGATTTTGGAAGAACACGTTTGTGATAAACAACTTTTCATGGCTTAGGCTTTCCTCGTTAGGCAGGAACTCGTGGTTGAATAATAGAAAACAAAAGAGGAACTATCTTTGGCGAGGATATCAACAAACCATATTTAAAGCGTGTTTTGTTTTCTTTCATCACAACAGTTTGTATCTATCTATCTATCTTGCTTATGGAAAAGGAAGAATCCACGTTTAATTGCATGTTGCGTTGTTATATATACGATTTATTAAATCACCATTTTGCACATTGCACGGAATCTGAAAAAGTTGTCACTAGATGTCGCTACGAGTTGTTATACCGCTGGGTGAAGCTCTTTATACGAGCTTTGGTGTTTGCGATGTGACTGTGTTTAGATCTTGGGTTCTTGCTGTTGCGCTGTGTTCTTGTATTTCAAAATTGTTAGTCAAGACGAGGGGTATATGACTTTATTTAAACCAAACAGCGCTTGGTCGGGCGAACTTGACGGATGTATTTTCTCAATAATAATGTTTTTCTTATTGATTTGTGTAGGAAAAAGTGATGAAACTTGTTAGTTCTTATGTTACATTCGTTTGAGTGTTGTGCCATGCTGACATATTGTGGCACACACTTTTTGTTGGGTTTTTGTGTAACATTTAATTTATAACCATGGTTGTTGTTCCTGAATCAGAGGAAACATCCGATCGAAGCATGTTGCCTTCTGGGAGGCCCATAACCAATGGATTGGCAAACCCCCATGAAGTCAATGGTAAGAATATGTCCCCGAGATTAGGATGTTTGTATATGCATGATAATCTTTATCAAACTAGGCAATTTTATTGGCAATTCATGCAAAAACAATTAGCTAATGTATTAACACACGATAAACAACTGTTCGTCCATGTAAAATCCATTTGGCGTTAGCCGAAAAAATCCTCAACGCAAATTACAAACTCTTAATCTGATGAAGGCTAGTCATTCTGCATTTTTTTTTCAGTGAGTTAGTGATAAGTTATAAAAATACTTGTCTCATATATTAGTTTTTTTTTTTTTATGAGGATATTTATTGATATATGCATAGTTTGTAAACCACGCTTGAATTGTGTTAGCAATATATTAGTTTCAGTTGGATATATTTCAAGCATTAAATATGTTTTGGCTAGCTTTATGTTCAAAAAGAAACAAGTAATAAAAATAACTTTCACATATAATGCAGACAATGGAAATAGCTCTCTGACGAATGCTGGGATTACCCAACTGGATCAACTACTTGAACAAGTGAAGACCCTAAAACTGGAAAACAGTACATTGAAAAATGAACTGTCCAATAACACTTCACAAATTAACAGACTTGAATCTGAAGCCTCTAATTTAAAGGTATGGTTTTAAAGAACAATTTTATACTTCTGATCCTGATGATACTATCATTGAACAGCATGCACTGTTACATGTTTTCTTTTATATAAAAAGTGCTTTTAGTTAAATATTACAATCCTTATAGTTGTAAACAGGGTGGTTATTAAATTATTCTTCTAATAAATTTTTGTTGTGAGTGAAAAAACTGGTTTGAATCAAGTTTTATAAAATTTTAGATTAGGAAATTGCCTGTACATGGTTTAGCTGTTATGGGTTGACCTATAACTTTATAGTGGACAACTTTAAGCAACTGGATGTTCAATATTTTATGCACTTGTGTTTGTTAAGTACTTGCAAGGTATAAATTATGTATATAGGATTTTTGCCAAATAATAGCCACCACCTGGACAAGTTAAATGCTTTTATTGGCTGGTTCATACATATTTGACAAGATTGCAAACAAAGTTACATTTCCCGGTATGTCCAAACTTTACCAAGTCTAAAATAAGATTTGGTTGCAACACTAATCAATATCTGGGAGCAGGTTTCAGCGGAACATCAATTATTGATGCAGATGGTAGTTTGGAGTTTAGTGACATATGGCACTACTGACAATTCCCAACAATTGGCAATTGCATTAAACTACATAATTTGTTCATTTCATTCATTCAATTTTATTTTATGCATTTTTTTCACAACAACCATTTTAAACGAACTGAATCTAAACCACTTTATAAAAAATGTGCAAAAGACATCCTTGACCCAGTTTTTTTGTCATTGATTTTTGAGCCAGACACACAGACTCCATGCAATCTTAGTCTTCTGTGCACATGGGTTATTTGGGAAAAAATGCGTTAATCACTTTTTCCATGTTGTTGTGTAAGATTAATTTGTTTAACTTAAAACATTTGCAAAAGAATATGTTTTTGTGTCGAAAGTATTTATTTGCATTTGAATAAAATAGCCTTGCAAACATGGCAAACAAACAGTTTGTAAAAACACGATGCAAAAAGGTTTTTGCTTGTTTCTGTTTTTTTGTATATATATACATACATTTTGAAAAAACTTTATAAGCATATGCCAGGCAACTATTGATGTTGATGATGCCTACTATCGTAGTATTTTGTATATATGTACTTAATATTCATTTCCAGCATGTTAATTTTTCAGGAAATGGTGATTCGACTAGGAAGTTCGATTGCTGCTCAACCCCAAGTTGATCAAAATGAGTTGGAGCCAAGAACTCTTCCCTTTGGTGTCACAAACCGTGTGTCATCGTACCACAATCCCCTCTCCCCTTACAAAGACTATGGATTACCTTGTCACACTTCATTCACAAATAATTTGTTTGATGTGAACCTGCCCTCTACATCTAATCACAGGGAGGGTTCAACTGAAATTCACCGACGACTGCAATCACTTACCTCACAAAAGTAATATACCCTCTCTATATTGACTTTCTTCACATAATGGCTCTGTAGAAGATTTAAAATAAAAAGTTTATAACAAGAAGGCTTGTTTTTGGCTGCGTGTTACTAAGTACAATTTTATTTTCCTGACAGAGAATTACTTTTGGAGTCGCTGAAACGAGAGGAATGTGCGAAAGACGAATACATGAAGCAGTTGAAAGACTTAAATGAAAGCCTTCTTGCATCAGAAAAGGTTTGGAAACTTATACAAAACAAATGTGTTTTTTAGTCACAATAACTTATATCATGAAGTCTATTTTGTATATTTTATGACAGGCACAGAATAATAAAACACCTTTTAAATCTATACACACCATTCTGGTCAAAATTGCTACAAACGAAAGCAATACTTACACCATCAATTACACTTACCTACTGAGGAATTTTTATTCATTGTCAAATCTTGTGACAACATAAAAATCCTATTAAATGCTTGATTGCCTTTGTTTAGTCGACAACAAGTGTAAAAACGTGTGATCGGCCGATTTCTTGTTTGGTTCTGGTTATGGGACATGCATTCATTATTTGCCAGTGTTGTGTGAAATAAATTAAAATGGGCTTTTAGTGATGGAGATGAAACTCTTATTTCTTCTGACTTAAATGTGAATAATTTGGTGGTTTATTAGTGGTTTGGTTTTAAGTGAAGTTTTTCTCATGTAGAAAATCCATAAAAAATCCCTTTATTTTGCTGCCATTGGTTTTCTTGTCAAATATCTCTCAAAAATCCCATGAGAAAAGCTGCAAAATAGAGTAAATTTATACTAGGTGAGAATACTTGTAGCATATGATGAATAAAATGCCATTGCTGAGTCACATTAACAGCTGTTTGTTGCACTGAAGATGGACGCACTTGTGTTCCAAATATCTCCATGATGTTAATTACCAAATATAAGTCTGGGGTTTATTTTCAAAATTAACTCACAAATCCTTGAATAAAGGTGTGTTTAAGGTACCAACAAACTTTTAACAAATATATATATATGTGTGTTTTGCTGCAGACCATGTCTCCGAATAGTGTTGCTACGAGAAAACAACTAGATCAGGCGATACACAAAGTTCAGGAGGCCATGAAACAGAAGCTAGGGACGCCTGAAATGATGGAACAACGTGTTCAGGTACAGATAATAACATAAATATTAACAACTACATGATATTTTAAAGTTTGTGGCAGCAAATATTTTTTTCAGTTTGTTGGTAAATTTACAAAAAAATGTTAAATTTTATATTTATCTTAGCCCCACATAAATCAGGAAAGCCAGCTTTTTACCAGACAAAGAACTCATTGAAATTGTTTTTCACATTACATGGACCGATCATGGTTGCAGTTTTTATTAGCTTGTCTTAACGTTAACATTCAACACAACTTTCTAGCGTTGGAAATATTCCTTAATCTGATCCAGCAGAGACTGATAATTTGTAGGCAGTGTTGCCAAAATAAACACATAAATTCCACCTTGGTCTTGCATAGCCTTCGCAATAGTGTTTACTTGAGGGAGATTAGTGAAGTGCAATCGCTTTAACATTGCCCACCGTTCTCCTGTAAAATGCCTGTGTTCAATTGGCTGCTATGCAGAGATGTTTTGTCAGATTATCAGTTTTTGTATCTAGGTCACTTTGGAAGTGGTTGCCCAAGTTTAAGCCTTTCATCCTTATCTTTATGACATGGTAGTGATATCATACCTTGTGTATCCAATACCTGCATACCCTGAAGCACGCTTGCTACTATACGTTTGTGTTATACACTGTATGACGGGATTGCTCTTCATTTGTTCAGTGTGTATGGTCCCTTAAGTTATGACTCTGTGACCCTTTGGGTGTTAATTATACAATATAAATATCACTTCGTATATGTTCCCCGCAAACGTAATTCAGACATCAAGACCACACAAATGAAAAAACATTTGAAAACAACAGAAGCACATTACACCTTATTGTACCACAAACAAAAATGCATTGTGATGTACATCCCAGATTTAAGTCTCAGCAGAAGCAAAGCAAATACTCTGACAACCACTGCTTTAATTTGATATATTGGTTAAAGTTAAATTTAGGAAGGTCCCAACCACTGTGTAAAGAGTTTTTTGCTTGCCCTTATCTTATACCATTGTTTCGTTCATGGTGTGTCAGTGTGGTTCCTGCTGGCTTGTGACGTATGCAACAATGATTTTTCTTTGTAAAGGTGAAGAGAAAACATTATCATTTACGTTTTGCAGAATTGGCTTCATCGCCTGAAAGTAATTGAACAAGAAATTCAGAACATCCGCTATCAATATGGTTACATTGATCGTGTGTCAAAGACGACCAAACCAAAACAAGTCCAATCACAAGGTTTGTCTGGTGATATTTTTTGCTTTCATATCTTGATGAAGTCAACATTCAGATTTGATTTGGTGCCACTTTGGAAACATTAATTTTTGTTTCCAATGAATTCCAGCCAGAGTGATGTATTATTATTAGGTCCCATTACGTGGGTGTGAAATTTCTTTTGTGTCAATGAAAGATGTGTTTCTAACTTGTATTTTTCTCTTGGGAGAATCTTTGTTATTGAAAACTGCCAGTCTAGACCTCGACTTCCAACAAAAGTGGAACCCAAAATATGTGATTCATGTTCATGGCCAACACGATATCTCAATTTCTTTGACGTCAAACACAACATAATGAATTGTGTGAATAATTTTAAGTTTGCCACACAAACTCAAGACTTCTTTGTGTTTCTCAATGAATGTCAAACAGGATGTTGAAATGTTTCACTGCACTGTATTTGAACACAAAAATATTTTGTATTTGCTGTGTATTATATGTTTATTCAAGTCGTCGTAGTTGTTATGAGCATTCAAATTGACTCTTGCAGATTTTGGATTGTGCGAGAGATCAAAGAGCCAGCATCGATCCGGCAAAACAGTTGCAGATGTGATCATGCAAACTGGTCAATGTGGTTCCCTTGAAATTCTCCCCGATGACGTCGTTTCCCAAGCTCATACTCTGTTCGAATGTGGAGAAAAGATTTCTATGAGGTATGTCAGTGTTTTAAATGGATCTAAGAAGTCTTGGCATATTTTCCATTATGTCATAATATGTTTATTAATGTTATTGTAGTTGGTATATTTTTATGGATGTAACTGTTCATGTTTGGTGAACATAACTGTCTGTGCATAAAAATAAATTGTAGACACTATATATTTTGCTGGTTATTTCACTAAATGTAATTTTAATGTATATTTTGCCATCACCACAAGCACCAGGTTGTTGAAAAAATACTACAGAACCCCCAACTAGAACGCTCTGAAATTGTAAGGTTGCACGAGAAAACGTAAAAAATATTTTTTTGGCTGTTTTATTGTATTAATAATAAAAGCACTAAAATTTTACCATTAAGGTGGAAAAAAAATACTTCATGTGTTATTTTTGTTGCAGTCAGATACAACCTAACTGTTTGCTGTGGTTAGCAGCTATGGTTTTTTTAAAAAAAAATTTTTGCAAAACACTATGAGTAAACTTTTTCCACCAATTTCTCAAAAGACTCTTACTTGACTTTATAGTTTTGCATTTGCATTAATTCTTTTCATGTTTCTACAGAAGCACGCAAACTATTTTGACTGCAGTAAGTGCAGCAACACATTTGTTTCGTCGACAAGATCGCTCAGGTTCTGTGTCTTCTCTACCAGATCGTATCGGTAAGATTTATAGATAATTGTTGTCTGATGGTATCTTCACAATGTTGGCTTGAATCGCGTATGTTGCCTTGGGTATGAGAGGTTATGAGCAATAAGATGGGGCATAATGAGGAGAAATGCCAATGGCACGCAACTTGTATTTTATATATACGAGCGAAACATGAAACCTGTACAATTGTCACTTACATCACACACTATGAGTATAATTTTTGAAATTGCCAAGAAGACGCTCTCTAAATAAAAATCAAGTTGGAATGTTTTAATGTATAAAAATTTAGTTTAGTAAACGCATAGTTTATGAAAAACAGTTGTTATTCATTTTTATGCTTTTAAAGTGTCAATATTTGTTACAGTTCATCATGTGTGGCTCAGCATCAATTTATTTAACAACAACAACACACTACATTGGCCCGCGCAGTAGTGTTGTATATTTAACTGTGGCATCATATGACAACATACAGAATATAAAATGTTTGAATATGTTTAGCTGGAAAGATCATTAAAATTATCAACAAAACTGCACTGATAAAACCTATTAGGTAGAAACAGTTGCCAATAACATTAGTTCTATTGCTTATACATAACATATTTTTGTTGACACTTTTCCGATGAAGTGTATTGAAACATGTATTTTCATTAATGTGGTTATGGGTTAATGGGAACTGTTCTGACCATCACCTTTTTTCAGGCATAAATGCTGCTCAGACAGCAGAGAATCACCACCAACCTCTTCCCCCAAAACAGCACCTTATTATACGCGACCTGGACACAATCGAAAATCATTGCCAGTCCTTACACAACTATCTGCAGTGCCATGCAGAGTGTGTAAAATCACTGTCTGATAAAGGTGGTAAAGAAGTGCACAAGTTGAGACAATTACAAATGGAAGTCCAAATTTCTGAAATTTTACTTCGTGCGGTGGAACAAATCATGCAGCTCTCTTACGATCAGTTTGATCGAATGTAAGTAATACACTTAAATAGCTAATTGTGAATATCTTTATCAAAATGACCATTCCTTCGGTTTTATTTCAATAATAAATGGAAGATGCTAATGGGGTGAAATGGGAGTTTTTCTAATAGCCAACTGGCATTATCCATAGCTCTTTCCCTTGAACAATACAACACCAATTCACCAATTCAGAAAAATATTTGCTTTGATAAGAGTGTTGACATAATGGGATTGTCAGAGGACAACTGAAACTGACTAATGTGAAAATTTTTGATTGAGAATATTTTCATATTCACTAACACAAAACATTTGCAAAACCGAGTTCCACGCATAACACATTGTGAACAATAATCCATTTGGTCTTCCATGGTCAAGATTCTGAAGCTTTGTGTTCCTTGCAGGGTTCTCAATCACTATAACTGCATAAGTTACATGGCCAAGCTGCTCATTTTAATTTGTCTGGCGTGCAAAGAGACAAAGCATGCACAGAACATGGAAAACCACTGTGTTTTAAAACCAATCGGTTTCACCCTGATTAACTTGCTCTACGGCGACCAGAACAACAAGGTGATCAAAAAAACTTTCCTGTGCTTGTTTTATTGATTTTTGAAAGCTTGTTCTTGTTATTCATTTTGAAAGTCATGACATGGAAATGCTGTGGCATTTAAATTACATTTAATCATCTTGATTCTAACTACATTTTTTCTTAGACGATGTTAATAAATATGAAAGGATTTCTGGAAGCTATCATTGAGCAACTTAAAAACAAGTCTGAAGAAATCCAACAGGTTCATATACCAATGTTAATTTTGTTACTTGGTAATTGCAGGAAATATAAATATTGTTTTTGTCCTAAAATTTTTGTTATTGTAGTTTAATTAGCTCTATGGGTTGCATGCCAAACTGAAAAAACAAATATTTTAGCGCATTTTTACCCTTTTTAACCTTTTTCACATTCGATTTTGTTTTTAATTCGCGTAAGGTCGATATTTTCACCGCCTGACGTTTCTCATTCGAGAAAACTCTGTAATTACAAAATCAATGCCAACCCCTCACACGTTGCATTATTAATGAGACTCCAGCCACCGACTTGTCAATTTGATTTCACGCACAACGTTATTCCGCTCGTGGCACGAAAGCTTTTACCTCGGTCTGTAGTTATCGTAGTATCTCAGTTTGAAAGAAAATTTTCGTCTACGCTGTTATTTGAAAAAGCGTTTTTTGCGTTGCATTTTGTTTTGAAAAGGTAACATCTGAGAAATTATTTATGATTTAGACAAATGTATAGTTAACGTTAATCTGCCGCAAAAAATGCGCATATGTGAAGTACAAGTTAAGTTTGTGAAGCAAATACACGCGCTTACATTTCCCAACAAATGTTTGCCGCTTCTTTGGGCCGTACGAAAAGTTAAAAATAAATTAGGTAACACTGTCTTGGCAACGTTCTGTCCAGACTTACTCCAACCTCAGCAAATTAAAAACATCCGACTTGCGAGTAGCCCCTGCCTCAGGCGGTAGCAAACTTAGCTCAAAACGGAAGGTTTCTTGGCCAAAACCGACACCAAACAGGTGCCAATTGTCAAACCGCACTTTAGTGTTTAACCACATGTTGGTGTGGGGGGACAGCGCCCATAAGACGTCCCTCACTCCCCCTTCCTGTTGTACAATGTGACGTCGGTCAGGTAGTTTTCAAATTGCCGGGTTTGTCTTGGATGTGCGGTTTTTCCAGTGGTTTGCGGTTGTAGTATTTGGCAAGACCGCTATTAACTCGTCAGTACTTCCTGAAGTTTTTTTTATCCGTCGCAGTGTTTTCCCGAAATATTTTTGTATATATTTTTTTTAATTATTCATTTGCCTTTACAATTCAAAATACATACATTTGTATGGATTTAAGCCCAAGACGTCCAACAACAACAGGCTCTTGAAACAACCCGTTTTCCCTTTAGGTGATGGCAAGCATCTTGCGAAACCTCTCATGGCAAGCCGACCCTGGCGCACGTGACCTACTACGTCAGAAAGGGTCGGTAGGGGCGCTAATGAGCAGTGTGATGTCCGCAAAGCGCGAGGAAACGTTGAAGAGTATGCTGGGGGCACTTTGGAACTTGTCGGGTCACGGCAACGATAATCGCGTCGACATCTGCTCCATAGAGGCAAGTTTTTCGCGATCTCGTACAAAACTTACGAGCAGTCATATGTTCATGTTTTAAAATGCGCGTTGGCACGAACACTGCAACTTCTGATGAGCAAATCTTCAATACAAATTTTGGTTTAATCGGTTCACTAGCATAGCAGCCAGGGCATTGTAGCACCTTTCCGGGAGCTTTGTTTTTCATTACTTGCTCAAACTTGTCGGGGAAAGTGGCTCTGACGCAGTTTGACTGCCATGCCTTGGCTGCGATGCCAGTGAACCTAATCATCTAAATAAGGTAGCTGAGATCGCCTAGTACGAGCCTTCGCAATGTGTCGATTGTGCTTTGTCATGCGACAGCAGTTATCTCTTGCCTTTTTTATCCTTTTACCTTTTATCGTGTATTGTTGAGTCGGCAACAGTGTGTATCTACATGCAGGGGGCACTTTCATTTCTTGTGTCCACACTGAGCTACCGCAGTCCCTCCAAAAGACCTGAAGTTGTCGAATGTGGGAGCGGTGCTCTCAGAAACATCTCGAACGTGATTGCCGCCAACGACGAATATCGCAAGGTTTGTTTAACGCCAGAGTAAACACGATGACCCAATATGCCTTCCTAAATTTAAACACATACAGTGCCTAATATTGCATGACAAGAATGATACGGGTTTGACTGTTTGTGGGGTTTTTGTGTGGCAACATTCACTTCCAAAGGATTTGCATTTACCAACCAGTCGTGAATTTCTCAGATACTGCGAAAGCATCACTGCCTCCAACAACTCCTTCATCTCCTCTCCTCACCAAGTCTCACTATAGTAAGCAACGCCTGCAGCACGTTATGGAATCTCTCCGCACGGTAATTTACGACACCCGATGCAAAAACTGCCTATTTTTCCAACCCGCATTCATGTTTCCACAGTGACGTCACCGACCAACAGATCCTGCGTGACTTGGGAGCGATCGGTAAACTCCGGAAGTTGGCTCTCTCGCGCCACGAAGCGATTGCACACGGCAGTGCGGCGGCTCTCCGAAATCTTCTACAAAATCAACCGGAGAAGGCGATGGCTTCTCTTGCACTGGCTGGGGAAGGACAGAAGTCAGAGGACATGCCTAGCTTGCAGGTGGGGTTTTCTGCTGCTTGTGTATTTTTTTTTGTGGATTAAATGCGCGAATTTTAGGAATTGGAGTTAAATCGTAACCTGCGCGTACTCTTTTACCACCAATCTTTCTGTTGGGAATTTTTTGTAACTCTTGAATGCTTTACATTGCTTTTAGTTAGCAGGTGTAAAAACTCGAAGTTTTTGGCTTTTTTATTTGTGCATGTAAAGTATAAGTCTGTTTTTTCATTGAAATAATTTTGCTTCGATGTTTCAAATCTATCTGTGTGTGTGTCTAATTAAACAAGACAATTACTGTCTTGCATTTTCTAAACAAAATTTATTTCACCATCGTTGTTTTTCTTGTATATTATAACCACTATTAAGCACTGCACAAAATTAGACATTTTCCACAACTATGCGTTCCCAGAACTTTGTTCAAACACCGATGTAGTGTTTGTTGCACTCCACATAAACATAAGCAAATACTTTATTACCGCAGGCAAGAAAGTTAAAGCAGATGGAAGCCGAGCTAAAGATGGTGACGTCATCGGCGCAGGGCTACTCAGAGTCTTGTGACGTCAACTTCTCTCCTCGTCACGTTGGTCGTTCGAATTACGCGCAGCCTTCCAGTCACACGCAGATACAGCGAGATAGTTTAATGGTAGGAGTAATTTGTAGTTTTGCTCTGCTATTTTACATGTGTTTGCAGTGAAGTTTATGCAGCGGCGGATACAGAAAAATTTCTTGTTGGAGCGGATTAAGACCCACTACTTGTTACAACAAATTGATGGCGATGTGCGCCTGAGTTAACTCTTTTGTAACAAACGAATCACAATTTTATGTCAACCTTTTTGTCTGCCGCTGAAGCGTTTTTTAGTGTTATAACATGTTCTTGGGGAGTGATGATCACCTTAATCGCCCCCTACGGGATCCAACCCCGAATTGCTGTAGCAACAATCGCGATTTAAAGCTCACTGTGTATAACGATTCAAAGCTTAAACCCCAAGATTTTCGTTGCATTTTTTAAACAAAATCGATTCGTTATTATTTTGCACAGTATAACACAGTGAGAACGCGGTTTGTATTATTTGTGTTATTATTATTTGGACATTTCAGCTGTGCTATTGGTAGAAATATCATTTCTTTGTCGTTTCCAGGGCAACGCGAACCAGAGTCCGAAACCCCGTGGCTCCCAACATCCGGGGATATTTCACTCCGGGAGTCTGGGGAGCATTCCCCACTCCCAACCCGACCCGCATTGGCCCACCCAGGCCTGGGGCGCCCATCCCAACGACGTGGGTATTTACCACCCCAAATCTGGGGGAAACACCTTTCCCCAGTCGGTGGATTCCCGCATGTTGCACTCTGCAACCCCCTACTCCACCTTCCCTATAGACATGAGTTCGCACGCCAGAGTTTCCGAACAACACAGCAATGTGCTGCATGCAAGTTTGCCCCGCCCCACCACAGCCCTCAACACAATGGCGCCCAAGCCGTCACGGACATGGGGCCAATCGGGGGCCCCGCAGGCACCACGGGGTTTGGAAATTAACCCCAGTGTTTTAAGTCCTCCGAGGATGCCGGGTGACTTGGAGGAGAAGTTGCGACACGTTGATGAGGAGTTTGAGATGCTGGACGACGACGACGTGCCGGTTGATTACAGTCTCAAGTTCACGGACGACATGAGTCGGACCCCTGCCCCCCAAAGCCCCCGTACTGATGTTTACCCCAATCGATCTTTCCACCAAGCCCCCAACAAACCCCAAACAGTCATGACATCGTCATTGCCGAAGACCGCCCCTCTGCACATGCCCAACACCACCAAGTCAACAAAAGTTACTCCGAAAGTCGGTTTCTCGGCTAACGAAACGGTTTTGCTGGCTGACGATGATATGTACGCACCCGAGGAGACGCCTACTAACTTTGGAGCTCGCTACGCCGAGGAAAACGAGGTCTATCGTCACATAAACGACTCGTACGAGCAGCGGGTGTACGAACCGTCCCATGACCTTACTGGACGTTCGGATGAAGCTCAATCCGACAACAAAATGCAGAATCCGGAAGTGGGGACGCACGATGGCGCGAAACAAGACCCGTGTGACGAGAATGACGAAGATGTCGATAAATTCGAGCTCAATTCGGGCCTCATGACCCCGGGTCAGTTAATTTTACCGTCGCGAACTCCCATTTACAACGAGACCCCGATGATGTTCAGTCGACAAAGCTCCCCGTCGTTGTTAAGTGAGGACCCGCCGTCCCCCCACAGTGAGGTGGCAAGCGACCCCGGGTCACGTCTGGTTAGTGGTTGGGCGAGTGAAAGCGATCTGCCGGACAGTCCAGGCCAATCGATGCCGGTCAGTCGCCAACGATCGTTGACGAACATTCACGAGGCCTCGAACAGACAAGCAAAAACACCGGCTATCCATCCGCCGTTGCAACTTCCCGCATCTTCGTCAGTTGATCACACTGCTGCCGAACGCCAGAAGGCCGTTGCCGACTCTGTCAAACGCGTTGGTTACATGGTGACGCTGCCACCTAGCGACGAGATGAAACTGTTTTCCGACGAGCCTGCGATGTCCGAGATGACCGCGTTCAGCGGTCTCACGATCGACAATGAGAAAGTGGCGCCGCTGGGCAACGTTCAAACACTCCCGACGGCCAAGGAGGCTCCCGAGGATGAGGAAGAAACGGAAGAGAAGAAAGATGCGGTTTTGGATAAAGTCGGTCGTCGTGCCATTAAACAAGCCGGGTACACCACGTCTCTGCCAACCAACGACGAAATCAAGCATTTTACAAACGAGGGTACGATTTCTATGGCTTCGCTGAGCGAGATCAGCGCCCTCCGTGACCACAATGACGGGTTTATTCGGGGAGGACGGAGTCCCAATCGCAATTCCTTCACCAGTCGTTCCTCGGCCACTGGCGCCTCGATACCAAACGCTCCTATAACTTCCAATGGCGATCGCGTTACCGCAGTGATGGAAGGATCAAGCGGAGAATCGAAGTCCTCTGTTTCGGATTCGGGGTCACCAGAGCAGCAGGATGTGAAGGATATCCTGGAAGATGACGACTCCAGTTCACTTGGCGACGCCATGTCAGATGATGAGGATTTGTTGATGGAATGCATCAACAACGAGCTTCGTAAGCCGTCGAAAAAGTAAGGTTTTCTGGCTAGTAGATTGTACATTACATGTATGTGATGTGAATTCGACAATAGGTTGACGTTGTGGTCCGCGGTTTGTGTCATATTATCGACACTTAGTGACGTCATAAGCTAATAGAACTGCTTTTCTTTTAAATATGTTTCTTTTGCACTTTTGGCCTTTCAATCGTATTTCTTGTATAAAAGTGCGGACGCTACCCGTCAGCAATCAGCATATCATATTTCCTGTGTCGTTATTTCAAAGTAAACGAAAACGTAAATTTTGCAGCCATTCGTAATGCAGCCATTTTCTTCGCAGGAAATCGCTAAGCAGCAGATCGACTCGTAGTCAACAATCCAGTCGCACAAAAGAAAAAACGAATACAAAAAAAGCAACCACACCCGCACCGACACCCACACCCAAACCTTTACCTGCCGCCAAGCCAGTCCCTGTCAAACCCGTGCGCTCGTTCAACGTTAAAGAAACCATTGCTGCAGCAGACAGCAAGCTAAACGGTATGGGCATCGTTCAGTACATAGACAGTAAGATGGGCGAAGACGTTTGCTCCTCGCCGGAACCTGGAGGTTCGAATCCCGCAACAATGAGAAGTTCCGCCGATGTCAATCAACAAGACGCGGACAATCGGCCTAGCGGGCGCGAAGTAATTCAGACTGTTGAAACACTGAACGAAACGTACAGCGTGAAGAAACATCTCAAAGCCAACGAGAAACAAAACCATGAGCCTGTGACGTCACAAAGAGGGCCTCAGGATCAACTGCCTTCTAATCAAGCGAAAGTTCAGGCATTTTTGCATCAAAATGGACCAATGAGTTACGCCGTGGAAGGCACGCCTGTGGATATGTCACGTTGTACGTCGCTTAGCAACTTGACAATGGACTCCGGCCCTGATTCGTGTGAGTTTGGCGCCCTCCAACGTAAAATTGCGGAGCGGCGAAAGAACGCCCCTCAAACGGACTCCACCCTTGAAGTAATCGAAAAAAGGGAAGAAACGGTGATGGTTGAAAGCGACAAGAAGGTCAACATCAAGACGACTGAGACATCTGAACCACGAGCCGGTGACAATAAGAGCAAGGAAATATTGGAAGACTTGGACAAGCAAATTCAGTGCCTTACAGTTGACACTGCTACGTCACGCGCTGGATATGTGACGTCACTTCCGGTCGGTGACGAGATCAAGCGGTTCCACGTCGAAGGTTCGGTGGGTGCATTCACCAACTTCAGTGCATTAACCGTTGACAGCGACACCAAAATTACTCCGTGCAAACCTCAATCAGGCCACCAAGCGCCGGCAGCGTCTGCACCAAAGCTGCCGGTAGATGGTGTAAAAGAGCAGCCCGCTGAACTTGATTTTTTCGAGGAAGCATTTGAGGAGGCAGCAGAAGAGGTGCAGGTGGTCCCTGATCCTTCACGACATTACGGAGAGGAGCGAACCGCACCTAGGGACCGACCGCTATGTTACAAGGTGGTTGCAAAATCTGTGATTTATTCTTTTACAACAGTTTTTCAATCGTGATTAGTTTAAAGCCTGTCTCGAGTTTGTAAAAAAGTATTTTAAGCTAAAATTTTGTAGAGTAAGCTACATCAAACGTAGATTGTATTCACAACACACTCCGTCCGTCTTATACGGCGAGAAAACAGCAGCGCAATAAATCAATTAATTTAATGGCAGGGATTGATTACATACAAATGTTTATTTCATGCAGATTGAGGACACTCCACTGAATTTATCCGGCAACAGCTCACTAAGTTCAATTGACATCGATTCGGACGACGACGACAATCTTTTGAAAGACTGCATTTCTTCGGCCATGCCTGTCGCCAGACGAGATCCCGCGGCTGCCATTCCTCCTGTAAGTCTCCTGAAAAACCTATAAACCAACGTTACTTTTGTGCAGCCAAATTCCAAAAGTGTTACAAATAACGTTACTGGTGAAATTGGATAATGGCCTTACGGAAAATAATTTATTCTATCGGTTTTAACCCGCATGTCTTAAAAACATAATCGCCTACTTACTAATTTACAGAATTTTCAACTTAATAAAACGTTTCGCTTCAACAGAACCAGTTGACACTCTACCAGCAGACTGTCCCAGCCCCCCAGGGGGCGCCATGGGACTACACCTCACGTCCAAGTGACAAGCAACCTCAGAGAGCGAACACCAATAACAGCCATCGTCCCATCACCGACATTAGTCCTCTATCTCTCGCAAGCCTTTCGCCAGCCGATCCAATCAGCGCAGCGTTCACAGTTTCATCGGCGGGAAATACCCTCACTGGCGACAGTTATTACCGCCTGGATAGACAGGAATCCCCCGACGAGTCTCTCAATTCCGAGGGCTCGATCTCAATAGGCGTGGACGCCGCGAGTCTGATGAAAGCGAAGAAAAAGGCCAGACCGAAAATCACCAAAAGTCCCGCGGGGGGAGCCGACGTCGCTTCTGAGGGGAGGAAGAGTGTTGTTAAGGGCGGGAAGAAAATCTACCGCAGTCCCATTACCGGGAAACCGCGCGAAAACCTACGTTTTGGGTTGAAAGACAGCGCCTCGACTAGCTCTTCCAGCAACCAGTGCCGAGACTCCCACAGTCGGAGTCGGAACAGCAAAAGCCCGTGTAACAAGTGCCATCCAGCCCGATCCCGCCACATGCCACAGTCTGCATCCACAGGAAAACTAACAGAGGTTTCGCCGGGACGGCAAAGGCGAAAGACGGCCTCCTCCGCTCACTCCAAAATCACCAATCCTGACTTAGTACGAAAGGCTGTGCGCTCACGAAGCGCCCACACCGGATACCACAGCAGCGTCACCCAACTCTATCCTCCTGTAAAAGGCATAAACTCGGCCATGTGGAGCGGCCTGGCGTCAATTGCGGCCCGCGGCGAGCTAGTGGTGGCCCAACACGACGGCCAAATGGCCCAAGTTGTGCCTGTGACTATTGGCGGCGCACGACCTGTTCTTATCAAGCAGGGAACTTTCATACAAGATGAGCCGAGTCCAGTTCTGATGCAGACGGTCAGGAACACTGGCAAGAAGCCAAAGAAGGGGGAAAGTGCGATAGGAAAGCAGAGTACGAAGAAAGGCAACGACACTACTAGTAAAAGTTCGAACGTCTGGCGAGGTCTCAAAAAGTTGCTCTCCCCCAGCGAGGAAACAAAAAGTCACCCCCAACAAAAACCATCCCCCGGAAAGAAGCGACAGCCGACCAAAGTCTCAGCGTCCAAAGATGTGAGCGGAGGAAGCGGCCGCCAGTGTTTCGATTCTGGAACTTGGACGAAGAACAAAAAGCGCGACCCCAAGACCCCGGTGATCACCAAGGAACCGCCAAAGTCGAAAAGTGCCGACGCCATCCGCCAGCAACCTTCCACATCTTTAGTGCTGGGAAGTAGCAGCAGTCAGGCTTCCAGTCTCTCGCTCTCAAGCAGCAACAGTGGCGCGGATCGACCCGGCGGTGGTCGCGACGAGGAGGAAGATTATTTCAAGAACACGACGCCCTGCAAGAGCATCTATCCCACCGAGAGAACCATCCGCCCCTCCCAACACGTCCCCAAGTCACCCTCGCCACGCAACCGTATCATAGTGGGGAAATCCCCTCCATCGCAACCGCGCGCTGCGGGTAATTCGTCTTGGCGGCGCACGCCCACCCCCGAAGGCGGCGCCAAAAAGACCCAGGACCGCAAAATTAGTGCGGAGTCGAGCTCGTCAGCCACTTCGGCGTCGGTGGATCATCGCCGTAGCGGAAAAATCCCCAAATCCCGTCTCGGATCACAGACGTCGGTGGCGACGTGGAGTTGCGGCGAGAGGGCGCACAAGAGCACGCGAGGGATCGCTTCTCCAGGTCAGATATCAAGAGCACGAGCCTTGATGGAGGTATTGTAAACGCATGATTGTTCCCATTAACATTGTTTCAATCCAACATTTACAGCTCGTTAAGCCAGGAAATTTGCCTTCAGCATGTGGTCAGTCAAGCGTAAAATGCGTCCGTTTACCAAATGTTCAATATTTTTTAACTGCTGTTTGTATCGTATTTCACAAACAACATTTTGGTCACGTTATATGTTGTGCTCGATCCGTCGTGGCGTTCTTTCATCTGTCCGTAAAATTTCATGTAAACTTCTCCACTTTTGGCGGTGAAGAGACTGGTCACCTCCTTACGGTGAGGTTTTGATATTACGAAAACATATGTTGGTTTTTCTGTACAAGTCAAATGTGCATGGGCAACGGTTTTTCAAAATCGGCCATCGCCTTTGAGGGCAACATTAATGCGATTGACGAGTCTGATGCAAAAAATATAACTTGTGTCAATTGTTCCCTAGCGGGGTGCCGCGGCACACTAAGGTGCCATTTGCCACTTTCAGGGCCCCACAATGGTCAATTTTCACCACAAGGTTTGTTGTTAATGCGATGTCATATCGAGATCACAACTTTTTATTATGACATATACCCTCACCTAAAATCGGATAGAAAGACTGACTGCAGAATTTATGTCGGCGGCTCATTGGTTTGTCGATATTGGGCGCCAAAAAATCTGTGGCATATGCCAGGAAATGTTAGGAACCATCGACTTCTATAAAATGTTTCTCAGCGCCTCCTGATCGCCCATTTATTCTACACCGCCACTGCACTTAAGTGATAAAAAATAAGCAATAGGTTTTCTATGCGCCTCAACCCTCGCTGAGGTTGTATGTTCCTTTTCCTCAACTTTGAACAACTTAAAACATCCCTTTGTAACGTCACAGGAAGTCGAAAACTCGGCAAGAGCAAATCCGGATGATGTAAATCACCTTTTCTCGCCGCGTCGTCGCGTGGTCGTCCAGGAGGTGGCGCCCTTCAACTACCGACCGACCCCCAAACAGCTGGAGGCGAGATTGCGCAACGAAGATTGTGCAAAGCACGATCCGAACCGTAAACAAACAACCGTGTGAATTACCGATTTCTCATTGGATTTTCGTTATTTTTTGTACATTTATTCTTGTTGCTGGTGCGTGCGTTTACTTTTTGTACCCGAACCCCTGTCGCCAACAATTCCCTTTTTCTATGACGACCCTCGTTTAAAGCTGAACTTTTGTATCACTGAAATTGCACCTTTTTTCGAACTTTTTTATCGAAGCAATTGAACTGCTGCGTGGAATGCTGGTAGCAAACCAATACGGTGCTTTCCCTGGTGAGCAACAAGGTATGTTGGTGGTTTTCCAACCGTCTCTACTTTTTTTGCATACCTCGCGCGTGCAGTGTTTGACGATTCCCCCCCTATTTTTTTGCAAGTGTGCTTTCTCAGTTTTTTTTACCTACCCATCGACCTGCCACTAAACACAGTATTTTTGTGATTCGTTCCAATTCTACTCCCTAAGTCTGAATTGTCTCTCCTTGAAAATAAACTCGATCCTTTCACGTGTGCCCTGAAATTATAATGCCAGATTTGTGGCCATTGAAGCACAGTATCAGGGATGAACCAAACAGACAATGCCGTTGCTCTTGCGTGAGGTCATCTGAAATTAAACTAATTTTTTGTATGTGTTTGCAAGCAAGTTTGTCAGCACAATTCGCATTACACGCGTAAAACTCATGCCGCAAAGTTATATGGCCTGACAGTCACTGCATACTATACGTGGCAGATGGATATTAGAAATCTTGGTTATATTCATTTAACCTACATGTATTACAAGCTGAAAGCACAATAACTTGGTTTTGTTGGTTGGCATCTTCACCGAAGTTTTGCATCACTTTGGCGAACTTTCGGGTTGTCTATTTAAATCCAACTTTAACAGATGGATTAGAGTTGTCTCATCCGTTCGCGTTTTTTGTTCAACGACAACTTCATCTAAATTGTTTGATTCCACCCTGCTGGCAAACCTTCGTGCGAGACAAGTTTTCAGCATATAAAGGCTGCACATGATCAACTGTGTCAATGGGGGGCAAAATAGAACAACTCCAATACTGGTGATCCAAGCTTTAATGGGGTCGTTTTGAAAGTCCATTGGTTCATATATCGCCGAATTAACCCCGCTCCAATGAAGACTGAGTGCCACTAGAGCGTAGAAAAGCGACCAAGCAGTGGCAAAAGGAAAATACAAGAACCTGACAGGGATCTTGTTTAGAAACAATTCCAACAACATCAGAAGGGAATTTACAACATGCTTTTGAATGTTTGCAAAATCAGTTGTATTTGTCCGCTTTCGAAAAAGGAAAGGGTAGCTGACGGATACCATTAGGGCGTTATCAAAACTGATGATAAACAATGCCAGCGTAATCCAATGAAACCACTTGGCCTTGTCGCCTGCGTTGAAAAACAACACGTTACCATTATATACTCGCGTTTTCTTTAACGCAAAAACGGAATGGTGTCATTTAAAAATTGCATTATAAACTGCAGACACTTGTGCACACAATTACAATGACTTGCCCATATAAAGATATAAACACACAAAAACATTAAGATGATGTGAATTTTTACCTGCATTTCTCTTTTTAGCTGCGTAGTTAGTTGGTTTGTGCGGTGAGGCGACGAGAGTGCATGTTAAAGCAGCAGCAAGATAAACAAGAATAGCAAGTTGTCCGAGGTGGGAAAGATATATGAAGTAACTTTTCGGATCTTCAAATCGAACAAGACAGACGATGAGTGATGCCAGCCAGTACAAAGGAACCACGGTTCGGTAGAAGATAAATGCCTTTCTAGGTAATCCCCACTTTAAACGAAACAACAAAAATATGTAGACTAAGTACGGTAAGCAGTATAGCATTCTACAAAAAGTGATGGTGACTTCCTTTTCGCGTGAGAGAATATGCAACTGGTTTATCAATGCATTGCAGGTATTTTAAATTCGGTATTAGTGCTAGGGTTGGTGACTGATTGTGCTACGAATTTAATAGCACGTAATATGTTAACATCTGCTTTTACTTCAGATTCCAATGTCAAATGTTTTGTTCATAGTTCGTGTGGCTTCTATTGCAAAATAGCTACGCTGACATAATGCACTTTTAGTGCGATTCAAGGCTGAAAAATGATCAAACTACATGCTTATTTGTTCATTGCATTGAATCTATTGCAGTTAAGTTCAAATATTACCTGCGATCGGTTGAAGCTCTCAGCTTCAAGTTTCAGCAATCTTGACCTGCAGCTATTCATGCTTGTATTCTTTGTAGCAGCTATGATAAACAGTTTGGTAAACAGCTGCGTTTCCTATTTGCCTATTCAAACTGAGAAGCTGTTTCCACTGTATCCTGCTCTATGTATGTGTAGTAGCTGTTTCGCCGCTATGTTACAACACGACTCCATTCTGGCCCAAGAATGTAAGATGCTTAAAGGCACGTTTAGTAGTTCCGGAACAAACAGTGAATATTGTAACATCAGGTTTTGCAAATTGAAAGCGTAAGTTGTAAGACAATAGACAACATTCTAATACCTAATTATTGTCACAGAATTCACAATTCCAACAGCCCAACAATGCAAATATGGTAGTTATCGCAGGAAAACCCACTGGAACCGGTAACTGCCTACGCGCAATGTTTATTGCATTCAGGCAGATTTGTTTGGGCCCAGCATGCTGTGGTATCCGCTACCGGCAAGAGCTCCTATTTGGCGAACTAGACATCCGCGCAGCTTTCAGGAGCCAAGTTTTGTCTTTTCATGTAGTTTAATCTTCAAAAAAATCTCCAAATTTTACACCATCTACACCACACATCATTAATTGACAAAATAACGATACATGACGACATATTCATGTGATATCTATCTGTTTGTGCACTGATTTTCAGTGTGTAACCCGCTAGTTGTATACAACCACTGATTTGTCCTTCCCAATCCAACTCATTCCCATCAGCGTTTGTGTGTCGATTTCACCCGTAACAGAAAGAAGGAAGGATGTTGCGTCACAGTTATGAGTAACAGATTAAAAAAAAATTAAAACAAAAAAAAGAATAAGGAACCTCAGGCTTCTTCATAGGTTTTGCAGTAATTATGAGCTTTTTTTAGCAAGCTTGTTTGTAAGCCATTGTACGACATAATAACATTCATCCATCTGTTGTTTCGAGAGTAAAAGTGGATATGCCGTGTGATGCATCAGTTTCCTGTGCCGCATTTTTGTGTCCCATAAAACTGCCCACTGATTGATGCCCTCGTCACCCCAGGATATTATCGTGCCTTCGTGTAACGGTATAACGTTGGTAAAACAAGTTATATACCTTCACATGTCATTAACCAATCAAACCAGCCTCCTTCTAGATAGCGGTGCATGTGATATTCGCAACAGCTTTTCTAACGGGCAGCCGGTGATGCCAAGAGACTCGTCCGACGTTCTTGCCATTGTAAGGTTTGTACCTACTGTAAGGTTTGAACCTCACCAGCAAACGGTTGTATCCGAATAAACAGTTTATTATCAGGCTATGGGAATAAATCCCAAGCCGGCGAATAGCTTGTAGAGTCTCAGTAATATTAGCAGTGTAACAGTAATACGATGAAACAAGTAGAATCGAATGGAATCAAATAGAATCAAATGCTTTAAAGCTCTGGGCTCTAAAGCTCTCCGTACTAAGAGCTGATTGGTTAATAATGTCAGGTGATATCTTGAGGCGCTTGAAGTAATATAATACAAGAACATATGTGTGATGTGACATAAGCATAGGAGAACATTTTATGTGGTAAACAGGATGTTGAATGAATCACTTCACTCGAGAATATTCGATGGCTACATCATTTGGGTCACATTATGGGATTATGCAGTACATGTGCAAAGCTGCGCGCAAAGCATTACGCAATTCAAGCACTGGTTTCTGTGACGTATGTTACACCATCAAGGTCTTGTTTGACGTAAGCAGCAAACAAACATGCAAGTCACTGCCATCGAACAAACATTTTCCAAGACTCGTGCGTGTTAAATTGTTGGGCGCCACAGCATTCGAACTAAAAAACAGGAACTGAATTGAAAGTCTTCATCAATGTACAATTTATTACATCGTGACATGAACTCGTGCTTTTACGAAACTTGTTGTACGACTGCTATGTTGCAATCCAGTCGCATTTCGCTGAAAACTGAATGTTGCTGAACTTTTTGTAGAAAAAGGCTAATACACTTGACTTTAATCAAACACTATTATCGCTTCACACGTTTCTTTTTATTGGAACACAAGTATAGGTTTTTTAAACACTGCGTACGTTCAGTCGTTTCTTCCTATCAAAATATATTCATTCTTTTAGGCGTTGTGAATCCAAACAGTATATACGTTACAGAGTAAGCATTGCATGAGTCTTATAAGAAATAGAGTCAGAATAGAACGAATGACCAAACACCAGACTGCAACGCAAGCAGCCCAGAGCAGAGGAAACAATTTACAATATGTCATGAACTAGCACTTAGCGGTTTACATGGGAAACAAGATTGCTTTATAATTTAGCTTGGTGATTATAAGATCGTTCCATATCGCAATTTGATTTCCGACAAATGAATCGTGTAAAATTTTATATGCGCAACTTGCGGAAAGCTTCTTTGCGTATTGGTCGACAGGCTGACTTCAAAAACACAACTTGTATTTCTCAAATGTGACATCACGTTTTTGATAGGGTTGCCAACTTTGTTTAACTACAATAAAAGGTATCCAGACTCTATTGATATTTTGGTTAGTACAACTTTGCAAACAATGTAGAAATGATCATATCATGATAGCACAAAGTTGATCTGATAATCATTGCATGTAATATTAGCACTGCTAACTTTTGTCACATAGATTACATGGTTCTTCTTGTATACATAACAAATTACGACTCAGTTTTGTTAAGCGCCTCGTCACTATCTTGTTGTGTAATAAGCCGTACTTGTTTTAGTTCATTTGATGGAGAGAGGTATTGCATTTCCAAACGTACGACGACACCTTTTTCTTTATTGTTTTTTTTTGTGGTTATTTTCACATTCAGCAACATATATGCTATTTTCTGTTTTTTTGCCGAATGGAGAATAAGGTTACATGTAAATTAAGTTTGTTTTTACTTCTAATTTTAAAATAATGGACAAATAGTGTAATTTCCTATCTCGATAAATGACAAGGAAAAATGGAGCTGAAGAAAACACTGTGATTAAATAAAGGACGGATGGATATCAATAAAGGTCAGACTGTTTTTCAAACTTCAATTATTCTTTCTGAGTACATCCGAATTGGAGATTTTGTCATGCATGAGTAGGTTTATTTAAGGGCCGATCAAAACCTTCATAGTGCTGTGACCAGGGCGACATCTAGCGGTAAATAAATAACACAAAGATATAAAACACAATTTACACCAGATTAGAATCTTACATGACAACTACCGCACCAGCTTCTTGCAAACAGTGTTTATATTTTTACTAGAACTGTGACAATTTTATTGTTCTGGCATTTTAAAACGAATCAGAATGGAAACTCAAAGTTAGATTCAACACAACTGTGAAAAATATTAACGTGCGGTTATCAATTTAGGTAAACACTATCTTTACTCCTTGATTCCAAGATCAAGTGACAAACAAAAAGATTTTTCATTTGAGTTCCACAAATGTTTCAACCATGCCTTAATTCTTGACGATTTTGTTTTCATTTTCTTCCACAACATTACAAAACTTAAAACACTTCTGTTTTAAAGCATACAAGAGACACATGCATGTGTGACTTATGACAGGCGCGGGAAGCAACATTATCGCCATGATACCCCAGGCCTGAAGTGGTTTATTCTGGTAATCTATTGCCGTATAAATGGCCGAGCGGGCCCCTGAAAAATGCAAGGCCGATATTATTATTCCGTAGATCGCCGAAAATGCGCAGGTAAATGGAAAATGCCAAAAGTTGACTGGAATACAGTTTGTAAAAAGCTCCCACATCATGATGACAAGATTGCAGACGTGTATGCTAACGCTGAGAAAGCCAGTTTCAGACGTGTCCTGTTCGTCACGAAAGGGATATAAAGTGCTGACCACAAAAGCTGAGTTGAAACTGACGCTGAACAAAATCCATGTGGTCCAATATAACCACGGAAGTCCGTGCGGAAAATCTTAAACAAATATTTCTTTTAATGTTATGCAGTAGTAAAACGTTCACTGGATATTTAGTTAGATCATGAGCTGATACCTTTATGTATACCAGAGCGAGGAAAAAAATCGTTGCCGTCGCTTTTAGCTGAAATCACCCTCCACGAGCACACGGTGATTCCTAGCAGGTAGAGCAGGATTGGAAGTTGGTGTAAATGCGAGAGGTACGAAAAGAAAAAACGACGTTCTTCGGACAAAACGAACCCGACGATGAGGACCACCAACCAATACAAAAAGAGAAGAGATCGAAAAATCGCCCAGGTTCGATGGGAAACTGGCAACTGAAAAAGTATACATGACCGTTAACCCATGTATCTAAATGGAGTTCATTGTAGGTCTTTGCATGTGATTTTTTTTGTGTGTGTTTAACATATTTACAATTTTTGATCATCCATGCTTTAAAAGCAAATTGGAAATCCGTAGTTTTCAACATGAGGTGTATTGTAATAAAACAAGAGGTGCATTGTAATGAAACAAGCGGTATATTGTAATAAAACAAGAGATGTATTGCGATGAAACAAGAGGTATATTTTAATGAAACAAGCGGTATATTGTAATGAAACAAGAGGTGTATTCTAATGAAACAAGAGGTCTATTGTAATGAAACAAGAGGTGTATTGTAATGAAACAAGAGATATGTTGCCATGAAACAAGAGGTATATTTTAATGAAACAAGCGTCATATTGTAATAAAACAAGTATATTGCGATGAAATCACAAGCCTCGGATCGATGTCAGCTAATATATTTTAATCACCATCTGACAAATGAAACTGATGATGCCAACCGCAAGTAGGCGATATCGATTTTTTTATTGATTGTACAATAAACAAGCTGTTGCTTCACAGAAATATAGAAATTTAAAGCACTACACCGAGTATTTTAAAGTTGTACAGCAGTTTCGTCGAACACGCGTGTTCTTTTAAAGTAATTTAACACAAGATATGTGTAGCTGAGGAAAAACATTCGTACAAGGCGACCAGACTGTTTTTAATACATATGACGTTAACTAGTTATAAATATATATAAATAATATGAATTTTGTCAGCTGAATACAGATGTCACGCTAAGCTGTGGAAACAGTGGCCATTTGTATGCAGATCACAAAAGTTAACTACTTAGTTTGTACTGCTGGAACTGACCTTCGAGCGACTGAAACACAAACATGAAGCTTGGAATCCATATTTCATTTTAAAAACACCCTGCAGAAGGGTTCTTGACTTGTTTTTTTCTATTGGCGAAGATACCTTATTCATTGTACTCATGGTAAATCCAATTCGATTCTGTGCGACTTGAAGTTTACAACACAATGTAAGAAAATTCTAAACACGAAACATAAAAATTATGTACGCAACTATCTAAGAACGTGAAAAAATACCTTGCAACACAACATCTACCACTGAAAAACAAAATAACTCTTCCACACTGTCTGTAGGCGCCGGTACGCAGGAAAGGTTTTCCAATTTCCTTTTTCGTGCATGCGTGCAAGCGACTGTAAAACTTGGTCGATAAACGAGGGCTTTGGAAAGTTGAGAATCGTGCGTCAACGCAATGCCAACTTACGTGATTTGACTTTTATACACATATTGGAACACGCCATCATAGCCATGCTATATGTACATTAACATGTACATTTACATCAACAGTTTGCAAAAACTGTATTGCTTAATACGCCCCGGAGCAGTTTTTGTGCATTTGCTTGCTGCGTCGAAAAAACATTTGTCAGCGTTTCTTTTTTTAGGAATTTTTAGAAAAAGGGCATTTTTTGAAAGGGGGTAAAGAATTTGCCGAAATTATGAAAAAGGGTCATGTGACAACGATTTGGCACCTGACTTTACTGTTGTTGAACAGCGTTTCTTTCCCATTCCAGTTCTTAAACGTGCCGTATCAGTCTTTATATGTATACAAACTAAATTCTCTTGATTAGGAACTCTTTTGTAAAAGACTGACTTTTGTATTACAAAAAGTACACTAGCTTTCGCGTGTTCCCTTCGCTTCATCAGTTGTAAATAAACACAATGCAATACAAAAAAAAACAAGCGCAAGGCGGTCAAAAAAAAGGCACTGTAAACGATAAGCTGTCGTTAGTTGGCGTCGTCATGTTGCGGCATCGTCGTGTTAATAACGGCTCATCAACCCCAATCTCTGTTAAGCCCATCTTTGATGGCGTTGAAGCGGTTAATGTGGTGGCCAATGTGGTGATTTGTAATACAAAAGTCAGTCTTTTACAAAAAAGTTCCTGATCAAGAGAATTTAGTTTCTCATTCCAGTGCGAACAATTGAACAATAAAATACTTTTTTCAGGGGGCAAAACAAACAGGGTATACAGGGTACAATGAAATATTTCTCTGCATTTGCACAAAACAAAGTTATTGACTTACATGCGCGCAAGACAAGATTGTGACGTGCAAGCATGTTCTGCTCCACCGAGCGTACATAAATGGAAACAACAAGTCGTGAAATTAGTTGAGTTCTGTTAACTGCCCATGGTAATGTAATGTTACCGTAACATTTGTTTGTTTGCTATTTATTACTTTTTTCAAATGGTTTATTACGTAACGAAATTGTTACGGCGGAAATAATTTATATACCTTCCTCGTTTTCAAGCCCTTTCAAATTATGTAATTGCTTTTCCTTCGCATTTCTGTTAATGATGTTAATTTACGAAAGCACAAGTACCACAAAAGGGCGTTTTTGGATCCTTGATTAAACAGTTAAGACTTGCCCTACTGATGCCACCACAACAAAAAATAATTTTTCTGGGTGGCTACATGACCCAGTGCTCACCTAACTACGTCATGCATGCACGAAGCGAATGTTTTTTCTGTGTGGCTGCATGACCTAGTGCTCACCTAACTACGTCATACATGCACGAAGCGAGGGAGCATTGGGGTTTATAGGGGTAATGAACCGTGGGGTGAAATTCTTGCCCTAATAACATTTGGCTGTATTGGTTCTGACTGAGCACCAGTTCATATGAATGAAACACCTTGCCACCACAAGCTCATTGAAACACTTTGGCACCAAAACACCATTGGCGGGAAAAGCTCCGAAATTATTTATAAAGTTACAAACTCTTGTAAACTGTTAGAATGAAATTGAACGCAAGTTTTACATGAAAAAGCTCGTGTTACAACGATTTGGCACCTGACTTTATTATTGTTGAACAGCGTCCCTCTCTTATTCCAGTACAAACAATTGAACAATAAAGTGTTTTATTCAGGGGACAAAACGAACAGGGTAGTACAATAACATATTTCTCCGCATTTGCACAAAACTAAGATATGGACTTCAACTCGATTCGGGGAATGGTTTTCGAAGCAACTACTGAAGTAGATTGGCCTGATCATGCATAGCGAAAAAAATCACAATAAATCGGGAAAACTATTATCCGCAAACAAGCAATATGTTTTGTTTTTTAGCGTTGACTCGTTAATCACTATAGTACACTGGATTATTGCGGGCAGTCGTCAACATAAAAATCAGTTCCAAGTAACGACATGAAATGGGTATTCATAATTAAACAATTATCAAGGTGTGCGTAGAGATTAATTATGCGGTAAGAAGCAATGCTAGCCTATAGTAAAAAAATTTTTTTGGTCCTTAAACAAATATTTTATTCGAACGATTGGCAACTGTTGATGTGTATTAGTCACACAAGTTTATCACACAAGCACTTATCAAACGCTCAACGAAGTGGCAAGGGAATTTTACACCGCGCTTTCAATTGTTCGCGAGCTCCCGCCCTTTTCTTCATTAACATTTTCCGTATTCGCGTGGATGAAACACTTCACCTTGAGTGCGTACAAGAGACACATACACGTGTGACTTAGAACCGGCGCAGGCACCAGCATAATCGCCGTGATAACCCATGCCCTTGACGACGCATTCTGGTAATCTATTACCGAGTACACGGCCGAGCGCACCCCTGAGAAATGCAGGGACGTTAATATTACGGCATAAATAGCTGAAAATGCACAAGTAAATGGAAAATGCCAGAAGTTCACTGGAATACAGTTTGCAAAAAGCTCCCACATCATGATAACAAAGTTAAAGACGTGAATGCTGACGCCCAAGAAACTGGCATCGAATGGCGTTCCTCCTTTAGTATCGGGGTCGTTAAGGAATGGGTACATGGCACTCACTAACAGGGCTGCGGAAAAACTGACGACGTAGAAAGTCCAAGTCACCCAATGGTGCCAGCGTAGTTGCACCGGAGGTCCTAAAAACACGATTGAGTTTCGTTAATGGCGTCCGCGGAATATAAAAAAAGGAAAAAATTCATGGTGACTTGCAAAAAGTTGTAAATTACCATCATTTCCACCCTCGCCCGTGGGCAGGGAGCGGAATTGTGCATCATCGGGGCCGAGATCACGGAAGGAACACACGGTGGCGGCAAAGAGGTATATGAGAATGGGAAGTTGATGAAGATGCGAGAGGTAGGTGAAGAAAAAGCACCGATCATCCGACAAAACGAACCCCGCGATCAAAATTGCCAGCCAATAGGAGAGGAGAAGCAAACGCGAAATCGCGAACGCTCGGTGAGAAAAAGGTAGCTGCAATAAGAAACCGCGATGCGTTATAACTTTTAGGAAGACAATTAGATTTCCGCTGTTTTTTTATAAAACGTTTGTTGGTCGCGATTTAGTCAGACTGGCTTGTACAACGTAATCCCCTTTTTATGGGACCATACTAACGATGTTAGGCACAAAATACTTAAAACAAAACGAATGGTTTAAAGGCATCCAAAAATATTCGATAATATATTTACCGTTGTGCGACTGAAAGAGTTCGGTGAAGCTCTGCACCGGTTGCTCCATTTAAAAATTTCTTTGAGGCTTGGTGAGGAAAATGGCTCCGTCCGCAAAGTCTTGACCATTGCAACTTTCACAAACTCCAAATACACATTTAAAACAACACTGTAAAATAGGGGCGTGGTTTGAAGTTTCATTGCATACGAAATAACGTAGTAATTTAAGTAGTATACAACGCCGATTTCCGGTTTTATAAAAATATTAAGAAATCAAGACACAAACAGGAAATAAAAATATTTCTAGAAACACCATCAGCGTTCTGGCTACAGCACGCGGCATCATGATTCTAAAAACAAACAGCAACTATAGCACCGCATCATGCTGTACACGTCTACCCGACATTACATTTTCCCAAACATCTTTGGCGATACATATACCAAGTTTGCAATTTAATTTCGCTTTCCAGTTCAAAAATAAGAACAATCATCCAAACACCAATTCGTCCATAAAAACAACGTGTATATAAGATTAACAAAAATGCCGTCAAAAACGTTAACCTCATTGGGCTAATCAAATAAGCGGTTTTTAAGCGTTAAGATGTCTGCTTACTTCTTTTTGCCTTAAAAGTAATTTTTCATGTGCAACTAGTTTTAATCACACCAGTAAGCTACATGTTCATGCGCCCTTTAGAAAGCGAAACAGTTATCAGTGCCAAGGGGCAACCGCTTCACGCCACAAGATTGTCATACCGTATACGAAAATTTGTGTAGTTTTTACCATAAACGGAATCATCGCCAAGTTTAATATTATGGGCTTATGTGAACATAGCGCTGTTACAATTTTGCATGTAAAAACCCAAAATCTGTTTGGAGATGCAAATACTAAATACCCAAGCTTTATGCAAAAAATTTCGTGTGAAAAAGCCCGTTTTAGCATAAATTCAGAACTTGGCCCTCAAAAACATTTACTTAATAGCTGTCTTTCAGGGCGACTTTACAACCGTGTGAAGCAGGAAAGTACAGGTATACAAAGCATGTTAGCACTGACCATTAGAAAAGCAAACGCCAAGTTTTTTCTGCATAAAACGCGATAATATGTGTCATGTTAAACCAATGGTTTGTCCCCTTTTCTGTTTATTGTCATTAGTGTCTGTCTGCGCCGATTTAGCATGTAACAGGAAGAAGCTAGTCACTACTATCGAACAGCCATTTCCCGAGGATCGTATTTGTCAAATTGTTTAGTGTCACAAAATTCGAACTAAACAGGAAGTGAATTGAAATTATTGATCTCGGGTACAATGTATCACATCGTGTTTTCACGCAACTGATTGTAGACTGGTGTATTAACTGTATTGCTTGCTGTTTAACAATACTTGACCTTGTCAAAAACTATTACCGTTGCACACATATCTTGTTATTGGGACGCAAGTAGGCTTTTTGGGTAAAAACCACTTTCCAACAAAATGCAATGCCTTTACTGCGCAACGACATTGCAGCTTGAAACAGCGCTGTGTATGGAGAAAATCAAATCACTACTATACAAATAAGGCATTTCAATTCCAAAAGCAATTGCAGTTAAGACTAATGTGCCATGGTCCAGTTGCTTTTGGCGCATAAACAATCCTTGCTGTACCTGAGACGCCACAACTTGAAAAATGACTTGGCACTAATTGCGTAAGCACTGGTGCGTGCAGCCATAAAAACAACCTATTTTAATGGGCACGTTTACGACACCGTCTGACTTAACTTGACGTATTTATTACGTTCATCTGCAAGATAATGCCTCTCCCTTGCAACAACACATTTTAATTTCATTTAGATAAACAACAAGCAGCCTTCACAGTTCACACTCTAACCAAATGAATTTCGGTACAAATTGAAAGAATAATAATAGGCGTCAGACCACTTTGTCCTGTTCGTCAGACATATTAGTAACGAGTTTTTGGGCCCAGTGCTGTTCTGCGTTGCTGTAACACACCCCTCGACATGTGGCAGACGTTTGCATAACGCAGCAGTCCAAAAATATTTTAAATTAATAATAACAAGCACGCCTTTTCAATCACACTTTTTACGTAACAGAGCTTTCAATTACGTAACACACAAACGCACACAGAAATAGAGTAACAGAACAGGGTTTTGGCTTGGCAAACATGATACATTGATGACAACTGACAACATGAAAAACCTATACTTCCTCGATAAAGACATTGGTCACTAAAGCCTGTTCAGCTTTTGGGCACAAGCTTTAAGCAGCCTGCCCTGCAGCCGATGGGATATTTTTGGGCAAGCCAACGATCTCTTTTTTCTTCACATTGTTAAAAGTTACTCAAGCGTGTAAGCAGCGCGCGATGCCAACGGCCGCAGCACTTCTTCTGATAAATGGACTTTTATTATCGTCCAACCCCACACAAAACGGTTCGATGTTCTGAGCAAGTAATGACAATCAAGTTATGTCGGTATTGTATCCCATTTAATGCTAGTCATTTTACTGTAGGCATTAAATTTTCTGACAAACTGCTGACAAAACACTGGCATTGAAACTAAACTCGAATAAAGAAATGCAGCGGTTGTGATTCGCCACCACGAAATAACCACCAAATAAAAATACTTTCGCAAACACTGCGCTAGTTTATCTACAACTTCAGCACAATCATTTAGATAAGGTGCTTTAATTTTACGTGTTGTTGTAACTTCCATGATGTTGTTACCAATGAATTTCATGCCACACAGAGTACGCCTCAATTAATCCAAATTCGGTTTATCCGGACTTTCGCCCGATTCGCAAAACCGTCGGATATGGATTTTGGATGTATTTTCAGCTACAATTTGTACAGTAAACCACATTTCAGTTACTTATTCATAACAACTGAATATAGTAATATTCTTGCTTCACTACAACGCTGTCTGTTGAGTCATAAAAGGCTGTAACATCGACTGATCATAAAAGTCCATTCCCTCAATTATTTTGGGTATTCTGCCGATCTCTTGCTAACTACACAGAATCAAGATTATAACAAATGACATTTGACAATCCGGATCTTCGCTTAATCCGAATAAATTCGCCCGGATAGAGACGAATTCAGATTACGCATATTTATGTACTATAAAGCAAGCCTAAGAAATTCTGTCGAAGCATGCCTTTGTAAATACAAAAAAATCGGTAAACAGATGTGACAAGGGCATTGTCACACAGAAACAAACTAAAATTGTTTGCGTAAATTATCCGTAAGTGGGCGATAGAGATTTCTTAGTAAGAAACTGGACATTGTTCCAACGTTGCCCCGCTACATAGCGATGGTACAAGCAGTTTATAATACGTTATGTAGACAGACATAACTTCCAAAACAGCAATAAATATCACCCGAAACGTCACAATGACCAGCTCAAAATAAAATCCACAACCGTTTTTTTTTGTTCAGATTTGACATCACGGCTCCTTTCTTCGGCAAACAACCCCGTTTTATGGAACGGCACTCGCTTTACAGTCAAAGTAAATAAAAGCGGAACGTATGACGGGGTCAACGTTAAATTGCCGGTTCCATCACAATTGATGTTGTTTAGTTGCCGTATCCCCTACAGTGTAGTTCAATGAACGTATCTAAGAAGGGTGTCGATGCCACCGCTTAGCGTCAATTGTGATGAAACCAGTTTTCTCGAGCTTCTTATAGAGCAAATTAGTTTTAGTGAGTAGTCAGTCAGTCCGTTACATAGAAACGAAGGCATAAGAAATGCCTGCTGTGTTCCTACTGGACAAACAGTTTTATCCAATATTCGAATTTATTATTGGTAAAAAATGTGTACATTCACTAAAAATCCCGAATTTATTATTGACACGAACACAGCAACAGTTTGCATGTCAGTTTTTAGCCCTTCGCATTCATACCAAGGACCTGATCAGTCATAGTCTGACCCCTGGTTACAGAGGTGTAGTGAGGTGAAACGAAGGAGCCTTTATTGTGTTCAAAGTCTTTTGTCGTGTAGAAGTGGGCAGCGTAGAGGGCAGAAAGTTTGTATTCATATCAGATTTCGACGTATTCATCAAAGGTTGTACGAAAGACCGCAGCACCCTTGTAGTCACGTTAAGAACAAGTGTGATGTGTTGTCAGTTGTATCTTTAGAAGGACATGTTACTTATTTTAGCAAGAAAGTTAAAATAAAATTTCTAGGATAAAAATGTTAATGGTGTCAGCGTTTGTGTGAATAGTTTTTATGATATAAAGATACACAGTGTTTTTAGAAACGGTTAGTAATACACGAATCACAAAATACATTTTGATTTTTAGAGTGTAGGTTTCTCAATTTCAAATTTTTAACGCCCGACGATGACCAACTGGTTTACATATGAGTTTCAGGCGAAACATTTTCGTTTTGAAGATTGCCCTCAAAAGCGGTTCTACACTTCACAGGTAAACCAAGTCACATTTAAACCAATTTAAAAATTGCCAGAATAAAGTTCCATTGCGCTTTCAAACTGTTTACTGTTTGTTTGAACTCTTTTATTGTTACAGTGGACGGACAATCCATGGGTGATGTTGGTCATCAAAACACTCTTACTCATGTACTGGACTGGATGGTTTATTGCATCTGCCGTTTTGGGAGGCGTGAATTACTGGATTTTTCTCACAAACTGGGGCGTGGTGACAATGTTTCTCTACTTCGCTGCTTCATTTGCAGTCGCCATATACGGTGTCACCATCCGTGAAGAATGGCAGAATCCAGGGAAACGCACATCTGCTGTCAACACCGTGACCAGGTCCGAGTCTGTGCGAGAACTCCACGAAAGTAAGCGCACTTACATTTTTTAGGCTAATGTATTTTCTTTGTATGTTTTTTAGCAAAAAGGAGATATATAATATGAGGCGCGTATAAGAAATAAAGTCAAAAGTAAATGTAATGGTGGTGAGGACGTGTCGAAATCTTGAATTGTTGTCAGGATTTATACACGAAACAAACATTAAAGCCCAAACAATTATCGTCAACACGGCGAAAACAAGAAAAAATATATTACAATAGAAGCGGATTTTTTACCACCGATACAAAATAAAAAATTAGGAGGTCATTAAATATTAAGTTCAATATTACCTGCATGTAATCGGATTGAGCAAAATCCACATACTTTTTGCGTTGAGACATCTGTGCAATCATAAGCTTGTAACCCCTGTAGTTACAAAAGACACACAAAAAATTTGTACTCACTAAGCACTAATAAGTCCTTTTTCACTCCATACGTTTAATTTGCAGACGAAAAGCTTCGTTGGTTTCACATCATAACGTGGATGTTTCAGATTGTGGCTTTTGATGCTGCGATTATAATCACAATTCTTTACTGGTCGCTTCTGGATTCCACCGGTAGTGCAATCAGCATAAACGTACACGCCATCAACTCCGTCATCATCATCCTAGACCTCTTCCTCATGAACATCCCAGTGAGATTGCTTCATTTTGTTCACGTGTCGATCTTTGCTCTACTCTACTCCGTCTTCTCTGTCATACTCCATGCCTCAGGTTACAACTCTGCGATTTATCCGGTACTAAACTGGAGCACCCAACCCGGTCTATCAGCTGGTCTTTGTGTTGGAATTACGTTGGTTGCAGCTATAATTGTCCAAAGTGTAATGTTTGGATTTTACCATTTGAGGTGGTATATTGCCCGTAAGACGGTTTTGAAGAATGACTCACCAACCACCAATGTCACTATTGCCATGGAAGCTGATAACCCGGCCTACGAAAATCCTTAAATATTGCAACATAATTTATTGTAAGAATTGGACCCACTACATTTTCCGTTACATTTCATTAAACGTTCCATGTTCCTGTTCCTTCTTCATTGCTAACAGCACTTACGTGTTAAAATTTTTTGTTTCGTTTATCGTTCCACAGTTTTCTCTGTTTTGAAAAATCAACCAAAGTTCATCGTAATGTAACTGTGTGTATTTTACCGTTGTGGCCAATAAATGAGGAATGGGTTTTCAACCAAGCAACACTTGTTTGTGTCGATTTTGAAAATGATGTCGAAATTGAGCACGTTTGTATTTGTGCTATGACCGAGGAGAAGCACAAAACTATTCAAATATATTTTTTTTTCTTCATAGCCAAAATGTTGTACTGTTGATGTGGACTTTATTGCCCGTAAGACAGATTTAAAGGATGATTCGCCAATCCACTCACCCACAAAATCCACGATCGCCTCACTGCGCAGGGCCTCTATACTTGGCGTTCTCTGCTCACGTATATGTGTATAAGGTTACCTGCTGGCAAGTTGTGTGCTTGCGTACCAGTGGAATTCAGCCACAACATTCCACGCAAAAACCCCGATGAGCTCCATGGCTTGGTCTGTAGAGCGTTGGGCCTGGTTAGAACATGATTTTCAGATCTCACTCTATGGCTTGTCGGGAAAAGTGGCTGATCCAACTTAGCCGCAATGTCAGTGAATTATATGATCATAGTAACTTATTAACAATTCAAGTTTAATCTGACTCTTAATTTGTCGAAACTCATTCTTCATTCGGCATTTTAGCTTCAATTTGCGTAAGTAGACATTCTTTAACATACTCGTAAATTATGTTTGGAGTTTATCAAGCGTTGCTGGCTGGCGTTGGTGTCAGATCAAAATGACAAACGCTACCAAATACTGTATATATTGGTCGATTCTTTACCTGTCTGTAAAAAAATGCGGTGGGTTACTTGTGTTAATCAGCTACATTTCTTGTTGTTTGTGGAAATCTCCATATCCTCATTGTGTTATGATATATTACACGAAACGTAACGACTGTATTTGGCTCCAAATATTAATTTTACCTTCGATTTTATATCCCAGCGCGTTATTCCTTAAAGGACTCCAGTCGCCTTGAAATAAAGTGGATATTTTTGTGTTTTGATTCCCGCCTACGAAACATAGATAGACTGCAGCATTATGTTTCAGCTTGGCGTGTATACAACCTTGTCACTTTGATTTGACTTAGCATGTTCAGAGCATTGTATAGAGGACAATACGCACCAGCGAGGCGATGTGACGTGAGTTTGCTGATACATGATACAGGGGATTTGCGGCATTCCATGGAATAGAATCCGCTTACAGAGTCCGAAACAAAGCATACATTCAGAAGAGTTTATCCAGTCGCCTTTTTACTGGTTTCGTTAACTTCGTACAACACTGATGAAAGTTCTCGCACTGCAAAAAGTCAGTCCATTGACCATTACTGGTGTAGCAAATGATTATTTCACTTATCCCAATGACACGCAGTTTTCCCAGTGTCACTTTGTCTCCAAACCAAATTATATGCAATCACCTGCAAGCAAAGTTTCTCAAACTGTGTGCCGCGAAAGGTTTTGGGATTTTGGAAAATAAACTATTCGTTTTCAAAAAAGACTTCCGCACACTATCCGATAGATAAGTGCTGGTCCGCAAATACTTTTGGGCGCGATCCACGAAATGTTCCTGATATCTCGCGATCCTAATAAGTACATAACATACGCGATTCACTGCCATCAGTTTTGTTTACACAATATCGGCAAAACTTACACAATATCGGCAAAACTTACACAATATAACTGTGACGTAACAATCAAACAACGGAAAATTATTGAACAACTGGAGAAACGGACTCTCCCATTATTTGTTGGCCAACTGTTTGTACTGATTTTGATGTGCTTTTAGACACAACGAAAGTACGTCGTTATATTTCATTTTGGAACCCAAAATGGGCATTATGGCGACCAGCGAGAGTAGAAAAATTCTTACAGAAACGATTGAATTTACAGAACAAAAGTAAACCGTTGTGTTTTCATATTATATCAGTAATTTCCTAAACAAGTGAACAAATTTACAACTATTTAAGACATACCAACCGGAACGGTTTAACGCCAAAACTTATTTTACCGGAACGGCGTTCAGTACGTCCCGGCCAAATCCAAGAACTGCGGCAAAAAATTGTCCCGCGACCAACCATGTATGGACCCTATTTGATTGCCACGTTGTAACTGTATGGGATTGTCATGTTACATAATGTATTTTTAAACGTTTCTCTAAGTTGTCTTTTGTTTTTGTAGTAAGTGTGCCGCAAGTTTTTTTTATTTTCTTAGTACGGCTGAAAAATACAAAAAAAAACACTGCATCAGAGTATACATCATTAAAGGGGCTGCAGAACAAATGTAAAACGAATCATATTAAAAACACACAAAACCGCATCGAATCGAAATACGAATGCGGGTTTCACTGAAACAAAGCAATAATTTAATACAACTGATGACAGCATGTACTGCATGCAAAAAGCTGACAATAAACGCTAAATTAGTTTGAAGAGTCTCGTTGGGAGCAATGTTTTTTCCGTGTTTGGGGACCTGTGTCGTAAAGCGTAGAAACGACTGATTTGTCTCGTGATACTTCTGGTGCAACATCTAGTGCTACAAAAGAACCAGCTTTACATTCCGCTAGGGAGGGCTGTTGCACACCTTGTTATCATGCATTGTCGCCGTACGATTTACTGAACTGGTCACGACGCAAAAGTTCATGAATTGCTAAACCAGTGGTTGCCAACCTTAGTATCACGGCATACCGGGATTGTAACTTAAAAAGTGGTGCTTAACCACTAAGCTCTTTTTAAACATATTTTATAGTAATTTTTCACCATGCGTTTTTTTGAAAGTGTAATGTCACAATGGCATAATTATTTATAATGATAGTAACTCCAATCCAGAATCTGATAGAAAATCTGACTGAAGCATTCAAGGCGATCGCTTATTGGTGTGTCGTCATTGGGTGCCGCAAATTTTCATAAATTCCGCAGGGATGCCGTACATTCATTGCAAGGTTGGGAACCATTACGTTCGTTGAGCAAAGAAAGCAGTCCAAAAGAACAAACAGAACTACTTTTAAGCCATGAAGTGGAGAGTATCAGTTTTCTGACAAATATGCAATACTGCGTCCTATTTTCTATACAAATTTTGCAGCTACTGTATACAAGTGTTTTTAGGAGTTGCATGCTTGCTGACAAGCATGCAGGGTTAAATTGATTTTGTTCAATTTAATGTTTGTCATTACCGATTAGCAAGGAAGCGCGTCAGGATCTATCAATTCACTTAACAAATGACCATAACATTTGCCTGATGTTTGGAAAATGAGTTTGAGTGGAATAGTGACGGATCAATCATACTTTAACCAATTTCCTACTTCCTACTGAGTCATAAAATAAAGAGCGGTGGCTATGTTGGTGTGAGAGTTTGATTTCTATGAATCGCCTGTGTAGTCTTTATGGCTGACAGAGACTCAGTAACGGATCAATGCAGAAAATGATAAATATTCCTAAGTCGTCTGTCTGTTTCAGACGACTTAGGAATATTTATCATTTTCTATGTTGGTGTGATTACAATTGCCGTTTAATACGCACGGTAAAGATTGTTTGAAAAGCGTGGGAACCAATATTCATGAAGTTTACTATAGTTTACTACAATGTATAAGCAATAGAGCCAATAATGTTTTTATAGTGAGCTGCAGACCTAATAGGTCTCATCAGTGCAGCTATGGTTTGACTTACAACGATCTTGTCAACTAAATAGCCAGCAAGATTTCCACTTTGTGGTGATTATTCAGCCACCATTAACCATTGGGTACCAACCTAGGTGTAAACTTGGTTGGTTTCCGGCAGGTTACACATACCTCGAAAAAGTATATTTTAGTCGACAGATTTTTTTATAATTCTTTTGACATATATGACCCCTGACGATGACCAGCTGGTTTACATACGAGTTTCAGGCGAAACATTTTCGTTTCGAAGATTGCCCGCAAAAGCTGTTTTACACGTCACAGGTAAACCAAGTTACATTTAAACCAATTTTAAAATTGCCAGCATGAAATTCCATTGCGCTTTCCAATTTTTATAGTTTGTTTGAACTCTTTTATTGTTTCAGTGGACGGACAATCCATGGGTGATGTTGGTCATCAAAACATTCTTCCTTATGTACTGGACTGGATTGTTTATTGCATCAGCCGTTTTGGGAGGTGTGGATTACTGGATCTTTCTCACAAACTGGGGTGTGGTGACAATGTTTCTCTACTTCGCTGCTTCATTTGCAGTCGTCACATACGGTGTCACCATCCGTGAAGAGTGGCAGAATGTACTAAACGGAAGTAAGTAATTATTTTGTAATCAGTAACGTGTAGCGCGAAAGCACCTCGCTGAGACCGGATACACACACGCATTTAGACTCTGAGCATGACCTACACGTTCATACAATGAAAACACGAGTCCACTCCATACTTTTAATTTGCAGACGAAAAGCTTCGTTGGTTTCACATCATAACGTGGATGTTTCAGATTGTGGCTTTTGATGCTGCTATAATAATCACAATTCTTTACTGGTCGCTTTTGGCAACCAGCGAAAGTGCAATCAGCATAAACGTACACGCCATTAACTCCGTCATCATCATCCTAGACCTCTTACTCATTAACATCCCAGTGAGATTGCTTCATTTTGTTCACGCGGCGATCTTTGCTTTACTCTACTCCGTCTTCTCTGTCATACTCCATGCCTCAGGTTACATCTCTGCGATTTACCCGGTACTAAACTGGAGCACCCAACCCGGTCAATCAGCTGGTCTTTGTGTTGGACTTATGTTGGTTGGATCGGTCATTGTTCAAATTGTCATGTTTGGACTTTACCATTTGAGGTGGTATATTGCCCGTAGGACAGTTTTAAAGGGTGGCGCCTACGAACAGTTCTAATTATTGCAATATCATTTATTGCAGAAATGTGGCCTAGGGTATAAATGAAAATCTTCTACGTTTGGTTCAAATCTGAAGATGTTAAAAAAATCCAACCAACATTTTTCTGTTTCTATTAAATTGTTTGTGTCGCATTAAACAGACGACATAATCATACACAGAACAAAATTCCAAAACATTAAACAGACGACAAATCATACTCAAGTATGATAACAGATCAAACACTTAAGAAATAAAAAGATGTCTTTGTTCAGTTTTTTGCTCTGGTGCAACACCTGTTCTCAGCTAACGTGAATTATGACATTCCGCAAGAGGGCAATGTTTGTGCAGTATGACCAGATGCCTATAAAAACGTAGTGCATTTTGCATTAGTCCAGTGCCCGACCTATACACTAAAAAGAAAACCTGATCGGGATTCGTGCCCAGGACATCCTGGGTTCAAATCCCAGTGTGATCAAAAACTAACAAAACAAAAAAAGAATCCACCCAAAGCACAAGGAATTCCTTATTTAGGGCGAGTATACCACGGCAAAATTTCGTAAAAATCTTCCCCCTTTCAGTTGTTATTTGGTGTGGATGATAATGAAAGCATATGTTTTTAAAATGGGCAAAACGGGATTCTTGCCCCCAAATATGTTTTATTGTTTATCACCGTGTAACTATGATTTCCATCTTATCCTGAACGTGATTATAAGCATTTAGAAACATAACTAACGTGTCTGTGATTTGTGACATATGTGAACATCGTTTTTTATCTGAAGGCTGAATCGATTATTGTTGTGCCACAGCAGTGCTTAGAACCGTTGAACATGGGTCATATTACGTCATATTACGTCGCTATTCAATAGGATTTGTCGCGAACCCAAAGCAGAAAACGGAAATTGAGACGAAAGATTTCGAGGATGTCGTGCGACACTGTGGGACCCGGTGGTCAGCCACCCCTGAAATACTGTCCGCTCCTTTGTTCGGCCAAGGTCATAGGCCGTTTAGGTGTTGATGAAGCGGACTTTAGATTTCCTGCATTTTGTTCAAAGCCGTGGTTCCCAGACCTTTTTACTCGTTGGGTGGATAAAGACCTGTGTTTTTTATCCACCATTTGAGGCAGCAAATAGTTATTCAACACAATTTAATTGAAAATGGCGGCCAAGTGGATTTTTTAAAGTTGAAACAAAAAGACATCATTACTTATGACAACTGGACGGTATAAAATAAATATCGATATTCATTTCACCTCTATTGTAAGAAATAGCCGACGACAGAACAGCAGTAACTCATCCGCAGTAAAGGGGAGGCCCTTTTTTCTTTGCCGGCTGTTTTATGAGGTGCCTTTTTCTGGAAGCTATATCATTGCAGGTGGCCTACCTAGCGTTGCGCAGAGTTATTTAGTTTTTGCTGTTATACCTTGCTTGGCAGACTTTAATAACCCTGGTTTGCCAGATCGTAGTTCACGTTTTTGTCTACTAAATATAGGCAATTTTATCTTATCACAGTTTGTTAAAAAGTCACACGTTTTTGAAATAGTAAAATACACACGGTGCATTCAGGGGCAAAAATTTTGGCCAGGCAGCGACAATATCTAGCAGTCAGCATTGCATAATTTCGGCAAGTCTAAAAAATTGGTGACTAGTGGAACTGACAGGCACCACTTAACAGGCGCTTAGAGGGATTGTGTCTGGTAATCCAATACTGAGCCGGACAGCCAGATGTAATTGATTTACTGGGTCAGCATTTTTCGGAAAATTTAAGTCATATTTGGAAATCAAGTTATTTGCCATCTGTTGTGGTTCTGATGCTACTTTAACGGAAAAATGGTGTAACTACATTTCGCTGCGGTCATATTCAGTGCAGAAAGTAACGCAGTTTCGGTGAAAGATTTTTTGCCGGTACGCCGTTCCGGTAAGGATTCAACAGCTGGTGTGTCCCAAATAGTTGAGAGAAACTTGAAATTAGTTAATTTTCTCACTTATTCAAGAAACCTCAGGATTCTCAAGTACAAGAAAACACAATGGGTAATTTTTCCTGTAAATTCAATCGCGCCGGCAAGAATAACGTTTACTATCAATCATGGTCATATCTGACAGTTTTGCTGCAACATTGCTGTGTTTTCAATGTGTAGGTGAGGATTGAAAACTTTTAAAAAATGATTTAGGCCAAGACTGCGCCAAAGACTTGGCCGGATTCACTACGCCGCGACGATGAAACTGTCTCGCCCTTCAACAATATTCGTCGTCACTCTGCTTTACATGTGTCTGCTGACCACAGTACAGGGGAAGCCCCTTAAGGACAAGTTTGGTGAGGCCGCAAAAGCTCTCGAAAATCACGTAATTGGAAATCAATTGAACTCAACTGTTCACAGGAAACACGCTCACAAAAGGCGAGTGGATCTGATCATGACCCAAATCAGTTGTTTTCAATGTCGGTTTGGTATCTCACGTGAACAAATGCTTTGGTCATTTCATACTTTCATGTAAACCCGTTTGTTATGTCATAGGGAAATTAATAACTATAGTTCACCAAAGAAAGGTTTATAGTCTGTTCGATTCATTATTATTCACGCTAAAACTGTACCGTAGGCACGAATATGTTCTCTAATACGGACAAGACAAGATAGTCTTTGTTCGTCAGACAAATGCCTTTAAATGGTATTCAAGTGGCCTTCTTAACGCCAATTAGACGTAACACTTATATCCTGCCAAACCTTTTGACATTTTAAGTGCGTCTGAAACAGCTTTTGAACAAAACCACCTTATGACGTAATGTGAATTGAGCGATTGGAGAAGGTTGAAGCCCTGTGATGAATTATATCCGGAATACTTGCCTAATGGTTGAACTTTCGATGAAAGTATTTAAATAATAAAAAATAATAAGAGACACCTCTCTTCACCTACAAATTAGTCTAGTTGTCACATAAAGTTGTTACGCTGGGGACAGTTTAACAAAAAATGGAAATAAACGAACGTAAAATTATGGTTTGGTTGCAATTGGTGATAAACAACTGTTGTTAAAAATCTTACAAACTATAAACGTGAAGGGAAGACAATTATTTCTACTTTGATTTATTTTGTGATAAGATGTATCGGTCTTGCAATCAGTTATTTGAAGATCTTTTTCAAGTATATGTTTGAGGCCGTGTGAACAGTCAAAATGTAGTATAACCGATACGCTGGCTTGACCTATAAGCTGTACGTTTGGAATATAACGTGCTGTCGGTGTTAACAAACACTGACATCTACTTTTTCCCGACCGCTGTCAACGCTCAAGGCGTCTCTGTTGGTTCACATGTTGAACAAAGCCTCACGAACAGATTTGGTTTGTCAAAATCTTCGTTTGGTGGGGTCTTGCGGAAAATAAATAGTAACGACTTGACAGTGAAGAATTATTTCAGTGATATTTCTTCAGGTTGTGATTTGGCTGCTACAGAAATCTGGCAAGTTCCAGTTCTGTCTATCTGCATAAATGCTAACATTTGCTAACACCCTTTTCAGACATCCCCTACTGTTTGATTGGACAACATCATGTGGCGAATGCGACCCGGAACAATGCGAGGACGTTCCTGTCCACTGTCCGAGCGGTCTGGTTAGGGATGCGTGCGATTGTTGCTACGTTTGCGGAAACCTGGAAGACACGCCTTGCGATCTTCCACAAGAAACTTTCAGGTAAAAAAGTGGAAAAACAAGTTTTTTTATTTTACCTCCCGATCGATTTAAAAGTAATATCGTTGTAATCATTGTGATTTAGTTTCTTTACTTGCTGTCTTTCGCCAATCCTTCTATAACCGAGACAGCAATTTGTGGTAACCTAAGGTTAAGGTTGTAGTAATCCGCTTCTTGCGTTTTGAACAAAAAACATTGTTCTTTCTCAGATAAATAAAAATGAAAATTTCGTTTTAAAACCGGCGGTTCGCGTAGAGCTCTAGCGTTTGCTGTAATTGAGAAATTGCATTGTAAATTTTTTCCCGCCAAGGTTTGGAGAATGCGGTCGTGGCTTGGTTTGCAAACCGGTACTACCTGAACAACAAGGTGTGGGGGAATCGGACGCCTTCTGCGCATGCGCCGACCACACGGTGATCTGCGGGAGTGATGGAAGAACCTATTCGAATCCCTGTCGTTTTAGAAGAGCCAGCGGACGAAAACGAGATCTTAGGAATGATCACGAGGGTCCTTGTCTTGCTGGTAGGCATTTGAGCATGTTTGAAAATAAGCCCCATTAAAATAAGTGTTGAATAATTAAAATCCAGTATTTGGAGATTAGCAACGTTTGATGATTTTAAGGCCAAAGAACCTTGGCAATGTTGAAACTAGCACATAAATACTCGTAACGACCGCGCCCTCCTTATCTTCATTGCGTGTTTGCTGCCGTTCGTGCGCCTTGCAGTGCAACCTTTGCATACCTGACATGCCTCAAAAATCTGAACGCCCGACCACAGGTGAAGCTGTAAGACGGCGGCAGGGATTACGGGTAGCTAGCTGCTGTGATGACTGATGGTTTTGCTCGACGTCCACCTCGTTTGTGGCGTTTCGATTTTCTCACAAGTGTGCCTGGCGTCGAATTTGACGGGTTTGGTTGGCATCGAAACTTGGCTCGCTGTGCGTGCTTTGCAACGGCCGATCTGTCATAGAATCACATTTTAGGGATTACTTTCACCGTAGAAAAGATAGTTATTGTTCACTAATTCATTTTTGTATGTACAAGCCTTGAACTCAGAGTTATACAGTGGGCAATAATCTTTCCCCTGGGACTTCAGCTACTAATAAATTGATATCATAAACCATAGACTTGCAGTTGCAGGCCTGGCGATCACTGTATCTATCGTTAAGGCTTTGTGTGCATCTTTCCTTTCGGAAATATTTATAATTGCGCTCATTGATTCAAGGTGATGTTGAAGCTAAGTTGGCAGCAGCTCGATGGGTTGGTTTGTGTTCAAATCTCGTGTAGGTTGAACATCGTTTGGAAATGGTTGAACGTTTATTTTTCATCTACATAATGGTTTTGGTTGTTGTGCAATTATTGTAACGAGTCCAGTGGTCACGACTTCAATAAACCCACAACGTTGCTAGTTTTAATGCGTCCCTGTCTCGATGTTGATATACGTTAAACTTCGACCAGTATTTCGTTTCACGAGAAAAACCAACTGATCAGTAGTCATCATATTATAAAGTGAGAAGTAAAATTGCTGGGTCCCGAGGCGTACAAATATGGGCAGGTGGCTTTGTTAGCATTCCTCGCTAATGGAGTCGATCAACTCGTGTTTAAATACCTATGTTTTCAAACTCTTCGTTGGGACAGTTGTGTCTCCAAATACATCTCGTCGACTCTCGGTAAATATTGATCTCCCTTTTGTTTGATCGTTTGTCCTCATCCGAGTTAGATTTATCTCTTGGATGTCACCATACGAGTTTGTCGCCAATCAATTCTATCGAAGCATGTTGAAATGCCAAACATGTCAATCTATTCGGAGCATTTTAATATACAGTGACAAATGTTTCGAAGACATATTGAAGGTGTATCACGCAAATACAGTTTAATAAGTATTCTAGACTTGGAGGACATATGTTTGTGGGGGATAGAAGAATCGAATAAGCCCGACATGCACCTGCTATATCTCTCCAAATTTTTCGCCTTTAAGGTCGTTATGTCAACACGCCATACAATCGGGAGTAGTAACACCGTTATTACCAACAAGTCTGGACTTTAAAATCCGTTGCGGTGGCACAAACTAAAACCAACAGCCTAAAACGTGACCATCAAGGCCAAATTTTGCCGGTCTGTGTTTGCATTTGGTCTCGCCTCTGCTTTAAAAGCGCAAACGCGAGAAAAGTTGAGTCGAGCTGTTTTTACAGGCCACGCTGAATTATCGCGCGGTTCTGTTGACATTCCGCGTGAAATCGCGTATCGAAGATGCGCTGACATCGATAAGAAGACTCACTCTTCACATTTCTCAGTCGGTGAGAGGTTTGCGATGTTTCGGGTTTAAACTTGATGTCGTGTCTATTTTTAACCTCGCGTGCAAAACGAAATTTCGCCGAGGTTCCCACAACAAAACTCACCGTGAAGTTTGACCACTGGATTGACTTGATTGCTTTATTGCTAACATACGTCCTTGAGAGATATCTAATGATTAGTCAAAACTACGAAATTACGCCAAATCAAACACACGTGCAAGGTTTCTTTGACCAGGTATCAAAAAATTTTCCCGAAAAAAAATACTTTGAGTATGAAAGATCAAAAGGTTAATTTTAAAGTATCGCGTTTATATGAAGTTGATCCGAAGAACAAAAAACAATCGCTCAGAGCACTCTGGCGCCTGTAATTTAGTAATAACCACCGTTGTACCCAGGGAGTCACAGATCAAAGAGAGTCCATGGTGAATGATACAAAACCTGTGTCGGAACACGAATATCATAATCCTCTTCGGAGGGGTAATTTGTCTGCGGTAAAGTGCAGCAAACCGTGACGACTGCCGGCGGAAAGTTCTGCTAGAAATGAGAAAGTGTGTTGAAGGTATGCTATCGCCGCACGCTATCTTGGCCAGTGGATTATCTACAGTTGTTTGGAGGTCAGAAGCAACGGGAAAGTGGGATAATGGTGCGGACTAATAAAATCCCGAAGCACGCCACATGAAACGTATTTAAATTCCAGGGTTCAAAGTTGAACCATTAGGTGTAGTTAACAGGATTTTCGGGTTTGTGCCACCGCAATGCCTTTCTCTCAACATCAAACGTTTGGGCCGCATCTAATAGCGGCGCAAATACATGTAATAGACCTGCGCCCTTAAAAGATCAGAATGTGCCGGCGCGAGGTCCTTTCTCTGTATATCATATAGGTGGGTAGAACCCAGCATTAAAGAGAGAAATCCCCTAGTTTTAAAGCAAACAGAGGTGTTTGCAGACCTCCTTGTGGCTAATCATGCTCCCACAAACTTATGGGACCTAGTGCACAGCATCAGCTGCCCCCTTTCGTAAGGCCTGTGATAGGTTAGAAGTTTTGTTTTGTATGTGGCAATTACAAAGATATATCGATATATCGAAATACCAAAAGTAGTTACGATAGCTGAATGCAAATCTTTGTAAGTTTGTCCCACAAACAGGCAAGCCCACTCTGGGACTTATGATATTCAGTTTAGCACTTGAATCTTTACTTGCTAACAGCACAGCAATTCCTCACGTAGTGAAACCACATCTTTTTTCTTACCCAACAGCGCCCTTGGTGGAAATTCCGCCGATGAATCAAACGGCGGAAACCGGCACAACCGCAGTGTTCAGCTGTTCGGTGTCGGGGTTTCCTCTAGCCTGGTTTGAGTGGCGCTTCAACGGGGAAAGCGTTTTTCGACCGGGTCTGAGCGACGGGGTCGTTGTGCAGGTAAATAAACCTCCAGTCAGCCTGCATCCCTAAACGCCAATGTAGACGTTATGTGAAAAGTTGTTCGAAATTGCCTTTTAAAGTTGTGCTACAGCTATACAATTATTGCGTTAGATACATTCTACATGCTAAACCATAGCTCATTGTAGTTTTTCTTCTCAAATAATACAGCTTATTACCCCCTGATGAAGGCTGCTGCATAACAGCCGAAACGCCGAGAAACGTCGATAAAATAAAGTTTGCCAGAAGAGCAGTATTCAGTAATAATATAGCAATTTCAGAATGTGTTATTTTAGCGCACAAAAGTGAAACTGTTTCCATTATTTTCCATTATTTTTCAATTTTTACATAACGTGTGTTTAGATACGAACTGGTCCCCTAAAATTCCAAGTCACTACTTGGCTGGAAATTGATAAAGTTGAACGCCGACAAGCTGGCTTGTATGAGTGCATCGCAAAAAACGACTTCGGAGTTGCCAATGCGTCAGCAAGGCTGGATGTTATACCAGGTACGATTTGCTCAGATATTTGGTTTACTGCACAGCGAGCATTCTTTTACAATTTAATTATCTGAATGTTTTTTGTTTTGCCTACTGCGCAATGAAAAGAATAGCATTACCATGCTATTTTAAACTGATGGTGGCATAAGTTTTTGCCGAAGCGTTTTAACTGAATAAAACATGTCAATGTTTTCAGCACTATGGGCCAGACTATTTATCCCTAGAATCATGTGTAATTCCGTTATTAGTGTTCCTAAGGTGCAGTGAAATTATTACAAAACATCAGAATACGTCGGTTTCTTATCTCCCAAAAATTTGGATATTTGGATTTATTGTTGTTTTCAGGTGATTTTGATCAGAGTAACTACTACGTGTACCGTGGAAGTCGGTACGACTTTTCTACTGACCCTCGTGAACGCATCGACGTTAAAAAAACCTACGATCCGTCGTACTTAGATGCCCACACCATAAACGGTAAGGAATATATCTTTGATTTGTTTGCACGTAAATAGCTTCCTTCCCTTAACACCTGTAGCCCCATCTTGATTGAGAACTCAGCATAAATTATTATTTTAATGCAGTAACGTATTAGACTTTGTTCCAATAATTGATGGTCAAAATATTATGACCATTGAAGCAATACATTATTCTTGGCATGTTCATAGCATTGAATAAAATTTCAGCGGAAAATCCAATTGCCTTTCGCCAAGCTAAAGCCTCACCCAGCACCCATCACCTTGGTGCAGATCCAGACTTTGACGTCACAGGTGACGTTGCAGAAGAAAGTGACATCACGGGTGATGTCCAATCGAATGTGGACGATCTGTTTGTTCGAACTCTACAAAACATTGCCCGACCGAAGAACTTTAAAGATGTATTTTTTGACGACGACGATCTTACGGAAGGTTCTGCAGACGATGACCTGGAATAAATATTCTGAATAAACTGAAAAAATCAAAGCTGTGGACGTTTTATTGAGAATAGAATAATACCGCACAATATACTCAACACTTAGCGAAGTGCTGTGATTTAAATACGTCTGTCCGTGGGAAAGCTTTATTGAATTTGACAACTTTTAAGGAACCGAATAAAATTAAACCAGGAAAGTCTCGGGATGTGCTAAAGTCAGTTGTTTTAAACTTTACCCATTTTTAAGAACACATTCTTAAAAAAATTATTTCAATCTTCATCTAAAACAACGCAGTGACAAACTAATGAACTCCATCAATATAGCTTCCTTGACAATGCAATTAACATGGAAAGTTGAAAGATGTAACTTATAGTGACGTTAGATATATACGGTAGTATTTATACAACATTAAAACAATGCTCCTTATATGCTACCATGGATGGACATATTTTTGAAACAAATTTTATCAGGGATTTATCAGGAAAAAGTAGGTCACCACCGATACATCTCCATAAATTGGGCAACCGGCCCTGCAACCATGTACGGGTTATAACATTATAGTTGGCTTAGTATGAGTAATCAGTCTATGTTAATTTTTGACCGTTCGCTTCCTGTTCACGGTGTTTGTATTCACAAGTTTACATTTGTCCACCTACATGTACAGAAACATGACTTATGTATGCATGAGTTGCTCCCAAAGCTTTGTTGTACTAAAATGTACATTACTAGTGATGATGACTCCGCATTCACCCAGCTGCCTTTTTCATACTAGCCAGCTAAAATTTTATTGAAGGTTGAGTAAGTCATAAACCGGGCTTAGAAATTCCTCACTACTTCATTGGCAAGAACATGGAAGTATTTTAAAAATTATTTTTATCATCACAGCACTATTTGCCCTGACTTAAGGCCCGTTTACACTACAGACGATTCCGTGTTTGTTTTATTGTGCGCGCGTGCTGAGTTGTGCTGGGATGGGATGTGCTGGTCTGTGCTAGGATGTGCTCGCTTTTGCTCGACGAGCATAAATTCGGGCACAGTTGGGCACATTTCGGCACACATTGATGCGAAAGTGCAGCGCGACTGCCTAAAAATGTAGGACGTATATTATTTTAGTTGTAGTTGTGTGATGTGACCGCGTTTGACATGTGAGCGATTGTTTTGAGCGTACGAAATGTTGCCGTAGCTGCATTACAAAGCGGTATGTGGAATGGCGTCTCAGCGGGATGCTGCTGTGGAAAACCATTGTCCTGGTTCAATTATACCATCTTTGTTTTCATAATCTGTGGTGTTTGGTTCAATAAACTGTAGTGTTACCTTGCGTCGTAAAAAATTATGTAAAACAGCACATGTCTTAACTATGTAAAACAGTACATGCCCTTTTGTTCATAAATATCTACAGCCAATAGAAACAACTTCAATTTGTACTTATAATATCGCTGGCGAGGCAGAGAAATGCAAGGCAAGAGTGACATCCCTAAAAAATTATCAACGTAACTTGTCACTTGCACTTGTCGTGCTCGATTATTCCAGTAGTGTACACACCGTGTGTGCCAGACTGTGCTGTGCCGTGCCAAACTGTGTTCGTGTGTAAACGGGCCTTTACGCCCACAACCTGACTATCCTCAAATTTTAGTTTTTCGCAACTGAAATAAACTTCACAGCCATCCGTTTTTATGAAGTGACGAAAAGAAATAGCTTTATTGAAACTTGATGAATACAGAACGATCTTGAGCAACGAAACACCAATATAATTAAATTTTTGGATATTTTTTTGTTGTCGTTTCATGTGGAATCGTGTTCTTTTCTTCGCACGTATTTATGGCGGGGAAGTCCCAGATCCGTGCTCTATGACAATATTTAAAAAAATATTGGATTCGTACACGAAAATTTGCTTTGACCCCCATACTAAAAAGGGGTACAAGAGGCGAATGTACAACTGTGCCCAAGGGGCCTTTTCTGTAGTGAGTTACAAAAATCACGATCCCAATGCAGCTTACCCAATGTCTCCAAATCGCCCAGTACTCGAAAGTAAGTGTGGTTTCCCCACACTGGATCACGGAAAATTTCCTCACCATACAATTTTCTTATATAACGAACATTACGTGGATATTCCGAGCGAATTTCTTTGATCTAGATAAACGTGTGATGTACTAAGTTAACGTCGCACTTCAATAACTTTACTGTGGCTAACGGACAAACACTAACCGCAACTCTTCTGTTAGTAATTTAACAAGATGGCAGAACAAAGCAACTACCAGAAAAACTGTAGTTGGGGCTAATATTTGACTGAAAATTAGGATTATTCACTGTTCAACTTCGATAGCCCTATTTTTTGGCGATTATTTGCCTCATAAACCCACCTGAATGCTCCATAAACCCGAACCAATATTGTTGAAACTGGATGTTATATTGCCTTGACTGTCGACCTACATATATACATTCTCATTAAAACTAACCAATGCATTGTCGAAGTCATTAATTGTTGCAGGTAATACGAATATAACGAAAGCATTCTTAGGCAAGGTGTTTAACATATAGATATTTGTTACATTAATATGAAACCTGATGTAAATCGGTAAAAACCTTTTTCGTTTTGAAAAGGAAGAAAAGGATTAAACTATGAAATTGTACTCTTGACACTTTTCTTGTCACGATCCAAGATACTGCATTTGAAAAAGCGATTACATACACTTGTTGGACCTGGTCAAGACCCTCTGCAATCAAAAGTATATCTTACCATGGCAGACGTAGCGTTATTCTCTTGGCTGACATTGAAGCCGGTTGTAAAATGTTCGTTTAGTCGAATTGAGTACGCCGGAATATGGAAATCAGGGATTGCTTCCTCAAACGAAACTTCGTATGTTCCATTCCCAAGTTGAGTTATCCTCGGTGCAGGCGATTCCCATGCTATTTGACACAACATATACGCTGTTACTTGAGCACAACGAAGCAAACATAACGAAAAGCGTTCGTGGAACCAACAACCTAACCAAGGAGTGTGTTGCACCGAAATCACTTTAGTATGGTACTGCGTCAAGCCGTGCTTGATTGAAGCAGTTTTCCCTTTTCGATGTCATGATATTGTTGAATTGAATTTCTTTCTGCCTTGAGTTGGCAATAAAAGGTTTGTGATATGTGTTGCATCATTTACTTTGCTGTTAGATTAGGTGCCGGAACCGATTTATTTTAAATGGATGATTAAAACCTAATGTTTTGAATTTTGCTAAAGCCTCGCCAAAGCATAATTATTCTTGATGATTAAGATACTAACTTGCCCGACAACCTAGGTTTTGTGGCTCCAAGTATGGTTTATTTTATTGCAAAACCAGTGTCTTAAAAAGTTGCCAACGTCTGCAAAATGCCACCGCTGTGGGTTGGGTACTCTGCTTGAACCAGCAAGATACAGCATACTGCTTACTTACGCTTAACTCGATGGTCGGAAAAGGTGTAGGATGTCCTGATGGTTTTTGGTAGGTAATTAATTCCGGTGGTTACCGACACATATGCATACACCACGACACCATCCACTACGGGATAAACCCCAGTAAAAGCTTTCGTCACTAATTGGTCTTTACCCTTGAAAATGTAAAAGTAATGCAATTTAAAACAATAGCCGACAACATTGCTATGGTATTATTGTTATTTCTTCAAAATATAAAATGAAAATTAGCCACTGGTATGTTTAGACACACTTTCTGTGGTTTTGTGTACTCACAAGGATGTTTTGCTGAAAATTTTTGCTGTAGATGTAGCGTCTTGGACGTTGTCGATATTGGTATAAGATAGCAAAAGAGTAATGGCTGACGTCTTTGCACGTCGGGTACTGATCGGAAGAAAAGCGAACCGTGTATCCACTAACTGTGATATTCGTCTCACTCTGGCTCCATCTCTCGCGAGCTGTAAAGCAAAAAATATCTTAAACTACCTTAAAGTTTTGCTTTCTTTATTACATTTTTGAACTACATCGGGTCGAGTCGTTATTGTGCTAGACTGCTACTACTCATCCGTTTTGAAGTAAATAAAATAATTAGTTTAAAAACCCGACTATACTTACGGCATCTACACGGCTCCGTGGACCAATCTTCATTAATTTCCCAGCAATCTGCAACCAAAATGTCAGCGGGTCAAATAAATTTATCAAATTATTTTACAAGCGTCTCGGAAACAATCGTAAGACCAACTTTATTGATATCATTTCCATTTCACAATGGTCAATCCGCATACACACCTTTGGGGAAGTATTCAACTTTCCTGTAACGATCGTCACGATCACTGGCAAAGAACAACCAGTTCTGACGATATGTAAGCTTAATCGGATAAAGAGCAACAAAAGTAATCTGGCAAATAAAACATTAGCAATGAAAACAAATAATAACAAGTTGAGACATATATGTACTAAATGTACAAGACACAGTGCTGCATAAATAAGTTTTCTTATTATTCTTGTTATCCTTTTTTGTTTTGAGATATATGTACATGTGACATTGAGTTGTGTATGTGCCTTTATGGAAGAAAATATTACGGCTCAAAATTTTCCACAATAAGAGAGGCATTTTTTTGTGAAACAAGGCCCAAGTTACTGTCTAAGTAATATTGTGTATCCAACAGCTATGCAGTACCTGTCAACATCACGACAACAGCCAACAATTTTACCTGCTCATCCGGTGTAAGATGCCTTGACATGCCGAGATAAGTACAAGGAAACACTATGTAACTTGGTGGCGACATTTCAAACTAGCACAAAAAAACAAAATTTTACTAAAACATTTTCGCACGGCAATTAATCGCCTTCAGTTTTTTAAAACGTTAAATATTTTACTTCGTACAACTTACAAAATAACCGCTGATATTGGTTTTAAGTGCTGCACAGGGTTGCCATGCCAACAGCAAGTGTCCTTCGTTTGTTCCATCTCTTCCCGTTGGTAAGGCTAATTCGTGGACCTTCACATTAACTGGTGGGCATGACTCCAGTTTGTAATTGGCAATGAGTAAATGACGGGGCAGCTTCCCACACGAGCTTGCTAACAAATTATCGACAAGGTTTCAGGTTTTGGAAGTAAATGTGTCAGATGTATTTTACGTTGTTTTTTTTAAGAGCCAAAAACAATTTCATTTCTTAAAACAAAACAAACCAGTGTATGATTCATTGAATATATAATTCCCTTCGGTGCATTTCCCCATACAAGTGACAAAAACGTCCATGTTATTCGGAAACCCCCGCTGGCCACGCGCATTCTAAAAACATATTCAGAGACTAAACCTACCTTGAAAAAATCTCTTGAAAAAGAAAAAATTGACTAATAAGAGTTTTATTTATAGGTGGGCAAACGTATAACAGGAACAACACTTTCACGTGTTTATAAAAAAATATAATTCTTCTAAATATACCTCATAGAATAACAATCCAAAACAATTGTTTCTCACCTCGATGGCACAGTTTCGTGTGCAGTTGTAGTTGGGAATCTCGCTTTGCTTTGCAATGGGAACATTGGACCATTGAGAGGAGCGACGAATGTTACACTCGACTACCTGGCAAGTCATGACCATCAACATGGTCCAGCTGAGCACAAACGTGATTCCACCACCTGCTCTTGCCATTATTGTAGCTACAGAATTGAAGTTAAGAAGGTTGTATTGTAACAACACTCGTGGATTAAATTCGCTATAGTTTGTTTTGTACAGTACAGCTTTTGCGCATGGATCCTAACAATCAACCACGATTCCAAGCACTATTGGCTAAATTAGTGTTACATACTTATAATGAAGGACTCCCTACATTTCTAGTTATTAGCATTGGAGCATGTGAAATCGTTTATATTCAACTTCATATTAAACTGAACATATATAAAATGCCCTCGGTACCGGTATCTGTAATTTATGTTTATTGTTGGAATTATACTGGCAGTCAGTTACTAGTTTTCTTACATATTCAGGTTTTTATTTGCATTCTTTAATTTTTAATTTTTTAATATTTTTTTAAATTTTTATTCAGGCACTTTCCTTTATGTGGCAGACCTTCGCTTCTGCTTAGTTATTTTACGTTGTTTTGTACACTTTGCAGAAAGTGATGATCCCCTTTTCACGGCGAAATATATTTTTCTGATAAAAATTAAAACATCTTTCAAAGAGCTGTCTAACAGATTGATTTAAAAACGCTTTACTTAGCTTTTATGTTTATTCATTTATCAGATGAAGAACTGAACGAAAGCATTCTTTGTCGCAATACCCAGCGAATTTGCAACATCAATGACAACCCAATGATCTTAAACGCAGGTCGTGCGCTACATTTAAACGCATTCAACGCATGTCCACACACATATTTATAGCCGAAATGTTTTCGGTTTAAAACTGCAGAGTTTATATCTATGTTTCTATGCACAGTAGCATCCTCCACGGACAATATGCTCATCACCTACAATGAACATATAAACTGAGCTCGATTCCGGCAATGTACATTGGAAGTTGATTATAGATTCACTATATAGGATAATCTCTACCGGCGCTTCTTAACGCGTTGTCATGTCGAATTTTTTCAGACCACTGACGTCAGACGGTAAAACCTCATCCCAATCATGACCAAATATTTATTATTCTGTTGACCAGTTGACCAGTGATGAACTAAGTATAGGTTCGAAACGTTTTCTTTTAAATGATTAACAGCATCTTAGCTTTGGCTTTTTTATTCAAAGTTATTAACTCCACTTATTTTGCACCCACCCACCGACTGTTTTCCGATTATTAGGTGAAGAGCATCGATTTACGTTGATGGGTTTTGTGTAGGTTTTCACTTGCGATGATGGGAAATTCTGTTTGCTGCTAACACGGAAGGCTTTTGCGGATCGAAGAAAGACATCAGCAGTTTGTGATCTTTGGTGAGAAAAAATTTTCCAGGGTTTTAGTTGGTGTACATTGATACTTAGATTTTTTCTATCTTACATTCCAAATAATTTCACTGTTTACAGATCACGTAAATGCCCAGCTTTACAGGAAACTTCACCTCGATTAAGTTAAATATGTAACAAAGACCTGAGGAATACTAACTCCTGGAAAACTTAAAAAACAGTTGAAAAAGCAGTGGGGTCGCTCTGTAACTATCGGCCGAACCTTATCCGGGTCGCAGTGGACAATAACCATCTAATTTTTTCAACATTTTGTTTTCACTAAACACGTTGATAAAAAGCCTGTACGCAACCAAGTACGTTTTCAATAAAGGACGTTGCAAAATCACTATGATAAAAGTATCCAGTCTTTCATACTACTTGCTCTAATTTCAAATATAATCTGCTAAAATAAACTTTTACCCGCGTATCTTGACCACAATAAACCCCCTTTTTATGCGTTTTTTTATTCTGGTTGCCTTTTTCACATACCTCAACGAAATTTTTGCTGCAGGGTGAGCCAATTACCCGGCTAAAAACACCTCACAAGTTCATTGAAAAGAACGCAGAAATATTTTGAAAATACTCTAACGTCAATGCAGCTATTTCGTTATTCGTCCTGAATTACAACCACGACATTTTTTCCAAAAACTTTTAGGCGGGCTGATATGTCAAAATTCGATTAATTTTATTTCATTAAATAACTAAAAAAAAGTTTTACAAAGAAAACAAACCTTTGCAGCCAACCAAGTGACACAAAAGTCAATGCCGTTAAATGGTTGTATTGATACTTGCTAGATATAACACGATATGGAAAACAAAATATACATCTAAATATGTGGATAATGTTTGTCTCGTTGTCTTTTCCTTATATGGACTTCGTGCGTTTCTCAACACGTAGTCATGGCGGGGGAGTCCCGGTTTCGTGCCCTGTGACAAACAAATTGATTTTATTCACGCAGCAAAATTTGTTTTGACCCCTGAAAGTAAATAGGGGCATAATGGAAAACATTTTCGGACGTTTTTCTGCAGTAGGTCAACATTAACATAGCAGTCAGACAGGGCCATGCCATCTTTTAAAACGAGTTACACAAATCTGCCTTTCGGCGATTGGTCCAATTAATGACCGTTGCTCTATGGATTGAGCTGCAGGAGCTCATCTCAATATTCATTTATTTCAACGCAATTTGAAGCTATTCAGTATTGACAGCAAAATTTTCCTAAAAAATAGTATTTTTGCTCAAAGTCTAATACTTTCTCGAACAAAATGTAGTTTACCCATATTCTCCAAATTACTCAGTACTCGAAAGTAAGTGTGATTTCCCCATACTGGATCACGAAAGACTTTCACTCCATATGTTTGTTTTACACGATGGACATCATATGGATATTCCGAGCGAATTTCTTTGATCTGAATAAACTTGTGATGAAGTGAGCATCGCACTATCAAAACTTTGCTGTGGTTACAGCACAAATAAGAACTGCCATACTCCTCTGATAGTAATTTAGCAACTGCAGTGTTTGTACTAGCATATAGCTAAAAGTTACGAATATTAAACGTTCATGCTATGAACGTCAGTCAGCCCTATTGTTTTTTGTCGATTATTTGCCTTACAAACCCACCTGAATGCTCCATAAACCCGAACCAATATTGTTGAAACTGGATGTTATATTGCCTTGACTGTCGACCTACATATAAGAATTTTTATTACAAATAACCAATGCAAAGTAGAAATCAAAATTGTTGCAGGCTATACCAATACACTGTATGCATTAATGGGCAAGAGGTTTTTTGTTTTCTGTCACAGCATGCTACAGTATTTTGACATTTTTCCGTCTTCTATGTATAACATTATAAAACTGTGAGCCTACGAATACCCTAGTTACGCAACCCTTTGTTTGTACGGTTGTTACGCCAACCGTATGCAAGCACAAGTGTAGTTTTACTATAGTATACTACAGGTAATTACCATGGAAGACGTAACGTTGTTCTCTTGGCTAACTTTGAAGCCGGTTGTAAAATGTTCGTTTAGTCGAATTGAGTAAGCCGGAATATGGAAATCAGGGATTGCTTCCTCAAACGAAACTTCGTATGTACCATTTCGAAGTTCAGTTATCCTCGGTGCAGGCGATTTCCATGCTGTTTGACACAACATATACGCTGTTACTTCAGCACAACAAAGCAAAGTAAAGTTTCGCGAATAAGTGGGGAAATTGCCAACACATTGAGATACTGAGTTTGCGCCAAACATGATCAACACATAAGTCTGTGTAATATAGAAATTGGCTACCAGCTGCTATCATTTGTTGTATGTTGGAATGTCGCAATAAATTACTGTCTTGGTAAATTAGACAAATATATTTCGCTTTGAAAGCTTCATCAGTATTTTATTCATGCTTTTAAAGCGAAATTGATTTGTCTAATTCACAAAGACTGACAGATTTCAACCTGAAACGAAAGTTTCGAAAATAGCGGGTCTATATTTAAAATAAGGTGGAAATCGTCAGGGCCACTGGCAACGGAATGCTTGGAAATGATTCCCAGAATCAATTCACAAGCATAAATTATTGTGTTAATATTTGACAAATTTCTGTTAAATAGGCTTTTAATCTTTGCCATTGTGTGTTAGTAACCAAGTGTTGGTTGTATCGAAAGTCACTCACGCATGACACTGCATCCGGCCGTGCGTAATTGAAACACTTTTGCTAATATGACGTCATGTTGTTGTAGAATGTCATTTCGTTCAGCCTTTTATTTTACTCCCTAAAGCCTAACCAAATCACCGGTAGTGTCGGAAATCTTATAGTTCAAATTGTGCAGCGTACCTGCTCTTTGCATAGAAATAGACGCCGACCTCTCATCTGAAGTCATGGAATGCTGTCGCTATACAGGTTAGTTACGGTTGAACCAACTCTTGCGAACCGGTTCTCGGAATTTAATGAGAACCGGAAGCTAAAATATTTAAATCCTACCATTGGTAAATCGTTGCTTGCTTACGTTTAATGGAATGTTCATCCATGTTGTAAGAATGGGCAAAAGAAAAAGACCGTTAAAGCCAACTATAACTTCAGGAAGCAACACGACATCGTTCGCTGCAGGATAAACCTCACCAAAAGTTTTCGTCAATATTTGACCTTTACGCTGGAAAATGTAAAAGTAATATAATTTAGGGCAGAAGTCGAATGTTTTGATACTGTTTAGTTATTTTGTGTACTCACAAGACGCCTTTGCACATAATCCTCGCTATAGATCCAACGAGTTCGTTGTTGTTGTCGATACCGATATGAAATGCCAAGTGTGTAAAATCTGACGTCCTTGCAAGCCGGGTATTGCTCGAAGGAAATGCGAACTGTGTATCCACGAACTGTGACATTCGTCTTACCGTGGTACCATGGCTCACGGGCTGCAATGTAGAAAATATTTTACCTTACCAGGACAAGCTTTGGGTTTTGCTTTTTCCATAACCTTTTCAAACCACATCTTTAAAGTAATTTGGAAGCGTTTTGGGAGGAAACAAACAACGTAAATGGAAATGGGGATCGTTAATTTAGAAGAATATATGCGCTTGCAGTTGCGCATATGATTTTGTGCATCAATACTTTGGCAGTCATAATGTGAAAAAGTCGTACTTACAGCATCTACACGGCACCGTGGACCAATCTTTATTAATCTCCCAGCATTCTGCGACACAGAATCTTGGTCAAACAAACGAAGTAATACTACTTGTACTCTATTACTGATGCTGCCAGACAATTTTTTTTACTGTTAATCGGCTCATCCGGCAAGAATAATTGTAATTTTATTGTTCCGATTGTTATGCAGCAGCCTTCATTAGGATGCAACTAAATATCCAAAAATACTTTGGAAAGATTAGAATAACGGCAAGGAAGGCGGAAATGACACAGCTGCAATACATTTACTGACAATCACGATACCTCTATGTCGAAATTATAATTGTTTTTACCAGATGAGCGGTTTCACAGTATCGCAACTTCTAAATTGACATTTAAAAAACAACTGAAGACCAATTGCATTGATTTTTGGTGATCAATTCAATATACGTACGTTTGGGATAAAAATGAACTTCCGTTTCCATACTGTAGTATGCGACACGATCACTGCCTATGAGGAGATTGTTCGATATACGTGTGAGTTTTATCGGGTAGAGAATAACAAAAGTAATCTGGCAAACAAAATATTGAGAAGTTATGTTAGTCGCTAAAATAAGCATGGTGTGTGCATCGTGAGGCCATTTGATTGTGCAGGCGTATACACGACGCAGTGCTGAATAATTAGATTTACACAAGAAATTCTAATTTTTCAGTTTCATGCCCATGAATGAGCAAATTTGCGACCAACAAACGTCCAATAAAAGAGAAACCTATTTGAAGTTCATGAAATTTCTGTATTTGTAAAATTGTGTTTCGAAAGATCGGCCGGAAAGCGTAACGCCTGCAGCTAACAATTTTACCTGCTCATCTGGTGCAAGATGTCTTGACATCCGAAAAAAACTACAAGGATTGTATTTGAAGAATTTGTAATCTGGTGACATTTCAGCCTAATGAAAACGAGTTGCAATATAACCGTTTTGTATGATAATAAACTGACTTTTCCAAAACGTTTAGGCATTGTGGAACTTACATAGTAACCGGTGATATTAGTTTTAAGTGCTTCACATGGTTGCCATGTTAACAGCAAGTGTCCTTCGTTTGCTCCATCTATTCCAGTTGGTAAGGCTAATTCGTGGACCTTTATATTAACTGGTGGGCAAAATTCTTTGAGTTGCTGGCTGAATTGTACGTGTTTGGGCAGACTTTCGCAACGCAGTGCTGTCGAAGTAAAATGAGGGTAAGTTTGCTCCAAAGTAAACAAAAGTTGCCTAAACAAAACGAACCAGTGTAAGATTCATTAAAAATATATTTCCCTTCCGTGCAGATCCTCATGCAATCCACAAAAGTGTTCATCTTTCGTGGTAACCCCCACTGGGCACGATCATTCTAAATATATTTTGTAGCGTGTAACTTAAATATACTGTACAGACAACTGTAAAGCAAACTAAGTTTCAAAGTACGAACTATTAGGACTACCCTAACACAGCATATCTAAAGACAACTATGCCTACAATACGTTATAGACTTATGTAAAATAACATTGAGTCGGCAATAAGCGATTTAATCCTGGTGGACAAAGCAACACAATGAATCAGCAACATAAGTTTTTTGTGTTTACAAAAAAATAATAACATATATTTTCTAACATCGCCTGTAGTGCCGTGACATAGAACCAAAAACAATTATTACTCACCTCGATGGCGCAGGTCCGTGTGCAGTTATAGTTAGGAATCTCGCTTTCTTTTGCAATGGGAACATTCGATCGTTGAGACGAGCCAATATGGTAACACTCTACTACCTGGCAAGTCATGACCATCAACATGGTCCAGCTGAGCACAAGCGGGACGGCACCACCTGCTCTTCCCATTATTGTACCTGTGAAAGCAAAGTATTGTTGTGGTACGTTAAGTTCTGGTTCTTCTTCCGACCTCATTAGCACCAACGCACGTGAAATGTTTAACATCAAGTCATATTGTCTGAATAAAAAAAAGTGTATCTGGAATTTATCGTGATATTTTTCTCATTAACCAACTAAGTTTGGTGCTAACACGTTGCAAAGAATTTTAACAACAGATTTTAAACAACTAAAAAAGCACTGTTTGTCGCAATACCCAACAACTTTGCAATATTAATTACAACCCAATTATCTTAAACACTGATCTTGCGCTACATTGAAAGGCATGCGCATGTTCACACATATTTATAGCCTACATGTTTTCGGTTGAACTGCAGAGTTTGCATCTATGTTTCGTATGCACAGTGGTATAGTCTGCGAACTACATAGACAACACCTTGAATGCACATATATGCAGTTTTCAATATCTACAATGTATATTTGAAGATAACAGGGTCCACTGATGTATTATAGGATAATCTGTACCGGAGGTTCTTAAAGCGTCGTCATGGTACAAAAAAGTATTTTACAGCATATAGGCCTAACATGCTTGAATACAGCAAGAAGTGTGGCAAACGAAGACTGTAAGTATTGGTAGTAAAGTAAATGTGTCTAGAGCAATTTATATCCATATTTTTTAGAAGCTTACCGAAAAAACTGATTTTTGTGCATAATATTAAATGGAAATACATACCACGAAGTGGAAATCTGCGTGCCCGCTAGTGTAAAAGCTAGCCCAGTGCCACAGTCAACAGCTGCACTGAAGAGATACAGCCCGACACAGTATGCACACCTGCCTGCAACTCTTTATGAATATAAATGAACATTTTAAATAAAACGTGAATGTGGATTGATGTTCCAGACATCATTGCTTCGTAAAACTGGGATGTAGGAAAGTTCTTGGAACAAAAAAACCCTTGTTGAATTTTTTCTATTTTCGGCCACCGTGATTTTACCGCTAAAAAGGAACCCTTTTTAGGGTCGGTGCTTTTAAAAGTGTCAAAGTCAAAGCTTTGGATACAAACGAGCTTTTACCTTAAATTTGTCTTGATCAGACTAAAAAAGTTATTTTCTAAAAAACGGTTATTTTGGAGTGAAAGTTAAACTGTCATATTCTCTTTAGCCTTTTGAATGGGGTGCTTAAGTACTAGGCAGTGTTGCCTCTTGCTGGGAATTAATTATTGACACAATACCGCACACATTATTTGTCTAAAAACGTCGTACACGAATATTTAAGTCACTTAAAATTACATCAAAAAAACTAGAAAACGTAATGCGAAATAGACGAAACGAATTATAAAGTATATGAATAATTTTTCGTGTCTTCGGTGACCATAATAAAAGGTGGATATGTCGTGCAAAAGATGGGTGCACGCATTACATTTATCTCTACTGCCAGGTATCACCGCCCACAGTAAAGAAAACTTACATTTAAAACCAAGACAGGGTACGACGGGATATGCTGTCTCATCAAATTTATAAATAAAAGTCAATATGTTATATGGTTTCCAATCCATATACTGCATTGCAACGACGGCGCATCTTTTTCAATTTACATTTATGCTAAACATAGAAGACCAGCTTCGTCCAAATACAGACCCTTTGTGGGGCGTATGTTAATTTCTAAGTTTCTTGAGTCTGCAATGTAAGGTTCGACCAACCTATAATAAGACGCATTTTGTTTTGAATTTGACTTTAGTAGATTGTAACAGGTAATTAAAGCTTCTATTTGTCAACTAGCATTTGTTCAAAAATGATCGTGAACAGCTTCAGGTATGTGAAATAAAATGCAAACAGGTTACTGTATACACCGTTAAAATACTGATACGGAATTAGGCATGTATTGCACAAACTACCACCGGTATATGTATCTATTCACAATATACCATACAGAAAACCAATGGCACGTTTAAACAGTAAACAAGCAGACCATACTCCTCATGTAATTGGCCAATCAGGCCCCAGGGACATGACCTAATGAACCTAAACCACAACTCATGATTAGACCACTCGTGCTGTTTAGAGTTTTCAGCACAGTATATCCGACTTCGTTGCACATAATACCACTGAAAGTGACAAGGATTATGATTATTGCGTAACTGCAGTTATAATTTGAGCCTTCGTCCGACATATTTGTACCTGAACAGAAACAACGATCATCATAAACAAAGTTTTTGTATCTGCTGACAATTGTACGCATATACGTCTATGAAGAAACGCAATTTACAAGAAAAATGGAAGGAGGGTATATAAGGCGCATGGGTCACATAAGCTTATCCTGCTTCAATTATTTTAAAAAATCTTCCACAAAAAACTCGGGATAACGCAATTAGTTGAAATGATTTTGTATTACGGTGATAAAATTTATTTAAAACAGTTCGAAAACATTCATAATAACATTGAAAGTGTGTGATGAGCCAATGAATTTTAAAAGCGAAATCGCTAAATATACAGGCTAGGCTATGAAATCTAAATATTTCAGATGTAATGGGGATGAAATTGCGTCACAAATATTCACTAGCAACGTTATTTTATGTTTTTAATGAACCAGTAATGGATGCAAAGCTATGCAAAGTAATTTGGGACAGCGTATACGTTTATATGTCGATAGCCTGATATTCGTCGCATGAAGCTGTCATGTATGTGGTAACTGATGAACGTTAAACAGTGGGAACTTGTAAGCAGACGAAAATGCGTTTAAAGATTAATAACGTGGCATATGGGGTGTGTGGTTGGTCGATTGATTGTGTATCGCGACGTACACGACAAGATGTAGCTTGGGATTGTTACTTTGAGGATTCAACTTCATAGTACAAAACAATATAAATAACACCTAATGCAAACTGTATACTTTATGGTTTCTGACGTGTTTTATTTGTGCAAGAATGTCTGATATTGGTTAGTGCAGCGATTTTAGTGGGACGACTCTGGCTATTCAATTATTTTAAAACGGCTGTTCCAAGGTGTACTAAGATGCATGATAATAACACAGATACGAAGGCCCTGTGAATGGTGGACTACGTTTTCTTTTGAATACGTGTAGCTGAGAATGAAACCAGGTGATTCATCATGCCAAAAACGTTTTCTAAGATCTGTTTGAAAACATTCTTTAGACTTAAATTCAGATATGTCTACACTTTACATATATGCTAAAAGAAGTGGGCTGATATAAATTAGTACTAAACTAATGAAAATGTATGTATTACTGCATTAGTCCGGACGAGCTGACAGACAGCTCAGGTCTGCCGCGAACCGCAAAGCGGCAAAATTTAATCAATAGGGAAATGCCCATCATAGAAGCTGAAGTGAGACATTTCCTCGCCATATGAAACCGTCTTGGTTTGTGCGGTGATCGCCTACACAGTAGGTCTGCGTTGCGTTGCGAACCGAGCTTTCCTGCGTTCTTACAGTCGCTACTACCTCGCTACATGTAAAAGTATGGAAAGCTTGTTGTGGAATTAGGATGCATATACGGCCAGACAGCATATCTGTTTTGATTTGTTGCGATCGCAAAACGATTAGGAAGTGGAACCCAATTTGTTGTATGAATAGCGAGCCAACAGGCAAGCATGCATTTAGTGACGCTGCCAGTTAATTTCGTTGGTTTTGAGGGCAGTGAATGCGCTTTTCTGAACGATATAATCTCATATTTGGTTTTTATTTAATCCTTATTTGTAAACTTTGATCTTGATTTTTATACTGTTTTTGTCAGTTTAAATCAAAATGAGATACATTTACACAGGGCTTGATTGCTAGCAATTGTGTTTAAAAACATGGAAACTTTGAAGTATGAATTTGAGTCGAAACACTTTTGTTTTGCTGATTGCAGCCGGGAAGATTTTGCCACAACAACGGTAAATAATAATTAAGTAACAAACAATATAGCGACATCACCACATATGTGTGACAGTAATTTGTAGTCTATACTGTTTATCTTTCACTTTTTAAGTACTTTGTTTCAAGAGTTTAACCGTGTGGACTCTGTGTAGAGTTATTTGACTTAGTGATACGGCAATCTGTCACATTAAAATGAACACACGTTTGTTTGGATTCATCGTCTTGAACGCTATTTGTTTGTAAGGCACTAAATCAGTTTTAAACGTTTGGTATCCATGTGCACTTGTCGAAGACGTCCTTTGTTTATGTTATCATACTTGGCACTCATCATCCGGAAAGCTGGCAGTTTACTCAGAAAGACTCTGGCAAAACAAAATTATGAAAAGTTATTCGGGGAAGTTGATCAATAGAAGTTGTTGTATGAAGAATCACAGCATAAAAAAATTTAAAAATCTATACGTTCTATGATTTGGCACTGGCAAATTACAGTTCAAATTCTCACACACGTAATCAAAGAAGCAAATCCAATACATACAGCGGGTTGTCATTTGCGTACACAAGAGGAGGGGGCTAGGACACTGCCAAATAATCATTTTTCAAAAAGACGATGTTTTGATAATATTATTAACACCACTTCGGTATTTTGTCTGCGAACCCGCCTACATTTTGTGTGTGTAATGATTTTTGTGTTTCCCTGATTAATTGCAAACATTTTGTTGACAGCTGCCGTGTCGTTTCGGGCCGAAAATTCTGTGGCTCTTTAAACTCTTCGCCGTCCTCTATTGGTCCCTTTCCATCAGCCTTTTCTTAGTTTATCAAGGAGTAAACGGCTGGCACTACTTGAGCAACTGGGGAGTTTTCATGATTCTTGTTTACTTTATTTCCTCATTCATCGTCGTTTCCTACGAAGTTTTTCGAAAGAAATCGGAGTTTAAGAAAAACGGAGAGGGTGATCTTCTCCTGAATCACGTGGATTCTTCAACGCAAGGTAACTGAATTTCCTTAAGTAAAAAATCACTCTAACTTCCTGTACTAGAAATACCTACGCCGTTCGCTCTTAACATTTGGTTTATGTTAAACTGAAATTTAGTTGCTAACGTTGGTATATGTTCAATTTTTTGCACTTTTCACTAATTTAGAAATTGTTGTTCTTATCAAAAGGATTAAATAAGCCTCCAACATATTTCCTTCCGTATACTTTTAACTAAACACTGGAAAATTTATTTTAGATCGCCTTCGTTGGTATCATAAGATGACGTGGGTCCTACAGACTTTAGCACTTGACGGCTCCATTGTAATAACCATTATCTTCTGGACCATGTCAAAGTTCCAGTTTTCATTCTTACTCTTTAATAAACACGCAATGAGCACGATATTCATGCTGATAGATTTCTGGTTGGTCCGTGTACCTGTTAGACTTTTGCACGTTGTGTATGTTATAGCGGTCGCACTTTCGTATTCATTGTTTACTTTAATTTTGTATCTTGTCGGATATATTTCGAAGATTTACCCGTTCATGGATTGGTCGTGGCACCCTGCTGTTGCTGCTGCTGTGTGTATTTTACTCAGCACTGTCGGTTGTACTGTAGTGCATTCGCTAGTTTTTCTCATGTACAAGTTGAGGAATTACTTAACTACCAAATAAAATCCTTTACAATGTCTTATTGATCTGAAATAAAGCTGGAGAGATCTTATTGCATTTCAATAAAAATGCTCCGATTATGTATGTTAAACTGAGACGTTTTCTCGCCATATGGAATCGCCTACGCAGCAGGTATAAGTCGCCACAGAGTTTCCTAATGTACACGGTAGTTTATAGCTACCGACTGCAAACTACTTTTAAAGATCGCCTTCGTTGGTATAACAAGATTATGTGGGTCCTACAGACTTATAAGCACATGACGGCTCTGTAGTGATAACCCTTATATTTTGGAGCATAGCAAAGCTGCAGAATACATTATCATTTTTTAATAAACATGCAATGAGCACGATATTCATGCTGGTAGATATATGTTTGGTCCGTATATCTGCGGTAGAATTTTGCATGTTTATTAAAAAATGATAATGTATTCTGCAGCTTTGCTATGCCTTTGCTCTTTTACATTCTTTGTTTAGTTCAATTTTGTTCCGTTTTGGATATATTTCGAAGAATTACCGGTACATGGATTGGTCGTGCCACACCCTGCTGTTGCTGCTGCTGTATGCGTTTTACTCAGCACTGTCAGCTGTACTGTGGTGCATGCTTTAGTTTTTCTCGTGTACAAGCTGGGAACTTTCTTAACCGGATCATACAATATCTCACTGACTTGAACTGAAGCTGGAAATATCCTACTGTATTTTAATAAAGTTAAGAACTTTAGCCGAAGTACAAAGACTCAACCTGGTGTGTTGACTTATATCGTTCATGAAAATTTCTCATGTAAATCTGAATATAACCAAACGAAGTTTATTCGATTGTTGGCTGCAACTAACAATCTTTAATACAGACGCTGTATTCCTGCAGCTTGTCCCAAGATGTTTGGTTTCAAAAGTCCACTATGTGCTTGGGGTTTTGGTTTAAGATGTACTGCATGTCCACACACACCTCCTGTTCCGCTTTTTATCCTTTTTGCGCTTCTTTTTGACGCAACATCACTGATAACCCGCATGTAATGAAAAAATAACTCCATTTACATCAAAAACTAAGCACCATAGTCCAAAGTAAACACATTTTCAAGTTATTTTCTAAGACATTGCTCGTAAAATTGAACACAAATCTTAGAAGTTAGCGCGGTATGGCAACTCTGTTTACAGTGGATTGAGAATGATCGTAGTATCAATCGAAACGTCTGCCAATGTAATTTACGACAGCTAGCCTATGATATTGTTTGTAAAACCGTAAGTTATGTTCCTGATGTATTCTGTAAGATAGCTGCCTTTGTTCGTTCAAGGACCCCCTGGAATCATCCCATAGACACCTTGGGAGCCACATTGCCAACCATTGAGTAAAATTAGTTCGTCTCGCTTGACTGAAACCTTTTTCTCCTATGCCACGCATGAAAACATCACGCAGTTTTTCCCCTGCGTTGTTTTGCATTTCAGTTAACTCAAGGCATTCGAGCAAAGGTTGCAGAATCGACGTCGGGTTATGCGAAACACGGCAAAAATGTAGTAGTAGTAGATTGATGTCGGCGTTGTCGTTTCAAAGTCGTACACGGCGGGACAAACACTGAAGTAAATTGTAGTCTGTTTGTTGACTTTGGTTAAAAGCGAGTAATTCGTCAACGCTGAATATTAAGGCAATGTTTGTTTCAACCCATACTTCTTTTTTACATCAGTGTTGTTCGTCGATCTCTGCACAAATAGTTGTACATGTTTTTCGATGTAAATGCTTGCTGTGATGACAAAGTACTATACAAATCGTGTTAGTTTGCACTATTTATTTGGTGCATTAGCTGTTTTTCTTGCCGCTCGTTTTGCAGTCTCAGCAACGGAGGTAGCCACGGTTGCCACACCAAGTGAAATTCCACATTACAATTGCACAAAAAAATGTGCTTTCCAGGTACAGAAATTGTTTTTGCATTACTGTATCCAGAATGTTTTATTAAAGATGCAATTACTTACTTAAATTATGTAAAGTTTACCTGCCTAAAGTACAAAATAATTGACTCTGATTATGCCTAACTATATGGAAGACAATTTAGTTTAAAAAAATTGTAAAAATACAATAACATTTACAGTTGATACCATAGTTATTCCAAGTAGATTTTTGTGTCTTCTAATTATTAAAAAGCTTATTAATGACCAACACTTTTTTTGCCATTTTAATAATTCCTTTTGTAAAAATGGATATTGTATTGTAAGGGTAAAGCAATTCATGTTATTACTGCCCTCTCTATTGCTTCATATGTTTTGTTTTAGGCTCTGCAATTGTGGGATCCATCAAATAAAGCTTATCTCAGCTGTATGAAAAACTGTGTAAAAGATGAATGGATTTTATTTGAAAGTAATTCAGACTGATTGCTTTGAAAAGAGTTTCCATAAAGAGTTAATTCACTAAAATATTTTCATTGTTTAATCAGTTTATTGCAATTCAAATCAGGATAAAGATGTGCCCCAACTTTCAATTGTTTGTCTATCACTTACATAAGCCTATTCAAATTCTAATTGCAAGTAAATTAATAGGATTTTCACCTCTTTCCTTCGTCTGTGGCCTGATTTAATCAGTTTTGACTAACCTTGTTATGTGTTGCAGTAAACAAGACTTCAATTTAAACTATTATGATTATCTTTTTTTTGGCAGATGTAACTTGCATGGAAAAGTTCAAAGAAGGGGCTTATTCTGGAGAACCAATCACATGTGCACCAGCACTAGAAAATATCAAAGTCCATGAATTTGGGTTTCAAGTAAAGCCAAACGGCCCATTGAATGGGTATTTGCTGGTCATCTGGCAGCCATGCTTCTTTGGCAGGGATGCAGTAGAAGGTTACCAGGTAAATATTTACATGTGTATAAGGATATGCCAATGCACAAAAAATTCGAATCTTGATGAATAATAAAATATGCTTACTATTTGGATAAATTCAAACAGGCACATCCCTAATAAGCACAAAAATTTAACAAAATTTTAAATTGACCACTTGCTAATGAAAATATTAAAAAAACAATTGACGAACCCACGTAAAGAAAAAGTTTAAACATGTTTGACTTAAAAAAGTAACATCCTCAGGTTAATTCTATTTGCAAACACTTGATATGTTAGCTGCAAAATAAGTAACCCAATATTTATTTCCTAGTAATGCAAATTGATAAATATTTCCATGTAGTATAATTTGCATACAGATAAGAGCTAAACCCGCTTGAAATTTTTCAAAGCGATCAAAAGTAACCGGCTGAAGTTCAGTTTTCCATAATATTCTTAAAAATTTTTTAATAACAAACATCAAAGACAAAGCCCAAGGATGTGTGGAAAGTTTCCAATGAAATGTTGATTATGAAACACAACTAGTGTCGAATTTGTTGCGCTATAGAACTAAACTCCAGGTTAAGATTTGTGATTTTTTTAGCTTGACATCCAATCTTCTGGAATGCGTGAATCGGACTGCTATACTTTAGAACTATCGAGATACCTTGACAGGACAGAACAGGTATTTTCCCTTAATTATGCATTGTTTTGTTCATGAAGATTGTTGTATGAAATAGATTGATCACTTGTTGTCATGTATATATGTTTATATAAGTTAATGTGTTTTAACTTGTTGCATATTCATGACAGTTCCACTATCCGTTTTTTTGGTCTGCCGTTTGACCAATCCTGAAGTAGTGATATTATTTTGATAGATGACCTTCACTGCTATTTATCCATATAAGCTTGTGAAGGGAGACAAATACACGGGATATCTATCAAGCATTCCTTACACTGAAACTGATTTGTACAGTACTTTTACCTACAAAACTAAGAGTAAGTGTAATTGCAATGTTGTTAATGTTCCACTGGCATTTGTAACCAGATATACAATCTCAAATACCCACAGAGTAAAGCGGATAAACTACTGCACTCCATTCAACTTTGCCCGAAGGCAAATTATATCATTTTGTTAAATGCCAATTTAAAGATATTTTTCGATACAGTCTACAACAGGTATCAATGACTTGTAGGGCAATTACAAGCATTAAACATAAATTTAACATTTTTCTATCAAGGCTAATGCTTGCTAAACACTTGTCATTCATAAATTTTTAAGAATACCAAGGTTACCTTACTGACTTCCCTTCAGTTTGGGAATTGGTATATATTGTACTCAAATATCAAACCTTTTGTTTTGATTTGCAGCTTGTGCAGAACTCAACACCAATGGAGATGAGTGCGTTTGTCGTAAGTTAGATTTTAGCAATTTTTTGTCCAAGAGATTTGAAAATTTTCAAGGCATTGTCATTCAAATATCATAGTTTCCTTCAGCCATTTTTGTAATTAAACAAAAAAGAAAAACTGCTGTTTTCTGAAGTAATAGTTCTTGCTTGCAAAGACGTAGTATTCTATTCGGCAGCGGACGACCCGGTTAAAAATTACGGCTTCCCGAATGTCACGATCAGCGGCTACACAGTGTCCGTGTCGGCTGATCCCTGGCCAGATTGCAAGAATTTGTACTACTACCAGCTGTTCGTGAGCTACAAAACGAAGCTTTCGAGGAACGGGGTCTCCCTGGTCAATCTTAACTTCTTTCGTAACAGCAGACGAAGAACGATTGGTGGAACGGATAAAGTGTTTCTGGTAAGTTGGAACAAACATTGTTTTTTACTCTCTCTAACCGTTGTTGTTGTTGTGTGAAACGATTTCGTTTTTCAACGAGGCACAATTTGCGCACTATTCTGCATCCCAAATTCGCTTGAGCAAGGTAACGTTTATCCATTGTTTCCGATGCATGTAAATGCAGACGGGGTAAAGTGTTTTGTTTTTTAATATACTTGGTGTAGTGGGAATCAGCCCCGATACTATAGGTAAAATACGCAAGACTCGCATCAGCGATGAACTAATTTATTGTCTTTTTGCGTTGATCAAAGCCAAAATCAATGAAGATATTTGGCGCAGAATTTTGTGGCAATGACGTCGCCAAAAACAGATTTGTTTGTTCGTCAGGCACCCGGCGAAAGACCAAACACAACGTTCAGCATGATTTACCCGCTGGCCAAAGAAGCCAACTTGACGACTGGCGTGGTCGTTTTCAACACCCGCATAACATCCATCGTACGCACCTACATCATCGAGATCAAACGTGAGTCTTTGTTGCAAAAAGAGCTCTCAAACCTTTGCATTTTTGCCCTAAAATCCAGACCTGTTCCAAATTTGATAAAGTAGCTTAGTAATATGCCCGGCAGCATCAACAACAAACTTAATAAAGTAGCTGTAGTTGTGTAGTTGAGATTCGTGCAGAAGGTGCAGGATGTTCTTGCTTAAATGTGCAGATAATTATTATGAGCCTTACGCAAGTTTTTCAAGCCTCTTAATATTTCCACCTCCTGTGGAAATGGGTGTAATTGAATCGATTCAATCAACTCCTCAAGGGATGGAAGCAAAACAATGGCTAAATATAGCTATGAATGACAACCAAAACACAGTCAAGTCACTGTAATAAATAGGAAAAACGAAGTTGATACTAACACTTGTAGAATATGCAGGTACGTTAACATAGGCAATACGGGCCTTCCAACCATACGACTTTCAGTGCGAGCGCCTAAATGCAAGTACGTGAAAGTAAAATTTGCTGTGAGAATTGGTTCAGTAATTTTGATTTGGACGCATTATCGACCAATTCGCTTGTGCTTGTTGAAATGTTGACTACACAAAAGGTGCCTACGTCTGTGCAAAAACTTCCATTTGCCCTGAAAAAATGACATGAACAGTTCAGCAACACGTTTCGATTCTTTACATAATCAATGCAGAAACAATCAAAATGTCTGCCAGGGAATTTTACAGCAACTTTAGAATCGAAACGTGTTCAATATGCGGACCATGTTTTGTGTCGTAAAGATTTACAAAACATGTACAATCTGTGTGAATGATTATGGTAATGAAATTGTTGCGACACTTGCAGCCACTGTATCCAATCATAAGGTTACTGGGGATTGTTTACTGGGAAGCCAGAAGTCGAACTCTGGCACATAGTATGTGATTCAGACACCGAAAACATTGATTCATAATTCTGGCGCGCACGTGTTTTCGAAATGCTCTTAGTCCGATAATTTACATGTATCGACCCATGATGTCGTTTGCCCCGAAGATTTGTGCCCGCCAAGCGTTGGTCTGGGCCAAATAATCGTGGAATTACCTGACCGGAACAGCGCTGACGTCAGTCAGTGTGCGTTGTTTGCAGCAAATTGGCAGATGTGATAAGAGATGCACAGTTTAGTCAGCCATAGTGCTGCCACATTTTTTTGCAATTGTGTGGAAACATCTTGTTTTTACTCTGTGTGATATTTTCACAAAAATATGGAAAGGTATCACGTTGTTGCAGAATTTATTCCAATTTGTTTCAATGTAAAGGATTAAATGAGATAATAATCTACTTTTAAAGCCCCAAACGTTCTGGAATTCCATCACGCCATGGCTGTGCGTGATCACGCGGTCGATCTTCTCCCGATGGAAGTTTTAACCAACTCACGTCGACCTGTGGTGCAGGTTTCATTAAAATCATCTTGCAATTAATCATCACCGTGTGCTTGGGTTTGCCAGTTTCCATCATTGTATTGCTAGTGCTATAACTTGTTTTCGGAGACCTCAAGATTGTGCACAGTTTCAGTGGTGAAACAGCAATATTGACAGCTTAGTAAAGTATTGCCAAAATTGGATATTTTTTGCCGAAATTGTAAAAAATAGAATTTTAGCGCCTAAATATTTCTATTTTTTGTCTCGACATTTTGTTCATATTCAGTCCCCAAAGTAACCCTTTTCAACTTTCGGGTTTTACCTTGCGGCTTCTCGTGAAATGCCACCTCAACCGCTAATTGTGGTTATGTGTTGTATCGTCCGAAATAGCATCACGATGTTTGGGCGCGATTGCAGGGTTGCAAATGTCGTTCACATTTCACACCACCAGGGGCCGTGGTAGCGGTTTCACTTTTGACTTAAAGATATTTTCACACTTGCTGTATCTGACTTTAAATGATTGGTAAAGTTTATACACATCGCCACCAATATCGCGTCGAAAATTGTTTTCGTAAAGGTACTGACCGCTGTGTAAAGCTTTTCGCTGGTTTTAAACAGCAAAACCGCCATCCCTTTTCCTCAATTGGCAATTTGTGCCGGAGGAGTATTCGAGGGAAGGATTAAAACAATGACGGGTGCATTCCACCCTCTGTATTCGCTGCAAATTAAAAACGTTGCCGTGTAACGCGGCGTCGACTTTCATTTTTTGTTGCAACTTGACCCATCCCGTATGGCACATCGTCTGAATGGCTTCCCGACCAATTAACCACGTAGGCCACTTAATCCTCGTTTCCTCGTTGCCACTTCGTTTCTTCACACTCTGCAAGTATTCTGCTAAACACACGAAACTGTGGTGCTGATGTCAGGGAAAAGCTTCCAAGCGGATTTCACCGCCTAGGAAGGGAAGTCAATCCATTGTTCCTGGTTGTAAAATATGGAATCCAAGCAGCTGTTATTATTTTCGCATACACTTTTTGTACAACCACTTTTACGGGCAAAAACGTTTTAGTTAATTACACGCAATAGAAAAGCCAAACCTAATATGCTAATGATCATAAGCAAGAGTTTTGAACACAGTTGTGTTTATCATGAGTGCAATGAACACGGCAATTTTCGAAACGTTCGCTTACAATGATTTGCAAATTAGCTTTGCCTTTTCTATTCCTGGATGGTATTATTAATTACACAATTTCTTTTACCGGGCAATGGTATTGATGAAAACAGAATTTAACAGTTGCCTTGCGATTTTGGTCGAAAATTTTCTGACTGATTGATGGGTGTATCGTCCATCGCGATACGATGTAGTGAATTGTGAGGATTTGCCTCAAAATGAAAAATATCCGTGGTAGTAAATACCATGAATGTATACTCAACTCAGGTGTGTCATTTTTGGCGGGTTGTTTTGTAAATGGGAACCAATGCCCGGAATTCGTTGCATTCAGTAAAGTCGCACGATAATATTGGGCGAAACATGTGTACATATTATGTACGATATCGTAATATCGCTTGGCCATTACTTCAACTTACATACGCGCGTATGTTTGAAAACACACCGACAAATTAAATCGTATATTTCGTAGCTGGTAAAACGGATAATCGTAGAAAGTTTCCAGCAGTTTGCAAGACAACATTTCTCGGAATGCGCGGCGCGCAATTTGAATTGAACAAATGCCGTGTTTTCAGTGTAGAGTTAAGTCGGGTCATCGATGAGGAGGCACCTTTGTCTGCCCCGAGGCCACACAAGCCATGTCCTCAGACAATTCGCTTTTAACATATTTACCAGACTGTGTGTTTTGTCGTGTATTTTTTCAAACGAAACCTAACATTGTGTTGTTATATTAGTTCTGAAAAATACGGTCAATTGCGGCAGTTTTTCTTTAATTTATATAACTCTGTTACTGTTAGCTTAGCATAATTTATATTACAAGTTGTAAAAAGAATACAAGTTTTCTATGCCCATTACCCCGAGGAAAATGTTTGCGAAAGAGGATATATTTGCTCGTGCATAACATTGCTTCATCTACGTAAATTATGACTACCGAACTTTTCAAAACAGTAAATTGATACGGTAATTTTAACATATAAGCATATGCCAGGGGGCCTTTGGTTTAAATTGATCCAGTTTTTGCAATCTGCTATCACATGAAGTTGATACTGACATTTCAAAACAGTAAATTTCAATGTTAGAAGTTGGTGAGAACATGAGGACATTATTGTTACTGTAGGCTTATATCCACTAACAGAATATCAAACCAGCCTTTTGTGCGTTTTATGGTTACACGCCACAGGCTGGGTCCAACTTTTGTGTCTGGGAAAGTGATTATGACGAGGGCTCCCCGAGTAGTATTTAAATCAGGTGCTCCAGTGGTCGATTGAGAAAAGACCTGAAGTTTCAATTGAGTTAATGCTTCGTAAGGAAAGTCTATTGGTTAAAAGATGCCTAGATATGAACTCCTGCCATTCCTTACAATTCATCGAGTCTGGCTTGATTCACTTCTTGTTTACTGTCGGCACCTTGTTTACTGTTATTTTATATGCATTCGGTCGATGTTATGAAGTTTAATCATCCAATCAAGCGCGAGGAACAAGCCAAGGACGACGTTGTTGTTACCTCATAAAGAGATGATTGTGACGTTTCGGCCAACTGACTGGTCGCGGAAGCGCACGATTAGGAACTGATTTACATAAAGCAAGCCAGCTGATATTACGTAATCACAACACCTATTTACTGTGTGATGTGATGGGGATTTTTGTCCTTTAGGACTCAACTACCGCACTTCAGTAACAGTTATCTGTCTATATTTTCAAGAGTCCATGCGTAATAGTGATTGATTGAGTTTTTTGATGTCTTTTGTGTCACTTTGATTTTCTTGGCACGTAACTAGGACGAAACTGAAAAAACGAACTCTAGAGATTGATCGAACGAGCGCGTCGGCCCTTTTTTTTAAGATGATTTTTTTCAAGATGTCTACACACCTGTATCTTTTAAATAACTATTCATCAAGAGCAACCAGATTTCACCAAACACAAATGGTTAGTTCTTGGCCTTTGCGAAGTTTATTTTCTATCAGGGCATTTTTCCTAAATTTGCGAGGAATGAACGTGTGCCGTACCGCGTGGCAACGTAACGAGTTTTGTTAATTCCGGAAGTCATTCGAAAGTGCGAAAACGTGCGACTGTGAGTGGAGAAAACCCCTGGCTTTTTGGCACGTTGTAAAAAAGACACAACAGTCACCAAAAACGGAGTTGAAGCAAATTTTTGTTGGCAACTTTCCATCAAGAAATTTTCCGGTATCAGTCACGCTGCCAACATGACGAAAAGTTTCGGTTTTGGGTCCCGTTGTATTGTTTTATTATATCTTTCTCACCATTTGGTTCAATTATTTTTCTTACTTCTTTCTCCAATACAGTTTTTTTTTTACTTTTGTCACATTCTACAATCTCCTATAAAACCAAATATTGAAATGTTTTCCAACTGAACAATCAGCACGCAGCCCACTTTTAGGTTCCGAAACATAAATATTTTGGGTATTTGTTTGGCATGGCGTTTTACCATTTGACGTCAGCGGTATGAGAAAAAAGTGACTTCGGTTTTGCCGAAGTTTCTTTGCACTATTAAACATACTTGTCCATGTCTGGTCCACAAATTGTTTGTTTGTTGTATATTTTGCATTTAAAGCTGTGTATATTAAAGTAGTACTTCTAAATATTACCCTGATTAATGAGGATTCTTGGTCCATTGCCATTCTGTTACAATGTCGTTGTTGAATTTCCGCATTCTATACAAAAATTCAAGCTCGTTTTGGCGGCGCCATATTCTCAATGGGACTTTGAACCCCATATTGACTCCATATTGCGGTTTGCGTGAAATATTTTCCGGGCAGCCCAGCAGCATAAAATTTGCCAGCTCCAAACTATGTGCCGCAAGATAACATAAACGATACAAGGAGGTAACAAGGTGTGTGGTCGTGTCTTCGTTTTTCCAACTTTGTCCCTAGTTTTGACCGTTTTCCGCGGTACATGAATAATTTAGGCGGCTTGTCCTGAAATTGGGTCTCGCCAGAGCGTGCAAGCTGATTTCTTAGTCGGCCTGGAGCTTGATGATATTGATTTCTTAATGGATGGGATAGCGAGGAGCTCGACTTGCCCCCCTGAAACCACTCACTCACTACTCTCATTTTAATCCGTGTTAACAAGTTATATATACACCTAACCCAAGCAACACTGGTTTGCCGGGGGCCTGACCAAAACAAGCATACAAATGTGCTGGGAATCGTTTATCCCGACAATAGAAGGAACTCAATCCTAATTTTCCAAAATATTAATATCACAAAATGCCCACTATCCTATAGTTATTCGTTGTTTTTTTTCTGAAAAATGCGCATTGAAGTTGATATTATAATGGCATTTGAATATATTTCCGAGTAGGTATCATAGACGTGTGCGTTTCCATTGATCATTTGAGCCACATCTAGTTAAATACCTTCTTGTGTTCACATTCAAAAGTGTTTGTTTCGTCATAATCACGATTGTTACGTTTGCAGCATGGCAACCGCCGGTGCCGCAGATAACTGAACTTGGAGGCGGAATGGTCGACGTGTCCTTTGCTGCCGCACCACCCGAATTCAACATCACTGTTTACGCGGTTCGATTGAACATTCACCCCGACAACAATGAAATTTCAATCACCTACCGCGAGTTGAATGTTACGCTCGACACGGTAAGGATTTTCTTGTCGCTCTATGGGTTTCCAATTTTCGTTCCCGCCGGGAAAACCACTTGCGTCGACGCCGACTCAAAAAGTTCCTCTTTATGGCTGTCGGTCGAGTTCTGAAACTCTTTGCACGGTTATTTGAAAACCACGGTTACCTAATATACAGGGTGAATACAATCAACTTCCTTGTTTTGAGGGGTTAAGGTCATGAGCCCCGTAAGATGAATTATTAAATTACTGGACCATTTTCTTGCTAGTGTACCATGACGTTATTTACCGACTTGCTATTTTTACCCGCTGCATATATGCAAACCTTGCAACACGTATCCGTTTAAATATAGCGTAGTTTCGTCGAAAAAATACTCACCGATTCTAATTTTGATTTACCCAAAAAGATTTGACATGAAAACAAAATATAACCTTGCCCTTAAGTGTAAAATCTTCATCGCAAAACAATGTTCGATCATTTTGTTGCTTGTAAAACTTTGAACAAACAGACCGGTTTGCGGTAAAATTTTCTGGAACTCATGTGAATATTTCTAACTTCAACGTGCATGCTTCTTGCCCTCGGGGCTCCACAGTAGCCACCTTCCAATAACATAGTTCAGTGCCAGTTGTGGCGACACTGACCTTCAACGCAAAGTTATTTAATCGAAACGAGAATCACGCGTGTCAAACGCGATTAACCACTGCCCGTGTGATTATGTTTGCCTTCATATTTAGACGACAAAAAAAAGTTTGGCACAAAAAAAAATTATATTACGAAAAACTTCTTTTATATGACACTAAAAATGTAAATAATGTGATACTAAAAAATGAAATGATTTAATACTAAAAAATTGAATTATATGATAAAAAAAAATACTTGACACTGAAAAATTAATTTTATATGATGCTAAAAATAAAAGTTATATGATACTAAAAAAAATTAAATTTAATACTTAAACTATATTATATATAATAGAAAATGATACAAAAAATCTAAACTATTTAATGGTAAAAAATTAAATATAGTAACACTTAAAAAGAAGTTACCACAAAGTGGAAATCTGTGTGCCTGCTAGTCTACCAGCTAGCACAGTGCCACATCAACAGCTGCACTGATGAGACCTTATATACAGGTCGAAACAGTGCGTGTATACACCCTGTCTGCAGCTCTCACAAAAATTATGTAATACTAAAAAATTAATTATATAATACTAAAATTTTGCTTCCAGTTCTTTGTTTTGCGTTGGTCATTTTGTTGTTTTAACTTGCAGAAAGACGAAAACGGAAACATAACCGCGCGGTTTTACAACGTTAAACCAGGTCTACACAACGTCCAGGTGAGGATTGTTATCTTGAATTGTTACCTTGACATTGCTGTAAAACCGTAAAAATCATAACGTATTAGTGGTATTAAATTAAGTAATCGTTTGTTAGCTTGTGTTACATTGACCGTGTTTACGCCACGTTCAGCAGCGTGTAACAAAGTGAAATCCGTTATACGAACCAAACGCCTAACGTTGAACAATAAAATAACACAACAACGTCTTGAAGAAATTCCTTTGTCAATTGTAAAAAAGAATTAATATATTTGCTTTGTGTTTCAAAACTATTTCTTTATTACATGTACCATTTGAATTTACTTTTGTTTCATTCAAATGATACTCTTGGTATTTTGTAGTCTATAAGCGTGGGATAATGAGGGGTAGCGATTATTTGTCTCAATGTAACAAAAGTGAAAGATTTCATGAAAGGAAGGTGGGAAAAAAGTTCCCGTTCAAACTATACAATACCTTTCATTGTGCCGTTATCCTCTATTCGTTAATCAGCGACATTTGGTCACAATCACCTAACCGCTATCTCCCCTGTCATCACACCTGTATGATGTGTATATAAGTTCCGCGTGTGTTTGCATCAACGTAATCAAGCGTGTTAAACTTGGTTGCAGATAAAGGAAGTTCGCGTTTCGTTTCTCCCTGAAACCACATACCTCGAGAAGAAGCACAAGGGCAAAATATTTGTCGACCCTGTATGGAACGCACCCATCCAATTTCGCATTCTAAGCGAATGGGACAAATTCAGTAAGTAGTCGGTCCATCTGGTTCAACATATTGTGACAACAATGAATGCCATCTGCCGCTCTGCACTCAATGCTGTTGAGTTCGTCAAGCCATTCTTTGTGTGCTTCCCTTATGTCGGAATAGCCATTGAGCCACCGTTTGTCTTGGAACGTCGCACAATGCATTCAAGATGCAAATCGTTACCTTCCTACTGTTTTCTGCATGCACAAGTCACCGCATTGTATGCGAGCAGAACCAATCTTGCGCAACTTCCACTTGTTAACTAACTCGCATCGGATCTGTTGAAAATGTAAATAGGCATCCGTGTTTTTGTCCGTGCCCGTCTGCCAGGAAGTCTTCTACCGGGATGACATTACAATACAACTCGCGCTGGAAGGCAACCGAAAACCTTCCACCGAAATGGAACCTCCCAAAAAATATTTAAAAAACACTTCAAATATTGTGATCTAAACTATGGACTGCAGATTGTGTCCTAGCGATCGCTGTGTAACTACCCTAGTGGCAATATGCACACAAAGCACTAACTTTTGACAACAGGATCAGTCTGACTGTTGTTTGGAATATGTATTTCGCCCTGTGGGCATCTTCAGTTCCTTAGTTACAGTAACACACAGTAATAAAAGAATAACTCAAAGATTCTATTTGAATAAGACGCTTTTTAAATCTTTTTATTGTCAAAAGCTATAGTGCTTTGTGTGTTTAAAAAGTATAGTACTTATTAAATTGTTTAAAATAAGATTTTAAACATTTTATTTCATATTTCGGTATATTGGTGTCGCTGGTAATAAGACAATGCCTAATCGAGGGCTACGTTCCTCCAAACTTAAGCAACAAGTCCTTATTATCGATTTTTCTTTGCTTTTAGAAGAGCATGCTCTGGGCCCGGTTCTCGCCTGTGTGATCGTCATAGTTCTCACAGTGGTCGCTGTTGTTCTGTTTCTCTACTTCTGGAAAGAAGGTAAACGTAGTCGTATCTACTGCACATCCGCCTCTTATTGGTCAATTCAAAAACCCACATGGCATAACTCTCCCGCCTTTTTTCGCAGGTTATTGTCCACATGCTCGTTACTACGTCCCCGCAGGTCTGGCAAAATGCCTTGATTCACAAACAACGAGCGAGGTGGCGATGGTGTCACACACAGTTCTCATAGTTTGGCAATCCGACACCAGATCTACTGAGCTTGCGGAAAAGCACGCCAATGTCATTAGGTTGGTATTTTCTTTATTGCAAGATAATACAATTTATGCCGTGGCCTGTGAACCTCACAAAGCAATTACTGTTTTGGATTTGCTGAAATATTTTAAAGTTAATTAAAAATATTTAGATTAACACCATGTGGCGACCTTACGTTATACCTGTTTAAACAATGGTGAATTGTCAGGGCACATGTTTGGCATCTTTTATTTCACCCCATAGTAAATTATCATAACGAAAGTTTTGCGCCTGTCGTGTGAGCAGGAAAGAACCCATGTGTGACCTCGCGACCTAAATCACGTCTCACTTTCAGGCATTTAGCGTCTTTCCTCCGGTCGGTGTGCGGTCTGGACGTTATTCTGGACATGTTCGAACAGACACAGATGTCTACCGCTTTGTCCAAATGGGTTCACGACGCTTACGAGAAAGCTGAGTTTGTGATTTTCATCTGTCCTCACTTCGAGTGCGACGTGGAACCGGAAGACGGAAATTTTATTCCACTGGTCGGCGATTTCAACTACATGTTCAAGTAGGTCGTTGGTAATCGGTCAAACTCTTGAAATATTTGTGTCCATCCGCATCTGTGTGGAGATAATATTTTGAAAACCTTCGCTCAAAAAACGTTTCGTTTTGTGCTTCATCTGGATCGACTTTTCGTGTCCAAGCATAAAGTTTCTGGAAGTGGCGAAGCCTGTTTCTGTTCAAAATAATGTTTACTGCAGATCTAAGAGATTATTTATAAAGCTTTTGTTCCGTATAAGTGCAGATCACCAACGAAAAAAATACAGCAATCCGAGAACCCTAAACGTCCACGCGAAAAATTGTAAAAAAAAACTTCAACTAAAAATTCTGGTCGAATTGGGACGAGTAATGCCTTGTAATTTTTTTAGTTTTATTTACAAAGCTTTTGCTCGACCGTTGTACAGTTACTAAAAAAGGTTTAGGAGATCGTAATATTTTGCACTTTGCCCTTTGACGGGCGGAAATTTTGTCCAAAAAGCACCTTGGCGCCGTTTAACCCAGGGCCGACGCCTGGAAATTTCCTTGCAAACGTGTAAATAAATACATGAAAGTTACCGCGACGAATTTCTTTGAATAAAAACTGAAGATAACCGGCTTGCCCTCTTTCCCACAAAGCCGCGAACTTATAACAAATCCACAACGACCTTTGTTAATCTGGTCACGACATCGTAAGTTGAATTGTGATTTCGGTCGACGTCCGGGTGATTAAAATCGGGAATTACGCTGCGCCTTGTTTTATTTGTTTGTGTAGATTTTTTTCCAACCCTAATTACCTGCAATTTTCGGGCGCATAAAAGTCTAGCGAAATGGGGACGAATGTATTCAAAGTTGTTTGTTTTTTCATCTAATTTTATAACTTTCAATTTCTTTTTCTAAAATGCATTGAGCCTTGTCGTCTTTCTTTTCTCTAAGACTTTTTTTCGGCACTTTAGCCAAAGAAATTGTCTTTCCATAAAGGTTCAAATCTGCTGGCTTTCGGATAAGACAAATATATTTCTTTAAACGCATCGTCAGTATCAACATAAGGCTGATGTCTTTCACAAGACAACGCGGCACAATCCTCGCTTGCATATGTCAGCTTATAAGAATTCAAGTAAACAACAAGATCAAGGTCACTGGTAAAGTACAAGCAGCAAACTTCCATGCCGAAGCAAATATGTTGACACAAAAAGTGCTTGCACGCGTGATCATATACTAGCGAGAAAAGCTTGATAAAATGCCCCACACCCCTGTCAACTTCCTTCGTTTGTTTACCTTGAAGTTCAACAAAAGGCAATTACCTTTGCTCTCTCCCAACAATAGCCTGAAGGCTGCAACGGTTGGATTGCATGCTTGCTCATGTTTTTGCGTTTTAAAACGTACATACAGTCGACCTGTCATTCTCTGTGAATCAAATACATCAACATTTTCCAAAACTGCCGAAATTGTTAATCCCACTGGCTCTCATGGCGTTATTTTCGTGATAATTTTACCAAACACTTGGGATTATGTAAATACTGTCATCGACACATAAATAAGATGACGTGATGATGTAAGTGTAACGCCGCTACTTGTCTTGAATGGTTGATAATGAATTGTTGACTTGATCAACTCAAGCTTGACACATTTTTGTATTTTATTACAAAGTTATTTATTTTAAAATGAAAGTCCAATCTTCACTCCAAGTTTACTCGTGTTTTGTAGTTTTCATGCTTTTTCTTCGCATTGAGAAACCAGAAACCAAATTGTTACAAATTAAGACAATTTAAAAAAATGTTGTACGCATCAAGATAAGCTGCGCTCCCTGATATTCGTTTGCAAAAAAACGGGTCAAATTCCTCCCACCTTGTAATTTATTGTGTTGTCGTAGATATATGGAACCCCGCATTCGAGATCGCCGTAAATTTGTCACCGCGCTGCTTCCCTACTCCGATGTAAACTCGTGCCAGGCGAGTAAAGCTCTCAAAAACTGCACCATTTTGTTCAAACTGATGGACCAGATAGATGACCTGTACCTCCACATACAAGGTAGGATATTCAGGTGCCGGGGGGCGACAAAATTTACATGCGTCATATTTACGTCACAGGAAAGTCAAAGGTGACGTTTTTGGGACGTCATTCGGTGGTGTACGTCAACCGCAAGGACTACACGCAGACGTCACAGGGGGTCGCACTTTTTGAAGGCATCAAGGACATCGAGAAGCTCATGTCGGAGTATAAGAAGTCTCCCTCCTTATCGAAACGAATCTCACTTTCCTCTTCCTCCTCTTCAACGGATCCGAACAGCTCATCCTCTTTCACGAATTCCCTTTCGGAGGACAACGTGGTACGGACGTCGCGTTGCAGCGACGTAGCCTCCGACATGGCAGCCAATCACCTCGGAGTCCATCCTCCGGAACCTGTCAAGTGTCTTTGCAGGAAAGTCACCGATAAAATCCATCCTCCGCTTCCTCTCGTGGAGAACCCGGAGGAGCACATCCGCCTCATCAACTGCACTTCCCCGTCGGCTGCGAGAGTCACTTACCCCGAGAATATGTGTCCTTACCACAACCCCCGCATCACCACAGAGACGTCCCCCTACACCACCTACACTGATGACGGTTACGGTGAGCCGACCAACACAGACCTTTCGACGTCCGGGTCCAGTCCTAAAGATCAAACGGACGAGGACAACGACGAGGCAATAATGCGTTTCTTGCGCGCGCGTTCGCTTGTTCCGCAACCTGAGATTGCGCAAATAAGTGTTCAGACTCTTCCTACAATCGACACACAAGACTCTGATGTTTTTTATCGGCCCGGCGGCCCCGCGCGAAGTCTCGAATCCACAGATGAGGTTTCTAATGAAGCTGTTATAGAACGGTATACGACCGTTTAGCGAAGATCCAGGTATATTTTGTATTAACAGTTGTGGTTGAAAGCCAAATTGATGCTGGTCGGCAGTTTTGTTTATTTGTTAGAATCAAAAGCCGATTGTTGATTTGATGTAATCAAAATAATCGTAAAAATCAACCGTCAACCTAACTCTTTTTATGCCAACGTGCGTGTTTTGTTGTTGTGCAAATGTGTTAAACCTGCGCCCAGCCCGACTGCTTCCAGGAGCTGATGTACAATAAGTTTAAATGCTCTCTATATCCCAATGTCGTGCCGATTCTAGGGCTCCACGGTTAAAATGCCCGCAACGCCACCTATTTAAAGACAGACAATCGCGTTGATGGGCGTATTCAATACGAACTATGTCAGCCACCTTTAAACCGTACTAACGCATCATTGGTACACGTGTATACTAATGGTACTTGGCGTTGTCGACATTCACGGGGTGGATTTATTGTGGGGCAGAAAACCTTGGGAGCAATTGTTGACATGAATCACGTTTTAACCAGTATGACGTTCCAGGTCGTGGTGACCGTTGCCTTATGAATAGAATCTTCTCCCTAGTCAAGTCAAAATAATTTAAATGTTCTGCCTATACGGAAAAGTCCTGCATAAAATATTGCTAATACCCGTATTTTACGTCCAACCTTACGGCAGAATCTCATCCACAGTGTTTTAGTCCTAATCAGTCGTAATGTTGCTGAATATTTTCATTCATTTGCGTTGAAAGCAATCGTACATGGTTTATACGCGTGATGCACAGACACATACACCTCACATCATTACAAGCCGCGAATATTTTTCATTTCCCGAATTTTTAGCGATGAAGCGCGATCCTTTTAACTGAACGAGCAAATCAAATCCACGTCATCTTGTGCAATAAGCGCCACTGAAGACACCAAATACGAAATGCGTGTAGTGTGTAGTTTTTAACGTATCATGACATATCCGAAGCAATAAGTAGACGTAGTGGTAGAAGTAGAAAAAACCAACAGAAGACGTGCAATGTTTCGCAAACAAATTTGAATATTTGCCACGCAATACGCGTTCACTTGTGTGCATATCAGTGTTTTTTGCCGAATATGGAATGACTACTTGGAATATGAACAGAACAATCATCTGACTATGCCCCTGTGTTTTGTATGTCTCAAACGCTTGGTACATGTTGTTCATAGTACAGCTATTTGCCTGTCGATACACACCGTTGTATTTTTTTGAATATTATTTGGTAATGGTCAACATGCCGAAACAATACGATCAACATCAACATTCAGCGAACGCACCATAGAACAAACGCACCATAGAACTTGTGTATACTTGAAAGAACCCGTCAGTAGAAAAAAAAGCGAAATGTCGTGCAATAAAACACATTCGTTGCCTGGGAAATTATTTTCCATTATAATACAATACATGTGTGTCTGCGTGTACAAAAAAGTTCCGAATGTAACAATTTTTAATTAGAGCCGCCATATACAATGCCATTTTTTTGCCTGTTTGTTGCTAGTTTTCAAATTGCCAGACGAAGCCAGTGCACTAACTGTTACACCTCATTGAATGCCATTGGGAGATTAACTTTTAAGTTAGTACATTAGTGGCTAGTACACAATTTACACAATCGTTCTGTTTTCATGTATGTAAACCGTCAAGTGTAGCAAACAAATTGTTCTTTCTTTGTTGTGATAATTTGTCTCAATACAATCAAATCGTATAGAAGCAAAATGGCCTTTGCAATCATTTGAAAAGGACGACTTCATTTCAAAATTTATTCCCTTCATTCACATTTTTTCCACTGTTTTAAATTGGAATTTGCAAAATCCGTTCGCTTGTGGTGATTTTTAACCGCTGTTTTTCCTTGTTAGCTCAATTTCATGTTTTTCAATTGTTGTTTTCATTTCTTTTTGGGTTGTCGCTTGTTTCGACTTTGTCTTTCTAAAGTTTTCTCTGGCAGGTTTTAGTTTTCAAAACCCCACCCCAAATTGTTTTTACATGTGAAATTTTTGGAAAAGTTCCTGTTGATTTCTCAGATTTTTCTTCGCTTTTCAGTAGCCAACAATTGTTTGCAGCATCATACGAAGCTTTGCAGTTCAATGTGTGTATATTTGTCAGGCCTATGCTACTCCGTTTTAGGTATGGTACAAGACAATTTTAGTTCAACATTACATAGAGTTATTGTTTTCTTCGCTTTATTGTCCTATAAACTAACTTACAAGCTTTCCTTCCTACAATATAATTGTTTGGAAGCATTGTTTGATTATTTTATTTTTGCATAAATGGACTCATCTTAACCGAGAATTTGCATGCCGTATGGAATCCATGCAGCTTTATTGTCACTTTTACATCATAACTTATGTTCACTGAGCCATTTTGAGTTTATTTTGCCATATTTCCTGGCATATGTTTTTTTCTGGTGAGGTTCGTCAATACACTTTTTACTGTGGACAGTTATCATTCTTAGTCAATGATCTTAGCTGCAAAAAAAGCTCTCTAGTTGACTTGTATTTTATATTATTATTTCAGAATAACTACTAGCCTACTTGAACTTGTAAAACTGTTTAAGGTTTTCTGCAACCTTGTTTTCGATGCCACTTGTTGTGAAACTTCAGCTTACATTTCAACTGAGAAAACTAGTAAACCTCGTGTCCAAATGCAGTTTAGATAGGAAAACATGTATTACTAAAAAAGCATTTTCATAGTAGGAATGTTAATTTTACATATTCCATGGTAGCAAATCTATGTATCAAATGTAATAGGGGTAAGAAATTGTCGCTAATTTCTCAAAGATTGCAAGCTATAAAAGGTTGGGAATCACTGGATTAGTCCACAGTCAGATTTGTCAACCCGGACAACAATTTTGTCATAATATGCCCCCTGTAGGTCACAAGATCTTCCAGCAGGCTCTACAATCCTTGCTCTGTACTGCCCCATACTGGTGCTATAATTATTTTACCGTTACAGAATTTTTGGTCCCTGTATAAGTCACATGCCACAGCATCAGTTATTGGCAAACAAGCAGAACAGTCGACAGGTACATCATTGAGGACCTTGAAAACAGGATTTCTTCGATTTATTGCCATTTAGGTCCTTAACCAAAATAGACCTTTAGTCATTTCTGCAGACTCCACGAATGATAGAAATAAAAGTTTTGTAATCTCAAACATGAATCAATGTGCATTTAATTGGTTATGAAAAACAGTTGTGACTACAAACAATTGTGCAGTTCTGTGGCAATACTCTCTACAACACTTGGGCTTGTGAGACACTTAACAAAGTCATTGAAAGTCAACTGATCAGCAGACAGCTTCGGTTTCTTTTCAGGGAAAACTCCTTCATTGTACCAAGATTGGACTTCAGTCCAATTCCCAAGCACCTTAACAACATGTTCGACGCAGTACACATCCAAATAGAAGCACTCTTCTTCCACAAACAAATTTAATTTTTTTCCCTCTTTACACCAACAACTTTGGCAATTTGAATGGATACCAACAGTGGAAATGGAATTGTGTTTGATATTTGATTTTCCTGCAGTCATTTGCAATGTTTTTTGTAAGATAGACAAACACTCATCTTTAGAAAGTAATTGGTGATTGGTAATAAGGTGTTTTGAGAGTAAAGGTTCGCATTTAATGCAACAGCTAATGAGTTGTTGGGTGATTGCCTCTTGTAATCGACTTTCATCATCCTTTTCCTACAAGATTATAACAATTTTTTTATTTAAAAAATATGGTAGTGCCAGTGAACCTTATGATCAAAATGATAGAGAAGTTAAGGCCTTCGCAGTGTTGAGATCATTCAATAGAATGAAACACTTCTGCATTAAATGGTAGTGCGATGCACAATATAGGGCTGAGTAGCGTTACTTACAATAGGAAACCAGGCATTGACGCTGATACTTAATTCCAGGTTTTCTACAAAGTGCCACCAGTGGTTTGGAACAAAAAGCAAATCGCCAGGTTCCAGGATCACAACATGGGGGGAACTTTGACAAAACCTAACAAAAAGTATCATAAAAAGTGACTTGTGAAAACAAATCTTTCAAATTGTAACAAATCCACAAAACTTAAAAACCAATTCGCCAAAAGTAAAAAACACAAAAATAGCAGCATAATAACCTTGTGTATTTTCTGATGTCTGGATTGAGCATATTTACTTCACTAAACACACTCGATTCCTCATATGGCAAACGTGTTGGGTAGAGGTTCTTTGTATCAGATGGTGGATAGAGGACCCACCTCTTCTTTCCAAACACCTAATATATGAAATGTTATTTAGATATATATAACCACTAAACTATATCAATGCTGCAAACTGGTAAAATAAATTGACCAACACAAAAAGTGTTTGTTTCAAAACATTTTCAATAAATATAAACAATATCAAATGAAAAGATGAGTGAAATAAAGTACAATTACACAGGGACTTATAAATTGCTTCTCTATTTCAACAATAGTAAAATTTGATATTCAGTACATGTAGATTAAAACACAGACAATAATGACAAAAAATATGTCATTTGCAAAATAAACAACACCTGATAAACTACATTGAATCCATATGAATCATAATGACAGGCTGTGTGTGCAGATTTCGATCCAACCCAAATTGCAGCATCAAGACCTTCATCTGGACCAAATCCAAGTACAGTCCAGTCAATCTGATTGTTTACACTAAACTCAGGTACATTTTTGAACAGGTCCTTCATGTACAAGTAGTCTGCATATGCCCATGAACTATCACAGCTGAAGTCACCAAAAGCATTAGATCGACATGATGACTTGGCCCAGTTTACGAATTCTGACATGGAGGCTTCAACATACTTGCATTCGTTTTCCCACTGGATCTCTAAAATAACATTTGAAATGGCAATTTGTGTTTGTGGCAAGAACTACCCTAATACAATGTAAGCACAGAAAAAATGCACACAAATTTTAGGACATAAACACCTTTGTTATTGGTTTCCGATTTCGCAATTCGAAACTTTACAAGTTGATCTTGTAGAATATTGGCCAACTTTGTTGGCGTAAGATTGTTGATTTTCCATTCTTTTACTTGCCTACAACGTTTTACAACAAAAGGTTCATGGAGAACACAATTAATTACTGACGACTTAAGGTTTTCCAAAGACATAAGCAAAAATTCCGCCGAAAAATTGAAGAACAAGTTTTCTCCACTTTCCGCTTACGGGAATTTCCCTACATACACCTACAGGCTGCAGGCAGCAAGATTTTTGGAAGTTATTTACGTTGAAATGCACAGAACTGAATAACTTTATCTTTAAAGTGCATGTGACATGAAAAATTAAATAAAAAAATTATTAAACAGGTTTCTAAAACACAGCTGATCAAAGTTGTGTTTTACCCGTTGCAACCGTAATTGTGCGAAAGCGAGATTATTGTTGCGTGAGGTCATACAAGGCGCTTCAAAGAGCTGCTAGTGAGACTTGTGTGAAGGAATGAAAAACATTGTAAAACTGGTTTAGTATTTTTTATTAAACAGAAGCACAACTAGTAAACAAGTGCAAGAAAAGGATATTGATTGTGTAGGGTGCTTTTGTGGTCAAAGCCTTTGTGATTTAATATGTTTTATGTCTTTTAAAGTCAAGGCATTTATGATTGCTAACGTGCATAAACTTTTCTAATATACGACAAACACAGAACGTTATTGGCGTATTTATGCGTCAATTAGTACTTATTGAAGCTTTGTCGTTTTGTCCACTCCCGGAAAAAGATAAGTAAATTAAATTTTGAGGCTGGCAAAGCCGCCGCTTGCGATCCCTGAGAAACAATTAACCCCCTTTGGGGTTATATTAGTAAAAAAACATCGCGTTTAATGGATAAAAAGTGAGGAGTAGTTAACTTCTGAAACTCAGTCCCAAATGTGCTACACTTGATTACAAACCTGTAAGTTCTTCAACGAAGGTTTGCACTTGAGTATGGGAAAAGATTTGCTTTTTGGCCTTCAAGCTTGTCGCCAGACAATCTCTAGGTAGCGCTCATCCCAAGCGTGGTACATGTATGTTACGCAGACGGCATCGGTTAAGCGCTCGACCCAATACCAAGAAGAAAACCTGATCTGAGGTTTCGTGGCCAGGTTATTAACGTAGGTTCGTGGATCAGTGGTTTTCAAATTTCAATTCAATTGTTAGTTTTATGCAGTGCTTGCGTTCTAACCACATCCAAAAAAATTCCAAAATATCCTGCAAAGGTCAAGAAACCACAAAAATGGATGCGATCCCGCGAATATGGTTTTACGTTTCCATTTACATACATGTGCACATTGCAACCTCACAAATATGAGAACATAAGCCAACGCCTACGACAATACCACGTTGAGAACACCTCCTCATTGACGTGTGTAACCTGAATGAAAATGAAAATGCATATTGCGTTATCTTAAAGTTCTCTCAAATTTTAGAGCTTTGTACAATTTGGGACCACTGCTGTTTAGTGTGTACCAAACGAACAAAGGTGTTTCAGACCTGTATTGTTAGAAGAAATTGGTAATAATTTACCATGAAACAGAATGACATTCATGCTTTTTACTAGATTAGTTCAGTTGGTAAATGTTCCTTGCAATTTAATAGCTGAGTAAACTGTAATTTTATTAGGCTAATCGCATACCACTAGAGAGGGAATTGGGATTTCGCCTGAAGAATTAGGCACAAAAATTGGAATTATTATCGGAATTTTTCGGCAGATTTTCCCGAATATTCGGTTTCGGCTGAATAGCTTGACTATTGTCATTCTGACAGAATCAAAAATCAAAGTTTGGTGAAAAGCTTTCCACATGATTGAACAGCATTCCCTTTTAGACTTTTTGCTTTGATGGTGTATCGTGACTGACGTGGATTTTAACGAGTGCCAAACCACTTTCCGTTCCTGATAACTTTTTTAATCTGTATATCTATCAAATATTTGTTGCAGATTAGCATCAAAGCCAGAAAAATCGGTATAAATTTTAGGTTTTACTTGGTTGAAAGTGACGTCACCAGCAAAGATTAAAGCGCGAAAGTGTGTATGTTTAAAGTCATTCTAAAGTAAAACGTAGGCGTTGTGCCGTGTAGTGTATATGTAATAACTGTGATAAAGTTTGTTGAATAAGTATAACGTGATCTGAAAGCAATTGAAGTGGTAAGTCATGAATGTTTCTCTCTAACCGTAGCACACTCTTGTATTCTATGGTCAAAACCTTTTTAAGAATACTTACCCATTGATGCGGAACTGTTTACCCAAAAATATTTTTGACTCCTGTCTGTTGACATGTATTTTATTATTCCCAGGTCTCATGACATTTCTTTGACAGGTGATGATTTTGTCGATTAACAAAGACATGGTTCGATCGTAGGTCCATAACATGTTCAGACAACCGAACTTTTCCCGTCGGGCAATGACGGTCTGCTTTGTGTGTGGCAACAGAGCATGCGAAGAAAATATGGTCTTGCTTTATTCAAGGAGCCCACGGGTTAGAACAGAAGGACCATTTTTCCCTTTTTTGGAATATCATGATCCAGCACCTGGTGCTGAACCCATGCGAGAAGATTGGTCTGTGGTATCTTGTTTCGTGTGTAGTGCGTTTCTATCACAGCAGTGGGAATCTTTCGAGCGGACAAGGACACCGATCAGCAAGAGACTGTACTGGTTAAAACGTCCAAGCGGTTGCGAAATTCGACAGCCTGTGTCCCAAGTATGTAAAGTTGTTAGTAGTATAGCTTTACCATATCCGATGGGACAAAATGCATGACAGAATTATGTCGGCTTTGTGTCCGAAACACATAAATATATTCTGGACACATCCAAAGCATATTGTCTCTATTTTGCAATAGGGGAATTGTGCCATACTAATAATTATCTAAAAGATATAGGCCTACAGAGTAATTAATATTTCCTGAGGTATAAGAGAAAAGATAAACATGCCAGGTATTCAAGCAGTTTTTAACATTCCAGGATGATCCTGCACCAACGAGTGTTCAATCAACAGTAAAATAAATTCTTTTATGGTATTTAAAAATGCCAACCCACTGACAATAAAAAGCTTTTACAAATTTTCTGGTATCAAATGCAGATTGAATTAGAAGAAATCCTTAACGAGCATTCACGGGACAACTTTGATGATCGTGATGACTATGAAAGTGAGGAGGAACCTGTAAACAACAAGAAACCTGGGACAAGGAAACCAGATGAGTCAGACCATTCATCAAGTTCAAGACAATTGAAAAGAAAACTGAGTGAAACTGAAAACCATGAGGAAACAACATCACAGTTTGTGTGTTATTCTTGTGGCAAGACAGAGGACCACAATTGTCCAATATGCCCAGTGCACTGCAAGCCGTCATATGAGCAGATGCGAGCTGGAATGCCATTTTATCCGACAATACTTGAGCAAAAGCCTGTTGCTGGTGCAAATGTTATTGCTGATTCCATAACTTTCATGTGCATAAGTTGCCTACCCAAGTACAAGCCGGAATGGCATGCGGTGCAGAAGGATTTTATCAAACAGGATACCACCAAATCTGTGCTACCAAGGATACCTCTTCCTGAAGTGGTGTCGTGCTATTTGTGTGGGTTGGAGGTAAACACAAAGTACAACAATGGAATATTGCATGGACAGCTGGGTTCAAGAGACAATACTGCGTTCACAGCTTTGAAAACAAGTAAACCTGCTGTAGGTTCAGTGCCTTTAACATTTGGTTTCACCTACATATGCACCAAATGTCAAGATGATGATGGTAAAAATAAAACGTCTAAATCAAAACCAACAAGTCCTTTGCACTAAGGTTTCTCAATTATCATTCATACATGTCAATGGAGAGTCCACTAAACTACTGTCCACTGGATGCGTTAAGATGTAGTTGTTGTTTGTGTTTATAATATTTTCAGTGCCAATGCAGCATTTTAATGTTGGTAGCTTCCATTGAAGTGTTTTGTTTTGAATGAAAAACATCATTCTTGACTTGTATTTCACCATAATGCAGTCATTTAAAGATTAATAAGTTTTTTTAATTTTAGCTGTGTTTTTTATAACTTTTTGCCTCCACTTTTGTACTTAACCAAACTTTGCATGGGTGCTCAAAATTGCAATTATGTTTTGGACTGCCACACTTGTAGTGCTTCCAGGGTGCTGAGAAAACGTTTTTATCTCTGTTATTTTTTATAGTGAGAAGAATCGTTCTGCAATTGTTGTATTATGTGTTTTGTAGGTTGTAACCAAAATAACTCCGTTTTTGTTGGTATTTTTGCTTTAGAGAAACATTTGTTAGAATATTATCACCTTAATCTTAGTTTACATTGCCTGTGTTTGCTTCACTTTATCAAATACTCTTGAAGAAAGAATAGTGGAACCGCACTCAAAACAACAGTAAGCAAAACAATATGCACTTTGTTGTTTAATCATAAATATAAATTTTTTTTCAAGCAGAATATGATGACATTGAGTGGGTCGCAGAAGATTTTGATACTTTTCTGGCTATGTTCTTTTACAAATGGTTGGTTTGTATTCTTCTTCACTGTAAAATAATTTCAAAAACAGATGTTGTGAATTGTGATGATTGTCAACACCATGGAAAAATATTGGATAGTGGTTTAAAATTTTATTTGCAAATATTAGAAACTCTTAGATATTTGTTCATGTGTATACATTTTTACAAAATTAACCCTTTAGGTACATCTGAACACTCAAACACTCTGAACTCTACAAGTTCTTCAGGGTAAGCAGTCTAATGTTAGGATGGTAATTATTTATTTCAAGGAAATTGCAAAGTTACATCCTTGATAAAAATTGCATCAATCTTACTGCCAAACACACAGGTTGTTGTTAAATATCTATAATTGTAAACAAAAACAGACCTCCATTTTGTTTAGTTAGCTTTTTATTTCCTCAAATCTATTTTTATTTCCTCAGAGCAAGACCATGGGACATTAATTTGCATATATATAATTATTTTGGTTTCCTTTTCATTGCCTTTATATTATTAGTCCTACTTTGGGTCCACCATCTGACAATACGACTATCAACGGTACATCAGCACCTGCTAACCTCACAACACCCTCCAGTGAAAGTCAAACAACTATATCGGTGGTGCAACCTAATTTAACCACTACACCAACAACTGTATCTACTCCAACATCAGTGACCACACAAATTACCAACACAACAACACCAGGAAATGGACTTAGCACCACTAGCAAGTTGCTTGTGAACCAGACAAATGCAAATATGCTCAATATAACCACAATGCCCCCAGCAACAACTGCTCCTTCTATTGTCGATGCAAGCACAGCTAGCCCAGTTACAACAACCACCACACCCAAAATACCAACTACGACAACTGGCATACCCACACAGACGACGACAACTACAACCACAAGCACTGCAACCTCTACCACTAATGCATCAGCGACACAGACCACAAGTAAGTTTTTTGGTGATATTTATGTTCTATTGTTTACAATTATCTTTTACCCTTTTTTCGACAGTGAGTTCAACCATGGAAACTGCAAAAAACAATTCAAATGCCACCGCTTTCATTTCCATTACAAAACCAGGTATATATATATATGTTTATTACACAATGCAGTTTTGTTTTATTGCTATTTAAAGTTGCTCCCAAGCCCTTAATCAGTTATCATGATTTGTGAACAATAGGAAACCTACAGTAAAGTACTTTTATTTAAATTGATTGAATTATAAATAATCTAGGTTTTATATTATTTAAATTACCTGGCAATTTTACCTTACATGAAAACCCAACTTTTTCAGTTAAGCCAGGCAAGAAAATGTCCCCAGCTGTTGGGGTCATACTGGGTGTGGTTGCATCATCGTTGTTCATCGCAATTGTAGTTTTGGTGTACAAATACCAACGCAGATTCATGCATGCTTTTCGCTTCCGAAGACTTCAAGAAGTACCAATGGTAAGCTTCTTTATTCATGAACCTAACACCCTTAAATTTGCCCTAAAAGTGTTGATTGTGCTCCCTATGTTTGCAATTAAAGTTGTTCAAATCTCTAATGGAAGTTGTTTGCAAGTTACTAAATAACATAAAGCATAACCAGTCCAGGCATCAAACAATATTTAAACATAAATTTTGTGACCTTCATTCATTTAAATAAAAACTAGGGGAGTGTTGGACCAAGTACCATTATGGAAACTGAATCCAAATATTGCCAGTGTGTCTCTTATTTAATGTGTTTATCTCAAAAACATACAATGCACATTGGGGTTAAGATTTATGCCCTAAAATGGGATTGCACAAAACAAACATTTAACTAATTTAGTACATGAATAAGGACATTACAATGGAATATACCGCTACATCCAGAATACATTTGGTATATATGTGTGATTTTTTATTACTTGTATGAAAATTAAGTATTCAAATTGGGTTACATATTGGCTGCAGGTGTTCAGATTTGGTCAAATCTGACTCTTTTCCGTGTTGACAAGTCCCCTTGATAAGTCATCAGCATAACTTTTTTCACATGTTTGGATGCCTCTGTATAAACTTACATTTTTGTTTTAGGATGATTTTGAAGACTTTGATGGTCCAGATGCGGTGTATGCAGAACACACAGTACCAATTCGACTCCGATTTTAGTATGACAGCATCACATTCAGAATTGTTCACGTATTTTTATACCTGTTTTACTTCTGAGCTTTCTTGTGTTACTGCCTAAAAATATCTCGTATGCAATGATCAACTATTTTAGAGAGACTGTGAATTTTAATTTTAGCTGTGAACAAGTTGTATCTGACCTAATTATGAACACTGCAACAACGTTCAAAAAACTGATATTACATTTAATGCTTTGCTTTTTTGATGAACATTTTTGTATAGACATCAAAAATGGTAATATAGTGGATTTTAATATTTTTGTGGAATTTGTAATCCGCTTAAGATCAACCTTGTGATAGTTACGTTGGCCATAAAAAAATGTTACAAATTTTTTTTTTAAATGTTGTCCTGTCCTGAGCTTTTAAGAAGCTTGACATGTGTATTCCTTCTTGCAACAAAATATCCTCTTCCTGTAAAAAGCACATTTGTTTCCTTCATGTTCTTGAGTAGAATTTGTTTTTTCGTTTTGTTTTCATGTTTTTCTTGCACAAAACAGGTACGAAAGTGACTTAAGTTGATAAGTTGCACCACTATATTAATCGTCATTTTCCATTCATGTTTTCCCTATGGCATTGGTTTTAATCATAGTTTAATGAATAAACGTTATTAAAAAAGTCATAGCCAACTGATTTGATGATACTATTTTCATTGAACCAATTAACTACATTTTGTTAGTTTGTACGTACCTGTATTTAACCTTTTACAATTTGGGTATGTGCAATGTATGTAATTTGTTGCTATTTATTTACCTTGCATTGTTTTCAGTTTATTAGGTAAGAAAGCTTGTCTTTGCATTGCCATACCGGTATACCACTTATGTCAACCAATGTTGTATCTGGGAAACCGACTATTTTGATTTACTTCTGACTGTTTTGGTATTTGGGCGCCAGTTAACCATTCCACTCCATACGGAAACAACCTTTAAGCGGGGCTTGTGTTTTTTACAGGTTTTATTCTCTGCTCCTCGTGTTTATTTCTAATGCTGACACTATTCAAGTGAACCTCGAACAATGTACAAATGGCTGTTTTACACTTTGTAGGCCTGAGATTGTGTGTGTACTGTGGTAAATACGTCTGTAAAACTTTTGATGACAACCTGGTCAAAAACACAATTGTCGTTTTCAGTTCAATTCGTCCGATGTTTTGTTGCTTTTATGTTTTGGTAAAAAAATAGCACTGATGATGAACGTGTCCATGAAACGAAGGCTATGGTGTCAATTTTTTGGGTAAATTATGCAAGCTACTGGGACCTTTCGGCGATTTTTAATTCTGTTGATTCGGATATTCGCCCAATTCGGACAAAAATGAACGTGCCCATGATGATGTAATCATTTTCTTCGGATAATCTGGATTATTTTGTTCAGGATAGAAGTTATTGCATCTCGTAATCTGGGTGGGTTTTCCAGCTGCAAACCTGCATTCGTGCACCAAACGACTGTTTCAGTCAAATGTCTATGATTTACAGTTGCTCAACTACTGAACATTGTATAGAAACACGTGACGCAGTGTTTTAATTTCAATGTATAAACTATATGCCTAATTAAAGCGATAATTTTCGACACGTTCTATGCAAACAAGCGATTTTCAAACGCTTTAGGATCACGGCACACTGGTATCCTGGATTTCGTTTGTGGAACACCAAATTTTAGTTTCCAATTCATCATTTCTCGGCAGTGGCGTCAGAAAAAAAATATCCCGATCATTGTGGAAATACTGCATAATTTTTTACACAAAATCTTTCTGTTGAAAAAAAAGTTTTGTCTGGAGTTTGGCATCGCTGATGTAGGAGCAAAAGGTTAGATATCTGAGAATTGACAGTACCGACATTACCAGCCATGCACGTAATACCGAGGGACCGAGGATCTTGATCGTCTTGACATTTTGTCATTTATTAATCTTACAGTGCTGAGTAATAGTTATAACGGAGGGATAGTTCGTTACAGACGCTATAGTTGGTACACATATTGAGGTTGATAACTCAGTGACAGATGCACCGAAAGTTCTGTTTGCCGAAAGTATTTCTTTAACAATATTTCTGGCATTAGTTGTTTCGGGGGGTTAATTAAAAATCGCCATATACTTTTAATGAGATAATGACAGAATCGCTGATGTCTTTGGTGGCAGTGAAAAAGTTTTTCAAATTAGTAAAGCCTATTTCAACTATCATTTAGGCCTAGGGTTCGGTGTGACACCAATGGAAGCAATGCAAGGACTATGGGCCCGCGTTCTAATTCTAAATATGCGCAAATTATAGTCGCAGGATAATTTTTTTAATTTTTGCTGCAGCGGTCGTTTATTATGGGGGTGCGTTTACGATAAGTTTTGCACAGATCGCTGCCTTTGTTACGTAAGTTATGCACTTTGTGCTTTATCTAAGACGAAATTTTAATATGCCTTTTAGCGTTAGTGCTGCACGTGTGGATACTGTTTGTGTAGCCAGTTTATAGTTATTTGTTCGCTCGTTGCAGGATGGCAGGAAGTTGCTTTTGTATGACATTATTTTCAGAATACACTATTTTCAGATTGCTGCGTTTGCTATTTATTGCAGCAAATCGCTGATTTTCGTGCACGCTTTACCTTAGACTCATGCAGCGTAACAAGTTTCTTTTGTATTAACTTGTATTCGTTAATTGAATGATTTCAACAACACGCCAACCGAATTAATCAGCATTTAAAAAAAATACCATGATTGAAGGACTTTAACGTTGTTGTTTTAATTACACAAAGCGCAGACAATAAAATATCGTATGTAGAGCGATTTCGGTGTACAGACATTTGTCTTTTTTGCACTAGCGTGTATTGAAAAGAAGAACACAAATCTCCTGACAATTGGGCCACGAAACGACTTGCTAACCGCATGAGAGAAAAAAAATGTGCCGCAAGGAACTTTTTCCAAAATCATTTGAAAAATGTCTCTGGTGTGCCGCACCAGCTGCATAATAATCTTCTGTCATGGGGCCTGCCTATTTTGCCAAAAGGTTGGGCGCACCTGGCCCTGGTTTATATACCACACACGCTATTTACATAACTCTGTATGTATAGATCTCATAAAACAGCTCTTTTTCTGTCAATAAAATCACAACGCAAAAGGTACAATTTGATCGCAATCTTACAGGATGCCTGTTTCGAAGAAGCAAAGATCTGTTCTTTTTGCATTTCGCGGGTTTTCAGCTTTATATTTTTTTTAACCTTGCCAGCAAATTTGAAACAAAACGTAATGTTGACAAACAGTATGTCACGCACGATTGCGTGCCGCATGCATTCCAAATAATGCAACGCGGAGCCCTATTTCCTGAATCATTCACTCGTTGTTTGGCAATAAAGGAAGGCGCAACGCAACTGTTCTTGCGTGACGTTCTTTGTTTGAGCGAATAATTAAGTTTTGTGAGGGTTGTGTTGGAGGGATTGTCCCCACTTCGGTGTGACACTGCGAAGAGCTTATCCTTGTCTGCGTCTGATTAGGTGACTTGGGCAATTTGAAGCGATGGGAACCAAAAGTTCGAAGGAAATTGATCAGTCTGTCAGTCCAATCCCCCAAAACAGTAAGTTCATTCTTTTTTAATATCTGCACAATTCAAGTGTAAGCCACACAATATTGGGGTGTGCGACAGTTATTAACAGAAAATTCCTCTTGTTGTAATTTATGTTGCAATGGAAAAATAAATGTTGCAACATGAAAAGCAAAAATAGGCAGAAATGGTAAAAAAACACATTTATTTTGTGTGTTTATGACATGTTTTAAAATATTAGATTGTATATTCGAGAGTTCTATGTTAAGCCAAAATAAACTGTTTTATAAAGATTAAAAATATTTGCAGATTATGTTTGTTTTAAAAGAAAAATTTGCTGAAATGTTTTTCCATTTTCAACATTGTTCAAAAGATAAAAATTTCCATTTTGAAATGATTTTTTTCCTTTTCAATTTTTAAGCACTATGTTGTTGCATTTTCTTTCATGGGTCTTGTTTTGGAGCAAATTATTATGTGTCAAATATAATTTGTTGTTGTATCTAGTCATGCAAGCATACATTCTGAACTTGTTTCTTATTTCGTAAATGTACTGTGTTTATCTAATTGCTTTCGTGTTATAGTTGACTTTGATGATTTTGACATTCTTCGATCAATTGGAAAGGGCAGTTTTGGTAAAGTGTGCATCGTAAAACGGAAGAAAACTTCATCCGAAGTTTATGCAATGAAATATATGAGCAAGCTATCATGTTGGAAACAGGGGATGATTGATCATGTTTTGAAAGAACTTCACATTTTGTCTACCATTCAACACATGTTTCTTGTCAATCTTTGGTTTACATTTCAGGTAATACTGTTTATTTGGAATATTTGTCAAAAGAGGCGCAATGCACTGTGTATAAAAAACTTTTAAATTTGCATGAGCTAGTGGTTTATAAAATGACTTATAGTTGTACTAACAAATCATCTGTTCATTTAATCTAATTCATTGTGACATAGGCAGGTGATTTCAACAGCTTGTCTTAAACAAAATTTGATGATTTGGATGGGTGCAAAATTTGCATGTTATACCTCCTGCAAAAGAGTCACAGTGAATCACTGACATATTGTGAAATTATTCAGCTGTTTGTCTGCCCGGGTTATTCACTAGCACCCGGTCCACACCAGTTCCTGTTTAACTTTTATTGGCCCTTGATAGGTATTATTATTGAAAGGAAGTCAGTAAAACATAAACAAAAATAGTTGTATATACATTGGATGGCATTAAATACTTTAGAGATTATATTTTATTATGTTGTCCTTACTAATTCAAACTTTATAGCTTTTTGTAACTGTTCACCCTCAACAAACATTAACTTGCAGCAAATCTGCCAATGTTATTCAAAACAGCTTTCCAAGTCTTATTTCTGACATGTTAGTTTGTAAAAAGCACTTGATGTCAAAATACTAGTCACTAGAATGTTAGTGGTTTTGACAATATGTCCTACGTACAACAAACTAAAACTCCTAAAAGGTTATTTTAAGCATAATATCGGTATTGGAAGCACCATTAACAACAAACGTATATTTTCATTTCTAACATGTCGAAACCTGATACAAACAGGATGATGAGGATATTTTCATGGTTAGCGATTTGCTGCTGGGAGGTGATTTGCGGTACCACATTCAACGCAACGTACAATTCACTATTGAAGACGTTAAAATTTACATATGTGAAATGGCTTCCGTTCTTGATTATCTTCAGTCGAGATCAATCGTTCACAGGTTTGCTGCGGTCTTGTAACTAGTAGCAACTAGTCTTGTGCACCTATATTTGCATTAAAATCCTAAATGCCATTCTACTGACAGTAAGTGGAATATTGTGTATTTGGGGTATTGTAATTTTAAAATATTAAACAATCTTGTGTGTAAATGTTTTAGTTTCCACTTGTGTCATGCAAAAGAAGTGTTGCGAGAATAGGTTAATTTTGTGAAGAAAATGTTTTCATTGTTACTCGGGCATTGAAGATATTTGTTGAATAAGGTTTCCACGTTGAAACGTTTTTCCAATAGATTTCGACATCTTCCAAGGTGCCAATAAGGATGTGCATTTATTTTCCAGAGACATAAAACCTGACAACATATTATTGGATGAAAAGGGACATGCTCACCTGACAGATTTTAACATTGCTACTGTCCTGTCAGAAGAACACCCATCATCAAATCGATTTGCTGGCACAAAACCCTATGCGGGTAGCTAAGATTTAAAAAAATTGAAATAGTTGTATTATATTGCTTTGTTACTTTTACTGCAACACATAAACGCTACAAAAAAGGGAAAACACTTTATATTTTTTAAACTAATCTAACGAAGATAACACTTTATATTGTGACAAGCTTGCTGTTTCTGAGCAACAAACGTTGACACAAATGTAAGAAATAATCTTTTTGTCAGCAAGAATGTCTACTGGTTCCCAAAAATCAAAAATATTTGTTAAAATTTTTAGCTCCTGAAGTTTTCCTGGCAGGAATGAAAGAGGGTGATGGTTACAGTTACTCTGTGGACTGGTGGTCACTGGGTGTTACCATGTATGAAGTACTGAGGCATAAGGTAGATTTTTGTTTGTAACTAGAAATAAGAATATCATAATTTTCTTCAAAAATATTCAAAATGTTTCCTTTGAAGCTGTAAGGTGCACACAAAGTCTAAAAACAACATTTCCTGTGTCAATTTATTTCCACAGCCTCAAACTACATAAATTTATTTTAAACATTTCCGAAATTGCTTGCTGCTATTTTGAAGTTGTGTAGTCAAAGTCCGTTTTTATTTTTCTAGCGACCATTTGGAATTGACGGAGAAACAAGTTACCAAGAAGCTTATGATATTCTAAAGGAAGGGACAATATCTGTTCAAACTGATTGGCCAGATTCTTTAAAAAATCTATTTTTCAAAGTAAAAAAATACTCCATATGTATTCAGCCTACCAATAATTTATGATTTTGATAAGTTTTTTGTACAATACAATAACATTTGTTTTAATAAGTTTTTTGTACAAAACATAGTTCAACAACTTTTTTGTGATTATATTTCTTTTCAGTTTTTTAAATTTAATTCATCACAAAGGCTCCGGAACATTGACTCCTTGTGTCAACTTTCAATGTTTTCTTCCATGGAGAAAAATGAAGTTACTTTGGAACATTTGCATCCAACTTTTATACCATCAGTATGTACCCAGCAGTCTATGTTGAATTTGTGTTTTGTCAATATTAACGTGCATGGTAACTTGGTAAACAGGACCAAGCTAAATGCTGAAGAAAACCAAACTAAATGTTTTCAGTGATACTGATGATGCCTAGTTGTAGAGACAATATATATATCAGAAAAAAACATAACGACAAATGACCTAAGGTTTTTTCTTGTATAAAATGTTTTATAATATTTAAGTAAGTATAGATGGATTAAATTTTTTCCTGAGCATTTGCCGGTATTTGTAACAAAGTAAACTACTGTGTTGCATTTTTGAGCTAAAGCAAAATTGTTTTAGTGTTATTGTCAATTGCTAAAAGTCGTTTTTTTTTACTAGCAAACGCACTTGAACTACGACCCAACCTATGAACTTGAAGAACTGATTATTGAGTCCAATCCTTTACACAAGAAAAAACAGAGGATATCAAAACGGAAGAAGGAGAAGGAGACGCAAAGGAAAAAACTTGAGAGAATGACATCAGATTCACCCTCTGAATCTTTGTCAGAGAATTCTTCATCTGTTATTAATGCTGAAGAAGAAGCATTAAAAAACATCTCAGAAAAATTCGAACCTTTCAATAGAAAATGGTTAGTTTTTTTACATTTTGCTTGTTTGCAATAGGGAGTGGTTACAGACTGGAAAAAGCCAAACTATTCCACTTTTTTGTTGCGTTTTAACATTTTCTTTGAACTATAAGTGACAGGCGTTGTTGTATTTTACCCTACAATTATTTGGGAACTTTAATCATCTTTTCATACTTAAAAACAATTGTAACATCAGTAATAATTATTAAAAGAATGTAACCTTTTCATTAGGATGGAATTGCAAAATGTTGATAAGCCAGAAGTTGGAAAGTTGGACTCAGCTTGTAGTGCAGATAGCCAAGAGTGCAATGCTAATCCTTCAGGAAACGATGACCAGTAAATGTAGGGAACAAGCCATACACTGCTTAAAAGGAAGATGTACACTCAGTCAAGGGAAGTGATCATTTAAGCCCACATGTAATATTGCAAGGGCAATTGAATGAACGAGGTTCATTGAACAAGTTGTAAATTGTGCTACATCGCAAAAAAAAGTTAAATGCCTTAAATGCTGATTTACATTACATGAAGTACTTTTGTTCAAACTGTATTATTTTTTATTTTGATAATCGGTTTTATTGAAGCCTTGTGCCTATATTGCGCAAAGATTTGTAGAGGCATTTTTTATGTATTTCAGGACGTTTTTAAAATTGTTTTCAGGACCTTTTTGCTGTTTTGATGTTAATGGTATAAACTCTAATTTAATCAAAATGGGCACAAATCCTTCACCTAACATAATTCAAAAAAGTGATGATAGCACTCTAATTTTTTCATGTTACCGTCTATATTGAAAGTGTATTTTAAAGAACTAGTTTTAATCCTGTTTCAAATGTATCCGAATATTTAATTTTGTCTGGTTGGATAAACAATTTTCATATTTACTCTTATTATTTGCTCACAAATGAACACAATTGATAAAATTTACTATGTTACTCTCTAAATCAATAAGTTGCTCACTTATACAGACAGCAACACATAGATTAAATCTATTATGTGAACTGCGGTTGCTTCATGACCTAGTTTTTTTCTAACGATGTAATTGTATGTTAAAGACACGAATGATTGGGGATGACTTGTATTCCTTTTTTTTTGTTTTTTCATCAGCATTTTATATTCTATGCAACACCTAAATCCCGCCTTTTGTAGTAAAAACTATTTGTCTTGCTTTTTTTGTTGTTTTAAATATATTGTAAACCCAAATAGGGTTTGTTGTGGAAATTAAACATACCACAGTACCACCACTTTCTTTGGTGTCTGCATAATCATTGCGGTACTTCATCAATAAAAGTTCCGCATAATGTTTGGATAGAGAGAGGTGTCTTTTCAAAAATTCAGTTTTTCTTTGGGTGAAGTTGTATTTTTTTGTGTTGGAGCCGTTCTTTAATGTGTTTTAAGCGGCTTTCAAGCTGAAGCACCGTTACTGATCGCCACTCAAAAGTAGCCTACATAACAATATTGGATGTGCAATAGTTTTGTAACGCATTTGAAATTTTCGATGACACGTCAGCAGTACACAGAATCACAGTCAACAAGACACAAGGGGCATTATTCGGTGTCGTATAACCATTCATGTAGTCCGTGGACATCACAAAAATTTGACAGCATCGGAAACGAAGCGACGCGAGACGAGACGAGACGAGACGAGCCGGTCCGGACACAACAAAGAGAATAAGATGTTATGGCGGACTGTTGTTATTTTATGATTACTCGGCGCCCTTAAGTTTGATATTTTTTGTTTCCTGTTCAAGCAATAAAGTGATGAAAAGAAACTCGTTCATCAAAAAAACTTTGGCATAATGTTTGTACAAATTTAAACTTGAATTTCGTTTCCTAAACAGTAAAACCTCATGTGGCACGGGCTTCAATAATACTGTACAGAGAAAAATGACGTATTTATGCACATTAAACAAACCGGTGCCAAGACAAAACATATAAAGGTCGAGTTTCATCATTTAGCTAAGACACGTCATAGGCCCCCATCTTTTCTGATGAAACAACTGTGAAGGTTTTCCAAAAAGCAACACGTGTCCCTCCCCGTAGTTACGCAAGGGACTTCCCCGTTACAACTTGGTTTTAAATATTGACCGACGCGGACAAACTGTTATTGAGTAGATTTTTATTGTACTGTTGCAGTTGCGCGTTTTCATACATTTAAAGTATTATTGTTTACAAAAGTGTGTAAAAATGCGAACGAAGCTCGTGGGCTATATTCTTTGCGTGTTTGGGGTGTTACAGATTGCAGTTGCCTCATTTGGTGAAGATGATGATGATGGTGACTTCATAGATGAAAATATGGAACCGTTTGTGGCGACCAACGAATGGAAACAAGTCAAACCTGGTGGGGGATCTGTGGTTGCGTTTTTTTCTATAAATGTTTATGCTTTGATAAAGAGTTGTTTGTTTTGTATGCCTGATAGTGTTAAACCGTTTTGTGTCAGTCACCTTAACTTAATCCCTCTTGTGTCTGAGTGATGACCTTTTTTGGATCCCTGGCATTGCAACTGCTGAATATTTTATGAATTTATGTAAACTTCATTTGCAAATACTGACATATATCTATATAGGGTGCAGGTGACAAAGTGTGAATCTAAGCTATATGTATTGTAAACAGAACATTACAGATTAATACAATTGTAAGTGTCTCATCACATATATTTTGTGCAGGCCAGGCCATTCCAAGTGGTCTGCATGTGAAGATGGATTTAAGCAATGGAGGAAAATGGGCAAAATTATTGGATGAAGAAAATAAATCCAAAAATTCTGCTTTGCAGCTTTCGCCAAATTCTGAGCAAGAAGAAGAAACAAATAAGCAGGATCCAAAGTTAGCTTTTATTTTTTTTTTAACAATGGCCAATATCATGAGAGTCGTCATAACAAGTAAAATTAATTTGGTACACAGGGCAACTAATAATGGAAAAATTACCTAATTTTGTTTGGAAGAAATCCAACATTGTAGAAAATATAACATCATGTGCAAACAAATTTAAGTAACTGCATTTTGTGAAAATTACAGGTGTAAAATTATATTTTGTGTTAACTTGTATTACCCAGTGTAGTTAAATTTGTCAAATACAATTAGTTCAGGTGAAAATATTGCAACAAAATAAAATGCCTAAAATGTACTTTTTTCAAACTTTAAATCATAATTGCAACATTAGAAAACATTTTGGGTAAATTTTAATTATGATGGAACAATGCCTAAATTATAAAAATACACCAACTCTGTGTTAAAGCTATGCCAAATTTACTTTTGACAGAAAAGGTTCATATTCAGTGGATGAACTAAAACAAGCTCTGAAGAAAATGAAGCACGAGAAGAAATCACAGGTAACATACAAAATACGTTTCTGTATTACATTAATAAAAACATCGATTCAATTGAACAAATGTTTGCAGGAAAGTGTGAAATCCAAATTTAAATCTATCGATGAGATTCGAAAAACATTCGATGATTTGGATTTGCATGAAGAATCCGATGTAGAAGTTATGAAGCGACTTATTGGCACTCTCCGTCTTCAAACAACAGATACCAAGCTTAAACTCACTGCCCTTCAAGATTTGGAATATTATGTCCACCAGGTAAACATCACGGGTATTTACCCATATTAGTGAGGTGTTTTATCCTAAAGCAGATCAGTGATTATATTTGATTTGATTTTTTTTGGAAATCAACATTTGTTGGCACTGTTTTTTATCATGGGTTTTAAAATAATATATATCACAGGTCGACAATGCAGTTGATCTCTTCAACATTGATGGATTTGGTGTGGTATTTAATTATCTAAATGGAACTGATGCAAGTTTGAGAGAGGAAGCGGCACATGTAATTGGATCAGCCGTGCAAAGCAACCCAAAAGTACAAATTCAGGTCAAGACGTGTTAGTATTTTCATCGTTCTTCATTAAATCTCATTAGTTTGTGTAAATGTGAAAACGATGACATCAATAAAGGATGTGTCAGACCTAATCTGCATATTTACAGCATTTTTTGCATGCAACAATTGTCTTGTATGACCATTTTAAAGTTTATGGCATTATGGTATATTCGGCTTGGATTCTGTCAAATGTTGACTGAAGGTATTAAGTTGTTACATTTAAAAACAAAAGTACAGGATTTTTTAACTATTTAGACATAGGATAAATGCAAAATTGTGTGGCTTTACAAAAAAAAATTTTACAAAATTTTTTCAGGCTCTTAATGATGGTCTACTTCCAGTTCTTTTACGTCACCTGTCAAATCCCCAAGAGCCAACACCTGTAAGAAAAAAATGTTTATACTGTTTGTCTGCTTTAATCAGGCATTTTCCCTACGCGCAATTGAAAGTTTTTGAAAGTGGAGGTTTCACAACACTCAACAATTTGTTTCATCAGGTATTTGAATTTCTTTTGTATATATTATTCCCAAACTTTCAACAACATTTGCTTGTATTTTTAGCCAGTTGGCGAACAAGTGCAAGTAAAAATAATCAAGTTAATTTATGATTTGGTCATGGAACGTCAAACTACCACACTACAAGATGAAGAGTCTGATGAAAAAATGGAGAAACTTCAGCAGTATAGAAAGTATGCTTGAAACTTTTGGAATAATACCTCTTGTGCAGTTTAAACACTGGTGCTATTAACTTTTATGGGCAAACATGTAATCTTAATTGAGGAATGTTTTTCAACTACATTAACTAATTACCCTCATTGCTCAGATAACCTGTCTGTCTGGTGGTACATGTACACTTGATTCGAAGGACATGTATGTCTTTGAAATTTAACTGTTTTTCTTAAAATTACAGGTTACCATTATCAAATCTTATTAATGATCTTGGATGGTGTGAAATAATTGTTGATGCTTTGCACATGAAAGACCACGGTGCTAGGGAATCAGCGTTAAGAGCGATTGTTAGCCTGTATCCAACCTGTTCAAAAAAGTTTATGAGGCATGGGTTAATGCAAACTGTGTCTCCATTAAAGGTTAGGATTCAACTATTATTTAGTGTAAATTAGTATTATTAAATAAAATGATTTTGTTTTGCCAAATCAAAATAAATTAGTTGATGGTGTACATGCTTGTTTTGTGTTACTTGTACAATGTAAAGTCATAAGTTTTTGTTAAACTTCCAATTCAAAGCTTCATGTTTATGCTTGAATTTGAACTTTGGTGTGTTTGAATTTCCCAACAACATATAAACTCACTTAGCCTTAAAGTCTGTGTTTCTGTCCATTTCAGGGAGAATATGAAGGCTTGTGGAGGGAAGAGAAAAATTCTGGAGAGACTGATGGCTACTATGGTTTGCTCTACGAGTTGGTAAATCACGTTGAAGAATTAGCCAAAGAAAACGTTCACAAAAAGAATGAGTTGTGATCACAAAAGTATTGGGAATTGATGCAAGAAAATAAGACAAAAGATGTAGCAGGATGTCGGTGCTACTGGAATATGCATTAATTGGTTACAACCAATCTGGGAGTAGAGGAATTTTGAAAGTTGTTTTCCTGTTAGGTGCTCAAGGCTTTTGTACCGTTTGATGCACCTCTGTGTAATCCTTGTAGTAAAATATCACTGTGTCTCTACTCTGTGTCGCCACTACACCAAACCAACTACCACATTTTGTCAAAAAGGTCGTGCATTAGATATGGGTGTTGTTTTTTGCTGCTTGAAGTTTTAATTTGAATGGGCATCAGGAAACAAATCACCCTCAAAACTGGCGGAAAACAAGACGGATAAGAAACAAAATCCAAATAATCAAAAAAAGTAAAGTGGCACAGCGCCTGTATTTGTTAGAAGCGTCTTGTATTTTGACAACAACAACAAACGAAATAAAAACAGTCACTATATAAACAAATGAAACAAAACCGAGGGCAACACTCTATTTCAGTGGTTATACCAACCTTATTGTTCTGGTCGACCCCTTTGACGTCAAAGTTGTCGCAATCGCGAACCCTTTTAGATTTCTCGAAAATTTTTGCTTCTGCTGAGTTAAGTCTAAGGTAAAAAACACATTGCGTTTTTTGTTGGGCTGTATTGTGCTTCTGCAATTGTGCATGCATGTTCGCAGGCAAATGCGTTAACATTATTTGAATGTAGAGGTTTATCAATCATATGGCGTGCGTATTTGGGGGTTGACGCGGACCCTCTGACAACGCTCTACGGGCCATGCACCGGTTGAGAACCACCACTCTATTTACTGAAATATTTTGTCGAAGCCAAAACAAAGTAAACAAATAACATCCAATGTTTGGACTTAATTTTTCTGGTAATTTCTATTTAAAAATACAGTAATAGCCTACAAAGAATATCTCACTATTGCATAAAAAGCAACTGTAGTTGCACGTACTGCCAGGCAGTTCGTTTAATCATCGGAGTTCTTCAAATACAACGACTTATGTGACGTTGTAACTATGCATTTTGTCGTATGACGTCAACCGCTTTACGAGCATGCGTTGGCAACTGGCATAGGCGTCGATTTAGGGAATATATCACCCCTCACAAACAAATAGGGGTGACAACGTGTGTATTGTCACCCCTGGATTTCGTTTAAATTAAAATTTATTGTCAGAAAAACCACATATATGCTCCGTTTCAAAAGACCTGTATTGTCTCCGTCACAATCATTACAAACACAAGTGTCTCGTGGATTTTTACGCAACGCAGCAGTTGTTGTAGCATAAAGGTATCGGCAATGTTGGGTACTAGATTTGTATGTCATTTCATAATTAATAAATCTGCAATAGACCGAGTGCAACAAAAATGTGCTGCTTTCAGCAAGGGTGTCCGTGATAAAAGTGTTTAAAACTTAGTGCTACGCTACAACATGGCTCGATGAAAAAACAAAGTGACACGAAACGGAATTTGCGTCGTTAATTGCCTATGTATAAGGCGATACGACTGATGAAATATTTTTTGCGTGTTTTGTGAAACCTGGAAAGGTCACCCTTAATATTTTACAAAACGTTAAAAAATCGACTCCCATGGCAACTGGGTAGGCCTACATGTGCTGAAACGATTAAAACGTCCTGGATATGCCACGGGCAAGGAAATGCGAGGCCTGATTGGCAAATACTTCACCCCAAAAAATGTCATCACATTTTTTTGAAGGCAAAATTGATAGATTTGACCTTTTTGGTCTGATCTCGATAATTCTGCCAAATACCAGACCTGACGCCACAAGCCATTTATTGAGCGATTTACACAACCATATTATTCTCACATTTTGGTTGTTCCTGGCTATGACAAGTGTGTGAAACCGGGTCGCGGCCGCCAATATAGAAATTAGAATGAGTAAATTCACCCGGACGTATGACAAAGCTGGGCTATATATTGGATCATAAGTCGTAAATCAGTTGGCGTGGCTTGATTAATCACTCCCGTACCAAACTTGGAAGTTGGAAGGCGTGCCAGGGGTTACTGAACCGTGCGCTAGTTCATGAACGTATTCTGCAGTTAATGTTGTGAGTGATCAATAACAAAATGCACGGAAACTCTATTCTTGACCAGGAAGTTTGAAATTTGGCGATGAATACGCTGCACGACGTTGTGGTTCCATCCTTGCAATAGAAAGTATGCGCTGGAAGTATAGTCAAGTGTAGGTTTATGCGTAAATCCCCGCTGCATCGTTATTGCACGTCCGCCAACCGTAAACACAAAAATAAGTTGGAATTTTGAAAATGAGATTTGACTATCCGATAATATTGCTCCATTTCAGTAAATCAATAGGTACAACACAAAACCTATTTGTTTGGTTATGTACACCTAAATTTAACATACTCAATTGGTTGTATTGGTTTGCTCGGACATTGTCTGTGAAAAAAATTGCGCTTTAAATAATGCGGTGGAACTCCTTTAGCACTGCCTTTCACATGGTGCCGATTTTTTCACGATAAGTCTCTTTTATAATAATAAGCTGTTTACATGTTTCCAATATAGAGCTGCCGACATGGTCGCTGTTTGGACCTAATAGGTCTCCAACTATCTTGCCAGTTGTACAGCCAAACAAGATTTCACTATCCGCCGTCAACCAGTGGGGAGCAAACTTTTTGCACCCCGACGGAAACAAACAAGGTGGAAACACTGTGGCCCAGCAAATGCTAAACCAAACAGCGCCGCCAGGCTCAGCCGTTGTAGGGGGCAATTATGACTCCCACAGCCGCTGGGAAAAATTTCCACTGAATTTCCGAAATGACTCAAAGCCACGACTCTTTTGTTTACATTTATTCCAGAATCGGAAAGGAGACATTGAAAACGTCAACGTGCGGCAAGACATTTTAGCGTGTTATGTATAGTTACACATACAAGTCAAAACAAATGGCCTTTGTTTCCAAATAAATTGTTGGAAATCTTATTTCTTCAGATATTAACAAGGTAATGAAAACACCTGTTTGATACAGTTACCAAAAAACCTTTGTACAAAACAGTAAGATTGGAAGACATTAAATAGCCTTACACACAAGTAAAATTGGAAGGGAAGCACACAGTTTACACTGAAAATGGAAGCACATTGTTTGGGTGGTAAGAACAGTCATTAAACATAATATTGTCAACAAAACTCATATCCCACCCAAGTCTGTCAACAAATAAACACATGAAAGTGAACAAAAAACAAAACAGTGCAAAAAACTCTAAGGTGAAGGTACCATAGCTTTAAGGACACAAAATTGAATCAGACTGTCAGGAGTATTAAACAAATGCAGACACACATATATGTACAAAAGCTGTGCAAAATGAGAAAGGTCTGGGCACTGTTTGTAATTAAGATACATGGGCAGTGTCACTGTGTGAAAGACTTATTAACTACCGAAAGTGACTAATGGAAGAAAGAAAGAGCATTGAGACAGGTCATCAACCATGTTTACTACATTGGAACTTAATTAAAAGCAATATAAATAGTACAGAACAAAAATACTCAAAGAAACTTTACTCTTTGTGTAAACACTATTTTTTTCATAACATTGCCTTTTTAACTGCAAATTGTCATATTAAAAGTGGATTGTCTTGCAATATTGCACAATATTATACGTTGTGTACAAGGCCTACAATCACTGCTAATAATAGTCTAACATGCTACTTAATTGAGGTTGCATTTTATGAGACTGCTAAACTTTGCATTACACAATATGTAATTAAAGTACCATCTTTGTGCATCGGGAATACGTACGAAACTACTGGTAATTGTTATGGTACCTATCCACTGCATAATACATTTGACGTTGCATTTACCCAAAAGGCTGTGTTTTTCTTATATAGGTCCATTAATTGTAGCTAGGGTAGGTTACTTGGTCACTACATGTACATAGTATTTTTTGGAAAAGAAGTGTTTGTTTACAAATTCCAAATCAGATTGCAACTAATTTACAGCAAAACAAATTTTCCTGGAACTTTGCTCAAATCTACACAAAAACAAAGCACGAAGCACCAATACTATTTTGATAACACTATACACTGTCCAACTGTACAGGTGCTTCCACTTGCTCTTTTAAGATCTGATAGAGGTCTTTGCCCAGGTTGCCAATAATGCTCTGTTTCCTCAAAAATTCCATACATGTCTTCTGCCCCAAGCCAAGGTATTTCATGTTGTTGATAAAAGTCCCCAATTGACCAAAGGTTGCATTTTGTATTGCCAGGTTCACTGTTTCTCGTTCTTCTTCACTCAATGAATTCCAACCAACATGGCCGAAATGTGTCTGGCGCTCCTGGTTTACAGAGTCAAAAAAAGCTGCATTCCAAAATCTTATAGATTTCCAAATAGCTTGCCTCCGAAGGACTTCGTACAGAAAGACTTTTTGCTGAGCACTGTTTTGAGACATATAAAACTGTTTGTTCTTATCGGTGCCACTAGACAATAGGTTCGGATCTGATTTGTTGAGTTTTGGATTGGAACTATTAACTTTGTGCTTGTTTGACTGAAAGAAAGGAACAAATTCTTTGTTAAACCATGTATTGGCCTGCTTCAGCACAGAACCATTTTCTTCACTGGAAGATGATTTTTTTCTGCGAAAAGATCTGAAAGAAAACTTCTTTTTGGGCTTTTTTTCGGGAGATTTATTGCAGGCATCGTCTTCGTCAGTCAGTTCATGTGAGTAATTTTCCACGAATTCACTGTCAGGACTTTTCAACTCTATTACCTCATCATCAACTTGAAATCTTAGCGCAATCGATTCTGGGATGTGGTAAAATGTAAAAGCCATATTCATCAAGGTTTTGCTTGGCCCAAAATCGTCAGCTTCATCACACTCAAACAACACTAAAGCAAAGGTGTGTGCCAGTTTGTAAAATGTTGTCTCATCAACTTGTTGCATTACACAGCGCTGTTTGTTTATGTACTTGGCAAATTTTTCCCTTCCTTCACTGGTCTGACAAAGTTCTCCAAATTTTTGCTTGTTTTGAACAGATATTTCCACATCGGTGTCAAACAGCATTTTCACATAATCTTGCAAAAAAATATCAGCATCACTGTGTTGATCATTTTCAATACTTTCTGAGCAGGACAAATCGCTGTCAAACTGTGATGTTATTGAGGTTTCAGTAGAAGAGCTTGTGGTTGGTGAAAGTTCATCATTTAAAAACATATTGCCAAAACTACTCCGGTCATCTTTTACATTTAGATGAAGTTCTGAAATTACTGGTGGTGATTCAAGTTCCATCGTTTCTGTATATGTGCATTATCATGTGTATAATGGTCAATGGTGTGGCCTTCTGTCATAGCAACATGTCAGACCTACCAATAGCTAAAAGACACAACAAAACACTTTTTATTGTGATTATTTGGTCTATATCTTAAATCAAGCAGTAATTTGAAAAACATACCCACAATACATTAATTTACCAACCAAAATTTACAAAAACAGTAAAGCAAAAATGCTTGCACAACATAACAGGTAAAACAAATCACACACTGAATCAAAAGACAATAACTGCAAATAATGTCATTATGTGATAGGACAGTTTCCTGTCATTACACTGTGTTTACATGTGCTGATGTACACAACTGGGTCACTTCTACGCTTGTCGATGGCACGAATAATTACCCATGTAAATATATGAAATTACGTTTACTTGTGTGACGCTCCTACGTGGCCGTTGCCCTATTGTCTGTACAAATTAACCTGTTGTTTAACCAGCACCTCAAAAAGTTTCGGTTTGACAATGCACACGTTCTCTTTTACGTAAAATGGCGAAAACAGTTAAAAGCGTGACGATAAATGAAATGTTTATAGCCATCGGCACATATTGAGAAGGCTCGCTGAGCAAATGCAAGTCTTGTGCATCCACATTAAACACCTAGGTAAAGTCATGTTTGTTTTCAAAAACTGAATGATAACCACAAACTTGTGAACTCCAAACTCAACCGCCTGTACCTGTTTTCGTTCCTGATGCACGTGGCGCGATCACCAGTGCGATACATGGATGGGTTACTTACAGACGAAAACTGTGGAAGTGAAATCATTCTGCTTTTACCACATACCGGATTCTACCTGCTACTGTCATATAGGTCATCTGGTACATTTCAGACTGTTGTCATCGCTGGATTAACATCTAGTGAGTAAACAGATGAAACAAGCCATTTACGTATAGCTGATCAAACCGATCGACGTCGACCATAGCCTTATATTCAAGAGCAAATGCATGTTATGTGTTGCGAATGCTGCACAACTCTTGTTTATCCAGCCACGTTAGGGAATATAGGTTTTGTAATGGAAATGGAAGCGATATTAAAGCGGCCGGTCGAAAATAGTTTTGCCTTTTTCTACGAAAGTGACCGACGTCACGTATGGGAGGTTGTCGAAAACTGTCTATTCTTCATCGTGATTTATACCACAATATGACTTATTCGCAGAAGTACAATCTGTTACGCATGAAGTAGCCGTCAGAATAAAGGAACATGGCAAACATCATTGTTTTTTGGGGCATTTAGTTTCTTTCCCTGTACCGTGATACAAAAATAATTGTTTCTGGAGCTATAACGTTATAGTTTGTAATTCTTCATTACCTGCGACACTGCGAAAATCACAACTTTATTTTTCGACGTATACCCGACAAGGTTTAATTTGCAACCATTTAAAGATGTTTACTGGTGTTGTCTACATTATTTGCTTCATATTGTAAGCTGACACTTTGCATCGTTTGTATATTTGGTATGCCTTACGTAACAACTGAGTTAAGTATGGATGCCTAACAGCTTTTTGTATGCATCTATGTGATAGCCTACGCTAACGACTAACGCTACTATACTGGCAGTCGTCCTTTCCCAGCAAACATTCTTACGTTTAAGTAACGTATGAAGTTGGTTCTAACCACAACGTTGAAAATTTGTTTCTACGAGGTTGATTTTGAAAGTTTTTTTAACGTAATTTGAGCAACATTAGATCAACGTAATTTGATGAATGTTTTTTCAACGTTGAAATCTCATTAGAATCATAACGTTGTTATCGTGTTACCACGAAGTTGATTTTGAAAGGTTTTTTAACGTAATTTGAGCAACATTAGATCAACGTATTTTGACGAATGTTTTTTAAACGTTGAAATCTCATTAGCAACATAACGTTGTTATCATGTTACCACGAGGTTGATTTTGAAAGGTTTTTTAACGTATTTTGAGCAACACTGGATCAACGTTATTTGATGGAGGTTTTTTAAACGTTTAAATCTGATTACAATCCTAACGTTGTTATCGCGTTACCACGAGGTTGATTTTGAAAGTTTTTTTTACGTAATTTGAGCAACATTACATCAACGTAATTTGATGAATGTTTTTTAAACGTTAAAATCTGATTAGAATCATAACGTTGTTATCACGTTACCAAAAAGTTGATTTTTAAAGTTTTTTTACGTAATTTGAGCAACATTACATCAACGTAATTTGATGAATGTGTTTTAAACGTTGAAATCTGATTAGAATCCTAACGTTGTTATCGCGTTACCACGAGGTTGATTTTGGAAGTTTTTTTTGCGTAATTTGAGCAACATTACATCAACGAACTTGAAAGCAGTCCGCCAATAAGCGTTTATTTCTTTTTTGGTGGTCGAGCTGCACCTCATCATGTAATCTGTAAAAAGTTCGCATTACTTTTTGTAACAAAACAAATCATGGTTGTTGTTCTGCCAAAGAACTGCTGCTATATTTCACATACTAAAGCGTGTTTCATATAGGTTGTAAAAAGATTTTTTTTCTTTAAAACATATTTTTCTTATTGCCACAACCCCACCAAGTTGTATTAGAAAACATCTAAAAGCAAATATCTAATGATCTATTAAGGTTTCTCAAAAAGCAAACTAATAGTGATGGACCTTGGTTTGTCCCTTGAGCATAGCTGAAATGTTGATGTTTCACTCACCACTTTATACAGTTATGCTGTGGTGAAAGTTCTTTTTCCATGGCTTCCTTTCATGCTAAGTTGTGCCATTGCTTCATTGGTCATTAATCTGCAAAACATATGAAAATATAACAACAATCTGTGCATTAATATAAAATGATTTACTTACTTTCTCAAGCGGATCACATTGTCTTTCATTTGCCATGGAACTTTTATTGTCAACTTTAACCAGCAAATTACTTTAAGCTGCAAAACAACCTGTGTAAATCAACAGTCATTACAAAACACAAAATTTGCTATATAGCACTAAACAAATTATGTGTTCTGAGGTTATGCTATGGTATACTCTGATATTATTTCTGACATGACTTGAGGCTAACCATCAGTTCAACTCGCAGCCAATAATATCCCTCCTGAGAGAAATCCAACCGTACTTTGAAAAACTTTCCCGCCAACCGGCTCCACTCCCACAGGCCGCGGCAAGCCCAGATAGCGCCAAATGTTCTTTTGCAAATATGTGATGCGGTGCGTTGTCGACTTGCGACCCCACGCTGTGGCAAATCGACAAGGGACAAACTATAGCGAGGTCGGTGGACAGCCCCAATTAATCACAGTGTGTGGTGTCGCAAGGAATACAGAATTTGTCGAAATGGCTTTTAGTCGAACTCGAAAATAGAATTCATGCATGTATGGCTCCGTATAAATGACCGGCCCTGGTTCGTATTTCTAAATAAAACCTGCAGTCAATAAAAAGCACAAATATAAACTATTTTGCGGTGGCCCGCAATTACTCTTTGTACACTTGCGTGCGCTGACAGAGTTTTTTCTTGGGACAAACTTTAAGATTAACATGCGTTATACAACTTGTTGAAAAACTAAACCAATTGACTTCAAAAAGTGAAAATAAAACGCACTGGCTAGCTTTAAGCACGATGTGTTTTTAGGTCATTATTGAAGCAAGTTTCTAATTTTTATAGTTATTTTTTTAAATGACAATTGGATTTATTCTGCTAAAAAATATTTTACGAAAGGGTTAAGGCTAACCATAACTTTGACTCATAACCAAAATCAATAATGTCCCTCCCGAGAGGAACCCAACAGTACTTTGAAAAACATTCCCGCCAACCGGTTTCACTCCCACAAGCCGCGACGGGCCAGATAGCGCCAAAACCCTTAAATTCAGTGTAACATAAACAGGAAGATACGATAATAAATGATAGGCTACTAACCATGTCCTATTCGTTTGCTAGAAATAAAACCAAAAATGCGGTACAAAAACTGTTATTGCAATCAAACGATGTTGTTCCCTGCACAACAAGGAAAGTCAACGTGCAAATTTTCTCATGCGAAAACGTGAGGTATGTGGTGCGCTGTCCATTGTCCGTTGTCGCCTTTGAGGTCTTCGACCACACGCTACGGCAAATCCACAAGGGACGAAGCGTAGCGAGGTCCGCGGTGGAGAGCCCAATTAATCACAGTGTGTGGTGTCGCAAGGAATGTGAAATTTTTCGAACTGGGTTTTGTATAGGACGAAGTATTGCGTATATGACAATTTAATCTTTACAAATCTCGAAAAACAACTGATTTAGTCCCATTTCGATATAGCCATACAGGAGCAGTTTGGTTACGTTTACGGTATATAGAATTTTGGAAAGGGTTCTCCACTATCACATCATAAAAGTTTTGCACAGTATTACAACACTCTATTCGGAGTTGAAGGGCAAAAACCGATTTCTTTCATTTCAATTGGCTTTTGAAAGACAAGCGACCAAGCATGTTAACGTGCCGGCAGTAGATACCAAACCGCGCGGGTCGTGCCTTCGCGTTCAATCAAGTTGTCAGTCTCTCAGGCGTTTGTTTCAACTTCAATCGAAACAAAATTTTGCACAGTATTACAACACTCTATTCGGAGTTGAACAGCAAAAACCGATTTCTTTCATTTCAATTGGCTTTTGAAAGACAAGCGACCAAGCATGTTAACGTGCCGGCAGTAGATACCAAACCGCGCGGGTCGTGCCTTCGTGTTCAATCAAGTTGTCAGTCTCTCAGGCGTTTGTTTCAACTTCAATCGAAACAAAATTTTGCACAGTATTACAACACTCTATTCGGAGTTGAACAGCAAAAACCGATTTCTTTCATTTCAATTGGCTTTTGAAAGACAAGCGACCAAGCATGTTAACGTGCCGGCAGTAGATACCAAACCGCGCGGGTCGTGCCTTCGTGTTCAATCAAGTTGTCAGTCTCTCATTCGTTTGTTTCAACTTCAATCGAAACAAAATTTTGCACAGTATTACAACACAAAATTCGAAGTTGAACTGTAAAATCCGATTTCATTTATTTCAATTGGCTCTTGAAAGACAAGCGACCAAGCATGTTAACGTGCCGGCAGTAGATACCAAACCGCGCGGGTCGTGCCTTCGCGCTCAATCAAGTTGTCAGTCTCTCAGGCGTTTGTTTCAACTTCAATCGAAACAAAATTTTGCACAGTATTACAACACTCTATTCGGAGTTGAACAGCAAAAACCGATTTCTTTCATTTCAATTGGCTTTTGAAAGACAAGCGACCAAGCATGTTAACGTGCCGGCAGTAGATACCAAACCGCGCGGGTCGTGCCTTCGTGTTCAATCAAGTTGTCAGTCTCTCATTCGTTTGTTTCAACTTCAATCGAAACAAAATTTTGCACAGTATTACAACACAAAATTCGAAGTTGAACTGTAAAACCCGATTTCATTTATTTCAATTGGCTCTTGAAAGACAAGCGACCAAGCATGTTAACGTGCCGGCAGTAGATACCAAACCGCGCGGGTCGTGCCTTCGCGCTCAATCAAGTTGTCAGTCTCTCAGGCGTTTGTTTCAACTTCAATCGAAACAAAATTTTGCACAGTATTACAACACTCTATTCGGAGTTGAACAGCAAAAACCGATTTCTTTCATTTCAATTGGCTTTTGAAAGACAAGCGACCAAGCATGTTAACCTGCCGGCAGTAGATACCAAACCGCGCGGGTCGTGCCTTCGTGTTCAATCAAGTTGTCAGTCTCTCATTCGTTTGTTTCAACTTCAATCGAAACAAAATTTTGCACAGTATTACAACACAATATTCGGAGTTGAACTGTAAAACCCGATTTCATTTATTTCAATTGGCTTTTGAAAGACAAGCGACCAAGCATGTTAACGTGCCAGCAGTAGATACCAAACCGCGCGGGTCGTGCCTTCGCGTTCAATCAAGTTGTCAGTCTCTCAGGCGTTTGTTTCAACTTCAATCGAAACAAAATTTTGCACAGTATTACAACACTCTATTCGGAGTTGAACAGCAAAAACCGATTTCTTTCATTTCAATTGGCTTTTGAAAGACAAGCGACCAAGCATGTTAACCTGCCGGCAGTAGATACCAAACCGCGCGGGTCGTGCCTTCGTGTTCAATCAAGTTGTCAGTCTCTCATTCGTTTGTTTCAACTTCAATCGAAACAAAATTTTGCACAGTATTACAACACAATATTCGGAGTTGAACTGTAAAACCCGATTTCATTTATTTCAATTGGCTTTTGAAAGACAAGCGACCAAGCATGTTAACGTGCCAGCAGTAGATACCAAACCGCGCGGGTCGTGCCTTCGCGTTCAATCAAGTTGTCAGTCTCTCAGGCGTTTGTTTCAACTTCAATCGAAACAAAATTTTGCACAGTATTACAACACTCTATTCGGAGTTGAACAGCAAAAACCGATTTTTTTCATTTCAATTGGCTTTTGAAAGACAAGCGACCAAGCATGTTAACGTGCCGGCAGTAGATACCAAACCGCGCGGGTCGTGCCTTCGTGTTCAATCAAGTTGTCAGTCTCTCAGGCGTTTGTTTCAACTTCAATCGAAACAAAATTTTGCACAGTATTACAACACTCTATTCGGAGTTGAACAGCAAAAACCGATTTCTTTCATTTCAATTGGCTTTTGAAAGACAAGCGACCAAGCATGTTAACGTGCCGGCAGTAGATACCAAACCGCGCGGGTCGTGCCTTCGTGTTCAATCAAGTTGTCAGTCTCTCATTCGTTTGTTTCAACTTCAATCGAAACAAAATTTTGCACAGTATTACAACACAAAATTCGGAGCTGAACTGTAAAACCCGATTTCATTTATTTCAATTGGCTCTTGAAAGACAAGCGACCAAGCATGTTAACGTGCCGGCAGTAGATACCAAACCGCGCGGGTCGTGCCTTCGCGTTCAATCAAGTTGTCAGTCTCTCAGGCGTTGGTTTCAACTTCAATCGAAACAAAATTTTGCACAGTATTACGACACACTATGCGGAGTTGAACTCTAAAACCCGATTGATTTTATTTTAATTGGCCTTTGAGAGACAAGCGACCAAGTATTTTTATGTGCCAACAGTAGATACCAAACCGCGCGGGTCATGCCTTCGTGTTCAATCAAGTTGTCAGTCTCTCATTCGTTTGTTTCAACTTCAATCGAAACAAAATTTTGCACAGTATTACAACACACTATTCGGAGTTGAACTGTAAAACCCGATTCCTTTTATTTCAATTGGCCTTTGAGAGACAAGCGACCAAGCATATCAATGTGCCAGTCGATAGCAAACCTATTATTATTTTAACATTATTTTCAATCAGTATAAACGAATGATGCATGCCTATATGTAATCGCTGTAATGGGAATGTTTGTATTTTAGGCGTTAGTTTGATTTCAATTAAAGCAAAATTTCCTGATGAATGGCAACCCTAAAAAATTGTCCCCTCCATTGTACTAGAATTGTTGCCGTGGGAGTCGGTCGACGTTGGGCAAAGAAATATCTGAAGCGTAAACAACTGTCAGATTTTGACTGATAATACGTTATTCCCATGTGAAACGCTTTTCGGCCAACAAATGAAAAAAGTTATGTTTGCTATTTGACTTTGTGCCTCAAACTTTAATGATATTTCACAACACCTTTTTCATTTGGTATCAAACAGTCATTCTGATATGAAAAGACATGGTATGAGATAAACCTCTTAATTATGATAACATTAACCTGCTATAATACTCAGAATTGATTATTTATTTATTTATATGTCAAGTCAACGTCCTTGTTGCGTTAACATTGACGCGCAATTGTTTAACAAACATTCTATAAATGTTACGCATCGGTTGGTTATTTTTTCGTCATCCCGATAACATTGGAATAACGTTGATGTTTGGTTCTTTATTATAACGTTGTCATAACAACATTCAATAAACGTTAGGTTTTGGTTCGTTGATTTTTTTGTTTTTCCGATAACATTAGAATAACGTTGATGTTTGGTTCTTTATTATAATGTTATCACAACAACATTTAATGAACGTTAGGTTTTGGTTGGTTGATTTTTTGTTTTTCCGATAACATTAGAATAACGTTGATGTTTGGTTCTTTATTATGACGTTATCATAACAACGTTAAACAAACGTTAGATTTTGGTTGGTTGATTTTTTGTTTTTCCGATAACATTAGAATAACGTTGATGTTTGGTTCTTTATTATAACGTTATCATAACAACATTCAATAAACGTTAGGTTTTGGTTGGTTGATTTTTTGTTTTTCCGATAACATTAGAATAACGTTTACGTTTGGTTCTTTATTATAACGTTATCATAACAACGTTCAATGAACGTTAGGTTTTGGTTGATTGATTTTTTGTTTTTCCGATAACATTAGAATAACGTTGATGTTTGGTTCTTTATTATTACGTTATCATAACAACGTTCAATAAACGTTAGGTTGTGGTTGGTTGATTTTTTGTTTTTCCGATAACATTAGAATAACGTTGATGTTTGGTTCTTTATTATAACGTTATCATAACAACGTTCAATAAACGTTAAGTTTTGGTTGGTTGATTTTTTGTTTTTCCGATAACATTAGAATAGCGTTGATGTTTGGTTCTTTATTATTACGTTATCATAACAACGTTCAATAAACGTTAGGATATGGTGGCCTATACATTTTTCCATAAGAAAAAAAAATTCGTTTCGAATTTCGTTTTCCCGAAACAAATTTTGTTTTGAAATAATCAATTTTGTTTCCAAAAGCAAAATTCGAAACAGAGTTCAAAACGAATTTCAGAAAAGGTGGTTATGGTCAAAAACGAAATTCGAAACAAATTTTTTGGAAAAACTTTTTTTTATAAGTGAATATCGCTTGATGGAAACAAAGAGCTGATATTTAATATAATGACGTCAGTATTCAAAAACATATTTTTGTAAACAAATTTTGTTAACAAATCAAAGACCGTTTTGAAATGCCCAAATTTTGAAGTATCAAAAATGGAACTGTGAAAACAAAATTTGTTTTCGAAACAAAATTCGTTTACAAATGCCTTTAGTACGTTACTCACTATGTTGTAAACAGTGGGAAACAAATTATGTTTTCGAAACAAAATTCGTTTACAAATGCCTTTGGATCGTTAGTATCTATGTTGCCCATAGCGGAAAACAAAATTCGTTTCCGAAACAAAATGCGTTTACAAATGCCTTTGGATCGTTACTATCTATGTTGCCCATAGCGGAAACAAAATTTGTTTTCGAAACAAAATTCGTTTACAAATGCCTTTGGATCGATACTATCTATGTTGCCCATAGCAGGAAACAAAATTTGTTTTCGAAACAAAATTCGTTTACAAATGCCTTTGGATAGTTACTATCTATATTGCCCATAGCGGGAAACAAAATTCGTTTTCGGAACAAAATTCGTTTACAAATGCCTTTGGTTCGTTACTCACCATGATGTCTATACCGGGAAACAAAAATTCGTTTTCGAAACAAAATTCGTTTACAAACGCCTTTGGATCGTTACTATCTATGTTGCCCATAGCGGGAAACAAAATTCGTTTTCGAAACAAAATTCGTTTACAAATGCCTTTGGATCGTTACTATCTATGTTGCCCATAGCGGGAAACAAAATTTGTTTTCGAAACAAAATTCGTTTACAAATGCCTTTGGATCGTTACTATCTATGTTGCCCATAGCGGGAAACAAAATTCGTTTTCGAAACAAAATTCGTTCACAAATGCCTTTGGATCGTTGCTATCTATGTTGCCCATAGCGGGAAACAAAATTCGTTTTCGAAACAAAATTCGTTTACAAATGCCTTTGGATCGTTGCTATCTATGTTGCCCATAGCGGGAAACAAAATTTGTTTTCGAATCAAAATTCGTTTACAAATGCCTTTGTATCGTTGCTATCTATGTTGCCCATAGCGGGAAACAAAATTCGTTTTCGAAACAAAATTCGTTTACAAATGCCTTTGGATCGTTGCTATCTATGTTGCCCATAGCGGGAAACAAAATTCGTTTTCGAAACAAAATTCGTTCACAAATGCCTTTGGATCGTTGCTATCTATGTTGCCCATAGCGGGAAACAAAATTCGTTTTCGAAACAAAATTCGTTTACAAATGCCTTTGGATCGTTACTATCTATGTTGCCCATAGCGGGAAACAAAATTCGTTTTCGAAACAAAATTCGTTTACAAATGCCTTTGGATCGTTACTATCAATGTTGCCCATAGCGGGAAACAAAATTCGTTTTCGAAACAAAATTCGTTTACAAATGCCTTTGTGTCGTTACTATCTATGTTGCCCATAGCGGGAAACAAAATTTGTTTTCGAAACAAAATTCGTTTACAAATGCCTTTGGATCGTTACTATCTATGTTGCCCATAGCGGGAAACAAAATTCGTTTTCGAAACAAAATTTGTTTACAAATGCCTTTGGATCGTTACTATCTATGTTGCCCATAGCGGGAAACAAAATTTGTTTTCGAAACAAAATTCGTTTACAAATGCCTTTGGATCGTTACTATCTATGTTGCCCATAGCGGGAAACAAAATTTGTTTTCGAAACAAAATTCGTTCACAAATGCCTTTGGATCGTTACTATCTATGTTGCCCATAGCGGGAAACAAAATTCGTTTTCGAAACAAAATTCGTTTACAAATGCCTTTGTGTCGTTACTATCTATGTTGCCCATAGCGGGAAACAAAATTCGTTTTCGAAACAAAATTCGTTTACAAATGCCTTTGGATCGTTACTATCTATGTTGCCCATAGCGGGAAACAAAATTTGTTTTCGAAACAAAATTCGTTTACAAATGCCTTTGGATCGTTACTATCTATGTTGCCCATAGCGGGAAACAAAATTCGTTTTCGAAACAAAATTCGTTTACAAATGCCTTTGGATCGTTACTATCTATGTTGCCCATAGCGGGAAACAAAATTTGTTTTCGAAACAAAATTCGTTTACAAATGCCTTTGGATCGTTACTATCTATGTTGCCCATAACGGGAAACAAAATTCGTTTTCGAAACAAAATTCGTTTACAAATGCCTTTGTATCGTTACTATCTATGTTGCCCATAGCGGGAAACAAAATTCGTTTACAAATGCCTTTGGATCGTTACTATCTATGTTGCCCATAGTAGGAAACAAAATTTGTTTTCGAAACAAAATTCGTTTACAAATGCCTTTGGATCGTTACTATCTATGTTGCCCATAGCGGAAACAAAATTCGTTTTCGAAACAAAATTCGTTTACAAATGCCTTTGGATCGTTACTATCTATGTTGCCCATAGCAGGAAACATAATTTGTTTTCGAAACAAAATTCGTTTACAAATGCCTTTGGTTCGTTACTCACCATGATGTCTATACCGGGAAACAAAAATTCGTTTTCGAAATTAATTTCGTTTTCAAATGCTTTGGTTCGTTACTCACCATGTTGTACATAGTGGGAAACATAATTTGTTTTCGAAACAAAATTCGTTTACAAATGCCTTTGGATCGTTACTATCTATGTTGCCCATAGCAGGAAACAAAATTTGTTTTCGAAACAAAATTCGTTTACAAATGCCTTTGGATCGTTACTATCTATGTTGCCCATAGCGGGAAACAAAATTTGTTTTCGAAACAAAATTCGTTTACAAATGCCTTTGTATCGTTGCTATCTATGTTGCCCATAGCGGGAAACAAAATTCGTTTTCGAAACAAAATTCGTTTACAAATGCCTTTGGATCGTTGCTCTCTATGTTGCCCATAGCGGGAAACAAAATTCGTTTTCGAAACAAAATTCGTTTACAAATGCCTTTGGATCGTTGCTATCTATGTTGCCCATAGCGGGAAACAAAATTTGTTTTCGAAACAAAATTCGTTCACAAATGCCTTTGTATCGTTACTATCTATGTTGCCCATAGCGGGAAACAAAATTCGTTTTCGAAACAAAATTCGTTTACAAATGCCTTTGGATCGTTTCTATCTATGTTGCCCATAGCGGGAAACAAAATTCGTTTACAAATGCCTTTGGATCGTTACTATCTATGTTGCCCATAGCGGGAAACAAAATTCGTTTTCGGAACAAAATTCGTTTACAAATGCCTTTGGATCGTTGCTATCTATGTTGCCCATAGCTGGAAACAAAATTCGTTTTCGAAACAAAATTCGTTTACAAATGCTTTTGGATCGTTACGATCTATGTTGCCCATAGCGGGAAACAAAATTCGTTTTCGAAACAAAATTCGTTTACAAATGCCTTTGGATCGTTACTATCTATGTTGCCCATAGCGGGAAACAAAATTTGTTTTCGAAACAAAATTCGTTTACAAATGCCTTTGGATCGTTACTATCAATGTTGCCCATAGCGGGATACAAAATTCGTTTACGAAACAAAATTCGTTTACAAATGCCTTTGGATCGTTACTATCTATGTTGCCCATAGCGGGAAACAAAATTCGTTATCGAAACAAAATTCGTTTACAAATGCCATTGGATCGTTACTATCTATGTTGCCCATAGCGGGAAACAAAATTCGTTTTCGAAACAAAATTCGTTTACAAATGCCCTTGTATCGTTACTATCTATGTTGCCCATAGCGGGAAACAAAATTCGTTTTCGGAACAAAATTCGTTTACAAATGCCTTTGGATCGTTACTATCTATGTTGCCCATAGCGGGAAACAAAATTCGTTTTCGAAACAAAATTTGTTTACAAATGCCTTTGTATCGTTACTATCTATGTTGCCCATAGCGGGAAACAAAATTTGTTTTCGAAACAAAATTCGTTTACAAATGCCTTTGGATCGTTACTATCTATGTTGCCCATAGCGGGAAACAAAATTTGTTTTCGAAACAAAATTCGTTCACAAATGCCTTTGGATCGTTACTATCTATGTTGCCCATAGCGGGAAACAAAATTCGTTTTCGAAACAAAATTCGTTCACAAATGCCTTTGTGTCGTTACTATCTATGTTGCCCATAGCGGGAAACAAAATTCGTTTTCGAAACAAAATTCGTTTACAAATGCCTTTGGATCGTTACTATCTATGTTGCCCATAGCAGGAAACATAATTTGTTTTCGAAACAAAATTCGTTTTCAAATGACTTTGATTCGTTACTCACCATGTTGTACATAGTGGGAAACATAATTTGTTTTCGAAACAAAATTCGTTTTCAAATGACTTTGATCCGTTACTCACCATTTTGTACATAGTGGGAAACATAATTTGTTTTCGAAACAAAATTCGTTTTCAAAGGATTTTGATCCGTTACTCACTATAGTGACCATAGTGGGAAACCAAATTTGTATTTGTGTTTAAAACTTCACGTCAATTGACTTCAAAATAAAGCAAAGGTAGGCGGCCAACCATCAGAATTTGACAGTAGCCATCATGCCTTAGCAGTTTTCACTGCTCGTTTTGTTCTGGCATCTAGTATTTGTGTGCAAAACTCTAGTATTTGTGTGTGCAAGAACATTTTTATATCAAGCGACTTGAAATTTTGCACACAAATACTAAATGCCAGTACAAAACAAGCAGTGAAAACCAAATTGGCCTATGTCTTACAGTATTTTATTCGCGACCGAAAACGCATGTTTGGCACTATGGTGGCTAAGTTTCAGCGAAATTAACTCAAATTGACAGTTGCCCGCTTGCAATTTGAACATTTTTATATCAAGCGACTTGAAATTTTGCACACAAATACTAGATGCCAGTGCAAAACGAACAAGAAAAACCAAATTAGCCTATGTCTTTTGTTTTTATATTCGCGACCGAAAACGCATGTTTGACACTATGGTGGCTAAGGTTCGGCGAAATTTACTCAAATTGACAGTTGCCCGCTTGCAATTTGAACATTTTTATATCAAGCGACTTGAAATTTTGCACACAAATACTAGATGCCAGTACAAAACGAGCAGTGAAAACCAAATTGGCCTATGTCCTTTAGTTTTTGATTCGCGACCGAAAACGCATGTTTGACACTATGGTGGCTAAGGATCGGCGAAATTAACTCAAATTGACAGTTGACCGCCTGCAATTTGAACATTTCTATATCAAGCGACTTGAAATTTTGCACACAAATACTAGATGCCAGTACAAAACGAGCAGTGAAAACCAAATTGGCCTATGTCCTTTAGTTTTTGATTCGCGACCGAAAACGCATGTTTGACACTATGGTGGCTAAGGTTCGTCGAAATTAACTCAAATTGACAGTTGCCCGCTTGCAATTTGAACATTTTTATATCAAGCGACTTGAAATTTTGCACACAAATACTAGATGCCAGTACAAAACGAGCAGAGCAAACCAAATTGGCCTATATCCTTTAGTTTTTTATTCGCGACCGAAAACGCATGTTTGGCACTATGGTTGCCAAGGATCGGCGAAATTAACTCAAATTGAGAGTTGCCCGCCTGCAATTTGAACATTTTTATATCAAGCGACTTGAAATTTTGCACATGAATACTAGATGCCAGTGCAAAACGAGCAGTGAAAACCAAATTGGCCTATGTCCTTTAGCTTTTTATTCGCGACCGAAAACGCATGTTTGACCCTATGGTGGCTAAGGTTCGTCGATTTTTACTCAAATTGACAGTTGCCCGCTTGCAATTTGAACATTTTTATATCAAGCGACTTGAAATTTTGCACAGAAATACTAGATGCCAGTACAAAACGAGAAGTGAAAACCAAATTGGCCTATGTCCTTTAGTTTTTTATTCGCGACCGAAAACGCATGTTTGACACTATGGTGGCTAAGGTTCGTCGAAATTAACTCAAATTGACAGTTGCCCGCTTGCAATTTGAACATTTTTATATCAAGCGACTTGAAATTTTGCACACAAATACTAGATGCCAGTACAAAACGAGCAGAGCAAACCAAATTGGCCTATATCCTTTAGTTTTTTATTCGCGACCGAAAACGCATGTTTGGCACTATGGTTGCCAAGGATCGGCGAAATTAACTCAAATTGAGAGTTGCCCGCCTGCAATTTGAACATTTTTATATCAAGCGACTTGAAATTTTGCACATGAATACTAGATGCCAGTGCAAAACGAGCAGTGAAAACCAAATTGGCCTATGTCCTTTAGCTTTTTATTCGCGACCGAAAACGCATGTTTGACGCTATGGTGGCTAAGGTTCGTCGATTTTTACTCAAATTGACAGTTGCCCGCTTGCAATTTGAACATTTTTATATCAAGCGACTTGAAATTTTGCACACAAATACTAGATGCCAGTACAAAACGAGCAGTGAAAACCAAATTGGCCTATGTCCTTTAGTTTTTTATTCGCGACCGAAAACGCATGTTTGACACTATGGTGGCTAAGGATCGGCGAAATTAACTCAAATTGACAGTTGCCCGCCTGCAATTTGAACATTTTTATATCAAGCGACTTGAAATTTTGCAAACAAATACTAGATGCCAGTACAAAACGAGCAGTGAAAACCAAATTGGCCTATGTCCTTTAGTTTTTTATTCGCGACCGAAAAGGCATGTTTGACACTATGGTGGCTAAGGTTCGTCGAAATTAACTCAAATTGACAGTTGCCCGCTTGCAATTTGAACATTTTTGTATCAAGCGACTTGAAACTTTGCACACAAATACTAGATGCCAGTACAAAACGAGCAGAGCAAACCAAATTGGCCTATATCCTTTAGTTTTTTATTCGCGACCGAAAACGCATGTTTGGCACTATGGTTGCCAAGGATCGGCGAAATTAACTCAAATTGAGAGTTGCCCGCCTGCAATTTGAACATTTTTATATCAAGCGACTTGAAATTTTGCACATAAATACTAGATGCCAGTGCAAAACGAGCAGTGAAAACCAAATTGGCCTATGTCCTTTAGCTTTTTATTCGCGACCGAAAACGCATGTTTGACTCTATGGTGGCTAAGGTTCGTCGAATTTAACTCAAATTGACAGTTGCCCGCTTGTAATTTGAACATTTTTATATCAAGCGACTTGAAATTTTGCACACAAATACTAGATGCCAGTACAAAACGAGCAGTGAAAACCAAATTGGCCTATGTCCTTTAGTTTTTTATTCGCGACCGAAAACGCATGTTTGACACTATGTTGGCTAAGGATCGGCGAAATTAACTCAAATTGACAGTTGCCCGCCTGCAATTTGAACATTTCTATATCAAGCGACTTGAAATTTTGCACACAAATACTAGATGCCAGTACAAAACGAGCAGTGAAAACCAAATTGGCCTATGTCCTTTAGTTTTTTATTCGCGACCGAAAACGCATGTTTGACACTATGGTGGCTAAGGTTCGTCGAAATTAACTCAAATTGACAGTTGCCCGCTTGCAATTTGAACATTTTTATATCAAGCGACTTGAAATTTTGCACACAAATACTAGATGCCAGTACAAAACGAGCAGAGCAAACCAAATTGGCCTATATCCTTTAGTTTTTTATTCGCGACCGAAAACGCATGTTTGGCACTATGGTTGCCAAGGATCGGCGAAATTAACTCAAATTGAGAGTTGCCCGCCTGCAATTTGAACATTTTTATATCAAGCGACTTGAAATTTTGCACACAAATACTAGATGCCAGTACAAAACGAGCAGAGCAAACCAAATTGGCCTATATCCTTTAGTTTTTTATTCGCGACCGAAAACGCATGTTTGGCACTATGGTTGCCAAGGATCGGCGAAATTAACTCAAATTGACAGTTGCCCGCTTGTAATTTGAACATTTTTATATCAAGCGACTTGAAATTTTGCACACAAATACTAGATGCCAGTGCAAAACGAACAAGAAAAACCAAATTGGCCTATGTCTTTTAGTTTTTTATTCGCTACCGAAAACGCATGTTTGACACTATGGTGGCTAAGGTTCGTCGAAATTTACTCAAATTGACAGTTGCCCGCCTGCAATTTGAACATTTTTATATCAAGCGACTTGAAATTTTGAACACAAATACTAGATGCCAGTGCAAAACGAACAAGAAAAACCAAATTGGCCTATGTCTTTTAGTTTTATATTCGCGACCGAAAACGCATGTTTGACACTATGGTGGCTAAGGATCGGCGAAATTTACTCAAATTGACAGTTGCCCGCTTGTAATTTGAACATTTTTATATCAAGCGACTTGAAATTTTGCACACAAATACTAGATGCCAGTGCAAAACGAGCAGTGAAAACCAAATTGGCCTATGTCTTTTAGTTTTATATTCGTGACCGAAAACGCATGTTTGAAACTATGGTGGCTAAGGATCGGCGAAATTTACTCAAATTGACAGTTGCCCGCTTGTAATTTGAACATTTTTGTATCAAGCGACTTGAAATTTTGCACACAAATACTAGATGCCAGTGCAAAACGAACAAGAAAAACCAAATTGGCCTATGTCTTTTAGTTTTATATTCGTGACCGAAAACGCATGTTTGACACTATGGTGGCTAAGGATCGGCGAAATTTACTCAAATTGACAGTTGCCCGCTTGCAATTTGAACATTTTTATATCAAGCGACTTGAAATTTTGCACACAAATACTAGATGCCAGTGCAAAACGAACAAGAAAAACCAAATTGGCCTATGTCTTTTAGTTTTATATTCGTGACCGAAAACGCATGTTTGACACTATGGTGGCTAAGGATCGGCGAAATTTACTCAAATTGACAGTTGCCCGCTTGTAATTTGAACATTTTTATATCAAGCGACTTGAAATTTTGCACACAAATACTAGATGCCAGTGCAAAACGAGCAGTGAAAACCAAATTGGCCTATGTCTTTTAGTTTTATATTCGTGACCGAAAACGCATGTTTGAAACTATGGTGGCTAAGGATCGGCGAAATTTACTCAAATTGAGAGTTGCCCGCTTGTAATTTGAACATTTTTGTATCAAGCGACTTGAAATTTTGCACACAAATACTAGATGCCAGTGCAAAACGAACAAGAAAAACCAAATTGGCCTATGTCTTTTAGTTTTTTATTCGTGACCGAAAACGCATGTTTGACACTATGGTGGCTGAGGTTCGGCGAAATTTACTCAAATTGACAGTTGCCCGGTTGCAATTTGAACATTTTTATATCAAGCGACTTGAAATTTTGCACACAAATACTAGATGCCAGTACAAAACGAGCAGAGCAAACCAAATTGGCCTATGTCCTTTAGTTTTTTATTCGCGACCGAAAACGCGTGTTTGGCACTATGGTTGCCAAGGATCGGCGAAATTAACTCAAACTGAGAGTTGCCCGCCTGCAATTTGAACATTTTTATATCAAGCGACTTGAAATTTTGCACATAAATACTAGATGCCAGTGCAAAACGAGCAGTGAAAACCAAATTGGCCTATGTCCTTTAGCTTTTTATTCGCGACCGGAAACGCATGTTTGACTCTATGGTGGCTAAGGTTCGTCGAATTTAACTCAAATTGACAGTTGCCCGCTTGTAATTTGAACATTTTTATATCAAGCGACTTGAAATTTTGCCCACAAATACTAGATGCCAGTGCAAAACGAGCAGTGAAAACCAAATTGGCCTATGTCTTTTAGTTTTTTATTCGCTACCGAAAACGCATGTTTGACACTATGGTGGCTAAGGTTCGGCGAAATTTACTCAAATTGAGAGTTGCCCGCCTGCAATTTGAACATTTTTGTATCAAGCGACTTGAAATTTTGCACACAAATACTAGATGCCAGTGCAAAACGAACATTAAAAACCAAATTGGCCTATGTCCTTTAGTTTTTTATTCGCGACCGAAAACGCATGTTTGACACTATGGTGGCCAAGGATCGGCGGAAATTAACTCAAATTGACAGTTGCCCGCCTGCAATTTGAACATTTTTATATCAAGCGACTTGAAATTTTGCACACAAATACTAGATGCCAGTACAAAACGAGCAGTGAAAACCAAATTGGCCTATGTCCTTTAGAATTTTGTTGCTGAACGAAAACGCATGTTTGAGACTATGGTGGCTAAGGTTCGGCGGAAATAATTGATTTTGAGAGACCGCCTGCGATGGTGGTCGAAACATTTTTTGACATTTTTAAATCAAGTGACTTTGAACTTCACACACAAATTACAGATTCTGTTTTTTTGTTTCCCACTAAATTTTGTTTCCCACTATGTACAACACAGTGATTAACGGTTTAAATGCATTTATAAACGAATTTTGTTTCGAAAACAAATTTTGTTTCCCACTCTATACAACACAGTGATTAACGGATCAAAGGCATTTGTAATCGAATTTTGTTTCGAAAACAAATTTTAATTCATGCTATGTTCATGATGTTTTTGTGCAACTTTTTGCGTTTTTGAATAGATAAAATCAGTTATCACAGTATATATAGACGTAAGTTATACTTACTGAGGCGTTTCAACTTTAAATTAAGAAACGTTTTGCTTCAACATATGCCCTACTCACACATATTTCGCACAGCGTTTGTTTCGTGTGATAGTGGATGAAAATCTAGTTTGTTTGGGATTAATTCGTATGACATGTTCCAACAGATTAGTTTGATAAATTAGTTGAAAAAGATTTCTGATTTAGGAACAATTCTTAACCCCGGCCCCATTATCTCACGTTTGGACCAACATTGTCCAATTTATCCGGTAGTGTTGATTTAATATAGCTCATTTGACACCTGTATAACCTAGCATTTTTATTCCATAATATGTTACAGCACGTTTGCGTAACGCTTCTAATTTCAAGTATGGCCCTCTACCCCCATCATGTGGCCAGTCGTCGTCAAGAATTTTGTTCACAAAATTCGTTCACAAAATTCGTTTACAAAATTTCAATTTTGTTTCCCACCATTACGTAGGTTGTGGTTGGTTGATTTTTTGTTTTTCCGATAACATTAGAATAACGTTGATGTTTGGTTCTTTATTATAACGTTATCATAACAACGTTCAATAAACGTTAGGTTTTGGTTGGTTGATTTTTTGTTTTTCCGATAACATTAGAATAACGTTGATGTTTGGTTCTTTATTATAACGTTGTCATAACAACGTTCAATAAACGTTAGGTTTTGGTTGGTTGATTTTTTGTTTTTCCGATAACATTAGAATAACGTTGATGTTTGGTTCTTTATTATAACGTTATCATAACAACGTTCAATAAACGTTAGGTTTTGGTTGGTTGATTTTTTGTTTTTCCGATAACATTAGAATAATGTTGATGTTTGGTTCTTTATTATGATGTTATCATAACAACGTTCAATAAACGTTAGGTTTTGGTTGGTTGATTTTTTGTTTTTCCGATAACATTAGAATAACGTTGATGTTTGGTTCTTTATTATAACGTTGTCATAACAACGTTCAATAAACGTTAGGTTTTGGTTGGTTGATTTTTTGTTTTTCCGATAATATTAGAATAACGTTGATGTTTGGTTCTTTATTATAACGTTATCATAACAACGTTTAATAAACGTTAGGTTTTGGTTGGTTGATTTTTTGTTTTTCCGATAACATTAGAATAACGTTGATGTTTGGTTCTTTATTATAACGTTATCATAACAACATTCAATAAACGTTAGGTTTTGGTTGGTTGATACAACGTTTTACGATTAACAACAAAAGAACGTTGGAATTAGGTTAGGTTTAGAAGACGTTCATTTCCTACGTTAGTTCAACGCTGATATTTGGTTGGTTTAAAAAACGTAGAAAGGAAACGTAGAATCAACGTTAATATTTGGAAAACATGCAACCAGTAAAAATTTTTTGGTTCGATTTACGTTAATGAACGTTTCAACCAAAAGTCAACGTAACAAAAACGTTCCTTCCACGTTTGATGTTTGCTGGGTTCCAATCAAAACATGAACATTTAGTAATGACATAGCCTATATACTTTTGCGTTTTGCAACACGGGGCAGTTTCACTCAAATAAGAAAATCACTTTACCACGAGAAAAGATTAAACAATCAGTGTTTTTTCTGTTGCTCATGGGAGTGAAATTGTTTGGCTTTAAACATCACCTCATGAAGTAGAACATAATAGACTCTGGTGATTTAAGTATTTTACTAATAATCAAGATACTTTACATTTGAAAAAACAAAGTTACAAATTTTTAACCTAGGTTTTTAGGTTGAGCTGTGGGTGCGACCAAGTATAAAGTATATGCTAGTATTGACTTCGGTTAGCCGAGTTTGCTCGGTAAATTTTGAACCGGACCGAACCTAAACTGAATAAGCAAAACCTTTAAAAACCAGGCTCCCTAGTTATGTTATACAGTTAATATTACAACTATAAGTTATAATAAGTAGTTGTTATTTGTGAGTAAACATGCAAATGAAACGTTATTTGGCTTACGAATGGAAGCCAGGCTAGGTTGTAGCACCACAAGCATGTTTCCGAACTTAATTCTTCACACATTTGGACCACAGACGAAATCACGGATACAGACGGAGTTGGTTTAACTTGTTAAATACGTGTTGCCGGTGATTCTATTTGAATAAGACACTACTGATGCTTTTAACAAAGCGAAATATATTTGTCTAATTTAAAAAGAATGACAGATTTCAGCCTGAAATGAAAGTTTCTGAGATAGTGTACGTGTTGCAACGTTCGCACCCCCCTCATGATTCTCTGCAACCCAACTAGTCTTTAATACTTGACTGGCGCGGTGGCGCGCGGTAAAAGTTATATTCGCTCAGTCACTAACGCGCTTGGAACAGTTTAAAGATAAGCCACCTGATATTGCAAAGTGTTTTTCTATTCAATAAAGTAAGACTGCTCTCGGAATCAAATTAAGGTAGCCCATAGTAAAGACGCAAGCAGACGTAGTTTCAGTCGCAGCAGCATCAAGCAAAACATACAAAAGCTGGAAAGTTTACGGCAATTACACAACTAAATGAGTCAAAAAATATATATGATAGGAAGAAAAAGCAGCAACTTTAAATGGAACAAAAATTATAAGTAAAATCCGGACCAACCCCAAAAACGTTTGCCAGAAACCTCTCGGGTGCATGTAAAACTACTATATTGTGAAGCCTCTAAGACAATTTAACATCGTCGTTTACAGAACGCAGACGCGCGCGTGCTTGTGCTTCGTTTCTCGTTTTAGGTTTGTATTTGGGAAAAAAGAAATGCTTTTGTACAAATTATAAGAGGTGATTGAGAATCGTAGATACTGTAAAAGAATAAAAGCGGGATGTGTTTGTGTTATATATGATTTGTTTCAAGATTAGTAGGTTTTTGTTGCAAAACGGAAGTTGCCGCCTGGCTGACTCTGACCGACTCCATTTTGTTTGTGTCTTTGTGTTTTGCGTGCACCACCGACAACCCCTAAGCCCGCGTGCAACGAAAACGATAAAATGTCTTTCTTTAAATTGTTTTATGTATAGACATTCGTGTGCCGAAAAATTTTCGCGTGCAGTCAAAAAAATTTGGCGTGCAAACAAAAAAAGTTTAAGAAAAACTTGCGCATGCAGCTGCCATACTCTGCAGACTGGGATATCAGCATTACATATGGGTCATCAAGACAGAAAGAGATAACCAGGCTCACATTGTAACATTCTTTACCGAATTTATTTTTTGAATTGGATAAAGTATTAGTTTTTTATCGTATTATTTGTTACAAATAAATCAATAATTTCATGACTTAGCAAAGATGAGCACAGCAGTGTCCGAAACGTTTGCTTGTATACCAGATTGTATTGATTAGTATGTCATCTTTGGCTTTCTCTTACCTGGATTCAACTCCAAGTTTCTCACACAATTCACAAAGTTATTTTGTTCACTTAACAGACAAATATTGTTTATTGCTGTGATATACCTGTCAAAATGGGACGTAAAAAGAAGAGACCCATCAAGCCCTGGTGCTGGTACTGCAACCGAGTGTTTGATGATGAAAAAATTCTCATTCAACATCAGAAGGCCAAGCATTTCAAATGTCATGTCTGCCACAAGAAACTGTTCACTGGTCCAGGACTGGCAATTCATTGCATGCAAGTAAGTTATAAACACTTGCCATGGTGTTTTTGATAGGGTTTCAAACTGAATTTAAAAAATCATCGACAAGAGAGCAATTTTTGTGTGACGGGAATCGCACCTAGCTGTCGTCAAACAGTAAGCTTTTGTATATCTGTGTGAAAGCTTATGTGTTAAAGTAAGCTACCTAAAATATTTTTCTCGCATCAAAAGCACACATACGTCACTGCCGACAAGTCAAAGTAAGTTTAAGTTAATAAATTGTATATAGCAATTCCATCCCATTTCTGTTAACTGCCAACTTTAAAATGGTAAGTGACTTGTGTATAATGGATGTAAAAAACATATATATATAAATCATTTGTTTAAACTCCCATTGCCAAAGTTGTGGTCTGTGCAAATTGTAGCTCAGTTAATGTTACTTACCTTCCTCCATCACATTCTGGTTGGCTATTCTTTGAAGAAGGAACATCTGTAAGTTCGAGTTTTGGTACATTTTCAAATTATAAATAGCTTTATTGTGTTGTGCAATATACACAAGCCTATTATTCAGCTCTTTTGTATGGATGTATATTGGGACAGAGATATTGATGCAGGTTTGTGCCTTACAGGGAAAGCGATACTTTTTTTACATGCAAAGCTTCAATTGACTTACTTGCTTGCAACGTTAGTGTAACATTTTGTTCTTGCATGATAAACACTGTGTGGTCATTTTTGATTCAATTCATTCAAAAACAGTGGTTATTGACATATTTGACATTGACAACCATTAATGGCTACACAAGAGTTTGTCATGAAGAAGCTATTGTTGTTCGCATGCCTTTTTCGTCAGGTAGGTAGACAGGCCAGAGCAACAATTTGAAGCGATCGTTTCATTTTTGTTTGCAAGTGTTTGTTTCTTTAGGTTCACAAGGAAACCATCACTGCGGTACCCAACTCAGTTCAGGGTCGCACCAATGTGGAGATAGAAATCTACGGCATGGAAGGAATTCCCCAGAAAGACCAAGAGGAACATGCGAAGAAGGTCCGAGATCAAGGTGGCCCTAAAGGCAAGCGCCAACGTACTGATGACAGCGATGACAGTGACGATAGCGATGATGACACCAACCAGTTCAACATGCCGGGACAAATGCCATTTCCAGGTATGGGGATGCCCCCTATGGGTGGGATGATGGGACCAATGGGTGGGATGATGGGCCCAATGGGTGGTCCCATGGGACCGATGGGAGGACCAATGGGTATGCCTGGCCCAAACAGATGGCCAATGCCCAATCAGAGAATGATGGGACCTATGGGAATGATGGGTGGACCTATGGGTCCATATCCCCACCAAATGGGTCCAGGTGGTCCAATGGGACCAAATATGGGTCCTGGTGGACCAGGAATGATGCCTGGAAATATGCCGAACATGTCTGGGCCACCAGGAGGGGCATTTAACTCTGGTGAAAACCAACAGGGAAATTCTAGCCATCCCAACCAAGAAGATGGAGATGGGCCTTCAAGCAATCAGGCGCCTCCAATGCCAAAGCCATTGTTTCCAGCTGCATCGAATATCCAACAAAGCAAACAAGATGTGGGCAGTGCTGGTGATGCAGGCAAAGCTGGCTCGACTGGGCCAAAATCCATCTCGACCAACAGCAATTTAATGCACCCTGATGATGAGGATGTATCACTTGAGGAAATTCGAAGCAAAATGCAGTGCTATCGTGGTTTGCCAAAGAAAATGATGCCCCCTCCGATGCCTGCCAGTTACCAAAGCCGTGGAACTGTTTACTAGTGGTACATGTGATCAATTTGGTGTGTAAATATCAATGAATTTCAGATTTTTATGAGTCTTTTTTGGGCGCTTAGGAGGCTGCCATTGGTTGCTATCTGAACATCATTTCTTGCTAAAATTCTTATGACATCTTGTTACTGCTGCTGTTAGTCCTTAAATCATTTGTACTAATGTCAATTTTGGCCCCACCGATATTTGTGTTTCATAAGGCACCCAAAAACAAGACCAATAAAAACCCGGATTTGTCATTTTATGGCGCACAATAAAAATAGACTTTGTATTGATTGTACTTGGTAAAAGCATTGAAGATAGCTTCAACTGGAATGAGTCCCAGCTGCTCGCGCATCATTTAATTCAAATACTGCACAATCCACCAGACAGTTTGATACAATCGTAAACTTTATCGGAATGCGAGGGCGATTCATAAAATAACGTTATGCCTGCGATTGGACAAATATGGCACGGTAATTTAGAAGGACAAATTGAATAGTAAAGCGCATAGCAGCCCCCAAAACGGGGGAATTGCAAGCTAAAATTACATGTGCTGGAATAAGTGCATCGGGAATACTCAACACCAGGGCTAGCATCAGTGACGAAGGAAACCGAATCCTCAAAAATGCCGCTGCTGTACGAAGTGCTGTAGTTTGTCATTACCTTGTAGCTTTGTTTACTTGAGAACTCGCGAAAAATTTCAGACATTCAAGGATTGCAATTCTTTTTATAGCACCTGAAACTTATTTTACAATGGTTCTTTGCAGGTATTATACAGATATACCAAACTTCCTACTGTAACGCCTCACATAGCATGCCGATGATTGCACTTCACATAGGACATAGAAAAGGGTGTCGAAAAAGGATTACTCAAAAAAAAGATCCATTAGCCGCTGATCTTCATAGTTGAACAGCGAAATGTCTCTCTTGTCTCCTGAATGCTTTCTCTCTACAGCAAGATCTGCGGTTCTTGCTTGTTTTATGACACGGCGACGTGATTGTTATGCTGCATAGCTCCTATGAAAACAATAGCAAATGTCAGCCGTTATTTCGGTATTTCAGCGTTGGTGATTTCACTGTGGGATAACGAGACCCACAAGGAAGATGGTTAAGCGCTGTGGTTGAGAATCACTTAACTGTAGCCTATCATTTTTATACTGGACACATACAGATTGTTTTTTGCGAACATTCACATCTTTTTCCTGTGTGAAGTTGATATTTTATATGACCAACGTAAAACCACGATGGATGCTTGGGAAAGATTTGTCAAGATCTTACCTACAGTGCTCCGGGAGCTACGTTTCTTCCAATTCCGACAGGTCAGAAGACTTCACACTCTTTTGCGACCTCCTCCTCTCCCACTCTTCAACCCTTTGTAACTTTCGTCTCTTGATGGATAGGAAGGAATCACGTGACAAAGGATACGTCCTTGTTTCTTCAGACCCTTGGGCCAAATTTTCGCTTGGTTTCGTGGTTTCTTTGTCGCTGAATCAATGATTGAAATACATAACACACATTTTAATGCAGTTGTAGTGCAAGCTTTTGCATGTATGGGCGAAATACGCAAGGTCGTGGGTTCAAAACCTTGCCGGAGGCTTGACCCTGCGTTACTCACTCGGATTTTTCAGGTAAATAATCCTTACTTGACTCTACGCTGTGGCTGCCATACCACTGTAACCTAATGCTATATTATAATGTTAATCCATTTATGTTACAATGCGTAATGCCAGTTTTCGACAATAAAAAAATTATGCAGGTATAGTTTGTCAGTTCTGTAGTAACCTTGTCTTTATATAGTTCACTGACCTGCTATCGGAACTACTTTCCACCATAACATCGGCGTCGTTCGTTTTTCTATTGGAACTCCAATCTCTGTTTCGCGCTTTCCTTCTCTTTTTGGTTGTGAGGATCGAATCTCTTGACATCACGGTTGCTCCAGTGTTCCGTGACGTTTCTTCGCCACTTGATTCACTTCCAGACTGAACAACAGCACTGACATCGCCGTTTTCGTAGGGCGTGGTTGTGATATTGCCGTTATTGTTTTGATTCGTTTGGAGCTGATCGTTCGTTTGGCGACCCTCTTTTTGTCCATTATCGCTGGGTGGCGCTATAAACGACGTTTCTTCCTCATCTGGATGCAGAGTTCGATTCGCTGCAAAAACACACGAAGGCAGGAAACAAATATCAATGCAAAAGTAATGGCCAATTATAACTTATTATATATTACACACTGGAACTGCACAAATTCAACGTTTTACCACCGTGACAAATTTAAATACCACTGTACTTATTCTAATACTGTACATCAGTAGTTCCCAAACTGACGCCCTGGTTCGTCTTTTTATTGTTGCAGAGGACGTCGCGCGATCATTTTTTATTGTGACACACCAGTGTCGAGAGACACTACCTCCAATGAAAGTCCAATCTTATCTCTCATGTTCAAATTTATCCATTTACTCGATTAAGTTGTTAAATAAAAAAATCTTCCTAATACACTTGGGTACGTCGTAATTCTTGTCTAATTGCGTCGCACGCCGAAACGTTTGGGAACCAATGTACGTTAATGCGAAGTTGCCAAATTGAACTTACTTTGTTGAACATTACGTTTGGCGAGGCCTTCCTGGTGCACAACAACATGATGACTTGGTGTTTTTGCGCGGTGTGTGCGATCGACACTAGGTGTTGTAGGTGTGACGGTGGAACTACGATCAGAATGGTTGGCATTCCTACGAACCTCTCTATGGTCCTCTGCACAAAGTGGATATCATATTACACAAATGGTTGTGACCGAAATTACCCACAAAGATTCTGTTTGAATAAGCACAGAAACTGACGATGCCGTCAAGGCGAAACCAATATATCTGTGAGATTTTGGAATAAAAGATCGCACTAACGCTGATCGTCAATCACTCTTTGTGAGTTTTTTTATATCTAACAAGATAAGACAGATCCGTCGTTACCACCTAGCAAGAATGGGCAGCTTCCTGTTGTCTAAATGACATTTTTCTCCTAATGGTCATAACTAAACACTAAAAAAACATACACAGGCTAAACCATACACACGAATTTAGTTAATGGTGGATGTTAGTTCGAACTGATATATAAGAAAATATGTTTGGATATTCGAGGTCAACTTAAACGAGATTGTTTTTATGTCCGAAAGAATATAGCAGCCAACGCTGTTTCATGCAAATTTGGTAATTGTTTTGCTTTTTTCGTTTTTACGGTCACTGTTTTCGCATTGCGTGGATGAAGCCTTACTTTCATAACACAAAAATCGAATTTAAACGCATATTATGTAACAATACCATCTGTTTCTTTTGGAGGCGTGCTCTTTTGGTGCATGTCGTCACTTTGGCGCATCAGACTAAAGAAATGCAATTCAATTAGGTAGTAAACCTTTGAAATGTTTAGAGGCTATTAAGTATTAACCGACCTGCACTTGTGGCAGTCATCTTGGCCATGATAAAAAAGAATTGTCACTCCTCTTTGAAGGACAGGATCGTAGGGAAAGTCGTTGATATCGGTATGATAAAACTTCGGCTGATAAAATCAAACAAGATTATTTGACTTTTCAAAAGATGTTTTTGCACATAAACAATATCGTCCATATATGCTGCTGTAACATTCATTATTTCTACTTGCAGAAACAATCGATACGTCTGCCAAAATTTTACAGCATGCAGCTTTATGGGCGATATTGTTTATTTTAGAGATTTACAAAAGCCGTGACTTGTGTTTCTAAGCTACCTCTAGTGTTCATTTTGTCGAACATTTAGAAGAAATTTAACAATACCTGTGGTATACTTATAACTTTTATAAAAGGCAGAATATAACCCACCGACGGGTTTATACAGTAAGCAAAGTCGTGCGAAGCGAAACTTGACCGTTGCAAAACCCTCTTTGTTCAATCCGATTACCAGGTGTTTATCTGCGCTAGTCTTTTGACGAGAGAACGCAATGGGCGGCTAATTAACGACAACTTGCTGCGAAGTGTCAATCATGTCGGTCGCGTGACCTGGGTCGCAAAGACTTGTCACACAAAACATGTAGCTGCTGTAATATGTCACGAACTACGCCGCCTCAATACCTTAGACATATGCTAATGTCAACACTGCTGTTTCAATAAAATATCTAAAAATTACATGACTGTCAAACACAAAGTGTCGCTGACAGTTTTTATCTATTGAATTGGTCGCGAGCTGAAAATATTTAGAAGCCCTGGTTAAAACTTAAACGATCGCGATCGGCGCGATAAGTTAAGTGAATCAGACAAATGACAATCAAACCAAGCCTTTTTCGCTTTAATGAAAGAAGGTATAAATATCTACCTAAAAAGCTGCTTCAAACCACAAAAAAAAAACGACAAACAACGCAAAAGCAAACTCACAGGTTCCAGGTCTTGTAATGCAATGTTCCTGTCCAGGCGTTTACGTCTGATCCAGCAGAGGGCAACCGTCGCGCAAAACATCAAGACCACGCCTAAAGCAAAGACGGACCAGCCTCCAATGGCTGAGTACTTTACTCCGACGATTGCCCCGGCAACCAGCAAGCCAATGATGAAGAAGCTGGCCAGAGCACAAACCAACCACGACTTGTCGTCCCCGTTGGGTCGGAAAGCCTTAAAGCTGTTTTGATTTTTCCTGGAGGTGTGCGACGTGCTGGATTTCGATGAGTCTTTTGGGCGCTTTTTCGCTTCTGCGTTTCGCTGTGGAATTAAAATTGCAGTCGGAATGTGAATATTGGCCTATTTGCCAATCTTGAAAACTCAACGTTTTATTCGTTCAAAGAACACATCAGCCCCTTGTATATACTCTGTAAAGTCAGATCTGTCTGTTTTAATGTGAAACATACCAAAAAAAGAACAGTCACATATATAATTTATGAAAGAAAAAATTACCTTCATTTGACCGAGAATACCGACAGACATTTGTCTTCCATTGTCTCTTGGGGTTTCGTTCATTCTCATCATGTTTCCTGTACCTGCACAACCCAGCACTGAAATTACATGTTCCTATGACAGCTGCAGTAGCAGCAACATCACACAGGTCTTGTGTTTATACGTACATACGGTTTGTATATAAACACGATTAACAGCAGCCCGTCATGTATGCCGCAGGCTGTGCATGTTATTTAACATGTTCCGTGATGGAATTGTCGTTTTAAGTAAAGATACGTAATTTTTTGTGGTTTAAAGCATATCAAAAACCAAGTAACACCTTTTGCAACATAAAAGGCGTCAAGAATTCGTGAAGTGACAATTTTCACATGATAAAATACACAACATTTCAAAATGTTTTCAACAATCCGGTTCACCACAAACTGACAATCTGTCCATCCAGTTTTCAATATTCTACAAACAGATTCCAGTTTTGAAAAGTTTGGCCGACCCTGATATAACGTCCTTTAAGAGTCAGTTGCCTGAACTAACATGCAACTGTGTTTCTTGCAACAAGTACTAAAGATATAGTAAATATGCTGCCCGTGAACCCGTTTGTATAAATAAACCAACAATTGCAAATAAACAGATTCGTAAATTGTATTATTGGACTTCTTAAAGCTGACACCTACTTAATAATAACTTATCCATAGCAATTTGAGTAGTTACTGCAACAATACGTGCGTAACAATTTCATCTAATAAGTACTTGTTGAATGCAAAACAGAATCCTCTACACGTCATGCTGAATATACCAATTATTTTTGCATGCCCCCTGTGTGACATTGAGTCTACCTTAGGTGTACTTTTTTAATGGTTCAAGTTTCCAATATTTGCTCGTGCGATCAATCAGACCACAGCATTGGCATATTCAACCTTTTTGAGCTTAACACAGACCTGCGCTTGGCATCAATCAAAACCTAAATTGGGTTGCTAGGGCAGCTCAGATACCGCTGGAAATCAAAGTGTATCGACCGGTTTATCATATGATTCTCAGGTGTCTATAGCTAAGCTCAATTTCACTCACGTTTTTTTTGCTCCAAATAAGCATAGCGGTAATCAATCTTACCCTTGTTTATAGCATAATGCTGGTCTTGTGTCATATTTCTTTCTTTGCAAGTACACGTGTTTTTTTAACAAAAGCTTGTCCGTAACGACCGATTTTTGCCTAAAGCGGCACATATAACTTGTAATGGTATTGGTACACGTCTATGTCATCTAAAACAAAAAAAATATTCACTGTCAGCGTGCTTATAGGTAAAGAAAATATCGCCATACATTGCGCATTTCCACAGCTAGCTGGCGATTACATTGTTGTGGTTGACTTAATCGAACAATACAATAAAATATGTAAAAGTTCTCAACGCACAAACTACATTTACTTTGCATTTCATTTGCTACAGCCGTATTTCCCAAGTTTGTCACTCAGCAAATTATGCACTGTTGCCTTCACGCACCCACGCAAAAGTGACGTATAGCTTTCCGAGCTTAAAGGGATCAAGTTACACGCCTTAAGCTAGTTTCAAACTTTTAACAGCGTCGCGACGCCTTTATCGACCGGTGTTCGGATTCCGATTAAAATCATTCCTTTTCTTTCCTCGATATTGCAAGCGGATAGATCGAGCAAAGTCAATTACAGAGGTTCGAGTTCCCGATTGCAAACCCCCGATCAGGTGGTTGCCCTTATGTCCTATCGACGTGCACCGTGGTGGAAATGCACAGCGGTCAGTTGACATTTGACCTTTCAAGGTCAAGTGACATCTGTGCGCTTGTTGCCACGTAAACTCACCGCCAAATGTTCAACTTCTGCCAACTGATAAACCGTCCGCGGTTTAGGATACATATTGTGCTACATGCAATTATCGTGGGAAACATGAAGATGAAAATTATTTCACCAAAATATTTTCCAAACGTCCCGAATCTAACTTTTAGGTAATTGCTGTGAGGGCTTATTGGTACAAGGTTAATCTTTTCACATAGACAAAATACACAATGAGTCTTGCGCGCAAAGCACGGTGGCTCTGACGACTGCAATTAAAAAGCAATGTGATGCACAACTTTAATCATTATGTTGTAATTTTGTAGCAAAAATGGTTATTCACAAAATACACAAAAGAAGAATGATAATGCTACAGCAGTCAAGTAACTTTAGTCCGTCAAACAACAATTGTAATGCTCTTACCATCTTCCTTGATTGATTGCCGCACCGAGCCCATGCCGCCACAGTTTCACACCTTCTACGCTGTAATTAGCAAAACGTTTCATTCATAATGCAAAGGCTGCATCGCACTGCCCAAATGAGCAACTAAACACATTCATCACCTGTTACTATATATAACAACAGATGACTGCATACAATGAACAGATTAGCAGAATCAATAGTCAGTTGAAGGCATTTTGTTGGATTTTACTGAAACTAGCATATTCCTTCTGATACATGGCTTTCTTTGCGAAACGGTACTATTTTAATTCCCTACGTTTTTACCCTTGAAATTCCCGTCCTGCTGGGGCATTTATCCATATTGTCATTTGGCGCGACTGAACAAAGGTTGAAAGTGTAAATATGGTCTATGGTTGCCTGGCGCTATGCTACTCAGTGCATTGTTCCAATTGTTATGGTCTCTTTCGAAAGTTGCGTGGATTTGTTATTCTCCAAAAGTTCGCACTGCAACCCTCGGCTTTTCTTCCTACCAAAACCTCTACCATTTACAAACTGTCTCGTGAAGAACACACAACGCAGCCTGCAAATAGAAACAGCGGGTATAGCTGGTTTGACGCGAACTCATGGTTCCTGTCAAAAGTACAAATGCAGTTCGTCTGAAACTACACTCCAACTGTCACAAAAGCGAATGTGTCGTCACAATTAATCAACTCGGACATTTTTTCCCCCACGCTAAAGCTGCTTTGAAACCTCAGCATATACGTTAAACAATCGTGCCTGGATCTGTGTTCAGAGAAACGTGCCTCGAGGGAGAAATTGTAGCCCTGGACAAAAATAGTTGTCAAGCCGTACCGCGAACGCGTACGTTGGTTTATATGCCTTGTCGCGGTTGCATCTTTCTGAAAATGTAAGCTGTAGGCTACGTGTTTTAGCGCTCTGTTTGTCAAACAAATGCAATTCGCTCATATGGTGATTGCGCTGTTGTCCAAACAAAGTACACCAACGCAGAACTGTATATTTGTAGGTATATTTGTATTTGATTATTATAAAGGTATTTGAGGCTGCGTTAAGTTATCTGTTAATTAATTCTCTAAAAGCCCTTTACTCAGAAGCCAATACACGAGAGAATAAATGGGATTTATGTACAAACCACCTATAGTATCAACTTCGGGATTCTTTTGAAACATGCTATTTCCGATTCCTGCTGTGTGCAGACTGACACGGTTGCTAAAATGAGCTGAAATCATTTCGACGACACTGGCAATCACGTGTCGCCGATACACATTAAAAATTTATCTTCTTTCGCGCTGTTCTGTTTTATGCAACCAGACAGTTTGTACAAAAACAAAAAAGTTCAAATGCAAGCAACATGATATAATCGACGGTTAAATTCTGCCGCCTGTCAATTCACTGTTCTTTGCACAAGACATTTACAAGAAATGTCGACAGCTTCCCGGAAGCTATGGCAACATAACCAAATTTGACACTTTCACAGGTAAATTTACAACGTATCTAAACAACGCAAGCACCCTTGCCTGCGCAATCTCACTGTTATGAACTCCAAAACACCCTGGGAATGTTTCCTTGATCAGGTGACAACGTATATAGTGTTACGCTCTTGGGGCGTTAAGGGTTGCAAGAAAACGCGCATTGCGAACTTCGTTGAACGTAAACGTTGAAAGCGACGTAACGACCGCCACGCGTGGTTGCACTTGCCTTGACGCAAAACTGTTGTGTGTCCGAGCGTGTCGCTTAATTTCGTTAGCCCGGTAACGACATTTGGGGAAATTGAGACCACTGAAGCGGAGTGCATGCTGAATCGATGTGCCGGCGTCTAATTGCGTTGATTATTTTTGCCTCCGAGCATTGATTGCATCGTCAGTAAACCAGTGAAGTCATCCAAACACTTCTCGAGCTTGTAACGCATTTCAGTGGACTAAACCTTTGTTATACTTTTAACTTTTAAAAACCCTGAAATTTTTTTTCTTTAAAGCTCAAACAACTCATACCTTTACACACCGTCATATACATTTTTTCGACCATCAAGCCAGAATACTAACATTCCTCGCAAAATCTGCGGTATGCTGCTGCTGTTGCTGATTAATAAAAAGCTTTTTACCTCAGTATAGCGTTTGCCTCACTATTTCCTGGTATATTGGTAAGGTCGTCCCTTAACCCTGCATTAGCGAAATGCATCGCACGGTTGTGCGGTTGGCATTTCCTCAAGCAGATGCCGCAAGCTACAGCAAATTTAACGCAATTTTCGCACAACTATTCGAAGCACAATCATCTGCTTTACTTGTAGTAGAGAGCAGTTATTACGCTTCGTCACCAAGTGAAATAAAAGAGGGGTTTCTGGAATCATGCCCATGTACATACTGTTCAAACATCATATCATGCCATCAAACAAACACCGCTTTTATAGCTTCAAATGCTAATTTTTGGTTCAACATTCGAAACACCATTATTAAATCAAAAATTGCTTTAAAATGCTGTGGCAAAGTACAACATCGTTTCAAAGTTTCAGCAAATTCTCACAAACCATACCCGCTTTAGTTCATTTGACCAACACGCTTGGGGTGGCCAGGTACAAACTTTTTTTAGCACACATCCGTTCAGCTGATTCATTCATTAACAAGCGCAAAGGGCAGGCGAATTATATACGTACAGCCCTTTGTGTGCCTATTAGTCTTTCATGAGCATTAGAATAACTATTTAAATTGGCAGTGGGACGATAGTTTAAAAATTAGCACCTGCGTTTGTCAACCAGTTCTTACAGAAACTAAACTTGTCTGAAGTATTCGCTCCAATGTTCACGAATTCCGGATGAAATTACAACAATGCCAAGTTTGACAAATGAAAATTCCCGTAAAAAACTTAAAAAAATGGTTGTTGTTGCATGCTTTCAATACCGGAGAATCGCGTTCCAAAACGTATCACGGAAATGGACAGATTGGTCAGTTGCATAGTCCAGTGGTTCTCAAACCTTTCGCGTGCGACTAATCACGTTCACGGCACTTCCGACAATTATAAATATACCAGGATGATTTGTTGCTCTGTTTACAATTTTCAGACTTAATTTGTTATTTGTCTGCATTTTTCTCCAAACTAGTTTACGTAAATTGTTACACGGCGCTTGTCAACTTAAAACGACACATGCACAGATTGTGGACCTCTGGCATGAATTCGACAGGTCGTTTGACCGCCTCTTTTACTGTCTCATTCGTTTTATATCCCAGGGGTGCATTGTTGTTCGGTGTAATAGACACCCATATAAACACAATTTGATATATCTCTTAAAATATAGTGCACAAAAAATAGTGATTGATCGTGGGCTGCAAACCACTGCTAATTATAAACCAACCAAAACCGATATTTTACTCAAAAAATATGTTTTACTAATTTGTATCGTCTTCACATTTTCAAACACAGGCCTAATCAGAACACACACATACCCTATGTCATATTTCAAAGAATTAGCAATGAGTACATGCACATGTCGGTGAACATGTATATGTCCGCCAAAGGTTGGATCGAGACCATATTTTACTGATCAGCTTTTGTCTATTTCGTTATAATCCAATGTAATTTTGCAATGCAACCGCGAAGTTTTCATTTATATTTTATTTATGTGCAACAAAAGCGTACTACGCAAACCTGAGTTACGAACTACCACATATACTTTTTGCTGGCACTTACCGTCTTGCGGATAAAACAATAACTTCTTTCGGCAGTTTAACTTACCTCATCATCAGTTCAATTACAACCATTATCGATTTTTTATTCAATGTATTGTTTATTTTAAAAAAAATTGACGCATATGGACCAGAATTGAAGCTTTACTAGCATAATGATATCAACAGGTGCTTAAACTACATAATTTTAAGTCCATGTATGCTAATAATACTAACACACTTACCAGTAGTTTCGATTCGATTCTTTATAGTTATATTTCCGCGTCGAAGCAAGGGCTGCAAACGCTTGGTCTTTATATTAATTAGCTAAAGCCGACGTCGATGCTATGCATGGTAAAAGATTTAGTGCCTGGCTACAGGATGTTTGTTACTAAGGTAATCAATACCTACACATGTCTGTTGCTAATCAGTCTACTAAACGTGACTGCAGACCATCGGTAACACGAGTCGCGCCACATTGACCGTCAAACAAATCCACAAGGCAACATGTAGAAGTGGGGTTTAATTTTGTGTTGCGCAAGCTAAACAACAAAGCACCTTTCAATCAAACTGCTGTGAGCGCAGGCTTGATTACATGTTGAAAGGGAAGTGCGCTGTAGGACGTTAACGGCATTTAGCTCCTTATTGGCATTACAGATTGTTAGACGAGAGTACAGCTAATGAAAAACCTTGAACGAACCTAATTGAAATCACGAATAAAGCATTGTGCGCCTTTACTTCGGTAAAATGGTGCTTTTTTGTCCAAAAAGGCTTCGTTGTCCATCAGGCAGTTTAACCTGAATGGCCGAACCCACAAAAGTTGGTAACTAAATCATGATTTGTTTTTTCCAGCGCCCCAGAGCCTATAACACTGTGATTGTTATACTTCCGGTGTTTTTCCATACATATAAGTTTTACTACATAAAAACGACAGTTCAGCATTGCGGAAGTTGATTTTTTCCAGTTAAAAAGCAACACTGATTGTTGAAACATCGTGTTCTTAGATTGTTGTAAATGTTGTCAGTCTTGTCGAAAATTGATTTGTTTTATTGGCTTTTCCTTTAACACCTATATTGCTCTGGAACGACATCTTGCGTGAGGAGACCGCGTCCGACAGTCAGAAGAGTCACAAAAAAATACCGCGTAGGTACCCCATCCTTATACGCTAATACACAAAATCGAAAGTGGTATGTTGTGTACACTCCACAGAGTATAGCAGTTTCAGGCCCACATTGGGCTCTTTCACCTTCTGTTGTTCTGTTGTGGCTCCAAAGAGACTGCAAGCACATTGAGGAAAATGAGAAGCATTTGTAACCGATCATGCACTTGGTTATTTCTGTTGGTTTGCCAAGTTTACTGGAAATATAGCGACAATAGTTTTGTTTCGTGTGCGTTAAATGGTCGAAAACACCCAAAACCAATAAGGTTTTGTGGCTCCCAACATGTTTTAGCTCAGTGCAAAAAAAGTGTAACTGGTCTTGGCATGCCAAAGCTTGTGGACCTCTGTCATGTTTCTCACACAAAGGGCCGTTTACCTAAAACTTTCAAATGACCCTCTTACACCACACTAAAACAGGCTTTTTGTTCAATTGTATGGTGTTCACAGTCGGCAAAGATCGAGACCCAACAAATATCGTGCTTGCAACACATTGTATGTTGGGCTGTTTGTGTTCTTTCTTCGTGCGGCGTTTGAAAGAAAGAAGTTCTGTTATTTCGTTTTTCATGTAGCCTGCTATGTATGTTCGTAGGCGGGCGGGGGTAATTACTTTTCTTTTGTTAAGTAATTTGTGGCGAAACAGATGACGCATATGCCGGTATTCAAGTCAAACACACCCTCTATAAATCCTCTGGTGAACCCAGGAAAGTACACAGTTTAATTGCTGTAAAGTTTCCGATTTGAACACAAAGCTTTCAACCCACGTTGTCATGCGATATGCCCACTTCGTTGGCAGGGACGTGATGCGATGTTGGTTTGGTTAAAAAAGCTGACCGTAAAGGTCGGTTTGTGGCATTTCTTTTCTGATTGTTGACGGTGTATTTGGTATAGAACGCTTTTGGCTTAATATAAACATTCACGTTTTGTTTTTACCGTTGAAATTGTATAAAATCTCTGGTTATTTTTCTTACTTTGACGCAAGACTTGTTCCAAATTCCTATGTAAAGAAACATGTTTTCCATGTGTCACAACATGTGTATCTTTTATACAACCAGCATAGGGCTACAGTTCTACGTACACTATGCGAAGCAACAGAAAACGAGACAACGTTAAATGATAAACCTACAAAACATTACACAAAATACAAGGGATAAAACACACCAAGCCATGTACTTGAGGGAACTATAGAAAACTACTTGCATAAAACGTCATAAGAAATGTGGAACTGAGCTGAAAAAAACAAAACAGATTTACAAAAGTACAGATCCTTGAAAAGCAAACGGAATCACAGCCTTTTTGGGACTAGGAAGATGCAAACAAAAAAAAACCCTCAGAGGTGTTGGTTTGGGATAAATTTCATTCTTTTTTTGGAACGTATAAGATAGAAAATCTGAACTATCTAAAACCTTATTGCGTGAATTGGCTGCGTAGTTGTGCAAAATTTGTCACTACGAAAAAGGAACACTTCACTAATACAATATTAATGGCATTGAGGTAGAAAAGGGTCAATGCAACTTATCTGGCAATTGCCATTTTACTAAGAGGGCGGCGGTAAAAAGTCTTGCGAACTTAATGAGTGAATGGATCATATATGAACGTTTACTTGACAAATTTGCGCCTTAAAAACTTCACGAATGAGTTGACGTCATCTTGTGTTGAAATAAATCCCAGGGAGGCTCTGACGGCTCCGACAGGCAGGTCGTCCACAAGGTCAACTTCACCACATTTGTATCCAGACTGGTAAACAGGAAAATGCGCTTGACTAACTTTAACACCCACTGTTGTTATGGTTACAAACATAACATGAACTGAGTGCGATGGGTTATAAACTTCTTGAATTAGGTACTTGCAAAACACATTGCGTACAACTTGATTTTGTGCTTTCAACCTATTTTCGTTTTTTACTACTATATTTCAGTACTTACTTAAAATCTCAAACCACATCAAATAAAGTTTCTATATTTTGGACATTGGTCTGAAATAATTGTGATCAAACGTCGGCAAAATGTCTATCTAATTACACATACCTTGTGTATTTGCTTGATTCTGCCATCTCCTATCTTAAGAAGAGTGTTGCACGAACCGACGTTACAGAAACAACCTCCACGCAAGTGGATATTTTCCCTCGTCGCAAATTCCACCACTGTGTTGTATCCCACGTAACTAAACGACATTGACTTTTTTTTGTGGTTCCATTCCATTTTACAAAATGCACTGCGGCCTAACCATTATATTTTATCGCGAAAATTACGTTAAATTTATTCGCACCTAACGTTAAAGTGGAAAACAAGTTTCAAGCCAGCCACCGCTTGCAGGGGTCAATATACCTGCCATCAGATTTCATCACGTTGAAGGCAATAACCGCTCCCTGACTTTGTGGGTTGTCGTAATTCGAGAAGTTGTACATTTTTATCACCGGATTTCCATTCCTGTGGCGCATTTTTTGCATTTCATCGTGCATTCTGAAAAAAATAAATAAGTCAACAGATTTTAACCTCGGAAACATATCATTCATAAATGTCCTCCTAAATAAAGACAGACTATTTGTTGCGAACGTTGTCTTTTAAGTTGGTCATTTTCCCAGCGAATGTTCAACCTTGTGCAAAGGGTGCAGAGTAATAAGTCCTGATAGGTCGAAGCGAAGTGTGCACTGCCTGCACCCCACTGATCTTTTTGGGCTCATTTGCTTTTCCATGATTTACGTGACGCGAAGTCACCAACGCTACTGGTTTCTAAGCAGTTGCATAGCCACAGTGTTTCACAATGGTTCGCCACTGGTGATATGCGGCTATAGTTTAAAAACTAACGAATCTACGTCCAAAGCAATGTCACCACTACTTGGAATAGTCCCTGTCTAGCTAAATGCCTGGCAAAACCGTCGTGAGTCACCAGCTTTACTGTTGACACCCGATAGGTTGAAACAGTGTACTAGCTACAAAGGTTTTCAATTTCAGTCATACCATAAACATGGTACCTACCTCCGAATAAGATTAAAAGTGTGGATTGTGATATTTTGTACTGATCTCGCAATTCGCTCGATCGCCTGAAATCCGTATTTTAGGGCTAGAATATCCAAAAATCCAATGGTGCCTTCTTCATATCTAAAGACAGTTGTGTAAATGGGATAATGTTAACCTGTTTTTTATTGCTTCATGTGAATGTCACGCAACGCGCTCGACGACACAGTAAACATTGGACATGTTCCAAAAGTCGTGATTAAATTTGCTTCGAATTCACTGTAAAAGCAGGTCATGTCTTACTGTTCGTGTAGTGTCCGCTTCATTACTCGGAAGTTCTCGCTCGGAAGATAGACCTCAGTTGTCCCCCCAGCAAAGTACGTGTCCTTGGACAGGGGACTTCCCTTCCGTACCAGCAAAGCTCCAATGCCTGTGAAGAAGAAGAGTTTTGGGTAAAATAAGGATGATACAAAACCTATGTGACGTTGGCAAGTATCTATGTTTGCTTTGTTGAAGTTTGTCCCGACCCCATAAACACACTACAACGTGATGCGATGCGGTAGGAATGTGTCAATATGAAACCGAAAGCAGACACAACGCAATTGGAACTGACAAATGTGTCGGGTACGTCCACCAATTCAAAGTGCGCCAAGGCAAAGAGCTTCAACAAACAGACTGATGATATTTCGGTGACTCTGAATAATACCTGTGTAAACACGCTCCGAAACTAATTCAGTGCATCAAGTATACTTCTATAGATTTACAGATGGCGTTGCGGAATAACCCGCAGAACTCAAGTGTTTTGGAGGGGGTGTTGCAGTTTCGTCATTATGTGTAAATGCTGACTTAGGTGGGCGTGAAGACATCTAAAATTGAAAACCGCAGTGGTGAAAGTAACACTTTTCTTACTGGAACAAGTAAACTTTAAACTAAAAATGAAATCAAAAAGTCACCGTTCCTGCTTACTTTCAGTACTGCTTAAATTCCTAATTTACCAATACGGGTACAGACGTCATTTAGTTGCACGCTTGAATGGCGCACAACAATGGCGGTTTTACTCCATGAAAGAAAGCAGTTGCCTGCAACAGTGTTGCAAGCCAGACTTTTCGCGGTTTGGGTTCGGGATCACGTTTGAAAAACAAATCGGGAAAGATTTGTAAAGTTCTCCTTCGGGCAAAATTTAAGCGGGTTTTGCCCCAACATGTCGCTCACCATTATTTCGAGATAAAAGCAACGCAAACGCACCTACTATACCCACTGTTTTTTCGGAAAGCCGTTAAACGTTTAATCATACACAAACCCACAAACATAATTTATTACGATTGTCTGCGTGACACGGATGTAGAGTTCTGCATCAAAACACAACTATACACAATTGATATTTTTGTATATTTAAGCAACAAAATCGAAATAGAAACGACATCAAAACATTGCTAAATGAAGAAGTCGTTAGCACTGCACTCACCGGTCGGAAATCCGAAGATCTTGTAGAAGGACAAGCAGAGAAAATCTGGTGAATAATCGAACAAGTTGAGAGGAGATGATGGAACGAATGCTGCGGCGTCCAATGCCACATACCAACGACTCGTCGTCATTCCTGAAGCATAAATCACGAGCTGTAATGAACTGTTCAACTTACCCTATACTCAATATTCATCCCAGTAATTTAAGTTTGCTAGTTTGTAAGCACGGAGGGCCCGGAGAAGAGCATTATATCCATTGATCAATAATGAAATCAATAATACTAACTTTAACACAAGTCTATATCTTGAATAAGATAAATGCCCAAAACTTGAATCGTTGCTGGTTTGTGGTTTCCAAAAACGAAAGCCTCATTGTATGTAATTATATAAGCAAACAAACAAACAGTAAACAAAAACTATGTACTGCCACGCTCATTTGGCGTTTGCTGAAAAAGTTTTGTCGTCATGACAACGTACCGTTTTTGACCGTCTTAATTCCTTTGCTATGAACCTGCTTTATCCAATCGAGTGGATACTTTTTCCCGGAAAAGTTACTTTGGGCGGGGTAAGCAAAAAGGTGGTTCACCTTGTCATGTTTTCTGTGCAACAAGAAGTGTTTACCGTCAGTGCAATCACCAATGCTAAAAATGATTAATCCAACTTGTCGGTTTTACTTACATGGATTTCTCGTAGGTGTCATCACTTACACGACCCGGTTGAATGAGAGATGGAGGAAAGGAATTTATGTCGTCTATTTTCTCCTTGTTCCTGCAATAAAAAAGCCCTTAAATGTTTGATATTACGCTTTTCCTGTTTGTCACGTCACATCTATCTTTTGTTGAAGAAATATATAAGATGGTTTTTGACAAGACTTTTAGTAAATAAACGTAGGGGATCGCAAACGATTTTATAAAAGGGATCCATGACTACAAACAAGGCTGGGAACCACTGCCCGACGAAACAATCAACATCCAACGTTATCTCCCTTACTTGGGAAAGCGTAGACAGTAGGACTCGGCTCCTCTCGAATTGGCCATCTCCCGAATTCCCACAACAGAGGTGTGATTATCCTCGAGGTACGCGTACTTGGAAAATGCTGTGAAAAAGTGGACGGTACGTTTAAACTCTGTTGTGTAAATGAGATGCTAAAACCAAGAGCACAGAGTGTGTTTTTTTTACAAAAGATCCAGCGCTGACGGCGACAGTAGGGAGTCACCAATTGGTGTAACCGAACCTTAACGTTCCAAAACAGACTTTGCTGCCTAAACACAGTCGCGAAGGCGCATTATCGGTGTTTAACCTGTTTGTGATTTACTAAAAAAGGCTAAATGTATACATCACGGAACGTTTGTCACACGAATCCTTGCTACAACTGTGAGTACAACAGAGTGTTGTTTCCCCCATAATTCATGTACAAAACATGGAATTCACAGGGTGGCACACACCGGACCGAATTCCCACACTTCGCTTGGCGGTTATTGTCGTTAGGATGTAAGAAAATGTGATGGACGACACAAACGCTGGTCAATTGATCGCTCGAATAACGACAAATAAATAGAATTAAGTTAAAACACATATGAGATGGTTTGCAAAAAGACTTTCAGTAAAATAACGTAAAGGTTAAATTAACGACAATTAAATAGAATTTAGTTAAAATACAAAACGTACGCTACATGTGATTTTAACTAGCCATATCAAAATGTATGACGTCACTAAACATTTGGTTTCGGTCCGGATCCGGCTAAATGTTTCTGTGTTGATACATCCCTATATTTCATTGTACCACGGTTTGTGTGTCATAAGCATATAACTGTAAGGATGTGTCAAGAGAAACCGACAGAAGTATGTAATGTGTTTGCCAGTTTCACGAACTGGCGCAATCGATTACGGAACAAATGCACGAACGTACTTTTCTTTTTGACATCACGTAATAAATCGCAGTGCTTGCAGACTCATTTTCTCATAAAGAACTCCATATTTCATCGCCACACATTTTGTTTCAAACCATTTCTCATTAGGAAATGTGATTCAGTTCCACACCAAAGAACTCACCCGACCATTGGAAAGTCTGTGCGAGTATTCGCAATCCCGCTGTCGCCCCAGAGGTAAATATGACTTCGTACTCGTTTGACGTGACATTGAAAAATCTCAGGACAAGGTCGCGAACCTATAAAAAGTCACATTTCGCAGCGTTATTCCTGCTTAAATCACCGCGCCTCCACTAATACGCCGCGCCTTTTTAAACTTATTTCCTTCTCCTAACTAACAAAACAGCACTGGGCCATAGAAACATGCCGTGCGCCATCAAATATGTGGTGTTTAGGCTGGAATAACAGAAATTATTGCTACAAACACTTTTGCAAAACCACCCAGCAGCAATAAGTCATCGCATTGGAAACCGAATTACTGCAACAAACAAATCAGACCGCGTTTGTTGATATTACGCTCCCACCTTATCCACTTCAGTTGACATCAAGTTGCTGCTTGGGTTTGCACTGTGAGGATTGCCGTACAAATGCTCGGTCAAATCCTGTTGGTAGCGTTCGATCTGCTCGGTCGAGTACAATGAGCTCCCAGTAAAATCCAAGTAGATATGTTCTATATAAACGGTGGTGTTATAAGTAATCTGGTAAAATTTTGCAACACTTGCTTGTTGTTTTAAACGATATTTGCGCTGAAATCTGTACAAGGATTTGGGTTGGTCTAGGTTAATTAAATGTTGGTGTTCATACAATGTTGCTGTTGTTAAAGTGTACGTATACTTGCCATCCAAAGGTTAGCTCATTTAGAAATTCAGAATATTTCCGCATTTGCTATATACAATTATGTGCTTTATCAGGTATACGAGCGTCGTGTAAATTGACACAGCCATCGGGAACGCCTTGGCAAACGTTTACGACCCAAGTGATTGCTGGTGTCGTTAAGCCGGTGGTTGTAAACCTTGACACACAATTTCACACGATGCTAATTAAGTACCGGACAGGGTTGTTTGTTTTATGACTGCCTGTGCCATTGCGTTTACTACATTTCCTGTTTATACTGTGTCGTTGTTAAATCAAACTTTGTCGAAAGCCTTTTTGAGGTGCGGTGGTTACGCTGTATTTTGTTCACTTTACCAACATCACACTTCGCTGCTTCAGTGTGAACAAACAGTGAGTTTCGGCAGCAGAATCGTGCTTGGCTAATTATACAAATGCAACAAACCCAAATGACTTTTTAAGTGCCCGGGTTAACACGTTTTACGCTCCCTCACAATCATAGTTTCTGGTGTCGTTAAGCCGGTGGTCGTAAACCTTGAAGCGAAACTTGATGGTGATCAAAATGACAAGTTTGCTAGAAGGTAAAATGACTGTTAATATTAGTATTATGCTCACCGGTCATGCGGGCGAACTCTTTGCGCCTTACTCGTTCCAGATTATCAGGATATTCCTTCCATTTTCGTTTTTCATCGATTTTCTCCTTTACTATTGACGAAGGTGTGCTTCCCTACAAAAGTTCCGGACTTACACATTAGGGGTCAGTTTCACGTATTTGACCGACACTTATATGTGTTATGTATCATGACATATACGATTTAACTATAAGTATTTATCCATGTCCAAAGTATTTCTTACCATTTTTGTCTTTAGTGTAACTTCAACCTTTTTGTTCACAGCGTGCCACTATTAAACTGTTTTATAACATCACCTATCAAACACTAACAAATATTGGTTACTTATTAAAAACAAACAATCAAAACGCCTCGTTTTTATCTAACGCTGTTTCTGTGAAGTTCAAAGGTAAATATTTTTGATTTAGTCCCGCAGCACTTCGTACACAACGTAAATGTCTGCCGACAATCACTTCTCTTTTGTGGAGTTGTCCGTGGTTCAAAGGGTAACGTATGAATTATATAGCAGACATCAACAACCACGTTAGGTAAAAGCTATGTTTAGCAAATTACCTAAGAAACATTGATTTTGATGTAGTACGGAATGACTTACATAACTTTGGCGACTTGCCGTAAGCGAAAAGGAATTGACGCGCGGACAACGCGTAAAACTCTTTAAAGCGGTAATCATAAGGGCCTATTTAAAAGGATCCCTCCGGACTTTCCATTTATGGCTCCTATCAGACATTGTGCTTAATATCCCGCGGAATTGGTTTAATGGACATAAACTTAATGAGTTTATAAACGGCTGATTTCATAAAGAATACGGTTGTATCGGAAAGTTCTTCGTTAGATCGTGATTATTTTTTAATCCTGAATTCAAGTATTTCTGCTTCACAACCTTGCACTGTGTTTACCACAAACCATACTTCAACCTGCAAAATGTTAAAGAATAAACGTCTTTAACACGATCGCGACAAACGTCATTTGTACGCCGCCATTTCCCATTCCGACTGCAATGATTTGCATGTAGTTTACCATAAAAAAAAACTAATGGCAAGTTCTTGCGGAAAGTTATTAGCAAACACGAAAAGCCCAACGAGGAATCGAGGAATGATTATACGTCTGGTGGCTATTTTAGCACATGCTAATTATGTTTGAAAAGCATGACGCGTGGCGCTTGCCTTGTTGTGGGTGAGTTCAACTCCAGAGAACTACAAAATTTGCGCGAACTTTGTTTCTCCCAACATGACGAAAGCCTCACTCAGGTATGACTGACGTTGATATTACGTTGTCGCAATTATTCAGTTGACAAGTAAATATTGCTGCGAAATTGTTTTAAATGCGCTGCGTGATCACCATTTTCGCAACTAGATTAACTTGCAAAGGGAATTGCCAATAAGAGCAAAAACTAATACCAACTTAATGCATACATGTATAGAGCACGTTGCATCATTAATATACGATCAAAACATTGTTCTTCTATGCGGACCAGTATCGGTTCATCGCTCGGTGGTTGGGGACCTCTGTCCAATTATTGCGTCTAGAGTTGCTACACTCGGCCAAATGGACTTGGCAGTCGAGAGCATGGCCTTGGCTATGCTCTCGACTGGAATTTTTGTGTATTGCCCAAACCGTCCTTATATCACTACTTTTCTGCTAACATATTTAATTTTATTATTTTGTGTAAAACAACCACTTCGACCACTTCACGCAATTTTTCACTTCTATTTCACTAAACCGAACTACCTTTGCACCAGCTGTAGTATCTGACTTTTACCACTATTCCAGCGCAAGCCGTAACAAAATCGCTTGTTCTGCAATGTTTCATGACGGAGTTGTGCATATATATGTAACCTCCGGGCCACGTAGACACAACACGCCGCACGTGCTTACAAAATACCGTGAGTGATGCAACCGTCCCTGTCGAAGTTTTACTGAACTGACTGGCGGTCACGGGGCGCTGACGTCACATTATTTTTTCGCCTGACGCAATGGCGCACTTTGGAAAGAGACCGAAACATGTTGTTAATTTTAAATGTACGCGAATCATGACACGCATACCAATTCTGGTTGAATGAGAATCACATTATAATGAGTTCGGCTTCTACCACTTACGAACGCTAAGCAAAACCCAATTGTCTGGATCGTTAGGCCGAATCAAGCCGCTTCCGTTCAAACATTAACGATTATCCCAAAGCCGAGACCAAACTGTGAAGTCATGCCGCAACAAAATCGAGATTTTAATTAGATTCAAGCAATTTTTAATCACGTTCTGCGAGAAGAACATAAACCTTTTCGCTAATACACAACACCTGAACAAACCCAAACCAAATATACTTAGTTGGTGAACCTTGTCCCATTCTGCAGGACGACAGCCAATTAGTCTGGAGACGGCAATTATGGAGAGGTTGTAGGTCTTGCAGGAAAACAATGTTTTTACAAGAAAGACGAGACTTGTAGAGCACAAAGGTTGTATCACGTTGACCCAGTTCAATTGACGGAACATGCGGGGCGAACGTCTACGCTACAAGGGAAACCTTTTTCAGGTCGTTTCAGTAAACCGTGGCGAGTCGTTTCCTTGGATTTTAAGTTAATGTGATTGATACTTTCGTATAAGTGAGCCTTTTATTGTAACTATATAAGCCATATCTGTATAAATCACAAATGTATCTAAATAGGCACCATATAGATCACCTACCTTGTGGCTACAACACGTTAAATAATTTAAATCACAGCTTATTAGAAATGAGAGTTTGATTTCTTTAAATTGCCTGTTGTCTCTATATGGCTAACAGAGATTCAGTAACGGATTAGCACAAATTATTATTAATAATCCCAAGTCGTCTGTCTGTTTAAAGTTACGATTTCAAAACACTTTTCAACTCTCATACCTAAAATCGCGTAACTGCAGTGCAATTTACTTTAAAGCAGGGTTTGTATTTACAGTCATAACATTATGAAAAAGCACCGCCTGTTGTTAACACTGATCGCCAACTACTAGCAGTCACTCCATGGATTCCAGCAAAAAACAGTCATAGTGAGCCAATTTTATGCTGTGCTTACACAATGCATGGGTAAACGTACGGGATAGCCACCCTACTAGAATCTATCTGCATTTCTAATTACAAAATAACAAACCGCGAAACAGACAAAGCAGTATACGACGAAACTGTTATTTGCTATACACACCGTATTTAGTAACACAGCCATGGCCGCAGCGTTTTCTAAAATAGTCTCGAGTTAAATAGTTTTATGGACAAAGCGACCAAAATCAAAGAGGAACCAAGGCGGGGGTAATTTTACGATTTGGTTTATTGCGCAAGAAGTCGAGGATAGCGTATCTAATATGTTAAGTGATGCCGCCACCTAGCATGCAGACTTCAAATAAGATTCGGATAATCCGGAAGGTATAGAAGCGACACCGCATTCACCTGAAGAAATTGTGGGTTCGTCGTGACAGGGGTTACCGTATATATTTTGGATCATTTTCTTCATGTGTGGGCCACGGTTGCCAAACCACGTGTGTGTGTGAGGTGTGGTAATAACAAATACAATCTCGAACTACAACCTGGAAAAGAATCTTGATTTAACATTGCGGTAATAATAAAATTTTCGAGTAGGTTTAGTGTCTTTGGCTGCGGCACAGTGTAACCATCGCAGTGGTTGGACTTTTTTGATTAAATTTCAAGTTTGCGTTAATGCTCAGAATTTTTGGGAGTAAATCAAGTGCGGTGAAAAAACGTCCATTTGATATCCCGGTATTCATTGTCCACGTTCGGCAACGCGATTGGCTTTCCCCAAGACAGTCGGTGAAACTTTACAAAGTTACAAAAGGACAAACAGGCGCACTCATCAGCATCACGTGACGGAAATTTTTGCAAGTGTGAAGGGGGTTTCGCCCAAGCGAGAGTTTCCGTTTCCTCAACAAAAATACAACGTTTGAATGCTGTAATCCACACCCCTCGTGTCGAGCTTGTCATCCACGCGGCCTTTCGGGTGTGACACAAAGCAACGTGGACCAACGACCGACCGTTCAAAAATCTGAATGTTGAAGTCACCGAGCAGACGCTTTAACGTTTCCAAAAATCCAAAAACATAGAGCAGAACAACTGCACTCGTGGTTGCACCTCATTACATCTCCACGACAAGCCACGATGACGTCGGAGAAAGGAACAGGGTTAAAAGTTTGTTCTATGCAGCTCTTAAACAGTTATATGACGTAATAATAGCAATTGTTCAATATGCTTTGGCAAAACGTGTTGTCTTTACTTTATTTGGTGCAGTGTGCGGAAGCATTTCTCTGGTTTGGGGCTTGTAAAGTTGCGAGGTTACTGCGTTAGTTCAGTGGTGAGTTGTGTTCCACAATACTTTTTTTAACTGCTCTTTGATGCCACTGTGTAACGAAATCCATTTACATTGTCGCCATGTGTTGACTAATGATTGGTATTGATCACTCCGACCAAGCGTTAACAATGGGTCTGACGTCACAATGATAAAGGTAAAGAGTCCCGGAAAATGAATTGGTTTAGATGGGAGTTTAATAAAAACAAAATACGTCTGAGCAAAACAGAAATTGTAGAATGAAAAAAGTAGGATACCAAGCACCAAAACGAATATTTATGTTTAGGTGAAGAACAACATCTTGAACTAATGGCAACTAACGCGTCTGGCAACTACTTGACTTTGGTGTGCTCTTTTACCTCAGCGATGTAGTTTTGATTGCATGAAAAGTAACAGCAGACGAACACTGAAGTTTATCTGTCATGTTTCTTGTCAGTGCACACAACTAAAAAATATAAAATTTGTAAATCGTGATATCTTTTACTGGACTTCTAGCTGACCTAGAAAAAGGAAAACACGTTTATTATTATAGTGTCGTTGTTTAATATGCCACAATTTTTTCCACACCAAAGCCATACGTACACTTCCAGACGTTTTTCTTATTGGTAAGTTTTCGTTTTGGTGTTTAGTTCATATATTCCTTGAAAATTTCTTTGTGAAAAGGAGTTACCACTGCGCTACACGCATTCCAAACCAATGCACTTTTAGCCAATCTTTACCTGCAGCACAGTGACGCCAGTCTCGTGGCGGACGTCGGAAACTTGAGTTGAGTATGCTGTAGATGGATGCACTTGTTACTATGGCGACGATTGACGATTGCAAGAATTGTGCCGGTTCCCCAAGGGTTTGAATGTTTGTTTGTTTGTTGTTTATGTCTCTGACAAAAATAAGTTTGTGCAGGAACTTTCCCTAAAATTCAACTGACTTGGTTCCAATACTGATGTCGCGTTTTACAGCAGGAATTCCGCCTTGTGAGACGTTCGGCGCTTAAATAGGACGTAATACCGAGGCTTGTTAAGTTGTTTATTGTGCGTTCCCGCCACTAACTTTGTGGCCTCGGCTGTGACTTAACAATGCGTATGATTGCGAAACGTACGCTGACCACTTTTTCGATTTGTATTGGATTTGTTGATGCCTGCTGCTGCCTTTTTGGTTGTTTGACTTAGAAACGTGGTAAAGTCGTCATATTTATCAAACGATTGGGTTTGTTGATGCCTAGACCCCAAAAGTTGGTTTATACGTTTTATTATACATTTTGGTGTATTAACAACTGTAAAAAGTGCATCTCGCAACTCCCACAATAGCTTTATCTTCGTATTATGTAATGTTGGCATGATTTGACTGCAAGCTATATGTGTGTGGAATGTTTGGTTACATGGTGACACTTGCTGAGTCCAAACAATCTGCACAATAAGTACTTGACATAATAGTAAGCTTAAGTATGATACATATAAACATCTCCTTGAAAGATTTGCAGCCTTCCTGGATCAGCCACGTTATCCCTGTGCTGCGTAAACCTATAATGATCTTGATACGATCGATCGCCAAATAAGGACCGGGGCAGTGGGGTGATGCTGCCAATCAAGCGATCATATGAAACAATACTGCGTTATCTACTTGGTTATATCTTCTGTTTCTTATTTCTTTATTTGATTTGATGACTGCTTCGTTTGGAGTTTGCATTATCACACGATATGTAACAAATATTAGACGGAAGAACAACCAATGCAGCAGAAGTGTTTAAATACACTTTTTCAAACTTTGGAATTCCTAATTTTTACTCAACAAAGCCATAATAGCCCCCACCCCTTACACTAAATACTATAAAGTGAAAACACAGGACAAAAAGTTCGGTGTTTTTTCAATCGTCGTTAATCTATGTTTACAACATTTAAAGAGTTAATGCATGCTTTACTATCTGCATACCAAAATTTGAAAGGATACTTTTATAACATCAATTTTTTTGCGGATACCGATCTGGCACATGAGTGGATTTTCTGCGAAAAATAAGGCAAGAACCATTGAGTGAACCATCGAATCAAAGCGATAATTATAGCCTGTCACCAAACAGCTGCTTAAGCGTTGTTCTGCGTGTACATCAGGTCAGGCGCCGTTGTTATGAGCTTAAATTTCGTTACAAAACTGCAGAGCGCCACTTGAAACCCGCAACATATCCCACATGCTCAAATTAATTATACCACCAATGCAACACAACCATTGAAATTATTTATTTCATTTTTACACAAATTATTACTTATTCTCAAACAACAATTTTAATGTCATCGACGCTTTTGTTCAATGCTTCCGCTTTCTTGTAATCGTTGAGGTTGTTGTTCAAGTTTGTTGTGATGGGCTTTGTCATTTCTTTTTCCACCCCAAACACACCAGAGTTCTTGAAAGATTTCCCCTTTCTGGGACCAACGCTGGTTTTTACACCAGGCTTGTTGTGTCTTATTCTTGTCATTTCTACACGGAGTGTTAGGAAATTATGAGATGGAAAATTATCAAAAACATAGTGTATATCGATCAGTCATTAAAATTGAAAAACAACACATCCCATGCCATGCCTCGAGACCTACAAAGTGATACAAACAGATTGTAAGCCTTGTTATATTGTCACAAACTCTGCATGTAGACCAAACTAACTCATTGCTGATAGTTTCCACACAAAGGCTTTATTGACGCGTATGGGTTGTCATACCAGACAACTCAACTTTTTCATTGCAAAATGATCATGCTGGCAGTAAAAATATTTCAAAAATTACAACAATTAAGCAGCAACCAAAGAAAATAATTCTCACATAAAGGCTTTATTGCCGCATAGGCCTATGGGTTGTTATACCAGACAACTGGACTTTTTCATTGTAAAATCGATCATAGTGGAAGTAAAAAATTGCAACAAACAAGCAGCAACCAAAGAAAATAAATGAACAATAAAAGACTTGCCTGTAAATGTTGCTGAGACACCAACGAGTAGAGCAGAAAATCAAATTCTGTGCAGGCTATCACTTGACAGTTCGTAGCCTACACGTGTACTAGTTATGTTCCTGGATGTCGAATAAACGTTGTATGTTTAAGTACACACCCTTGTCGAGTCATAGAAACTCTTGGTCGTGCACTTACAAAGTTATTGTAATAACAGATCTGTGCGAATACGGGTCTTTTTTCTTTGTAGAATACGTGAACCGTATCAATAATTTAAACTATACCAATTAAAAAAATCTTAGGTTAATTGACAAATATTATAATAAAAAATGCTTGTCGCTGTCCGGTATGTAAACCAAAAAAGTGTTTGTGTTAATACAACACAGCCTGCAGTGTTCAGTTAGTAATCGCTCGGCTGCTATGACTGAAACCAAGTCTGCTTCTGCTACTAACTTTGACTCCGTTAGCAGACTTTTTTATCAATCGAAAGACACGTTGCATTATCTGGTGGCGAAAAAAAGCGATGGTAACGTATTCAAACAGAATTGAAACACTTTATGACTGAATTACAGCGAGCTAATTACCAAAAGGGCGCGCGTGCGTAGCAGCGCGATGATGAGAAATAATAAACTCTGCGTGACAAGATTTACAAAGGCGTTTTTTATAACGAAGTGTCAGAAGAAGGCTGTTGGGCCTATACAGGAAAGCTTTTTAACTCTGCCTGCATTATTTCCGTCCCGCGTTCCAGGAAAAATGCGTGGTGCCACAAGCCTACAACCTATTTATAACTTATTTATATTACTTTGTAGAACATGAAGGCGTGAAATGTGTTGTTTTAAGTTATTTCCTAATTTATTGACAGATCGAGATACACAAATTTTTTGATAATTTTCAAACTCATTAATGAACACTTCGTGTAGAAATGACAAGAAAGAGAAACAACAAGCCTGGTGTGAAAACCAGCGCTGGTCCCAGAAAGGGGAAATCTTTGAAGAACTCCGTTGTGTTTGGGGTGGAAAAAGAATGACAAAACCTATCACAACAAACTTGAACAACAACCTCAACGATTACAAGAAAGTAGGAGCATTGAACAAAAGCGTCGATGACTTTAAAATCGTGCTTTAGAGAAAAATGAATATATTTATTTGTTCTATATGCTTTTTCGTGAAAATGCTATGAACCATTTCACTCGTCGTGTTGTATTGGTGTTATAATAAATTTGGGTTTGTGGGATATGTTTTGGGTTTCCTTTGTGGCGTTCTTTAGTTTTGTTTTGAAATTTATGACATCTGTGCCTAACTTGATAGACACATAGAACAACACAAAGCAGAACAAAGGTAGAAGGTAGCCTATAGGTTTTTATCATCTGGTCAAACGGTAGGAGTTCTGTTTACCAGCGCAAGTAACAGTATTGGGTTCGGCTAAATCGACCTCTCCTGGATCGTTCTGCGTGGAGATTATCCGTGTTTTTCTTTTTAGTGTTCTATGGTACCATTAGTATTCTATGATGGTACAAACACCTGTCTTTGTCTCATCCACCTAGATAACCATCGGTAGTCACAAAAACTTTGTGGACGCCTGTCAATATTAAAACTTTGCCCTAATAATGTTAACCCGCTTCTAAATAATATAAATACAATTAGGATACAGGTTAGTAACATTATAAACGTGATACATACTTACTGCACCAAACAAACATGCCACAGTAACACGGTCCACTTGTGTTGCTGATTTAATTTCTATGGTTCGCCGAAGCAGAGTACCTGGACTCACAAACTTATTCAAACCCCCAGCTACATTCACGTTTCAAAAATCAAAAGATTTGATTTTTTCGCTGACAAAAGTTTCAAAAAAATTAAAAGGTAAGCCACTCACTGTTGTTTTATTTTGTTTTTACTATTTGTATTGTGAATAGTAAGTACGTGCAGTGCATTGAAAAACATCTGGTGCATTGCCATGTCATGTAAGGTTTGCAACTATAGTCTCGTAGCGCTCTGCTATTGCATGTTGCAGTGACTTGATAAATGCGAGCAACATCGATTTTACACAAATGGTAATATTGGCTGGAGTATATTTATTTTGTTTAGCCATCATACATGAGCAATGTAGAATTAATTACTGCAATAGTTTTTAGTCTGTTTCTTAGAACGGAATTATTCAATTTGTCGATTCTGTACTTTTGTAATTTTTTTGTTTGTAATTCTTATGCGTATTAACAAAAGTCTAATGCAGACATGAACAAAAGGAGAAACAACAACAGTTCCAAAAAGTCTAAAACGTCCAAAAATTCAAGTGTGTTCAAGGTGTCCAAAGGAAAGCCCAATCGACCTAAAGGCATGGCTAAACCAATCACAACAAATCTGCGAAAAAACCTCAATCATCACCAGAAAGTGGAAACTTCTGATAAGAAGTTTGTTGACCTTGCGAAGATTGTTAACATTGACAGCAAAATTAATAATAAGAAGTGTGACAAAGTTTTAAAAGTAAAGAAATCAGAAACTCACGAACATATAGAAATGGAAAACACATTGCAGCGGATTGGTTGTTTATAGATATATTGGTCATATTTCAGAGGATATTTTTTGTTTAATACCCGTAAGTTGTCAGTCTTATTTTTATTTGCAATGCCTATGTTGACATATTTGAAATCATGCCAAATACTGGGATGTGGGATCAATTATTAATTTAATTTATCACGTTCTTCAGTGAACTTTTTTTGTCCAACAAGAGAAACTTTGTTATTACCTTCATTGTATTGACAGTCTTGTGTCAAATGCAATCTTTGAACTTAAATTTTTGTATGAAAAGAACTGATCATTTGTTTTTTTTGAAATTTATATTTACAAATGGTGTTTGATACAAGGCTAGTTAATGTACTGTTTTAACATTGCCAGGCTTGCTATTTGGTGTGTTGTTAGGCATATGTAAATATTATCCTGCTGTTTGGAAGAAAATGAAGAAACGACCTCCATCAGCCAGAAGAAGCATTCAACAGCAATATTTTACACCTTACCTCAGGTAACACATAAAACACATGATATGAAAATGGCTTATAACAGTACATTTTTCAGTTCCAAGCGCCTTCGCAGTGTACAATCTTTATTGTCTTCTGATGCTTCAACCGGGAAGGAGGATGCTGTATTGGCTGTTTTAGGAATTGATGGCAGGTAAAATTGCATTCATCCTTGGTATGTCACTGACATGTGCCTACACAATTGTACTGTGAAGTCTAAAGTAGTGAAGATAAAATAGCTCCATGAAGCACAATCTGTAGGTGGTGCATGTTTGATTTATCCAATATGTTTTTGGTAATTTGGATTTGTAGTAAATCTGAGCTGGTGACCAGTAAATTTATAAAAGTAAAATCATTTGGTCAAACAGTGCTATGGTCTAAAATCCCTGATTTAACAGCTTCATATTGTTCTTTATGGATAAAACTTAAGTTTCCTTATTTGCAAAGATGATTTGTTTGTAAGCAGCAGGTGGCAATTTACATACATATGTCAAAAATCTTTTAATTTTTGTACAATCTTAGGTTTGATTGTTTTAGAGTAAGTGTAATATATTAGATTGATGGTTGTATGTTTTCAGATACAATGAGGGTTGTCGGGAGCTTGCCAACTTTTTGTTCTTCAATTTTTACGACCTTCGTCTTTCTGGACTAGAAGAGTAAGTTCTTACATAACATGTGCCACATTATTTATCAAGTGATTAATGCAATTGGGTTCTAAACAATAGCACTTAATTTGCTTGTAACTATTTCATATGTACAGTACGTTTCTATGTAATGGGCATCTAATATTTGGTTGCTAAATAGCAGGTTGATGAGATTAATGTTAACGATGACCCTCTTGTTCCAATCCTTTATCTTATAATTAAGTATTAGCCTTCCTAATGCCACCATGTTGTCCCACTAAACATTTTCTTGCATGCAATGTTGTAATGGTCACTTGAATTTGAAGTAATCACATGGTCAGTGAAGCATGCCACGTTCTTCACATGGTAATGCTAAGAGAAAGCTCAGTGACTGTAGACAGTAAACCATGTGCACTCACCTATGCAAAGAGAGATACGGTGAGATGACATACTGGAACTTGTTTGACCAGTTTTTCGACAAGTGCTTTAACCATGTGCTCATTCGTGTGAGCTGGCAACATTACCTTCTGTCTGGCCTGTACAAGCGTGTTGAATGTGTTGTTGGGTGTGCAATAGCATGTGTCACCACAAACCTTTACAAGAAATTTGCTGTATTTTGCAGAAGTGGAATACCAGAAGAGGACCTCGACGGTAAGATAATTTTTTACTTTTTGTTTATATTTGTCACACAGAATTTTACTTTTCACAAATAATTTTTGATAAAAGCCCAATGTTTTCCTGCACCCATTTTGCATAAATTTCATTTTCAATTGTTGCAAATAGCTGAAGTTTTTCAATGAGAATGTTTTATTATAGTGTACATTTGTCAATCAGCCAAACACTATTTAGTTATATTTGGATTATTGTGTTTATACTTATCTATAAAAGCAAATCCCAAAGGCAAACGTAAATGTGTTTAAGGAAGTGTGAAATAATGCCAAGAAATGAATGGATAAGATTCCATTGTGTACTGTTATTAATACATTCAAACCCCATTGTTAAATATGGGATTTAGGGGTAATTTGTAATAATAAAATTGAAAAGAACAATAGATGAAATGCATAGTAAACTTCTGTTGAATATTGGGGTTTCTAAATGTCTGTGGTTCAGCTTTATAAGGCCTTACTGTTACACTGTATATACTTAATATTTGTCTTGCCATATTTTAGATGTCATCATCCTTATCAAACCCACTTCAGTTGCTCTATATTGCAGCAGTGTTCTTTATGACTATCTGTTACCTTATGTTGGTCATTGGCAAAACCTGGACATCTTTTGCATGACAACTGATGCTGAGGTGATCTTTTAAAATTGCTGTTTAACTGGTATAATTATTGTTGAATATATTAAAAAAATAGTTTTTAATTATACTTTACCCAGTAGGGCTACCCAGAAGGACATAGTTGAATTACGTTATTATTTCAAAAAAGCGTGTTCATGCAAAAGAATCTTTGCCTCATTCTGTATTCTGTGCATACTTCCACAATATCAATTATTCATTGAGCGAGGCATGTCTCATAACTGGACTCGAGGCAGTGTTAGTCCACTGTGCTGAAAAAATGTTATATTCTGATAGCAATTAGCCAAGTAACAATGACTGCAAAGTACAGTACGTGGAGTGTCCAAATGTCGCAATTACTGCTGTGTCTGTTGTATGAAATGCCTGTGACTCATTCTGTGGACTTGTGAGCAGATCGTTTTCCTCTTTGTGATTTTGTGTGCCAAGAACTTTGGACCAGAGTGTTGCAACATCAAATTTTTGTCATAGAGTTAAAAAATTTGGTTGAATGGATCAAAAGTCATTGTTTTGCAGTTAATTTGGCATCTCCAATAAAATTTATAGCATTGCTGACAAAATATGCTGACTACAATGGCTGACTTAACTTGTTGCATAGAAAGTAAGAAATATGGTGTCCAGAACCCATGTAGTTTTATGTACACAAAGTCCTGATGTGGCAGAGGTTGGCATGATGGTGAGAGTATCTTATTTCACCATGCCAGCAGGGCAGCATTTTTGAGAGTTTCGTCAGACAATTTTTTGGATGTTAGTCTAAACCCTTCGGTTCCAGGCCACTGGCAGAGCATGTAACACTGCAACTAATGAGATAATACCTGTCTGTACCCCTGATTTTAGCTACTTGGCATACTTGCTGGTGTGTTAACTGCTTTTATGACAGTCAGTGTTTCAGAAAATGTTTAAAAATGGTTGAATGTAAAATGTCTGATAGCTGGAAAATTTCTAAACCAGACAAGTGGTGTTAAATTACTTGGCGGCAAACTGTCTGGAAGCCCATGTGTACTGTCTGTCTCTCAGGAAATGTGTAAAACTGTGCAGTTTACTTATTTTGGGCTACTTGGCACCTTGACTACATGCTGACCAAAACAAGTATTGATTCTCCATGTAAACGAATTACTGCAAAAATCTTGTAAATTAAAGCATTTGGAAATACTTTGAATCACAGTGTGTTGCAAAAGCATCTTGTTTTAATCTCAAGTGAAATGTGTTTGTAATAGACAAGTAGTGAAGAATTTTTTTCCATCAGTAAATTTAATGTGGATGAGAATAAGGTAGTGATGTTTTTTCGTCATCATACCCTCGTTATTTTTATGCACCTGCTTCGGTTAAAATAGTCTATAGCTACACAGAAACTATTGATTTTAGGAGGACTTAGATGAGGACCAACTGGAAGAGTTTAAAATCCAAAGCTTTGTGCAAATGCTGAAAGGATGCAAGTCGATTGGAATTCCGTACTACACTTCAAGAAGTGTGCACTCAAAACTTGCACTAAGCACTGGCTTGTTTGATAAATTTTCTGTGGAAAAATGGCCGCTTATTCAATCCTACGCCCTGGAAGGAATTGGCAGGTAAGATATGTTGAAGATATACATCAGTGCCTGTTGTAGCATTGGAAATTGCTTGTTGTGTAACCATTACAATTTGCAAGGTTGGTCAATAGCAATTCTATTTATTGAAATAATAAATCTACTAAACAAAATAATTTTTTACTTTCTAATTTTTTACTGCATATTTTTTTCAGACAGTTTTTTGACCAAATACTTTTTAGAAAAAAAGGTTTAATTGTATATTTGGTAATGCTTTAGAATATTTCCTAACAAATCTGTACAAATAACACTGAACTGTAAATAACCTTAGCTATTCAACACGGCAATTGCTAAACGACAGATCATATAGTGCCAAGCTAATCCAACCAAACATGCCTGTACAGTCTTATAATTCTTTTTTCAGTGGTGGTTTTTTCACCATGTGTTATGAGGTGGGCAACGTGCGCGATAAGCTCCTACCCTTGTATGAAGAATGCGACCCTGCATCATTAGAACAAATGCTCATAAGGTCGTTGCCGCTCTTTGAAAGACATTGGCGAGAAGCGATAAATATTATCAGTGGTTCCTCCGGTGATGTCGAAACGAGACTCAGTGTTGCGTTGCCTGATGTGTCCGAATCTCAAGTATTGGAGGTAAAGAAATACAAATTTATGTTATGATGTGTTGTTAAATTAAATCATTTTTTACCATTGTCTGGAGATGAAATTCAAGTGTTGGATATCAAATAATGCAAACCTTTGTTAGGATGAGTGGTGAAAATGAAAATTATTTCATTTTTCTTCAATAAAACTTTCTTTGGTCATTAAATCAAAACGCTGCATTTAAAACTTTCAGGCAGCGCTTAATCTATTTGCAGGCGATCCTCCATATTTAAAATAATAGTTAGACTCAATCCCCCTGGGGCACAAAGCATGGCAGTCGCGCCAGGCATATTGTGGTATATCGACATGTGAGCATGTTTCTGTGGTCTGATTTCACAAACCACTTATGCCAATGTTGAAGTGGAGCGTTACAAAAGACAAGAGTGGGCAATATGTATCATCACCACTTTTGTCGGCATGTAAGGCAAGCAGAGGGAAAGGGACTGTTCATATATTTGTAAGCGGTTACAGTGACTCTTTGTATTGGCAAACTTTCTTGTGCCAGTACAAAATGCACTGCCCTGCTTGCATTCACTAACTGCTGTTTTAGAATGCCCGAGATCATTTGACAAGTTAACAAGCAATCGTTTAAAGTTTCCAGCTATGTTGGTTGAAATACTTAATACAGTCATCTTTTATGTTTATCTTCTGTTTTGTCGGTGATATTTGTTGATAATTAATGTAAAAATTTGCATCTGCAAAAGTTTTCTGTAACACATGTTTGAAACTTAGGTTGTGATAGATTCCGTTAATGTATAGAGTAGCTTGATATATATACACAATAAACACAAAGAAGAGATAAATAACTTTGTAATAGTGTAGTTAACAAAGGAAATATGTACAGGCTTAAATAGCAAATATACTGCACAATAGACGTTCCATGAATAGTCAATAAATTACATATACCAGCTTTTTGGCAACTGCCTGTACAGTGACACGCCAGGGATTGCAACATATCAATCCTTTATGTGTTCCTGTTTAGGTAACTGTTAACTATCAACATTCTTGTGCCATTAGCAGCCAAATACTGAAAAGCCATATGAAAGCATGCATTGTGCGCAGGTCTCGATTTAAGGCTGCCATACGCTATATCCTAAATCTAAGGTTTGGTAACACTGTTGGAGAAAGTTTTTAATTGTGTTGTTTTACATCCCCAAACGATCATGCATTGCACACACAAAAATTGCGTTTCAGTTGTTGTTACTAAAATAATGCACATGTGATGCATTTTTACTTTAGCATGCTAATAAACAACAACATAATTTACTTGTTTGTGTTTCAGCCAATCCGGAGCTATTTTCGCCATGGTCGCCTTTCTGAGCATTCAATTATACCCAGTTCTAATGGTGATGCTGTGTGTGAAACCTGTCCCTTTGTCCAGTTTGGTGTTTACACGTCAGGCATTACTTTGGATGCAAAACCTAAACTTGCCACTATTGGAAATAGTGGTGTTAAAAACAGCAGTGCAATGCACATGGTATGTTAATATTAAGTAAAATGCTATAATGGGATGGTTGTTGGAATAAACTAAACGCTTCTTTCACAAGAGAACATATTTAATATTTTATGTGCAAAAATTGTGTATATTCATATTCATTGTGCATTAAAATTTTTAACAGTATCAATTGAAATTGAAGAGTTTGCTAAATGGCAACTTCTTGGCTTGTTAATTGCACCATTCAATCTTTTCTCAAGTTGGAGTTGGCTGTTTGCTGTTTTGCATCGTTGATTTCCATTGTGTTTTTAAGATTATCCACTCTGCTGCACCGAGAAGTCCAATTGCATGCACCAGAACATACTTTGTTGAGCCGACAAACAAGGCTTGCAAACGGTAACATTCTTATGTTGTTGCTGATTGCTGTAGGCCTACACGTATTTTCTATATAACGCAGTAATATTACATGCAATGTCATGATAGGCAGGATCGCCCCTCTGCGTAGGTCCTTGCTTGGCGATCACAGCTAACGTATCGCGATCATTAGGTTTGCAGGCTCGGCAGCCCAGTCAATGCAGCCTAGCTGGATCAACCTTAATGTATTTTCTATATATTTATGTAACTTTTAACATTATTTTCTGGCATAATTTTTCATGCGTAGCACTGCATAATAAAATATAATACTGCTAAAGTAGATCTAGTTGAACATTGGTATGTACCCTGGCGGGGGTTGTAATTACACCCCATACTGCAAGCATTATGTAATTGGTTCTGAACAGTTGGGGAAACTGATGATGCATGTTTGATGTTGGGTTTCTGAAATAAAAACATCCACTATCTATGTATGAAACCAGTTATAGGAAGACTGTTCACATGAAGCATTTGTTTTGAAACTACCTCAGTCTGATGAATTACTTCATAAGGGTAGTGAATTCCAATGCTTGACATTAGCGTTTGCGGTTGAGTTTTTTAATCTTCTAAATAAGTCATTTTTAATGCAGTTTTTGATAACTGTAAATTGCTGTTCCTCTTTTTGGAAAATAATTTCAGATAAATGTATAAAAATACTAAAAAAGACTGATAAAATGAAAATGTGGTGCACCAAGTTCATTTACAAACATTCTTTTGCATTTTTATCAGGGACTTCCAGAAGTTGGTGAACATATATTCAGCATGCGTAAGTGCCTGCAAAAAGTCCATTGATGAATTCTGTTCAACTTTAAGTGTAAATAAAGCCAAAAAGGCAGCTGATCGTGTAATGAATAATGCAGTGGTTGAACTTTCGCACAATGGTCCGTACGACTTTGTATTGCAAGCAGTTGACAACAGTGGAAGGTATGATATTTATGTGTATGCCGTTAAAATTATAACTTTCCATCATGTCTTTGGAAAGAAAGCTAAGTTTCCAAAAGTCTGTGATGTGTTTTTAAGCTAATTTAACCACATATGCACAAATGCATTTCACAACAAAATTACGCAAGAACAACACCACTCAGTAAATATCAAGTGGTTTTCTGGCCTTGCTAAATAAGCTCTTTCCCTTCAAACAAAATGGGTAGATTACTGTCTGAACAAGCAATTCTTTATTTGAGTTGGCATGTGGTAATATTTTCTTTACTCGAAGACCTTTGCCAATACAAAATGAAGTTCCATGTGCGTATATGAAGAGGATTTCGGTTTCTGTACCCAACATTAAAAGTGTGGACGGCGATGTCACTCTTGGCTCTGTTACATTTATGGAAACTTTTATCGAGTCTACTATTTTGAGTGTTGAATCAGGTAAAATTACCGAATACATGCTTAAAAAACATGCTCTGTGTAGAAAATCATCATTATCAATCTTTAATACTAATTTTGAATTAAAATACTTATTTGGGCAACATACACATTGGGTCTAAAATTTCTAAAATTTTTGCCAGGCTTTAAATACAATAATGTCATATGAATAGTAAACAGGTGATTGTAACTGTCCAAAACCGAAGTTCCCACACGGTTAATGCAACAGGTTTTTGTGTGTGTTTTTATTGCTGAACTCCAAAGCTTTATGACCTAGAAAGGTGAATACATGTGTAGCAACAACCACAAATTCCCAATTTGCACTTGCTTGTCAGGTACATCCCTTTGAGGTGTTTTAAACATGTGTATCTCCCCCCTACACGTCAGCGCAGACGGCGAAATTTTCCATAATCCCAACTGTGAAAATAAACGTCCCAGGGTAAAAGGGTTAATTTCCATCAGATAGCAACATTCGTTGCTCCGTTGGACTGATACGCTCTTGAGCGAATATTTTCTAAAGCCTGTTATCTTTATCTGATGTCAGAAATCGACGAGGACACTACTGCCTCCAGGCACTCAACGTGCTTACTGCTGTCGGCTGGCGTACCTGTGCACACAAATTGGCAGGTTCGTTTTAAACGTTCTGTGTTTCCTTCTGCTCGGTAATATTTCGATTGCAATTCTGCGCGGCAATACTTATTATCGACCGCTGCTTTTGTGTTTTATAAGAATTTCCCACAAAACTCCGTTTCATATTTCCAACACTTTTTGGCGTGTACCCCTTTCACTTTTAGTCACAATTATAAATTATTGATAACTTACAAACAGTTTGGTTTCGTTTGTAACCGAATTGCACTGAACCTGGCACCACAGAAAGCTTGTTTGTGACATTGTTCTGAAACCTGGCATGGAATGAGAAGTGTTTTAAAATATAGAGTCCTTAACATGCCTACGTTATTGGACTGAAATTGACCTGCTGAGCGCATTCACCGTAATTGTTCTGCGTTATATAACTAGTTGCCTAAAACAACATTTTACATTATATTGCAACCGTAAAATCAGGTCTAAATTTCCGTTGTTTGTATTTTCAAGCTTGACGGAGAACTTGAGAAAAGGTCTGGAACAATTGCACGGTTGGAAAACGTCATTTTGGCTTCCGAGTCGTCACTTCATTGGCTATCCAAAGACAGTGCGTTTTCATTTTCAACTTACGTTCATTTGCTTCTGTTGCGTTAACAAGCTGTGACGTGGCGTCTACTCTTGCCACAAAAATCTTCCTATTTGCATTTGGTTCATTTTTGTATTTAACACATTTGGTTAATTTGTCAATAATGAGTTGCAAAAGTACCGACTGTGACAAGAAAGATTAGTGTCAATTCCACTGCCTACATGTGCCATTATTATCACACAGACAACGTTGAGTGGTACGACGACGGTTCAGTTGTTCTTTCTCCATTGCACACTACTCCCGTGTGTATAAAATCGGATCACGTGGTGAAGTTTGATTGGTGGGAAAGCAGCCAATCACATTCGGTCGCTGTACTGGTCGTTGAGCTCAAGCCAGGCTGTGTACAAAACTTGCCAACCTTCTTCCTTGGAATCTGCAAGCTGGCGTTGGTGTTCTACCCTTACACTACCTCCTTCAAAACATTCAAGTCCAAGGTTATTTACCGCTTGTGCCCGCGTTTCTTTAATGCAGTTTCTATTATAATAAATAAAAATGAACAACTTCTGAAAATAATTCGATGTCGTTTGTTTTACTACAATGCTTTATGAAATATATTTTGCCAATGTTTGTAGGCATTATCATTAACCTTAAAACATAAAACAGTTTAAAAACACGGAGAGGCTCAAAAACTGACAATCATGTGTATTAACTCTTCTAATTTAACATGAATGATTTCACTAATGTGTTTGTAGCTACATGTTGGTTCGCCTATTTGCGTACAAACGCATACTTGTAGCCACGATTGTGGTGCCAGTGTAGGCGCATTTTGAACACTGAACCTTCTGTACAGGTCAAACCGGTTTTGGAAACGCTCGCAAAGCAAGGAGGAAGCTTTCATTTCAACGAACTCGACCAATTTCCCTCGTCTTTGAACGATCAACTTACCACCGCTCAAGCTCAGTACGAATGGCACAAACGTTCAGTTTCAAGTGTAGACCCACAATCGTGGTCAACAAAACTAAACAGAGCTGCCCTGTCCCTGCAACCAGATCTGTCGTGTAAGTATTGTATGTCATATGCTTTAGATTGGCAAGCAGGCGTGCTAATGGGCCACGTGCGCAAAAGTGGACACTTCACTTAATAACCAATAAATGTATTTACAATGATTAACAATTTTCGACACTAATTTGTATCAAATCCTGATGGGGGGCCACATTAAAAGATCCAACGGATTTGGGCTGCGGGCCACAGTTTGTGCGTTGTCTTACAAAGATATGTACGCATTATGTTTTTCATCATAAAGTGTGGTAACAGTTAATAAGTGGTCCGATAATATCTCTATTTAAAGAAAATAAACGCACATTGAGGCCTCACAAGTTTCTGTATTCAACATTTATTCACATTCTTCATATGTTTTTTCTTCATATAATAATATTAGTCTCGCTGGCATCGCAGCGAAGATACTGAAGCCCTGGTAAAACGCTTCTGCCTTATTAGAATATCTACTGACAGATTTGATTTCACAGTTTTCATGCAACACTTCAGTTTGAGTTCCGTGTTATATGGCGAGACGATCCCGAAACCCGATCTACCGTTAATACTGAGTGGGCTGGACGGAAACGGGGAAGTTCAACCTCCCAAGCCAGCCGAAAACAAGGTGGGTGTTTGTTAATAATGAGATAATTATCAATTTGCACAAATAACATGGCATGGAAAACTTGCTTTAAAAACACGTTTTTTGTGATTGTATTATACATGTACTTAGCAACACAAAGAAACCTATTTTTCTTGTCCGTCATCAACTTGCTCAGAAAATTATGTGTAGGATACATAATTGCCCAGCTACAAACTGTACATTCTGCTGTCCGTGGTCCACGTTTGTACAGGCTTATTTAGTGATGTCACAACAATATACAATTTCTACCTTATAACAGTCGTCATGTTTTGGTTGGCCCTAGGTTCTCAGTCATAGCACGAAAATTTAAAATTTCCCATTTTTTTTGAGGGTGTCGCTGGGTTTTGAGGCCCACGGATGATTAACCCGTAACTTGAACATCCGTCATAGCTAACTTTGTAAACCCGTCGGCAGGTATGCGTGACGGTTGTGGTTGGCTTACCTGGGTCGCACGCTGACAGACTGTGCGCCTTGCTGGTATCTCTACACAAAGAAAGAGTGCGCTGGGTGACTGTAAAAGCTCGCTGCTTGGGAACAGATGCCTCAACACTGGATGTGGAGCACATGCATGTTCGTAAATCACGTTGTTTCAAAAACTAAAAGTGATTAATCGTTGGTGCAATCGTAGTTTCTTACTTAATTTGTACATTATGTGCAATGATTACAACATTAGTACAGTTAGTAGATGTATTAATTTCCAGTCATAGCGATGTACATGTCGCCAGTTATTTGACATAATAATATTATAATTTGTACGTTTGTAAAAACCTCGTTGAACAGCGCTGCAATATATATATCAAATAAATATGCATTTTTTCCGTACTTAATGGGAAAAAGTCAATAACGATCTGTTTTTCTATTCCAGAAAACTTTGAACGACGTAATATCGAAACGGAAGGCGTCACGTCCTGGTGCTGCTGCCACCAAGCGGCTGAGAGTGGTGGTTGAAGTATTTGGGTAAGCAACACTTGTCAATGGAATGACGTCGTTAATTCTGAGCAAACTCCATACTGCGTTCACTGTAAGCCTGTATTCCCATAGTGGGTGCATTCCAATAATGTGATGGAAAAACTGGTGAACAGCTTTATGCGTTTGTTGAAAATTTTGGGCATCAGGCTCATGGAATAAACCCCCCAAACACGTTTGTTTTTGTGTGATGTTCCTGACGTTGTTTGGTTCCCATTGCATTATCCAAAACGTTCGGGAAATACTGTCTGTAACAATTCTGGTTTCAAAATTTATTTTAGCACTTTCCAGAAATACTTGTTTTTTTTACTCAACTCTACCTTAACATTATAAATATTTGTCTGGACAATTTCTAATTGGAAAACATTTTCCTATTCATCAGCGTCGAGTCACATAAAAGTAATTCACTGCCTTTTCTCAGATTTTTCGACATTGGCGAAGTTGCGAAATGCATTTTGCAGCACCCAGACGCCGCCACCCGAAACAACATGTTTATCGGCGCCGTGACGTCATGTGTGGAACCGACGTCGTGCTCACTGGAGCGGAAACGCTTCTTGCCCAAGATGTCGGAACAGTGTAGGGCTGGGTTGGTGAACTGCGTCGCATTTACTGGGCCTGGCGAAGATCTGAAGGTAATTTAGGGTCGTTCGGATTCCTAATCCGAAATCTCCACAGCATTTAAATATTCCCGCTCGTCCAGTTCAGAACTGAATGAGTGTTGTTTAAAAATAATGTTTTTTAGTTTGCCAACTTTTGTCATTTTGTCCGAGAATTTTTTGTTGAACATTAAACATTGAACATGCGAAAATTGAACATTTAAACGCAAAGCTACACTGACTTTAACCATAAAACTATATTTTTCGAATAAAAACCCTGTTATATAACGTTGCGGTAAATTAACATCTCCAAAATTTCCTCTTCAATTGTAATAAATGCAGGACAAGAACTTAGCCGAAATGAAAACCTTCGTGCGGTCAGTGAACCCTGACGCTGCTTATCTATTGGCTGCTGAGGGCAACACTTCACGCTCCGGTGATTTTGACTTGATTCTCAGCGAATCAGCGTTTAACACGGCCGAGTGCGTCAGAACACGCCACCTATCTGTGCCTGGCCTGTAAGTTGCTTCAATAAAATACTCATTTGTTCACTTTTGCAGTTAGATATGCTCCCAATAGTAGTTTTCAGGTATATGAACCTCCAGTTTTAACATGTATAAACTTGCCTTTATATGTATCAATGAAGCAACAAGCTTTGACTTAATGTGAGCTATTAATTGGAAAAATCAATTTAGCATCATGATGGTTCTTGTAGCTTCATTTACATACGTGATAAGACGTACATATTTCCCAATTCTTTCGAGCATGGTCCCTTGGCTCGACGTCAAACAGTTTATCCATGTGCTTTCAACCTTCATCTATTGAACTTTGCCTTTACTTCAATTCCACAGATGGAAGGGAAGTTTCACCTGCGGGAGCCCACTACTGCAACTCAACAAGATAAGCCTTGATTTTTCCCAACCTCTGCTCAGGGCAACTTTCTCCGCTCGTCTCCGTGCCTTACGCCACGCCCTTGCCCCGTCCCCTTACACAGCCAATGTGTACGCAGTTAGCGGTCACGTGGCTTTCACAGGTGTGTAAGTTTGTTGAAAAATTCGTGATAATAGTATATAATAAGAGTGCTGCGTCAGTGCAGCCGATTGGCTGGAAAACCGCCATATCCTACACTGATGAGACCTCATAGGTCGAAACAGTGTGCAATGTAAGCAGCTCATAAGTATCCGTTTATATGTTGTCTCATGTCAAAAAAATTTCGTTATAGATTCGCCTGGTGCTGACAGTGACGTTGCATTTGTGACGTATACGGGTCAGATGACGATCGAGCAGAGAAACATCCCCAACCAAGTAAAAGCACCTGCTCCCCCACCAAGCAAAAGTAGCCAAATATCCAGGTAGAAGAAAACGGTTTGAAAAAATTCATGAATATTTTGAGGAAATTTGCTATAGACTAGCTGTAAAAAATCTACACAAAACTTTTGACCAGAAAAGGATGAAACCTTTTTCTTTCCTAACTGTAATTTCTCTTGTACCCAGGCCTTACAGTTTGTCATTTTATGGAGTTGATTTGAGCGTTGAAAAGTTAAGAGATTGGCTGCGAAAGTGCGGTCGCCAGAAGCCGACCAAGAAGTGCCAGAAAACCAAAACAACCCTCTCGAAATCCGAAATAAAAACCATACAGGTTGGTACGAGACCATCATAGTTAACCGCTATTTTTAATAAAACAACCCAAACGAAATTGTTCCATGGGAAAGCATGTTTTGTTTCCTATAATAACTACTTTCTTTTTTCATACCTCATAGAAACATTACTGGTTAAACTGTTCGCATATTTCACTCTCTTTTTGTCCGGTTTCGGATTTTTAAAACTGTCAATATAAGCTACTTCCTTGCCAGTATTAACAACATCGTCGTTATTCCTAGACTGCCCACAGCACCGACCCTTTGCCTGAAGGCTTCTTCTTCAATGGCACCCAGTATTGCAGTCTGATGGACAACAGCCGATCCTATCACCATCCACATATCGACAAGTAAGGGATGGTTCACTTTTGTTGCATCGCTGGCAAACCAGTGACCTTGATTAAATGCAAATTATTACAGTAATGGTTATTTGTCCAGCTTGAGCGGAAGCTAATCTTTTTTTCTTCTCAAATTCCACTAAGATCAGCATCATAGAAACCAGGGCTTCTCAAAGTTTTTGTTCCGCGACCCCATTTTGAGAGAAATTTCTATGTGACCCATTCAGGGGTAGCCTAAGAGTTACCAATAATAAAACAATATAAGCTCTGTATTAAATATAGCTTGATAAGCCGTTGGTACTGATGCCATTGTTTTTGAAGTTTCGTGTGTTTAATTGTTTTAACAGTACAGTGTTGAATTATCAAGAAGAGATTTTGTATGCTTATCAGTACCTTCTAATCAACTAAGAAGAATCATATTTCACTTGAACAAATTGCGGCATTTACAATCTGCGTTTACCGTAAACGGGCAGGTGTTTGCGAAACAGGGACTTTGTGGCCCTAAACGAACTAAGTTTAGTTTTTGCCATTGTTTAACAGGATTTGCACTCTACAGGTTCATAGATGCTTATCTGAAAGAAGAAAATCTGAAAATTGACGCCTTTAACCGCAAGATCGAGCAAGAAAGCGTGGCCGACTTGTTTGATTAATTAAGGGTGCCTTATCTATAAACCACTGTACGCCCAAATCTGTCAGTCCAACATTCAGAGAAATATTTTTGCTGCTTTTGTATCCACTGTACAATGGTATTGATAATATGTTTGTTCTGCACGCTGTGATTTCGATCTATATTTTTGCTACAGAGTTTGTGGTATTACAAATACGCTTGATTTGTTTAGCACTGTTGTTGTTGGGTTTAATTGGCTTTCTTGTACTTGTTTTTGTAGATTTTTGATTTACTGTGTTTTCTTGTTTTTGTGATACAATTTTTTAGATTTATACAAACATAGATTTTAGAGGTTTAGTTTTTTTATTTGAGTTTCAAATTCCAATTTCGCCAAAATTTTTACAATAAAAATACGTGTTAGAACGCTTACTTTTGTGTAAAAAACATAGCACGTGTCTTGCTGTGTCAGAAGCAATAATATATACCTGAACATCCTCGCTAATGGCAAAAACATGACCACGAACAGTTAAAATGGATGAGCTGTCTGCGCAGTCATGCGATATGTTCTTGGCTTCAAGCTTGACCGATTTTGCCTTGAAAGGTTGTTTGCGCTTTTCGAATCTTGGTTGTGATCGTGGGGTAAACAGATGAGTTGGTCGGTTGCAAGGTGTAGGCATATTATGCTTTTCAGAATTTAGCATGTACGCCAGTTTATACTGTGAACATAAAAAATGTTAGCATGCATTGCTGCTGAACTGCTAGGCTTGTGTCATTTATGTAACAGAGCAGTTTATTGGTTTAGTTTTGTTGATGTACCCCAAAACTTGTGAAAGTTAGCACGAATAATTTTGAATAGATATGAAGTCCAATAAAATGTCTCTGAAAAAGAGTGGTGTAAACAACTCAAAGCGCGAAGTGAAAATCAAGTTTGCAATTTTTGAGTTCGCTGTTGTCCTAGTGTTCGGTGCCTTCAATTCGCTGATCACTCTGCAGTCGAGCGTTCACATTGTTGACGGACTGGGTGAGTTTTTTGAAAGTCGACAACATTGGTGGTAGGTCAACATGCAGGTGATGACCTTGCTTTGCGTTTCCACCTAAAAAAATCTTCAAAAACAAATCGGCAAAAAATTTCCTGTGTTTTTTTGGGTTTTTATTTCTCGTTAACTTCACATCGGTTCTGTCCTACTTAGTTTTGATTTCTATGATTTAATCAACCCAATCGAGGATGTGTGTCTAAATATTTTATATCACATGGTCATCTACCTTATTGTTCTAAGTAGGTAATTGCTAGGAATTTAGACGTTGTAAAAGTGCGACAAAATATACGCTGAATATTAAATGTTATGATTTACGGTTGCAAACGGAAGCTGTGATAAATTTGACAGTCGTGCCCTTGGCTGTGTACCCCTGGTTTATATGATAGGTAACTGAGTGTATTCTACAGGTGTGTGGTCTGGCACTGCTATTTACATCACCTCAGCAATATTCGGTATCACCTTCACACCGGTTGTTATCCAGCTTCTCGGTCTGAAAAGGACTGTTGCGTGCGCTTACTTTTTTTACCTGCTCTACACGTGCGCAAACTGCTATCCAAGTAAGATTACCCGCTGTAACAATTTCCATTTCATCAGGGGTGGTCAAAGTTCGGCCACATGCGACTCGCTACGTTAATGCGACAAAACGCCCACATATATCACAGTTTGATTCCAGCAACGCTACATGTTACTTGTGTTATGTGCTGAGTAGTTACAAAAGTTTGTCACATTTTACACGACATTTGTAGATTTTTTAGAGACAAGCTCGCTTACGTGTAACGATACTTCGCTTTATATCGCAGCCACAGTTGGTAAAATTTCGTTGAAAATGGAGGCATACGATTTTTGTGGAAATTCGGTTTCATGAATCAATTAACGCTGGAGGCAGTATTGATAAACATCATGCGTTACGGTTTCTATTAATTACCCAAAAAATATATGTAAAAGTGGGCGTTTTTGTGGCTGACAAAATTTTGCAAACGCGCGGATAAACAAGCTTTAAATTTCGCCCCAGAGCACAAAAACTTTGGGCGCCCCTGCACTACATCACTTGTACCATTGTATGACTGGTTAGAATTATTTAGGCCGTGAATGCAGATAACGCAATAAAGTATATCCTTTTCCTGGCACATAAAAGCCTATATTATATGCAGATATCTACTTGTTTGCAACGTTGGGCGTTTTTGTTGGAATGGCTGAAGCGTCGTGCTGGCCAGCCTTCATGGTGTATTGTGTGCATTATGGACGCAGATACGCCAAGCTTACTGGCAAGCCCCGCGACTACCACAACTCCCAGTTTCTTGGATATTTCTATTCCATGATGTTTGTGGCAATGGTAAAGTGGCTGTTCAACAACAAAAAACTTAGTTACAGACAATACGATAAAATACAGAAGGAAATGAGCTGTGATGATCAGTGACCTTCATCAGACTGTCATCAGGGTCGGTCCTACAATTGGCCAAAACGAGCTCCGCGTTTAAGAGGGAGTTCCACATTAACGGTCAAATCTTTTAAGATCCTTTTGTGGGGTATTATTGCTAGAACACAGGCCCCGCATTCTTTTTTTGGACCGGCCCTGCAGTAAGAGCCCACTGTTTAGGCCTATAGGGTCTCACTTGTCAGAATCTAGCGGGCGTGTGTCAGAATGTTGTGTCCCCCTGAATTAAAATAACACAGCACAACATTACCCCAACTTACATAAACGGACTGAACAAAAAAAAACTTGGAGATATATCGATTCTTGTATAGCGTCCAACCTCTTCCCATTATTTTCCTGACAAAAAAGTATGTATTGGAAATTGTGAAAGAAAAGCAATTCGCATGTTTTGAAACCTGCATACGATTTCTGAAGATTATTTTATGCCGTGGGTTGTGTCTGTTGAATTCCTGGCTTTTCATAAAGAAAAACTCTGTTTCAGATGCTCAGCAACATCCTAACCTACTGCGTCCTTTACGTCGGAAGATCACCGAAAAATTCCCAAACAAACAACACGGATTCAACTAACTCCGTCCACTTACGTGACTTCTCTGTTTGCGGTGTAAATGATTGCCAGGACCCGAATGCGACCCAAGAAAATGTAGCTCAGTACGTTCCTCCGCAAACGACGCTGTATATCTTGTTTGGAAGCTTTGGTGCGATGATACTCGCGGCTACGGCAGTTCACATTCTGTTCACAGACAATCCCGATCCCAGTCTAGAAGCGAAACCAACCGTTGTTAAAAATGAAGATGCACAGAAGTGTTATGTAAATACGGTGGAGTCAGATGAAGATCAAGCTATCTCTCACAACGTCAAAACCGTGGAGAATATCGACCCGAACGGTTTGGATGTTGAACTCCCAGGTCATTACGCACAAGACAAAGAATTGAACAAAGATCGTAATGTTAAACTGAACAGGAAAAAAGTAAGTTTGGAAAAAGTTTTTTAGCGAATAGTTTTTCCCTTAAATTTAATCTTTTTTACTCTAGTTAAACTCAAGTTAAGCGTACATTTTTGCTGCACCGTCATGATATCTTCGTTTGTTGAAACTTTACTTATTTAAATTACTTATTTAAAAATAGGTAATTGACTGCTAACATTTATGTTGTTCTTCCAAATAATAGCTTAAGGCAAGAAATAAAGGAACATAAATTTAAATTAAAAAAATAAATATGATTTCTTCTTTATTTCTGTCAGAATTACATTCGCCTGGCTTTATCGTCACTAAAAGAAACCCTTCAACAAATGGTTCGACCGAAACAGCTTCTGATAATGCCCATCAGCTTTTACTCGGGCGTCATGCAAATGTTTATATTCGGAGAGATGCCAAGAGCATTTGGCTCGTGTATACTCGGCGTGGACCAGGTTAAGCCCTGAATTTCCACCAACATCATAAACAATATTGAAAAAAAGTAGAAAAATGTCTTTGACTGATGACAAGCTTTTTTGCAGGTTGGTCTGTGCATCCTTGCTTATAGTGGAGTCGATGCTTGTTCATCGGTCCTTGTCGGCAAAATATCTTCCAGAACCGGAAATCACGTCCCCTTGTGTGTTGCTATGGTGATAGACATTGGAACTGCAATGTTTTGCCTTTTGTGGGTGCCGACTGACTCTACAAAGTGGCTTGTGTACTGTTTATTTGGCGTGACCGGAATTACAGATGGAATTCGTTTGACCATGACCACAGGTAAAAGTGTACATTTATCTTTCTCAAGGCTCGTGGGACCTGCTCCAAACCAGTAGGGTTTATATGTCTATTAAAAAAACTATAGAAGCGATCAAAATGTAAGCTCTACACACAAGTCCTTCGCGTGACTGCCGCGCATATTCTCAGGTAACCACACACAAGAGCAGTAATAAAAAACATATAGGCGGTCGCTAGAGGCGGTATGGAAATAATGATAAAAATATGTAACAAAGGAATCCCATTTTTGTGTTTTTAGATGTCCATGCTACATTCTTTCCCGAAAATCATGAGAAAGCCATGATGATTTGGTCGTTTTGTCTCTTTACTGGATATGCTTTTCAGTTTGGTTGGAGTACAGCGGTTTGCGTGCGATACAAGATCTACTTTCAAGTCGCCATATTGTTATTTGGAATGGCAACATATTGTCAGTAACTTGTGTTTTGCTGCGGATTTCAACAACGATTTTTAAACTTTTAATTTTTCTTAGGCGCCGCAGAATTCTTGCATCGCAAGGAGTCCACAGAAAAGAAACGTTAACGCGACCCACGGTGTTGTGCTAAAACATGTTTTTTTCATCAGTGTTGCTATGTGAATCCGACTGATACGCTACGAATGACATTTGGTGTGTTTTCTGACACGGTTGCCTGACAATAGCGAGTTGAATGCCGCTTGGGAGCAGTTTGTCCCCTTTTCGTCATGGTTGCAAAATTGCGCCTCACTGGTTTTGCGCCCCACTGGTTTTAAGCTAATACTACACGAGTCCTAGACCGCAAAACTCTTGTCTCATGTATTCAACTGTAGTCGTTCTGTTACCAGGTGTTTTCAAACAGTCCCCTTTAAGCGAAATATTAGTACCGTACTACATGCGAAAGTTGTTTGGTGGAAGTGTGTGAAAAAATATTATCCCCCAAAAATTTATTTCAATTTCCAGTGTGATTTGTGTTAAAACCTACATACTGTACATGTGCTTACTTGCAATGCAGTGTTCCACTTCGCTGTGTTTTATTCGTTTTTTTTTTTTAAAGCCTGATCTGTAGAATCGCAGGCAGACATGCTTAGAATGCTGCAATGTCCTTTGCCAGAAGTTCTCGTACTGTGCATCGCCACGCCCTGGTGCATCGCGTAACAACTTAAAACAAAAATATAAAGTTGTTATTTTGTTTTGCGTCGCCCAAATTGGGTCGCGGCCCATAGTTTGTTTTTAAAATTTCGTTTGTTTAGTTTGTTTTTCAACAGTACTGTGTTGAAATTACAAGAAAGCGTGGCAGACTTGTTTGATTACGTTTGTGTAAAAAACATTGCATGTGTCGAAAGCAATACTATACCTGAACACGCGTGACCAATCGATGAGCTGTCTGCTCAGTCATGCGATGTGTTTTAGGCTTCAAGGTTTACTGATTTTTCCTTGAAAACGAGTTTGCGCGTTTTGTATCTTGGTTGTGATTTTGGGGTAAACAGATGCCTGTTACAAGGTAAAGGTATATTATGCGTTTTAGAATTAAGCAAGCGATGAAGTACGCCAGTTTAGATGGACAGCATCAAAAAAATGTGTTGGCAGTAATGCTACTAAATCGTGTGTCATTTACATAAAAACGGTCTATTGATGCGATATGTTTTTGTCGATGTACCCCAAAAGTTGTGAAAGGTAGCATTTTTAATGGATATGAAGTCCAATAAAATGTCTCTGAAAAAGAGTGGTGTAAACAACTCAAAGCGCGAAGTGAAAATCAAGTTTGCAATTTTTGTGTTCGCCGTTGTCCTAGTGTTCGGTGCCTTCAATTCGCTGCTCACTCTGCAGTCGAGCGTTCACATAGTTGACGGATTAGGTGAGTTTTCTTGAAAGTCGACAACATTGGTGGTTGGTATGTCAACATGCAGGTGGTGACCTGCGTTTCCACCTAAAAAAATCTTTAAAATGATTGGGCAAATATTTCCTGTATGTTTTGTGGGTTTTCATTTCTCATTTACTTCACATAGTTTCTTTCCCATTTAGTTTTGATTTCTATGGTTTATGGACATATAAAATATTTTATATGACATGGTCACCTACATTATTATTCGAGTAACTGCTAGCAATTTAGACATTGTGAAGTGACAGAATATACGCGGGATATTACATGTTATGATTTACAGTTGCCGTTTTGCAACCGAAGCTGTGATAAATTTGATAGGCGTGCCCTTTGCTGTGTACCCCTCCTTTTTATGGTTGGTAACTGAGTGTAATCTACAGGTGTGGGGTCTGGCACTGCAATTTACATCTCCGCAGCAATATTCGGTATCACCTTCACACCGGTGGTTATCCAGCTTCTCGGTCTGAAATGGACTGTTGCGTGCGCTTACATTTTTTTCCTGCTCTACACGTGCGCAAATTGCTATCCAAGTAAGATTACCCGCTGTAACAATTTCCATTACATCAGGGTGCGCCCGCATGCGACTCGTGACATAAATGCAACAAAACAGGTATTACAGTTTGATTCCAGCAACGCTACTTATTACCTGCGTTATATGTGCTGATTAGTTACAAACGTTTGTCACATCTCACACTATAATTGTAGATTTTTTAGAGACTAACTCGCTTGCGTGTAACGATACTTCGCCATATATCGCAGCCACAGTTGCTAAAAAAATTGTTGAAAATGTACGCTTTATACGATATATGTGGAATTTCGGTTTAATGAAATAATTTAGCGCTGGAGGAGCATCAGTTACGGTTTCTATTAATTACCAAAAAATACATACAAAAGTGGGCGGTTTATGGCTGTCAAATTTTGCAAACGCGCAGATAAACAACTTTTAAATTGCACCCTAAAGCATCATAACTTTGGGCACCCCTGCAATACATCACTTGCACCACTCTATGACTGATTAGAACTATTTAGGTCGTAAACTATTTAGGCCGATAACGCAATAAAGTATAATCTTTTCCTGAGACATAAATGCCTACATTTTTTGCAGATACCTACTTGTTTGCAACGTTGGGTGTTTTTGTTGGAATGGCTGAAGTGTCGTGCTGGCCAGCCTTCATGGTGTATTGTGTGCATTATGGACGCAGATACGCCAAGCTTACTGGCAAGCCCCGCGACTACCACAACTCCCAGTTTCTTGGAAATCTCTTTTCCATGTTGTATGTGGCAATGGTAAAGTGGCTGTTCAACAACAAAAAACTTAGTTACAGAAAATACGACGAAAATACAGAAGAAATGAGCTGTAATGATAAGTAAGCTCCATTAGACAACCATCAGGGGCGGTCCTATAAGCACATTTGTTCGATTTGGCCAAAACGAGTTCCACAAAAACGGTCAAATCTTTTGAGATCTTTTTGTAGGGTATTTTTGGTAAAACACAAGCCCCGCATTCCTTTTTTTGGACCGACCCTGCAGACAGTGCCCACCGTTTAGGCCCAGGTCTCACATTTCCGAATCTAGCAATCTAGCGCGCGTGCTGTGTTGTGCACCCCTGAACTAAAGTAACACAGCACAACATTAACCACACAAGCGAACTCAACAAAAAACAAAACCATGGCGATGGGTTGAGTCTGTTACATTACTGGTTCTTCATAAGGAAATAATCTGTTTCAGATGCTTAGCAACATCCTGACCTACTGCATCCTTTTCGTCGGAAGATCACCGAAAAATTCCCAAACAAACAACACGGATTCAACGGACTCTGTCAAATTACATGATTTCTCTGTTTGCGGCGTAAATGATTGCCAGGACCCGAATGCGACCCGAGAAAATGTAGCGCAGTATGTTCCTCCGCAAACGACGCTGTATATCTTGTTTGGAAGCTTTGGTGTGATAATACTCGCGGCTACGGCAGTTCACATTCTGTTCACAGACAATCCCGATCCAAGTCTAGAATCGAAACCAATCGTTGTTAAAAGGGAAGATGCATCGAAGTGTTACGTAAATACGGTGGAGTCAGATGAAGATCAAACTGTATCACACAATGTTAAAGCCGTGGAGAATTTTGACCAGACCAACCCGAACGGTTTGGTTGTTGAACTCCCAGGTCATTACGCACAAGACAAAGAAATGAACGAAGATCGTAATGTTGAACCGAAAAGGAAAAAAGTAAGTTTGGAAAATTTTTTTGAGCGAATGGATTTCCACTTAAGATTAATCTTTTTCACTCTTGTTAACTTTGCTGTACCGTCATGATATCTTCGTTTGTTAAAACTTTAACTTATCTGCTGAAAAGTGGGTAATTGACTGCTAACATTTATGTTGTTCTTCCAAATAATAGCTCAAGGCAAGAAATGAATGAACATAAGTTTGAATTAAAAAAATGAATGATTTCTTCTTATCCCCTGTCAGAATTACATTCGTCTGGCTTTATCGTCACTAAAAGAAACCCTTCAACAAATGGTTCGACCGAAACAGCTTCTGATAATGCCCTTCAGCTTCTACACGGGTTTCATGCAAGTCTTTATATACGGAGAGATGCCAAGAGCATTTGGCTCGTGTATACTCGGCGTGGACCAGGTTAAGCCCTGAATTTACTATATCCGAAAATCTAATCACTTCAAGCAACATCATAAATAACATTGAAAAAGAGTAGAAAAGTGTGTTTGACTTATGACAAGCTTTTTGGCAGGTTGGTTTGTGCATCCTTGCTTTTAGTGGAGCTAATGCTTGCTCATCGATTCTTGTCGGCAAAATATCTTCTCGTACCGGAAATCACGTCCCCTTGGGTGTTGCTATGGTGATAGACATTGGAACTGCATTATTTTGCCTTTTGTGGGTGCCGACCAACTCTACAAAGTGGCTTGTGTACTGTTTATTTGGCGTGGCAGGAATTACTTCTGGAATTCGTGTGACCATGACCACAGGTAAAAGAACATATACTTATATATTGCTATATGGAAAGTATCCTAATTTTGTGTTTTTAGATGTCCATGCTAGATTCTTTCCCGAGGATCATGAGAAAGCTATGATGGTTTGGTCGTTTTGTCACTTCACTGGATATGCTTTGCAGTTTGGTTGGAGTACGGCGGTTTGCGTGCGATACAAGATCTACTTCCAAGTCGCTTTATTGTTATTTGGAATGGCAACCTATGGTCAGTAACTTGTGTTTTGCTGCGGATTTCAACAACGTTATTGAACCTTTTTCATTTTTCCTAGTCGCTGCCGAATTCTTGCATCGCAAGGAGTCCACAGAAAAGAAACGTTAACGCGATCTCGGTGCTCAAACATTTTTTTTTCATCAGTGTTGCTATGTGAATCCGACTGATACGCTACGAATGACATTTGGTGTGTTTTCTGACACGGTTGCGTGGCAATAGCGAGTTGAATGTCGCTTAAGAGCAGTTTGTTCCCTTTTCGTTATGGTTGGAAAATATCGCCTTGCGCCCGACTGGTTTTAAGCTAGACGGTAAAACTCTTGTCTCATGTATTTAAATGTAGTCGTTCTGTTGACTTCTTTGTCGCGAAACCGGTTGTTTTCAAACAGTCCACTTAAAGTGATATATTGTAGCCCATACAAAAGTTGTTTGGTAGAGGTGTGTGCAAAGGTGAAGCGCACCATTATACACATATTAATTACTAATTTATCTTAATTTTCAAACTGTAACTTAAACAAGTTTTGACATACTGTGCACTTGCTTAATTGCAATACAGTTTTACACATCGCTGTATTTTATTAGTTTATTTTAGGGAAATAAGGAATAAATTAGAACTGTTTACAGAAGATTTTTTAAACCCTGGCGTGTAGAATCGCAGACAGAAATGCTTACGATGCTGCATTGTTCTAAAGTTCTTCTGGCATAGAAGTTCATACTGTGCATCGCGACGCCCTGGCGCGTCGTGTGACAAATTAAAACAAAAAAGAATAAAATTGTAAAAATCATCCTGAATAATTTATGTGCGTCGAAAGTGCGGTATATCATTGTTTCCGGTTGCGGGCTTGCCAAAAAACTTACACCAAAGAAAGAAACAATCTTCGTTCGATTTCTGTGTGACAGTGATTTTTGAACTTATTCTCCTGTGGTTAATTACTTTTAACGTTAGTCATATATTTTCATTATATATTGCTAGTAGAGCACTTTCCTTGTTAGACTCTTTATCAGTTGCTGAACGATATTCAAGATAAGCAATGTGGAGCAAATAATATGAATTTGTGTATAAGCTGCAGACTGCACTGATGAGACCTTTTAGGTCGAAACAGTGGCCATCTGTCTGCAGCTTATACACGATATTCAAGATGTCCGTGGCTTGAGTTTTTAAAATAAACAAAAACAACTCAGCAAATTTTGTCTTTTAATAAAATTATTTGAACATTTGGAATGAGCTTTTGTTATATTTTTTGCCCAGTATTTTTATAGTAGAGTTGTACGTAATAACATCACATGGACAGTGAACTATGGAAGATTGCGTGAGAGATGATATTATTCCCGGGTTCGTCCGACTTGACGGCGGTATCTTATTTGCGACGTTGACGTCGAACTTAATATAAAGTAATTTCCTGCTCTCTGAAACGCCACTTTATTTTTGTTCGCTCCCAGAAAAACGCGACCGCATCGTTGTCTGGTCCCATTAAATCACACCCGCAGATTGTACGCTTTCATTTGATATTTTCGCATCAGTAGTTTTATTGAGGAAGCATTTTTCTTACAATTGCATCGCGTGCTGAAGGTTTCGATCGACTTGGTATTTTGATGCTGGATTCATGTAAAACTTACAAACACCTTTGTCATTTTTTTCCTTGTCAGTAAATCCCCATAAAAAGCCTGCATGATAGAGCTGAAGAGTAGAATAAGTTTAGATACAATTTTGATTGTGAAATTGTGTTAGTTTGCGAAATGTCATCAATCAAAATGTAAATTAGCTTAGGCGCCTGCTGACCATTGGTAATGGTAAACTTTGTAACAATAATCGTTCTAACTTGTGTTTATCGAATTTACCTAATCTGAGGCATCGTGAATAATTACGTTGAGATACAGAATAAGTTATGACAGATTATTTTCTGCAATTTGAAATGTCTTCGTAAAATATGACTACCTCCAAAAATAAGTTAGCATAATACAAACTCACATGAACGGGACTTTAAACCACAAGTAACGCAGGGAAAGTTGGAAAGATTTCCAACGCGTTGTTAACAAATTAAAGAGCGCTGGGTCATCAGCCCACACGTTCCAGATAATTTGGATCTGACATCACAGAGGTGTATAAGTTTAAAAATCTCGCCTAGATTTTTCATGCGTGGGAGTTTAAACGTCTGACAGAATCGCCTTCAATTTTTCAAATAAGTTGGATTAATTTTTTAATTTTAAGTAGGGTCTCTAATCTGTGCCTCGTTTTTTAAAAAGAAACATCAAAAACATCATTTTCAGTAGAAAAGTTGCTGCATATTTCGTGTGTGTCACCGGAACTGTTTAATCACTATCACGACCTTATCACTATCCAATCATTTAAATTAGAGTTTCTAACCAGAGTGTTCATAACTCGTTGAAAGAAGAGACAACATATTGGTTACTGTAATGTGTCAATGTGTGACGTTTTTGTGAGTTCGTATTTTCCCTTACTTTCTGGATTTGTCTGAGAGTAAACTAACTTCCTTTCATTGATATTCAGATGCAGCTTATTTTGTACCACCGCATTTATTTACAATGCTTCAGACTAGGTGATTTCGCTAAACACACGTCAAGAGCATTAAACTACAGTACAAACTCACATTAAGAAACAACAAGATGGCAAAAGTAATAATTTCATTATCAAAAGTGCAACTGTATTCCGTTTTTAGCTTCGAGGTCGATAATGCAAGGTTTCAAGAAAAACTTGTGCACAGAAAACTACTGATGCGAAAAGAAAACGATTGCAAAAATAATTACCACTAGTCAGCACGTTTCATTTACTCGCTTTCAGATTTCTCAGATCAAAATTTGTTGCAGTGTTTCAAATGCAGTGTTTTGATTGGCGTATAGATGTTTTCATCAAAATGCAATACAAGCACGTACATACACTGCAGCCTGCCTATCGACGAAAGTTTGAACATCAAGTTTAGTATAGAAGGTCAAAAGGAGTGTAACTTTAATCCATCTGCTGGGCTGGGATGCCATCATGCCCAGTTTTCTTGATAGTCGTAGATTTTCTTTGTTTCTTTAAACACGTGGAGAAAATCTAAAATTTCACTTCTAAACTTATCTGCAAGTCTGAGAAAAGTCATTAAATTTACTTTGCCTGACGTTTGAATAGGAAATGGTGGCATTTTTAGCATCTACCGCATACAATAGGGTGTTGACATGGTTGTTGTGATCCTAACAACATACTTACCTTGTAGGAACATCTACGCTTGATAAAACAGAAAAAAATTGGTTCGTACCCTATTTTCGATACGGTAAGTGATACACTGCAAGCGATGTATCGAAAGGAGAAAAGGGATGTGAAGCTCAAATTCGGGTTATTTATGGCTGCTGTTGTTCTAACCATGGGGTCGTATTACTCGATGCTCACTCTGCAGTCAAGCGTGAACATCGTCAACGGCGTTGGTACAATATGTTGGAAATTGTTTGTTATTTTGTGGTCAACTTACTACGAACCACCGCACGTGTTGTTGCGTAAAAACTTCCAGTTATTACTTTAGATGAGAACACCGAGTATATGTTGTTAAGAATTCGTTTCAATTCATTATGGGTGAAGAAATTCAAACTTTCAAATACAAGATTGTGTGCGATAACTGAAATACACGATGAGTAAAATGATAATTTGTATCAATTTCATCAGTATTTTTTCAGGGGTGACATCAACCACGGCTCTTTATTCAACCACAACTATATTCATCGTCGTAGGCACTCCGGTAGTTTTCCTGTTTATTGGTGTTAAACGAGCGCTCACAGCCGCTTACCTCATTCACTTTCTCTACATGAGCTCAAATTACTACCGAAGTGGGTAAAATTTCATTCGCGGTTACGTTATGATTGTATTCAGCTTTTTTGGTCAAAACAACAAAATTTCAAACAAACACGACGTACAAATAGTTTTGAATGACATATTTGTTTGAAAAAAAGATATAATATAAGACATAATATTGTACATTATATATAGTTTATATATAGTTATATATTTATAGTTTAAATGTTATGATTCAGACATCTACATGTTGACCATCAGTGGAGCGCTTGTAGGAATAGGTGAAGCCATCACTTGGCCTGCCTTCATGATTTATTCCGTACATTTTGGTCGAAGATACGCCAGGTTTGGAAAGAAGGAATGTAAATTCTACAACACCCAATTCCTTGGATATTTTTCATGTGTTTTGTACTTATCATCGGTAAGTTTACAATGGAGTAAGGTAATCAGCAAATTTTTTTGGAATCATCCTTAAGTCACAAAAGACTTTGTTGCAAGAAACTTTCTGTTACAGGTTATGTGCCACCTGATGACCTATTGCATTCTCTATGTTGGAGGCCCTAATCGTGTTTTCCTCACAAACTCAACCAACCCGAACGAAACATCAAAACAACGCGACTTTTCTATTTGTGGCGCCAACGATTGTCAGGACCCGAACGTAACGCAACAAAATCTGGCCCAGTACGTCCCACCTCAAACCACACTTTACATCATGTTTGGTGTTTTCATGGGTCTGATTCTAATCGCTGTAACAATTCAGGGGTTCTTCGTTGAAACACCTGAATTAGGAGCGGGGGTAAAAATTAGAAAACGTAGTAACAGCGTTTCTCTAAAAGGTGTTTGCAACAAGATAGAACAGGATGAGAAAGTTTATCGTAAGACTGTAAGCATAGTTGATACCACGATATGAAGCCCGCCTTGCATTCAACATGAACTTCCAGCATCTTCCCAACCTATTGAAAGTCAAAGAGACGACGTTGCTGTTCACGAGGATTGTAAAGTGAAGGTAACTTATACATAAAGTGCTATTTGGATGTTATTGTACCCAGTGTGTGATTGTGAAAATTTAATGTTGTTTAATTTTGCATGCACTTTTTACTCAAATTCTATACTTCGTATATCAAGAAATATGTACTTGCTTCAAAGGGGTTTCATCTGGCAGTATATTCTCTGCAAAGTACATTTCGCCAGATGTTGAAAATCAAACAAGTTCTCATAATCCCCACTTCATTTAGCCTTGGTGTAATGCATGGGTTCATCTTCGTCGAAATGCCAAGATCCCTAACCTCTTGCATTCTTGGTGTTGACCAGGTATGTAAATAGTTTATTTTGTTGTGCTTTGTGTACGATACAGTTATTTTTCTTACTTCAAGGTGCCTCTATGTATGGCCACGTTCAGTGCCATTAATGCCTTTATCGCATTTTATGTTGGGAAATTATCCGGAAAATATGGATTTCGGTTGCCGCTTTTGGTTTGTACACTGCTTGAAATGGCAACATTTTTAACTATTTTGTTCTGGAGTGCAACTGAAACCTCCAAGTGGATTGTTTACTGCCTATTCGGGTTGATGGGTATTGCAAACGGAATTCGTTCCCCCATTAGTGCAGGTATTTTGCATCAGTACGTGCTCTTTTCATTGGTTTAAATAAATTGAAAACATATCGATAAATACATATGATATTTAACTTCCTTTATTAAGCTTGTAATGTAATTGTTGTTGAACCAAAATATATACACAGATTTTGCGAATCTCTGACGTAATTAAAAATATTCTACTATATTTAACAGCCGCCCACGCTGCCTTCTTTCCTGACAATCAGAAGACATCTATGGTGCTTTGGTCGCTGTTTCTGATGTTCGGTTATGCATTTCAATCTGGTTGGAGCACGGTAGTTTGCGTAAGATACAAGATCTACTTTCAACTCGTTCTGTTGATATTTAGCATGGCAGCTTTCAGTAAGTTTTTGCTTCCGTACAGCTGTTTTTGTGTTTAAATCTTAGTTTGTTTTACCAGGTGTCGCAGAATGCAAAAACAGTAAAACGATGACGATTGCCTGAAGCGTTCTATTATCGCCCTCTAATGTCTGCAAAGTAAAGATATTTAAGACTGGTTCTTATTTTTTTGGAAAACAAGTATTTTTGGAAAACATTCCATAACAACATGGTTAAAAAGGACACGAAAAGTGGCAACTAAAATCCATAGTTTCATGATAATTACAATATAACTATACGGGTCCAGGCATGGAGCCACTTTGAAAAAAAAAAACTTCGAATTTCCTACTGCGTAGTTTGTGATAAAGTAAAATATCTTTATTCTTGACTAGGAATGGAATCCAATTTGTGACACGAAATATAAAATTTGGAAAACTAGAAGCTGTTTATAATGTGACGAACAGTATTTAGATTTTTTGTGACATCCTACTTCATGCAAACCTACTTCTAACCTCTGCAGAATGGAAATTACTTCCTGATGACTTTTTAACAAACTCATGTAATGTTACGATATTATAGTTGAAATACACGACGGAAAAAAGGAATAAAAGATCAAAATGTCTTACTGAACCATAAAATTGTAACGCAGTAATATTTCATGCCATATGTGAAGGTTACTTGGCAAGTTGTGCGCTTGCGCACCAGTGTACCTTGGCCACAATATACCCCGGGAAACCACAGAGCCTCCTGTAGCTCCGTTAGTGGAACGTTGGGCCTGGTAAGCCCAGGGTCGTGAGTTTAAACCTCACCGGGAGCTTGATTTTTCTAATCTTGCTCCGACTTTACAGGAAAAAGTGGCTGATCCAGCTAGGCTGCAATGCCTGCAAACCTAATGAACCATACAATTGTATGTTCTTTTTCTACTGCGTATTCTTTCTCAGTGGTGGTATTTTAATTGTTATAGCCGTATTTTACGGTCACAAGTATTGTTGTCCTGTAGTAACGATTCAACGAAAGTGTTAATGTTTGAAACGAGTAGAAAGTTCCGCAAAATAATTTTACCGTTGAAATTTTTCAAAACTATACTTGTCCCAATGGATGAGTGAACGAACGGATCTCAGCTTTGGTGACGATCTTGTTAGCTAAATAGCCAGACGAAGACATGCACCACACCTCTTTATTTGCTTAAGAAGGTGTCTCAGTTTTCGGTCTGTTTGCCTTTTTCCGAATAGTCAAAGTCTATAAATCTTAAACTTGACAGGGGGACAGAATAATTGACCAAGCTGACAAGGTAGAACCCTGTAAGTTTGGCAAAAAAATCATCCGTGTCCGAAATGAGCAGTTTTATTAGAATCTTACTCAAGACAAGCACTGTACAGCAAATAGAGCAGTCAGTATATAGCCACACCATTGCGTGTTGCACCGGAACAGCGCGAAAACTAAAGGTAGCAAAAATATATATAGAGGTGCATGTTCCAATCCGAATTAAATGATCAGTCGTTGTATGCGTGTACATAATATATACGTGAGATAAGATATTTCTGTATATAGAAAACGATTGGTCTTGTGCAACTTTTTCAACAAACTGCAATGCAAGCTTGTAAGGTGCAGCGTACTTGCTTTTGCGTGACCGTGTTAGGCTAAGGAAACATGCTAAGGCATGCGCAACCCATAACTTCACGCTCGACAACAGTTTGCACATCAAGCTCACTGGGAGGCCAAAATGCAACGTAGATTTGATTTTACTTGGTTGCGGTAGGACTGCAACTTGTTCTATCCGTTTGTTGTTGAAAAATTTTATTGCTTTTTACGCGTAGAAAAGAACGAATTTGTAAAATTTAAGAAAACTCATGAAAGTTTGTAAACATTTAATGGGAAATTATGGTATTTTGTCAGCTATTACATTCAGAAGAAAAGAGGAATAGTCGTTATGATCCTAACAATTTTCCTATCATTAAGGAACATCTACGCTTGATAAAAACAGAAATACAAAATTTTGGTTCGTATCCTATTTTCGATACGGTAAGTCATACAGTGCAAGCGATGTATCGAAAGGAGAAAAGGGATGTGAAGCTCAAATTCGGGTTATTTATGGCTGCTGTTGTTCTAACCATGGGTTCGTATTACTCGATGCTCACTCTGCAGTCAAGCGTGAACATCGTCAACGGCGTTGGTAAAATATGTTGGAAAATGTTTGTTATTTTGTGGTCAATTTATTTCGAACCGCCGCACGTGTAGTTGCGTAAGAGCTATTACTTCATATGAGAACACCGAGTATACGCTGTTAAGAAAGCTTACTAATCGTTAAATACCAGACTATTGACACTATGCCTGTTTTTTGTAGTGAAATCCGAAAAAAGACGGGTAAAAAATAATTTATGTCATCTGCTTTGTGATTTTTTCAGGGGTGACATCAACCACGGCTCTTTACTCAACCACAACTATATTCCTCATCACAGGCACTCCGGTTGTTTTCCAGTTTCTTGGTGTTAAACGGGCGCTAATAGCTGCTTACCTCATTCACTTTCTCTACATCTGCTCCAACTACTACTCAAGTAGGTCTAATTTTTTATCATACTTCAAACAGTTATTATACACGATATTATAAACAATAAATATCTTGCCAAAATCTAACCTTCAAAGTATTAAATGTTTAAATGTTATAATTCAGATATCTACATGTTGACCATCAGTGGAGCGCTTGTAGGAATAGGTGAAGCCATAACTTGGCCTGCCTTCATGATTTATTGCGTACATTTCGGTCGAAGATACGCCAGGTTTGGAAAGAAGGAATGTAAATTCTACAACACCCAATTTCTTGGCTATTTTTCTGGTGTTTTGTACTTATCATCGGTAAGTTTAAGTGCTGAGGTATAATCAGCAAAAAAAAATCAACCATAAATTACAGAAGACTTTGTTGCAAGAAACTTTCTGTTACAGGTTATGTGTCACCTGATGACCTATTGCATTCTCTATGTTGGAGGCTCCACCCGTGTTTTCCCTACAAACTCAACCAACCCGAACAAAACATCAAAACAACGCGACTTTTCTATTTGTGGCGCCAACGATTGTCAGGACCCGAACGTAACGCAACAAAACCTGGCCCAGTACGTCCCACCTCAAACCACACTTTACATCGTGTTTGGTGTTTTCATGGGTCTGACTCTAATCGCTGTAACAATTCAGGGGTTCTTCGTTGAAACACCTGAATTAGGAGCGGGGGTAAAAATTAGAAAACGTAGTAACAGCGTTTCTCTAAAAGGTTTTTACAATGAGATAGAGGAAGAAGAGATTACAAAACCATGGGAGATTAACCATAATACAGTAGGCACAGGTGATGCCACCTTCCGAAGCCCGCCTTACATTCCACACGGACTTCCAGCATCTTCCGAACCTATTGAAAGTCAAAGAGATGATGTTGCCATTGAAAATGAGATTAAAGTAAAGGTAGGAACACACAGCGCTGTTGTTGAATTATCACCGCTTCTAGTCTGTGTTTATTTGTTTTACTTATTTTTTTCACCCTAATTCCTTACTCCACATGTATCGTTCTATTTACTTGCTTTAAAGGGATTTCACCTGGCTCTATATTCTGTGCAAAGTACATTTCGCCAGATGTTGAAAACCAAACAACTTCTCATAATCCCAACGCCATTTAGCCTTGGTGTAATGCATGGGTTCATCTTCGTCGAAATGCCGAGATCCCTAACCTCATGCATTCTTGGTGTTGACCAGGTAAGACATACCGGATTCTCATTGTGTTAATTATTCTTTCGTATCTCAAATTGAGTTTCAGTACTTGGAATTAGGGTATTTTAGGTTTACCAAATGCCACAAGGAATGCAGTTTTTAAGGTTGTTTAATTCCAGGTGCCTCTGTGCATGGCCACGTTCAGTGCCATTAATGCCTTCGTCGCATTTCTAATTGGAAAATTATCAGGAAAATATGGATTTCAGTTGCCACTTTTAATTTGTACGCTGATGGAAATGACAACATGTCTAACCGTCTTGTTTTGGATGCCGACAGAATCTTCTAAGTGGTTGGTCTATATCTTGTTCGGGTTGATGGGTTTTGCAAATGGAATTCGATCTCCCATTAGTTCAGGTATTTTACATTAGAATACGTACATCGGTCGCCTTGGAATTAAGTCCGTTTTGATTAAATTAGGTTTATTGAAGCGACATTCTTAATATGGATGCGAGTACGTCTGCCACTAACAATAATTAGACTTGCAATTTGCCGGCTGTACAGTGTGAGTATTTTAACTTAAAGTGTACGTTCTCCAGATATTATCATCGTGCCAATAACCTAAAATACCATGCCATGAACGAAATTATGCCTTTTATAGAAACGATACCGATAAACAAATTTTATGAATGGCTGAATTATTAAACAAAGCATATACACGACATTTAACAGCCGCCCATGCTGCCTTCTTTCCCGACGATCGAGAAAATGCTATGGTGGTTTGGTCGCTTTTTATGATGGGCGGTTATGCATTTCAATCAGGTTGGAGCACTGCAGTGTGCGTAAGATACAAGATCTACTTCCAACTCGTTCTGTTATTATTTAGCATGGGAGCTTTTAGTAAGTTATTTTTATTTTGCTTCTATGTGACTTTTTATTTGTTAATCGTAATTTGTTCCCCCCCAGGTGTTGCAGAATTCAAAAACAAAAAATCGATGAAAGATTAGCACTGAAAGTAAAACTGTTATGCTTAACATCTAGCGATAGTTTAAATCATGACCACCCAAATGTACATATATTTTTTGTGTACATATATTATTTTGTGGCATAGCGTATGTGGTGCAGAAAAAATGAACATATTACTAATATATAAATATTGTTAATAAACTGGTATGTTGTTATGATTGCTGTGAAGTCGAAATTAATCAGATTTGTCCGAATGCGAATAGTAGGTTATGTGACAGTCTCACATGCACATATTAACCGTATGTTTTGTTGTGGTGGAACAGAATTGGAAATGCAGTTTGGTTGGAAGTCATAATACAATATTACTTAAGTGCCACTCCAAATGTGTCACTTCTGGAAAGACACCTCGTTTTTTGAACAAGCGTCTACTACTTTGCTCATAACTATGATTGGCACCTGGTATTTTTCCTGAGGTTCTGGCGCATGTTTCGTGTGCGTAACATTTCGAATGCTTGTTGCTCTCCACAATCCGTAATACTATCCAGTTCTAGATTCAACTTGATATTACGGAATGCTCAAATGATGTTGTTCCGATTTTAGTCATCAGACAACATTTTAAAGGATTAATTTTAGGCTACCAAATTAACTACATATGGTATGATTAATGGAGTTTGCCAAAATATTACATGCAGCCTACCAATGAATCACCTCCCTGCAAAAGATTTAACTGTATAGAAAAGCGGTTAAGCATTGTTTCTTCCGCATTCGTCAACACACGTTCGACGCCTACGAACGAATCATGGCGGAACGTCGCTTTTAACCAACGTGATAGGCGTGCTTTATCTGCTTCGTAAACATTGCTTGTTTTCATCTAGAAGCTTCGAATTTCATTTTTCAACAACGTGGTTGGGTGAGAAAAGACACCAAGAAGACAACGCAAGTTTTATGTGATGATAAATAAGACTGTGAAAGCAATAATTCGAGAAATAGCAGGGCGCAAAAAATGAACCGTGCTTGTTTGCACAGTAAGGCTAGCCTTCGATCGCTTTTTTTCTCTCCGATTTTAATAATGAACTTTCCGTGTGCGTTTAGGTGAGGCGAGGCGAGGCGAGGCAAGGCAGGGCAGGGTAGCTGTACTATGCGAGGCAGGGTAGCTGTACTATGCTCACCTCAGTTATTTTGGTTTTGTGATTCGGTTTTGTTCAGTTCTATCTGAGTGTCTTCAATTCACTAAGTTTCGCATTGGTATTCTTGTGTGTATTAAAACTGTACTCAAAACCGATCTTGATACAATAAATGTTGGTGTAGCGTTTGCATTAGGTTTTCAATTAAAGTCAGGTTAGAAAACACAACAATTAGAACTCACGTGCGATCTTAGGTCAAAGGCGTTAATCAAATAGGATTTTCCATCGATCATAAATTATATTGTTAAGACCCAGTTTGAGGCTCATATTTTCATATAGGTTGCAATACTCGTAATATGCTACTATCCACATAGGACTAGTTTCAAACTACTGTGGTATGAAAAAATATTTGGGCAATTGAAGTCATATTTGTCTTAGTCATTATCACTGTGAAAACTATCGTTTTTTTTGACAGAAACAGTGCAAGCAAGATAAAATCGTTTGATCGCTGCACATTTGCTGCTGTACATTGTAAACAAAATTGAAGAAAAACACCTACCACTACTGCTTTTCGAAAGATCATAGACTCGGTGTGCAGTCTATACAATGTCAAATATTGAGGGTGTAAGTATGAAAACCTAATGAAAGCCAGTATCATGTATATGACCGTTTTGCTTTAAATGTGCTTCTTTCTCTATTTAGTTGGCCGAATTCAACGCGAAAGATATTTATTTCGATAATGACCAACATGAAGCGGGGTCTGGTGGCTTTGGCCAGGTCTGGTATGGCTACCACAGGGTCTTGAAAAAGTACGTTGCAGTAAAAATCTTTCATGTCACCGGAGGACCACAAGAAAAGGCATTTGTAGAAAATACGTAAGATGATGCGTTTCACGCTAATGTTTAAAGCATTAATATTCAGTGGTTGATTTTTGCAGAATAAAGGAGGAAATGAGTCATCTGAAAAAATTAAATCACAATAACATAGTGCGTGTTCTTGGCTGGGTGAAATTAGATTTCGCCATGGGAATTGTGATGGAATATTGCAAAAATGGAAACCTCCGGGTACTCCTGCTCGACAAGAGAATTCCACTCAGCGTAGTCCTGCGAGTTTGGTTGCTGTCCAACATTGCAAAGGCTTTGGCGTGTTGTCACAGATTTTTGGATAAACGCTTAGTTCATGGTGACGTAAAACCAGAAAACTTCCTTTTAACAGGGTTGTTGATTTGTAAATTGTGCGACTTCGGTACAGCTGAATTGGCCACCTTAACCTCATCGATTAATGTGACTACTCCAGAAAAGAGTAAGAAGAAGAAAATTCAATACACCCCATACTACACAGCACCGGAAAAGCTAAAAGATCTTGCCATGAAGCCAACAAAAGAGTTGGACATTTACTCATTTGCTATTCTATTGCATATGGTTCTCACCCGTGAAAATCCCTACACATGTGGATCAGATGACCATGCAGCATTACTAAACGAAATTAGGGAAGGGCTTCGACCCAATTGTGATGCAATCGCACATTGGAAGGCATCTCTTGATGACCGCGACCAGGCTATAGTGGAAAAGCTCGAAGAAATAATGAAGCAGTGTTGGGATCAAAACCCGTCATCTCGCCCTACGATGACCGAAGTGTGCGATAGGTTGGAAGAACTTCTAGACGAGCAACTTTCAGCGGTGGTAGAGCAACATGCCTCGGATGTACTGAAGAAAATGGATGAGATTTATCCACCAGCAAACTTAAAGCCATGCATTCCACTCAATGTCATGTGGGCGCGCAAAAATTTTCCCCCGGGTACAAATGTTTTGTTTGGTTGATAAATCTGTTACTTTAATTTGATATTGCAGAGCTAAGTGGGCCACAGAACATCGAAACATATCAGGAGGTACCGAACTCTACAGGTTATTTAACCACGTACTAATTGGTGTTTGGGAAATATTTATAGCGAAATATCTACTCACATGTCAGTCCACTTATCAGTCCTACAGTAACAATTGTGCAGAAGCGAAAAAAATGAAATCATGTGATTCGATGTTGCAAAAAATTATGGATTAGGAAGTGATGAAAAGGATTGTAGAATCTAAATTGGACTTATGCTTGCACTAGAAGCTGAAAAAATCAAACAAAAAGAGAGCCTCGTAAATGTAAAATCAACCAAGAAATAGGAAAATTTGGACCCTGTAGGTTATAGCGCAGTATATTGGTATATGAGTCCCTTCTGCGTCTTATCCAGTTACTAATGTCCCACCGCTGACAAAACAATTAGCGAGAAACCATTTCTAAATTTCTTCTCTTTGTAGAACCGAAGACTCATGGTCAGCCAGCTGATCGTTTCTTTGCCTTAGGTGATCCTACAAGTTACTCAGACGTCACATTTGAACAAACGGCACGAAAAGGTCAAGTTTTAATTTTGTTGCGTTGAAAATATTTGCTTCGACTTGGAACTGAATAATAACAGATTCGTAATGGGAGTTTTTTTTTAATGGGGTAGTTTTTTTTGTTCAGAAACACTCGTAAAGGAATTTCGAGCATCCCCTAAAGTTGGCCCTGACGTCATTCGTTACATACGCAAGTCAAAATCCGGTTTCGACGAATTGCACAATGACCTCCAGGGCGTATCAGTACTAGAGGTGGTGGAAAGATCGAACGAAATATCACTTTGTTTTCTGCCTGTTACTGAGGTTCGTGAATTGAACGAAAAAACGATTACCCTGGGTATCGTTTTGTGTTGTGCTCACTTGTATTATAGTCTGTGTGAACATGATTTGCTTCCATGTTTGGTAGAATTTAGAAGAAAACCTCAAGTACAACCAGGAAGAATATGAAAATATATGCACTTCTATTATGAACGAGTTTTTCAGTCGATTCAGCACCGAGTCCGTCACATACGGATCCGAAAATCTGACGAGGATTCGGACAGCTTTTAAATGGCACGAAGAGCATGAGTATGTGAAGATTGATGCGGGAAATGACAAACCAATTAACATATATCTCAGGTAATATCCATGCCTTCTAAATTAGCACGAAAAAGTTGGTGCAGCCAAACTTTTTGTTTTTAGATTAATTAGAAACAACGAAGGCGCTATAAACGTGACTGGTGTTACTAGTGACGTCAACGATGTTTTGCAGTTTATTGACGAAAACTTTAACGTGAAAGAATTAAGTTTGGAGTATTCTTTGGAAATGATTTGGTATGTTACACATCATCCGCTTGAAACATGAAATAAGTTGAAAAATTACATTGGGTGCATGAATTTTCACGCATGTTGTTCTGTAGTACAGTCGATATTTAAAGGCTCTCATTGGTAGAAGTACTTTTGCAGGGCAATACGCGAATGTTACTTGATTCCAAAAGTCATTGCCGACATGGAAAAAAATGTTGAAATTAAAATTGGTGAAAACGAGGAGAAAAATGGGACAATAACGTTGACAGGATTACGACAACATGTACAGGAGGCAAGGACCAACATTGAATGTGCTGTACAGGTATCGAGTAATTCATTGTTGTATTTTAGTGATAATTGTATTTTTATAAAGTAAATTGTATATTTATAAAGTATTTCTCTTTATCTATAAACTTTTTGTAAGTATGCTACAAACGCAAATTGCAAAAAATGTTACTTTTTTAGACTTTTCAAACACGGCCAGTGTCCGAGATGGGTTTACGTAAAAGGTTTCTACTCGCGACTCTGCATCCGGAAGGCGGATTTCGCACCAGAAAAGAAATACAATCGTTCTTCTCCAAACGGGGAATAAATGGTGGGCTCGCAAGTATTGTATTCTTAATTATTTTGGTATGCAAGTGTGAGGGGTTGTGAAAGAAATATTTTGTTTATTGTTTTTGAATAAGTCTTTCGGAAAACAACTTTTTCCTGCCTAATTTTTCCAAAGAAAACTTTGTAAGTTATGACTTTCTCCGGTTAATAGTTGCAAAATCTGCTGAACTAATTTAAAAAATAATATCCCAAAAATACAGCTTTTATTTTAAACTGGCGAAAAACTTCAATAAATGCTTACTGCTTACAGCTTCCCTTCAACTGAAATCGGACGACGTGTGTATAGTGTTCTGCGACCCAGCTGAGATTGAAAAAGCACAAAAGGTTTTGATCGACATCGTTCAGCAAGAAACGTTGGAAGTTGCAAACATTCAAGAAGTTGTCAAAACAGAGCAATGGAAGAGGTTGAAAAGCCAAGTTTGTGCGGGTGCTGCGCAAGTTTACGAAAATGTATGAGAAGTTGTTACAATAATTATACGCCTGTTTATTACACTTCTAATATTTAAAGATCATTGCATCGACCATTGATGTCGTTGGAGTATCGAAAGATTTTAAATTAGCGCTCAACGAAATTGGGTTGCACATTGCGGAAAATCTTGTCATCACCGCATCGTTTCATGCGAAAAGTTTTGTCATCGAATATCTTGAGAAATACTTGCATTTACATAAAGACAGCGAAAAGAAATTGGATGGATGTCAATTAGAATTCAAACCTACAGTGCCGATAATTTTCCTCAAAGGGGATTCTGCACGAGTACTGAGGGGTAAGGTATACGATATATAACACGTAACATGAACAATAAACTTAATCGTGACTTGAAGCGTGCTCTTGGCTGGAGGAAATCATTGCTGGCCTTCGAACCACAGAGAAATCATTAAAGGGGTCAAAAATTGTGCAATACTTACACAGCCCAGAAGGTCGGAACGAAATTGATCTCATTGCTGAGAAAAATAGATGTGTTGCAGACATATACCTTCCACAACAAAAGTTACCCTCTTCCAGATTGGTTATTTGGCTTAAACCACAAACCAATATATTTCTTTTTTATTATTTTATGTTATTTTTTCAGGAACTTCTCTCTCACGCTTTCAATTTTACCAGTGAAGATATTTCTCCAACAGTTCTTGGTAAAACAGCCTTAAAATCATTTAACATTACGCTCATGCATGGAGATATCACATTTACTGACTGTGAGGCCATTGTGAACTCAGTTTTTCAGTTTTCATTCAATGGTATGTTTGGTTTGCTTTATCGATATATTCAATAGGTCACGATATATGCTGCAAATTGTATTCAAATGATTCCGGTAATCACTCCCCATTCTAGCCTTATGATCACAACGATTTTCATAGGTTTTGTTTGAACACATTTATAAAAACATGTATTTCCATAAATATGCCATAAATTGTTCAAGGAATTGAATTTGTAAATTGGTATTTGATTGCATCACAGGATTTTTAGGGAAAGCTCTTATAGCAAAAGCGGGTCAGGCCATTGTTGACGAATGTCACCACAACCCAATCTTTCAATCCGACAATCTGCGGATTACGAGTGGAGGGAAATTGTGCAAATATATTTTGCACCTGGAAATTCCAACTAACATCATTCTACTTAAAAATATTATCGTTGAATGTCTTGTGGAGGCGGATAGACTGTTGGGCGTTAAAAGCTTGGCTATTCCAGCAGTTGGAACAGGTACGAAAGTTGATAAACAACAGTATTCGTATAAAACTACAATTTGACACCGATCATGTCACTTTCTGACGGTCTTGAAATTTACACTGAAACTTTTGAAAATGTTTCCTATTCGCATTCGTGATCGAACAAAGGAGTAAAGTTGCGTTGTGATTTTGCTCTTTTTATATTTGTAGGTATTATGAAAACACCAATTGAGTTTGTAGCGAAAAGCGTCGCTGCTGCTTTGGACGAATTTGACAAAATGAATCCAGTCAATCTAAAATTGGTTGAAGTTTATGTGTTTGAATCACACATGGTTCCAGATTTTCAGAGAAATCTATTGAAGGATACCAGTTTATCTGGTAAAATATATCAAACCTAACTTTTTACAATTTCTAATACTACGTAATCCCTGACACATTTATGTCAGTCACCTAAACCCACACATCTAAAACCTATTTTTTGCCGGTATTACGGTGATGACATTTTTTGGGCCAAGGTAAATTTTTCTCTGTGTTCCGTCGCGGAAATAGTAAAGCAAAATAATACGTAAATTTCATAGCCATAAGCATTGACTACAAAGTATGCTATTTTCGAAATCCCGCTCATTACGGCAATCTTGATGTCATTTCTTTTAGGCGTAGATTAAAACAGCGCAATTCTGTCAATTACTAAAATGCAAATGACTGTGATAATTACTGCATATATCCCGACCAGCATGTGCATATTCTTTGATAGATGCAGATACTGATACTGTTCAAATTACGTTTTGTTCATGGGAATCTGAAGACGTAGATCAGGTACCTGTCAGCTACTAAAATAAGTTTGTAATCTGGAAATCTCAAATTTCTGTTAGAAATGGCAGTAAAAGACACTTTTCGATTTTTAGGCGTTTCAAGACGTACAAAAACTTAAAGATGATATGACTCAATCAAAAGCAAATAAGCTGAGCTATTTGCTGCGTAACCTGCCAAAGCCTTGAGTCTAAACAACCATCAGGCAAACCTTGACTTGGGGAGTGGTTTGGTGCCTGGCCTTCTTATTGCTTCCGTTAATTTTCATGTATATGCAAGATTTTGTGAGCTATTTTACTTTATACCAACTATACAGACTTGCGATGTATATTTTTTTGGAACAAATTGTGATTTGGATGTTTTCAGTTTGAAAGCCATGGTTTGTTTTTCAAATTATTGTTACGATAAAACGCACAAACGTGTGGTTTTAGCATGTGGGCAATTTACTAATGTTTACGTTGGCCAGATAGCAAATACTTGTATGTTTCACATTTTCGCAAATATCGGGGAAAAATGTATAAAAGATGAGAATCAAAATCAAAAGAATTGCCATCCTCCTGCAAATACCGTATTTAGTCGATTGTTAGTCGACCTTAATTGTAAATCGCATGCGATATTGTTTCAAAATTAATGTCGCACGAAATTGATGAAGGTTGTATTTAGTGCGTTAGTATAATTGTATTGTATCCACCTGTGCAGATTAAAATTGTGAGTTGGACTGCAACAAACCAACTTATGTAATGAGGATTGCTTTTTAATTTATACGCATTACAATAATTTCTCAACCTAGTACATATGTAAAGCTGTATTAAAACAGAAACATAAAGATACTGTCAACACTTGCAGATATGATTCTTCCCTTTTTGATTTCTTTACAAACAGTCGTGTTTAATCAAGGCGCTTAAATGACTTTGATCAACTAAAGCAGAGAAACGTTCATCTTCACTTACGCTAAATAACGTTCGCCCAGTGGTAACGTTTGTCCATGAACCTTACTTCGCGGTTACCATGTGTGTGTTACCGATTCAATCCCCCAAAGTATTGAGTTTATTCGTTTTTTAGTATATGTACATTTATTACAGTAAGTTTGAAGTGCGAGCACTTTTCACAGGGAACATTGGCTGGCGCCGAAACGTGCGTCTGAATGAAATGACCTTAGGTTGGCTTGTCCCAAAAAGCTCGATCAACACACTAGACATTTTAGACGAGTGGTTCTTAACAGGTGGGAGATTTTGTACTAGTGGGAAATTGTAGGGTTGTAGGTGAGCAATTGGTCTGCATCAAAATACACAAAAGTAGTTGTTATGTGCAGTATATACTGCGTGTCATACACTTATTGGCAATTGGTCATGCAATGCCGTCATAAACGTTATAAAAGCATAACAGATATAGTGCAAATGCAATAATTAAATTTCAAGTTGAAAAGTTTAAATACAGGAATAAAAAGGATTCCCTTCTAATTGAAAGTGGGAAATAAGAGAAAAAAGATTGAGAACCTACTGTTTTAGACAAAGCTTTGGTTTTCCTCGAAATTATGATGCATAATAAGAATAATTATGATGAATGTTGCATCACCACTTATTTTTGTCTGTCGTTATAACGTAGCATCTGTGTCGACCAAGCGATATAAGTTGGTGAATAAAAATTCCACAGAAAAATATAACATGAACAACAAAAGTACACAACACAGGAAAAACATTTCAGAAAAATGCTAATTTTTTTCTTTAATCGCGAATATTGCATTAAAATAGAACGCCAGGTAAAGCATACATTTTTATTGATAAATTAATTTCGATGTTAGGGTTTAGTTAGTGAGAATTGATGAAAGAGCTTAACTTAACCTGTTCAATTTAAGAATCAGTGCCGTTATGATTTGTACGTCAGTAGGTATAATGGGTAGAAGCTGGAATTGCGAAAAACAACAAAAATGGATGGAGTTTCAAGATTATCCACAACACTGTCGAAAGGCGATCCGTCGTTTTGCTTCGGTGGAACGTTGGTTTGCTTATTACCAAGGCAGTAACTTCCTGTCACAACTTCGGCAAGAAACATGCATCGGTTGCCTTGTTGGTCTTGGGAGGTATAATCGTGCGAGTATTTGGCAGTCGTTGCGAAGTAAACTCCTCTGCCTTCCGCGGTTACTAGGCAAGCATAGTAATTAAACATTTTACTTGAGGATAACGAACTACAATTATGTCGAGAGCAGACGTCGTGGTTGTTTTAAACGTTTTTATCCCCGAAAAACGTTTTAGAGAGTTTAGTAGCAAAAAAACGGCATGCGTGTAAGTTTGAAGTGTCACACAACCTCGATATTAAGTAAACAAACCTCGGCCAGCACAAATTTTGTCGAACCCGTCTTTGATAATGTTGTCGCTCGTTTCTGCGTCTGTTCCATGGAAGAGTTCATTTGTTACCGGGAGGTTTTTCAGTTTAGTTTCAATTTTCTTTTTTTGAGCTTGAAATTGACTCCAAAGGGTTGGATTCTGTATTCGCTCCAACTGAAAAATTAGCTTGTCAAGTTTAAATAATACCATGTCCACATTGCACAAATATGCGCATAAGATCTATAGGCATAGGTTCTAAAAATAAATATTTCCTGCTTTGGTTTGATGAAACATAATTAAAAATTGCTTTTCGAAAAATTGACCTCTGTTCATTCTGGGTTCGAATGATCGCGCACCTTTTAGAACACAAAATAAAAATCTTTTAATAATGTGGAAAAAGCTCCGTAATCTTACTGTAACAACAGTCAAGTTCAGGGTTGCCGTAAATCGTTGAGTGTTGGTTAAATATTCGCTTGTGTTCCGTTGCACCTTCACTCGTTTCCAAATATCACCTTCCATATCCTCCCACGTATTTGGAATCGAAACTAAAACAAGGGAAGTACTTTATAAAAACTCAATATATGTTGTTGGACATTGGCTCCTTTCACGTAGAGCAGCAAGCTTTTCAGTCTGTGCATATAAAAAATGTTATATCTGATCAGAAAAATACTGTCATTATTGTGAAAGATGACATTAAATGTGCATGATTAATTAAGATGACCTAGCTGCACTAATTCCACATGAAGCTGCATTAATGAGACCTCATAGGTCGAAACGGTGGCCATCTGTCTGCAGCTCACAAAATTAAAGATAACGTTTCATCCTTTCTCAATGCAATAATTTTAAAGCTATTTCATCTAAATTGCTCCCGAAAACATCAATTAGCCTAGAAAAAAAAACGCGAGTTTGCGTCATTTGAACGCAACCTTGTAAATGTCTGCCATTTTTTTCATCCAAGGTTCGTAAAGAATTTGTAGGATCACCTAGCGCAGAGAAACGATCATCTCCATCTCCAAGTGGATAGAGAACTGCGAAATTATGCTATGCTGTAATAGTTGTATGGCAAAAAAGAAAATAACCACCACAAAAATATTAAAACGGACAAGGTTAATGTAAATAAAAAACCCATTTAGAATGCTCATATCTTTACGTGGATTTTTGCGTGCCCACATGTCATTGAGGGGAATGCATGGATTTAAGTTAGCTGGAGGATAGATTTCTTCCATTTTCTTCAGAGCATCCGAGGCATGTTGTTCTACCACCGCTGAAAGTTGCTCGTCTAGAAGTTCTTTCAACCTATCGCTTACTTCAGTCATCGTAGGGCGAGATGACGGGTTTTGATCCCAACACTGCTTCATCAATTCTTCAAGCTTCTCCACTATTTCCTTTTCACCATCATCGAGAGTTGCTTTCCAATTTCTGATTGCTTCACAATTGGGTCGAAGTCCATTTTTAATTTCGTCCAGTAAATCTGCTAGGTTTCCTGATCTGTAGGGAATTTCACGGGTGAGAACCATGTGCATTAAAATACCGAATGCATAAGTGTCCAACTCCTTTGTTGGTTTCATGCCAAGATCATTTAGTTTTTCCGGTGCTGTGTAGTATTGGGTGTATTGCGGATGTTTCTTCTTGCTTCTTCTTAAAGTAGTTACAGTAGTCGAGCTGGTTAAAGTGGCCAATTCAGCTGCACCGAAGTCGCATAATTTGCAAATCAACAACCCCGTTAAAAGGATGTTTTCCGGTTTTACGTCACCATGAACCAAGCGTTTGTCCAGAAAATTGTGACAACACGCCAAAGCCTTTGCAATGTTGGACAGCAACCAAACTCGCAGGACTACACTGAGGGGAATTCTCTTGTCGAGCAGGAGTACCCGGAGGTTTCCATTTTTGCAATATTCCATCACAATTCCCATGGCGAAATCTAATTTCACCCAGCCAAGAACACCCACTATGTTATTGTGATTTAATTTATTCAGATGGCCCATTTCCTCCCTTATTCTGCGAAAATCAACCACTGAATATCAATGCTTTAAACAACAGGGTGAAACGCATCAGCTTACGTATTTTCTACGAATGCCTTTTCTTGTGGTCCTCCGGTGACATGAAAGATTTTAACTGCAACGTACTTGTTTAAGACCCTGTGGTAGCCAAACCAGACCTGGCCAAACCCACCAGACCCCGCTTCATGATGGTCATTATCGAAATAAATATCTTTCGCATTCAACACGCTTAACTAAAAGGAATCACAGTATAAGCAAATTACACCAATACCTGACCCTATGTTTATATTGATACTTACTTCTTCTGTGGATGTCATTGTCCATTCAGCACCACATGTGCAGCAATGTTTCGTTGCTGTTTTATCGGAAATTGTCCCTCAAAACTTTGATTAGCGACAAAGCAAGCTCAGACGAATTGCCTTACTGCTAAATAGAAAAGTTTTGTCTGAAATTCAAAACAAAACACTTTTAACACATACAAGTTTGATACATACCTTGCACAAATGGCAAAATCAGTCACAAATAATGATTTTAAAGCCTAAAAACGAAGGGTTGCTGTTAACTTCTTGCTCGTTTAAATAACTCACTAAAACGCCCGTGTTCGTTGCCATTGTGCCTCCTATTAATAATTAGGCAATCTTGTTCAAATAAATGCGCAGTTAATAGCGAGCTTTTCCACTATAGCCTGGTCGCGGTCATCAAGGGATGCCTTCCAATGTGCGATTGTATCACAATTGGGTCGAAGCCCTTCCCTAATTTCGTTTAGTAATCCTGCATGGTCATCTGATCCACATGTGTAGGGATTTTCACGGGTGAGAACCATATGCAATAGAATAGCAAATGAGTAAATGTCCAACTCTTTTGTTGGCTTCATGGCAAGATCTTTTAGCTTTTCCGGTGCTGTGTAGTATGGGGTGTATTGAATTTTCTTCTTCTTACTCTTTTCTGGAGTAGGCACATTAATCGATGAGGTTAAGGTGGCCAATTCAGCTGTACCGAAATCGCACAATTTACAAATCAACAACCCCGTTAAAAGGAAGTTTTCTGGTTTTACGTCACCATGAACTAAGCGTTTATCCAAAAATCTGTGACAACACGCCAAAGCCTTTGCAATGTTAGACAGCAACCAAACGCGCAGGAATACGCTGAGTGGAATTCTCTTGTCGAGCAGGAGTACCCGGAGGTTTCCATTTTTGCAATATTCCATCACAATTCCCATGGCGAAATCTAATTTCACCCAGCCAAGAACACGCACTATGTTATTGTGATTTAATTTTTTCAGATGGCTCATTTCCTCCCTTATTCTGTAAAAATCAACCACTGAATATCAATTCTTTAAACAACAGGGTGAAACGCATCAGCTTACGTATTTTCTACGAATGCTTTTTCTTGTGGTCCTCCGGTGACAGAAAAGATTTTTACTGCAACGTACTTGTTTAAGACCCTGTGGAAGCCAAACCAGACCTGGCCAAAGCCACCAGACCCCGCTTCATGTTGGTCATTATCGAAATAAATATCTTTCGTGCTGAATTCCGTCAACTAAATAGAGAAAGAAGCACATTTAAAGCAAATCGGCCATATACATGATACTGGGTTTCATTAGGTTTCATACTTACACCCTTCGTCAACCAAGTACAGACAGGGTAAAGTAATATCAAATCGCACTAATAATTGATGTTTGATTTCGGTAAAATGAGTTTTTTTACTTACACCTTCAGTGGATGTCATTTCCTTCTGGTTGCCCAACGTGTTCAGTAAGTTTCAAAATCTTAATAAAATATTCACCTGGTTAGTTTTGCAATGCTATACATAGAGTGATCTGAAGAACTTTAACAATGTCAGTGACAAACTACATAAAAATGCTGCATTTTAGTTTGCATAGGTAACATGTTGTCTCCATGACTGAAAGCAGTGTTTCATTTGGTAGGCTACTGATCTGCTCGCCTCCGTCCTGTCTGTCAGTTGATTAGTAATATGACACTTAAGATAAGCATAGCTCATGTTAAATACATCATAAACATGTAGTTTAGCACATTTCTAACTTTGGCATGTTGGCTTGTTTTCAGAGTTATGTAACCTCTATTTGTAACCTGTTTTTAACCTGACGTATAGTTTCAATACAGCGAACCTTGCAGCGCAAACTATTAAAGACGCTTGACCCGATGAAAAATACACCTCTCACTCGGATAGGAACGAATTTCCTCCATGATTCATTCAAAGGCGGAAAACATTTGTTTACTATTGTGGCGCTTGCAGAAATAGAGTTTGCTTCACCGAACGGTTTCGGCGTGCACTAAGAACACTGTTGCATTTACTGTTTTGCGTCATATTTCACTACATGCGTCATTTGCTGCTTTGGAGAAAAGCTTTCAGGGGGCGCAAAAACGTGACCACTAGCTTGAATGTGTTGCACGTATCTGATATCTTTGTTCCTTCATCATCAGTAGTTTTTTCACCAAACTTTAGCCCTTTGTTTTTGTACTTTCGTTATTTTACACGCGTATTAAATTACTTTCTAACACCAGGTACACGGTACATATATTCCAAATTAGTTTCCTTGAGGCGGGTGTCCGGCAAGCTGATTGACAAGGGTCTTTCTGGTTGTTAAAAGATTCACTTGCACGTGTAGAGTTTCGTTTTTCAGTGTAACGGTACTCCAGAGTGGTTGAGTATCCAGAAGGAACAGATCCAAGAACCTAGAATCGTCATGTCACAACTAACTTTTCTGGCGGCCTATAATGTGGTCTTACGTAACTCTCTTAGCATCAAGTAATCGTATAGCCGTGACACCGCGCCAAGATAAGAGTTCGGTTACGGTGCTGCGTAATTGCTAATATTACCAAATAAAAGTTAATATGAAACACACTTGTTAGGTCGGACACCCATGCGGAGTTGGATCAGGAGAACTTCACGTGTGTGTTGCAGTGGCCTGGGATGGTAATAAGCTAATATATTGTTGTACAATCATCTCCAGCACAAGTTTATTGGCAGCAACAAGCGGTGAATGTCGGTTCCAGCGAATGCACACAAAGTTCACGGAGATTTTACCGTAAAGTACAACACACATGTAGTATTGAAGGAATGAGCCGCCTTTTATGTACAACAACTGCTAACATCAGCAGGCGAAGAAATGAAATCCAAGCAATCATTCTTCCCAAGTCTCCGAATTGTCCTGAAACGAAGGAAAATTCGTGATCAAAACCTAATCGATGACGAGCTTTATCATCCTTACGTCATCGTTGCTATCGTAATCGTCTGCGTCTTCGTCGTCGGAGATGACTTTGCGTGGACGGGAGGCTGCCTTGCGTCTGTATTGCTTCGGGGTTGGTGGGTCTTTGGGCACTCGGATTTTCACGCGCAGAGCTGTTGGTTTCAACGAAGTTAGACAAGTTATACACATTCAATACATCTTTAAACACTTAGAGGTCACGTTTTACATAGTAACGTGAGTGTTTCCCCTCAACGCATTAAATAGTATTGAGAGTTGAAGTAGTAATAAGTTCCCGTAGTATATAAGCTCACATATTTATTATTGTAAGGCAAGCTGAGCCCAACACAAGCCTACTGTATTGTGCTTGAGCAGCAACAGGCCCACACAATTGCATTCTTACTATTACACAACAAGTCTTATTATTACATGACATTTAAACTGGTGGTAGCTATGTGCGCCCTTTGTATTAAACCAGTTATTTTCGACCAGTGTCCCATGGAACACTCAGACAAACTAAAAACATTCTTGCGCAGCACGGAACACCGGTTGAAAATCACTGTAGAGTTAGTAAACCTCGTTTGGTTTAAAGCTGGTCCTTTCTCGTCATTTTCTATGTTTTCGGTGAAACATTTATAATGTGGGGTATCAATTATTATTAATTATAACACTCACATCGCGAGAAAGGTGGATTTTTGAACCAAGTGTTTACATTCAAGTGCGTATACTACTATATATGCTTGTGCAGTAATTCACTGCTTGTTCGTCAGCCCAGGACAAGGAGCGTCAGTTAAACATGATGGTTTCAATCAAATATCGGCTATAACTCTGTCCCTAATCAGAAATTTTTTTTTTAATTTTCCACTCATACGCCACGGACTCACGCTCGTCGTCTGAGTCTTTGTCATCTTCGTCTTCGCTCCTCGAAGCGTTCGGAGATTGTGATGTTGAAGCGTTAAAGCTATCATCTCCCAGTGTTCCGGATCCCTCTCCTTCCTCCGCCTCCAGAGAGGAGAGAATCCCGTTCTTCTCCAGCGTTTCGCGCGCGTACGTGAACACCGTGTTCAGCTTAATCGAATCCTCGTAGATCTGCAATAATTAATTTATCAACACGTGTTTACCATAAAGGTGTTTCCAATAGAAAAAAAATCAATTCAGGGCATGGCTTGTTTACCATAAACAGGTTTCCCGCAAAAAAAATGCGACAGACACTTGTATTTTGGGTAGTAAATTTAATGAAGAACACATGTAATTTTATGCTAAAACTATGCCGCAAATTCATACCGCTTTTGTCATTTTACATAGTACGAAAATAATTGCGTTTAGAACGCAGTAGGTGACAAAAAATTGGGTAATTTGAAATAATGTTGCATAAAACGCTACTTTTCGGACGGTTAGCAATCCCAAACTGAGGGAATTTATTTTATTGGAACTCACCAAGGAACCTTCCACGTTGTAAGCCTGGGTGTTCTGACACAACTGTACGAAGTCGCGTTCCAAGTCGTCGAAACTCCTGTATTTGTGTTGCCTTATGCGATCCCTTATTTTCTTGATGTCAACAGGCCTCTTGATCATTTCATAGTAATCTGGAAGTTCTTTGCGCGCGGGAAGTTGCAAGAACGGATCGCTCAATCGTCGACCGGTGCTGTTTCGCATTAAAATAATTATTATTGGAAACACTGTGCAAGGGATTTCTTGTCATCCATGATTGGCAAAATATTCTGCTTAAAACTTTTATTGCACTTGTCACTGTGGACTGTATTCCAGTTCAGCATTTCGTTTTGTTGCAGCATTGCGGTGCATAATCACAGATAACAAAACGTCGTTCTTACCTGTCCGTGTATCGGATCACGTGCTCAATAATTTTCTTCATCTGTTTTGTGAGTTTCGGTGGATTCGGGGTAGGTTTTTCCGCTGGAGGTCGCCCGCGTCGCTTCTTTACTGCAGTCTGACCTGCGAAACCCAAAAGGGATTATTATACTTTATTCAGCTTTTCAGCTGGCTGCATACAAGCCTTAATCCCATAAAACAATCTTGTATCCAGGCAACGCGATAGACACGTTCTAAAAAATATAATTACCACTGATACTACAGAAGAAATGCACAATTTAACCACTGACGAATTAGAAAATGGCATGTCAAGCATATACAGATTGGATTTTTTTATGCAAGGTACGTCTTAATCTCCAAAACCTAAATTTTCACACAAGCACCTTTTTCATCCTCGTCTCCTCGCTTCCTCTTCCTCTGCTTCTTGTTCTTCTTTTTCTCCTCCAGATCGTCCAGATCAATTCCGTCCTCGACAGCCTGACAACAAAAAGAATGACAGTAACCTCCCGGTGGAGATGACAGTGCAGTCATAACTGTTCAAATCCTAATACAGTCTCAATGCTGTGTGTTTGGTCAACAAGATTTTCTGCAAGAGTCACACCAATCTGCAGTGATGAGACCTTATATGTCGATACAGTGGCCATCTGTCTACAACTCACAGCTTTTATAGAGCTCTGCTCCGACTTTTCGCGAGTTTGCCTATCCTTAAACCCACTAGGGTCAGTATAAACTTGTTGAGGTGGCCGGAAGTTATTTGGGCGCTTTTTTATCACAGCTATAATATTGATAAATTGATCAAAGAAGCATTTATACTATTATGTCCAAGTGGTGCCACTTCCCTTAAACACATAAGCTAAACAAATAAATGATATTACCTTCTTTCTTCAGTGTACTTGCCTTGACCTAGTGTATTGAATCATGACAATATTGACCTTGTGGTCAATTGATACTGTCTGTAGTGCTGTGGTGTTTTGTTTAAATATATTCCAACTAACTTTACTCAGACATAATCGTTGGCATGACCGAATCAATGCCATTATTAACAGATCAATGGCAGCGAAAAATCTGACGCCAGGTTTAGGCTAACGTCCCTCACCATTCCACCCATTGCTACTGACGAAAAGGTCGCGCACTTACGGTAGGAGCTTTTTCCAATTATAAATCTTACCCTCAGCCATTCTTTGTCGGTGAGTGATTCGCTGTAATCCACCTCCTTCCTCACTCTCGATCCTCTTCCGAAGAGCTTGTCCGCCTCTTCCTCGTGGGTGAGCCGCACCACGTCCTCCGTGGATGTCAGGAGCCACGCCGGGAGTTCATCCTGGAAGAGGGAAGTTTTGCGCGTTAAAAGCCAAATTTTTAACCAAAAATTTTAATTTTAGGCAAAAATTTTAGTTTGAGGCAAATTTGTTTTGGAGAAGTGTACTTAGTAAAAAACACTATCTGGGCCTAAGAAGCGTATAAAACTGATCGTGGTTTAGATTACTAAGGTAATTGTATTCGCATAAATTGCACAGTGCACGTGGTGTCTAGGAAAGATTCGTATTCAACTTGGACATCTAATTAGAATACCAGCAGTTTGTTTTTTCTTTTTCTGTTGTATTTTTTTAGTTACATTACCTCTTCCATGAGTCTCGGTTTTCTGTTGGGGTCACGTGAGTCGGTTCGACGTCGGTCCATGTCCATTTGTTGGAAAAGTTCGAACTCTGGTTCCGAGCGTGCGATCATCTGATTCAACGTCTCGTCATCGTGAACCTCGTCCTCGTCCTGGTATTGTCATTTTTAGTTGGTTGGAATTTTAATATTTTTGCCCGCTGCCGATGTAGTTAATGCTTATGATGGACTGTGGAGAGCCGGTGAGAAAAGTTAGCAATAATTACAAAAAAATCGTTTTTGGTTCAGGTGAAGAGTTTTTGTTGTAAAAAGTTGATTAAATCGCATTGCTTATCAGAAGAGTGCTTTGAAAGAAACTATTTAAGAAATTAAGGGCCTTTTTTGTTGTGGTCCTCAAAACATTACAGGGTAACATATTTTAAATGAAGGATATTAGCTATAATTTATTTAAAAAAAACATCAAGATTTTACTTTAAACGGGTTCGGACTAAAATAATTGTGCGATCGGATCATAGTGAGCTGCAAAAAAACGCCACGGAGGAATCAACACAAAAAGTAACGTTTTGCTTTAATTTACACAAAGAATGCATTGTTTTTTACATAAACTTGCGAAACCGGGGAATTCAAACACTTACGTCATCAGTTGTACCGCGTTGCACCAATTCGAAGAGGAAAGCTCTCCTTTGGCTTCCGGTCGATTTCTGGTCGAACATACCGGCTTGGATGACTTTCTCGTCCACGTTAAGTTTGTATCTGACGTAAGAAGTAAGAAGTGTTTCGTAAACTGAACTGTGTTAGGTTTTGCGCTGGTGTGGGCCTGGTGGCGAAGGACACAAAAATCGCTTTTTGTTGTTGCAAACGCGGAAGGGTTAAAAGCGTCATTATTTGTGTAGGAGATTTTCTCCACAAAGTTGTAAAACAAACTTAGTCCATGGTTGTTGGAGTTGGTAGTATACAACACATATAAACTCCATTAAAGCCAAAACCTTTGAACGTGGATACAACCCTAAAACAAGTCTACCTTTCGGCAGTTATGAATTGTGTGAATAATCAAACATATTTTAAAGCCACATAGTAAACGTTTTTTCACGGCAAATAAACAAAACTGCGTTTTCTATTGTTATTATACAGCTTACGAAAAAGCCAGAGCATTCATTTAGGGGCATTCCCGAAATGGAAACCAACCTGGCTGCTGCGAGAATCTTTTCTTCGACCGAGTTTACAGTCATCAGACGTAAAACACGAACTTCGTTGGTTTGACCAATTCTGTGCGCCCTATCCTGGGCTTGTATATCCTGTATACAAACATTGTATCAGATCGAAATTTTCTTAAGTTGGATAGGGTTGACAGACTTCTCAGCCAAGTTAGATCCAAAACGATTTTTCATGGCAATCGGAGCGAGGTATGAAAAATCAAGCTCCCGTTGAGGTTTGAACTCACGACCCTTGGCTAACCAAGTTCACTGCTCTACCAACTGAGCTACCGGTTACTTAGGTTTAATATCAACGAAGATTAGCTTTTTTGGGTGCACAGGCAAGGTTACTACGTACCTGATGTGGATTCCAGTCGCTGTCATATATAATAACCGTGTCTGCTGCTTGCAGGTTTAAACCCAGACCCCCGGCTCTGGTCGACAAGAGAAAAATGAAATAGTCAGAATGTTTTGCCATAAACGCCTGCAACATCAGACCCCGGTCGTCAGACTTAGTGGAGCCGTCCAATCGCAGGTACTTGTATCCTAAAAGCAGAATGCAATAATTTGAAATGATTGTTTTGTTTTTTTTGATTCGGACGGCATTTTTCGCGTTTGCATTTGTGACGTCACAATAGCGTGTCAAAGTGAAAAAAGCGTTCAGGACCAAGCCGCATAAACCTTCAAAAAGACTAAGGAATAAAGGGTCTGTCGCACCTCTGTAAGCGAAATAGTCTTCAAGAATGGTCATTGTTGACGTCATCTGACAGAAAAGCAGCACGCGGTGGTTGCTAGTTTTTAACTTTGGAAGCAATCTGTCCAGTAGTTCGAACTTGCCGCATGTTCGGTACAAGTCGTTCCTGCGAAAAATGAGTTTCAATTAACATATTATCACCATCACAACCTTCCGGTCGAACTATACAAGGTAAGGCAAGCCCTTAATAATAAAGCTGAAAGTTAGAAGACTTTCATAAAACAAGTTGAAATCCCGCTAGTGACTTCACAATATCGTGGGCGACCGTAAAAATTTTCTTTACTAAGATCTCACAACAAATGTTTAACGAGTGCAATAGATCAGTGCATTCAAAACTTAACTTTGCGCACCAGGAAAAGTTAAAAAAATTTTACGGCCCAGTGATCTTGATCATATAAACTGAAACGTAATCAACGGAATACGACAAAAATGACATTTATAAGGAAAAAGTATGCATTTTGCACCAGAACAACTCCAATTTAAAGGTGAAAAGAATATGTTGAGGGGCCGGTAAACGGTTAAAAAACGCTACAATACAACATAGTATTTACCCGGTGACGATTCCGCCCGCTATCTTTAGATGTTCAGCCATCGATTCTTCGATGTGACGAAACATAAATGGGTGGTTGCAGATTTTCCGTAGTTGCATGATTGTGTTCATCAAAACCTTGGCTCCACCTTTTCCTTGTTTTCCTGTCGAGTGGATCAACGGTCTTGTCGACTAATGTACTTATATTTGTCTATAAACCCCAATTTGCCCTCGCTTTTATAAAAAAATAAACGATTGAAAATCATATCCTTTATATTTTATAGACCTATACGTTGCTATTACTTTGAATATTTATAGTTGAACATTAAACTATTGTGTGTAGCTACAATTGCACGAAGTACCTTTTTCTGAGCCGTCAGTAAGCACCAGGCCGTGTTGGTGCATGTGACAGTACAGGAGTCGCTGAAGAGCCGACATGTCGCATTTCACTACGTACTCAACCTGGTGAAATTACACAACATATGAAAGTTCACTTCACAAAACTCGAGCGTGCGATACTGTACTGTAAACTTGTTTTAAATAGAAGCTAATGCAAAACTTTTTTATGTGTATATTATGCAACAATTGCAGTGCCTATTTGTCGGTATAAGTTTAAACAACTGAACAACGTAATTATGAAAAATGCTTCAAGTTTCGAAAATGGGACAAAGGTTTTCTTCAAAACGAGAGACTCGCGGTTACGACAATGAGAATAAAAAGAGGTTTTGTGATCTTTTTTGATGAAATACCTTTTCTGGAAGTTGGTTTTCGACTTCCTTTTTAAGACGACGAAGCAGGAATGGCCGAAGAACTTTGTGCAGACGACGAATAATCAAAACTGTTTCTTCTTCGTTCAAATCGACCTAACATGCAAGGTCATGTAAATGTGTAATTGTTGCTATGTATGTTTTGTACAGAAATTATGGCTGTTGCATTTCTAATCAAACCTATTGTACCAAAACATGCGCTTTATTTATCAGCATTATAAAACCCTGAAGCTCCGGACAAATATATAAGTTTAAACGCGCTTATAAGGAATTATTTGAATGTGCCAGTTTCCGATAAAATAAAACACATGTTTTAGGGGATTTACAGCGGGTGTATTACTTGCAACATATACAAGCCAGCATTGATTTATCGCCAATGTCGAGAACAAATCATACCTTCTCGCCCGTCAGAGCAAAGGGGGCGTTGAACCATTGTTCGAATGTGGAGCAGCATTGGAAGATAGAGGGCAGAAGGAAATTGAGTAAAGCCCAGAGTTCGGGGAGTTTATTCTGCGACGGAATACAAACCGTTACCACAAGTTACGTCTTACCTCCAGACGCATCACTTACCTGAAGGGGAGTTCCCGTTAGCAGGAGTCGGTGAGGGCTCAGGTAATGAGTGTTTAGAACTTGTGTAAGTTTGCAATGGTGATTCTTCATACGGTGTCCCTCGTCCACAATCTGATATTTCCAGCGAATCTGTACCAAACGAATTGTAACAGTTTCGACAAAAAGCTGATATTTCTCGTAAGAAAGCAAGAAAACGTTGAACTAAAGATATGCATTATAAGAGACCTGTGCTAAGGTTAGCTGAGTAGCGACCAAAACGTCGAATTCGAATAACAAGTCATAGACTTAAAGATTTACATTAGTAAGATACAACGGGTTTAACAATAAAGAACACTGCTCAAAAAACAAAAAAACACATCGTTTTTTTCACATTATATATATGTTTTTGACTATATGCACTCTTTACGCATTGATAAAAACACAAGTCGTGCAATTTGTCACCTTGGATAAGACGTGCTTGTCCTTGATGATGTATTCGTACGTGGTGAGCACTGTGTGGAACTTGCCACCCCTCAGACTGAGGGAGAGAGTTTTGCGAACCTGTGGTGATCCTTTGTATGCAACTTTAATGACGCTGGGCGCCCATTTATCAAACTCCATCACCCAGTTGGAGAGTGTACTGTGTCAAAATGTTAAGTCATGTAAAGCAGCTGAATGATTAGGGTTTGGCTACCAATAATCACGGTATTGTACTACTATCAAATATTTGAACTGTTTCAACGTTCACACACTTTTTCACTGGCAAACAAACAAAAAAAAAAAATTATCGATTTTGTGTATGGATTTTTTCTTTAGGAATTGTTTTTACACTAAATATTTTTTTTAAATAACGGGCAGAAAATTTTTAAGGTAAATCAAGGTTTTCCGAACTGAGGGTTGCACGCCGCATTTTACGGACGTCACAAAGATTCAATGTTACACTAGTTATTTTAGTTAAATTTCACAAAGTTCACCCCTCCTGGGGAATTTTCAGTTGCTTCATTACAATTACATGTTGCAATAAAATACCTAAATATCACTGTCAAAAATGAGGGGTTGCAAAACATTTTACACGGTTAAAAATTGTCAGTGTGAAAAAGTTTGGGAACTCAAAACTAAATAACACAAATAAAACTTTTGATTTTATAGAATTGAAATAAGACTCACGAAAGTGGAACTATGATCAAATATGGTCCATTATCTTGTTTCTTCTCAACCAGATGAGTGATGAGGGCGATGGTTTGAATGGTTTTCCCCAATCCCATTTCGTCGGCAAGAATTCCGTTCAAGTTGTTGTTGTAAAGCGATACAAGCCATTCCAGTCCCTTCAACTGTCAAAAGGACAAAGAGGATTTTAATTAAGAAAGCCCAAGCTGAGATGCTGAACGTTTTAAACACAACTGTGTTCATTATCAGTGCCAACCATTGAATGCAAAGCAGCGGAATGTAAGAAGTAACTTTTCATGCACCAACAAAATACATACTTTGTAATTGCGGTTGCATGTGGTCTATTGGTGATAATTATTCATTGCAAGTTTAATATATAGCTGCTTAGTTTAATATGTTAATCTAGAAATTTACTAAAAAGTTGAAACACAACACATTGTGTAGCAGGTAATATGTTCTCTCTAATGCTACGGGACCATGCTTTCATCCAGTATATTTTGCTAAAAACATTAAAAAATACATTGTTTTGCTAAATTATCACCCATACTAAGCTAGAACAAGATAATGACTCCAATTGGACAAAACTACAGCAACGTTTATTCAAGAACACATTGATTAAAACTTCCTCCACAACTTAATAAAATCATACCTGGTATTCCTTTAGCGTTCCATTCGTTAGCATCTTCGGCTGTTCTGTAATTTGCTCGCTAATATTGTGGGCGATCGCATAGTAAGTGTTGGTGTCATATGTAGTATACTCGTCATCCACGTTGCTCTGCAGAAAATGGAAATATTTGAAAGCCCCAATGGTTGGCACCAAACAGTATTGGCAAGCTGCAAGTATGGCTAAAAATACCAACAATAGTCCTAATTTTAGTCAAACATTTTCCATAGGTTTTAAACAATTGCTCGATATGAGGTGACATAGAAATCTTACAATATCGTCCAAAGTGGGTTCATCCCCTTCTTCATTTCCTGCTTCTTTCTTTCCCTCACCAGCTTCATCCTGACAATAATATGTTTTAAACTCCACCGTCCAATTCATGCTGTTTTAAACTTTTAGACTATTTCATGCAGAAAAAGTCACAACAAATACTTCATGTAGAACAAGATCTGTGGCCAATCTAATTGATTGTTTTAAACAGGCGACGTTATTGAACAAAAATAGTTAAGATACTTTTTCACAAACATATTCCTCAGAAGGTTGTTAACATTTAGGTCACATATTAGTCAAAGAGTTTGTTTATATTTTATTTTTTATTACCCCATCATCTTCGTCATCATCATCATCACTTTCAGCACGGGGAACCACCTGAAAACATAAAATGTATTCACTCAAAAATATGTGACCAGTTCATACGACATTAAGATGGGTAAAGAGGATCGAGTATAAACTTTGTTGGTCTAAGTCATTTTTGTGAATATTATGTTACTGGACAAGACAGGGATTGTGTTTCATATCATACTGGTCAGCATTTGGGAACATGTTTTAAATAAGACAACAAAGCCATAACCAATGAGTTTACATGTAACATACCTCAAAGTTTGGATGCATCTCAAGCCATGCTTCTAAATTTGATCGTTTCGGAGCCCGTTCTCCCTGCAGCACTTCTCCTGTGTCAATATTTTTCACCTCCACATGTCGGTCGGTTTCCGAGTTTGAATCATCAACCTAACGATAAATTTGGTTTAATTTACTTTTGGCACTAAATCACTTGTTACCAAATCAAGAAACTTTGCCGGATTATAACACCTTTAGGAATTTATAAACATTTAGATCAGTGTTTCCCAACCCATGGCAAGCGTACCACTAGTGGACGACATTCCAGGTGGCACATGAGCACTCCGTATTTGCGGATATAGTTTGAATTAAAAAACATTTTAATTGTAAAATTTAAAAAAAGTAATTTGTTACTTCGTCCCCCTAGGTTACTTCGTAACACTCAACTAGGTGGTACGCGTCAAATTGTTTTAATTCCAAGAGGTATGCAACCACAAAAAGGTTGGGAATCACTGATTTACAATATACACAGTGACTTAATGAATCATGACTGTAAAAACAACAGCATTTTTGGTAATATAATTTGTAGAAAGGGCAACATAATTTTTTTTGTGATACAGTTTGCAGATTATTTTACTCACAGATCTTTTCTTCTTTTTCTTTCCAGTCCCCTTCTTCTTTGCAAGAGCGAGTTTGTGTTCCTTTACCAACTTCACGATGTTTCTGATGTATTCGTCAGTTTGTTTGAGCAAGTAAGCGAGACGACGATCTTTCTTTTCGTCAATCAGTTTTCTGTAACCTTCCTCATCTTCAGCCTTGAAATGAAAACATCTTGATTTTCAACGAAACATGAAAGAAAAATTCACTAAACCAAATCCTAAGGGAAAGTGTGTTTTCCAAGAAATTTGGACAATTAATACTCATAAATTACACAACACTGCTTGAAATCAATTGCGTATCTACAATACAAAATCTTTCAAAAATATTATGAAATGTATTTTTTATCAATGTATTATACATTCATTGAGTACAAGCATGCATTAAATCTATAAGTGACCAAATAGAGTTTTTATCAAATAAACAGAGCAACATTTTGTTAATCCTAACCATCAGTCTCCTCATTCTCTCTTTTTCAATTCTCTCCTCCTCCTTGCGTTGTTCACGTTCAGTGTTGGCGTGGTACATAAGCACAGCCTTGTTCAGTTTACCAATCTAAAAAAACACAAACTTAATGCCATTATATTTATTCACACACTATATTTTAGTAAAATCATCTTTAGGTAAATCAAGCTTTTGTTTGTAAAAGTAAACAATCATTTAACAAAGCCAACTACAGTAAGACTTGGTACACGTCTTTATCCTACCTTTTGTGTATTGTTTCTATGAAAGTCCTTAAGCTCCTTGCCATGTTGGAGGACGCTCTGCAGGAAGTCATGATGTTTCTGCTTCCTCTTCTTTTCAGCTTCCATCTTTTGAGCTTTTTCAAGTTTTTCAGTTACCCGAGCCTCTCTAATGGTCTGCAACAGAGCAAAAATAGGTTCCAAAACTCATCTTCTGACATATTATGTGTACAAAAGTAACTTTTGGGCAGTATAGTTACTGTAAATATATATACATGAATATATTTTTTTTAACAACAGAAACACAGCCTGGAATCATACAATATTTTTCCATACAGTGCTGTAACTTAATTCATTGCAGCTGGTTTTTTACCTGTCGCTTTACTCTCTTGTATGCTTTAGCATTTAGTGCAGTTTCAAGGGTAGTATCACGTCGCATTGCACTCAACACTTCTTGTCGCAACTGCTTCTGAAAACCTGTGGATGTTTTTTTTTAATTTACCGAGCTTTGATCATGCCTCGCCAAAAATCCACAAATTTTTTAAACAAACATCTGTATAACAATACATAAAGATGGCAAAAAAATATAACATAAAGCACACCATAATACCCCTGCCACAAATGTTTTGCGAAATTTATGTTTACCGAGCATTCTGAGAGCTTTAAGCTCAATGGTGGCCTTGATTCTCAAATCATCAGCTATGTTTGCGGGCATGTTTTCCAATTCAATAATGCGTTGTGCAATTCTTGCTTCAATTCTGCCAAAGTTTAAACACATTTCTTAAAAATGCAAATTTTTAACACTTAATGAGTAACAGATTACGCACAATCGACAACAAACATTTTTCAGTCATGTTGCACACACAAACTTTTAAATTCAATGCTTTGTACCTGTTTTCCCTTTCGTGCAGAAGAATATTTGGATCAATTCCCTCGGGTTTTCGAGTTGGGGCAAGTTTGTTGGTTTTGGGTGGACACTGAAGTAGGGTGGCCAAGTCTTGTGGTAAAGCTGGTGATGCTGATTTCTGTGTAATGACATAATAGCATTGGTCACTAAAAACTGCCTTTTTTTTCAAAAAAACTCATAAATATACATAATTATGATAAGCAATGTGGAGCCAATAATATGAATTGTGTATAAGCTGCAGACATATTGCCACTGTTTCGACGTAAAAGGTACATAATTATGTTTGGTCATCCGAAGCATTATGAAGACAAAGACTATATATATACTTATATCGAAATAAATACAATAAAACGTACTGCAACAGTCTCTGTGCTGCCAGAACCTTGAGAAACAGAAGCAGGTTTTTCTGACTCCTTTTGCCCTGGTTGAGTGACCACACCTAGATTTGATGTAATTATAAATGCAAAGTCTCCTACGACATGTTTTGTTGCAAGTTTGCAGACATTAAACAGTGTCAAATTGAAGTTGGAAAGGGAAAGCTAAAGCTAGTATGCTACTCAGATGTTTCAAACACTACATCACCAGGGATAGAAAGGCTAAGTTACAGCAGAGGTAAGCAATAATTAATACATGTAAATAATTTCAATAATATGGGCACTTAACAAACAAATATAAGCAAATCTGGAACTCTGGGACATGCTATGGACTAAAACCTGGTTGTTGGGTGCCAGCAACACGTTTTCCTAGAGTTGCTTGCATCAGCTGGTCTGGAACCAACTGTTGTCTTGCCAGCATCTTGTAAGCCACAATTTGTGCTCGGAGCTGGTAAAGTTGTGTATTGGAAAAGACATTTGGCCCAGACCTACAAAATTAAATAGGGATGTAGTGGTGCAGTGAGAAAGTAATATAAGATTTGACGGTGCATACTTGGGTGGTGTCACTGATTCCGAGCTTGTAGCTGGTGCTGGGTTGCCTGCCTGGCTAACTGGAAGGGAAGTATTGGCAATTGATGAAGGAGCTGTGCTACCTAAAATAATCAAGCTTAGGATATTAAATACGAAATAATAATAAAAGCAAATGGAAATGTTTAGCAAACAACGTTATTGATCTAACTGTGCCATCTGAGAATTTAATGCATTGTATCGGCCAGTGCCAAATTTTTTCCTCAAACAATTTGTATATAAATAACATGTTTGACAAATTAAAAACAAATACACATGGCAGACATGTCAAAAGCATTATTTTGAACCAATTGCAAAATCTATTACAACAATACTTAAATGTTTACTTGGGTCAGCGGTGCTGGGTAATGTTTGAGGAGCAGCCTGGGTTGTGTTAGATGGAGGATCCTTGAGAGAAATAGTATGTTGTTATGATGTGCATGTGCAGGATTGAGGAACAGACATACAAGTCTACTTTAGCAGTGTTAATGAATTTACTGGCTGATAGGTAGCTTCTTTTAGTGGCCATAAGCATTATGACTAGATTCTTAATCAACCTGAAATTGTTTTCTTTGCTTCAACAAGTTAACAAGTTGGTGGTATCTTGGGTCATTTGTCATTCCCTTGGCTTTCATTGATTCAATTGCCTGCAACAAATTAATCCCATTTTTAACAAACAGAAAGTGCCAAAGTTGAACATAGAAAAATGTTCTCTCATTTTTGTGATACATATGCAAATGTGTTTTTTTTTCATGATAATTACCTGTTTTAAGGAGTCTGTGCTTTCAGTGTATGGCCCTGTCTGTTCTCGACCACTATTGGTTTGAACATCAGTCGTCGATGAAATGTTACCAGCATATGTATTCACCAAAGTGCTGTTTGCTGGTGCAGGGTTTGGTTGTGTATAAGGACCTAAAAATAATTGAAAAAATATTATGCTTGCTAAAATGATGAATAACATAAGGTGGAATTGCCTATGAATTGCTATAACATTAGTATATACATCTTTGCAACTGTAAAGTCAAGCCCAAAACAACAACACCAAATTACCTGTCATTGAAGCTGTTTGATAAGGTTGCTGCACATATGGTTGCCCTCTATTAGGAACAGTTTCGCCACTCTGTTGCATTGGTGGTGGAGGGACTGGTTGGTTTGTGTTTGTTGATGCCATGGGTGGATAACCAGCATAGGAAGGTGCTGTCATTGGGTTTGAAGCTACAGGAGTAGCAGCAGCTTCAGAATTCTCAGACATTTTTGTCACTTTGTCATCACTATTCCATACACAAGTTCTGTTTTCAGGGTTAAATTTAGAGTTAAAACTGTACATAATACATAAAAAGCATGTGATGTTGATGGACATTTTGTTTTAAATTTGTTATCAATCAACTAGAATTGTTTTGTATCAGAAAACGGGTAAAGCACAACTGAACACGTTTTGTCTCTTTTTTATTTTACGTGTCAAAAATACAACAAATGACTGCCGGCTTGACGTTTTATTGTTGTACGCTGTACGCAAAATAGGGACCTTTGTCACTTTTGATAGCGCACATTAGCTGTGACGTAACAGTCCCGGTTGCGCCACTTAAAGACTAAACTAAATCAAATTCATCATGCAATAATGCATGCATAAACTTTTACGGCGCACTGCAACAATAGCGCTTTTCATTGTCTGGATGACTAGCATGGGGGAAAAGAAAAATGTCGCATCTGCCGCTAAACGGCAGCAAAGATGTTATTGATCCAAGCTGATGCTGATTGAACCGGGCGAGTGATGATTGGCAGCATTGGCCAAGCGCCCGACCCGTATACCAAGAAGAAAAAATATGATCGGTATTCGTGCCCAGGCCATCCTGGGTTCCCGGTCATGTAAACAGGCCTAGTTACAGAATAAACTTGCCTTCATACGTTGTAACTTAAACCCGGAAAAACTTCAACTGAAGGATTGGAAAAGTCCATTACCTCCCAAATAAAAGCATAAATGTTAATTATGAATTATTTTGCATCAAATACGGGCTCGCGGTATTTACAGTGGAAATGTTTGCTTACGGAGCATATGGTAAAATAACGAAAAGTGATGGAAAGGATTTATAAATCCTAACTACCGCCCTCCATCTACAATTGATATGGAACAAAAAAAACACGTTGTTGGAGCAAAAACAAAGTTATTTGAAACAATGACGCCGGAAGAAAAAACAGCTAAAATAAGCTTAAACATAAGGGCAAATCTTAGAATTAACCTTCAAAAATTTAGTACGATTTTGCAACACTCCATCTTTACCACCGGTAAACCACTAAAAACCAAGCGGGTGTTTGTGTATTTCATTTCCTATTGCATTTTCAGCATAAACATGTAACCTGCCTTTTAAACCTGATACGAACTGCATGAAGGTTTTACTTCACCACATGTGTCTCCTTATAGTCCGAGCTTACTCCAACTTAAAAACTGCATACAAAATGTATTTTCTAACAATTGCAAAAGCATACACTGATGGTGCAGGAGGTTTGATAAAATGGAATTAAGAAAATGGTGCATAGAAAATTAACAAGCTTTTTCTCTGTTCAAAAAATCTTCATTGCACTTTATGTAAGAGTTCAAGTTTCCAACATCATATCTTCCAGAAATCGGAAATATGAACACGGGCAACCTGTAATAAACATAACAACAAAAGATTAAATTTATGAATTGCAAAAATACATCACACAAACACCATTACTTGCCTTAAAATGGAGGGATTTATATTGGTTTCTTGTAAAATATTATGCATTTTACTTAAAAAAAATTTTTTAATTAATAATTTAGGCATAAAATAATAGCAATTATCACTACATAAATAGAATATGTTTGCCCAAACATTTGGACCGGGGATTGGTGGGACTCAAATCTAAATCAAATTCTATTTTTCTAGTAATTTCAATGTTACTACCTTGTTATTGTATAAGGATCTTAGAACCACAACAGTAAGAAAGCTTACTTTTTATGCAAATACTTCAAAAAATGTCCTGGGGCATCTTTTTCCACCAGTGGTGAATTCTGTTTCTCTTCGAGAAACTTATCAACTTGTTCAATGGCACCACTTGAAAGGACATAGAAGCAGGGACACTAACATAAAGTATAAATTTGAATATGACACACACTAAAAGTGTTGGCTCTCGCCTACAACATAGCTGTTTTAGGAGATATAAACATAGCTTTAAGATTTTAATGGAAAAACATAATAGGTACACACAGCATTCCGTGATTTGGTTTCTTCAGGATGAGGCTTTTCCAAGAAATTTGACACACGATAATTGTTGCCCTCTGTTTCAAGAATTCCATGTTGCACAGTGTCTATAAAGTGCATATACAGGTAATGCAAAAAACTATCTCAGCAGCATAAAAGTTACTTTCTTCTTCACATAAATACACAGGTACAATACTGCATGTTGGTAACATCAATTTCAGTTCATTAAATCTGTCCAACATCTTTTTTAAACAGAAGTCTTCAAAAAACAATGTGTCCCTGTAAACAGTTCAAGGTATTATGACATAACATTCGGGAAGATGCTATGCAATAATCAGTACAAAAACCTACTTACGCAGCCATAACTAACAGATCTGATGAGTTAAGGTGAAAATGCTGACACACAAAGTTCAAGCATCCAATTGCTCCTAGCCTGTGTTCATTATCGGTAGTGCCATCCGAAACAACAGATACAAATGGAGAAAAGTAATCAGCAAACTTTTTGAAATTGTCCAGGTATTTGTCATTGGTCTGAAAAAAAATCAATTACAGAGCATATATGTTAAATGGGTATCATAATTATACAATTGTGTTTTTCACATATCCATCTTTTGCATCTCATGTTATCAAAAGTTAGAGAAACAGTGGTGAAACTTTTATTAATTAATAATGACTGAAAAGGCATTGTCTTATCTTAGCAACAGTATTATATATATCAGTGAAGCTTGTTTCTTCATTGTGTCAATTAATGATCAGTTATATAGTTATTTCTGTTTCCTGAACAGATACTGTCGCTTTTTATCTAAAGAACCAAATCAGTATATATATTTAGTACTGTTCAGTAACAGTATATTTACACATAACCTTTGTTGTCCAACAAGTACATTTGTCCATATTGGTTAATGACCACTGATTGCATTGACAACAAATGGTAGGTAAGGAAACAAGTGGAACCTTATTTGACTTTAGAACAAAGTGCACATTGATGTTCCAAACCCACACTACAAATAAACATACGCAGCTTTTTATTTCAATAACCTACCCCAATGTACACATGTTCAACTTCTTCTTCCTTAAAAATCTTTATCCAATGTGAAAGCAGTGGAATTTCACCGATTGGCAACAATGCCTTTGGCAAACCATTTAGATGACTATATTTTCCGGATGTGTCACTTTTTAGGTCTTTTTCAAGCCTTGTACCATAACCAGCAGCGAGCACCACAACTTTCATAATTTTAAGTTGCTTAAATTTGAACACTACATTAGTTTTCTGAAATGAGATGAAAAAACAAAAAGTTCGTCTGATTTTTATGCGAAGCAATGGCTGGATCTGACAATTTATTGCAACAACATGTAAAACTTTCAAAATTTAGCTGGCGATAACCAAGAAAATTATAATTCAAATATACACTTCGTGCAACCATTGAAATATCATGCACACTTGCAGCTGTACACATGTAAATTATACACTGGTAGTGGTAGGCAATGCGTTATACATAGCACAATTGAATTCTTGGCTTAGCACACAAAGTAAGTAGTTTTACGTACAGTAGCATTGTAAAACCAATGCTATAACAGTTACAAATCACTACACAGCAAAGATATTCTTGTTTTTGTCGCTTGTCAGGCTTTTTAATTAAACAGATCCCCAGCTGAAGGCAATGGTGCGAGCCCACCTGTCACACTTGGTAGCATTGTCAAGTCGGGCAAGTTTTGAATGTGTGACTTCAGTTCTTTTCGAACTTCTGAAACTTTGGCAAGTTTGTCTCTGTAATCAGCAAGTTTTTGTTCAGATTCCTGCAACAAGCTTTTTTGCTGCCGAACATAGTCTGCCAACATCCGGGCAACCTGTCGCCTGTCCTCAATTTCAGCTACCAAGCGTCCGTTGTACTCTGCCAAAAGCATGCAAGCCTCATCAACCGTTTTTAAGAGCCTATCGGCTGTTTCTTGATCGGTTATTTTCTCTAGCCTGGAGACATCCTGAACTTCGGCAGGTAAGCTGGCTATTTTTTCACGAATCACAGCATCACTGGATGCCGCACTTTCCAATTCCAGGAGGGATTTTGCCAAGTCTTCGGCTTCTGGAGGATCTCGTGGGGATAAAGTTAGATAATCATCATCTGCATTCTCTACAATCAACTCTTCCAGCCTGCTCCGCTTTTGCACATTTTCTTTCTGATTCAATACATTTTCACTCGGGGCAGAACGCTTGGAAACAGCAGGTTTGGGTGCTGAAGGGGGCTTCTGGTCTTTAACAACTTTGGACTGGAAAATTTTACTTATGGATTGCTTTATTTGATCGATGTAATCCTTTTCGTATATTTTCCTTTCAAGCCATATGTTGAGCATTCGCTCAATTGATCCCTTTGTTTTTCCATCAGCATGCTTTGAAACATGGGTAAAAGCAGTTATTAACACTCCACCAAAGGCCTTGGTGAATTCAGATCCCTTTTTCTTGCTATTTTGAATGACATCATTTGCAAGGTAGAGAAATGTAAGCTTCTTTTTCGTTTTGGCCTTGATTAATTCGGTTTGCCATACTTGCACAATGATTTTGGCATGTTTTCTGTGATGTATAACCCACAGGGAAAGTGTCTGTATGCTTTGTTGAGTGTTGTTTAATTCACCCAACTTCTTTATCAACGCATTCTCTGAGAATGTTGACATTTTTCTGTAAAACAAATTATACTTTAATAATCGTGCACCTAACCTAATGCCGCAAGGATCCATTCTTTATTAATTACCATGCTGACTGAACTAACATTTTTTCACTGACGTGATTAACCTAGCAAATTTAAACTCATCTACCATGTACCGGTCAAAAAATGCACGCATTTAGTAGTCATCATGTGGCTTCGTTAATTTGCAAAAAGCATTTTTCGCTGATTTACTTCACACACGTGACTTCATGAAAACAACCAAACCGTGACGCCGAAATAACAACAATAACCACAGATATATGTTTTAACGTACGTATATTTTTATTCAGACAATAATCAAACTAAGGCAGTTTTCTTCGGTCATCGCACATCTCCATTACAAGAAAAGTACAGATAAAATGTACAGAGCAAAAATGAAGACGAATAGCGACCTGTATCAGAAGTCACGACAAAGTTGATGTCCACGTCAATGTCTGCATTGTTTGCGCAGAGCGCGCTCGTTTGCACAGTCTCTGGAATGCCCAATGAGAGGTGACAACAGCTGTAAGATGTAGTCAAAAATAAACTTGTTAATGGTATGGTAGCCTAAGCAAATACAGAACTTACCATGAAACAGTCCAACCATTGACAGACAATTAATTATGCCAACACAATATACCGTAAACAGTGATTTCTGATTTATGTAAGCCTGTGCTAAAAACGTTGGCAAACCCAAAGCGTTGAAAGATAAGTTTCAAGGATCCTTTAGTGTGCTGAAACGAACATGGAGGCCTGGATAGGTCCAACGAGAGTGTTTTTCTGCTGCTCGCTGATCATTTGCTTCCAAAGAGAATATGTCGGTTGCTTGTCCAATGACCCAATTTCACAGATAGCCACAGTCACTTTTTTCTCAACAATGTTCGGTCAATGTCGCAAGTCCACATGACAACTCACGACGCTTCCACATACGAAAATGTTTGATAGCAAGTTCCAATTTCAGGAGAAAACGGAGTTTCTACCGCACAAAAAACGTTTAAAAGCACTGGGGCATCACAACTTTTTATAAAAACATGGTTTCATGACCAGGTGAGGCCATGTATATTATCAGTTGTTTAAAAGTGCTGACGAGATGAAAAACGCGACACGTGTAAATGTTATTCACATTCTCCTTGCGACCGATGACACTTTATTCAAACACGGGTTTTAGGCGACGTGCAGAATGCCGGGTAAAGCAAACTTGTACCTACTTTGATACGTGACTTGAGGCGCATCCGCAAACAGAAATGTTTGCATTGGAACTTGTTTACGAGTGCTTATAAATGCAGAATTTTCGGGAAAAAGTATGCATAAGGACGTATCAAACTGACTAGAGATGTGCCTACCATTGAAAAGGTTTAGAGATATTGTATCTTAAATGTTATTTGCAACCAAACCGTCCATATCATTTATTTGAAATAGATGTGTATTGATACATAGAAAAGAGGGCATTTGTCGTGTCTTGCTAACAAAGTGTTATAAACAACGCAATGTAAAAAATGCTGTAACAACTGAGGTGCGTGTAAGTGGCAGTTAGCAACACGCAAGCACTCAATTTAAATGAGATAAAGACGAGAACAGTAACGACAAGAAGTCGTGCCACTGCAGCCGTAAAAAGAAGGAACCGAACTACGGTTGGATTTCGATTACGACCGTTTAGGTTTAATTGCTTGCACTAGAACAATTTACCAAATTTCTAATCAGAATTTAGAAGTCCATTCACAATTGTACGTTTGTTGTATAGGCTTAGCAGAAAAAGTAGAATATGCTTTTCTCGAACTATTTTAAATTGTGTTTGCTTCTTATGACAATGCTGTGCAATGCTGATGCACAGAATGGCGTTATCACTCAAACAGGTTGCAATGAAACTGAAAACTTGATTGCATCCTCCAACTATGGCGACATTGTGTCTGTGAATTATCCTTATCCATACAACAGTTATTTGGATTGCACCTGGAGCATTAAAACGCTTGATAGCAATTACGTTGTGGAAATTTGCATTGTCGATTATGAAGTAGAAGAGCTTTATGATTATTTAGCTTTTCACGATGGTCCTTCCCAGTACCATGAACTAATCACGTACGCCTACAAATCTGGCACTTATGTTCGTTCAGCCTCCTCGTATATGTTTATTGCCTTCACTACTGATTCGTCGGATGGCAAACGTGGGTTTCATTTAAAATACAAAAGTGTGCTTGGGTCGGGTCAGACCCTTCCAAACTACGGAGATCCAACAGCTAACAATGCAAACGTTGCCTGTAGCACTGGGCTTTACATAGATGTGGTACCACAAACTTACTCGTATATATCTTCGCCTAATTATCCTGATGGACCCGACGGAGATCCTACATGCGTGTGGTTTATAAAAACTTTGACTCCTGGCCATGGCGTGTTTTTCGAGATAGTCGACTTTGCATTACCAAATTCGTACGTGTTGGAGATATACAATGGTTGGGACTCCACTTATCCTTCCAGGTACTATTATTCCAATACTGGAAACAGATATCTTTCAACACTTCCACAGATCAAACTAAAAGTTGTTCCTGGTTACATGGAAAGAAATGATGGCTTCCTTTTTCTCGTGAAATCGGCTCCGATTCCAGCTGCAGTTAATGACGAGCAACTTGATATTTATTCCGGCTATTCCTACTTAACGTCACCGAATTATCCAAAGGCTTATTACAACGACATGCTTTGCACATGGACAATACAGAGTCACAATAACTTGTATGTAAAGATCGATTTTGTCGCCATTTCAATCACCGACAAAGATTTGATCGAATTACATGATGGACCGTCGATCGATTACATCCCTTTGACTGGATTCTTCGGAAATCATCCGTATCTTTTAACTTACTCTACGACTGGATACTATTTACATGTCGTGTTTAAGTCATATCAATCGCCCCCAAGTATTGGATTCCAGTTCCGATATTCAACCACAAGCAACCAAACAAACGATCCTACGGATATGCAGCAAGATTGCTCCATTACTCATCACATCTCTCAGCCGAACGGAACGATAACTTCACATAACTATCCTGGTGATTATGCAAACAACACGACTGAATGCTGGATTTTCGACAGTGGATATGGGGTCCTGGATTTGAATTTCAACGACTTTCGCACTGGTGATTATTCAGACGAGCTAAGGGTTTACAGCGGAAAAATCCCACTTGGCTACTTCACTGGCTCATATGATTCGTACCAACGCAAGTTTCACGGTTACAGATTGTGGATGCAATTTGCCACGGATAACCACGGAACTGCACGAGGTTTTAACATTGATTACGCGCTGGGTTACTAAGAAAGGAAAAATGCCGAGATTAATTTTGCTTCACTTACGCGTTTCCTAATTTCTAATTTAGTTTACCACATAATAAGTTATAATTACACCCTAATGCTTTTTAGCAACTTGTGGCGGGTTTGTGTTGTATGAACAGGCGATCACCATTTTCATTTTGTGTGGATAATTTGTGTGTGCTTGAATAAAAGTTTCAAAAAAATTAAAGATTTCATTTTGGCGTTGCTTGAATAAATCTCCAGCTAGCAGTTAGGACCAAACCTGGGAGTTCGCGTCACTTGTTCTGTAACGATATAGGAATCTGCCCTGTCAGATTGCATTAAGTTGCCCTGGAAGCGCACAACATGCTCTTAATATTAGCTTTTATTGACGCCGTCCGCGGTAAATTAAAAATTTTTTTTTACGTAATAACAACGATACACTGTGTTGACGTCAAACTAGAAAATGATCACACAACATAGGAAACATATTTTCACGGCATAATAATGTGTATTTTCACGGCATAATAACGATATACCACACAGGATGTCCTGAAACCATTAACTAGCACGGATGCGCAATAAAATCAGCGCGTAAATAATAACACGCCGACTAAATAACAGCGTGAATCCTGCAAAACTATCGAACGTAAATGATCTATGGAATCCTCTCCTATTTTATGATGGGTTTTTTAAAGCCAAGCACGCGTAAAGACATTTTTTTGCAATATGTATACGGTTCAGAGGACTAGTGGCAAAATGTCATAAAGAATCAGCCTGTTCTGCTAGGTGGAACCGACGGATCGTTTTATCGTCTTCGTAAGGTTTTCGAGTTGTGTGATATTTCATGACAAAAGCCAATCTCTGACAATAATTTTGATTCAACAGATCAGATATTCATGTCTCAGTACAATCGTATATCTCCAGGTTTGTACAATAAGCCGCAGCGTCACAGCTTCAATCGGATGGGGAAACAAGTTTGTCTTAGGTGTGAGATTGTCATGGTTTCCAACGAAAATCTGAAAGATTTTATTACATGTTTACATGTTCGTTCAAGCTGTATTAAGTATACAAATCATTTGGAAATGTGCAGCTACACACAATATCGTTTAACTGGTAGGTGATCCTAAAAAAGATTTTTTTTAATTAAATTTGATTTTGAAATAGCAGTGCTTTTACTTCAACCAGTTTAGGAAAATTATCTTTCAGTTGGCAATGTAAATTTAAATTTTTGAATTTAAAGATAGTTATTGTAGCATTTAAATAGGGTAAACTTATCGCATCAAACTGTCTTGTTCTGGAAAAACTCTGTGCAATTATGTTTCAAAACTGTTTAATGTACAATTTAAAAAACCTATTAATTGGTCGCAGATGAATATTTTGTTTTGACTTACAATGGACTGACCAGTCGAGTTGCTTATTTCTCTCCAGGCTGTACTAGTGGGACTTATGTATGCTATCTTGTAAGTTGTAACCCACTGACTGACTGTGTTATCACCTCTTCCTTGAGTGATTACTCCTGATACCAAATATGTTTGATTCAACTGGACTTGAATCCATTCGCCAGCTTGTTCTGGAATACAGGTTGTACTTGCAAGTCAATCAATTGTTGTTTAGTTAAAAGTACAAGAATAACAAAAAGGAACTCACGTTTTCCTCCAGCCCAACCTCCTGGGTTTGTTCCGGATTTTCCAGAATAATCCAATCTTCCAAATTTAGCTGCATTACCGGCATTGTTTGCCCACAACGACGACGCCGATAACGCACTGTCCGGAATAGTCCAATTTTTTAGTCCCATGTAATGATTGCAAGCTAAACACAAACTGTTTTTTTGAATGGCTTTATTTTTGTTTTTTCGTACCTACAGTCAACTTGCTTCAGACAACAATCCCTAGCGTGGTGCAAATAATATTTAAGATGGCATATACCGACACAAACTTTCTTAAATTGACTCACATACCGACCTTAATTTAATTAGTGTGTTCAGAAACCGTTTTTTCAGAAATTGAACATTTAAAAAAAAAGAATTTTTTTGTTTCCTAAAACCTTTATCGCAACTTTTTCCAATGTATGCCGGAGCACATATACATCCATAGTCTGCCAAGAGATCAACACAAGTCCCTTGATTTTTGCAGGGATTGCCGAAGGAACAAGAATCCACGTCTAGAAAAGGTTTGTTGTAGGAATTTTGACAGCAAAAGTATTCCATAGACTTACCTGTAAAAGCGAACCATGAAGCCGCCGTGCATCCGTTTGAACTATTTGTAATGACAATGTTGCTCTCGTTGACGTATCTATACACAGTCACACTACCCCCATCTGAGCACATAATAGGATAGTTATTTTTTTGCTGAAACATTTTTTATAAAATTCATAACCTATATTTACTCCAAAATTATAAAAACAAGAGAATTTAGAAATACTTGATCCATTGTCTTGTCTGGCGGCAGCACAAACAGAACTAGTCACGTGATAAGCGTTGGTTCCACATGGGTAAATTTGTCCTTGACATCCAGGTGGACAGTTGACCTCTGTGATGGGATACTGAGTTTCGCCATTGGTCGAACAAGTCACTTTGTAAAGTAAAAGTCCGTCACAAACATGTTACAAAACATATGAATGTATTACTTTGTAATGAGTAAAAAGGTCCAGAAATTGAGCATGTCTGACTTGTGACGCCATTTTGTATTGCTTCCGAAACACTAAACTGTGTAGACGTCTTGAAAACTTGAATGAGTCCACCTGATGCTATAGATCACAAAAAACATCAAATGAAATAAACAACATGTCACCGATCTAAATATGAACTAACTGTGTACTGCGTACCGTCAATGAGTTGTTCTCTCATAGCTGCCAGACAAACTGGTCCTGCAGAGTAGACTCCGTCACCACATAAGGTGGAGTGTTGCTTCCAGCAATTGGCCGGACATATCAGTTGGGTGATTGAGTGATTCAGTGCCGAAAACTGCGTGTCACAAGTTGTTGTTGGGCAAAGGGAATGGACCAGACACAAAACGCTTGCAAGGAAGAGGCATACAATTTGCCCCGATGCTGTGTTATTTTCCATAAAATATGCCGTTTCGAATAACTTATCTGAACCAAACGACAATCTCTTTAGTATTTGAACCAAATACAACACAATGTAGGCCATTCTTAAACATTGGATGTGGTTTTCTGATGCATCAAGCAAATGAAAAGGGAGGCGCGTGCACAAGATTTCTACAAATTTTACATACTTTTTGATTAGTTTAAACGCATTTTAGTTGGATCTGAATCCTTTGCTTATACAAGGCTACAACTGCCAGCCTTTTCGCATAACTGTGATCAAACACACCTAAAAAAACATGAGTAAAAGGCTCATAAAGTAAGCACAGGCTACCAGACTTATAAATAATTAATTTTGTTGCCAAATAACGTTTGACACCTGATTTGACCTCGAAACCATTTCGATGAGTTGTTTAGCTTGCTGTACAAATAAAAAAGTCTTCTAACGTGAATGTGGCAACTGAAAAGCAGGATGCTTATGTCGCATGGTAGAGCATGCGGATGTCGCGTGGCATTGTTACTCGTGATAATGTCCATCAATCAACAATTGCTCTCCTTTTGTGAATTTATAAACCATGTCACCCATTTAAATTAGGAGGAAACATTACTAGAGGGACAGGCCTAACTACATCACACCCGTCCGCGTGGCTTCGTTCCACTTTTAGCATGTCATTGTATCAAATTGATGGTTTTTAATTTAAAACGTTGGAACTTGAAACAAGTCTGATTTGTGATCTTACTATTCGGAATACTTTACATCGGCTCCTCCCAAATCACGCCAATTACGCCAATTACGCCGAATCACACAAATTAACCTAAACAATCAATGTTGATTCTGAGCTGGTTCAGAAATTACTGGTAAGCGACCTTATAGGCCAGCTATGCGTTAAAGTGGAGAAAATCGTCTAAATTGAGAGCGAAAAAGTTGCCAAAAGAAAGCACACTGGTTGTGTTTGACATAACCTGGACAAAATGCTTATAACATCAATATTGTATATCCTTTGTATTACCTAAGCTGCACTAATGAGATTAGGTATAGGTCGTAAAAGTGACTGTCTGCAACTCAATTAGCGTTATTGATGCTATTGCTTCCACAGAAGTTAGGTGAGCGTTGAGCTGACTACACTAGTGGTTAGTTGTTAGATGGCCATAGTATGTTCCACTCTGGTTTGCGTTCAGCGCCTCAATTTCTTCCTGTCTCATACGAGATACGCTAAACTTGGACAGGAAGCGCTTATGTGCGTGTGCGTGAATAGCTTTGCTAAGCCGGACTTCCTTAAAACTAGGGCTGCTTTGTTGGCGTTATAGACATATCGGGCGTAAAACTGTTTTAAAGTTGTGCTTCATAGGGGCATTTTTTACAAAAACATTTTATTGGGAATAACTTTGCAATCTTACAAGTGCGACAACTAAACGTCACAACGTAAACTATTAGTGACTTTTCCGTCTTTTAAACCCAAACGAAAATGTCACAATTTTACCATAAACTGAATTAAAATAAACATATTAAAAATTAGTGCAAACCGTTCGATTTAGTGCCGAAAAAACTCCATGTCGCCAGTTATTGTTGGGCAGAAGGAATTTACAAAATACTGCAAGGTAAAGGCATTCAATTTGAACACAATTTGACGGGACACTGTGTTATTTTCTATAAAATATGCGGTTTCGAATAACTTTTTTGAAACAAGCGACGGTTCTATAATTTGTGAAATCAACGATCGACCGCTGAGTACTTTTCTCCCACTCATCGAGCCTGGTGGCGAAACACTATCATAACCTGTCTAGGCGGGTCCTATATCGGCACCTTTGGCAAATCGAGCCCTCGCTTGAAAGCGGCCACGTCAGTTTACCAAAGGGTAAAGCGGCCACGTCAGTTTACTTTACTCATGCAATGGAACAATTTCAGCACACATTTTTTGTAGTTGGAAATTTTATTGGTTTTTCCAACCATGGGACACGTTTACAACGTTTCAATTACTGCACGTGGCTGAACCGGAGAACCAACTACACGCATTCCACTTTGGACCACTTTGAGTACCACCATTTTCTCAAACGTACATCACAAAATTAAAAGGAAACTAGGCAGTTTTTTTCGGATCGTATTCCACTGCAGCATTGTTTGGCGGTGAAGAACATGTTGCCATAAAAAAATTGGATCGTTAACGGTTGTGAGAAGTTAAGTTAGAAGTTAAAATTGATTTTGCGTAACCCGAAATCTTTGTAAAAACATATAACTGATCATAAGGATTTGCGCTTTGCGCAAATACTTGTTTGTAAATTAAAGCAACATTTATGGAAATAATTTGACAAATTCAAAGACTGAGTTTTCCAAGCGCTTGAATAGTTATTCTAACAAAAGGTATGTTGGAATAAGGTTTGCTTACCTTCCACATTGAGAGGAAGAGCAGCAACAACCAGTAGAGCAGCAACAACCAGTTTTATTCAACCCTGAATAACCTGAAATATGA